>NC_082597.1:18667463-20034895 GCF_030936135.1 Gavia stellata | reverse complement strand
TCATCCCTTCCCTCTCTTTCCCTCCCTCCATCCCCATCTTAATTTGAATTTTGTTACAGAACAGCTATCGTGCCCCCTCCCCCCCCCCCGAAGTGAAGTGCAGAGAAATACTCTTCTAAGAGCAGGAGTTCAAGAAGCTGAAGGCTTCTATAGCTGGGGACACAAAGAGAAACAAGAACAGTGAAAATGTGATGGGAGGTCAGTGTTGGCCCAAAGAGACAGGGTAGCATCTGGGAGAGCAGGACTTGCCACTCCTATTGCCTCTGAGAAAGCATGAAGAGTAGGACATGGCAATTTCAGCATTCCTCCATAGCACCAGACAGCTATCTGGCTCTTTCTTTCAGAAGCAGCATGGATAGTTATAGTGGTCTACACTGGTCAGAGCTACAGACAGGCTGATTTTTTTCTTTTTTTCATTGACTAAACAGAAACATGACTTCTGCTTCTCATCCTCTGAAACACAATAAAGATGGTTAGCTAAAGTAACCTAAAAATAAAACTGTGTGTAGCTTTATATTTTCAGTATTAAAATTAAAATGGACCAAAACAGCTCAACACTGATAGTTTTCTACTATGCAAAACCACTTTCTTTTTAACTTTATTTAGTTACCAGAAACAAGCTTTACTTGTCAGCTGAATGGTAAAATATAAGGGAACCATCTCTCTGACTGTCAAGAAAGAAGTGTTGCAATAGAGAGACTGAATTTCAAATGTCCCATTCTTTCTTAATATAAACTCATAGTGCTTTTACTTTCTCTTCTTGAAAATCCTATATGGGTTATGTCAGCATACATAAAGTATGATAGCTCGTTACGAAAGAATCTGAAAGTCATTTCTTTCTTGCGATATTTTTTCCCTCTATTTTATCAGTTATTTTCATATTATATTATGTTTCCTTAATGTTTGGCTTTGATTGCAGAGGGGGCATTGTAGTAACTTATTAGTTCTTAAAAAAGCTTGGTTTCTTAATATTTCCCATTATGAAGAGGAATTTTATCTGATATTAGGCATACTATGATATGTTTAGCTGAATTTTTTAACGTTTTTTTAAAATCACCTTCATCTATCATCCACCTATCAGTTAAAAACACTGAGAAACTCCTGGTACCATACACAGAACAAAATCTATTGTTGTTCCATGCAAAGATAAACAAAAATAAAACAAAGTAGACACCACAGCCACTGGGTCTTTAGAAAGAAATGCAGTTACAGCTAAACGAATTAAAAAAAAAAAAAAAACCAAAAAACAACAAAAAACCAAAAAACCTCCAGGACAGCCAAAACTGTTGCAGACAAACTCATTGCAAAACTTTTGGCCTTTTGCTAGCAGTGGCAATACTGGATGACTGGATGATTATAAGCTGCTTTCAGGTTTGTTAAATTTCTATGTTTTGGGTTTGCTTGGGGTTTTTTTTCTGTGATTGAAGGCCCTTGCAATCTTCGGAAAATTGGTGTAAAAATGGATACAGAAGAAAACGTAAACCTTGACATCTGAAAGAGTAAATAATATATACATTCTCTTTAACTCTTTAACCAAATAGTGAATAAAACAGCTGATAAGGACAGGAGATCTCAGGTTTTTTTCTCCTTTTTTTTAACTGATGACCCTGGGCAGGTCCCTCCCTTTTCTAGTGGACGTATTTCTTGTCTGTAGTTTTAAGATGACTTACCTGCCTTACTACTCACTCCTTCTCCTTTAGTAACCACAGTGTGATGTAGAAAATCAGAAACTTAAAATTCTTTTTTTTAAATAGGATTATTATTTTTTTCCAGTGGGAAAAATGTCAAGGAACCTGTGGATTTTTGTTATTTCATCAGAGTAATAACAAGCTCCTAAAAAGCTGCATCATAAACAGGGTTTCTATGATGCCCGTAAATCAAATATTTCCTGTCTTGGAGCAGTGACAAGAACTAGTAATCGGATTTTCTTTGACTCTCAGTTTCTTCTTTAGCTTTCTGTTATGCCTTCCTCAGGAATTTCTAGAAAAGATGCTATCTAGAGTATTGTCTGAAAAAAGATGACACAAAGTGGCAAGAAATAAACAGATGTTTATTATACAGCTAAATAAAAGGGAATATAATATATATGTATTTTAATTCATTGGAGATAGGAAAGTGTACAAGATCTCTTTTGTCAGTCTACATGTAAGTATACAGCTGTCTACATATAAGTACAGAATCTATGCAGTGTAGACTACAGACTACATATAAAAAGAGGGAATGGTATAATGGACACAGTAAATAATGAAAGTGATTGAGAAAAGAAGAAATAGTACACAATATTTGCTGCAATTTATATAAAATACCTTTTGAGTACAGAATCAGTATTCTAAAATAATTACATGCTTATCTATCAATGTTTATAGAAAAAAAAACCAACAACATTGAATTAACTGCTTTTCTTCATTTAAAACTAAATCATCACATGACTTTCCTTTCAGTAACTTACATGTGTGTGTGAATTCTGTGATGGGATCTTCTACTTATCTCCAGTAAAATATCTATAAAAACTAGTCCACTCTCCTGTTTTCCAAGTGGAACTGTGCTGGGGAATAAGAATTAGGTACCACTAATGTCTGCACCAACTGATAAAGACTGCAATTATGCACAAATATATACTTCGCTATCCATACCTGCCATTAGTGTCTGTCTCCTTTTGGCAGTAAATTGGCCTCCTCGCTGGTTAAAAATACATTTACCATTCATAGCTATGGTGGCAATGATTTCTCTTATTTTACTGTTATGCAAACCTCCATCTAGGGAAACAGAGTGACAGTGTACCATACTGAACAAGCATTTACCAATTTAACCTCAAAGACCATTTGGCTACTTATCATGTAATCCAAGACTAATAAACAGCTTATTCAAATGCAATAGCTATTTTACTGTATGGAACTTGCATAGGACACTGGTGCTGATTCAATTTCAGCTGGAAACTGGCAGAACTCTGGGTATCTAACAACGAAGATCAGTCACATAATCTCTTTTAAATATATTGTCTTCTAAGTTAATATAGGTAAAGTGCCATAGGCTGATTAGATTAATATTTACTAGCAAAGAGCTTCCAACAAGTGGAAATCAGGACAGGGGCGGGCTGGGGGGGGAAGTATACATATATAAAATGAGTTTGAAGGACCTGAGCTGAGAGACATTAATGTTTCACAGACATTTCATTCTTTCATTATCCTGCTTCTGCTGTAGAATTCTTGAAGATTTTATTTTTATTTTAGTTTGAAGTGTTAACTCAATAACTTCTACACAGTTAACTGGTCTTGAATATAACTTAAGTGAGGCATAATGTATCATGTACATTCAATCCACAATAAATTAGGTTTCAAGGGCATTAATCACCTGTATTTCTCATCAACACATGAGTAGGTTGTATTCAATACTGTACCTTTTGTTCAGGGAAGATAGCAGTAGCAGAAGCAACTGTCAGAAACTGATAATGATTCAAATTGTGCTATCATGAAATGAAAGGAGTCCAGCAAAAACTAAGGGAATCAAAGACTGACTAGTCGTGTTCCTACTGGAGCTGCAAAGATTGAACCAGCTTTGTAAGTCTATCATACTGTTACTTATTATAAATTAAAGAAATATTTTGGATTTCTCATAGACTATTAGCATTCTTCCCTTTCTAAAATGAGCATAGCTGATACATGTATCAACAGCTACACCTCTTGGGAATATACATCTAGTTTTTCCACTGGATGCCACTGTTTGATCAAATTCAGGCAAACAAAATCCTGGAAGAATCTTGAAAATTTGTAGCTGAAAGAAGCCATTAATTCAAATTAAAACACAGATTCTTTAGGAAACATATGAAGCATTTTTTATTAAAATGCCTGGAGCAAAATGACTGTGGTTTTAGTATGGATTACACAAAATTAAAGATTGTATGAGGAAATGAAAAAAGAACTTAATTTTGACTTTATCAGAAGGATTCACAAAAATAAGGGCATCATAGGATAATAGAACAAATTACTTATGTATAAAAGCAGAACATACTTGTTGAATAACACAGATAAATGTTTCAACACCTTACTCATTTTGAGTATGAGTTTGTAATTTGAAATTCACTGATGAAGAGACTTGCCACTAACATTAAATATTTCACAGCTGGAATATCTAGTACTTTTTTCTTCTTCTTTGTAACAGAATTAACTCAGTTTGGACAGTTTCAGTTATTTCTAAAAACATATAGTCTAATTGTATTGTCACTGTAATCAATGGCACTTCCACCACTTACTTTCAGAGGACATGAACAGGCCAACATGAGTATTATGAACATACTGACTTAGCAGTCTAACTCCTTGAAGCAGCATGGTTAAGTGACAACAATAGTATTTAAACAATGATCGATGTTCTAGTACAAAATAAGAAATGGCCTCTGAAACCTAGGTTCTCAAAACGCAATATCATTAGACAAGAAAATATGATAAGAATAAGAACATACCAATAAAAACTGGATACGGGAGGGAACATCATCACGAAGGATGAGGAAAAGGCTGAGGTACTTAATGCCTTCTTTGCCTCAGTCTTCAATAGCCACATCAGCTATCCTCTGGGTATTCAGCTCCCTGAGCTGGAAGACAAGGATGGAGAGCAAAATAAACTCCCCATAATCCAGGAGAAAGCAGTTAACCACCTGCTATGCCACCTGGACACTCACAAGTCTATGTGGTCTGATGGCATCCACCCAAGGATACTGAGGGAGCTGGTGGAGGAGCTTGCCAAGCCACTCTCCATCATTTATCAACAGTCCTGGTTAATAGGGGAGGTCCTGGATTACTGGAGGCTTTCCAACATGACACCCATCTAAAAGAAGGGCTGGAAGAAGGATCTGGGGAACTACAGGCCTGTCAGCCTGACCTTAGTGCCGGGAAAGATTACGGAGAGGTTCATCTTGAGGGTGCTCACAGGGCACGTGTAGGACAACCAAGGGATCAGGCCCAGCCAGCACGGGTTCATGAAAGGCAGGTCCTGCTTGACCAACCTGATCTCCTTCTATGACCAGGTGACCTGCCGAGTGGATGAGGGAAAGGCTGTCGATGTTGTCTACCTGGACTTTAGTAAAGCCTTCGACACTGTCTCCCACAGCATTCTCCTGGAGAAGCTGGCGACTTGTGGCTTAGACAGGTGCACCCTTCGCTGGGTAAAAACTGGCTAGACAGCTGAGCCCAGAGAGTTAAATCCAGTTGGTGGCCGGCCACAAGTGGAGTGCCCCAGGGCTCAGTTTTGGGACTGGTCTTGTTTAATATATTTATCTATGATCTGGATGAGGGGATTGAGTGCTCCCTCAGCAAGTTTGCCGACAACACTAAGTTGGGCGGGAGTGTTGATCTGCTTGTGGGTAGGAAGGCTCTGCAGAGGGATCTGGACAGGCTGGATCGATGGGCCGAGGCCAATTGGATGAGGTTCAACAAGGCCAAGTGCCGCGTCCTGCACTTGGGTCACAACCACCCCATGCAACGCTACAGGCTTGGGGACGAGTGGCTGGAAAGCTCCCCCGCGGAAAAGGACCTGGGGGTGTTGATTGACAGCCAGCTGAATATGAGCCAGCAGTGTGCCTAAGTGGCGAAGAAAGCCAACAGCATCCTGGCCTGTATCAGAAATTGTGTGGCCAGCAGGAGTAGGGAGGTGATCGTGCCCCTGCACTTGGCGCTGGTGAGGCCGCACCTCGAATCCTGTGTTCAGTTTTGGGCCCCTCACTCCAAGAAGGACATTGAGGTGCTGGAGCGCGTCCAGAGAAGGCAACGAAGCTGGTGAGGGGTCTGGAGCACAAGTCTTCTGAGGAGCGGCTGAGGGAACTGGGGTTGTTTAGCCTGGAGAAGAGGAGGCTGAGGGGAGACCTCATCGCTCTCTACAATTACCTGAAAAGGGGTTGCAGAGAGGTGGGTGTTGGTCTCTTCTCCCAAGTGACTAGCGACAGGACAAGAGGAAATGGCTTCAAGTTGCGCCAGGGGAGGTTCAGGCTGGATATTAGGAAAAATTTCTTTACTGAGAGAGTGGTGAGACACTGGAACAGGCTGCCCAGGGAGGTGGTGGAGTCACCCTCCCTGGAGGTGTTCAAGGAATGTGTGGACGTGGCATTGTGGGACATGGTTTAATGGGCATGGTGGTGTTAGTTGATGGTTGGACTTGATGATCTTACAGGTCTTTTCCAACCTTAGTGCTTCTGTGATTCTGTGATTCTGTGATATGAAGATGCTGTGAAAAAAGCAAAGACTACAAGTAAAATGAATTCAATTTTAAGAGATTATGTTAAAAGACAAGTTATTATCAGAAATTTAAAAAGAAATATGGGAGGAAAGGGTGGTGATAATATCGTAAGTCTTCCTTTTTATCTAGATTACAATATGTAGTGTTGTATTCCTTCCCCGCCATTGTCCTGGGTCGCTCTATAATCTCAGGAACTCCAGCTAGGCCTTGGACTTTGCGTAATGAATTGGGCTTTTAAGCATCCCTTGTCCGTACCAGGAACTCTTCTTGCATAGCTAAGGTGGTGAGTAGCCCTGACCATAACAAGCACTCCTGTTACCCAACTTGAGGTGGGTAACGAAAGTGGGAATAATCAGTCATTCCCTGACAGACTTGAAACATCCCTTACCTGGACTGTAGCCCGAGTGGAGTGGTACCAGTGTTACTTGAATTCCAGTAACTTTCCAGTGACTTTCTGATGACTAAAGCCAGTCATCTTACGAACCTATAAACAGCAGACCCAAGTGAGACCCTTTGAGCTCTCCTGGACCACAGCGGGCTGCGACCAGCATCTCTGAGTGGGACGCCTCTCAGAGTTTCACTAACTCTCCAGTTTGTGAAATTCAGAGGACGGCTGCCAAAAGCTGGCGATGGGACCTGGACCTCTCGTCCCTGAGGCTCAACCCTTGCCCACTGTGAAATGCTGAGGCATATGAAGTGAATATTTCACGGAAATTGAGGGGAATTTTTAACAGTTATACCTTTCTCTCTCTCTCTCTCTCTCTCTCTCTCCCTATCTATCTATCTTTGTGTCTATGTGTGTGTGAATCAATTTGAGTACTCAATAACAAGTATAATACTATCATTCCAAATCTGTAATCAAGCCACTGTTGTGATTGTAGTAAATTCTATTAACTTGCTTTGCAAATGTTAAACTAATCCATGATTAAGTTTTGCTAAGACTTTATGATATACCTTAAACTGTGAATGAACCTTAGATTGCTGCTAAATACATATAATCCTTTAGATGTAAACCGTTGACCAAGTCTGAGACTAAGTCTGGATTCAGCCGTATCTAAACTCCTCTCTGAGAAGTTTAGAAAGAAAGGGGGTCCATTCTGAACCTCATGACTCAACGGAAGGGTCTTCTTTACCCTTTTCTTTCTCTTGTCTTTCTGTATAAATCATTCTGATTAAATTCTAATTTGATTTTCTTTTATATGTTTTACTAAGTAATAGATTGAACCTTGTCATCGAATTCTATTAAGTTGCATTTTTATAAACTTCTATTAAAATTGCTTTTGCCAATATCCTTGACGTTGATTCTTTAAGCAGCCTAAACCACTCATTCGCGACACCATACTAGTCACTTATATAGCATTTGAAACTCTGCTTTTGCTCTTTATTGTAATGTGGAGTTTCACATGAATTCTGACAACACGACATTGGTTTGTTTAAATATTTTATATGAATTCTTGGCATTTGTAAGTACATTCCAAAAATGTACCACAGCTAAGTAATTACAATTACCTTAAATGGAGACATAGTAGGGGTTTTTTTGTGATAACATGAAGCAATCTTTCCCATTACTCTTCAGCATCTTATACATTGCATATGATTTTCTGATCTGTTTACATTATAATATTTCTAGAATTCTGAAAATGCATCATACCTCACTCTGAAATACATTCCTAAAGCTTCTTTACCTTAAAAAGGAGCAGCTGACTCTCTTAGATTTGATAAATTGCCTGAAGGGAAGAATAACAAATCCTTACCTGTGTCAAAGATTTGTGTATACCAAGTCCAGGTTTTATGCAACACTGCAATTCACTGTTTCAAGACTCAGTTTTCCAGATGGCTTTAAACTAAGATTGCACACTAAACTTTGAAATAATGTAAAGTTTGGCTAGAATAGTGTAATACACCTTTCATGGTGCTTTTTGACAGTGTTTTCTAATATTCTAGAGCAGAAAACTTTTGGTGTCTTTCTTGGAAATAGACAGAGCACTGCTGTCTCAAGCCTTTGTTCAGCACATGCAGTGCTGGCACAGGACAGTCGATTTGGCAGGGAGGTGAAATAGTAGAAGAATTGGTAACAAGAAGGAAACTGAGAGTGGGATAAAAAATGTGGAAGACAGACTCAAAATCAAGAAAAAGGGAAAGATTTGGTAGAAAGTGACAAATAAAAATAGAGAGGAACAATGAACAGAAAAATAGAGAAAATTATAAGTGCTTTATATAACAGTATTTTTTAAAAAAATATTTTAATAATAATTCTTGTCTGCATATATTCTGTGGGTGGATTTGTTGAGGTGATACACCATCTCAGGCAGAACTAATGAGTGTGCTCTGTATTTGACCATGTTTTATGATAGTATGAAAGCTAACATGAACTGATTTTACAGGAAAGAGAAAAGTTACATGGCATGGTCTCAGCCTGTTGTATTTGTTAAGTTTTGAGCACATTGCTTTTAAGATAAAATCATACAGAAATAATCAAAAGGGGTTCAGAAAGAATAGCAAAGGTAATGTTTCTTTTTGTCTCTGGTGTTGACTATTGTTGTAACCTCACTTCTAGAGGTATTAGGGTTTATTAGTCGAGTAATTTATTTGACGGTGTTCATAGGCAAGTCAATGGGTGACAATGAATTCACAATACAAAATGAATACATTAAAAGACTGACCAACTATCCTTTTTTTTAATTCTACTGTTACTAGAAGTAGTACTGTACTGTACTAGAAGCTGTACTGTAGGATGTAAAAAAATGCAATTATTTGGTATGCATTTTATACTATTTATTGTGTTCTTGTGTATCTCCTTAAAACCCTTACTGTCTGATACAAGTTGGTATTCAGATATTCAGGTATTTACACAGGTAAAAAGGGTAAAAATCATAGCCTGGTCACAATACATTTAGTTAATATGGAGCCATTATAACTTCTGTTTCTGAATGCAAATTATTGAAAAATAAAATTTAAGACAAAATGGTTCTAACAGAAAGGATAAAGCACAGTTGGAACTGGTCACTTGAGGATGGTATAAATGGCTCATCAGTTAGAAACTTAGAACATGGATACTGCTTAGAAGAAATAAGTCTACATAGTCTTTCACAGTCTGCCCACACTACGAACCAGTCAGATAAGAGCCAGCCCTGAGTATTAAGGTGGCAAAGCTAAAAGACCCTGCAGGAAAAAGGCACAAATCTCAGGTGAGAGCTGATATGTGTCAGAGGAGCTTGAAGGAGGCAAAACAAGCTTTTCTGCCTCTGGAACTGGAGGTGCAAACTTTTCTATACCCTGTGTCATGGGTTTCCAGCAGTGTGTGCCAGCAGTGAGCTGTTCAAGCATTATAGGAAGCATGTGGTAAAGAGGACAGTCCAGGCAAACATGCCATAGTGGGACCTGGGCTTTATGGTTAGGGCAATCACTCCTGTCTACTGCTGCCAAAGCAAGCAATGAGGAGGCACCAGTAAGGATACAGGAACGGGGGAGAAAAGGAAGCCAATGTGGGCTTAAACAAATGTCAGAAAATAATACTGTAGATTAAACGCAGTCACAGGTAAGAATGGGGTTGAGTTTTCTGCTGAAGTTCATTTCATAGTAAAGCTTCCTTTTGGTCTTAAAATCTCAAATAAATTATAAAAAAAGAAATAGGACCTGATTCTGAAAATATGCTTGTGAGCAGTATCAATTACATGAATACATGAATACACGCTCTGTAGGATTGAACCAAGGCTAGCAGTACTGCAAATGACTAAAGTTAGTGTGCTGATCATCCATGCAATTGTTGAAAAGCAATTCTGCATGTCTGAAATGTTTAAGAAAACCCCTTTCATATTACCCTATTTTAATAGTTCCTAAAATGACCTACCTAAAATCAAGCCAGCTGTGAAATAGAGATATGCAATCTGACTTGGTTCATTCTATTTATGCACAAAATAATAATAGCTTCTGTACTCTCATTATTTGATGTTAAAATTTTCTCTTTGTGTTTTTGCTTTTCTTTTTCCTCTTATCAGAAATACTTAAAGCAAAGTCCCCACTGGCCCATCTTGTCATTCAAACATATTCTAGACCTGTGGTTTCTCATCTTATCCTATAAAGTCTTTTTTTTTTTCCTTTTTCTTTCTGTGGTTTGTTATGGGGTTTTTTCATCTCTTACTTCAAAGATTCACTAAGAATCTTCACCTGTAAGCATGGAAATTGCAAACAAAGAGCTCTCTAGATGATAAATGAAGTACAGACTTTCAGATTTATCTGTTCTTTAATGTTTAAAGTAATTGAAAGAGTAAGTGTGGTCACCATGCTGTATGCAAAACAGAACAGAACATGTTCCATCTTAAGCAAAGCTATCCTTCTGTGGTTTTCATGACCCAATTAGAAAGAAATCTTTCTATGACATTTCCATATGCTTTTATTGACAAATCTTTGTTCATAATTTGTGATGATGAAAAAATATGAGGATATAACATTGTTTTCTTTGGAAACAATATATTTTTTGAAAAGTCTACCTATTGACTTAAATACTATTGAAAACAAATTTATCTTTAGGATGAATTTGTGAATTTACTGCTGGTGTATTTTATCTGAGCCACAGTTTTTCCTAAGGATTCATAGATATGAAAATTCTTCATAATCACATTGATGTCAATGGAGTAACTTCGATTTTTGGAAGATAATAAAATGGTCCACCCCATTTTTTGTCTGAGTTCATAGTAATTATCAGAAGATCTAAGCTATCATTTTTAGGGACTATTATAAACAAGTTATATTTTTCCTAGTATTTTTTAAGATATGAAGAACAAAACTTAGGGCTCAGTGACATTCAGGTGATTTTACTAAGGTATTAAAAAGTCTTCTTTATTTGAAGTCTCTGCAAAAAAAATCCTTCTATCCATTCAATTCATGGTTAAAATTAAAATTAAAATCCATTGCAGGTCTTCAAGATGGAGAAGTGGATTTTTATAGAAGGGGTTAGGGAGAACACATCTCAAGAACTTTAAACTCTAAAATAAATTCTACTCTGTGACCTTCATATATTAAAGTTAGTAGGATATCTGTCATTACATTTTTGGTGATAAAACAACAGCAGTTCTCTTTCTGAGCAAATGTTCTATAAAAGCAGCAATATTTTTCCAAATTTTCTTTTCCTACCTAAAGCTACCTTCTCTACCCTGGATGTTGTTTAATCTGCCAGTAATCTAGGATATTATACAAGCAGATAAATTAGCTATAATCCCTGCCCCCGAAGAGTTTCATTACACATAACTACAATGATATGCGAGAATGCAAAACAAAAGAAACAATTAGCAAGGAGTAAAGGGAGAGAAGGAAGGAAATCAACTATGAAATCCTCAGTTTTAATGGTGCTTTGCATAGCTTTCTATTTAGTTAGATTTTTATCTTTCACAGAGGAATACTACAATAAAAACCAGATGAGAGCTGTGGAACAGATGACAAAGCTATGAATATGAGGAGGAAAAAAGATTATGTAGCCAGTAAGTAGGGACAACTGAGGGAAGGACATGTGAAATGAAATGTGTGCCTTTAAGAGGTTTGTAACAAAACCAGTTGCAGTCAGTGGTGAGGGAGAGGTGTATGATGTACAAAGCTGATCTTTAAGAATGCAAGAGTCCACAGCTTTGAGAGGTTTCTGGTCACAAAACCCATCGGGCAGAGGGGAAAAAAATCTGAGGAGAATCATCACATAGCTGTGAAGATGTAGAGACAAAAATGAAAAAAAAAAAAAAGAATATTACATTAATATAAAATTACTTTGGGGTTTGGGGGATATTTGTTGCAAGAAAGAGAACAGCACTTTCAGAAGGGCTAACTTCTATGAACATGAAGAGATTCAGAAAAACGAGCAGTGCAGGTTAGTCTGGTTTCTTCTTATTGCTGTTTTGCTTTCTCTGTTCTGTTTTGTCAAACCACCTTTCCCAACAGAAATGAAGGTCTCCTGCTCTGGAGGAGGGATGCTTCAATATGTTGTGAAAGCATCTGTGGAACCATCTGAGGGGGAGTGTTTCAAGAGGTATTTACTACAGAATTAGCTAGCAAAGCATCAATGTATTAATATGACTTCTGTTCACAAGCCTTCTTTGGATTATTCCTGCTATGTCTTAAATAACTTTACAATTTCCCATTAAGGAAAGCAGTGGAAAATGTAATCTCTCTCCTTTTCCTTTGCCTCCTCTCAAATCACCAACTACATTAAACTGTTTTTTGTCTTGACTATATACAGTGCAAACACAAGTCCCACAGCATTATACAAAATCCAGCCATGGAAAAGAACTAAATATTTCTATCTCACAGAATCACAGAATTTCTCAGGTTAGAGGAACATCTGGAGATCATCTTGTCCAAACCCCTGCTCAAAGCAGGGTCAGCAAAATCATGTTGCTCAGGATCATATCTAGCTGGGTTTTGAATAACCCCAAGGACAGAGACTCCACAACCTCTCTGGAAAACTTGCTCCAATATGTGATCACTCTTAGAGTAAAAAAAGTTTTTTTCACATATTGAAATGGAATTTCTTGTTTCAATTTCTTGGTTCTTGTCTTATTGTTGGATATCACTGAGAAGAGTCCAGCTCATTCTTTTTTATTCCTCACCCATCAGGTATTTATACGGATGAGTAAGATCCCCCTGAGCCTTCTTGTCTTCAGGCTAAACAGATCCAGCTGTCTTAGCCTCTCCTCATACTACAGGTGCTCCAGTCTCTTGATAATAATCATCAAAGATTATTATCTTTATGGCCCTTCATTGGACTCTCTCTAATATGTCTATGTTTGCCTTGTACTGGCAAGACCAGGACTGGGCACAGTACTCCAGATGTATTTCACAAGTCCTGAACACAGAGGAAGGATCACCTCCCTCAGCCTGCTGGCAACACTCCTCCTCATGCAGCCCAGGAGGCTGTTGGCCTCCTTTGCCACAAGGTTGGACAGTCAACTTGGTGTCTAACAGGATCCCCAGGTCTTTTTCTGGAAAGCTGCTTTCCAGCTGGTCGGCCCTCAGCAGGTACTGGTGCCTGGGGTTAGACTTGACATTTGCTTTTGTTGAAGTTCATGAGGTTCCTTTCTGCCTGTTGAAGTCTCTCTGAATGGTAGCACCACTATCTCATCTAACCAACACTCCCAGTTTCGTATCTTCTGCAAACCTGCTGTGGGTGCAGTATATCCTGTCATCCATACCATTAATGAAGTGAAAAAGTATTAGTCCAAGTCTTGACCCCTGGGGCCCACCATTAGTGACTGCCCTCCAGCTGAATGTTGTGCTGCTAATGATAACTCTTTGATCCCGACAGTTCAGCCAGCTTTCACTTCATTTCATTCACTGTCCAATTAACTAGTGTGTAATTCATCAGTTTGTCAATGAAATGTTATGACATTGTGGAAAGCCTTGCTAAATTCAAGTTAAACGACATCTACCACTCTCCCCTCATCCACCCTGGTAGTCATTTCATTATAGAAGGTGATTATCAGGTTGATGAGGCATGATTTCCCCTTCATAAATCCATGCTGACAACTCCCAAGAGCTGCCTTCTCCTTGATGTGTTTGGAAAAGGTTTCGAGGATTATTTGCTCCCCCACCTTCCTGAGGATTGAGTTGAGGCTCAGCAGCTTACTAGAGGATCACCAGATCCTCCTTCTTGACCTTCTTGAAGATGACAGTGATCATTATTTTCCTCTAGGCCTCAAGAACCTCCTCCACTTGCCGTGGACTTTAAAAAATAATTGAAAGTGGCCTTACAATGCCAGCTCCCTCAGCACTCATGGATGTATCCCATCGAGTCTCATAGACTGGTGCCTGTCCAGTTTGTTTAAACATTGCTTAGCATTTGGCAGGGAGACGTGATTTTTGACAATGTCATGACCCCACATGTTTTCATACTTCTGAATTCAGTTCCTCAATGAATAGTTCCCAGCAACAATCCTTGAGACCAGGTGGGTTGATGTTCCAGAAAGTCTACTTAGTCTTGCATTTAGTTACTTTATGTACACCATATACCTGTATGCATACTATGTCAGCCAAACTTCTGAGAGGCTGAAAGGAGGAATTTTCTCAGCTGAAAAATGTCACAGAATCAGAAACAGATTCAGAAGTGAATGCTGCCATGTAGCTAGGGGCTATGTGTTGAACAGAGTGCGAACTGACCCTGCTAAAATGCCCCATCTCAGCTCTGATAAAGGGGGACAGACACATCCTTGTGCTGGAGGATTGTGTCATCACTTCTGATGGTATAGGATGAAAAGCAGACTGTCTCTGATGAAACTGGTCTAGGAGACCAAAGACTCTCTGTGAATAATGATTAGTCAGTTTTGTCCAAATCAAATATTTTCTTTAGTCTTAAAAAAAATAAAAATCTTTAAACTGTTCTTTACACTAAAATGAAACGACCAACACAAAAAAAAAAACAACCCAGAACAAAAAAAACCCTTGGAAATAACAATGAGTCTTCCATACAGAAAGAAATTTCAACTAAATCTCTGATACAGTTAGAGCATCAACTGTCCAAAACACGATTCTCAAGGGAGCTGCAAGCATGCTACCAGTTTGACAGTGGTTATAATTTAAAAATTATTTATAAGTACATTCCTGCATACTTTTTTTTAAAAATACAGCAGTATTTGTGGTTCCCAAAGGATTTCTTCACTGTATTTCAACAAAGGCTGACATTTAGAAAGCTCTTTTTGGTGAAGTTTGCTCTATGACAAACCACATACTGTGATTTCAAGCATGTTTTTTCATTAGATAAATTTATCATTTTAGTTATTTAGTTGTTTTTCTGTAATTCAGACCCACAAAATGTAACAGGATCTAAAGTGTACTTTTTAAATTTATATGGTAGCAATGGTGTGCAAGAATCTCATGCTGTGTCAATGACAGATAATACCCCTACACACTGTACAGAAAGATGAATCCCCTGAATTTTGAGCTATTTGGTTTACGTGGGACAAAACGTATGCTGTTGTGGAATATTAACAAGACAAAATGGCAACAGGACATTTGATTCCCCAAAAGTGGAGAACTAAAACAGAAGCAGTAGGGAATGAGCTACAAGAGAAGCAGGGGACGTGCCCTTTGCTTCCAATATGACAGACAACAGATCTCACACCCCAGAGTAATACATGAGTTGCAAAATACTCTTATTTGCTCTTTCATTTGTCCAGTGCTAGAACTTCTAGCCATTTGTTGAATTAAAATCATTGATGATTTAAAAAAATATGAAAAGGTTGCCAAGTAGTCGGTGAACACAATTATGATATCACAAATGAAATTTAAATGTAATACATTCCAAACATAGCAAATTAAATGCATAACAATTGCTATTGTCAGATAAATTTGGTTCTTAATTATATTACTTTGTACGTGGCTCTGTTTATTTCATTTTCTTTATTTGTCTAGACTATATCATCTAACCATGGCAAAATATAGGCATTTACATGTCATTACATAAAGATATGTGATTATTCTCTTAGTCTACACTGAAAGAAAAAAGATATATGCTGAAGAAAAAACTTATTCTTTCATTAGAAGTTCAAAATTGGTATGGTTCCAAAATTATTCAAGATAAATAACCTATGAATTTAAATATTTTAAAACTGCATGCATCTGTGACATGATAAACAACTATCAAATAAGAAAAATAAATCTGTTGTCTCATGTCCTTTTCTACCATGCCCTCTTCCCAAAACCTGTTTAAGTACCTCTGCCTAAAAGAATAAAAAAATACAGCATCACTGAATCCTCATTTCCTGACATAAGAAAAAAAAAAAAAAAATTTCAGGTAAAGCAGGTGTGTTTCTTCTTTTTTTAAAAAACAAGAAAGCCATCAGCACAGTGACAGATATGTTAACACTTTTGAATAAAGAATCAGTTGCCCATAAGATGCACATTGGTTTCAGTCTATTTAGAAATGACTTCTCATAAAAGTACACTTCTGGGAAAATCTAAGCATGCTAAAAAAGAAGTATTTCCAGAGAAGTTATTCTTGCCCTGTAGGTGGTGAGATACAGATAATATAACTGAATATTTTTCACTTTTCTTGCAGAAAGTTTTGATTTTGCATCCCATACTATGTTTGCTGTATTTTATTCACTGACATATTTAGTTGAATGCAACAGCAATTGTATATGGGATGAGATGGAGTCACAAAGATATTACTGCATTATTGTTCCTGTATGGTGTTATGGATACATTGGGCATGGGCCTGGAGACAATGGAGTGGAAGTAGAATGATTGTCCAACAGTCTTCACTCCAGGGAATGAATGAAAGTGTTAATACCATTAATAGTGCAGGTCTACTCTCTGCCAGGTCTGAAAGGGAAGCTATAGAGCTCTGTGGTCACAAATAGCTGTGTGTCAATGCAATGTGCATATTGTGTAAGCTATTGAAAGGATGAAGTGTCCTTCATCAATATATGTATCTGTGCTGTAATAGAAGTATGTCCATGTTAATTAATAAATTGCTGCTTTTCATGTCTTTCTTTTTCTAAATATTGATCATTCAAGCACAATGAAGCAAGCCAAATTGCAGGAGTATCTAGAAATATATTACATACAGAGTCTCCCAAAAAGCTATTGAATCATTTGAAAAACATCAGAAGAAGCCACTTTATTTCACTGTATTTTATGAGTAGGCTTGTTTTATCGTTTGATTGTATTAAAATTGTAAATTTTTGAACAGTTTAAAACAAAAATAATATTATAAAATATTAAAGAAATTTCCTTAGTTTGGATAACTTGCATTCATGTGTTTTATCCATTTAAACCCCAGTACTTTAATGCAAAATACCACGAGTTTATTTCCAGAATAACTTAAGAAAATATTTACAACAAAAATAAACAAATTCCTAACTCGATAATTTTCATGTCTTACTATTACTAGTAGTTCTTTTTCTCCCCCTCTCAGATACTAAAATTGCTTGTCCTCTGCTGGACTGCCAATAATATTGGCCCAAATTCATTGACTAATGAACAGGGGTGAATTATTAATCATTGTCTCTTGGACTGATTACTGCTTGGCTGTTTCTCAAAGAATTACACATTAAACAGATAATGGAAAGGCTGCTGCCATGGACAAAAGACCGTAAGAAATGGGAAGACACAGGAAAGACGGGGTCTAAAAGAAATGTGCAGCTTAAGTTCTCTTGTAACACTGCATACCTTTAAGGCACAATTCATGTCTTCTCATGACTTGTCTATGATATGCCAAGAGAATCACCCCCAGGAGGTGTTTATTTCTTTGACTATAAAGGGAGTCTCAGTCACGCACATGATTAACTCTCAGGCATCTAAAACACAGTCAGCTGAACTCCATCCATGAGAGAGTCTTCTGTGCTACTTGTGACACATAGACTCCTTTCACAAAAGAAACAGATAAAATGAGAACATCTGTTCTAAGACAAATTTACACATTACTTTAGCTTAAATAGAATAGGACAATGTACCTAGAGGTGAATGGAAGTGCAGTTTTCTAATCAGCTATGATCTGAAGATTTGCAGGAAAGTGATTGCTTACAGTCATAGGCATTCTGTGACTCTGGTAAAAAATGTTCAACATGAATCTTTCATATTCACATAGAGTATTCATATGTAGATATTACAAAACATAACAGAGACTTTAATCCCAGGTTTTCCAAAATTAATGCAAAAAACTTGTGGGAAAAAAGGGTAATTCAAGAAGCAATAGGATATGACACTAATTGCAATTTTACTAATAAATGCTTGATGGTGGTTAACACTTTTGGATAAAGATGCATTAAGTGTCTAAGTTCTGCCAAGATTTTGGTTATAAAAATTTCTTAAAACAAGATTACTGACTAATCTTTGCTAACATGATGTCTTTGTCTTTATTCTAGATTCCTGGGATTTTGGGGGTTATGCATCCCAAGAGTTTGTTTTTCTTCCTGTTGTCTAGGCCCTGAGTCTGCCTTCTGTTATTCCTGCAACTTCACACTTTTCTGAGTGTTAACTGTTTCTGGCCCTTCATCTGATTTCCCTGAGCTTATGACGCTCTTTTGTAAGGAAAAAAAACATTTATGAGTGCTTGCTAGGAAGAATGAAGTCCACCTTAATGTGGAGATTTGAGATGTTCTGAATAGTTCAGTCCTGTCTTTTACTCACACTAGCCCTGTTGAGCCACTTGCCTGTGTTGGACACTGCATGTTGAGATATGATCTTATTGTACATTCCACATAGAAAATCACAGCCTTTAAACTCCGTTCCTTATCCATTATTAACTGAAAACTGGGCTTCTGGGTTGCTGCTGCAAAGTGGTTTTGAGGACAAGAAAGGACAAAGAATGACAATGTTGTCTGCTAGCTTTCTTTAAAGATGATATTACCCTGAAAGAAGAAATCCCTACTGATACAAAGCCTTTCTTCCTCCTCTACAATCAACACTCTAGCAATTAGTCAGACTCATATCAACCTAGAAATACAATTCAAACAATACATTTGCATACACCATGAAAGCTCATTACTTGTTCTAACAGGTTTACATACAGAAGGGGAGAATATTAATGTCACATTTTTTGGAAAACCATTCAACAACACTCAAAACAGAGAAATCTTTACTCATTTAATCCCCACTCTTGTTGGTCTCACTGTAATAACCGTTTATGATTTGGCTGGAGAAGAAATATTAGGCAAACATACATCTACTTTTCTGTCATGAAGATGTAGGGACTACTCTCTTTACCTGCCTTTACAGCCTCCATTACTAATATGGCTGATAGCCATATGCTTGGTAAACTGGGTTTCTGAACAGCTATAGCATGTTTTTTAAAGCTCTGACCCAAGGGGAGAAATTTGTTTTTAAACTACTGTAGTGAACAATAGTTATCAAATTAGCCAAAAGCCCAAGACAGGAAAACAACAGAAGAAAAAAAAAATTACAAGTATTTGCTATTAAAATTTAATACGGCTTCCAAGATAGTTTGCAATAAGAAGATGCTCTCTTTTTTCAGGTTGATGAAAAAGCAACTAAAAATCCCACAAAACCTTAAGCTGATGAGAGTAAACCTCTTTGAAAAATGTTATTTTTAAAGATTAGCAAATCAATATATACATTAATAACTGCTTACATGCATAATATTACAGTTTTCCTGTTTATTTTTAACTGACAAAGTTAATAATGAGAAAGCTTTTATTTTAATTCTGGTGTATGGGTGATACACTAACACGATTTATCTCTTGGTAGCATTTTTTTAATGAAAATATCAACACAAATATGATTGTGATAGTCTAGACTCAAGCCTTATTTTTTAATGTTGTACAATGAATTCTTCATTCAGTATGTGGTTGCTTAGTAAAAGCTGAAGTGCAGTTAGCCTGAATTTAATAGCCAGGTGTTCATCTGGAGTGAATCATTGAGTTTGATGACATTATTGATATGAATCGATTCACTTTGGATTTATGGATAAGTAATTTAGATCTCAATCTAACCTACAAAATATATTCTAAAAAGCTTATTTACACACTTACGAAGGAGGCAGTGGGACAGAGGAATTAATCTCACATAAATATAGGCATGTAACTGGAACATAAAAAGTACAAGCCCAATCTTTCTACAGATTCTCTAGAATGGTAGGAGAAGAGTAAACTCTGCATCAGCCTTACGAAGCATCTGTTTTTCTTCACAGATTATACACAAAGCCCAGAATGAAAAGTGGCATAAGTATCTTGGTTAGATGCTTAAATTTAAATGATAACATTTTATTCATATCATAGAAATTATTGGCTGAGTGAATACTAAACTTTGATGCTGTCATTCAGTCTTACACCTGGGTGCTTGTTGGATGCTTGTAAGTACAGGTACTCATCTCTGAACCTGTCACTTCATCCTTTATATGTGCTAACATTGTAGTTCAAGCTTGGAAATAAAGGGTATTCATGCTGATTGTAGAAATCATTCGCTCAAAGTAATTTGAATTGAGCATTAATGCCATTTTTTTTGATAATGTAAAAAGAGCTCTAACACTGGGGACAAACCCTGTAGGATATGCAAAAAAAATGTATTATTAATGGAAGAGTCTTGTTATGTCATTTAGATACTCTTTTCTCAGTTAAATAATGTTATCAGTGGTTGGAACTACATGTAGTTTTAAATATCCTGTGTATACATTGCAGCAATTAATAGTCCAATTATTGGAATGTTACTAGTATTTTGGGAAGATCTTCTCTGCTAGTATCATATACCAGAAATCATTATCCTAAACAGAATTTAAAGAGAAAATACAAGTCTTCCTTTTTTTCAAGTGTTTTTGTCACAGTGGACCAGACATATGCTATATTTCCTCTGAATGTCATTAAATTACATGCACATAGTCCTTGGAATGACCTAGGGAATGCGCTTCGTCTACATTCCATAGTCATGTAAAATTTTAATTACTTTGCCCCTCTTAATATATTTTTTATTACATTCATAAGGATCAAAGAGCATCCTCTGTTGGCTAATACAACACCTGATTCTGTTGTGCTACTGGCTTAATGTAGCCTTGTGAATAGGGTAACTGACAGTGTTATGAAAGGCAATGGGTTCAATTCCTTTAGAGGATTTGCTTTCATTAAAATTTCTTTTATTAACATCTACATTCTTCTTACTGGGATGTGACTAAATTAATATTTAGTTTTAAATTATTTTTCTCATATTTCTAATTGGTGTATCCAGAAGCCTGGGAGCATGAAAACAATAAGGAAGACATTGGAATAACAAAAGAGATCTCTAGACAAACTTTTCTATTATACAAAAAGATAGTCTTATTTTGAAAAAGACACCTTTAAATTCTAACTTAAACTTCTAAAGGAAGATTATAATTTGATCTGCAGTTGATCTGCAGTTTGAGCTGAACAAGGTTTGGGTTATGATTAAGAATGGTATTAAGAATGGCAAATACAGCAACTGTAAAGGAGTAACTTTCTTATTTTAAGACAGAGCATCCCTTGTACTGGATAAACAGAGATCAGCATTTTTCTGTGAGTTCAAGACGAAAGGTAGGAAAGGATTACCTTAAGCTGTTGTGAATTAGGTCTGGATGATCAAGGTCAGTCATGATTATCTGTTGGGTTTGATTATGATCATTCTTTTCTACACAGGTCTAGCTATTAGCTTATTTCAATGCTCCTTCTTCCAGGCCAAGATTTAAAGATTCAAAAAGGCCTTTCAGGTGCGTAAGCAAGAGCATTTACCTACTACCACAAATGTTAATCTGTTGTATCACCATCTCACACACAAGGTGTAGTTCAAATTGCTTCACCTCAAAAAAGATATTGTAGAATCAAAAAGATTCAGAAAAGGACAAAAAAAAGTGACAACACTTAATGGAATGACTTTCATTTATTTACTTTAAATAGGGTCAAACGGCAGAACTCCTTACCAAAGGATGCCTTAGATGCTAAAAATATTATATAAATTTGAAGAGAAATTGAACACATTATTAGAAGACAAAGCCACAAATACTTACTAAACTTACAGGAACTACACTGGCTCAGAAAATCCCAGAACTGTAACACATTTGAAAGTATTAGAGCAAAGTGTCATTACATACTTTTCTACAGTTACGCTTCTTCCTAGGCATCTACTTTGGAGACAAGCTGTGATCCGTACCAGTACTGCTGTTCTATATGCCTTAAACAGGCCTTAGATGCACCATTTTTCACAGACGGGAAGGCTGGCTCACATTCTAGTAGAAGATGATAGCCAGCTATCTACCAAACATGAAGTAAATCCAAACTTAATCATATGTGAAACACACAGCTTGCTCCACGTTTGGCCACAATATACTTGTACAAGCATGTCCATGACAATACTGAAGTCAGGGCCATCAGAACCT
Source organism: Gavia stellata (assembly GCF_030936135.1). Lineage (NCBI taxonomy): Eukaryota > Metazoa > Chordata > Aves > Gaviiformes > Gaviidae > Gavia > Gavia stellata. The sequence continues at coordinate 20,012,853 of NC_082597.1, read as the reverse complement.
TGACAACTATTTAATTCAGCAAGAAAGAAAATACTATTCTCCTTTCTTGTTCAGGCTCCTGTCTCTATCAGTATCATCTAATGACATCTGTAACTCTTTTCCTAAGGATTCAGCTGTATGTGATTCAAGGTTTTTGATATTTTGACATAATTTTGATAGGGTCCAGCTGCATAACCTTGACTCAAACTTCCATGAAAATTGCCAGGTTGTGAAAAAGGACTGTCAGAAAGTACACAGAATAGAGATATGCAAGATGAGAGAGCTAAGATTGCTGATACAGGGATAGTTAGCAGTTCAAGGATAGATGAGGAAAAACACTGACATGATATAAATATATTAAATCCTAAGAAAAAAACAGAGTCAGAAGACAGCAGCTCAGCAGCATTGAGTATCAGCCCATTCAAAGGAGCGATGGAGGCCGACCTGTCTGACCTGATTGATAACTGACAAGCCTGCAAAGACCTTTCAACTACTTTATTGAAGGTGGTGATGGTTAGCTAAAGTAACTCCTTTGTCCGAAGTATCTATCGTGTGTTAGCTATTGGTAGCTAGCTTACACTTCCAACTTGTGTCTAAAGAAATTTTGTGGAATCTCTTCATATGAAGTAAAAGGTGCCCAGAAAAAGTGACCCAGAGAGGGAGGGCTACAGTATCTTTTGAAAGCATTTCACACTCTGCAGGGAAATACATCTTGTTTGATCCTTCAGACATTGACTTTCCTCATGTGCTCATTAATTCATAGCAACTGATTTCTTAGTATAAATAAATCAAACACTTGCATTATTTTTATATTTCACTTACCTAGACGATTATAGGACTTACTTCTTGTCCATCTTGGTTGTAATAGGAAATTTTTCCTCATCTGTAATTTACATAATTAGTCGTCTTTCAATCCTGATAAATGCGGTGAGTTCAAAATCTGACTTGTTCCAACGCATCTAAATGTTAATTTTCACCCCATTGCCTATAATAGGATGCAATTATTTTGCAATTGCAAATACAGTTTGGAAAAGCAATGACCATTGAATTTAAGAATGATTTGAACCTTATCTCTGTGGTAAGTTCATAGGCTGTCTTTATTTGATGACAGAAACTGCTCTTCTAAGTAAAATAGTGATCTTTATGCCTTTTCTTATTTGAAGGTACTCTCTCTTTTCTCTTTCGAATCTAGCAGCTGCTTTTGATCATCACATGCAGTATTACAGAATCCTTCTAGAAACATAGCAAATGGCTTATTTCAGAGAAGTCCCATTTCAAGTTTAGATCAATATTCTTTAGATTATGTTCTTTTTTCTATTTAGACATTGCAATTGGGAGATATACTAAAAAGAAGCAGTTTGTCCTGTCACATGTGTATGGTATTTTAAATATATCTCTGCAGTTTCAATGATACTTAGATATTTTATAATATTTTAGCATGAGATATTGACAAGTATATATATATTAACTTTTTCACTACATGCATAGATCTACACCAGCACAGTTATCAGAATGTCTTCACTAATAAATGTTAACTAATTCTGAGGGTTGGAGGGTGATTGTTACTGTGTTATCTATTGCCTCTTTTTTTAATAGAAATACATAAAGTAATTATACAAGCAAGTATTGGCTGCTCAACTGTGTCATGTTCCATCCTTAGAGTTGGTTCAAACAGATTTCCGAAAGGTTAGATGAACTTTTGTATGTATGTTTCAACCTTGATGTGCCATGCCACAGAGTTAGACATATTAATACAATTATTGATTCTGGTTATCACTGATGGTTTTATAATGGATACTCAGAAAATCTCTTTGGCCTTTGACATAGCAATGCAAATCAACCTCTAATTCACTGTTATCAAACGAACATTACTTCAGGACGGTATGCTGCACCATGTCCTTTTGCCAGCAGTAGATCACAGAGTTTTCAGTATCTGGTGGTCCCAGGATTCCCTACCAATCACAAGAAACCTTGAGGCTCACTAGTGAGTTTGAAGTATGAAGTGAGTATCAAGACAATACTGATTTATTTTAGGCTTTCAAACATTGCTTAGATTTCCAGTATCAGATGTGCAAGGAAAATTCTGCTTTTCTCAGCTTAATTTTCTTTCTACACACAGCATTTCATTTTCCATACAGAATATCTAGAGTTTCAATTAACTACAATTGTAGCTTTATGTTTTATCTCTCCAACAGTCTAAATGATTAAAGATTTAGCAACTCTCCCTGGAAAGTTCAAAAGCGTGACTGAATATTTGACTGTCTTCTGCAATCTGTATCAGCTAAATAGGAAGCACTTTTTCCTTTTCTTGCTGAGGAATGTAAAACAGTGAATTTGAAGCCAGTAGACCTCAGTCAGGAGTTAGTAAACTCCATCCTAGTACACACATCTAGAACGCAAAATACTACTCTTCACTAGCAAGTCCATTTAGAAATGCACTGACTTAGGAGAACTAAGCTACTCAAAGAAGCCACTTCTGTTGATTATAATTTAATATCTTCCTTGGACTTTTCATGTGATTCTCTAACTTATATATTACTATGAAAGTGTACTCCTCACATTCAAAATTCTCTTCCTAATTTTATTTAGATTTCTTATCCCTTATTTTATTTCATTTCAGTTTTGTCAGAACTTTGGCTGCTTAGACACCTTCTAAGTATGATTAAATGTCTGAAACTTAGCACAAGATACGTAAATGTCTGAGTTGGTTACAAGATTTTCTAAACTTTCCTTTTTTGGCAGTTTTATATTCTTTATAATCCTCTAGAACTTTCTTTAAAGAGTTTTCTGTATGAGCTGGGTTAGACTGGATTTTCAATCATTCATTTATTCACTCACATCTCGCTGCATCAGGTGTTTTGCTTTGCTGGTTTTTTTTGTTTTGTTTGGGGTTTGGTGGATTTTTTTTTTATTTTTTTACAGTTCGTTTATAAGCAAGTACCACTAGAAAAATCACTTTGCATGTGTTTAGTTATTGCGATCTTGCCAGCATAGATTCTGAGACTATAATTCATTCCTCTCGATTGTATTTAGATACTTTCAGTCTTCTTCAGTGTTAGGAAAAAAAAACCCAAACCAGACCAACCAACCAAAAACCGTAATGTGCTATTTTTTGAACTGTTGCAGCTCTTGGCTTATGCACTCTGCAGAGCTATAGACCCTGATAAGTGTTTTGCAGAAATCAGATTCACAGAGTTTTCTTTGGTTGAAATTTGTGTTGTTAATTTCCTTTTACCTAAAAGAAGATTGGTTGTGATGTGTCTCCTCCCCATCCACTCAATATTTCTAAACAATCTCAATTTTTATGACAATGTGATTATTAATAGTATCAAACCACCATTACTAGTAACAGAAAACTGCACAACCTATTCACTAATTCACTTACATGGTTTACACACACATTCATTCATAGTTACGCAGTTGGAACAACAAATAGGAGGCCAACTACAACTCAGTACTCGGAAGTGGAGGATAGTAGTGATACACCAGTGGCTTCTAGGTTGGTGTTCAGAAGGTCCTTCAGAGGACCCTTTGTTTCTTCAGGGTCATATATAAACTTGTCATCTTTTTCCATATAGCAGACACCCCTGGATGTGATCAGAGTTACACAATCCGTTGCTGACGTTCATTTATGCTAGTGGCTTTGTGCAGATATGGCACATATGTCTGTCCTGAGTTTATAAATTCTTGAAGAGTCAATGAATCTACTTATCCCCAGAGCTCATCAGTCCTTGGAAAACTTCTGCAGCAACTTCTGCTTGGAAAACTTCTTCCTTGGAAAACTTCTGCTTCTCAGCAGGTGCATTTCCTCTCTTCAGCCTGTTGCTTTCTGGTAAGTAGTTCTCTATCCACACCTGCAGACACTTGTAGAATCCATTCTATACACACAAATTACACAGGAGCTTTTATGACGTTTGCAGAGCATAATTCTGAGAAAAAATAACAGGGAGAGGTGAGCTCTTTTCTTCATATTCCCTGATTTTTACAAAATTTCTGGCCTCTGTAATGAAGTTGTCATCCAATGAGTACCAATATTTTTTGCAGTTATATCTCAGTGGGAAACAGTTTATCGATTCATGCAAAAGCACTCAAAACGTAAGAAAATATCTTAGTCCTTCCTGTAAGGAAATGGAAACTCTTCAAGGTGCGATTTTTCTTTTCTGTTATCATCTACTGAGGCCCAGAATAGTTCTGTAGCCAGGGCTCTCACCCGGGGTGTGGATGATCCAGCTGTGATTCTGTTCTACCTGATTCAGATCAGAGATTTCAATGTTAATCTGTAGGATTCCAGGTATGTATCATCTGTCAGATTAACATCTGTCCTCTTGAAACAGTTGAATTTTCTCTACATAAGTATTTGATGAGTTAGAAAAAGTAATCAAGTAATTCAAACAACCAACTCAAATGGAAGGATCATGTTAAAACCCTCACCAATGTCATAATGAGTGGGCTGCTGACAACATAAGCATCAGCATAAACCCATTCTTCTCCAAGTATGTATTAAATGATATCTTTTCATATTGTGCCTAGTTTATGAGCACAGGGGTTATTATTAACATTGTTACAATTAATAATATCAGCATTACTATTGATAATAGAGACATTATTCATCGTATTCTGAATTCCCTGAAAGAATCCTGAGATGAAACATGTTACAAAGCTAATTGTGTCTATTTTGGAGCTATAGAAATAAAAAGAAGGCTTACAAAGTTCTAGAAGGCAGGAAAATAAGATTGTAGAGTTGCTGATAATGGACTTTCGATGAAAGCCTGAGTTTCATGGGTGAATTACAACACAAAGTAAAAGGATGGTGAGCTGAAAAATGAAGAAGAGGTATGCGTCAACCTCACATATGTATTCAGCAAAGATTCTGAGGTCACACAGAATAGCAAAACGATACAGCACTGAGATTTACGTTAGATGATTATGGTATGTGAGATTAAGGATTACCCGAAAAGTAATTCTACCTGTTGATGTAGCTTTAACCACAGAATAATATCTAACTGAGCTAATGACATTTGAGGTGTTTTCACTGCATAAATATTTTATGTATTTAAATAGAACTTTTAATTTTAAGTCAAATATTACAACAGCGGAAGCTGAGAAAACTCCACTTTAAGGATATAATACTACAGTTCTCTATGGTTTTTGGTGGAAACAGCCTATCATATCTGAAAAGTCAATAAAAGTTTAACTTCTTTTTCCTTACTAGCATACAATTATTTCCACAATGTTCTAATGTCTGACCACAATGCTGATTGACTCCGCCCAGAAAGAATGCTTAATGATAAATTCATAATCTGAAGGAAATAAAACAGTCACTCAGAGAGAAATTGTAGAAAGGATCATTTGAAATAAAATATTGTCTCTTATAACAAATTATCTTTTAAATTAAAATTGCATGCTGGACATTTCAATACAGTGTATTCCTCTCAGATTTTTCATTTTCAGTGATTAGAATTACTATCAGCTGTCATTAACGCAAATAGTGAAATGTAATACAGATACTTGAGCATTTAGGACTTGCTGGAGAGTCAGCTCAGTTATCTCATGGGAGGAGTAACCCACCGAAAGGAAAAGATGAAAATGAACACTTAAAATGTCATGCTGCTAAATAGCAAACGCCATCTTGTTGCAGATGCAGAATAGCATTTTGGACACAGTCCACTCATCTCCCCTTGCAAATGACTGAGAGAATGCAGCTGCTGTCCAACATGTTTTCTACTGGGACCATTTGTATATCAGGCCACGCAGTAAAAAATTAAGCAAATAACTGATAAAGGAACTGGGCCAGGTTTACCTCTGATGTAACACCACACATTTCAATTTAGCTATGCTAAAAGTTTTTTCGTTTTGTTTTGTTTTGTATATACTTTTGGTTTAGATATACTTTTAGATTCTATTGTCACTATTGTTCATACTATTCAAATGGTCAAAAGGAGCTACAAATAATTCTAGCAAGATGTCTAACTGATATTCAGCCACAGAAAACTTTTTAGCCAGATTATAGGAAGCGTTTGATCTGAAACCTTCCAGTTACTTTCTACCTCAGAGAAAAAGAAAGCAAACACTTGTCCTTTTTCACCAATTCCTTACCTGACAAATATAAAACAAAAACGGACAAAACATCTGCTGGTGTCAGCCCAATAAGCAGAATTAGATTAATGTAATGCAGAACATTCCCTTTCAGCTATGTGTGTCAGAGCTGTTATATTTTGTCAGAGCAATTATTGCCACATAGAATCATAGAATATCTCAAGTTGGAAGGAACCCATAAGGATCATCGAGTCCAACTCCCTGCTCCTCGCAGGACTATCTAAAACTAAATCATGTGACTAAGAGCGTCATCCAGATGCTCCTTGAACTCTGACAGGCTTGGTGCTGTGACCACTTCCCTGGGGAGCCTGTTCCAGTGACCCACAACCCTTTCAGTGAAGAACCTATTCCTAGTGTCTAATCCGAATTTCCCCTGATGAATCTTCATTCCATTTCCTCATGTTCTATCGTATTCTCTACCTGGGACAGGGTAATCCTGGTTATACGTACAAACTGGGCTGGAGAGAAGCCCCATGGGAAGAGATCTGAGGGTTTGGGTTGATGGCAAGTTGAATATGAGTCAACAATGTGCCTGACAGCAAAAAGGGCTAACTTTGTCCTGGGGTGCATCAGGCACAGCATAGCTAGCCAGTCAGGGGAGGTGATTGTCCTGCTCTACACTGCACTGGTGTGACCCCACCTCGAGTACTGTGTGCAGTTTTGGATGCCTCAATGTACGAAAGACATCAGACGATTAGAGTGTGTCCAGAGGAGGGCAACGAAGATGGTGGAAGGTCTCGTGGGCAAGACTTCCGAGGAGCAGCTGAGGTGACTTGGTTTGTTCAGCCTGGAGAAGACTCAGGGGTGACCACATTGCCATCTACAACTTCCTCAAGGGAGCAGCGGAGGTGGATGTGCTGATCTCCTCTCTCTGGTATCCAGTGATAGGATGCATGGGAAAGGTTCAAAGCTGCGCCAGGGGATGTTTAGACTGGACATTAGGAAGCATTTCTTCACTGAGAGGGTGGTCAAACACTGGAACAGGCTTCCTAGAGAGGTGGTCAATGCGTGTGCTGGTTTTGGCTGGGGTAGAGTTAATTTCCTTCATAGTAGCTAGTATGGGGCTGTGTTTGGATTTGTGCTGGAAACACTGTTGGTAAAGCAGGGATGTTTTAGTTACTGCTGAGCACTGCTTGCACAGAGTCAAGGCCTTTTCTGCTTCTCCCACTGCCCCACCAGCGAGTAGGCTGGGGGTGCACAAAATGTTGGGAGGGGACACAGCCAGGACAGCTGACCCCAACTGACCAAAGGGATATTCCATACCAGATGACGTCATGCTCAGCATATAAAGCTGGGGGAAGAAGAAGGAAGGGGGGGACATTCGGAGTGATGGCATTTGTCTTCCCAAGTAACCATTACAAGTGATGGAGCCCTGCTTTCCTGGAGATGGCTGAACACCTGCCTGCCAATGGGAAGTAATGAATGAATTCCTTGTTTTGCTTTGCTTGCCTCCGCAGCTTTTGCTCCATCTATTGAACTGTCTTTATCTCAACCCATGAGTTTTCTCACTTTTACCCTTCTGATTCTCTCCCTGATCCCACAGGGAGGAGTGAGCGAGTGGCTGTGTGGTGCTTAGTTGCCAGCTGGGGTTAAACCATGACAATGCCTGAAGCCTGTCACTGTTTAAAAGGCATTTGGACAATGCCCCTAATAATATGCTTTAACTTTTGGCCAGCCCTGAATTGGTCAGGCAGTTGGACTAGATGAGGTAGGTCCCTTCCAACTGAAAATATTCTATTCTATTCTATTCTATTCTATTCTATTCTATTCTATTCTATTCTATTCTATTCTATTCTATTCTATTCTATTCTACTCTACTCTATTCTATTCTATTCTTATTCTATTCTATTCTATTCTATTCTATTCTATTCTATTCTATCTAATTCAGTATCATTGGCAAGTGTAATGTACATTCGATGTACATAACGTACACTTATAAAAACATTGAAGAGCACCAGCCCTAAAACTGAGCCATGGGGAACTCCACTGCTGACTGGCCACCAGCCTGATATAACGCCATTTACTATAACTCTCTGAGCTTGACGCTTCAGACAGTTGTTCACCCAACATATTACGGACTTGTCTAGCTGTATGCTGGACATTTTGTCCAGAAGAATACTGTGAAAGACAGTATCAAAAGCTTTGCCAAAATCCAAAAAACCCAAATCTACTGGCTTTCTTTGGTCAACTAGATGGGTGACCTTGTCATAAAAGGAAATTGTTAGTTAAGCAGGACTTTGCCCTCGTGAACCCATGTTGGTTATGACCAATGACTGCATTGTCTCCCAAGTGTTTTTCAATAACTCCCAGAATAACCTTCTCTATAATTTTACCAGGCACTAAATGTGCATGCAGGAGATGCACAGCATCTGCCTTTGCTTTTCTGCTCTGCTCTTCCAGGGTACAGTAGGCACCTGACAGCTCACTCATGCTCTCTTCATCTCCCAGTCTCCCTCTCTCTCCCCATAAACACATAATGTGCACAGGTGTGCAAGCACATACATAGATACATACATACATGCATTTTTTCTGTTTCAACTAATGGAGAAGAAATGACTATGATTTCAAGACACAAAGCCTGTGGTGTTGGGCTTTGTGTCTTGAAATCATAGTCATAGGCATGGGATCTTTTTCATGCAGGTGGCCAAGGATCAAACTGTTGTTCTCCTAACTACACTTACCAGGTGAATGATCTTAAAAAAAAAAAAAAAAAATATTTCACAGCTCTGCATCTCTTTGCCCCTATGCACTTCATTTTCATCTCAATGATTTGGACAGCAGCTTGTCACTTAGTTCAGGCTTGTTCTGTGGACAAGCACAGACAGGAGGATCCGGGGAACTACAGGCCTGTCAGCCTGACCTCGGTGCCAGGGAAGATTATGGAGAGGTTCATCTTGAGGGCGCTCATGGGATACATGCAGGATAACCAAGAGATCAGGCCCAGCCAGCACGGGTTCATGAAAGGCAGGTCCTGCTTGACCAAACCAATCTCCTTCTATGACCAGGTGACCCGCCTAGTGGATGAGGGAAAGGCTGTCGATGTTGTCTACTTGGACTCCAGCAAAGCCTTCGACACTGTCTACCACAGCATTCTCCTGGAGAAGCTGGCGGATCGTGGCTTAGACAGGTGCACTGTTCTCTGGGTAAAAAACTGGCTGGACCGCCAAGCCCAGAGAGTTGTGGTGAATGGAGCAGTTGGTGGCTGCTCACAAGTGGAGTCCCCCAGAGCTCAGTTTTGGGACCGGTCTTGTTTAATATATTTATCAATGATCTGGATGAGGGGATCGAGTGCACCCTCAGCAAGTTTGCAGATGACACCAAGTTGGGTGGGAGTGTTGATCTGCTGGAAGGTCAGAAGGCTCTGCAGAGGGATCTGGACAGGCTGGATTGATGGGCCAAGGCCAACTGGATGAAGTTCAACAAGGCCAAGTGCCGGGTCCTGCATTTTGACCACAACAACCCCAGGCAACGCTACAGGCTTGGGGACGAGTGGCTGGAAAGCTGCCCCACAGAAAAGGACCTGGGGGTGTTGATTGACAGCTGTCTGAAGATGAGCCAGCAGTGTGCCCAGGTGGCCAAGAAGGCCAACAGCATCCTGGCTTGTATCAGAAATAGGGTGGCCAGCAGGAGCAGGGAGGTGATCGTGCCCCTGTACTCGGCGCTGGTGAGTCCGCACCTCGAATACTGTGTTCAGTTTTGGGCCCCTCACTACAAGAAGGACATTGAGGTGCTGGAGCGTGTCCAGAGAAGGGCAACGAAGCTGGTGAGGGGTCTGGAGCACAAGTCTTATGAGGAGCAGCTGAGGGAAATGGGGTTGTTCAGTCTGGAGAAGAGGAGGCTGAGGGGAGACCTTATCGCTCTCTACAACTACCTGAAAGGAGGTTGCAGAGAGGTGGGTGTTGGCCTCTTCTCCCAAGTGACTAGCGACAGGACAAGAGGAAATGGCCTCAAGTTGCACCAGGGGAGGTTCAGGCTGGATATTAGGAAAAATTTCTTTAGTGAGGGAGTGGTGACACACTGGAATAAACTGCCCAGGGAAGTGGTGGAGTCACCCTCCCTGGAGGTATTCAGGGAACGTGTGGATGTGGCATTGTGGGACATGGCTTAATGGGCATGGTGGGGTTTTGGTTTTTTTTGGTTGATGGTTGGACTTGACGATCTTACAGGTCTTTTCCAACCTTAGGGTATCTCTGATTCTGTGATTCTGTAAGCAGTAATATTGCCACACATACTGGTTCACATTTTTTTGATGAGTGGCCAGCTATACTATTCATCAGGATTGAAGACTACCTTAGTTTTATGGTGGTTCACTCTACACCTCATGCAAACAATTCCCTGGACCTAAGCATTTAAAAGCATCCCAAGAGGGGGGGCTTTTTCTCTACTTTTCATCATCCTTTGCTAATCCAGAAGATGTGCTTTAGTCAATTTAGTTCCCTTTTTGGAGACCACTGAAAATGTACCTAGATGAGCAGGTTACCTAGCTATGCTTAAGTCATTTCAAGGTTCTCTGTCACTCCATGCCAAAGCAACCTTTTGAACTGTAGCCAGCCTCAGCCTGCTGGAAAGTGAGACTTGAAACTTCTTGAAACTGAGGCACCGAGCATCTCTGACACTGCCGATCACTGATCTACAAACTAACACAAGGTAAAACCTGGAAGAGGTGTAATGTGTCTCATTCCCACGCAGAGCCACCTAATGTAGTTCTGTTCTCTTCAACAGAAGTAGGTTGCTTAATAGCAGCTAACCGTGAATCAGCTTGCTTATTCTTGCTTTGCGGGTGGGTGCAGCAGGAGTGATAAGCTGGTTTACCCAAAGTAGCACTGGAAAGCCATGGCTGCCTGTGGCAGAATTCTCATTTCCTAAGGTGAGCTGACTGCTCTAGACACGGAAAACAATTCTTCACATTTTAATGCCAATTTTCCAGTAATGCATATTATGAAAAACAACAAGATGAATTTTCCTACAGTGTAAATGTCTTTTTGAAATATTGATAATGCTTTTGACAGCTTGCTCTTTTCTGGTGTTTGCAGCACATCGCATGCAGCATGCAGCTCCCTGTGTCACTGAGCTGTACAGGGCACCATTGTTACTAACAGCAGGGCACTGGCTCTGCACTGAGTGTGCAACACCTCCCAGCTGACGCTGCTCAGGCTTGCTCTGCCATGGAGCAGGGCTTTTGCTGGGATTACCTGCAAAAGCAGCGTCAGACGCAGCCCTAGTTTTACACAGAGAGCAGCACCAAACCATGGTGCTATGTACTGAGGCCATACCGAGCAGCATGGGCTGGCAGGGGAGCAGCGCCCCGAGGCGTGGAGGCAGCCAGTCCTGGGATGATGAGCATTGGGGATGGGGCACTGGAGACCCCCTAGCTGCAAACACCTCCCCCAGGACCAGGCACCAAGATGCAGCCCTAGAGTGGGGCAGAACTCGCTCTCGGGGGCAGAAACAAAGAAATAGGACCTGTGCTACCTGGAAGGACCTGTCAGCATTAACATCCTATCCCCTCCCCAGTGAAGGGCTGCGTGGTCATACCCCAGCTCCCTCCAGACAGCCCCACCAACCCCAGGCTGCAGCGAACACAAGAGGGGGAAGGTGGGAGCAGCACCAAAGGCAGCCCAGGTGGGGACAGCAACACCACCTGCACCGTTAGTAACACCAAAACTTTTTCTGTAGTCTTCACTCCTTTATTTTCTCTCTTTCTCTAATAAGTAGACTGAGGCACCTAATGAGAGCCTGGTGGTCTGCTTCATGCCATTTCACCAGCTCCTGGGAGACCCACCTTGCACCACCAGCAGGACGGCCTCTTGCAGGGTTGGAGAGAGTCCTGGGAGCTGGGGTCCCTCCTCTTTCAGGTGTGCCATGGCCTGTTGGGAGAGCAGTCCATGCCCCAGCAGGGAGTGGAGGCACTGCAGCTGCAGCCATGGACAGAGGGACCTGCCCCTGCCACCTCCACTGGCTCTTCAGGGGGCTGCTCCTGTTCTGCAGGGACAGGCGCAGACGAGGGATGGCTGGGACCCCCATGGAGGGTGGCCTCCGACTTGCTGGGTTGCTCCTCCACATCAGGGCCTGAAGGGCTGCTGGGGGGCCAGGTGCGGGACAGGAGTTCCCCTCTCCGGGAAGCGATGGGGCTGGGGCTGGAGCTGGCCACAGAGTCATCATCCTTCCCCTCGGCAGCGTGGTTGTCCTGCTGGTCTGGGTGTCGGTGGACCTCTCTGCTGCACAGGCGCACGGCAGCAGTGATGAGCTGGAGGACAAATGTCCCCGTGTGATCTTGCAGGCAGCCCTGCAGCTCCTGCACCAACACCTCCTTGTCCAGCCCGCAGAGACACAGGTAGCCGACCATGGTGCCCTCTGCCGCAACCACCTCTCATCACTTCTCCTCACAGAGCACCCTGAGCTCCCATAGAAGCCATGGCAGCAGGGGCCTCATGTTATTTGGGTGGGTCTTGAAAAGGTCCTCCCAGACCTCAGGAGGGAACCAGCCCACCTGAGCCCTGGGCATCAGCCCCACAGCCCTCAGCTCGTCCTGGCAGTCTTCAGCTGATGGCTCTGCAGGGCGTGGGATGTCGAACGTCAAGTAATCCTCATCTGAATGCACCAAGGACAAGATGGCTGTCATCCCTGACCTGCACAGGGGGCAGTTTGGCTTCTGCAGTGCCCACTGCAGTGCACAGCCTAAGCAGAATTGATGGAGGCAGGATGACATGTAGACAATGTCATCTTGATTGTTGCAGCAGATGGGGCAGCTCCATTCGCTCTCAGTGGCCATGCTCTCTGCACGCTGCAGCGGGCTGGAGAGCACTGAAGATGAGGAGCTGCTCCCTGTTGCCAGCACCACAGCAGTGGGTGTTATACGCTGCAAAAGGGAGAGTGGCCACGGTCATTCGCTGTCTCAGGAAGGGGAGGAAGAAACGCCTACGTCATTTTGGGAAGGACACCCTCCCAGTCCCTGCAGTTTCCCTGGTGCTCTCTGCTGGCCAGGGCCAGGCTTCAGCTGTGGGACCAGTAGCTCCCTGAGCCCCATCGCCTGTACCATGGCCACCCCAGGGGAGACGTTTCCCTGCACAACTTTCTCTGTACAGAAATGCTTCCTAATATCTAGTCTGTACCTCGCCTGGCGCACCTTTGAATCATTCTGAAGTGTCCTATGACTGGATACCAGGGAGAAGAGATCAGTACCTCCCTCTCTACTTCCCCTCCTCAGGAAGCTGTAGAGAACAATGAGGTCGCCCCTCAGCCTCCTTTTTTCCAAACTACACAAGCTCAGAGTCTTTAGCTGCTCCTCACAAGACATTCCTTCCAGCCCTTTCACCAGCTTTGTTGCCCTCCTCTGGACACCTTCAAGGACCTTCACATCCTTCTTAAACTGTGGGGCCCTGAACTGCACACAGTACTCAAGGTGAGGCCGCACCAATGCTGAATACAGAGGGATAATCACCTCTTTTGACCAACTGGTTACCCTGTGTTTGATGCACCCCAGGATGCAGTTTGCCCTCTTGGCTACCAGGGCACACTGCTGATTCTTATTGAGCCTGCTGTTGACCAGCACCCCCAGATCCCTTTCTGCAGGGCTGCTCTCCAGCCACTCCTCTCCCAGTTTATACTTGTGCCTGGCATTACTCCTTCCTAGCTGCAGAATCCAGCATTTGGACTTGTTAAATTTTATGTCATTGATGATTGCCCAATGTTCCAATCTATCCAGATCCCTCTGCAAGGTCTCTCATCCCTCAAGAGAGTCAACAGCACCTCCCAGTTTTGTATCATCAGCAAACTTGCTAATGGTGCTTCCAACTCCTGCATCCAGATAGTTGATAAAAATAATGAACAGAACTGGCCCTAGGATTGAGCCCTGAGGAACACCACTGCTGACAGGTCACCAACCACATGTAGCCCCATTCACCACAACACTTTGAGGCCTGCTCTTCAGTCAGTTCTTCACCCAGCACACTGTGTACCTCATCTCACAGATGGACAGCTTGTCCAGAAGGATGCTGTGAGGGACAGTATCAAAAGCCTTACTAAAATAAAAAAAAAATAGATCCACAGCCTTCCCTTCATCCACTAGGTGGGTGACCTTATTGTAGAAGGTTATCAAATTAGTTAAACAGGACTTTCCCTTTGTGAACCCATGTTGACTGTGCGTGATGATTGCGTTGTTCATTAAAAGTCTTTCAGTAGTACCCAGTAGGATCTTCTCCATAATTTTTCCAGGAATTGAGGGTAGACTAACAGGTCTGTAGTTTCCTGGGTGTTCCCTTATGCCCTTCTTATAAATTGGAATAACATTGGCTGGCTTCCAGTCATCAGGGACCTCCCCGGACTCCCAAGACCTTTGAATGATGATTGAGAGGGTCCCTGCCATAACATCCACTAGCTCCTTCAGTACTCTGGAATGAATCAGCTGATACAGGCAATCCTTTACAATTTCAGTGTTCACAAATGAAAAGTCACTGTTCCCACACTTGTGGTCCTCTGACTCAGGGGACTGGGCAGCTCAAGTTTTATCAGTATTATTAAAGACTGAGGCAAAAAAAGCATTGCATGCCCCTGCTTTTTCTTCATCCCTATTGGTTAGATGACTATCTTCAACAAGTATCGGTCCAATGTTTTCTTTAGACCTCCTCTTCCTATTAATGTATGTAAAAAAGCCCTTCTTGTTGTCAGATACAGCACTGGCCAGTTTCAACTCTAATTGAGCTTTGGCCTTTTGTGTCTTCTCCCCACATATACAAACCACAGCTCTGGAATATTCCTGCAAAGTCTTCCAGAGATTGTCTGATTTCTTTTTGCTCTGGAACTCCACAAGGAATTCCCTGTTCAGCCAAACTGGTCTTCTACCCCACTTGCTTGACTGTCAACATACTGGAATTGCCTGCTCCTGTGCTTTTAAAAGGTGGTTCCTAAAAAATGACCAGCATTTGTGGACTCCTAAGCCCTCAAAAGCAGATTCCCAGCGTGCTCTGCTAAGTAGCTCCCTGAATAGCTACAAAGAGCCTCCAACCTCTTTGTAGCCACCCTTTAAGTACTGTGAGGAAGACCCCCCTGAGCCTTCTCTTCTCCAGGGAGAAAATACTTAACTCCTTCAGTCTTTCCTCATAGGGCAGGTTGTCCAGCCCTTTGACCATCTTGTTGGCCCAGCTTTGGACCCTCTCCTGTCTGTCTGCATCTTTGTTGAATTATGGGGACCAGAACTGGACAGAGTACTCCAGATGAGGACTGACAAGCACTGAGTAGAGTGGGATGATCATATCCCTATCTCTGCTAGTAATGCCCCTGCAGATGCAGCCCAGGATCTGAGTGGCCTTCACTGCTGCCATGGCGAATTGCTGACTCATGTTCAGCTTGTTGTCCACCAGGACCCCCAGGTCCCTTGCAGCAAGGGTGCACCAGCCACACCACCCTGTACTGGGCTCTTTGGTTATTCCAACCCAGGTGCAGGACCTCGCGCTTGTCACTTTGACTCCTTCAGGGGGTAACTTTTTTTGCCTTTGGTTTTCTCTTTCTCCCTCTCTTTGTTTCTTGGCTGGCTCACTGTTTCCCAAAGGTCATGCCCATCACACCAACAGAGGACTCAATGGCACAGCTCAACCTCCGTCGCATTTGTGAATTGAGCAGTTTTTTCTCTGCCACGTCAGAACAAGCCTCCAGCCATGGGACTTCTGGCTGCAGGCATCAGTTTTGAAAACCAAAGCAGAGAGATACACAAACAGGAGATCTCTCCCCAAACAACACCCACCTTCACCCCCCTCCACTGGGAAAAAGACCCTGGGGACTGATGGCATTGCAACTTCTATATGCAGGCATGCATCCCTAAATCCTTGCCACCTCCCTGTCCACCAGTGCTCATCGGCCTGCCCAGCTGTCCTATTGCTGCCCCTCCAATTGGTGGTGCATGGGGGCTGCAGGAGAAACACCAGGCAGAGCTGTCTGCGGGCAGTGGGGGGTGACAAGCAGATGAACAACATGCTCTGAATGCTGCTCTCGCTAGAGGGGAGCCCTCGCTTTTGCTCAGGGAATTTCTGTAACAAGTGGGAAGGAGCCAACCTGCCAAGGCTTGCCATCCATAGAGCTTGTATTTCAAAATAGGCGTGCCCCGTTTCTTGGGAATCCTTCCTCTTTAATTGGAGACTCGTCTCGTTTCCCCTCTCCCAACCCCTTTCAGGAAATATTATACAGGGTTGTTAAATCAAACACGTCATCGGTGTTAAAGACAGAGGTGAAGCAGGCATAAAACATCTCTGCTTTGTCTATGTCCCTATTTGTGAGGTGACTGACCTCATCAAGTAACAGACCAATGTTATCTCTGATCCTTTTGTTACATCAGGGGACCTTAGTAACTAGCTCCTTCAGCAGCCCAAAGTCTGCTCTCCCCCTATCCAGGGTTGAAGTTTAGCTGGCAGTTTTTCTCTCACTTACGATCTGAAACTCAACTACTTCATGGTCACCGGGACCAAGACAGTCACCAATCACCACTTCACCCATGAGTCCCTCTCTGTTTACAAACAATAAATCTAGGAGGGCACCTTTCCTAGTCGGCTCCCTTAGTACCTGCACCAAGAAGTTATCTTCAATGGGCTTCAGGAATTCCCTGGACCTGTTTCTATCTGCTGTATGATATTCCCAGTTGACATCTGGGAAGTTAAAATCACCCATAAGGACAAGGACAGCTGATCTAGAGATATCCCTTAATTCCTTGTAGAATAATTCATCAGTTTCATTGTCTTGGCTGGGTGGTCGATACTACACTCCCACAACAACATCTGTTTTATTTGCTTTCCGCTTCATCCTTATGCAGAGGCTCTCAACAGTGTTGTTGCCAACTGCAAGTGCCAGACAATCCAACCTCTCCTTTACATCCAGCACCACCCCTCCGCCTCGTCTGCCTTCTGTATCCCTCCTGAAGAGCCTGTAACCATTCATCATGGCACACCAGTCACAGGACTCATCCCACCAGGTTTTGCTTATGCCAATGAGGTCATAGCGCTGAGATTGGACCGAAGTTCTAGCTCCTTTTGTTTACTATTTTAATATATAATGTATAATACTATAATATATGATATATAGCATTATATATAATACATTAATATGTTAAATCAACACATTAATATGTATCAATTAAAGTAATTAATAGTATGTATTTTAGATAACTATAAATTATTATATAATATATTGTTATAGTATATATTATATTATTTCTGAATTTGTCATAGTTTAAGCTTTATGCATTCAGATTACCAAAAGTATTTCAAGTTAAACACAGACTTAGGGATTTTTCTGTGGAACACAGCCAGTGCTACACATCAGATTAAAGGAAACTGTTCTTTTCTAATTGGACAACCCTAAGGTTTTCCAGGGAACAAGCTACTGATCGGTGGTTGAGAAATCACTGCAAAAAGAGGTTTGGTTTGTTGCTAACTTGTGAGAATGAAAATGGTATCCAATTAAATAAATTTTGTGAATATTGTTCCTTTTAACCAAAATGCTTATTTTTTAATTTTAAAGGGATGTATAAATGGATGTCCTTATGCATGTAACCTACCTATAATACATAATTTAGATGTCTCCCAAAGTTTGTCCCATCAAGTTTTCTTTAGTGTGAACATTTTTATTCCTGAAATAAGTTGTACCCATTATCTAGATAACCATACGATGTGGAGCAGTCTTGTGCTTATTAAGGAAAAAGGGGTTTAGAGCCTTCTCAGTGATGGGCTTATGTATCTACAAACCCACTGGCCAAATTATCCCTTTAGCCATTGAAACTGACTGTAAATAAGTAATTCTCTCTGACAATAGAGATAAAATACCTAATGCTAAGTAGATTTGATCATTTACTGACAGCCTTGATAAATCTCCCACTCATGAAACTAAACAGATGTTTCTGCTATGTAATTCAAAGGGTACTTTATAAATATTTCTTTTAACTCTGAATCAGGAGCGAATTCTGTCTGTGTAGAGGTCCATACACTCACTGATGGATTCCAAGAACAAACAGCGATGGTACTGATGTAGCTTTGAAATGGCATTCTCAGGGGTAGTAAGCACAATAGACTTTTTTTTGTGGCCCCTATTTGTTTCATAATATTTCTCTTTTTCAATTCTGCCTCATACTAGAGTCAACAAAGCAGTGGGGATACTGTGTTTATATGCCAACTCACTTCAGTGAAAGTAGTGAATCTTTATCTGAATAGGCAAGCAAAAATTGAAATAGCTCTTAGGTATAAACCCTGTTTTCTGTAGTGCTTAAATAATAAAAAGACTGTGGTAAAAAAAGAACATTGCTGGTAGCAATGAAAATATTATACAAATATAAAAGAGTAGATTGAAGATGAAATAAAATAAAATATAAGCAGAAAAGCTGACATATTAGTTAGAAAAAGTGGAGAAGAGTGTAAAGGGACACATTATAAGATAGCTGTGCAAGACAATCCCATAAATGATCATACATTTTGTAAGGACAGAGGCATTTCTTAGAACGAAAGAATTCAATGAATACAACAAAATAAAATCCATAACGTCTTCTTGAATTAATAATAAAGGTTTCCCCACAGCATCTGCAATACTGTTATATATACCATTTGTACAAAGCAAATGCTTTGTATACTAAGTTCTCTAGTTTAATCATTTTTGGGAAAAATCCAGATTTCACAACTGAGCACTTGAGTGTTAAATTACTTTTATATCAAGTCTATGTGAGTCAAGGACACTTACTGTACCTATTGGATATTTTACTTATTCTAGTCAGAGTTCTAAAAATGGTTTATTCATCTTACATGAAACAGTTTAAGACTAAAATGCATAGAGAAGAACTGGAAACAAACCATCCCTTCTTCTTCCTATATCACCCTTTTTCCATACTAGAGAGAATGAGGCTGGCTCTTGCACTTGGTGAGTCTGGCACTCCCGTCAGCACACTCAACCAATTTTGGAATGAAAGTTGGAGTTTCCTGTTCCCATCCCACAGCCATTTTACTCCCACCTTTGGGAAGAAGGTGCTTGATTCTGCCAAAACAGCAGAGGAAAGCAGTTGAGATCTCAAACAAACTAAACATCTTTTCTGGCAACTTAGTATTATTTATGAATATAAACAATGAGGTAGTTCTGTTGCCTCATTACTTAATTATTTATACTCAGGCATCTTAAATTTTTCATGAAGATATGATAGTGTAATAAGGGTGAACACAGAAATAAATGTAACTTGAATCTAAAAATGAAGGTGGCAAATAAAATTGTCAACAAGTAGAAACTATCTTGTATAAAAACTTGTCATTGAAATTGCTATGAAACTGTGCTGTGTGAGGCAAGGAGCAGGTCACACAGCTCAGTATCTGAAAGAAAAAAATATCTGAAATAGCTGGGAGTCAGCTTTTGCAGACTGCTTTCATGTCACAGTTAATGGAGAAATCTGCAGCTTTTCAATATCATGTTAAAAAAAAGGTAGATCAATATATGTTGCCACAATCATCAGGAAGAGTATCTTCATCCTTGGTTCCAATGGCAAATTAAAAATATCCAGACTGAATAAGAAAACAGAATACTAAATAACCTCCTGTCCAGTCTCTCAACAAAGACATCTGTCAGTCAGCTACCACGGGTCGTAACAACAATTCAGTCTATTAAACTCATTGCGGGAAGTTAAGACTCTTGAGCCAAGTGATTCACAAAGTCACTGAACTCTCACAAGGTAGTTGTAGAATTTATTGAAACGTTGTTCTATTATCTATGTGTTGCACTTATAAAATGCATAATTTTATTCTCTTATCTGAAATAAAAAAGTATTAATTATTCCACTCTTACCATTATCAGCCATCTTTCCCTTGCTAAGAAGCAGACTTTCCATGATACAGTTTTCCACCTTCATTTTTTCTCCTATTGGCAAGAATCCACTACTGTTGCATTCTTCATTTTCTGTATTAAAAAGCTCATCAGAAAGGCATTGCATAAACTTGTCTGACTGTTCATTTTTTCCAGCAGATACTCAAGTAGGTGTCATCCCTTGTTATCAGCACGTCCTAATTCTGCTACTTTATTAAACAAGGGGAAAAGGAGGAGGAAAGGGGAAAAGAGAAAAAGGAAATTCTTCTCCTTTTCTGTCCAAGTGTCTTAAACAAAATCAGGATCTAAGCACTTAAGGGATTTATTAACCAGCAATCAGTGAACTACACATTCAGGATCAATGTCCCCAATACAACAAATAAGCAGTATGTAATGAACATTTCAAAAATTCTAAATATCCTTCTAAAACTAATCCCAAACCCTTCTGACACACACACACACAGACCCCCGCTCTCCCATCCCCTCCCCGGTGTGCGGGTGCCCCTCGCACCCCCCGGGCAGACGCGGCCGCTCCGGCCCCAGGGGCGCCCCCGCCGCCCCGCGGTGCGGCAGCCCCGGCGGTGCCGGGCGCACACGGGGGCGGGTCCCCGGCGCGGCGCCCGCCCCGTCCCTGCCCGCGGGGGGGGACGCCCCCCGGCCCTCCCCGGGGGGGGAGGCAGCGCTGCCCGGCCCGCCCCGAGCGGGCAGCACCCGCCCGCCCGCCCACCCCGCTTCCCCCCGCGGTCTCTGCCCCGTTACAGATCTTCATGTTTCTCCTATGTTGCTTCTCAACGTGACCCTTTCTTTGCTTCAAAAGTCTCTTTGTCATTCCTTCATGGTTGTTAAATTCAGTTGATGGTCACCTTCCTCTTTAAAGTGATCGATTTGGGGAAAACGCCCTCCCAGTTTTAGTTGTCACAGGCTGTTTATGCCCTCACTGCTATAAGTATGTGCTCTGACTATCTTCCTTTTCTTACAACCCAGATCTTTTCAACAGGTCTATCTCACAGTGCACATTAGGCCTTTGATTTGTATGTACTCCTTTCCCTTTTGCCTAGTCTTCTTGAACTTTGCTACAGGAATACACCAGTTATGTTCCTTAACCTAAAACTCTCTGTTATACCAATTAACTCATAAATTTGCTTATATGCGGAGACTTCTAGTCCTTCGTGTTTATATTGTGTACTTCTTGTACTGGCACACATACAGTTAAACTTCTCAGGAGACTGAAACACATTTTTTCCTATCTGTCGTAAGACCCTTCCATGAAGAGCAAGAACATGTCTTTTATCATTTGTTTTTCCTGAGACTTTTAGATTTTATGCTTAGCTATGGCCTTATGTTTCCATCGACCATTGCTTATAACTTAAAGCCTTTCCCATGAGAGTACTAAGCCTCTCTCTTTGTGACATGGAATCATTTCTGCTCAACAGCCCTTGTGCTTTCCCAGCAACGTCAGCCACCCAGTCATATAATATAACTGTATGCTTTTCCCTACATGTGCACTCTTGTGTGGTCTAGAAAACTTCAGGTAAAGAATACCATAGCAATATCCATTTTTTTAACCACTCATTTGCTTATGGTTATTCCCAAAAGCCCTGTTCATGTCCAGATGAGTGAACAGCACAGGGTAGTAGCCAGTGAGTGGAGGTGGAGCAGGATCTACTTTCAGAGCAGCCTGAGCTGCTGTCTCAGCAGCTGTCTGAGATAGCACATCATCCCAGGACTGTTACTCAAGTGTGTAAAAAGGCTTATTCATTTCAGTCGCTAGAGAGCTACCAGCCACTACCCTTAATCTCCTCCTGTGTGTGGTGACTATGAGTCTGACAGGCTTTGGAGTTCTCTTTGCTTCCTCTCTGACATCAGGGTGGGACCATGACACCAGAACCATTTAATCTGTTGATTTCAGCAATGGCAATGTGGGAAACACCTACCTCTAATTAAGGCTAACACTAGTTTCTTCCTATGTTACAATATCTTCCGCTTTGTTGTTCCTTTGTTAACTAGCTCATTTACATTTCCTTGGAAATCTGGTTGAGTGCCACATGGAGTTACCATAATCACAAATGCTGGCCACCACCATCTAATGATTTGCCACCTGTTTCCTAGAACACTCCAGATGGAAGCTTACCTGTCAGAAGGTATCTTCATGTCCTTCAGTGTTAGGGAAATGCTGACCGCAGCCTGTGCAACTGATCTAGGTAGTGGAGCGCAGAATCTGGTTGCTTTTCTAGAAGAAGCTCTTGCAGGTGCAGCAAGAGACAGACTTATCAGCAGAGTTATATGTGAAGAAAATCTCTTTGCAATAAGTGAAATACTTTGTTTCACGGGCTCTCTTCCCTTGGATTCCCTCACAAAGTTTTCCTGCCTGCTGTTTTTGTTGGCTAACCTCATGATTTATTACTCAATGTTAAAAAAAAATAAAGATTAGATCAGAGAAACTGTATTTCTAATTATAACCAGTGTATAGATGGAATGTTTAGTTTACTATCACCGATGTTTATCACTGAGATGGAAGTAATATGATTTTATTGCATACAACACTCTGTTTTGATCTTGCAATTCTTGCTCTTATTTTACTATTTAGGCCATTAATTCTGGATTAGCTTTCTTGGATAAAGAAAACTCACCAGAAAAACAGTAGCCTTCACATACTTTCCACGAAAATTTAGTGTTATGCAGCCATGAACTTTAAATTCACATCTCAGATGACTGTTCAATAATTTCCATAGATGTGGATGAGCTAAAATCATTAAGAAGTTCAATCATATTCGTGTAGATACCTGTGTTGTTATTGAAATAACAACACCACCCCCCCCCCGCAGTTTTAGTATATTAGTATATTTCATGCCTAAAATACAGAATAATGTCAATATGACCTAAAAAGGGTAATTTACTGAAGTGGCTTCGTTTGTGTCTTTTTGCTTTTAGATTATGGCTAAAAATTACTATAAGCAAAAAATATTTAGAATCATTGAAAAGAATGTAACTTATCAAGTTAAAAGCACATGCTTTGTTATTTTAAACAATGTGTACGAAAGGAAAATAATTTGTCCTTTGAACTGTGTGCTACATCTATACTAAAGTAAGCAACCCACAGGAAGCTTAAGTAGCAGAGAATTTATGAAGTTGTAATGTTATTCAAAAGTGTATACATAGACTGTTACTCTGGAAATATTGGTTACCCATAAGGCAGATTCTCTGAATACTCCAAATTTTACAGATTAAAATTAAATGCAAATTACTGCGTATAGTTTTAATGCACATATATATTTATTGTAGTCCTGTGTCAGCTTTTTATTATTAACTTCCACTTTTAGTCATGCCTGCCTTAGCCACAGAAGTGCCCTGTGATAGAATTGACCATACATTGAAGAGATATTTTGTTATTAATTTATTACTCTTAAACCTATGTGAATAAACCCAGAAAGTTTTTACTTTATGTAGAAAAAAGATTACAGAATTGAAATTCCCCCCCCCCCCCCCCTTTTGATTTTACTGTATAAGAATCATCTCAAAGAGTTTGGGTTAAGGTATTTTTCGAACAAAACATTAACTTTTTTGAAGTGCATCTATGATAAGCACTTTATTTTGCAAACATCTTTTAGCCCAATCCTTTTCTTATGTCACAGGAAAAATCCTATATAAGTCATACATATGTAAAATGGGATTTGGTTGCACGTGGTGTTTTTCACTGGCTGAAGTGACAGGCGGTTGGTTCCTTCAGAACTGGCTATAGAGGCTACTGTGACATGTCGAGTGATCTCCCTTTGCATCATTGTGTCTCCCTACCACTATCAGAGCTTAGTTCCAATATCACTAATTTTATTCAGATAACGCTTTTGTATTTTCACACAAGAACAGGAAGAACATCATGAACAGCACAGCTGCTCACTGTGTCTGTTTTCCTTCATTCACTAGTTCCCTTTGACTAAGGACAATGGTAACATGCTTCACTGTCAGAAATAAAAAGGCAGTAGTTAATATGCAACAGAGCGAAGTGAAGCCTGTATTTAGCATAAAAGACTATCTAGCAAACACTCTGAGACAAGAATTTCTATTTTTTAGCAATTTTCAGGCACCATTCTGAAACTCTTTGCTTTCCGCTCACCCTGCTCTCGCATGTCTGTAATGGGAGAGGTCTGGCAGTCATATGCTAGAAGCATGGGTGACCCCAGATGTGCATACAGTCCAGAGGCAGCATGACCTACCCTTCCTATGGAGCAGAAGGCTCAATACGTCACAGTATAACAAATTGAAAGCACACGACTTGCTTTACTTTTCCTCAGTGCATCAAGCACCACTTACATACTGTGTTGCTCTCAGGGAAGAATTTTGTGAATGGGATGTCTACAGGGAGAAGAAAAAGGAGGTTTAAGGCAGAATCTCAAGCAGCACTCCTCTGAGCTATAGTTAATCACCACAGAGCAGCTTAGTCTTACCCAGCCTTTAAAAAATCCCTTAAAACATGAATGCATACTCAAGGCAAAACTGAAGCTATTGACATTGATGACCATTTTAATGGGAACTCTATCTGACTGCATAGTGTCCAGTTTTTGATATGATTTTCGAGAAGACTGACGCAAAAACCAAAGAATTGAAAAAAAACTCTTTAGAAGTCTCTGCCTTGCTTTCCTTAGTACATGAGAGCAGACCAATAAACTTAATTATATTTTAAATGAAATTTCAAAGAGAAAATAAGATGGAATCCTCCAAATACAACATTCACAGTGAGGAAATTATTATTAGTGTTTACATACTTCAGCAGATAAGTACATTCAAGGGTATATTATCAGCTTGATACTTGCTTACATAAATATTAATAGGAGTGAGGTGCAGATATCACAGAGAGAATAGGTGTAATTATTTAAGTGGTGTAATACTAGCTTTATGGATTTCTGTAAAATGAAAACTTTTAATCTGTTAAAAAGCCAGTTGGGAGTAACAAAAATAACCGAAGTGATGCAAGGTGTTACACAGAATTTAATTTTATGGCAAGGTTAAAAAGCTTTATTCAGTATAGTATCAGTCCAAATGACATCACAGCCCCTGAGGATCTTTATTTATTTCCTGTTCAGCTCAAAGTATAGGCTCTAGCAGAATATTTTCGTGATAATTGACAAATTGCTTAAAAATCAACCAATGTACAAATAACATTAGCCTCTTCTATGCTGTATCTAACCCCAAGATTAAAACAGCAGCAATGTCATTGATCTAAAAGTTAAACATCCCATTGCTGCAGATCCCTTAACCATTCAAGATATTGACTTCAATTTTATTTACTGCCAGGAAAATACATTTTGCCTATAAAAGGAAACAAGTATCAATAAAATATTAGAGTTTTAATTATTACAATTAATGATATAACTTCCTTTCAATACACTTTTGAGGCAATTTTCCCAGTAGAATTAGCAAGAGATGTATTGTTTGTAGGGTTTCTTTTCTTCCTCTCCTCGCCTCACTTCGCCTCGCCTCACCTCGCCTCTTTGCTGATTTCTGTGTACTTTATCCTCAAGAACAAAAATTAAATAACCTTCTCTTACCCAAATAAATTCCAGATGGTTCCTGAAGACAATCAGGGTAATTTTTATCAGGAATATTTTCATGATCTGAATGATCTTTCAGCCATTCAAAACATCAGGTTAATGTACACAATAATGTGTCATAAGTGAGTATAAATAAACCCCTGAATAAAAAGCTTCAATCAATACTTTACAGAATGAAGAAACACTTCATAGGTCTGGGAGTATGAAAGAAAGATCAAGATAAACCTAAACTGAAGCAGTCTTGTACAAAAATAAATGATACATCGTCGAAAAAGGAATAATACATTTTACAGAATTAAGGTTAACAAAGACAAGACAATGAAAGATTCTGATACTTAGGGAAGGAAAGGTGACTTAAAGTCTATAGGCAATTGCCCCTGAAGGCAAACAGCATATGGGGAGGGTTTGGCAAAGGAATAATGCAGGTGACAAAGTTAAAAGTGGAGAGGAGGTTGAGTTAATGTGGATGTATGAACTGTGGAGTGAGTGGAGAGACATGCATTAGACTGTGCAGATAAACACTGCTCAGGAAAAAAGGAAGTTAGAAGAAATGTAATTTGAGGTGGTCATTAGCCTATATTCAAGATGTCCACAGTGGTGCAACTGGAAAAGAGAAGGCCGAAACTGAAGATGGTATTTGAGGTAGCCTGAAGGAGAGAGTTAATCAACCAAAGTGGTTTTCAAATTAAAGCTGGTTAATGGGTTGAAACACTAAGACTGTGGGCATTAAATGCAGTCAGAGACTCATGAACTAGAAATAATTTAGAATTTTCAGCTAAACAGCACATAAATTTGGGAATACTAATGCAATTTTTAAGTATTTTACTTTGGAGATCCTGTTTGAGATTTTAAAAGCTGTTTAAGTTCATTGATTTTGTTATTTTAAGGAAAGGGAGGTAAAATTGTCTATTCTTCCAGTGTCATTTGAAATTCTAATAGCATTTTTGGCAAGGACCATGGAATTTGTGAGATATAAGAATGAAATTTCAGCTGGTTGTGTTGTTAAAGTGGTGTGGCTGGGTATCAGGGCTGTGACTATGTGCACATTTGCTGCACTTAGGACATTGATTCCTCAGGTGGTCCACAAATTCATTAGCTAGTCATCTGCACAGATGAGATAGGGGACTGCTGTGTGATGGACTGCTCTGAGAGAAGGCTGAAGTGCTAGCTGCCTTTGCAACAAAGCATTGGATTAACTGGTGCAGGAGCTCTCCAGGTGGGAATTTTACACTGTCCTGAAGACTCCCTCAGGCAGCACCTGCAGTGCCTAGACTAAATTATACATTTGAGTGTGTTGATTAAAATCCTGGGGAAGAAGCTGTACCTTCTGGGGACTCCCAAGGAGGTTACTACTGCAGAATTGACCAAATCCTACATAGATAAGACACTTGTAAATAGTCAGAAACTGTTCTTCCAGATGCAGACATGGTGAAGTAGGGCAGTCTTTTGTATACAGTTGACATAGCTGTTTTGTATGTGGTTTAAGACGATAGCAATGGGACAGATAGTGCCTGAGCTGGAGTGGTCATGTAGGAGCACAAACCAGCTGGTTATGAGAACTTGAGAACTGAGCAGAACAGCAGCATGGGGAATCTCACCCCATCCAGCTGAAGACATCATTCTAAGGACCCTTGTAAGAGAGACTCCTTTCACCTAGACAGTGACTGAGCACCTTGCTCAGAGTATTGGATTTCTTGTGTAAGCATTACCCTATTGCAAGAGCTCAACATTTTAGGATATTTAACAAATGTTCTGTGATTGTCTGTGCAGCAACTTCTAATTAAAAAGAGGTAAAAAAGAAGATCTATGTACCTGGATTTTCTTCTCAGTATAACAAACAGTATGGCTGAAAAAGACAGTTTGCTCCACCTGTCAAGTCCAAAGCAAATTGGAGTTATTACCTTTCAGATCCTGTTCCATAGCTGATTTGTTTATCTCTCCTAAAAGGGATAGCTTGATATTCAAGCTCATGTAACTGATTATGTTAGACTTATTATTTGAAGTAATAATCAGTTGACAACTTTACATGTAAGTATTATATTATTATTATTACTACTGTTATTACTGTTATTACTGTTATTACTGTTATTATTGTTAATGTGTCAAAACCAAATACTGTAATAATGAAAACAATGTTTTATAAGGTATTTGTGAATGAATTTGCTATTGGCACCACTGGGTATTTTAGACTCTAAGACCAAATTAATTCACTTCAAGATTTTTCATCTGTGATGCATGAGTTGGATGGAATATTCACAATGTATATAGCAATATTTTATAGCTTGGGTTTTTAAAATATAATTCCTTAAATCATTCCAATGCACTTACTCTGATGTTGATGACTGTTTTCTTTGAAAAGAACTAGGACTCTGAAGAGAAGTGATGCTAACAATTCTGACAAAATTCCTTTTCGACCTCTAGAGCTATAAAAGATCCTCAGGCAAATATTCTTACTGTTACAGTATCATGGTAAATTGTTTAACAAGAAAAGATAAGATCTACATAAGACACCTGGATGTAATAAACTATCCTCAGGGTAGGAAAAAGGTGAGAACAATGATTTGTGTTTCTCTGCTGTCATAAAACAGGAGGGAGGTCAACACATTTGGTGGTTTGAAGAATCTGCCTGTCAGTGTCGTATGCATGTCCCATGTCAAGAGGAAGTGGCTGGAACAGTCCTTCCTACACACTATTTGAGCTATGTTCTTGAGTTATGACTTTCTCCTTAGTTTGACCTGGAATTTTCATAGGCGTTGAAATAACAATCATTACTTCAAATCCTAGACATCATTACTTTAAGCTGTAGACCTGCAAAACTTTCCAATGGTAGAACACTCTGCTTTACCAGTAGTATATGACTAGTACGTTTTGTCGCACCACAGTATATTACTTACTTTTTTTCCCCATAAGTAAATAAAATGCAGTTAAATTCAATTTCAAAATATGTTTGTACCATAGGTAACAATTGAGCTGTTCAGTCTTATGGATATCCCATTAAAGACTTCTGCCATTAAAAAATATAAAATGTGTTGATGTCTTTATTAGGCAAAACTATTTTGACAAACTGAAATGTAAACATTATCTTTTCTAAAGTGTTACTGCAATACTAATGCTCAAATGAATAAGCCAAGTAGAAAACATAATATATTTCATTTTATAGGAGTAGGAAGATAAATATTGAGTGGATTTAATGGATTTGAATATAAATAGGAATTCCAAACTTTCTACAACTATTAAACAATGTATTTGAAAGGAAGAATGTGATGGCTAGTGCTGTCTTTTATTTAATTCAACAGTAAAGATAATTTTTATTATGTGCTAGATTTTGATAATAATGTTAATAATAATCTTATGGCTCATTTCTTAAATAATCCAGTCTGTTTTCTGTTTCATAAATGTGGGTGAATTACAAAAATACTTATGAAACGGGTTCAATTCATCCCTGCTTATCATCTTGAGGATACCTAGGATGAGTGCTTTCTAAGCACAGTTATTTCTGGCACCGTCCAAGAAACTAGCAGAAGCACATGACATCAAGACCAAGGAAAATAATCTCTTTTTTTACCATCTGTCACTACTCCTCTCCTAAAGTTCCCCTTTTAATCACTCGTCCTCTCCCTCTACTAATTTATGAGATTTTATTTTTTGGCATTTGAATAAACTTTGAAATGTCTCATTTTACGATGAAGGATTCTCAGCTAAAAATCATGATTTGACACTGTAACTTAAAAGAAAGCATGCCAAAAGTTTAGTATATTAGTGAAGGTATAGCTGTAATTGATTTTCATCATATTTCTTAAAGGTCTTGAAATTCAGGCAATTTCAGGCAGAGATGAAAAGTATTTTCATTTTCCAAATGAAATTAAAACCTGGAAATATTTTGGTTTGGATATAATTAAATCTTTTTGTCTTAAAACAAGATATTTTAAAAAATGTTTTCCTTTTCTTATTTTTAATTCTAGTAAAAAATCAATTTAAGAAAATCTGTAAATGAAGGAATTATTCAACATGAAAAACAAAAATGTTGATAAAATATTGAAATAAACATTTAAACTGTTTTATTCTCTAATTTTTCTTTATTAAATCAAATTATGATTAGAAATGGCATGATTTCACAAGCTTTTAATACTCTCATCTATATAGTTGGTGATAGAGTTCAAAATTCTACATGGAAAGTACTGCAATTTTCACTACGTAATAGATAAAAATGTTTCTCTTCCTAATGCCCTTTTAGAAAGTGATTTCTTAGGATCAAGCAAGAGATTTAACAAACACATCTCATATCCAAACAATGTAAAAATCATCTAGGCAGTGAAATTGTTTTACTGCTAGATCAGCATGGCTTGTCTCTACTCAAGCATATAGACATACCGATTTTTTACTATACATATGAAACATTAGTTGATCAAATAATAATAGCATCTAAATAATTGGATTAAATAACCATTAATGAAAGTGAGTATTGCTTATGCACATATACATAATTTTACCCACATGCCTAGCTATATGAACTTTTTTTTTCAAAAGTAGTTATGACTATTTTTAGAACTATTATTAATTTAGTGACATATCCATCAGCACAGATAGAATCTATTCCATTCTATTTCTATTTTTGTATCACCTTCATAACTAATAATGAACAGCTTTCAGTGATGCATAAAGTATCATTAGTAATATTTTTCCTGTGAGTTTTGCTCTCTCCCTCTCATCCTAGATAATGATTATTGTGATAAAAATTTTTTTGTAGAATAAAATGTAATACATCCTTGACTAATTATGCACCAAATGACCATTTAGCTGTTTAGCACCTGTAGACCTTTGGAGCTTCCACTCATAGCAAGTATTGGGATGTCAGCTATTTTTAATTTTATGAGTATTTGTCTTATTGCTGCAAAATTAATTTATCACCTTTTCCATGAACCCAGGTTCAATATAAGTCAATATAAGTTGACTTTGTGTTATCAAAAACGTACATCTGAGACAGAAAAATGCACAGAAGTCTGAATGTCTCAGTGTTGTACAATTGCCTTAAAACAGGAATAATAGCATTTAAATGCTGATGTCATTAATGAGCACCACAAAAGGCAAATAAAATTCTGAGTATCCAACATTGACTTTTTTGAACAAGGTAAACTTAATATCAAGAAGTTATACTGCACCTTTGAAAAAAGTTAACATATTTCTTATCTCCTAGAGAAATGTCAGAACAGGCTTCTATGAAGAATTACAGAATCTGTAATTGTTTTAATTCATTTTGCAAATGAGATCATATTCCAGCTTCACCCTGTTCCCCCTCTCCCCTTCAGTACTTTGTAATTACTATGAATAAGATTTATAAAAGGATTTAATTGCCTATCTCCTTTTGAAATCTCAGCCTTGCCGTGAGTCTGTAAATCACAACTTTTGGGCTTAACTACAGATTCAGGCATAATCATACGCAAGGGTGGAGGTGAATAAATGGAAACATCCTCTGTATAAGCTGAGGAGGCACCCTGCTTCAAAGGCTCCCCTCTGAACACCAGTACCAGCTTCCCAGTCATTCTGGTGTAAAAGTCAGGTAGTCCAACTCACTGGTATGTGTTTTGTCATAAATGTAACTGCAGCAAAAAAACATTTTATACTTGGATTGTGCTGGCATGTAGCCTGTTGTATAAATACCTGGGTTTTTATAACCATGCTAGTTGTTTTTAACTAATGTTTCAGTAAGGCATTGTTAATGCTTGGAGTGGGTGGTGCAGTAGAGTAAGGGCAAGAACTTGGAAAGAAGTTTCCAATTCACAGCTCAGAAATTCCAGAATCAAATGTTTTCAGCTATTTTTCATAGTTTTTTTTCTTGTTTGTCTAGTCTGTATATTCCTGAGGACAAAAAATATTTCATGGTTTGTGTTGGTGCACTGTTTAGTTCATGCTCATCTCACCATATTAACCCTGTATTAACACCGTACCTCTGTATAATACCTTTGCATATATATTCTGCTGTGTATATCCATGTGCTAATCCATCTCATTGTATTAACCCTATTTAGGTTAATACAATTAAATAGAAGCACCATCATGTGAGGACAACAGTTCATTTGGTTCAACTGAAGATCTACTAAGCAAGAAGATGGCAGTTGATAATGTTAACAGGATCTGTGCTGGCATCCTCCTTGGGCAGAGCTGAAGCATGAAGCAGTGAGATCTGAAGCTCAGAAAGCCTTCAGTGGCATGGCAGCATTATTAATGGTGAATATATCAGAAGTACAGCCAGTACCTCAGATGCAAATTCACTAAATCGTGGCTCTCAGAGCAGAAAGCAGCCCTGGGTGATGCCATTTCCTCTGGAGGTACACCTGATGGCTGCTGCAAAGGGATAGGTTAGAGGTAAGGTGGAGCAGTCAGATGTGTTTCTAATATAAAGAGGAAGCAGAAACAAGATCAAACCGCAAAAACGTTCAAATGAGGATGTGGATATCATTATGGTTAGCTTATTCAATGTGATTAAAGAAAATTCCTATGCATCTCTTTCACAGAAACAATAGAATGGTTTAGCTCAAATACCTGGAATGGCTTAAATGACACTAGAAGCACATGATTGTAAAGAACGTCAACTCACTCATCAGTTTTTTACAGAGATATAGAAAAGAAATCATCTGGCATGCAATAAATAACTGTATTGGATTGCTGACATGAAAAGAAACAGAGACGGGGTTTTGTCTGAATTGACAAGTGGCCTTTGGTTTTGTACACACAACTTTGCTCTTCCTAATAAATGTGTCTAAAAATCTTATTATGCCTGAAAATCATATCGCTCAGCCTAAACCCCTCTGGAATTTGGAAAGAAACCCTCTTCTTTAAAGTTACCAGCATCAGACTTTTAACTTTTTGTTACTATTTACATTCACAATGAATTGAAGATACAACTACTTGCAGATACAGAATTATTTACAAGATAGAAGATTAAACTGAAGCTTTTAAATTGAGCTGAACTATATAGGTGGGGTCAGTTATAGTACCTGAAGACGAGAAAGTGAGGAAGTAGGAAAAGGTTAATGATGACGATGATAATAACTGCTGTAAGATGAGATTATATTATGACTGTTATTGTTTTTGTTCTTAATAGCAGTAACATCACGTTTGCCAACTCTTCACTTGATTTTTATGATCATGATCATTATTGTTGTTCCCAGTGTGGGTAGTTATAGCTCCTGAAGAGCAAATCTTTCATCAAACATTTATTTGTACCCCACAGCACATTCAAAGTCTCACTCCTTTAGTTCTTTCAAGATCCCACTGAATTGTTTATAAAGACTTCTCGTGGCAAAGTCCAATACTGACTACATATTTTGTTTAGGACAAATGCATCTGGAGATACATGTACTTGGCTTTAAATCTGAGGAAGCAAATGTATGTAGGTAAATACAACAATGGCTCTTCATTTTCATGTTCAATTACAAAGAAATGTAGTACTTTTCTTGCCATGAACAGAAATAAGGAAAACACATTTAAAATTAATACTGTGCCTGCATATTTAGATGATTTCTTCATTTAATTGTGGCAAAGGCTGAAATGTTTGCAAAGTTTTTAGATTCACCAGATCTATGGATAACTACCTCTAAGCATTTTACCTATGGAAGAAAAACAGCCAAACAACAGTAATACAGTGACCCTTGAAAATCACATTTTTTTACAGTAGCAT
Source organism: Gavia stellata (assembly GCF_030936135.1). Taxonomy (NCBI): domain Eukaryota; kingdom Metazoa; phylum Chordata; class Aves; order Gaviiformes; family Gaviidae; genus Gavia; species Gavia stellata. The sequence goes on along the minus strand of NC_082597.1, from coordinate 19,979,740 downwards.
AAATACTTAAAGCAGAAGTGTCTAGGACATTTCATTTTATTTTTTAATAGGGATATATTATAAATTTTTGAATGGAAGATGAGTATTACAGCTTCAGAAGTTAATTAGTGTTTATATGAGTAATACTGTCATCACAAGAATGTGGTAGGAGAGCTGTTTGACAGAGAGTTTTTCTTGAATGGTCAGTAAATGAAAGTAGATAGGCCTTACTCCTAATACTTTCTTTAGCTGTAGTCTTAGAGTAGCTGGAAGAGAAATATCTCAGTGAGCACTAGACATGACTTGTAATGGTGCTCATGTTAGGAGTGGGATTAATGTGACTGCCTAGTGGACTAGATAGCCTTTATAGTCAGCAGACTGATAACATTTTACACTGTAAATACCTGAAATGAGATGAGTCTCCTTTCACTGTCTTTGTAGGACAGCTAAGGATATATAACAAAGGTAGTATGGAGTGCACCAAAGAAGTTCATTCCACCATGATTTTAGCACATCTGGAACACATGTTGTAATTGTGCTCTTTTCAGAGTCGGGATTATTGAATTTAAGAAGGACATATCCTTCTTATGGCAGGCTAATGAGCAATTTATGATATCTTTACATGTTTTACTTATGCACATTGAACTATACTTGATGAAATTAACTTCCATCATGTAAAATTACTGAGCTTTTGCAGGCAATGTGTGCTTTCATTTCAAGGGTTATATCTATCTTTTGTTAAGTGTTGGACTGAATCTGTATGGACTGCAATATACCTAAACAGATGCTTCATGATTTCATGATCTGTTTTAATCTGTAGGACTAGAGATATCCATGTAATTGAAATCACATTTTCATTAGCTGAAAACCTGAAAATTTTCATTCCCTTGCAAGATATGCATGACATTTGCATGTTCTCACAACCTCATATATTCTCAGAGTTTATGTCTAAATTGAACTGATATGATCTCCTCAGTATAACTTAATGCATATTGTACCATAGAATTGGTAGCTCCTGAAATTGAGGTATTTTCAGTTCACAACAATGGATAGTTTAACGAGAGCTTCTTCTAGAAATTAAAAAACATCTTGCTTTAAAGGCTACAAGTGATGAAGCATTTATCATTTGAAGTTCTGAAATTCTTTTTCAGAAGATAATTACAGTGTCTATTAAAAATTTTCCTTTTATTTTCATCTACTGAAGCGTTATATAAGCCATTAGGTAAGTCAGTGGATTAAAAGAACTCAAACTCAATGGTCATTTAAACCTTGGCTCAAAGCTGCCTATCTGTCTGACCTGCGTTGTGTTTCCTGCACCTAACTCCGGGTGTTTGAGACTGAAAGTGTCCAGACACCTTGATTGCTAGCAGAACTTTAATATAGTTTCCATCTCCTTATGCCTGGGGAAAGCAAACGATGAAGTAAGTATTCCCTCAGAAGTTCACAGTAAAATTTGTACAAGAAACCTTGCCTTGCATAATTTTAAGAGTTAGTTTGGAAACCTGCTGTGAGAATTCCCAAAGCTAGCCAAACCTCTGCGGAGGACCTGCCTAGGACTTTCCTTAGAGCAAGCTCTCTCTAAAGGTGAAAACAGCTAAGATAGCAAATATAAGACCATGATCTTAGAAATCACTTCTTTATTTAAAAAAAACCCAATATATATATTTTGTTTGAAACATATATGTTGCACTACACTTAAAAGACAGGACGTCCATTAAGAATGTCAAAAAGAGGAAGCTACACCCATGTATATGTCTTCCCTTTGGCACAGGCAGTGTTTAGAGTAAATAGGAACAAGAAACATACTTTTATCTTAATTAGATGACAATTAAGAGAGTTCCTCCAGGTACCTAGTCAGATGCTTGCAAAGCTGTAACTTGATGGCATGTTGTTGGTCATTATGGTGGCTGTTAGCTCTCACTCTTAAAATTCCAAGCTGCCCAAGTGCTGAAGAAATATTTGACTAACACAGGGTTTGAGTATAAAAATGTGTCTGTCTTTCAGTAGACCTGAGCTATTAGCGTAAAGGCAGAGTTAAGTGGACCTAAGGGTATACTCAAGAATGATGCCGGCAATTTTAGAATCCTGAAAGTATTGAAAGCCAAAGGTAAAGTCCTGAATATTGTTTTTGATTATTTAGAAAAATGCCTTTGAAGAAAACAAAATTCATGTATGACTGAACAGTGGTTTTGCACAGAGCATTAGTTTTTACTGTACTTACGCTGGGTCAGAATCTGTCTGACCATCTTCTGGATGCAGATGTTGTACAGCAAAAACAGACAGAAAAGCAAGTCAAACATTTTCTCTCTGTGAAACCCAGACAAGCAACAGACAAAACTGAAGTCTAGGCATAACTGTAACTTGCACTTTCCCTCCTTACTGTGCCGCATTTACCTTCATTAGGGGATAAGGAGTATGGGTATGGAGATTATGGGGGGGGTTCAGTGCTTTGTGTATGTAAAAACAATCAAATTATGAGTACTGGTTCGTGTCTCCCATTACTTCTTACCTAATGACTTGGACATACATTTGTGTAAATTTTATAAAGACATGTACAGACCACTCAACTGTATCTCACCAGAGGAGACAGCACATCTCTACAAAATTTGTTACATCTCAGCTTCTTTTTTGTAGAAATTTAATCTGTATAAACATTAACAATGTGTGTAAAACATTTTGCATTTTCCACCATAGGGATAAGAAACGTGAACGACAATGGTTTTCTCAGGGCAACAGCCCAGGCACTGCTGCTGAAGCAAGTGCAGCAAAAAAACCCAACCACCCACCCACCCAAAACAAACAAACAAACAAACAACAAACAAACAAAAAAACCCCACCAGATTTTGTCCTTCCAGTCTACAGTAAGAATCAACGGTAGTCACTTCATTTCATTCTATATACTAGGTTCTACCTTAAGACAAAAGGAGTAGCATAGAAAATTGTAAAACAGTTGGGTTTTTCAGCTTTGTTCTGTTCAAAAGCTTCCTTATTCCCATTTGAGAATAAAGTTATCCTCAAACTTCATTTTGTTACTTCAATGATGCAACTTCTTTCTGAGACCAAAGACTCAACGTATTATTTATAACCAAACAGAAAATACTTTTTTCCTGATCCTCTCATAAATTATACATTACCTTTTTTTTATTTATCCATATATTTAATTTTTGTCTTTACTTCATGTTCATTATCATAGCCCAAAATTTCATTCAGTTACTCACTACTATCTCTGAACACTCTTCCTGTGCTACTATTCTTTGCATTTGCTCAAGTTTGAGTGGTAAACAAGTGTCCAAGCGAGATGCTCTTTTTCTTCCAGGCTGTTAGTCCACTCATCTTCTACCACACATTACCCATTATTCTTATGAGAAATTCCACTTAGCCAGTGGCATTCCTGTCATCCTCTACCTTTAAGCAGTATGTAACTCTCCTGCTGCTTGTGTCCACTGTAAGGCTGCTTCTTATTTTTCTTTATTTATTTATCCCCCCCCCCCCCCCCGAACATGGAGCATAATACTGACTGAAGTTTATTATATGTACCTATATTTATTAGATTTCATTAACTCCTGCATCAAACTCAGTGTGTCTTTCTGTCTCAGGTAACATTTCTTATTTTGGTCTATTAGTCATATGTCTCCTGTATTAAAAAGCCATTCACACTTCATGTGCTTCAGTCTGGACAACGTCCTTCAGTTTGCTTTAGTAAAACTAAGTGTAGAAGTCCAATTAGTGATTTATTCCAAATCCTTATCTGGGCTTCTTTTAGCCTTCCTTTTCAGCCTAAAGGAAAAAAAACAATAATATATCAAAAGTTTGGTCCAATAAAATGACAACAGGAAAATTAGGGGAGGGGAAGAGAATATTTTGGCGTTTTAAAGGCTTCAATAGATGTCCAGAACCAGTTATTCTGAGAATGACCATGACCACACACATGGTAATTCAAGAAAAATAGCTTCACAGTACGTACAAATTTGTGAGTCAATCAGGAGTAACGTTTTCACCGCATCTTTGGTCCAATAATAGATATGTTTTTGTTGTGTTCAAAGAAGCGTATTGTCACTTGTACAAATCATTGTGATATCTATCCCTCACAAAGGTGTTGGAAGAGCATGGGGTTTTTTGTTTGTTTGTTTGGGAGGTTGTGTCTGTGTTTTGTTTTGTTTTCCCTGAAATATCTAATGCTTTTGCAAGCATGTTCCTTGTGGAAGACAGAGGGAGATGATGGAGGATAAAACGCCAGAAAAAAAAAAAAGGGCAGCTAAGCAACAGGAGAGTTGGGCAATTACTTTAACTACTGTAGCATGTTATCCTATTACCACTAAGTACAAAAGTTTCTGAGCTTTTGCTTCCAAAATGTCATGTCAGACAAGACCTGGATTACAGCTAAATTTTTTTAATCTTCAGAGTAGAGAAGTCCAATATTTTTATAACAGGATGTGAGCAGTGATACTCTATTGTCAATGTCAATGCTACAGCTTTTCAGTTAACTTTGGCACTAGCTGTGTTTTGTATCTAACATTTGGTGTAGTGAGTTATTTAAACTTCATCTTCAGGAAATTATTGTTAACAATATATTTCTATGAGATCGTATTTTAAACAGCGCTTATAATCATATTTTAAAAAGCGCTTAGAATCAATTTATATAGTTTAAAATAGAGATAGAAAGCAATTTGCAACCCATATTCCTGCCATACTCAATGTTTTGCAGGAACTCCTTAACTAAACAAAACCAAATATGACCAGTACTAGAGATGAAAACTCAAGCACTGTGGGGCTTACTAGTGGTTCTGTGTTTACTCTGAAAAAGTCACAGTGTGATCTAATGAGAGTTTCAATACTGGAAGGCAAGAATTCCACAGCCTGTTGAAGTCAACAGAAAGCCAAAACACTGATGGACAAAGATCAGTAGGTCTTTGTAGCAAAATCATTAGCCTTAACATATTGGCTAAATTTGAAATTTTATGTTTACATTCTCTCTACTTACGTGTCCTGCTTGGTAACAATTAGACACAGTGGGGCAAATTCTATTATCTGTTATTGAAGACACCTGTCAAAGGTGTACCAAATCAAAGTAAAATGCATCTGAGAGAAAGTATGAACAGGAAGAAAAATATACATTAGTGATTAGGACCATCACAACAGAACTTGAGGAGAATAATTAATTCTTCTATTTTTTTTTTTTTTTTTTCTCCCCCCCCCCCCCCCCCAAGATGAGCAACCTGGTCACATACAGATATATCTTCTGAACTACCAGATGGTAAAAAGTAGTTATAGGGAAAAAACAGTAATGGAGAAGATTTATGAGTTTTATTGCTCACTTTAAAGTGTAAAAGTTCATGAGGAGCAGTTAGTACATATCTGAATTTGATTTTTTTTTTTTAGATTGAAGAGGTTCGTGTATCAAAACCAAAATAAATGGCACCTAATAAAAGAGACACCCTCCCTTTCCTTCCTTTGTTTCTTCTCCTTTCCTTTCCTCACTTTTCTCTTTTCTTTCTTCTCTGAAAAAAATCTGTAAAAGGGAGATATTTTGAAGTATATTCAAAAACTTTCATCATTGATTATGTCATTCAGGGACAAGAGCATTCCATATCAAATGGATCACTACAAAGGTTGAAAACACCCCAGACCAAGCAAAACATGAGTATGGATCACTGAAAAATGGTAGACTATGCTGCCACCCAAAGGCTCTGTTGAATAAATTGGTTGCTTTTATAATACACTAATATAAGGTTCCAGGTGGAATAAAGATTTAGTTATTTATTCCTTGATTGGTAGTTATCATGACTGATGTGTCAGCATCACTAATTTTATTAAAGATTTTGTGTGCTTTATTTTAGTTGTGAGGTGGCTTGTGGCTCTTTTGAAATAATAATTTTTTAAATGATTGAAAACCACTTTCATATCTCTCTTTGACTTTTGTCAGCTAATGTTTTTTATTAAGGTGCTATCTGCCTTGGGTTCAATAATAGGGTTTTCATATTATATAACTTTCTCTTTTCACCAAGCAAAGAGTATAAAATGGTAGCCACTTGAGTAGAACTGGTTGTATCCTTCTGGAAATAGGAATGTGTATCTTCTTAATTCTCTCTCATTTGTACAAAATGATTGATCTGTATCCCACTTGATAACTTACAAACAGTTCATCTCCTTATTTTTTTTATGGGAGTTTTCTTGTCCACAACATATGCATGTCTAATTTGCCTAAGTGTGACATATGGCTTTTCAGAATGCTCGTTTTGTCTGGAAGCTTATGTGTAGACAGATTTGGAAATCCTGCTCCACTCTTTCTTCTACTGTGTCATTGAGTGATTGTGTGCTGTATAATTTGACAACCTCCTCTATCAGCTCATCAGCATAACCTGCAACATGCATAATAATTACAGCTTCATTTCAGGAAATACATGAGAAAGGGTCAGAAATGTGTCAATCTGTCTAACTTCTTCTGCAATCACATCTGTTCTACTTAGTAGTTGGACAGAGTGGGACTGCCTTATAAAATAATAATGCATTTTTAAAACTGGGGTAATCTTTTATGCTGTCACAGTGCTCATTCAATGTTGTGCTATAGCCTGTCTTTTTGAAGATTTCCTTATAAAATGTGATATTTTAATAATATTATATGAAAATCATTCTGACCATATTACCATACACACAGAGTCGTCCTCCACCAAGTGTTCAATTATATCAATACAGGATAAAAAGTTTGGTGTAAAAGTTCTGTGTAAAATTTAACATTATTTAGTGTGCCACAGTTAATGTTAACATTCCAATTATAAACTATTTGCAGGTTTTTAAAGTTTGTTATAGACACCTGCTATGTTATAAACGTATCACCAGAGGTATATATGTAGATGTGTAAAAAACACAATAATTTTATTTGCTTTCTAGTGTATATAACAATTGATTTCATAAAATGTCTCTAGCAAGTTTGTTAACTTTTTTGTGAATATGACTTTGACTGAAAATATTCCCTCTAAAGTTTTTGTGTATATACAAATTGTATTATTGCTATTTAATAACTGGTCATTAAATAATATTTTCCATGTTTTTCAGAAGACTGTTTTTTGACATTAGACTTCATTCTTCTCTTTAATTATACAATAGCTAGACGTGCGTATACATCATATGCACTGTATAATTTATATTAGAATGTTTCATGTTATCGATACAATTAATGCAAATCTTATTTGTTGTGTGACAAACATTAGGAAATGCTGAAGAAAATATTACATGTGATGTTTCTTTATACTTCTCCTTAGACTTTCAAATTCAGTTGCTTTTTTTTTAAAATAAAAGATCAAAGATGACTTGCAGAAGCAGGAACAGCAAGTTGTAATTCATTGTCTGTAATTCATGCCCATTAACTAGTATATGCAAGTACTCATCAGAAATTGTCAGAGCCTACAGCCTGTAGAGAGAAGAACTTCTAAGCATACTTGAAATCAGAGCCCTTTAAAACAAAGGTGCATTCAGGGGAAACTATCTTTCTCACAATACAGCTGCAGAAAGAAAAGCTGACATTGCAATAGACTTGTCAGAACTATTTTATAAGAGATGATCTGTTTTCCATCCGATGAGAAAGCTAACGTCAAGGACACTGTCCAACTTGGCATTTTTGTCAAAGGTTACAGAGAAAAAAATAGTTTTAAAGAAAACAAGCTTCTTTTTCAAATTTTGATTTACACTGAGCAACAAAAATGTTAAATGTTACAGTGAGAAAGGTGATGAAAAACTGTCTTCAATAGGTTTGGGTTTGTATCAGTCCCTGTGGTAAAAAAACAACCATTGGTGTATTTTTCTTCTTCACTGAGACAAAAAAGAAATCAAAGACAAGTGATTTAACAGACTATGTGCTAAGACTATGTGCTTGCCCAGGTGGCCAAGAAGGCCAACGGCATCCTGGCCTGTATCAGAAATGGTGTGGCCAGCAGGAGCAGGGAGGTGATCGTGCCCCTGTACTCGGCGCTGGTGAGGCCACACCTCGAATACTGTGTTCAGTTTTGGACCTCTCACTACAAGAAGGACATTGAGGTGCTGGAGCGTGTCCAGAGAAGGGCAACGAAGCTGGTGAGGGGTCTGGAGCACAAGTCTTATGAGAAGCAGCTGAGGGAACTGGGGTTGTTTAGCCTGGAGAAGAGGAGGCTGAGAGGAGACCTTATCGCTCTCTGCAACTACCTGAAAGGAGGTTGCAGAGAGGTGGGTGTTGGCCTCTTCTCCCAAGTGACTAGACAAGTCCCAAGTGACAGGACAAGAGGAAATGGCCTCAAGTTGCACCAGGGGAGGTTCAGGCTAGATATTAGGAAAAAGTTCTTTACTGAGAGAGTAGTGAAACATTGGAATAGGCTGCCCAGGGAGGTGGTGGAGTCACCCTCTCTGGAGGTATTCAAGGAGCGTGTGGATGTGGCATTGTGGGATGTGGCTTGATGGGCACGGTGCTGTGTGGTGTGGGTGGGTTGGTTTTTGGTGTAGTTTTTTTTGGGTTTTTTTTTTTTTTTAGGTTGGACTCGATGATCTTACAGGTCTTTTCCAACCGTACTGATTCTGTGATTCTGTGATTCTGGGAGTAAACCTTCTACAGATATTGACATACAGCTAAATAGTCTGAATCCCAAATCTGAATCACATTGGTGATCAAATTCTTATTTCCTTAAAATATTGCTCATATAAGCAAGCATATTAGAATCAAATTCTGGTCATATATTTTTTTATTTTTTAATTTTTTTTTAGGGCACTATTTCAGGCCAGGAACATGGACCAAGACATGGTGCCATATTTTGTTATTCAAAAGTTGCTGAGTTGAAAGCATGCAGGTAAGATCTTCTCTGAATTGTAACATGGAGAATATGGTATCTGAGAAACTGACTGCGATATTCTTCAGAACTCAAAAAAAAGTACAGGATAATCTTTGATTGAAAAAACCCCACCTTTCCTACCTCCTCTTGTTTGAATGTATATATAGTGTAGTTCTTCTGACTCTAGTGTCTGAGAAATTCAAAATCTATCTATGCATGTGTATATATATGATATGTATGTATATGTATAGTCACACTTTGAAATCTGGGGACAAGAGTTTTAATCTCCAGTGGCCACAAAGGTCCTTTGAAGTCATTTTTCTTGGTTGCCTCTTTTTTTCACTATCACATTTTTAGAGAATGCTAAGCTTTTGGTGCAGTTGAGAAGAGGGAGATGTGTGGTAGTTTATGATGAGGATGTCATAGAGTTATTTTTAATTACTGTACAGTTGAATATTGTTCTTTTTTTTGAGATCTTTGGTGGTAGAGGACATGCAATAAACCCAGTGGGTACCTCTGATCCTTTTCTGATCTTTAAAGTAAACATCTTAGTTTGATTCTCCCACACCCTTTTGCTTTAGGGTAAAATTTCCAGTCCTCATTCTTACACAAAAAACTAGGTCAAAATTTCATTACGCCCAGAAAATCAGACTGAATTTTCTTTTTTTCCTTCAGGATTTTTATCATTTGATTAAATTCTACAATGAACACTGATCTCCTTATAACAGATATGTTTGTTAGAAAGCAGAAAAAATATTTAGCAATATGACGTGAAATCAGTAAATTATGTTGATTTCAGCTCATCAGATCTGGTATTTTGTTACAGTTAAACAATATTGAATTCCTTCTTGAGTTATAGGATGAAAGCATATGCAATTTTCATTCTCTTAAAAGAGCAAAGATTTTTGGAGTCGGTAATAGAGGTGCTGTAAATTGGACTAATGACAGTAATTGTACTTTATTTTTTTTATCATTGATAAATTTTATCATTGATAAAATTTTAATGAGTCTAACAATAAACTCTTAGCTCATATACATGGTGTGTTCACTATTGCCTGTAACAGGATTTTTAATGGAACAGATGGACCTGTCTTCTTTCCTAGGAATATCAAGTCCACAGAGCAGGAATGTCATTTGCAAACAAACTTTAAAGCCGAGGGTAACATATACTAGCAAGTGCCTCTATATTCTCCATTTTTAATTCACAATGTTATTGCAGAAAACCATCAAATAGCTAATTAACAACCTTTTAGACTTTAAAACATATCTGTTCTGATGAGGCCTAACTCAAACCATCCACAGTTCATTGTTAACAACTCACTATCATGGTTACAGAGGTTCTGGATCAAATTCTTCTTGCTTCTCCACAAATTCCCATTCATTTTGAGATTAATTGTAGAAATGGATAGTTAAATACTCATCTTTATGATAAAAAGGTATAAAACTCTTAAGGGCAAAAATTAAGGGAAAACTGGTAGTCAGGAATTAGTCAGCTTTGTTCAAGCCTTGATGTATATCTCAAATGATCCTGTACCACTCTGTAGTACAGTTAATCAGAAAAATAACATGCTGATAAGTCCTCATGCTCAAGAACAGGAAAAATTAAACAATATTGATTTTTCTAGGTGCTGTTTTTTGAAGGGCTTTCATAGCACTTTCCTGTTCTACTCTTGACTGAGATCAGTATTCTTTGCTTCTGCAAAGCATTAAAAACTATTGCCATCTTGATTAACGTTAAAATTACAAAGAAATCAGGCCTTGCACTCCCACAGTTCCCTCAGATGAAAAGGAATCTTCTTGATATAAACAGGTTTGTAGCTGTCTGCCTACTTCCTCAGCAGGCATGTTGAAAATGTCCCCACACATTTCAGCAAGGACTCACTCAAATGTGATCAAATTCATTCTGGTTGTACTGCCAGAACTTTATGGACTAAGAGACATACTCTTTCGTTGTTTGCACACAACTGCTTATCAAATATTTGAAAGCACTTAGAGAACTTCCCTGAAATGCTTTCTTTGTGATGAAGTTAAAGCCAAATGTTGATCTTCTAATTTGATAAAGAAATTTGAGTAATTTTTTTTTTCACGATACCTTTAATGGATTGGTAACAGATAAGTATGTCAGATATCTCATACTGCTCTCTTTCTTTGTAAAATGATTGAGTAGTGTTACTACTCAATAACATACTTAAGGTGCTTTTATTAAGCTTTTAAAAAAATGTTCCTTAAATACATAAAATGATTTTGCAAGTATGTAGTCCTATGACTCATTCAAACCTCTGTTTCTCCCAATGTTTTTTCTTTCCTCTAATCAGATACGTTAAAGCAGACAAAAGTATCCATCTTCAGGTGGTCAGTACTTTACATTATTTTTACTAGGGAGAGTCTGCGCATCAAAGGGTTACAGTATAAGATGGTATAAAATTCTACAGAATAATCAGGAGTTTATTTTACAGAAGAGCCGTAAATATGTCATTAGGCATGTAAGAGATTTTCAAAAGTACCTAAGCAGATTAGGTATCTAACTCCCATTGACTTTAGGATAGTCAGATGTTTTTGGGAGTTGTGAAATTGAAAATATGACAAGACGGATGATGTTTGAATTACCAGAGTGGAGTGACATCTCTAATATTATATCAAAAAGCTGATCTGCTGGGTGGTGGGGAGTAAAAGTTGATTGGCTGGAAGTGAAAGATCTGTGGAAAGATGAAATAACTTCAAAGGTAATTAATGAAATCTGTGTGTGTAAGGTATGAATCAAACTCTTAACGCTATTATAAATACACTATGACAAATACTGTGGCAATTACATAAAGTCAGGATGTAGGTATCCAAGACTGTCTCTTTTATCCAATGTGATTTACTTCATGAAAGTTTATATATAATGACAAAAGAGAAAATTAAATCAAAAGCCAGAAGAAAAGCTTATCACAGGTAACACAAGATGACAATTTGATCTTACTGTAGAGGAGCTAGCTCAAAACTAAGGACAAAATGCTACCAGAAAAGACAGGGCTTGGTAAATTTGTCTGTGCACTATTTTGTGGTCTACCAATTTGACATGCTGTAGAAAACATGAGTAGCATCTGTCTATAAGACAGAAAATTTTTTTGGTGTTGTTTTCAGTGAATTTCACAAAATTATGCTCTTAGTTCCCAAATAGTGTTCAAATGAGACCATGCTCAAAGATTTTTCCTTTTCTTAAAGATTTCTTCAATGCCAATTGAAACAAAGAAGATTTCCTGTCTTTAAGATCTGACTTCCACCAGTTTCAATGAGCATTGGGTCAGACACTGGAAATTTTCCCACTGTGGAATATTTATTTGACTGTAAAACCACCCACTGAATTTGGTATAATCAGTAGGATTTTAAAATTGCAATGCCATTTCTAAAAACAAATTAAAAAGCAAGCCAAATCTTCAGGTTTAAATATTTAAAATAAGAGAACACTGAGATGACTACCTGACATCCCAGCGAGACTACCACCTCCTTCTTCTCTTTACCAGTGGTAGCAATTTCATATGTCTTCTTCTGAGAAGATTTTTTTTCAGTGTGAGGTCCATACTCATATGGTGTTCATACTAATAATAGATTTCTCTGTGTTTTCTAACTGAAGAAATTTTCTATCTATATATATATGTATACAAATCTGTTTGAATACTACTTCAAATTTTTCCGTATTACGGTAGTATTTTTTAAAACAGGCAAACAAAACTGATATAAAAAGGGGCAAAACCTTCATGATAAAACACTCAACCCATGAGATACATGAAACAACTTCATGTCCTGTATGCTAACTCCCTGGTCTACAAATTATATCTTCTTTCTGTCAGATACATCTGTTATGCTTGCAAAATAAATTAAATAAAAACCTAGAGCACAGAAAAAAATGAGAAATGGGATAAATGCAGAGTTTTTCTGACTTGCTCCATTTGGCTTGAAACCACAGCCTCTTTTCTCTATAGTGGGTCTAATTTATGTTTATAATCTATCATGTAGAAAACAGGATTCCTGTTTTATGTTGTCACTATTTCCTCTGAATAATATTTGGCTGTGATGTTTGTTCAAACTCAGTAGTCATATACTCAGTAACAGTTTGGGCACAGATCCCTAAAGTGAAGAAAAGTTTCATAGAACTACCTTGAAAAAAACCTGACATAGCTCCAGCTTTTCTTTCACATGACTTCCCCTGCCCACACACCCCCCTCTAGAAGCAATAGGAATTTGGTCATTCATCTGAGATTTCATTAGATCTTATCGAGCTACAAAAATCTGTAAATCCTATACAAATGGCCATGCCACCTGCACAGGTCATCTGTACAGCTCAAGTGCATTAAGAGTGATGTATCTCGGGCTGTAGGCTTTTGAAGCAGCAGCTGTGAACTTAGTGTATTTGAGCAAAATAATGAAAATACAGTTCTTGCAACACTCTGCAGTGATGCAGGTTATTTTCTTTGTGGAAAAAACATGAAGTGGCCCAACGCATAGTACAGGGAAGCAGGTAGATTTCATCCTGGCATATCTAAAGGTGTTCTTCTTATGATTTATATAATCTTTCTTGCCTGTTTTTCTATACTGAGAGCTCCCTTCCACATTTTTAGTAGTAAGAGAATTGATTTGAGAGAAAGGGTTTCCCCAAATTTTCTTATTCTGTCACTTTCTCAGTCAACCAAACTATTAAAAAATTCTTAAACGCTAGGAGATCTCCAGTTTGGGACACAGATTTCTTGTATCACCTCCTTCCTCTCTTCCATACCACAGCCAGGCATAGCATCAAGACTTTTTAATAGTTTCTTTGCTTATTTTATTTGAAATTTTTTTGAAAAATGATCTAGCCATAAAATTATATGTTCATAGATATCTGATCACATTTCTTAGTAATTTTTTTTTCTTTTATCTTCTGGCTAATTACCTATTTGGAGCAGACAGTTAGGTGACCAAACAAATGTGCTTTCATACTTAATGGTACTCCAGCTGAGAGAAATACAGATAATAGCTGTTTAAGAATTTAGAGATCAGACACTGTTTTCCAAGTAGAGATTCTGCCAGCAAAGATAGGAACGAGAAAAATCTATAGATTTTTCTTTACAGTTAATTAAGCATGTACAAGTATTTGTTTTGTTTTATTTTCTTGGTTTTGTTTCAAGAAAATCAATACAGTTGCATGATGAAAAGATCCTCACTGGTACATTTTTATTTTTGCTCCTCCCTTCCACTCTTCTGTATGAAATATGGCCACATTTTTGGTTATCCATTTCAGGTCCTTCAGGCTTCAGAATAGCTCTCTGATACAACAATTAATAGTCAATTTAAATATAAATACCAGGCTATCTCCAGTTCTGGCTAGAATCATTGATTTAATTTCCTAATGACAGAAGAATTAAGTAATAGGCCCTAAGTAGGAATGCAGGCAACCATGTGAAACCATGTGCCAAATTGATATTTCAGCAACTTTGATAACTTATTAGGATGACGGCCATGGGATGTCACAGAGCTGAATGATAAATCTTCAGCCTGTTCCTTTCCTACGTCTTCTTTAAAATTATTTTTCTATTGCAAAATTAACTGACATTTGTGTTGGCAGTTAGTGTCATCTTTAGTAATGTTTAAATTAAGAAACTCACAATGTTACTAAATGTTGTGAAAAAGTAAAGCAAATCATCTTGCACAATAAACAGGCAGATGAAGGGGGCTGGAATCCATTTCACATAGGTCCAACCCAAGTCTGACACATCATTTCAGCTCATTCATGGGAGGATACAGCACTTAAGTACTGCATAGGTCTATGAACAGGGAGAATATCACAAAAGAGGAGTAAACTGGAAAAGTAGGTTTAGAATTGCAGGCCTGAAAGCACAAAATGCCAATAGGAGCAGAACAAATACATAGATTCACAGAATCACAGAATCACTACGGTTGGAAAAGACCTGTAAGATCATCAAGTCCAACCATAAAAAAAAACAAAAAACCCAAACAAACAAAAAAAAAACCAAAACACCAAAAAAAAAAAAAACCAAAAAAACAAAACACCACATAACAACAACAAACCACAACACACCAAAAACTAACCCACCCAACACCACACAGCACCATGCCCATCAAGCTACATCCCACAATGCCACATCCACACGTTCCTTGAATACCTCCAGGGAGGGTGACTCTACCACCTCCCTGGGCAGCCTATTCCAATGTTTCACTACTCTCTCAGTAAAGAACTTTTTCCTAATATCTAGCCTGAACCTCCGCTGGCGCAACTTGAGGCCATTTCCTCTAGTCCTGTCACTAGTCACTTGGGAGAAGAGACCAACACCCACCTCTCTGCAACCTCCTTTCAGGTAGTTGTAGAGAGCGATAAGGTCTCCCCTCAGCCTCCTCTTCTCCAGGCTAAACAACCCCAGCTCCCTCAGCCGCTCCTCATAAGACTTGTGTTCCAGACCCCTCACCAGCTTCGTCACCCTTCTCTGGACACGCTCCAGCACCTCAATGTCCTTCTTGTAGTGAGGGGCCCAAAACTGAACACAGTATTCGAGGTGCGGCCTCACCAGAGCCGAGTACAGAGGCATGATCACCTCCCTGCTCCTGCTGGCCACACCATTTCTGATACAAGCCAGGATGCCGTTGGCCTTCTTGGCCACCTGGGCACACTGCTGGCTCATATTCAGCCGGATGTCGATCAACACCCCCAGGTCCTTTTCTGCGGGGGAACTTTCCAGCCACTCTTCCCCAAGCCTGTAGCGTTGCCTGGGGTTGTTGTGGCCGAAGTGTAGAACCCGGCACTTGGCCTTATTGAACTTCATCCGGTTGGCCTCAGCCCATCGATCCAGCCTGTCCAGATCTGAAGGCTGAAATAAACTTCTGGCTGCCATGAGGATTTTGGGGACGAAGGGTACAAATACAAAGTAGTTATGAATGTCCTGTGAAATATTCATGATCATATATGTTTTCAAATGATTAAAAAGGATCAGTGAGATTTTAATAAGAAAAACCATGTCAGTTATGCATATAGGTTATATTTTATGTTTTCAAATGAACAGAGAAATTCTTGAAATGAATTAACAGCTGTGCAGTTAAATTATATCCCATTACACTCAGTAGCAGTTTTATCTCTGATTTTAGAAGAACCAAAAAATCCTATCTTACCTATTTTCTGAAAAATATCACTGTTCCAATGCAGCCTTAACAGAAGTTGTTCTCCCATCCTTGTAGTGTGCTAAATATTGACAGAACTGTAGAGATTTCAGCTAGTAACATCCAACTTGCATACACTTTGCCATACTCCCTTACTTTAGATTTTGTTCCAGAAAACTATCAAAAGACATAGGCTTTTCAGATTGTCTTGAATATCAAACAAGCTGGGAATGCTCCCTGGTAGCAATGGTACAACTCTATTCCAACCTTAGGTTCTTAAAACAGGCTATGTACTAGTTGTTCGTAGTGCTTGTAACATGGAGGAAAAAGCTCTACCTAAAATATAGACAGAGCAACTCCTGAACAACACTAAGAATCAGGATCGGCACTCTGAAAAGGATTTGTTAAGCGTTATAAGAAGGCAATATACCTTGCAGAACTATGCTGTTGTTGTTCTTCTTCCGTATACTATGATTTCTAGTGATTTTCCACTGTGCCGAGGGAATCTGGTTTTGGATAAACAAATGGCTTGGAAAGTTAACGCAGACGAGGTGTTTTGAAAATTACACTCTCAGGTACAGAAGCAGGGTGGATACTCCATACATGAGATGTGTACCTTCCCTGAAGCATTTCTGTCCCAGAACTCATTTGCAGGTTTGCTACAAGCTTTGTGTAAGGGGAGCACACATTGTTTCTGCTGCAAGGAGAAACCAGGGACTGGATTGTGAGGATGTATATCTCGCTGATGTATAATTGTGAATGTATATTCCAATCCCCACCCCCTGCCCCAAACCCCACAAAACCAAACAAATGAACTAAAGAAATATGAGTTTCTCTAACACTGTATCTCTAGGTAGTTGTGACGTTTTAATATGTGAGGGAAAAAAATAACCTGGTAAAATAGTGATTAGAGTACTTTTAATATTAAAAGTAATAAAATATACCAGTTATGAAGTTTATACTTTCAGGCACTTTTTCAAAGATTAAAAAGTACAATTGGAGCTGGTGATCCCTGTGTGATCCCTGTGTGAGTTAAAAAGACACTTGTATTAGTAAAAGAGATACCTAATGTATCCAAAATAGCTGAAGCCATGTGAGACGTTAATTCTTTCTTCAGATCCTGTAATGGCTGCATAAGAATTTTCTCTGAGTAGTAGAAAACTTTAAAATTTTCAAAGAAATAAACACTATCATTTATTATGAGTGAGGTAATTCTAAATAAACGGAATAATTCAAAATGTGAACAAAAGAACCGGAGGCATAACCTTACTAAAAGGTCAAATTCTGCCTTCAGATACATGAACTTTGAAGGAATGCTCATGGGCAGAGTTTAGGCCCTGATGTACATAGTAAAAAATTAGCAAATATATTATTGAAACTATGGCTCTGTAAAGAGATTTCAAAGTCGTGTGTGTTAACTATGCTGCATGGGGAATAGGCCTTTGTGAAAGAACTCAAGAGGACTGAAAGTAATTCGCTGGTGGAGGTAATGATAGTCCTGAGGATTTCTGACA
Organism: Gavia stellata; assembly: GCF_030936135.1. Taxonomy (NCBI): domain Eukaryota; kingdom Metazoa; phylum Chordata; class Aves; order Gaviiformes; family Gaviidae; genus Gavia; species Gavia stellata. The sequence goes on along the minus strand of NC_082597.1, from coordinate 19,962,327 downwards.
GTTTAAGGTGACATGACTGAAATAATTTATGAACATATAACTTACAGCTACATTGATGAAAATAATTTGAGTGTAGAATTATACGGACAGTTGCTGGTGCTCTGATATTAAGGTTATTCAATTTTCCTTTAGAACCTGCCATTTTCAGTTGCATATCATATTGCCAACTTCAAAAGTGTGGATTGAATAAAATGATACTTGGCTTAAAATTGATTTGTTTATTATTATTATTTTTAGAGTTCATCAAAACTGTAAGGGATTTTAATTTTGTTATGTTTGGGGGAGCAAGGTTAGCAACAGATGCTGTAGGTAGTTTTACCTGGTTTTTTGTTTGTTTTTTCATTACTCTTTAGAAAAAGTCTCTTGTGAAAAGTGTATCATATTAGTTAGGAAAAGTTCTGTGGTCCAAATGATGCCTTACTAGAAATCCTTCCCCACTCAGCTTTATTTAAATAACTAGAAATTGCTATTTGGAAAAAACAAAACAAAAGAAAACAAAAACACCCACAAAAAACCCCAATCAAATGAACAAACAAACAAACAAACAAATCAACCCCAGACATCCCAAAACCAGAAACACAACCTAAAACCAGAAACACAGACAGGGTGTGTGATCATACACACACAGACAGTTACTCTTGTGTATTGAGTATGATGAGTGTTTAAAGTGCTCCAACACTGATTTTTGAGATGAGTGCTCAGTTTCCTCATCCACCTGGGAGAAATTAAGACTCACATCCTGAGAAAATGCTTTAGGCAAAAAGCTCTGAACAGTTTTTGTGTAGGGAACTAGGGAGGAAGAAGAAATTAATATCTCAAATTGAAATTCTTCCATTGTGCAGTGAAAATGAACATGATTTTCTAGTCTACTGTGTGGGGCACTCAATAAATGGAAATTTGTAGGTCCCATTCCCCAGTTCAAAGCTTGGTTATACAGTTTAGTGAATGATCTTTTTTGTACAAAGTACATAGCCAGTCACTGAAGTCTAGACATATTTGTTCGTTCTTGCCAGAACAGCAGCAGCTGGTAATCAATACCCTCTGATACTGAGAAAAAGAGAATGTGGGTTTCATCCAACATAAAAGTAAATCCTATGACAGATGGAAAGCCATTGATTATAGGGAACTCTATTTCCATATAAAATGTACAGGGAAGTGGTAGTTGTCATTATGGGGCTCTAAGAACGATGAGGGAGAGAGAAATAAAAGGAGATGCTAGTGGGCAGGTAAGCAGGGTTTCAGGATATCAGCTTTGAGTACTTAGATGCTTTAGTCTGAGGGATTTAAATACTTATTTTCCTGATAAGTCCCACTTTAACTTCCTAAAAAATGGTTTCATGTAAACAGTTAGAAATGTAAGTCTCATTGATTTCAATGGGAATGAAGTTTCCAGATTCCTGCATGCAGTGCTGCGGTGACCTTCAGCTTGTGGTTTCTCTTCCCTTGTGGAGAAGCCCCACTTTTGCTCCTCCCTGACATGCACGTTGTGGACCATGATGAAGTTGTTAAGCCATTTGTCTCTGAAATGGAAATCAGAATGGAAGTGTAATTGTAATGTCATGATACTCTTTTTCACATACTTATCTCTCATCTGAAACTGTGTATTCACTTGTTCATCATCGTCCATTCACGGCAAATGATATTAGGCAAGTTAGGTGCTCCATTTTTTGTCTCCAGTATCTTAGATCTCATTTAATATAGGGGTGTTACTCAAAGGCTCTGGGTGTACTTTAGGATGCTTATTACCTTGCAATGGTTAGCATTAGCAGCTTTCACTTGCTTGCAGAGCTGAAAACCTTTATTGGCAGATAATAATGACATTAAGACTTTCTTTTTAAAAAATGCATGCAGTCTATGTGTTTTAGCAATGTAGTATATCAGTCAAAGCCATGCACAAATTCAGGTTCAGCTGAAATAACACCACCTTTAAAGCAAAAATTCTTTAAAGTATAAAGAAACCAAAGGAAAGTTCTTTGTAGAAGTATGTGCATTGATTTAAGGAGAACCTTTAAGTTGTGATGGTGTTTTACCTGCTATGTAGTCTTATAAAGATGAAGAAACATCTTGATTGTATTTTTTTCCTTTTAAGTCCCCACCAGAGACCAAGGTAGATATTTCTGGTACTGTATAATATGATTTTGACATGGGACAATAGTGTGGTAAGAATTGCATAATATGTGACAGGCATAACTAGGTATTAAACAAGAACTTATGTTGTTAGCAGAATCCTATTACCTTATGATACTATAGACTTATATCCTGGTACTAGTATATTATTTCTTACCATGGATTCTTTCTTTGACAGAAATATCATAGCCTGTACTTCAGCCTGCCTTCTGCTATGATAAGCATTCATATGATCACACATTTAATAAAGCAGGAAAACAGTATTCTTTCTAGAAAGTAATTCTGAAAGTTAGCCTGTTGAGATTTTTTCTGGTTTAATTTTAATTTGACTCTGTTACCCCTTTAGTTTACCATGCAGACACATGACTGCATGAACACCACTTTTTAGCTAGTAGCATTAGAGGCCTCCAATACATCTGATTTCATTCAGCCTGCTGGAAATTATGTATTAGATCTCCTGGCACAACCTTTTCTCATGCATAATGAAAGGATTAAAAGAACTGTAAGACAGCTGTCTAAGTAGACTTCTCCATAATATTTGGAAAAAAAAAAAAAAAGAAATGTGGATACCTGATGGCAACTGACTCAAGTGTTAGTGGTTTTCTGGGAAGTTATTGTGTAACAGTTTCCCATAAAGTTACGATATACACATTCTAAAAGGTACATTTCTGAAGGATTAAGTTATTCTTCAACATGTTCATAAAACAGCATAATAATGTGTATAGATTATTCAACCTTCGGTAATCAATAATAATTAACTTATTTTACTTTGTTCATGACAACCTTTCATACCTAAGAATTAATATCTAAGAATATCTAAGAAAAAAATTCTAGGAATAACTAGTTACACTTTTATTTATCTTTTATTATTTATCTACAGAAAACAGCCATAAATAATACTAGGACTTTTTTTAACGATTTGTGTTAAAATTGTTGAGAAGCTTTAATAACATTTTCCTGCTCTACAGTATGATAACTTTACAATATTTTTATCTTATTTGAAGATCTGGAACAAGTGGATTAATTATAACCCAACCACTCAAGCAATATCTCTCTCACAGTCCTTGTAACGTACTCTAACATACTGCATTCATCTTAACTACTAGACACAAGGCAGAGCCTATGTTTGCATTTGCTATTGTACATTATTTTGCCTAAAACATGATGTCATATTTAAAAAGCATCAGGTACCAAGTTGTCCATGACTCCACTGACATGCATGCAGCAGAACAACTCCCCCTTCTTATTTCATTATATCACTGTGAGAAGTGGCTTAGGAGAAAAATCTCTATTGTTCTTATGCCAGAGACCTGATTTAAAAAAAAAGAAATTGTATGAAAAATATTTTAAAATATACTTTTATTTGTTTATGCTGAAAGTATTTCATTTTTGAAACTTTTGAAATGTGTTGTGACAGAAAAATTGGACTATTTCCTGTTAAATAGCTCAGTCATTTCAAAGGAAAAATAAAATGTCATGAACTGCTAGTCATTTTAGTTTACAGAATCAATATTTTTCAAGCAGCTTCCCAGTTCCATGTCATAATAATGTATTTCATTGTATTCTACCACCTGAATGTCCCATCTCTATATCATCTGAGAACAGATGAAAACGCCTCCAGCTAATACTGCAGCCACCATACTGTTGAATTATTAATTTTGCTTTCAAACACACAAACTGCTAACTTTGCTTATGTGAGTAATATTAACCAAAAACTATATACGGATTCAAGTTTCACTCAGGTTCACTAATAAAAGAACAAATATTAGGAAGGAATAAAGGAGTGAGGCTAATGGGAGAGCCCTGGGTTGGGAATTGGCACTGCTGAGAGATTGCAAATCACTTACTGGCAATTTATAGAATAGCACACCTTTGAGAATGGATGGAAAGTCCTTGTCAGATTTTTCAATTGTTGGTGTAATTGGCATGCAAATGTGGGGAATCATATGCATAAAGACAGCAATGCAGCCTAGAGAGAGAGCAATTACAGCTTCAAATTGTAGTTCAAAAATGTGGCTGCCACTGCTTAGTCACATGGACCTATTCTTGAAATATCTATGAAAAGCTATAAACTAAGTTCCCCAAAATAATCTGAAAAAATATTTTGTGATTTTTTTAAAGATGCAAACAAGCAAGCAAAATTAAGTGATTCCTCAGTTACAGTTTATTTTGTAGGTCACTGTGCAGTGATTTCACTGAAATACATTTGTTTCTTGCACTGATTGGGGTCTTTATATAAATTAAAACCACAGCTCATAATTGGAATTCTGGGGTATGACACTTTCTTTAGTGCCACTTCTGTTTTTTATGCAATGTCTATCTAAGGTAAAGTATATAAATAAGGGATTAAGTTCTGAGTCTTATACCTCCCGTGAAGGTTTCCTCCCTATTGGCCAGAAAAAAAAGATGCTGATTCTCATATTTTTTCTCTGTCTTGTTTCAAAGTGTTACCGAAAATCGTAACCAAGAAAACTCTCCAAACCAAATGATAGTTTAGAAAGCTGACATTGGTTTATTGCAGCACTGGGTACATGGGGGATCTTTCCTCCTAGCATGCACAGTGGCTTGAAATCATGACAGGTATTTAAACAGTTAACAAAGTTAGTTACGCCTTCTGGTCCCACCCCGTAGCTAACTATTGGTTAGGATCTTCCTTACTTCATCTTAAAGATACAGTTCTCTTTTAATTTACTACGCATGGCCAGAGAGTAGGGGGGTTATTTGGGTTGGGGGCTTTTGTATCTGGGAGGTGTGGTTTTTAACATTATAATGAGGTAGGTCAGCCTTAGGACACCCATTTGGGGCATTTCACTGACTTTGCTGTTTGGTATGTAAACAATGCCAAGTCTCAAGTTTGCATATCAGTCATTATCAGGAGACCCAGAGGCTCCTCCAAGGTGCTGTATCTCAGTATACGTTTATCTCCAGGTAAACAACATCACCATAACCCAATACAGCCAGTCACCACAGCCAGCCTGTTTCCAGGAAAACTAATGCATATTTCAGTTTGTGTGATGCAGTATCTTCTTAACTTATCTGTACAAAGTTTGCACAAAGGGGTCTGTTCTTGGTATGCTAACTAAATTGTTTAAGTCTTTGGTATCAAAAGGACTTGCTTTCTTTCAGCAGAGTGACGTAGCTTTTAAAAAAGGGGGCTTTTAAATCCCTTCCTGCTTTCCTCATCTCCATCCTTATCTACAACTTGATATTACAGCACACTTCTGGGAAGCAACAGACGTGGGTTCAAATCCTGGCAGACTGAAGTGAGAATAAAATCAAATCTTCCACCTCCTGGAGAAGTACACTAACCACTATGCTACTATGAAAATAAGCTGGTGGTAGTAGCAGCATTTGAAAAAAAGCAGCAGCTACTACAGTGCTGTGTGAAGTGCCTGATCTTGTTACTATGTGTTAGGGATTCTCTGAAAAATACTATGAAGTCCTGAGGGAACTTGTATGCAAAAGTGCTAGTTTCTGAATTCCAGTCAGGCACAGACATTTATATGAGAACACATATCTCAGCAATCTCAAGTTTGAGGGACCTATGGCCATATTCAGGATAAAAAGTTTCAGGTACTTAAGGAGTGCTTAAAATTAAGATAAAAAAATAGATAAAAATGAGTTGTTATGAAAATTAGATGTCACTAACCTTAAGTGGATGTTTGAGATTTCAAGATCACAGCTTTTGGCATAGAATACTGAATTCTATCTAGCTAATTCAGGGTCTATATACATAGGGGGAGGGGAAAGGGGGCAGGTGGAGTTAAATCTGTGGCATTTTTTTTATTCTGGAAAGAGATTCAAATTGCTTGCAAAAGTATTTCCTGAAGTTAGCTAAACTCTCAGATTTCATTACCCAGCTTGCAACTTGATGGAATAAACCATTTCTGTGTACTTTATTAATTTGATTAAAGTGGCTAATCAAGCAAATATTCACCTAAACAAGCATATTAGTAGAATTAATTAAACTAATTATAGACAGAACAATTTTAATTGAGGTCACAGTAAAGATTGAGCCAATAAATTACTATTTTCAAACATCTAAACCTTCAAATAGAACAGGTAATCACTGAATTATGGGTTTGACATGTGATAAGGTTATTTTATACTAAGCTTGCTTTAGGAAATAGAATTCAGAATCTTTAAAACTGGGGAACAAGCAATTCCAGTCACTGCAGTTACAATTTCCTACTAGAGGAAAAGCAAAGATATATGCAAGATGTATGTGTTCTTCATTTAGGTGTCTCTTTTGAGCTAAGGTACTTGACAAAGGTTTTAGATTCTTAATCAAAGGAATTGTGTACTCTTTCTAGCCATGCTAGTTAGTCATTAAAAAATATTATTTCCTTCTAAAAAAAAATAATTTTAAGTAATACCACTTTTAACTCCTGTGTCTGTTGGTTTATTTATTAACAGATGCATTTATTTTAGAAAACTAGAAATGGTGTTTTTCTCCTACATACCTGCATTTGTGCATAGCTATGCAAAAAAAGAAAACCTGATTAATGTAAAGTTTAAGCGTCTTCTGCTTTGTTTCTACAAGAACTTGAACTCAGCTTTTTGATGTTGAAAATCTGTGGATGGAAGTTTGATTGGAACTCCTAGAAAAGGTTTTCGGTAACAGCTGGATTATTGATACCAACAAGACAAGTCTTTTATCTGTTTCTCATCTGGATGTTAAGCCAAAAGAGGGAAGAGGCACACAGCCATTGTCATGGGGAGCCTGGGTGGGGCTGTTACAAGTAAAGAATCACACCACACAGTAATGTTTCATCTCAAGTTTTTTGACTTGGCAGGACAGGGAATAGCAGTAGCAGGGGAATAGCCATTCCTGTTCCTTAACGCACAAGCACACATGCAAATCAGAACTCCAGCTCCTCCAGGGCAGTTCAGCCCAGCACAACTTGGCTCAGGGGAGCAGGACACTCTGCCCTTCCCAGGTGTCAGGTCTGTGGCTGACAGTTCAGCCTCCGTACATAGCAGTTCATCCCCAGGCTCCGGCTTCCACAGATATCCCTGAATTCTGCCTCCCTCTTTTGAACTATTTATTAGCTCTTCTTACCTATCTGTTGATTTCTGTGGTAGTTTGTCAGCATAAGCTACCGATGGCTTTGCGGTTCTGCACCCCCAGGCCAAACTGCAGTGGCCACAGTAGTTTTTATCACCCTCTGGCTTCCACCCAAAATGTCAGAAAAAAGAAAATGGTACCTTTGTTATTCAGGTCCTTTGAGATTAATCTGGTTGGTTTGACCTCAGCAGATGCAGTCCTTCATCTGGGTAGCATCCTCAGGTAGGCTACACCCAGGGGCGCTGCTGTGCAGAGAGATCCCTTCCTCTGCTATTCCAATGAGAAATCCTGGTTTAACCTTTCAAGGTTTAGAGACACCAGGCTGTCACCTGTCTGTCTGTTGAGAGATAGTTTTATTTAACAGAATGCACATGTGATCTGGGCAAACAGTATCCCATAGCAAAATGATGACTCCTTTTACCAGCAGTACCTTAAGCCAGATGGCAGACAACCCCTGAATGAACAAGGGTTGCGTAATTCTTTTCATGAAGGCTGCTTCTTGCTATGTGTCAGGACAATCCAAAATCATAGCTTACCCTCTCTACTTCACAGAAAAACTAATTATTCAACACTTGATAACACCCACTGTGACAGAAAAAAGCAATACGTATTCCATTTCTCCAGTTTACATATGTAGTATTTTTTCTGCAATCATTTTCAAATCAGACTCAGTAAATACAGAAGACATTTATTCCAGTAAAGTAAAGGTTTGAACCTACATTTTTTATGCTTGATCAGAGTTGGAAATCTATTTCAAAAAAATTGAAGAAATCCTGTTAGAATGTTGAAATAAAATTATTCTGAAATACCACATCACAAAAGGTACTGTGTCTATTTCTTACCATTGTATTAGAAATTCCTTTTAATTATCTTCTGTTTATTAAGAAGTTACTAAATATTTGCCAACTCAATTAATTAAAATATTACTATTAATTTTAATTAATTATTATGCATATTTTGATGGTTTCTTACCTTGGAACTGATTAAACTACCGAAGGACCTTAATATATTGGTGTACTAAGCATTCTACTAGACAAATAACAATGAAACAAAAGGCCTGCATTTAAATTTACTACTTCTCAACTAAAAGGTAGGCTTCTTTAACCATTTAAAGAACCAAACAGTTTTTCTTCGGGAAGTAGAAAAGTTATTTTTTCATGACAAATACCTCCTGGAAATTATTTTACAGAATAGATGTTTTTGATGTCAAAGAATGAAGAATTTCAAGTGTTTATAAAAGAAATCAGTTCTAGACAGCTGTCTCTAAGTTTCATTGTAAAAATAAGGAAGGCTTTTTTTTTTCCTACTTCTTTGACTCCATTGTAGACAGAGGCATCTATCCTCATTTTGAGAAGACAATTTACAATTGCTACTTCATAGGTTGATTCCTACACTTAGTATATACTTATAGCTTACATCTAAAAACTCTCAGCAAATACCTAAAATGACATAAAAAGTCAGCATAAATAATGCAAATGTATATACATTACAAACTGCATTACGGAGATTCTCTGATAATTTTGAGAATCTGTACAAATAAAGTACATGAATACTTGAATTTTGAGTCTCAATATGTCTTTAATTCATATCCAAACTGAATTTCATTTTTTTAATCTCCACGTGACACTATGGTGGGGTAAAGTGACAATTGTTGTGAAATCTAATAAGACAATCTGGAATAATAAAAAATGTTATCTTTCTGTGCAAAACATCATCTAAATGTAGATCCTCCTCAAGAAGGTTGGTTAAAAGACAGTCAGCTAAAAGTTATGCAGGCTTTGTAGTAATGGTAGTAATGACAGTAGTTTGTATTAGTTCTCAATGTTCATTTGAATGTGAGAAAGGAAGTACAGCTCTTTAGAGGTCTTTGGCAAGTACAAACAATAATTAAGAATACTAATAAATGTGGTAATTAAGTGCATATAGGTTTTTGCTTATAGAAATAAAAACAAGGAGTATTTAATTTTAGAGCCTATGAAAAATATGTGTTTCCAATATCTTTAAAATATGGTAACAGAGGTCTGAGAAAGGTCAGCATTAACTAACAGTAAGAATATGATTCAGTGATTCTGATCATCCGCATCTCCTAGGATAAGATAGGAACAGATAGAGAATCTGAAGGTGCCCATGAGATATTTCTGATGCAAAGAAAAACATTGTTGTGACTTACTGGAGCTATTGAAAGATGTTGCAAGGAGCAAAATGGGACCAAAGAAAGGAGGGTGAGTATGTCCGCAGAAGGGGAAACCTGACAAACACCAGTGTACCTCATGCAATGTCCTTCTCTGTTTAACCCCACTTTGAGGATTATGAATCTGCCACATGGAATAACTTCTAATCACCAATTAGGCTCATTTTGGAAAGGCAATGCAATTCTTTTTATTGAAATATTTCCACTGACATAAACACTTACTAGTAACTTATATAATTCTGTATCTGTAATATAGCGGATGTTGCCATCCATTGCCATATACAATAAATATCAAAGGCAGGCCCTGCATCTGCAGAACCTCAGATAAAATTCTGACTTCAGCCTGAAGTATAATGGCCTGCATATTTATGTGTCCCAAAGGAACTCAGACTTCAGTGACATACTCTTATTTTCCTGTAAACATACAGTGATTTTTCTATTTTCACTTGCCTACACAGAAAGTTTATTGCTCTTATACTCACAATTTAATTTCAGAATAAGAAACACAAAGTGTAAGCAATTTGCTCATTATGAGCAACATGAAAAATGTTAACTGAGCTTTAACTTTGTTGCCATTGTTTGTCCCTCCCCTGTAACAAATAAAGTGTCATAAGCCTGATTCTTGCCCTGAAGTAAAGCTGACACTTTTAGCTCTCTGCTCAGTAATAGAAAAGCAGGGGGCAGTGGTCTTTTAAGTACAACTGTTTTGGTGATTTAAGTAATGAGAAAGCTGGGTTGCAAGTGTTGGTAACCACAGGGGTGTGTTCAAACCCAGAGCGCTGAATTCTTGGAGTGTGCCTTAACCAGCAAACCCCTGGTGAAGATGGGATGGCATTTGTTTCCCTACCTCTAACTGAAAATGTGCCGTTGTGAAAAGAATGCAAGATCTAAAAGAGCAGAGTGAATAAGTGATTTACTAATCTAGCGAGGCTGCTGAGGGCATTGCTCACTTCCTCATTCTTTTTTCATCATCCTAACATGCACCTAAATATTCCCCTTACTCTCCTCTACCTGCTCCCAATTAAAAGAAAATGATGACTCTGATTCAATGATGTTGTAAATGTCACAGTACTGTAGGATTTCAGCAGTTCTGAATTTTTTAACAGCTTAGAAGCTCTGCAGAACAATTTCCGATTTGCATTTCATCACTACTGTAATGGAGAAACAGCAGTAAGCTTGCGAATTAAAGCTTGCTAGATTAGGGATTTTGTGCACAAGATTTCAAATCTCTGGTGAATGGCTTGCTGCAGCTCTACAAATCATTCTGTCAAAGCAAATTGTGCTGTTAAAATACGCATTTAAAACAATGCTCCCCAAATAGGTAATATGGAGGTAATTGAAAAACCCAAAGTGCATACGAATAATTGGAAAAAGTGAGCAGTGAGGGGATAAGAAACTAAATGAAAAAAAAAAAACCACAACCAAAACCAAGGGAAATGTAAATAAACATTACTGTAGAAAAAAGAAATATCATTTACTTTATCACCAACTGCCAATAAACCACATACTTCGGGGCTTAACTTCTCACCTATTCTGCACACAGTGCTATCTACTGAGATGTGATGGGAAATCATGGGGAAAAATAAAGAAAACTTTATGCCTCATAAGTCTCTCACTGAAATGCAAAGAGAAACGTGTAATCTTCTGCAAATCCCCAGAAAACATCCAGCTAGGAGCTCTTCATTTCATTAAATGGCATCATTGATTTCCGTGGGAAGTTACAACTAAAAGAGAAAATAGAGGTCAATGACAAATGCTAATCCTATAACAATTTTTTAAATCAAGGAGTTAAATAAAATAAAAAAAAAACCTTCAGCAGTGTAGAAACTCACACCAAATGAGTTTGTAACTTTTATAAACCCTGCTATATGCACGATATGCAGTATCAGTAGAGTAAAAAGACTTATCTGTTCAAGTATTTAAAAATGTGCTGCATAAGTGAGTATGCATGCATACCTCTGGCACTCATCATAAATGCTAAGAAAGAATAAACTTGAATTAGTTTTCTCTCCTCCCCAACCCCTCAGTATAAATCTATGTATTAATAAGTAGGGGACATTATTACTAAAATCAGCTTAAGAGATTTACAGGTTCATATTTTTAAGACTACAAAATGTATACTGAATATCCAGTTGAACTCTCTAAACAATTAAGAGCACAAGCTTTTAGGTGAGATAAAGATGCTAATTAAGGGTTCTGTTGAGTAGATCTGTTTCCTTTAAACACCTAGGCCAACATGGATCCCTTCTTCATATGCATGGAAAGGAAAAGAGAAAACCTTAATAGAACAGCATGAGCAGTGGGTTTTTATGGATTCAATTGAAACTGAAAAAAACAAAAAACCCCAAAAACCAAAACCACCTTTCTTCATTGAAAGGAAAATCAGTTATCTATACATACCAATGAATTTATGCTGAAATTCCCTTCTGTCCCACATGTATGTTTGACATCACAAATTAAATAAATACATTGAATTAATTTAATCTTTTGTGACCTTTTATCCCCAGAGTTCTTAATCAAATGTCTCAATTGATTAATAGGTCTTTATATGACCCTAAATTATATTGCTCAAATCTTGTCCTTTTCCTCACTCTCCTTAAATATCAATTAATTCTAAGCAAAAAGGAGTATCACCAAATGTTTGCCCATCCTCTAAGGCACTCCTCATCCCTTAAAGCAAACTTAGTGGAATACAGACATCAGAATTTCTGAAATATTTCATTACAGTCACTTCAGCAAAATTGTAAGTTGACTTTTGCTAAAAGTAAAGCATCTGCACTGCCTTTCGTATCCTCAGGGACACATATTTCATATATTGCATAGTTTGGTCCTCAAGATTTAAAACCAAAGATGAGTTCTTTTTGTTTGGTTGGTTTTGTTGGTTTCATGCATATTGGCAGAGTTGGCATAGTAGCATTTTCTTTTGTAGAAAATTATATGATTAGAAGATATAACAAGAATTCCAGCTTCTACATCTGGAAATACTTCCACTTCAATCACTCCGTGGAAGCCCCAGTCCCTCACTATAATTTAGGACTGATTATCTTTTATGCATGTAGAAAATATCAATTAATTCTAAGCAAAAAGGAATATCACCAAATGTTTGCCCATCCTCTAAGACAAGCCTCATCCCTTAAAGCAAGCTCTCTACAATTACCTGAAAGGAGGTTGCAGAGAAGAGGGTGTTGGCCTCTTCTCCCAAGTGACGAGTGATAGAACAAGAGGAAACGGCCTCAAGTTGCACCAGGGGAGGTTCAGATTGGGTATTAGGAAAAATTTCTTTACTGAGAGAGTGGTGAGACACTGGAATGAACTGCCCAGGGAAGTGGTGGAGTTACCATCCCTAGAGGTGTTCAAGGAACATGTGGATAAGACAATGTGGGCATGGTTTAATGGGCATGGTGGTGTTTGCTGGTTGATGGTTGGACTCGATGATCTTACAGGTCTTTTCCAACCTTAGGGATTCTGTGATTCTGTGTGATTCTGTGATTCTGTGAAAATAATGGACTAAAAGTCTTGGAACTTTTTCCATCTGTTTCCTTCACACTGATAAATAAAGTGTAAAACATCAAAGAAACATGTCCTGTTTGCTTTTTCATATCAACCAGAGCTTCATTTTTGTTAAAATCACAGAACAAAACTTGTATGAAATTATTTTTACAGAATCTACATGGAAACCTGTGGATCTTGTAATGACCCAAAATTTTAACACCTTTAATTGATCACTTCCAGATGAAGCCATACGCAGGAATATATTATTGACAACGATGCTATTGCCTTTTTTCTTCAGTGCTGTAATTCCATCTGTTTAACCACCTATTGAATACTGCACAAGAAGGCAGAATATTTGCATAACTCTTGTAGGCACTCATACCATTCAGATATGACAGTTAAGCATATTTTAGGCATGGCAATATAATTTTAACTCACAGTTCTCTCTTTCTCCTCCCCTCCTTTTTCCTTCTTACACAGACCATAACCATGATCATATTTGTGTATTTATTTGTTTGTTTATTCATGTAAATTCATATTCCCATTTAATGTAGAGGCAAAAAGTAATTTAAATGTAGCATGAGGAAGAATTCAAATATGGAAAGAATTTGAATGGAAAGTGAGGGGAAAAAGAAGTACTTCTATGAATAGTTAATTAATTAATTGATGCATTTCCAGATAGGAAAGGAAGCACAATGAATATTAATGACTGTGGGCTATGAGTTGAATCCATTTTTCTCTTTCCCAGAGAAGCAAAAGTGTTTGAACCAATCTTGGTAATGTTTGCCAAGGGATTTGGTTTTGTGTTTGGTGGTTTTTTTACCTGCCTTTCTGTTCAATGTACATTTGGTTTATCCCTTCAGATCATCTGTTCTTGAAATTTTGCTGTAAATGAAGGAGAAAACAACCCTAAACCACCATGAACTGACAAATAGAAAGACCCAGTCACAAAGAAATGAAGGAAAGTAAATCTTTTCTTTTAGAAAGACCCAGTCTCAAAGAAATTAAGAAAAGTAAATCTTTTCTTTGAGTACCATAAATTGTGTCTCTTGATCATCATACAGAGTCTTGAATCTCAAGATAGCCTTAGAAATGATGTGTGGGTTTAGATAATGATTTGGGGTATTAGGACACACTAGGAAGCTCAATGTAGTCCCTGCTGTAGCAGGTAAGTGAGGAATTTAGATAATCAGTGATATTTTGTTTCATATTATAGTGACTGGAGTGAGGTAAACTATGGCATCTTAACAGTACTGGGGAAAACTGTCCCCATTCAGAATTAAATCATGTTTTAAGGTTTGTTTGGGTTTTTTTTGTTTGTTTGTTTAATTTTTTTTTGGCCTTAATGATCAAATTAATTGATTGTTAATAAAATTGAATATAAAGAAACTATTTGGCCTAATTACAAGCTTTTTTAGTAGTTTCAAATCAAATTTATGAGTAATTTGAATGCAAAAACATTTTAAAAAAATTACTGTACTTTGTCAGCTTTACCATATTTTGAGGGAAAACCATCACCTACTTATATTGAAACACAACAAAACGCAAGTAGTCTTTATTTCAGATTAGCCCTCAACATAGAAGCTTTCTGAAGTTTTGCTTAATTCATTGTTATCTTTGCTGTCTCCAACTGTAAAATTGACATCTTCTTACACGCTGGGTGAATCTAACTTCCAGACATGCTGACTCTTTTTCAGTTGAAGATCAGTGTGGAAAACCTCCATCCTCAGGACAGCTGGTCACCAAGCTGGGCAACCCTTGAAGTGAAGCTATTCCCTTCTTTCCCTGTCAGAGAGCTTTTTTTACTGTCATATAGATATTTCTGTAGTTATTCTTCATTCTTCCCTCAAAATGTTAATTGAGACATATAATAGATGATTTTCCATTGTATGGGTGAATCATCAAATATCAAAGTCCGTTAAATAAGGACTATCATTAGCCTCAAAATTTGAAAGGCACTTTGAAGATAAAAAGTACTTCAGGAGTGTTTGGTATTTAAAATACTTTGTTTGATGTAGACCGTATACAAATGATTGAATAAGTCATAAGACCGAGCTAGAACTTAGGCATATAATTGTCATTTTATGTCTATCTACTTTATCCCTGTTATACACGTACCTGGAATTTAGTGGCTCTGAACATTTACTCTGCTTTCAGTAATTTCACTAGTTTCATAGGCACCAAAAAGTGCATTCCTATTCATATCCTGATCCATTTGACAGGTGAACTGGCAGGTACATTAACTCATATCTAAGTCCAAGTAGAACCTACAAACTGAAATTTCTTTTGACCTTGGGCCAGTTACAGTGTGAGTGGGGACACGCTGACAGCAATCAAGTTTTCCCCAATACACAGCTGCCTCCAAGGCTGACAGTAGGACTCATGCCTTCCTCCTAACTAGCCAGTAACTCTGGTAAAAGTACATAGGGAAACAGAGGGAGAACTGGACTGAGTGTTCTGCCCTGACCACAATTTCTGCAATTTTTGGAATTGCCTGGTCTGAACACTTACATCTTAAAACTCCCGCTGTCTGTATAAAATCCCCTAAGTCTTGAAAAAGAAAGCGTTTTCTTCATTTCTAAGGAGGTGCATTAACACTGGGATATTGCCTGCAGTGAATTTAACATTTCTTTGACAATGTCAAAACTGATAAAGCATCTAGTCTATTGCTTGGATGCAACAAGTGCATGCTTAGTCAAGTGGCTACAACAAAATCTCTCTCATTTTTCTGACATGAGGAAGATGAGCCTGACCTGAGTGTGTAAGTTCAGGATAAATGTTCACCAAATGTTCACTAAGATTTTTGAGAAAGTAGGTATCCAACTGTCTGTGTGACAGGGCAAAAGACTTAGCCTTCCATATGAGCAATCTTGAACAATCTGTGCAGAATGCTCTTCGGCAAAGTTTCCAATTTCATAGCACCTAATAATCAACGCTTGATTTACTGGGTGCCTTGTGTTCCCTGTGAGGGATGGTGTGTTTGATAACATTGAAGTCCCATTGTGGATTTAGTTTATTGCATTTCTATCATCATTAACTTTAAAAGGACTAAGTGGAATTATGAAAACTGTCAACCTCACTCTATTAGCAGAGATAAGGATGTCCATAAAGAGACTATTCTGAAGATGGGACATCTGTTAATAATGATTTTCAGTGCAGTTTATGTTTTGAGAATATTCCACAAATACATTTCATTCAGTAATGCTACCTTGAACCTAAAATGCAGTTGTTTTCACCATTCTGTGATCAAAATTTGTTACTTTTCTGTAACAGAAGAAAGGCCAGAAATTTGAATTTTATACTTCAAGTTTATCTTACTAAGAAAAGCAACATATTGCGTCCTTCCTCGGATAACAGTGTCGAACTAAGTGATCCTTAGAAATACTTCAGTGATTGGCATTAGTAAGGCTTTGATATGTACTATTTATACAAAAAACTATTATCCTTCACTCATTTCCTTTGATGTCCTTGAAAGAGATGGCACATAATTCCCCATGTAGAAAATGTGCACAGTGCCTTATAATGAATAGGAACATTTTCCTTTACACACTGTGGAGTGTTTCATGTGCGGTCACGAAGACTTATGCTGGAGTTGAGAAACTGCAACATGATGATAACCTTGCAGTTAGGAATGAGAGTAAACTGCTGGTTAGGTTGTGGGCTTGGACTTCAGATCACCTGGGTCTGCATACTCTTATTTATGGCAAGTATAGTAATAGATAATTAAAGACTGGACAAGTATGATGATGAAGTATGGTATTTAATTTGTGTTGGTTAATGCAGACTTGTTTGTTTGTCCATTATAAGATACTTAACCAACATTTGTAATCTCAAAAGTTTCTCTCAAAACCATTGATCACAACTAGGTGCTAACTTCACACGCTGACCATTTTTGTCTGTTTGTTTTTAATATCTATTATCTGTGCATGTGCAACCACAGAAGAATAAATGGCACATAAAGTTTTCTCTCTTGGCACTACCAAATGTCAGCAGCTATCCCCATATCCTTTTATTCTGTTGTCTGATTTATAAACATTTGTTAATGATTCACTAAACTGTTTTCCATACAAAGTGGTAGAGGTGACACATGTGACGTTAAATATTATGTTGTGTTATTACTATTTGAAAAGCTGGTGATCAGTTAGCTGTGCAGAAAACAGCTGTCTTAGAAATAGTAAAATTAGTGTTTTGAATTCCAGCAAATTCCCAACTGCCTTTTCTTTCAAAGACTCTTGAGAACAGAGGATATCAATAGTTAAACAGAGAAACAATAAATGAGAGACTGAAGATTACTTAGGAGGCTTGCCTGAAAAAAAAAAAAAAAAGAAAAAAATATTATGCTGCATGAATATATGATGGAAGTACAGAGGGATGATGAAAAGCTGCAAAATATACAAACCGAAAAACATATGACAAAGAAGTTTCTCAGTAAGTGCTAGAGAATTTCATCATAATTGGAAGTGAGTCTTTGTTATCTTCCAGTGTATTTGGGGAAAGCTATACAAAGCATTTTGCTTAGGCTATGTTTTTCTTTTGCTTTAATAACCCAAATCGTGCTGAGTTCACAAGATGTTTCCTCAAGAGATTTCCCACTGTATATGCTTGAGATTACTATGATGGATTGTGATTTACTGCATACTAAGTGTGTCCTCCCAAGTGCTGGTGCATTCTCATGGAGGTTAAATGGTATTTAGTATGGAATACTATCAAAAATATTTTTTGTTGTGGCAAGAAAACAACACAAAAAATAAAGGAGCACCCACTCACCCACACTCACTGTGTCCAGTCTACTTTTGCTGTCAGGTTGGAGCAAGCCTCAAAGGATGGAAACAGCAGTTTGGGAGTGAGTTCTCTGACGCTGGATAACAATGTACTGGTGAGACTTCAAATTTTTAACACATTTCTTGATTCTGCTGCACAAAAAAGGCTGTTGGAGTAAAAAAACCCCAAAAAACTGTGAAGCTCTTAATTCTATAATTTCTTAACTTACTATATTTGGGCTGCTCCTAATTACCAGTGGAGCACTTGTTACTTGGTTTTTAACTTAATTTCAGAAGAATCCTACAGTGTGAAAAGAGAAACATTAATTCTCCTATATCTATTCGATGCTTCAAGAAAATGCTTTAGAAGTTTACTGTAACTTATTTCATTTATAAATACTTTTATATGTATTTTTATTATTTACTTATATAATATATTTATTTTCTTAAAAATAGATACTTATTTATTTTATTGTTGCAAAAGTCAGTAAATCAATTGCAGTACAAAACAAAGACAGATGGACTGAAAAATAAAAATGTAATTCAAATTATTTTTTAAATAAAACATTGACAGCATCTAGAGGAAAAGTGTTGCTAGCACAATTGTCACAACCACTTGAACCTGAATAGCTTCTGCTTGACTCTTGTCATCAAGTGAATCACTTGTGTATTATTTTTAAAAATTCTGTCTGACACCGTTGACGTATCGTGTCCTTTGAGTTTCTTCTTCTGATTCAGAAATCAAGGCAAAAAGTTAGCTTCATAAAATATTAATAGATGCAAGCATTGTCTCTGACCTTACTTGATCAAAGTGGTTAGTGTCAAAGGTTAATTGCATTTCATGTGTTTTGGTGACATCTCTAAATCTCTCAAGGATTCAATAAATTATTAGCATCACAAGAAAATCTCAGACAGCCATAATATAAAGCAGGAAAATTCTTTAAACTAATACTTGAGACTTAAATGAAAATTTAATTTATTTAATCTTAGTCTTTTCCTCCAGCTCCTAGTAAAGAAGATCAAAGCCTGAATAGCTCTATGGAATATTTGGGGTGTTTTTATGGTTGGACTTAGAAAAAGAGTCTACCTTAATTTGAATACTTACTGTGATAATCTTGAGATCCCAAAGATTGTTTGCTACTTTGGACTTTTTTGCAAGACTGTTACAGACCTTGTCATTTACAGTCAGAAGTCGGTTTCTGGCCCTTGTACTGAGCAGACTCGTGGACATTCAGCACAGTTCTTTCTCTTCAGTGAAAAGGATTCAGTTATTTTGTTTCCATCTTTATATAGTTGGTTTCTTTCTCTAATAATCTTATTAGCAGTTTTACTAGTATTGTACTCTCCCTTCTAATACTCTTCTGTGTCTATGGTCAACTGTGCCAGTCTTCCTCAGGCAGTGGTGGCAAGTTGCTACAATGAGCCATCAATGTCCTGAGGTCTTCGTTGGGAAGAGTAGAGTATGTGTGGTAGAGTCCCTTTCTTCTCAATCTTGGATATGTTTGAGTTTATTTTTACATGTTACTTTGCTCCATGCTGCTGCCTTCTGGCTGCGCCCAGCTGAGTGTGAGCGTGGCCCCACAACCTCCCCAGTCTCAGACCCCAGGGGTTCTTGTTTGTTGGCCAGCGACCCCCTGGGTTTGCTGGACCCTTCCCACGGAGGCACTGGCAGAGCTCAAGCTCAGGCAGGGGGGGCAACAGGCACTTGGCCCCGAGGCAGGTGCTGAAACCAGCCCAGCCCAGCTCCTGCCAAGGTGAGCCCAGGCCAGCCCTGAGACCTGTGCTCTCAGCTCAGGGCAGAGCCCATGGCTCTGCTACGATGGCAGAAAGTCATATTCACTGCACTACAGCACTACATGTGGAATTAATGAAATGCTTACCTCTTTGTATTTCTAAGACAATTTTTTCACTGGAGCTTTTCAAGGATCAGCTTTACACTGTGGCTGCACAAATGACCATGTCAGTGCAACTGAGGGAGCAGTGAACCATGGTAGATGGCCAGGGATGAGAAGCCACAGGCAAGAAGATCACCATAGTAGGAAGCTTTGAACTTAGACTGGCCTTGTTTCTGGGCAGGCTGTTTCTAGCATTGTACACTGTTGGGGTTTTGGAGCAGGCTTCATAGAGCTGAAGCAGCCATCAGCAATGAATGTAACTCTTTCCCTGCCAGTTATATGAAAACCATGTAATTCATGAAAGAGGCTGACTTCTCCTGCATGCCACATGAATTGTGAGATGTAGAGACAGGGAAGTCTAGAGTCTTTCCAGTCTAACAGAAAACAATGTCTAATGCATTCAGCAAGACATCTTAGGTGATCGTTTGTACCACACAAAACTATTATCTCCCTTGTACATATACAGTGCTCCTCTCCCCCTTTGATGACTTAATCATTCGCGTGTTATGGGCAACGTTAACTATACAAAAGGCTAACAATGTTTCTAAGATGTATGTCTTTGGAAACTGCATCAAAGAGGGCAGTCCTGTGAGGACAGTAGCATCAGTTACTCAGAGAAGTAAATAGTCCAACAAAAGTTAACTTCAATTTGTTTTTCTTGAGAGCAGCTGATCAAAGCAGAAGGAAGATAGGTGCAGAATTCAGAGGGGAAACTCATTCAGAGGCACAAACACAGCCACACACCCAAACTTCTACGGATCTTGGCAACTCTGCAGGCTGAGCCAAAGGTCCATGGAGAATTGAGATTGCTGCAGCAGGTGCATCCCACAGCTCCAATTCAGTGTGTGCAACAGGACAAATGTGCCCAGCAGCTCCTGGATTCTGCCCTGTTTTTAGCTTCTAGGCTGCCAGGTCATGCCCCCACTAACCTTCTGGGCCATCAGGAGGTTTTCTTCCTGGGGCTGCCTGCACTTGCATACCTCAGCCAGGCTCAGCCAATACATTTCAGGATGGGGTCCTTATCGGGGCCAAGCTTGGTCTCACCAATTCTTCCTCATTCATGCTGGGGAGCTACAAATTTACCTCAAGCTATATGGGAAGATGCGGACATCTTTGAAAGAATTCTCATAGAAGTAATAGAACAGTAATAGCAAGTGCCAGAGATGCCGTATCTGCAGTCTTCCTCAGAGCAACACTTCTCTAAGAGGAGTGACTCAGTTTATTGATATGATAGGATGCAATTTACTCTGTAGCAGTCTGACCTTCTTGAGACAGGGCAAGTGTCCCTGATAATTTTTAAAGGACATCATTTAGGTCCAGCTTCAGGACTTCTGGAAAATATAATCCTTCCCGCTTAAAAAAAATAGTAATGTGCATATCCATATGTATATATTTATGTATATGTGCGTATATATATGTATAGAGAAAACACCAAACACACACACACTCATACACACTGCAAAATTGAGACAACTCAGTTTTGTTTTGACATATCCTCTTATGAGAAGTTCAGCAGGACTGACTCTAGTAATGGACAAGGAGGGACAGCTTTGTCTCTCATCACCGTCTGTACAGTTGATTATTTGCCTAGAGATTGTATGGCAGAAACTTGAATTAAGTTACTTCTTCTGAAGTCCTTCAACTAATCAGAGATGAAGGCTGTTCTATTACTGAATATGCCAGTATCTGCTGACATATGAGTTGTGAATGGATGGCAAAGTGCATAAAGTGTCACGTTAGATATTTGTGATGAGAATGAATCATCCTGGGCCATTTTAAACAAAAATCTAGTGCAATCATAACTTCTTGGGAAGAATTTCAAGAACAAGAGACTTGGAAAACAATACATTAATTTACCACTGTCTTCATAACTGTGTTGATTCATTAGCAATGTTTTCATGGGAACAAAGCTCTGATATGCTTCAGAAAGATTGCTAGTGGGTCTAGACTGTTCAGTCAGGAAGAATAATACTATTTCCCCACAAGAAGAATCTTTTGTCACAGTCTGCTCACGCTGAAGAATTAAAAGAAATCACTCTGGCAACCAGTTTCTCTTCTGGCTGTCTCTTCAGACTGAATTGTTCCTTTATTGGATCACTGACAATCATTTCTGACCTGAAGAGACCAGTCAGGGAGTGATTCCAGTATCAGCTTTTTAGATGGAGGTGAAAAGTACTTTGACATTTACATCAGCAGCCAGCTCATCATGTCAATTTTTCTGGCTTGCAAACAGCTATGCAATCAAAGGGACCATCTCTGCAGTCATCGGGATGTGACTGGCAATGTCATCTTGTCTCTCTCTAGAACATACTTGAGATCTGTGTGAATCTCCACCTTATAACTATAGACATCATTTATAATTTCAATAACAAGCACTCATCTCATGCATAGCTTCATTCAGTTGGTGTCAAAGTTCTTGAATAGCAAAAAATAAGCACTTTATTCCCATCTGGTTTTGTGTAGCAGAGATTGACTCCAATGCCATAGACTGGAACATTGCAAATGATAATCAACAGTGTCTGTTTGTCATAGCAGATGAGTGGAATTGGATGTCAGTCACTTGCTCACATTTTTGAAATGCACTTTGTGCTGGAAAGTCCATTTCCATGGAACTTTCTTGTCAAAGAAGCAGAGAAGAGGTTTGGTAATCATTGCTTTTTGTGGCAGGGAGCTGTAGCAGAGGTTCCAAGGAATATCTAGAGATTGTGTTTGTGCTTTGACTGAGATAAATTAGAAATTGTCTTCACTTTGTGCTGTGAAACGTATATGTATCTATTTAGTCTCTTTCTATGACTGCAGTACCTAAGAAGGTGATAAACCCTTAGACCCTCCTCTGCTTTCACTGTTGGTGGGGCCCTCCATGGGCTGCAGAGGGACAAGCTGCATCACCATGGTCTTCTACATGGGCTGCAGGGGAATCTCGGCTTCGGCACCTGGAGCACCTCCTCCTACTCCTTCTCCACTGATCTGGACTGTTTCACATTTTCCTCACTCCTCTCCCTCAGCTCCAGCACAGTGTTTTTTACACTGTCTTGAATGACAGAGGTGCCACCAGCATCATAGGTGGGCTCAGCTTTGATTAGTGGTGGGTCCATTTTGGAGCTGGCTAGAACTGACTGTATGACATGGGGGGCAGCCCCTGGTGTCTTCTCACAGAAGCCACCTCTGCATACCCTCCACTACCATAACCTTGCCACATAAACCCAATACATATATCTAGCTGTGCTTTTGTGAAACTTTTGTTCTTGTTCAGCAGCTGTGACAAGTTTTCACGCATGACCTCCTGTGCTTGGATGCAGCTCAATGACTGCCACTGTTTATCCTGAAACTTCAGCAGATGATTGCCATTTTTGTGACCAGAAATCACAGATGTGGTTGTGTAACAGAATACATGGTGCAGAAGTTCGTCAAGTGAACATAATTCTGTGTGCTATCTGACCACATTAACAATCACACATAGGTAGGACTACCTGCTTTTCTCTCACTGCTACTAATTAAATAGAGTGAGAGAGGGAGAAGATGCGATGTCAGTTCTTTCTGCATCAATAAGTAACAACCTCCTACATGCAATTCATACTGTGTAAAATAAGTGCAGTAATGGAGTGTCCTTGAGCAAATACAGCATGCACTCTCACAGGATATAAAGTGGAGACTGATGTTCTATCATTAGAGAAGTACAAAAAGGTAGTTAAAGGCATGCACTGCAAAATAGATGGCTTTCCTCCTCTCCTTGCTTCCTACATATCTTCTCAATATACAGCTTGCTTAAGCGTAGTTACTGTAACCTCTATAAAATGCTGTCTTCCAGCACCATGTTTACTTCGTAAAAGGAAGTTCAATTACTAAAACAAAACCCCCTCTAGAATACAAAAAGTTTTTAAACTTTGCAGCTGTTTGATGGTTTGGGTTTTTTTTTCCTGCAGTCATACGAAAATTCTTGTCTTTACTGAACAACTGTTTTTTTCAACTAGCCTATTCAAAAAGTAGAAGGAATTGGTGAAAAGCCTTCAGAAATTTTTTACATCCAGTTACCACTTAACTGAAAGATTTTCACTGATTCTCCTAGACTTATGCCTGATGGATTGTACAAACATTTCAATCAGGGATCCAAGTAGGCATTTTTGTACTCACACAGCCATGAATAGTGGCTCCATGTCTTAGAAATACCTACCATGTGGTATATTTAAAACACATTTCAGTATTTCAGGTGCCTTTTCATCAAGAATATTTTTTTCTAAACAAGAAAATTGTGCATTTTTCACTCTGAAAGTTGATATTTCAGTGTGTTTTAATTATTTTGAAGAAACAGTTTGAGAAAGTAGATATGCAGAGACATATAAAACTAAAACCTAATGAAACCAAAATAAAATTAATATTTGAATTGTGAAATTTAATTTAATGTCAGAGATGTCTAAAGTATTCACAGAATCATTCTAAGTGACTATCTATTTGTTCTGTGGTTCATGTCATGTATAGATCAGCAATGCTAAAAGCATTTTAAATTCTGTGAGCAACTGAAAACAGCAGTTAGTGCACCAATAATTGCTAAAGTGAATTACCTGCATACACTTCTCTATGGGCTAGAGCAAAAGCAAATAGAAAACACTCAGTGCCTGCAAAACTTGATGTGAACTCTAAATCTAAAATTGTTGTATGGCCACATTTTAAAAAAAGCAGTGTTTTTCAAGAGCATGAGTTCAATGTTTGATCTCTGTTTCTCTGGTAATATTGAATGAGCAGCTCAGATCAGAATGCTAGTAACCCCTCCAGTATCACATGGATAAAATATAGCTAGTCCTGAGGATCATTTTTTCCAATTATGTTTTATTTGCATAAAAGTCATTCCAACAGATAGACACAGTTTGTCAGTTTCTCTGTCAAACACCCTAAAGGCTGCCCTTCCCAATCTTCCCTGATATGAAGGCCCACACCTGCAATGAGTAAAAGTGCTTGCAGCTATAATATTTTTATGTGAATTGAATCTATAATCTTCAAAAGTAACCCAGATTCTATTTTTTTTCTAAGCATTTGTTAGTTTTAAGTACACTTTAGATATATTTCTATAAGTTTGCACTAATGCAACTTAAAGACAATCAGGTAGATATAGGAAAGGGAAGTTAACACTAGAATGGTCTTGTCAACTGGCTTAAAGTACAATGAGAAGTATGTTTTGATAAAAATACACAGTGCTTGATCTTAGACCTCATTGCTTGAAGACATATTTGGGTAGACTTCAGTGTTCATCCTGAACCTAGATATATACGATTTTAAGACTCTATATTATGCTGCATATTGATGGAGCAATATCAAATTTCAGTTTTATCTCCAACTGCATACAGTATTTCATCTTGTGAATGTAGAGATTGAACTTCTTCTCTCACTTCCAATAGAGGGAGGGTATGTCAGCTATGGAAAGAAACATTTTTCCTGAGTATACAGAAATGCTATAAGAACAGTGACAGAAGTCAGCATACCAAAAAGATACATTCAATGTAAACAAGAGAAATTAAAAAGAGAAAGAGAAAAAGAAAGAGAGAAAGAGAGAGAGAGAGAGAAAGAGAAAGAGAAAGAGAAAGAGAAAGACAAAGACAAAGACAAAGACAAAGACAAAGAGAGAAAGAGAAAGAGAAAAAAAGAAAGTGAGAGGGAGAGAGAAAGAAAGAAAAAGGAAGGAAGGAAGGAAGGAAGGAAGGAAGGAAGGAAGGAAGGAAGGAAGGAAGGAAGGAAGGAAGGAAGGAAGGAAAGAAAAACACACACTGTGTTCTTCCCACTGCTAGTAAGAAAAACACGCAATAAATACTGCATGAAAAGGTTATTAGAAAAAACTGTCCAAGTATACACTCTTTTTAAAATTGAATCTATAATTAAAATAAGAACGTCTGAGCATACCTATGTTCTAAGGTATGTGCTTTGTAAGTCTGGTGTGTAAGAAAGAAGAAAACACAGCAATGAAAAAAAAGTAGAACTGATTAAAATAACTTGTTACTTCTGTTGGTTGACAACTGGCAATTTGGAGAATAAATCATTCCCACTTGAATAGCAGACTAATGAAGATAAAAAGTATTTTAAGGTCTGCAAAACATTTTCTTTGATACAACTATTTCAAAATGAGATAGAACTCTTTTAATTTAAAGCAAATCAATTTTTTTCTTTTGAAAATATATATGCTTTGCTATTTCATAATTACAAAATATACAATCAGTATGTGAGAGGTTTCAACATGGTTGAGTCTACATGTATTGTAACAATAATGCAGAAACTTTCACCTATCATCTTGTGATTTAACCCCAGATGGCAACTAAGCACCACACAGCCACTTGCTCCCTCCCCCCCCAGGTGGGATCGGGGAGAGAATCAGAAGGGTAAAAGTGAGAAAACTTGTGGGTTGAGATAAAAACAGTTTAATAGGTAAAGCTAAAGCTGCACAGGCAACCAAAGCAAAACAAGGAATTCATTCACTACTTTCCATTGGCAGGCAGGTGTTCAGCCATCTCCAGGAAAGCAGCGCTCCATCACCCGTAATGGTTACTCGGGAAGACAAACGCCATCACTCCGAACGTCCCCCCTTTCCTTCTTCTTCCCCCAGCTTTATATGCTGAGCATGACATCATCTGGTATGGAATATCCCTTTGGTCAGTTAGGGTCAGCTGTCCCGGCTGTGTCCCCTCCCAACTTCTGTGCACCCCCAGCCTACTCGCTGGTGGGGTGGTGTGAGGAGCAGAAAAGGCCTTGATTCTGTGCAAGCAGTGCTCAGCAGTAACTAAAACATCCCTGCTTTACCAACAGTGTTTCCAGCACAAATCCAAAACACAGCCCCATACCAGCTACTACGAAGAAAATTAACTCTACCCCAGCCAAAACCAGCCCACACCTCCAGTAAATTTGTGTGCCCCTCTCGCCTCAACTAATAAGCATGTATGAAATAGGGAGGGAAAGAGAACTGTAGAGAAACTATTGGTTTACTCAGACAAAAATTAACGAAGTGTTTACTGAAGGCACCTACATCAAAACAGGCTCAAAGGCAAGAGCCGTGGTCTGGCTGAAGGAAACAGCACAATTCACATTTTGGTGGAGCCAGAAGCTTCCTATTTGCAAGGACACATATTCCTGAGCTCAAACTCATGTCTCCCACTATCTTCATTTCTGTATATTGCAATGTTGAGAGGTCTTTCTATTCCAGACAAGTCTCATTCAGCTGCACCCCTTTAGAAGCAGGCAGAAATGGAAGTCTGGTTAGCAACATCAGATAGCTGAGCTGTTCTGCCCCCTACACTCCTGCTCATGTCTCTTGACACTCTGGCAGATGCATTTTCAATTTGTATTTAGTAACAGCAGATATTAAGTCACAGTTTTATATTTGTCAAAAGGCTTTCTAAATTTTACAATACCTTGTCTCCCCAACTAGTTATAGCTTTGCAATACAGTGAAATTAGAGAAAAAGTTAATTTACATTTCAGCAAATGTTTGAAGCCTTTTGCAAAAATATCTGTGTAACTCAACCTTAATTTTGTCCAAACTGTTCCACAGTGGAATATCATCAATCAGCAGATGCTGTAAAACTAGTTGACACATTGCTGAAATGCAAAAAAGGAAATACACTCTCTGTGCCGTATGGGAGGTGAAGTATGTATGTGTACAAATTGAGACTGCAAAAATGATGTCAGGATTGAAGTCAGTACTAGACAAAAACAGGTGATGTGAATGGGAGAGAGCACAGAACTCAAAGTAAATAGGTGCCCAGAGAGGATACATATGCTAGAAATTATTTCTGTCACTGAATCCTAAATCACTTATAGCTGGATTAGGTGTCTGTGTTTCTGTCTCTCTCTCTATATCCAGCAGCTGCCTAGATGATAAGAAAATGTAAAATAAAATTGGAGGAAAAGGCAAGTACCCATACTTAAGCCAAAAAGATAAAAGTATATAAAAAGAGGCATGCAAATAAAGAGAAAATTGATATGAGAAAAAGTGAGTTATTAAAAATTAATGAAAAGAATTATAAAAGGACAGCTACTTACATGGTTAAGATGTCAAATATAAATTTTAAATTAGTGTTTAACAAGAAAAAATAAGGAAAACATTTTGCAAGTCATGAAAAGCTCAGAGAAAAAAAGGCTTTTCAAAGAATAGTCATGGAAATGATTAAAGGGATGAATGGACTTACTTATTAGAAAAGATTAAAAGGATAAATACAAATAGTTTAGTGAAGTAATTAGGTTAGGGAAGACAGGAGGACATAATAAAAAACTACAAACATCTGAAGGCAGTAAACACCAAGAAAGGAGAGGAATAATTTAGCCCGATATAAGAGAGTATAATTAGAAGTAAAGGAATTAAAGGAAAGGAAAAAAAAATTACTCTGAGCAGCAGAAAGAATCCCTCTCATATGAGATGAAAAAACTTGGAAATGGTGAGACCCCATATCTAAGGCTAAGTAGATAAAAGAACTGGATAATATAACAAAACAACAACAACAACATAAAGGTAAAAAATTAGTTCTAAAGGACTGCATGCAACTGTCTGACTACAATATTGCATTCCATGGACATTGTTTACCTTCTAAAAATTATATCTTTTTAAACATAATTGGAAAGATTCTTTCAAAGATCATTTTCTCTACTTCTGTGTCAGTATTTATCAGTCCCTGTCATCTCATTGAACCTTTGTGGACTGTTTGGTGTGGAAAAGTCCTCTGGGAGAATGAAGAAATCTTCCTGTAAAATCACAGTGAACATTTTCAAGGCATGACCAGACCAGAGAGCACATGTTCAAGAGTCAGTTTTGTTCCCAAAATCACAGAGGAAGCAATGAGCAGCTGGAGGTATGAAAGTCTCAAAGCTTGGTATTCATCTTGCTTAGTAGTAAAAGTTAGGGCTTTATGGAGAGGCTGTGTCAGCCTTTCACAGAATCACAGAATCACTAAGGTTGGAAAAGACCTGTAAGATCATCAAGTCCAACCATCAACCCAACACCCCCATGCCCATTAAACCATGTCCCACAATACCTCGTCCACTTGTTCCTTGAACACCTCCAGTGAGGGTGACTCCACCACTTCCCTGGGCAGCTTATTCCACTGTCTCACCACTCTCTCAGTAAAGAAATTTTTCCTAATATCCAGCCTGAACCTCCCCTGGTGCAACTTGAATCCATTTCCTCTTGTCCTATCACTAGTCAGATTTGGATTCTGCTGTTCCCCGGCCAGATGTACTCCACAGCTCTTTCTGTGACCCTTTTCTTTATACCTTATCCTTTCTATATCCATTTCTTACAAAGTTCAGACTCTATCACAATCCCTGTTGTTTTCTTTCCCAGCTCTCCTCCTTTCCCTGTCTTTTTGCCTCTCCTCACAAATAATTTCCTGCAAGTTTTCCTTTTCTTTCCTTGCAAGTAGACTAACCTCTCTCTGTCTCCTTTCCACCATTACTTCCCACTATAGTCCTTGCTCCTGCCTCATTCTCTGCTCCATCTCCCTTAACATCCTTAATGATGCTCCAACAGTGATGTGGAATAAATATCTCAGTCATGCACTCCTTCCCCTGAGCCTCCTTCTTCACTTTCCAAATTTCCTCATTCAAAGACAAGCTCTTGTGGTAGGAGGAAAAAAGAGGCCAGTACATATTTTGTCTATGTTATATATAGGAATACTGTATCAACCTATATCATTTCTAGTACAATACAAAAAGTAAAGAAAGGATTCAAAAAGCAAGCCAGAGGTCCAATTTTAAACAGCAATTTTCAAGCTCCTTTTCTGATTTTCAGAAGAATAAGGTATGTCCCGGGACACTTTCTAGGACTTTGTTTCTTTTTTGGGCAGAAAGGAAGGCAGGGTTATAAAGTGAATAACCTCATATTACCATGAGTTTTAACTGAAGAACAAATAGAGTAGCTCAGTTATTAGAGGACAGTCATGCACTAGCATGGGGCTCAGCTCTAATCTGTTTTTCTGTCTTTAGCTTCTGTTCCCAAAATGTTTGATCCAATGGTAAAGGCAGCCAAATACATTCCTCCTGTGTGTTATGGTTCCCCAATGCCTTCCATCAATCCTGATGCTCCTTTTCTTAACTAATGGAGGTTGTTATACTGTCTATCACTATTTACACTTGCATTTATATTTTAAAAGCATCCTAGGTTGTAGTGCTTTTAAAAAGTTAATGCACGCATTTAATACTTATCTTCTTATTGAGAGATTTAAAGTATAAAATAAAAAAAGATATACAAAAGGAAAATTAATCATCAGTGTAAAGATACCTTTTTACCTCTCAAGGTACAGAAGGGTGTTTATTTCTGCCTTTCTTCAGGAGTATTGTAATACTTATGACAGATTTCAGAATTATATATGGTAACTTTTTAGGAAGTTACACGCATTGTTAAGATTGATTTGTTAGTTGATGATAAGATTGATTTTTAAACAAACTTTAAAGTAAAGAACATCTTCCAGACTCCCCAACTAACTTGACTGTCAAAGCGGCCGCACTGGCCCTGATATGCTACATAAAAGAACTAGAGTGCCTTATGGAAGGACCCTAAAAGATTCTGGTTGTTTCCTTAGTTTGAGCAACTGGAAAATATCTGTAAGAATGCCTTGCAGAATAAATGTCTCAAATTTGTTTCAAATACCATAGCTGTACAGTTCCTTCCTTGAAGCTCTGCTTTGCATACTGTAGCTTTAGAAGAGCCTTACCCTAAGCTTCACTGAAACCCACAAGGAAAAAGACACTCTAAAAGTTGTCCCTGAAGTCACTTCCTTTTGAAAATAGTACTCAAAGTATATAATCCAGATGTTCACATTATTTTTTTGCTTTTTCTCAAATTACAAATCCAAATTAAAACTAATCTTGTAAGTGTCCTGATTCAAGTGATGTTACTGAGTTGTTAGTCTAAAGATCCTACACTTATAGCTCAGAAATGGTTAGCCTTAGCCTAAGAAAAGCAAAGCGTGCTCATATGCTCTTTTGAGGGAGTGACTGTTTTTGTGGAATTATACTAAAATATATATATGCATAAGTGTGTATGCAAGTGATTTTCCATGTGATGAAAATAAGAAAAAAATAGTTTTAATTTGCATTTTCATTTTTTGATTAGCATTCTTGATTGATGAGAAACTATGAACAGAAACAGTATTAAGAAATCCCCCTAACCCTAAAATCCTCAGATTCTGTTGAAGATTTTAATAATTGTTTTCCTTTCAATTCCCCAGTCGGTCATTTTCTGGTGGCTCAAGTAACCCTTTTTTCATCTTGCTCTTGATTAGATGACTAATGGATGACTCACAATGTGTGTTGGAATGAAAGTGATTTTGCAAGCTGTGGGCATTTATACAATTTGAATTTCTCTTGAGTTGTTCCGTACAGGTCCATTTGGGAACATTAAGTTGTTTTTAGTGACAGCTTAAGATCAAACTATAAGGTATGATGACAAGTCTCACATCTCTTAAAATTCTATTTACTTATTAAGAGGTGTCCTTATATTCTCTTCTGACTGGACACATTAGCAGATGACAGGTCATGTGCTGAGGGAAATATTACTGTGAAGTGCCACACACCTGCTTTTTTTGATTTGACACTTTAAATGTAGTGAACTGTGAATAGAGTTATCAACATCAGCCAGTCCAGCTGGACCCAAATAACACTTGTGATCATTTAGGAATAAGCTGGATGAAGCATCAGACTGAATCTGCAAATAAAGCAATTAGAAAATTCCAGCAAAGTGGTATGGAGGAAGCCGAAGTTGTGTATTTAATTTATGAGAACATAACAGATTTCTTTTTTTGTTAGTCAGATTCTTACAACTTCCTTCTCATCAAGATTTATATATCCCTGTGCTATCAGGAATATGAGCCAAATGTATGCTGTATAACTGAATCTATGCTCTGTGTTATCAGGCTGTTCCATGCCATTCTATCTCCATAAGCCAGGTCACAAAGAGAGTGCTAATAAAAGTGTTTCTTCACTGAACCACGAGATTCATCTCTGGACTAGTACATTTTAGACATTTATTTTTCCGTCAGTATGACTCTGATTTGTTCAGGGTCACACCCACTTGCATCATGTGGATCAGAGCACATTCTGGGGACACAAATTGTATCTTAAAAGCCTCTTCATCACCTCAAAGATTTTTCCAGCTTTGGACTAACCCTTCCACAAGTCTCCTCTGGTGCAGGCAATGCATGTAATTAGAAAAACAAAAACCTTTTCACTGCCTTGATAGTTCTCAGCTGTTGCAATGACCTCTTTGAAACAACTTCTTTATGCCTAATAGACATAAGAGTTGTTGCAAAATCCAGAGGACAGAACGGCAGTTTAAAGCCGCTTTTAGTTAAAAACCTCTCAGATCTCCTGCCAAGCACTTCTTTGTGGGACCAGAGGATATCAGGATCTACACGTTGTTGCGCTCTCTCCCTTTTAATATTTTCGAAGTAGTAGCAGGAAGGCTAGAACATGTGAGAATCTATTTATGAGTGGCTGCCACTACCTGACCTTTTTTATCCACAGTGTTTTCTAATAAGTAAAAAATTAGCACCCAAAGAGTAACAGTTTGTAATTTCCTGTCTTAACTGTGATATGAGTATTACCCTTTTGAACTCTATCATTACCCTCTTACTCATCTGAAAATGATACATAAAATTAAAATCAGTAGCTGAGAATATAATTTGTTCCATTCAAGCCACAGGAAAAAAAGAATCCAGTAAGAGAGCTTGCATTTTCACACAGCAAATTTCAGGAGCATACTGCATTCAGGTAAGTCTAGATCCACCTAAATAATAGCTTTGGCTGTCCAAAATCAGTGACAACGAGTTATGCCAACATGATACATGTTTGAAAGTCCTTCTTTCTATGTCCTTACAAAATTAATCTGACATGACAGAAAAGAAAAGATACCAAGACAGCAAAGCTTTATGTTTGTGTGTGATATATGTGTTCTTTCAGATACCAGGTCCCATCCCAGTGGTAATAAGGTCTTAATTTTGAAGCAAACTGATATAAAAATGGCCATTGGGGGTTTTTTCCCAGTATTTGATATTTATCCTTCATGCTTGTATTAACCAGTTTGATTTGTTAATTGGTGTTTCCTTTCACCAAGGTTTAATATTTGGTTTTAACATTGTTTAAGCATTCATTTTGTTTAAAGTTTAATTCTTGTTAACCTTAAAAAATCTAATATAATCTTTAAAAGACTTTTTCATTTTTTTCCTCCATAAAAACATTCACCACCTTTTGGTCCTCTCCTGTTATTCAGAGAGTTGGACAAATGTACAGCTAAGAGGCATCTGAAGAATTCAGGTTATCCAAACTTTGACCAGGAGTCAGGAACAAATACAGTTATATTATGCTGGGGAATCTGTGCTTTCTAAACAGACTGTCATATGTATTGATGCTACTAGCAACTCAGTTTTCAGCTATCTTTCTCTAGTCAGGAACCTCCTGCAAGACAAGAGAATCACAGTGACTTTCATGGACTGACTGATCTCTCTTGAGACTTCTCTTATAACCCTCTAAAAATCATAAAGCTTTTTCTTATTGCTGTAAGGAATGGTTCTTATTCCTCTGTATTCTGGAATTCAAGAATCCTTAAAAATAGATAAATGAATAAATAAATAGCAAGTGGAAAAATTAAACTACATGCTCTTTTGTGGTGGGTTGACCTTGGTTAGCCTCCAGGCACCCACCAAGCCTCTCTATTACTCCTCCTCTTCAACAGGATCAGGGGACAAAATATGACAAAAAGCTCGTGAGTCAAGATAAGGACAGGGAGATCACTCAGAAATTACCATCATGGGTAAACAGAATGAACTTGGGGAAATTAATCGAATTTATTGCCAACTAAACAGAACAGGATAATGAGAAATAAGAACAAATCTAAAAACACCTTCTCCCACCCCTCCCTTCTTCACCAAGCTCAACTTCACTCCCAACATTTCTACTTCCCTGAGTGACACAGGAGGATGGGGAGGGAATGAGGGTTAAGGTCAGTTCATAATGCTTCATCTCTGCTGCTCATTCCTCCTCTCTTCCCCTGCTCCAGGGTGGGGTCCCTCCCACAGGATACTGTCCTTCATGACCTTCTCCAAGATTCTTCAAGAACTGCTCCAGCATGGGTCCTTTCCATGGGATACAGTCCTTCAGGAATGGACTGCTCCAGTGTGGGTTCTCCATGGGGTAACAGTTCCTGCCAGAAAACCTGTTCCTGTGTGGGTTTCTCTCCATGGGCCACAGTTCCTGCCAGGAACCTGCTCCAGCACAGGAGATCTCCACAGGCTGCAGCTTCTTTCAGCGCATCTCCACCTGTTGCAGCGGTGGATGCCACAGGACTGCACCTCCAAAGACTGCATGTGGATTAATCTGTTCCAGAGAGGTCCTCCATGGGCTGTAGAGGGACAACCTGCATCACCATGGTCTTCTCCATAGGCTGTAGGGTAATCACTGCTTTGGCACCTGGAGCATCTCCTCCCCCTCCTTCTTCACTGCCCTAAATGTCTGCAGGGCTGTTTCTCTCAGTCCTTTCTCTCAGATGATGTTGCACAGTATTTTTTACCCTTTCTTAAATACATTATCACAGAGGTGCTATTAGCGTCACTGATGGGATTAGCTTTGGCCAGAAGTAGGACTGTCTTGGAGCTGGCTGGAACTGTCTCTGGCTGACATGCAGGCAGCGTCTGGTGTCTTCTTACAGAAGCCGCCCCTGCAGCGCCCCCTGCAGCCAAAACCTTGCCATGTAAACCCAATGCATCTTTTAAATAAAAAAATCCATCGTACTAGATTCATAGCTGGTGTAAATCAGCAGTTTCATCAGCAGAAGCAAGAAGATCTGGTATATGATCTAGTATTGGTCCTGCCTGACTAACCTGATCTCCTTCTATGACAAGGTGACCCGCTTAGTGGATGAGGGAAAGGCTGTGGATATAGTCTACCTAGACTTTAGTAAAGCCTTTGACATGTTTCCCAAAGCATTCTCCTGGAGAAACTGACTGCTCATGGCTTGGATGGGCACACTCTTCACTGGGTAAACAAATGGCTGGATGGCCGGGCCCAAAGGGTTGTGGTGAATGGAGTCAAATCCAGTTGGCAGCCGGTCACAAACGGCATTCCCCAGGGCTCAGTTTTGGGGCCGGTCTTGTTTAATATATTTATCGACGATCTGGATGAGGGGATCAAGTGCACCCACAGCAAGTTTTCAGACGACACCAAGTTGGGTGGGAGTGTTGATCTGCTTGAGGGTAAGAAGGCTCTGCAGAGGGATCTGGACAGGCTGGATCGATGGGCCGAGACCATTTACATGAGGTTCAACAAGGCCAAGTGCCGGGTCCTGCACTTGGGTCACAACAACCCGATGCAACGCTACAGGCTTGGGGAAGAGTGGCTGGAAAGCTGCCCTGCAGAAAAGGACCTGGGGATGTTGATTGACAGCTGGCTGAAGATGAGCCAGCAGTGTGCCCAGGTGGCCAAGAAGGCCAACGGCATCCTGGCCTGTATCAGAAACAGTGTGGCCAGCAGGAGCAGGGAAGTGATTGTACCTTTGTACTCGGCACTGGTGAAGCCACACTTCAAATACTGTGTTCAGTTTTGGGCCCCTCACTACAAGAAGGACATGGAGGTGCTGGAGCGTGTCCAGAGAAGGGCAATGAAGCTGGTGAGGGGTCTGGAGCAAAAGTCTCCAGGAGCGGCTGAGGGAACTGAGTTTGTTTAGTCTGCAGAAAAGGAGGCTGAGAGAAGACCTTATTGCTCTCTACAACTACCTGAAAGGAGGTTGTAGCAAGGAGGGTATCAGTCTCTTCTCCCAAGTGACAAGTTATAGGACAAGAGGAAAGGGCCTGAAGTTGCACCAGGGGAGGTTTAGGCTGGATATTAGGAAAAATTTCTTCACTGAAAGGGTTGTCAGACATTGGAACAGGATGCCCAGGGAGGTGGTTGAGTCACCATCCCTGGTGGCATTTGAAAGAAGTATGGATGAGGTCCTTAGGGACATGGGTTAGTGTTGGACTTAGCAGGGTTAGGTTAACGGTTGGACTTGATGATATTAAAGGTCTTTTCCAACCTAAAGGATTCTATGATTCTATGAGTCTATGAATATAGTGTAAGTGTATATGCATGTGTATGTGATGAGCTTCATTACATATTTACAGATTCATAGATAATTACACATTAACTATCAGTAGTTTGATACAGTATCAAGCCCTATTTCAAATATTCTCAGGAGGCTATATTGTATTAAGCCCCAGAAATCAATACTCTGACTTACCCCTTTGGCCAGTCATCGCATCCCTAACTACCTATCAAAAGGGTCAGAAATAGAACATGCTCATTCTGTTGGGAGAAAACTAAACTTCTTCAGCTGGGTAAGGAAGAACCCACAGAGCTCAATGCTACAAACAGGTGATAAAAACACAGGTTTTGTAAGCAGCTATTGTAAAATGAGAGACTTATTGGCAGGGTGTTTTAGTTTCAAAATTAAAGCATAGCAGTCAAAAATGAAAGATCAAGACAAGATTCAAAAGCAGCCAGAAGCAATGAAGAGAAAAATGCCATTCACATAAACATGCCTAACTGGTTAGTTTGGGATTCTTAGAAGAGCTTGGGATTTTTACTTTATAATTCTGGGATATATTATCCAGAAGCATTCTGAAATCCATTTACCTCAGGAGTACATGATATATACACACCATTGGCATCTTTTGCTATACTGTAAATACTTATGCTGCTTATAGTACATATTTAAGGTACAGGAACAACATCCATAAAATGTTTTAACCATTTGTATATCATGATTATGCCTACAGTCACCTTTCACCAAAATATTTTTATATTAATATACGATTTTCATTAATTATTAAACAATGTAATTGTTGTTGTTGTTGTTGTTGTTGTTGTTGTTAGCAATAGCAGCAGCAGCAGCATAAAATTAAAGAAAATTCCACTCATAATAGCTTTGATTATAGTTTTGACAGGCCATGCAATAAAACGGAAAGCACTTAGGCCCTTTATGCTAATGTTAACCAATGAATGTTATTGGTAGAATACTATTAAGAAAGAATAAGAGAAAAAAAAGAAAAAAGTAAACAGCTTTGCTGTTCTTAGAACTGCTACCTTAACCATTAACAGATCAACGTGTAAAAAAGTACACACAAACATTGAGATGAAGTCTGAGAAGGAATACAAAGAGCTGCTGCATGAATAAACCTGACAGAGATTCCCAAGATTTCTTTGCCAGGTTACACCTCTACCTGTGGTAATAAAGCACTAGCTGTTTCTGTGCCAACTCATGTGTCTGTTTGAGTGTTATGCATGCCATAAGAAGGTGTACACAGTCCTTCAGGAAACAATGAGTTAGAACAAAATGAGATGTGTTCAGCTGTTGGTGTTCGCCGTTTCCTTTGCTTTGCAAACAGACTATCTTTGGACGCTTGACCTAAGTTAGGCCCAGAGACTTGTACATGTTATAGTTTTCTTCTGAGCTTTGCAGATCTCTCCTTTCTTGACATAGGCTATATTTTATTTATCTATCTATCTATCTATCTATCTATCTATCTATCTATTCATTTATTTAAATCCAGAAAATTATTTGATCACAGCATCTATCTGAGAACAGAATAGTTATTGGCCTTTTTTTCTTTAATCCACCACACTGACCTACTCCTAGACTCCTTATTTAAAACCATTTCTGAAACCCTCATAGATGTAAATGGTTCTTATATAGGCAATCTCATAAATTTTTTGGGCAGCTTGAAACACTCAACATGACTCATGACTTCTTCAGCAACTTGCAGAGTTGAGCCTTTGCTAATTTTAACATGTTATCTCAGTAGGTTAGCACTAACTTGCTCTCCTCTAACCTTTTGACACTGATTCAGCCTTTGAGTTCTGTAGCGTATTAGCAGAAACTATGATAATATTGATTTGATATAATTTCAGGTTGGGCATACTGCAAACTACAGGTCTTCACAGGGGCAGGTAATTTCTTTAGTTTCATTCTGGGGTTTTGGTTTTATCATTATAGGAAGATTTGTTGTTGTTGTTTCCAAATTTATGAAGTAATGGAGTAGTCTCTGGGGATAATTGTTCATGATAAGTAATTAAACTACAGGGCAAAAATAATTTTATTGACATTTACTCTACCTCACATATGGAGGTTGAGTGTTTCCTATCTCCAGAGGTCTTCTGTGATGTTTTGTATAACATCTCTTCAATTATCTTTTGCCATGTTCTCCAATCTGCAGTTAAGCTTTCCTCCTAAAAGGACTTCTAATTTTCAACTGTGTTCCTGTTACTGATTTTTTTGCAGCTAGAAGAGGAGTAGTATAAAGGATAAGAAAACTAGGAACACATGATTAAAATTCTCTGTAACTTACAAAATACTAAAATAGCTTTGTTGCTAAGAGCTGCTGTGTCTAGATCTCACACAGTGGATGAAATTATATATGCTCCAGGAGAGATATACACCACTGGTTGAAAAATAAAAGTCATAAACAAGGAGAATGCAGTGGTGGACTCAATTTTATTTCTACCTTTGTGAGAACAATTTGTGCATCATAATATATTTGTGTGTTTCACACAAAAAGGAATTATAGTAGCTAATGGATGGAAAATAATTTTAAATCTAATGGATTTATGGACTGATGCATATCAGAATATAGTTGGCATGAGAGTTACTAATATTTGGCCTCAGTTTTGCAGCCCAATGGCTTGAGTGAGAAAGGTTTGATTTTTATTTTTTCTTTCTTTTTTTTTTTCCCCTGTCATTTCTCTGTACTAAGCTGTCTAGATTCACGTTGTTGTAATTGATTTTAAAACAGTGGTTTTCCCCCAGGGGGTGAATTTGGCCACAAATGCCTAAATAGCAAGCTGTATTGGTTGCCCACAAAATGCCATGCTAAAAGAAGATCAGCATATTAGTAGTCTTTATGCATTTCAAGTTAAAACAACCAACAGGAAGGGCACCAAAATCCAGCAACCTGGAAATCATATAGAATTTATAAAATGTAATTAATGTCCTCATTTGCTTTCTTTCCTCCTCTATTTTGTTTTGGTTTGGAGGATTTATCTGCAAATAATCAAGCATTTGTCGCATGTCCCTAATGTAACAAGGCAAACACCAAGTTTCATCATTTCTTAACTTAACAGTAATTTTCACACAGAACAAAAAGCTGCAGATTTTTGGACTAAGATGAATAAAAAAATGGCTTTATAACAAAAAGCTAAAGGTGTGTGTGTTCATTCTTGTTAATTAAATAGAGCTGAAGAGTGATACATAGCTAGAAATTGTGCATAAGTGTGTGTGTGTTTGCACATGTCTGCCTATGTGTTGGCATAGCTTTGAAGACTGTGAACACTAATATAATTTCTTTATAACCAGAAAGAGGAATTTTGGGGTACCAAAAGCTTATTCAGACAACTAGAGGAAGCCCCTCATACCTTAACTGCCTCAATATCTGCCATGAGGACAGCATGGGACACAATTCAGGTGGGTTTTGGAGAGTTGAACACAATCTCTAGATACAGTGAATTCATCAACTGACTAAGTGAGGCACTTTATTAGACTTGATGAGGTCACAGAGTTTTGGACCAGATGGTGTACAGAGTCCTTCCAAATTTACTTGAAAAGCCTCACAATTGACAATGTGAAGAACTGAGTATTTTGTGTTTTCTAATTCAAATATGTGTATGCATATGTATATGTATACATATATTCCATTTTACAAATTTCAAGTATGTAAAAGGAGTTGTACTGCTTCCTCACTCTGCGCTTTTTTTTAACAGTTTTCACCATAGGTTTTATTGGGTTTGATTCAACTTTGACAGACATGTATCTCAATTTTTCAGCTATTCATTTTTTCACCTGTAAAGCATCACAGAATCAAAGAATGGCTGAGGTTGGCAGGTACCTCTGGAGATTGCCTAATCCAACTTGTCTGTTCAAATTAGAGCAGGTTGCCCAGAGCTGTGTCCAGTTAGGTGTTGATTATCTCTACAGATGGAGACTGCACAACAGCTCTCAGCAACCTGTTCCTGTGTTTGACCACATTCACACTAAAAAGTATTTGCTTATGTTTAAATAAAATTTGTTGTATTTCTATTTGTGCTTATTGCACCTTGCCCTGTCACTTGATATCACTGGGAAGACTCTGGATCTGCCTTCTTCTTTGTGGGACGTGGCTTGATGGACATGGTGGTGTGTGGTGTGGGTGGTTTTTGTGGAATTTTTTTTTTTTTTTTTTTTTTTTTTTGTAATGGTTGGACTTGATGATCCAACCTTAGTGATTCTGTGATTCTGTGATTCTGTGATTCTTCATACCATCCTATGAGATATTTATATAAGTATTTACATATTAAAGGATGCTTGAACAATTTATTGTAAAGATTTATGTTCATGCTATGTTAAAGTTTTATATTGCAACTTTAAAAAAAGGGAATGAAGGAATCCAAGGTTTTTTTGTAGAATTTATTTTTTCTTGCTTTTTGGTTTAAATAAATGATCTTGACAGGAAACTGATTCAGAAATCCAAATCAAATTCATTCAAATTCTTTCAGTTAATCTGACAGACTAAAATGCTTTGGAGGTGAATGGGGAGGGGGGAGTATTCTGCATATATTCTGTGTGTATTTGTGCAGAAGTTCCTGCAGAATTAGATAAAAACTATTTCACTTCAAAGAACATATTCCA
The DNA here is from genome assembly GCF_030936135.1 of Gavia stellata. NCBI lineage: Eukaryota > Metazoa > Chordata > Aves > Gaviiformes > Gaviidae > Gavia > Gavia stellata. Next base: position 19,922,139 of record NC_082597.1, on the reverse strand, counting down.
GACAGTTGAACAGATATTAAAATTTTGTGTTCTTTGATACTGTACTGTTAAGTCTTGATTTACTGTTTCTATACAAATGTAGTTCAGGGTCAATGTTACTATTTTTAATTAATATTTTTTAAATCCTTTTGAATAGATAGATAACACTTTAGTATAATTTTATAATTAATGACTGTTATACTACCTCTAATTGCAAAATCCTGGCTTTTCATAGAATGCAATCTTTCCTCAGAACTACTAAAGTAATGTGTAGATAACAAATCTAGGGCTTGTTAGTCACTTCTGTGCTGCCAAAAGAAAGAGTGAGTTGTTCACTGATGGTATTTGGTTTCTTTGAAACCTTTTTTGCGGGATGCTATGTAGCAATGAAGAGCATCAAACTAAGACACAGTATAGACCCATGTATTTTGTTCCTCAGATCTGTCTGAAAATCTGTCTCATAGTTCCTACAGGGAAAGTGATTGCAAAGCCTCACCGTGTCTCCAAGCTGTGAAGTCTCCTGGCACAGCTTATATTCAATTTGGCTCTCCTTAAGTACTGAGATTGGTCATTTACTGCATTCAAGCACCCCAAGCTTTTGTTGGACTCTAAATCTGGAAACCTAGGAAAACACTTGCACCTTTATTGATCATCTGTTACCAGCTAAGCCAGCTATTAGGCAGGAGCTTGATCCTCCTGTCCCCTTAGGAACCTAAACCAAAAGATCAATCAGAAACAAATCCAAGAAACCAAAGCAATACCTTTAAAGTGATATGCTCACAATGATATCTTGTCACCCAAGTAAGTGGCTTCCGCTAGAGTGAGGCACGCAAAAACTTTCTTGATTTGCATGGAATTTGGGTCTTCTGCTGTAATTGAATATCAGTCTTGCTCACCTACATTTTATGTAAACAACTTTATATCCTAACATATGGAAATAACGTCTTAAGTCTTTGTAAGGAGTGTGGTCATTCTTCAAAATTAAAACATTAACCTTGCTCCCTTTTAAGCTTAACAGACAGAATAGGTACATCCTACTGACACCGTTGCTCTTAGCTTTAAAAATAATTTTATTTAATTATAATAAATGTTCCACATATCCTTATAATAACTGCCAAATTGCCATCACACTAACCATCTTTGTTTTGTGAGCAGATATGTTTTACAAGCAGATACTTTAATTAGAGGAAAAAATCTGTCACCTGATATTTGCTAAAAGGATGGGAATAAGGCATATTGTTTATCTAATCCTTATGTTACAGCCTTGTGGACTAATTTAATCTATTCTGAATGCACAGTAAATGCAACACAGTCATTTTTAAATCATAAACTTCTTGAAAAAGCCAGGCAGAAGCCTGCTAATATGTTGGATGATGGATCTCCTATTTACTATTGATCTCTGAATTCAGAACCAATCCATTCTGAACTAGCAAACATTTTTCATATATTTTTAGAAAATATTGAATGGCTCTTAATCAGTGACAAGACTGTTTTGTCTGTTACTACTCAAAGTAGATTAGTAACAACCTACTGCATTTCACTAGAAAAATGAATCTTGTAGAGGCTGAATCTTGTGTGGTGTATCCTGAATGAACTAACTGCAGATTCAGCTACCCTTGAATTAAAGGAAAGCTCAGAGTAAGCAATCCAGATGTAGTGAGAAAAGTGTTGTGGGGCTTATTATGTATGGAGATCTACATATTCTTCTGTTGTACGGCCATATTATACACTGTAAATCACTGCTGGGGAGGATTTGATTCAAGCAAACTGGGTGCTTGATCGTTATAGTTGATTCCTGTATTATCTGTCTCAAGCAGCTTCTGTTATATCCCACTCACTACTGATGCTATTTTCTCTTCCTTAAACCATCCCATTCCAATGACCACTTTCCTGCATCTCACCCTCCTCTATTTTTTTCTGTTTAAGTTTGGATTCAGAAATCCCCACTACACTAACCTAATTACAACTTAGTACTCCTTGGCCATTGGTCCTCATCTGGATGATATTAAAAGAATATCACACGTCTGTTCTAACTAAATATGGAATGCAAGTGCGTATGTACTAAGCAGTATTTAATGAACAAATATCACAGGTTTTGGACTCTTAAAAAGCTTTCCTTTCAGAAGCCTTCTCCCCCTCTTGAAGCCTATTACTTCCTCCTTTACATCTCCTTAACAGTCCTTTCCTATTAAGCCTGTCATTATACTCCCACAAGACTTAGAAGACACTAATAATAGAGGGCATGAATATAAGAATGTGATTCAGTTCACTGATTAAGGACTCTAATTTTATGTATCTACCAGCAGATATCTAGTTGCTTGGTAGCTGTTTATGCTCCTGTTATAGTCAATAGAAGTTGAGGGTAGGACTGATTTGTGTAAAAGCAGGTATGTATCACTACGTGATTTTCCCTAAGATGTCCAAGACATCCACACAGGACTGGCAGGTAAGATACATGACATCCAGGAAACCTCAGCCCTTCTGAAGTAACAGCAGAAGGCCACACAATATATCCTAGGGCATTTCACATGCCACTCCACCCTTGTTTTTATTTCCCTTGTTCGCAGCACAGCCAGTTTATCCTAAAAAATATTTGGGGGCATTATCCCCTAGGTAACACTTACCTTAGAATAAATTACATCCCCTTAATGCATTTGCCAAACAAACAAACAAATAAACAAATAACCCCCAAAAGCAATAAGCAATAATAATGGGACACTACTCTTTTTCCCAGGTTTATATAAATGACACAAATCTTTCTGTTATCTTCTTATTTGCAAGGGAGGGTTTTGTATCTGTGCATGAAGAACTACAGACTCTTACTGAAGGACAATCAAACTACAGATGCTATGTAAGAAAAGGAAATTCAGTCAAATGTTTCTGAACCTGTCTACCACATCATGTTCAATTGCAGAACATGAGAGTCGGGCTGTGTCTCAGAAGCTATATCACTCACACTTCTTACAGTGATATTGACATTCAATAAAAGTACCAACTTCTAACCCTAGGGGAAATCCCTTCTGCTGCCAGCCTGTAGTCACTTCATGACAAGTTACGGTGCTTTCAGATAATTCAGTTTTCATAATGGCCATGTACAAGGTCTATGCACATTAACAGTAAGTGCTTGCAGGTAGGCAAATAAGCATAATGAATATTCTGAGACTGTGAAATGTTCAAGAAAGATGTTCTCTATCTTACTGATTTTTTTTTAATTCAAATTTGTTTCTGAAACAAACAAAAAAGAATAATTTTGGAAATCCTGTAGCTGACATATGAAATATTTTTAAATGTCAGACCCTAATTGTTATTCTTTTTATAAATTACAGATATACCAAATTGAGTTGATTATATATTACTTTTTTCTTCATAAATGTCTTGCTCACAAAAAACCACTACATTTTTAACATTGACATTAAATCATATGAAAGAAATACTACTGTTGCCGGATTGAATATTCCTCTATATCAGTCTATAGAGCAACTGTTCTCTCTACTGTTAAATAACTTGGGAAGAAATTTCATCCTCATTTCCCAGCTATAAAACTATACCAAAAATAATGCCAACTAACATCAGCACTTTCTTTTTTGAATCTTCCAACTCGTAAGCACTGAAGTAAAGGTTTCAGCTTTAAAAGATGCATGTAACATAATAATCTGAGTTTTCATTTCTTAGGAAATTCCATTGTCTTTTTTTTCCTATCCTCATAACACAATTCTTAAATTTCCTCTGAAAAATAATGTTCCTGAAACACAATTCACTCAAATAATTTTGTTGTCATAGAATAAAAACATTCTGAGTGTTTAAAAGTAGTTTGTCAAACTCTAAATAGGATTTCATTTCAAAACTCATTTAGAAAGAAAAAAAATGAAATTTTTTCCTAGAATGACAAAACAGGATGTTTCAATACTAAAACATCGGGGAATTTTTGCTGCTTTCCTTTTAACATGTGGATTATCTCCTAGCAGAAGATGTTTTACACTGCCAAACCAATTTAATAAAAAAAGTTCCACCTAGACTTATTCAAAGTAAATGTGAAAGCCTGTGAAGATTGCAATCTAAGCAGGCTGAAAAAAATAGTTCAGATAGGGATGCCCTGGATAATAAAGGACAGTTATCTCTGCTGATACGGCTGGATGTGTCAGAAGCTGTCATCACAATTTCTCAATTACTTGTGTGCAAGATAACGTGAGGCTGGACTTGGCTGTCCCTGCTTATTCCAGCCAGCCAGTTCTCAGTAGTCAGCTGGGCTCTTGTACCCTTTCCCTAAGACTGCTGATCTTCAGTGTCCTACAGGACTCTGAGATGTCTTTTTTGTGAAGGACTTTTTAAGGAGTAAATAATTCCATGGACTAAAGTGAGATCATCATACACCAGTTACAGACATGACACCAGGCACTGCAGGACTCCTGGCTCAGACAAAATAATGGCAGTACCATCAGGGCCAGGAAAACATTTTCAGAAACTTGAAAGACGTTAATTAAACATTTCTCCTCTTCTCATTATAAAGATAATAGTAATTTAAAGGGTTATTGAGCTCATTGCTGGACCATGACAAATAAACATACAACCTTTTTCTCCATTATATGTCCTCTGTGATAGACACTTTTTTTCACCTTTAGTTTAGTTATTAAAATGCTTTCTGATGGAGATAATGCAAAAGATAATTGGAAAGTCCAACTATATACTATGTATCAACCCATCTTTAAAATGAGATGTAGAAGAAAACACTGTACCAAAATTCTACCTCTTTTTCCTGATTTCCTAGTTTATTCAGGATTTTTAGTCTGGATCCCAAAAAGAGTCCAAGCTGGAATGAGATAATGTTTTTGAGGAACCTAATGTTACAGAAAGACTTACTATCGAACTTTGAATCGTAAGTCTTTGTAGGGCACTGCAGGAATCATATCTACACAAATCTCCTTCACCCCAATGAGTAACGTCACACTTTGAATAAACATAAAATACTAAATTGTGGGGTTGGGGGGGGAAGAGACAGTATGTTCTAAATATGTTTCCCTCCTCAACAACAGCAGCAGCTTCAGAAGACTTGATTTGGGGTATTTTACTGGCTGCTGCATATAAAATGTTCATATAGGCTAAATTATAGTGTTGTGTTCTTCAAAGTTGCTGTACTTGCATCCACAATATTACGATTCTGCCTAAAGATGACATAAACAAGAAAGTGGGAAATGAAAATATTATCAATGCTATGAAGCCTATAAAATCATGAACACCATGTATTAATAATTTTCTTGTAAACTATTTAGGCATATAAAGCTATTTCTCATTATATGTTCTAGGTTTCATTTGACCTTTATTCTACCTTCACTCTTCCTCTTCTGGATAATTAGTTCTAGATCAGAAGTAGGTCATGAGCTATGGTTTTTAGAAGCAATGGACCTAATGGAAAGACATTTTATTTGAAAGAATGGGATATCAGATTAATGGGAATTGCACTTGCACACTGTTGCAAGAATAAACTTCTCAATTTGCTACCTGATTGTCTCTAGATCATGGATTACTAAACCAATATGGGTTGACGTGGTCAAATGGTTTACTGTCTTGTAGCCAGTAAACAGAGTGGTATTTGTTATTAGGACTTTTTTCTACAAGGAATGAGGCATTGAAGATAAAACAGTATAAGCAGAATGGAAGGACAGAGATGTGAAAGCTGATGAAAGAGAAAACATAATACAGAGTTTAATTTAACAACTTTGGCATCACAAAATAAGATATTTAGGTCAGACAATACATCCCAATATTCCCCAATGACAGCATTATAAAGTGACAAAAGTATGTTCTCTTCAATAATGCATAAGGTGCATTTGATCAGTTTAAAAAGGAAGTGTTGCTGGGATATAACGTCACATGACAGTTTTAATGAGTCAAGAGAAAAACAATATAAAAATAGTTTTGTTTGAATTTTTTTTTGATTAATTTTCAAATTCAGAGTAAAACCCTTTGTAGATTAGCTGAATATTTTCAAAGTTCAGTTTGTTGAAAAAGTGCAACCAATAGCCATTATGCCTGGAACACACTACATGTTAATTTGTAACAGCTTGCAGAGTCTGAACTTTGCTTTTTAAGAGATGCAATGTTTTGCAATATTCAGAGAACTCACAATTGTCAAATCATGAAATAAATTATGCTTATGTCATCCAAGTAGAAGCTGTGACTTTTTGCAGACTCGGCAGTAGATAAGTTAAATAACGATGTCCATTTCTTCAGATAAAATTTATACCAAATCCAAGAAAGTTATAAAGAAAAATCAGTTTCTGTATTCTGCTTGTATCTTGCCTTTTCTCAGAAAAATTCCCATTACTTTAAATGAGTCATTCTGTGAGTACTACATGCAAACAGGACCCAGATAATTGTTCTGTTATATTGTCCTCTTTTTTTCCTCATTAAAATTAATTTTAAAAACCTGCTCACGGTATATAGTGGTTTCAGTACAGCCCACAGTGACAGCTGATCACAAACACTCCCATTCTCAACTTCAAAACTAAGACTTTCCATGATAGTTAAAGAAGTGAAAAATGGCCAGCAGAGATCTCAGAAATATCAATTCTCTTGAATTGGCCATTTGACCTGGATTACTTTTCCATTCCATAGAGGTATTCTCTCCTGGTTAAACTAACCTAACTAAAGTCCACCTTGAAAAATAAATGGAAAGCCCTGAGAGATTGTTTGCTACTGAGCTTCTTTCACAAATACTAAAAAAAAAATAAGATTTAAAAAAAAGGAAATAAATCTATTTCTTATAATTCAGTTTTCCAAATACTACGATTGTAATACTTGTTATATAACTTGATTTGACCATATTGGTTTGATAATCTATGATCTAGGGACAACCAGTTAGCAAACTAAGGGCTTAGTATTCTTGCGATAGGGTGGAAGTGCAGTACCCATTAACCTTAACAATGCTGTGTAAGCATGTCAATTGCTGAAAAGTCCCCCTGAAATCTTAACAAAGGGCAAAACAAACAAACCAAGAAACAATATGATTGCAGTTACAGTTGTTATTCTATGAAATAAAATTACTATTCAAAACTGAATAATTGGAAAACATAGACACATACAATCAGACCTCACAATCAAGTTTTCTTTCCTTTTAGCATTATATTACTGTCTCTGCATTGCATAATATAATTTAATTTTTATGTACAAAATTTCCTGAAGGGCATAAATGCATTTCAGCTCTATGCAGTGGTAATTCAGTTTTAAACCATGCATAAAAACTCAATAAACAGTAAAATGCTAATAGGTTGTATATGGGCTGTGACCTTTCCTAGTTATTTTTCAATATTTTTAACAGTTGAGAAACATTCACTGAAATAACTTGAGAGAATCTTGGTCTACTATTTACTTTAGAAAAATGAATGTTTATCAAATGGACTTGAATTGATAATAATATGATAGTTCATGCTTGAGAAGCCTCACAGTTGCCAATGTGAAGAACTGGATATTGTCTCACTGGTGTAATCATGTGGAGAGTGGACTGCATTTACACTTTGCATGACCTTGAAAACAGTTTCCCAGACCAATGTCAGAAATATTTTTTTTTAATATTGCTGCTGCCGCCAAGCATATAGACTAGAAAAATAAAAATAAAAAATAAATATAGTGATAGCAAATCAAATAGTTGTGCTCTGTTTTTTCAGTGTTATAGGATGAAAAAAGGCCCATAATTATAATCTATAATTTAGAATCCAGATTTTGTAAGACATTTCACAAAGAGGATTTACCATTACTGATTTCTTATATATTGTAAACCAGAATTTGAATGGCTAAAAAGTTTTAAATGTGCATTTAAATATTCATTGAGATTCCAGATTCCTTGATTCCATGATCCTAACTTGCAAAGATGATAGGTTTGATTCACAAGCTGTGGTTGCAGTTAAATGTTTTCTTTGTTGCACTATATATTCCTAAATTGAGCAGAATGTATTTTTTCTTTATTTCATGGCTTTTTTATCTTGAATGTATTCTATATCTGCATGTTTTTGTCATTCTCTGGATATTTTCCCACTATGTTGGATAGATACTAATACAACTGTTGTGAATTACAAAAATTTTCTTTGCTTCTTAGAATTGGTATTTGTCTATGCTATATTTATTGATCTGTTACTCACCTGTTCTAGTGTCCTTCTTTGAAGAAGACCCAAGGAGGTCTTTATTTTCCCTCTGTTCATACCTCAACATTACTGTAATACTTATCCAGAATTTTTAAATATTTATTGCAACTATAGCTAGGAGAAAGTTACTTGTTTCATGCATATATAAAATAAATCTTGCTTCCTGATGGAGTGAGCAAGAAGGCTACATAGGCTTTTACCATGGAAGAAAACAACCTAGGTTTACATGCAGCTGTGAAATTTCTGAGCCCTACATAGTTATCTATTTCATCTTTGGATTGCATTAGTCTATTTTCTAACTGAATTTCGGATTTCACCTGTTTACACTGTAGCCACGATAGATCCCCTTCTCTGTATGTAATTACATCCATATGTAATACATATTTTTTCAGGTATTTTTTGTGACATTATTCTTGTGTTTATTCAAACTCTCAAAACTTTGTTCAGCTGTAGAAAAGCTCCACTGTATTTAGAAATTGAATGGATTACCATATTACTAAAGAAATGTTCTTGATTCAAACTGGGGATTGGAGTTATGAACCTGTTTAAGTTTTGTCATTTTTGGACAAGACCCTAAAGCAGGACAATGCTTCCCAATTATATCACCATTTAGCGGGAAACAAACTTTTTGAGGAATAACAATCTACATTTCAATCATGTTACAGCACAGAGTCTGCTATAGTTACAGTTTATAATGATTTATTAATGCAGTCTGGTTTTGGTTGCTCAAGCATTTTAATTTTGCTTGATCTGAATGCTGTCTTTGACACTGTCGATTATAACATTCTGCTTGATCATTTATGAAATTATGTAGGATAAGCTGGCACTGCTTTGAGTTGGTGACAATCTTATTTAACAAACACATGTCCATCTGTGCCATTACATATTAGCTTTTTTCTGTACTACCTTGGCATATTGTCAGGTCCTTCATTTTTTACACAAACTCATCTTTTCCTTAGTACATGGTAAAGTATTTCTTTTAGGTAACTCCATTCATAATTTAGGTATTTCTTCCTTCATGTAAGGTAATCAGGGATGTGGGATATCGGCTTTGTACAGCTGTACAGAAAACCACTAAACACTAGAAGGAATGTATTTGTTCTTTGAACATATATACACACAGAGAAACATGGATGCATGTTCTGGGGCAGTGGTAAAAATGTTTCTCTTCTTTAGATGAAGTTAATCAGGAGAATATTATGACTCTGGAATATGTCACATCTGTAAAAGAGACTTTATCAGGAAAAATTATGAGAGTTTTCACAAGTCTAAACCTATATTTATATAATTATTCTGGATATTTTTTATTACCAATACAATCATTATTGATAATTAAGATAAACTTAATTGCTGTAGAAGTGCACATGGGGCAGTACACAGCAATCATCAAGTTTCACTTACAGTGTTTATTTATTTATAGAAAACCCTGGATGCACCCCTTTAATTTGGTTTTCATCAAGTATCTCCACTCATTTCAATTCCAGATGCGTGTTTACTTTAATAGTAATATTAGCAGTTGATGTCTGGCATATATCCTAGAGGTAACACATGATCTCTCTCACTGTTCCTCTTGGACAATGAAATATTTAGGACACTTCAGACATTTATTTTCACATGGCAGGTTTTGTCGTCTTTGAAACTGATATATGTTAATGGGAAAAAGAATGCTTTTGTACTCAAGACATGAGCTGTCACCTAGGAAATGCATTTGCCTTGTTCCAGTTTAAGCCTTCTTCATGTTTCCAAATTGCGGTGGAACAAACAGAACACTACACTGAGCCGAAATGTGTACAATAACCAAGATAACTCCAAGTTGCTTTGTCACCATGGTAACTATGTCTTGGGTCTACCCAAGAAGCTTTGCCTGGCACAATGTTGTCAGCTATAGACATTTGGGAATTCTTTAATGATACTGCTTAGACCACCAAAGACCCTAATGTAGACACAGAGATTCTGAAGAAAAAAATGTCCTTTTCTCATGTAGCTTATTTTGTGTGGGAAGCTGGTATATACTACATTCAAAGAAATATATTTTTATCAGTAAAAGCTGCATCTACATTTAGAGCTTTTGCTGAGATAGATGTATTAGCAATGCCTCTCTAGTTTAGGCTAGCCCTTAGCAGTATAAAGCAATTAAAGATAATCCTGAGCACGCCTTGAAAGCATAATGTTTTCTGCAACTCTTTTGTTCATGATTTTCAGGTGTGTGCTTTTCTCAACCACCCCTGCAGATCATGTAATATAGATTGCACACTGATAATGCAGGCTGTTATCTGTAAGTGTTCCTAAATAATGAATAGTCCACTGTAACAGCTTTTCTTACAAATAACTAGCAAAGGCCAGCTTCAGTCTGTTTTTTTAAACAAAATAACTTATAGCATTTCTAAAATAGAAGCCTACCTCAAGGCTTTTAAATCCATTCTTGAGCACCTAAGGGTGCCTTTCAAGTCCCATTCATTTCAAATTCTGAATTATATTTAGTCTGAAAATGGCCATCTTTCTTTAGGCTAGACTGTGCCTGGACAAGCACAAACGCTTGTCCTGAAGCTACAAGGACCCTTGCCCAACATTTCAGTCCCTATGAAACCAAATCTAGGCACAACATTCTCTAAATGTCCCTATCTTACATATCCATGTGTGAGAGGCAGCAAAAGGCTAGATTACAGCACATAAGGAAGCATGTTTTACCCTCTTGAGAGTATGTCTCCATGACATTGTAGTAATATTTATGTCTGGTCACCTCTTCCTCTGGGAATTACTATGAGAAACCTTTACACCTTTTTGGGTCCTGCATTTGGATCACAACAAACCCATGCAATGCTACCGGCTTGGGGAAGAATGGCTGGAAAGCTGCCCTGCAGAAAAGGCCCTGGGGGTCTTGGTCCACAGCCTGCTGAATATGAGCCAGCAGCGTGCCCAGGTGGCCAAGAAGGCCAACGGCATCCTGGCCTGTATCAGAAACAGTGTGGCCAGCAGGAGTAGGGAGGCGATCTTCCCTTTGCACTCGGCACTGGTGAGACCACACCTCGAACACTCTATTCAGTTTTGGGCCCCTCACTACAAGAAGGACATTGAGGTGCTGGAGCGTGTCCAGAGAAGGGCGACGAAGCTGGTGAGGGGTCTGGAGCACAAGTCTTATGAGGAGCGGCTGAGGGAACTGGGGTTGTTCAGTCTGGAGAAAAGGAGGCCAAGGGGAGACCTTGTGGCTCTCTACAACTACATGAAAGGTGGTTGTAGCAAGGAGGATGTTGGTCTCTTCTCCCAAGTGACAAGTGATAGGATGAGAGGAAATGACCTCAAGTTGCGCCAGGGGAGGTTTAGATTGGATATTAGGAAAAATTTCTTCACTGAAAGGGTTGTTAAGCACTGGAACAAGCTGCCCGGGGTAGTGGTGGAATCACCATCCCTGCAGGTGTTTAAAAGATGTGTGGATGTGGCACTTACGGACATAGTCTGGTGATGGACTTGGCAGTGCTAGGTTAACAGGTGGACTTGATGATCTTAAAGGTCTTTTCCAACCTAGACGATTCTATGATTCTATGTGCTGGATTGGTGAGGGTTCTGGGTTTCTTCTCAGCTTTAATTTGCTTTAGCTACTTTTTCAACAAATATTCCCTTTCCATTACAGGCATCACTATGTACACAGTAAGAGAAATCTCAAAACAGGGGGGAACACACTGTGTTTAATAACACATTTTTATCCCTAACTGCAATCCACTGCCCTTTTCTTTGTTGTACCAGTGTGGCTCATGGGGCTTCTCTCAGCAAAGACTAATTGCAGGAAAAGCGGCACTCATCGTTCTGCTCTGTCCTCCATTTTAAACTAGGTTGTAACTTTTTGTAGTCCTTGGTGTTTAATTGATCCACATCTAACAGACGGTTTTGCGTACGAAAGTCATGCTTGCATTGACTCATACTGTGAAGAATTCTGGAAAATTGAGAGGAGTGGACTCAAAATGATAGTTTGCACAACTGGCAATTGAAGATCAGAATTACTGCAAGCACTAATTTACCATCAGAGATAGAGTCACTAAGTACGCCAATGATTATGGCATCACTGTTTTCACTTCTTTGTCTGTCTTTCTATAACTGTGATTCTGGGAAGATATCCATAGGAACACAAAGAAGGACATAATGTCCTTTTTTTTGTCACAGTCTTGCCTCTGTATACCAAGGGAATTATTTCAATATATCATTAGTCATCTTGGAATTAATTTAAAAGTCCTTCCTGGGTGATCTTAAGGGATTTCAGCTTACTTAATTTATTGGTCCTTCTCTCTGCTATTCTCAGCTGACTCATTTAAAAACACAAGCCATATGAAAAGCCCTTCCCACCACCCTTGTTTTTAAAAGAAAGTGTTGCAAATTATGCTCTTTTTTTCCCCTGAAAGAAACAGCTTTAACACAAGCACAGGTGGCTTGGTTAGAGTCGACTTAGAGTATATATATTAAGAGGAAAGGAAATGAAAGTATAAAAAGAAATATACATAAAAAAGCCACAAGCTCATAAAATAACAACAAAATGAAATACCAGAGCAAGAAATCAAAATGTCAGCATTTTCAGTATATGTCTTTATTTTTAGAGGTTTTATTCCATGTTAAAAACTCTGTAAAGACTAAAACCTGGCATATGAAGTATGACTTTTCAGTCTAGAAACTAATTTTATCTCATATATATATATTGGGAAAAGTTAATTTGTGGCATTTTGCTAGTATTATATGGTTGAATGAAAGGCAGTGTTCAAGTTGGAATAATTGCAGTCTATCATTTCAAGGAGAAGTTAGATTAATGTTAGCATAAAAAGTATCTGTACGAAGAAAACCATGTCTTTAAGATTCAGGCTTTCTGAATAAGTTTTGTTTTGTATATGTTTGGAACTCCGGTATCACTTTTTACAGTTGGTATTATTGTTATTGTATGTTAGCTTTCGACTGCCTTTACTGTGCTTTATTATCAAGGTTGTCCTCACAGTTAAATGAAGTATGTGTGTGTGTGCCCACATGTGTATGTATACATATACTATATACATATAATTTTAAAATGATACTTGACACTATAGTCTCATTTTAATCCCTTTTTCTTTGCCAATGATCTTGTATTCGACTGCTGTATGGTTGAAGAGAACCCAGGATATTAGAAAATGTTCTGGTATGTTATGAACAGAGTCGTCACGTCTCACACAAGGAGCATGAGACTCAGACACATGGCATTTGGTTTGAACCTTCTCACAGCAACACTTCTGTACCATATGTTTTTACAGTGCAAAACCAGATCGTTTGTCATACTTTGTGATCCCACATGCCAATCACAACTGCATGCCTTGGCTGTGATCTGTCAAACATTTATGCTTGTCACAGGGGGGTCAAGAGAAGGCAAAATACCTTGCTGCTGTGCTTCAGCTAGAGGAAAGAGGGAAGGAAGTTAATGTAGCAGATCAGCCTCAAAGGTACGCCACCACAAGGTAGCATTAACCATCTGCAAGCTGACGTTATTACATTGCTTCACTGCTTGAATGTGTTAACAAAGAAATTTTAGTGGCCACTGAAACATATTGTATTTCCATACAATCTCTTAAAACAAAATTACTAGGAAAAATGCTTGTGCAGGTACACTACCGGACTTTGAATGGAGGTTCAAATTTTTGTTGTTGGAATGCCACAGAAGTTTCAATCTACGGATGCTTTGGCTGAAGCAGAAATATAAACTGGGAATTCAGCTTCCCGCAGAATATTGAGAGTGCAGTTTGCTGTGCAGACTAGTACACAATTGCTAGCATAACTACACGTTCATTGCTCCCATTCCTTGGAGCATGCCAGTCAAGCATTTCTGCTCAATATGGCAGCCAGAATTCACAGAGAAGCAGAATTTGCGTAGGGAATTACATTCTGGCCACCAAAAGAAGCCTCTGTATACATGATCCTGAGATGTCTGACTATATTCCCAGTCTTATGCTTCTCCAGTAAACATTTGCTTTTGCCTTCCCACTCCAGCCGTATATGTAAGTAACACCACTTCCTTTATGATGAATGATGCTTCCATGGCTCCAAAGTTTTCATTTGAAAGGTTTGAAATACTCTTAACCTACTTGGTGATCAAAATAATTTACTGCTTGCCATATATGAAACTATCAGTCACTTCACATTCACTTCACATTTATTCTTCTGTTCCTTCTGTTTACCACGCTAACGAGGATATGGATGAAAGTCCATCCAGGGGGTTGCCTAGGGTGAGCCAGTCTGCCCCACGCATTACAACTACCCCTACTAAGACAAAAAGGAGGGTAATTGTCACAGGGGAACAGAGGGCCCAATATGCCGAACTGACCCAACACACAGGGAAGTCTGCTGCCTCCCTGGGGCCCGGGTGAGAGAGGTCACTAGGAAACTCCCTGGTCTGGTATCGCCCACTGATTACTACCCGCTGTTGCTTTTGCAGGTTGGCAGTGACGGGGTTGCACAACAAAGCCTAAAAATGATCAAGAGCGACTTCAGAGCACTGGGGAGACTGGTTGAGGGATGGGGAGCACAGGTAGTGTTTTCCTCAATCCCTTCAGTGGCAGGAAAGAACACCGATAGGAACAGGAAAGCGAACCTGTCAACGCGTGGCTCAGAGGCTGGTGCCGTCGGAGGAATTATGGGTTTTTTGACCATGGGGCGGTCTACATGGCACCAGGCCTGCTGGCAGCAGATGGTGTTCAAGTATCGTCAAGGGGGAAAAGGTTCCTCGCTCATGAGTTGGTGAGCCTCATCAAGAGGGCTTTAAACTAGATTCGAAGGAGGAAGAACATGAAACCAGGCTGCCTAGAGACAAGCCTAAGGCCAGCGTGCTGATGCGGGGGGCGAAATTGATAGCCCAGCTCAAGTGCATCTACTCCAACGCCCACAGCATGGGCAGCAAACAGGAGGAGCTGGAAGCCATTGTGCAGCAGGACAGCTATGACGTAGTCGCCATCACAGAAACATGGTGGGACAACTCACATGACTGGAGTGCTGCGATGGATGGCTATAAGCTCTTCAGAACGGATAGGCAAGGAAGGAGAGGCGGTGGGGTGGCTCTGTATGTTAGGGAGTGTTTTGATTGTAGAGAGGTCAATGACTGCAACGACAAGGTCGAGTGCTTATGGGTTGGGATGAAGGGAAAGGCAAACAAGGCGGATATCCTCCTGGGTGTCTGTTATAGACCACCCAACCAGGACAAAGAGGCCGACGAAGGGATCTACAAGTGACTGGCAGAAGTCTCGCAATCACAAGCCCTTGTTCTTGTGGGGGACTTCGACTTACCATATGTCTGCTGGAAATATAACACAGCCAAGAGAAAACAGTCCCGGAGGTTCCTGGAGTGTGTGGAAGATCACTTCCTGACACAGCTGGTAAGCGAGCCTACCAGGGGAGGTGCCCTGCTTGACCTGCTGGTTATGAACAGAGAAGGACTGGTGGGAGAAGTAAAGGTGGGAGGCCGTCTTGGGCACAGCGACCGTGAAATGATAGAGTTCTCAATTCTTGGCCAGGTAAGGAGGGGGATCAGCAAAACCACTACCATGGACTTCCAGAGGGCAGACTTGGGCCTGTTGGGGACACTGGTTGAGAGGGTCCCTTGGGAGATGGTCCTGAAGGGCAAAGGGGTCCAGGAAGGCTGGACATTGTTCAAGAAGGAAATCTTAAAGGTGCAGGAGCAAGCAGTCCCCATGTGCCATAAGAAAAGCCGGCGGGGAAGACAACTGGCCTGGCTGAACAGGGAGCTTTCGCTGGGACTCAGGAAAAAAAGGAAAGTTTGTCATCACCTTTGGAAGAAGGGGCAGGCAACTGAAGAAGAATACAAGGATCTCGTTAGGTCATGCAGAGAGGGAATTAGAAGGGCAAAAGCCCAGCTACAGTTCAATCTGGCCACGGTCATAAGGGATAACAAAAAATGTTTTTTCCAATACATTACATTAACGACAAAAAGCGAGCCAAGCGAGCCATCCTTCATGGGATGCGGGAGGAAACATTGTCACCAAGGATGAGGAAAAGGCTGAGGTACTTAATGCCTTCTTTGCCTCAGTCTTCAATAGCCACACAAGGTATCCTCTGGGTATTCAGCTCCCTGAACTGGAAGACAAGGATGGAAGGCAAAATAAACTCCCCATGATCCAGGAGGAAGCAGTTAACCACCTGTTCTGCCACCTGGACACTCACAAGTCTATGTGGACTGATGGCATCCACCCAAGGGTGCTGAGGGAGCTGGTGGAGGAGCTTGCCAAGACACTCTCCACCATTTATCGACAGTCCTGTTTATCAGGGGAGGTCCCGGATGACTGGAGGCTTGCCAACGTGATGCCCATCTAGAAGAAGGGCCGGAAGGAGGAGCCGGGGAACTATGGGCCTCTCAGCCTGACCTCGGTGCCAGGGAAGATTATGGAGAGGTTCATCCTGAGGGTGCTCACAGGGCATGTACAGGACAACCAAGGGATCAGGCCCAGCCAGCACGGGTTCATGAAAGACAGGTCCTGCTTGACCAACCAGATCTCCTTCTATGACCACGTGACCCACCTAGTGGATGAGGGAAAGGCTGTGGATGTTGTCTACCTGGACTTCAGCAAAGCCTTCGACACTGTCTCCCACAGCATTCTCCTGGAGAAGCTGGCGGCTCGTGGCTTAGACAGATGCACTCTTCGCTGGGTAAAAAACTGGCTGGATGACCGAGCCCAGAGAGTCGTGCTGAATGGAGCAGTTGACGGCCGGTCACAAGCGGAGTCCCCCAGGGCTCAGTTTTGGGAACAGTCTTGTTTAACAGCTTTATCAACAATCTGGATGAGGAGATTGAGTGCACCCTCAGTAAGTTTGCAGATGACACCAAGTTGGGAGGGAGTGTTGATCTGCTTGAGGGTACGAAGGCTCTGCAGAGGTATCTGGACAGGCTGGATTGATGGGCCGAGGCCAACCGGATGAAGTTCAACAAGGCCAAGTGCCGGGTCCTGCACTTGGGTCACAACAACCCCATGCAATGCTACAGGCTTGGGGACGAGTGGCTGGAAAGCTCCCCTGCAGAAATGGACCTGGGGGTGTTGATTGACAGCCTGCTGAATATGAGCCAGCAGTGTGCCCAGGTGGCCAAGAAGGCCAATGGCATCCTGGCCTGTATCAGAAACAGTGTGGCCAGCAGGAGTAGGGAGGTGATTGTACCTTTGTACTCGGCACTGGTGAGGCCACACCTCAAATACTGTGTTCCGTTTTGGACCCCTCACTCCAAGAAGGACATTGAGGTGCTGGAGCGTGTCCAGAGGAGGGCGACAAAGCTGGTGAGGGGTCTGGAGCACAAGTCTTATGAGGAGCAGCTGAGGGAACTGGGATTGTTCAGTCTGGAGAAGAGGAGGCTGAGGGGAGACATCATCACTCTCTACAATTACCTGAAAGGAGGTTGCAGAGAGGTGGGTGTTGGCCTCTTCTCCCAAGTGACAAGGGATAGTAGAAGAGGAAATGGCCTCAAGTTGTGCCAGCGGAGGTTTAGGCTGGCTATTAGGAAAAATTTCTTTACGGAGAGAGTGGTGAAACATTGGAACAGGCTGCCCAGGGAGGTGGTAGAGTCACCCTCACTGGAGGTGTTCAAGGAACGTGTGGATGTGGCATTGTGGGACATGGTTTAGTGGGCATGGTGGTGTTGGGTTGATGGTTGGACCTGATGATCTTACAGGTCTTTTCCAACCTTAGTGATTCTGCGATTCTGTGATTTTGTGATTAATGTATACGTATAAAGAAAAAACAACCGAGAATGTAGACATGGCTTTAAATACATGTCTTTAAAGGACATCTTGAACATATTTTTCGATGAATGGCAAATTGCTGCCATACATGCCTTCATATAAGATAGTACAATGAATAAAAAATTCTTTGCTGGATGAGTAGAGCTGTGCTCCTGACCATTCAAAAGGGTTAGGTGAATTCTAAAGAATTCAAAATCCTGTTAATATGAGGATTTAAATGCTGAGTTTGGTAACTCAGCAGTGAATTTTTCAGGAGATCTTAGGTGATTAAAAAACAAAAATGTTGCTGAAAATCCAAATAATCCAAACAATTTGGTCAAAATAATGTAGAGGTGTTATGAAGTTTCCCAGTAAATATCTAGAATAGAGACAGACATTTTTAAGAATGGTAACTGGAACGCAAAGTGAGATTCACAGCTCTAGACAGTTCCAGTATCCCTGCATTGTTACGAAATACAAATGGTCCTTTAGATGTAAATGTAGAACCTAAAAGTCACCAGAATGCCTTAGAAAAATGTGCAGGTTTTGTGGTTTGCTTGCCTGCACTTAGGAACTTAAAAAAAATCTGCAGTGCTTTTGTGGGTCCTGCTGGTAGCACTTTTGATAATTCTACTTACATATTTGTAATTATTGACCTCTCCCTTAGGTAGTGATATTTGCTGAACCATAACCACCACATTAATCCTGTAAATAAACACCTGGTTAGTTTATAAATTCTCTATTGCCACTTATTATGTGTTTGTGCAGTGCTTATCAGCATGACCCCTTATTGGATGCTATTATAATCTATGTAATATATTAATAGTAGTTTCATGAATAAGTATTTCCTAGAAAAGAAAATAAAATTGATGATGTGTGACATCTTCCACAACACAATCCTTTGCAAGTAAAGTAGTGTGAAATTTTCTTGCAAGTCTTAACTATAACATGATGTCCACGTACCTCGAGTGACAGACACCAGACCTTCACAAAGAACTTTCTCCTGTCTCCTTCAGATAAGGAAAAACACAATATAAATTAATCTCCTTCATAGCATCACTCAAAGGTAATTATAACTTTAGTGGCATCAACAAAATTTGAGACTGAAACGCCTGCATGCATTCAGTTTGTGATGTATTAGCCATTTGGGAGACAAGTATGAGAAAGGTCGCAATTAAAATTTTGACTACTTTGTTTCTTCTAACCTGGCTTCCCCTTTGATTTTAGGATATAAATTGATTAATATGACTAGTTATAAACAATTAACTCCTAAATTGTTTTTTTTTAAAAGCATTGACATCATGCCTAAGATTAGTTTCAAGGTTCTGTGGGACCCACAGTCAAACTTTGATATCATAATTTAAGAGTCTTTTAAAACAGGGGAGGAAATAGCTAATATATATCTTCTTTCAACAAGACTCAGGTGCCTAGAAATTCAGGGCAAAAATCTAAAATTTCCAATTTATTTCCACTACACAATTGCTTATACCATTAGAAATGTATATAACTGACATCTCATGTTTAATAATAGACTTAATTTTAAAGTAAAAGCATAAATAATATTTCTGGAGGACTTGAAGGAAATGGCTGTTGACCTAATTTGAGCTGTTAACAGTCTGTCTACTGAAAGCCTGTATTATGTAATCAATTCCCACCTCAAATTCAGTCCCATATATACTAAAACCATACATATAAACAACAACGTCTTTCATGAACAAACGTGCAATAGCCTCATCTTTCTTTATTTTTATTTTTTCCTTGTCATTCCCACATCTCATCTCAGCTTTCCCTGTATTTTCCTACTTGTCACACATAGTCCTAACCTATACTTTCCCTGAATTTTTCAAAGCTTCCTTTTCCCAACTGGTTCCCCTATCTGCCATTATTTGCTTCGCCATTACATAGCCACATTCCCATCACCTGCCTCACATTGACTTGTTTCTCAGTATCTTCTGACATTTACCAACACCAAGCCTCATTACTTCTCTTGCCCACATTCCACCCTAACGTCTTCAGCACTTTAGTTTTATCTCCTCACATTCCCAAACTCCATAGTTCTTTGCATGATTTTACTTATTCATTTTTGTTTTGACTACTTGCTCTGTTCTATTTAGAAGATGAACATGGTATAATCACGTATGTTGACAGATTATTGTCAGTCCTTTCAAGATGAGTTGGGAATAGGGACAGTTTACACTAATTTTCTTCCACCTGCAAAGACTGTGTTACCTCTGTTGTCCATGGTTGTACTGAAAGATTCATAGCATCATACAAAGTGTGGTCAAAATATATCTCAAAAAGTTAGATAGACATTTCCTCCCTGATGGCATTCTTGATTGAGAAATTTCAGTGATCCAGATTCAATAATGGAGAGCGCTCTGAGAAACATACTCTACAGTTTAACAGTAATTCTCCTTGAGGAGAAGTGGAGTTTTACCATTATTAGTTTCAAAAGGAATGGGATCAAGTCAAGATAATCCCATGACTGGTTTTTATTATACTCCAGAAAAATAGGAAAGATTCTTAAGCAGAAAAGATATTACTTACATTTTAATATATTAAGATTGATTTCTTACATGCAACAATCAAAGTGAATTGAATCAAAGAGAGAGTCTACAGTTTAAACAATGTTGCCTGTTTAAAATTCTAGGATAACTTTTTAATAATGCAAGTGTCCTTAATAAAAGCATTGTGTATATATCTCTATCTTTCATATTGTTTATAAATTAAGTGTTTTGTAAATCAAGGCATTCTTTGTACAAGGTAAATTTGTCACTTTTTAGTGGTCTTTTTTTTTTTTTTTTTGTAGTTTATCGTTCTGTAAATTTCCTTATATTTTATAAGCACTCCTTGCATCAAGGCAGTAGGAAAAATTGGGCCTTTCAGTTAACCAAGACCAATTCAGACTGGAATTTTCCAGAGTTATATGATTTCCCTTTGGAGGTGTTTCAAATTAATCCCTTTCAAACTATGGCAGTGGATTTTAATTAAGCTAGCATTAGTACTTATGTCAAGAGGAAAAAACATTGTAAAGCTCTCTCTCTTGACCTTTGAAATAATAGTTAACCTCAGCGTAAGCAGACATTTTAAATAAGACTGAACTTAGGGGCTACCAATTGTGCTAAAAACAAGGAGGAGATTTTATCTGACTTAAGCTTATTTGCCATAAAATTCGCTGTGTTGCTTGTCAGTCTGTCTAAACAAAGATGTGTGACTAAGCTTGGTCTTTCTTAGACTGTCTGTCTTTCCCAGGTTCCAAAACATCAAGTTTGTCAGCTAGTCATTTGCAGCGGGACTGGAAACACCCATGGGGCCTGTAGTGTAAGTATCTCCTTTATTCTCATAAATGTCTAATAAGAAAGTTTGAAAATAGTTGAACATGTCTTGGGTTTACCTATTAGCTTTCATACTCATGTGCTGAATTTACTTTCATGATATGACTGTTTCTATCTTCTCATGCCTTTCAGTAGTCACCAGTAAAATAGGCCCAGTTAACTCCTAGTATGAAATTTCACATACCAACAGCCCAGACAGCTGCTGCTTTTATTAAAGCTAGTGACTTGACTAAAATTGTTATGAATGTCTAGAAAGGAAAGATTTAATGTTTGCAAATTACTACAGATTTATTTTCCATTCTTATGCTTTGTGTTTAAAAATCATTATTGTAGGCACTTAATATCTTTTACTTTATCACAAACTCATACTGTGGTTTGAAGTATATTTTTCTAGATTTCATATTCAGATGTGGTTTACTTCTCATAAGATTTACAATCAGTGACAGAGACGACATTTTCAATTCTTCATCTGGAATCTCCAAAATATTTTCACAAATACGTTAAGATTAACGTGCATCTTTGTATTCACACATGCCTCCTTACTTATTCTGAAAGATAATTTACACATTTGCCATTGCTTTATGATTCTGATGGCAGTTGAAAGACAACAATGAAAGACACAGATCTAGCTTTAATTCCCACTATACCACTCACTTTGCAGCTTTCCTCCTTTCTCCTTCCTGTGCCATGTAGTATCTTACCCGTTTAGAATGCAAGTTTTTTAAAATGTCATCTGTTTCTTACCATATGCTATTAAAAGCCGGGACCAGGTAAGCTTTGATCTTGTTACATCTCTAGATTCCACTATAAATAGGTAATAACAATTAGTATAACAAAGATATGGAAGAATAAAAGACTGTTTTAAATGTAAAAAGAAATTGTATGTGTGAGGAAAACAATATGCAAAAGTGAATCATATTCAGATATTTTTAAACTTTCATGCTCTACATGTAAAAGAAGTAAAAGATAATTTTTTTCCTAATGTTTTCCCTGGTCTGAAGAACATAGTACTACCCTTTGACCTCCAGGCTGGTCATATTAATTCCTCTGGAAGTGGAGAATTCAGAGATACCAGGTGACAGAAAACATTTGATACAAGAAGCCTGATGACCACTGGACTTGTGCAGTGGAAAATGAGCTCAAAGACAAGTTCTGGACTAAAAACTCACGTAAAAGGGTATTATATCTAAAAAGAAAAAAAAAATATTTTTCTGAAAAAGCTCTTCACAATACTCTAGTGCATTTCTAAAACCTAAAAGGAGCTTGAAAAATGGACTGAATAATAGGAAAAAATCAAAGATAAAATCTCATGGGTTCTGAAGACTTTCTGTACTATAACACAAAAAGATAATAACTTTGACAAGCATTTATAATTTCTGTTACATATCTTCATACACATGAATTGAAGAAACAGCGGAAAGTGTTCCCTGAGGAAATAAGTCAATGGAAAACTGACAAGCAGTAACAGCTGGATTCAATCACCCCCTACAAGGTACATTCCTCATATTCAAAAAACTTAGGGAAAAGAGAGTTCATTCCTTGAAAATTATGTAATTCAGGACTGCCAAAAGGGTCACCCAAAACAAAAAACAAGAGTCCACATATGAATCATTGCATAATGAATAGAGAAACTTGGAACAAAGAAAAGAAACTTCATATCAAGGAAGAACCATTATCACAAGAATACAATGGTCTGAACAAATCCATAAAAATCACTATCATTTTGCAAGAAGGTGCTACCACGACTCCTAGGTTTCAGTGTTACATAAAATCTTTTATAAGCAACAGTGAAGGCTAATGCACTATTGTAAATTAATTTTAATGAGTCTTGAAATGTTATTTTAGGTCAGTTTCTCATGTTATTCACTATTATAAAACTGACTGAAATTTAATTTGAATTTAGGTTTCATTAATGTTTCCTGTTGATATCATTCCTTTAATAAGCTGGTGAGTTATAGGGTACAATGAGGCTTTAAAAAAAAGCTACTATTGTGGCATAATTCCATAACTTCATTAAAACTTACTGTTACTTAGTTCATTTCTTAGCTTACTGAATTTGTAAATTGATAGAAAAAATTCTTTAAGACAAATCAAACACAAAATCATATACAGTTGTCTGGCAATAAAGAGTTTTTGTTGCTTATATAATTAAACAAATTCAATATATTAACTATGAGCATAATCATCTGACTTCACTTTCCTCTGACTGGGATTTAAATTTAGTTGGTTGTTTTATTTGCTTTTTAAAGTGCATATCAAGTTACAGTCTCCAAAAAAAG
The DNA here is from genome assembly GCF_030936135.1 of Gavia stellata. Lineage (NCBI taxonomy): Eukaryota > Metazoa > Chordata > Aves > Gaviiformes > Gaviidae > Gavia > Gavia stellata. The sequence goes on along the minus strand of NC_082597.1, from coordinate 19,898,692 downwards.
GAAAATGGATCCTATTAAAAAACCAAAACAAAACCCTATATATCAGAATATCCTGTATTCTTACCAACAGGCAAGGAATAAACTAGTGAGACCAAACGGTAAATTTCAATGAGGTGTTTCAATCCAAAAAATGTTTAGCAGAAGTAACAAATCTATTCCTATGGAAGATAGCAATTAAAAGCATTTAGAAAAAACAATTAAGAATACTAAAGGAAATGTGGTGGATTTAAATGATCCAATACCTATAGGAGCAAAAAAGAATTAGAAGCTTTTTTCTTCATCTTTTTTTCCCTGCCTCAGTATATCAGACGCTAAAAGTCTGCAAAAGAGATCAAGGTACTGATGGATTAAGAGGCATTAAAAGGGCAGTTAAGCCAGTTAGGGGAGATAAACACATTGCCATGGACCTAACGGATTCTTTTTTCTTTTTTTTATCCCTCTCCTTTTTTCTTTTTTTTTTTTTTTTTTGTTAATCTCAACAGCTGACAATGTGGGAAAACTTTGAGGTCTCAATTCAGTTACCTAAATGTAGGTATCTGGTGCCTGAGGGTGTTCAGGACAGTCACAGAGGTCTGGAAGGTAGGAAGCAGGACTGCATGGGGGTACAGTCCTTCCATTGAGGCAGCTGGAGGCCAGGGCAGATGGGCAGTTTCTGTTTAGGCGAGTGACTCAATGTCACCGTATTCCTGTTCCTCTCTGGTGATGAAGTTACTGTGACAGGTTTTAGTGAAAATCTTCAGATGGACCTATGGTTTACTGATCATCTATCATGAACCCCAACTCCATTTTGCCACTGTTTTAGTCTGAGAATTTGTCAGGAAGACAATTTTAGGAAATCTCACTTTGGACACAATTAGATCAACTATTTATCATCAAAACTGGAATATTTTTCTATTATACTGAAAGGTCAGGTGAACCAGACAGTCTGAAACAAAGTAACTTGGAAATGCAGAATTAGGTCTAGATCATCTTTGGACAAAATTGAACATCTTTTCTTCTTTCTTTTTTAAGCAACGCAAAATGTGATTAAAAGCTGGAGCACAGGCAAAAGACCAGAGAAAGGATTCCAATGTTGAAGACTACCTTGACTGAAACATCTTTTCTATTTTGCATATTTTGGAATAAATTTATATTTGTTTAAAGTCATCTGACTTTTTGTTGAAATGGACTCCAGCATTAAGTAGGAAACTGTTTCCTTCATCCTTACTCAACCTTGCTCACTATTTGCTATAATTCTTTCTGAATAGCAAAATCTGTAAATGAACTGTGTATATATATACTTATTTAAACTAAGAGACTTAAATCCAGTTATGTTGAGCAAAAACTTATACATGTACTAAAATATATTTTTAAAAATTAATCATCTATGGCAAGTTTTGTTTCAGAGCTCCTAAAATACAACAGCAAATGGATAAAAAGGTAAACAAGTCTGCTTGTGAAACTAAAATAAACTCTGAAAAGTCCTAATGCCATGAAATAAATACAATGGCTACGTTACTTAAAAGAAAAAAACCCTGAAGAATGTCTATAACTTAATCCCATTCTGTTAAAATACAGAGCTGATTGCAGAGAAAAGGAGAAAGGATGAATACAGGCAATCCTATGACCTTTTCTAATATATTATAAAGATTATAGCTTGGCCTCAAAGATGCAGTTGTGAGTGTTGTAAGTATTTCATTAAGCATTCCTTAGGATTCATTCCCTTATTTTTTTCTTTTTTGAAAGATAAGTTTTGTTGTGTTTTTTTTTTTTTTTTTAACGGAAAACATCACTGTAAGCTTGGGGAAAATATGCATTGGCAATATCGTGTTCACCTTCCCTGGCAATGCTGCTTTCCATCATAGAAGCATGAGAAAATAAGACGAGAAGACATTTTTAACAAACTTTTGTGCCACAGTCACTTCCTCAGTTATAATCACTAAGTATTTGGCATTAATTTTATTTCCCTTTCATATTATATCACTTTCTAAATATAATTCAGACAAAAAAGATGTCCTAGACACTAATTCTTAGGTTAGTGACTGCTTTAAAATAACATGATGCTGCTGCTATTAAAACGTAATTCAGCTTTCAATAGGCGGCTTGTGCCTGACAACTAATTTTTTTGTTTCTCCCTGGGGTAGTTGCTAGAAACAGACCCCAATGTAGATCCATCCTCTGACTGAAGCACAGAAAGGAAAAGCTGAAAAATGAGCAATGGGAACAGCTTGCTGATGAAGTTGAATGAAGAGCTAGTAATGATATTGATGACATTACTAATTACTTAGCAGGCAGAATTCAAAATGAGAATTCATTTGTCACCATGATATCATCAATCAGCTTTCTATTGCCTTGGATAATAGATTTGTGCTTGCTTGGTGCAGTATGAACTTCGTTATATAACTCAGTTTGTGTATCTGTACTTCTTAATTTTTATCTTTTAAAGTTTTACTCTTCTAGGTATTGCATTGTGGTTTTATGAGTGTCCTATTTCAAAGGTTTGGGATTTTATGCTCAAATCAGATAATGAGTTTAAAGACCACATAATCTCTGATCTTAAAAACAAGCAGATGTTCGTTTATTTTGAAAAGATCATAGCCTAAAGTCACACCCATCCCTGATGCAAAAGGAAGTATATTCAAATTTGATACTTAAAAAGGTTCAGATAAATTTCTAGACAGATATTCTAATGAAAAATTTACAGTAAAAATATGCAAGTTCCTCGAATTCAGGGACACAGGATCAAAAGTTCCTGACTGCTTGAATAGAAACAATCTTATTGGCATTGATTTAAGAAAATCAGTCTTTTCAAACAATCCAGTAGTCCTAACCCTTCAACCTGTGAACCAGTATCACAGTCCCAAGAGCCTGGAGGCTCTACAATCTCTTCCAAACAGCTGAGATTCCTGGCTGAGTCATCCCATCAGAGAGGGAGCTGGCCAGACTTCACCAGCTGTGCACTCCAAGATTTTCCTCTCTACTGTCCAACTGGGCATCTCAGTGTTTTTCATCTCCTTTCTGGATTCTTGAATTCCTGCCTTGGCTTTCACAAGGCCACTTTCCATTTCATGGGCATACGCTGTGATTGTTAGTGCTTTGCTTTGACGTAAGTAAAGAGAATATCTGCTCAGTCATGAGGGGACTGCTAATTGTCCCCTTGGAAGTCACCAGAGCTGTCAATGACTCACCCTACCAGCCCTGTGTCATGGGGATTAACCTGAGTCACCCAGGTTCCTGAATGAAAATGTTGTCACCGCAGGGGTCTGCTAACCAACTGTAGCCAGCCAAGGAACCACCAACCTGAATCAGTGAGTACATTGTCTTTTAATATGCTTACAGTACTATAGTCTAGTAATATATGCCGCTTGGAGGTACCCTAGAACTCATTAAACAACCTAATGGATCATCTGACAGTTGGAAAGGTTTTCTGTGCAAGCGAATGCTAAAGCAATTGTGTTAATTTGAGGCTGCATTATTATGCCATTTCATTTGCACTGTTTTCTATAATTTTGATTAACGCCTAGATTGTGACTAACACATAGAAGGAATGAGGGATAATATGCATAAAACTACAGTCTCTGGATGTTCTTACCCTCCTTCTAGTTTGTTCATCTACAGAAAGACAACACATAAAAATAGAGAGGGAAAAAGGGGTTAGTACTGTTTTTCAGTCTTGTAAAATTTATAAGACTATAAGTTTATTGATTTTCTCTATATATCACTTCTTCTATGAGATGGGAATGCAGTAGGTTTTATTTAGTTGAGTATCACAATCAAGAAAAAGCAATTTATATACCTTTTAGTCAAAAGCAGAGAAAAGCTTTAGAAATGTTTTTAATATCTTAGAAACATTCCCTTATTAAGCAGATTCAGGACAATTCAGGTGTTCCACTTCAGTGAGTTTATAATTGTGTCTTGGATTACATGAAGGTCATTAATTTCTCCAGGACCCTTTGAAGTACATATGTAGCTAGTCAGAAAATCTCCACAGAACTGACTTTCATTTGCTTTATCCACATCATTTCTCACTCAGTGACATTCCACAGAAACTGAAGACTTTTTTATTTCTTCTGTTTACAAATGTTGGACAGATTAAATTAAAAAAAGTAAATACTACAATAATTAAATATGTTTTAAAAAATTAACAGTTACAAAGAAGGTAACTGCCAGGATACTTTTAACATGTATTAGGTTGTATTACAGAGAGAATTCTTAAAGCATGCCACACTTCCACGATCTCCAATTCTTATGAAAATGGAAGAGACTCATGTGGATTTTCTCTCTGTCTTCATCTGACTCCTTACAATAATTGCTCTAAGTAGAGTTCAAGGTATATTACTTTATCTCCTCTGAAAATCTGAGTTCAGGAAGCTCCTACAGAGAGAAACAGAAGATGGCATCCTAAAACTCATCAGAATCATACATGGAAATGTCTTTAACAGAGCTCTCCCAGAGGAAAGAGATGCTTCTTAAAATGGCAAATGTATGGTTTTAAATCTGAACTGCAGTTCTAGACAATACGTTTGAAGGTATTTGAATATTGTGTTATCTGCACATTGCCTTGCTCTGTGTAATGGCAGTAGAACAGACATACCAAGTTTGATACACTACACCTGTACAAAGTTGGACACACTACACCTGACTCTCCCGTATGTCTGTTTCCAGCCACTGCCGTGATAAGCTCTTTCAGAGGAAAGTAAAAGACCTCCATAATGCATGCAAGCCAAACATTCATGTCAAATACAACAACTTTAAATGTAGACTTATTTTTCTGAATAAATGGATGGTGTTTTCCCTTCTTGTATGAGGGAGATGTGTCAATTTCATTGGACGCTGGATTGTATTTGCCATTAGGCCAATATGTGCAATAAGCTTAATCTGATAATTAGTTTCCAAATAAAAATGCAGTTTGGCAAATTACTTTTTATTATTATTATTAGTTGAACTTTTTATTTTCCCTTCTGAAAACTCCTTTACACAAAAACACTCAAAATGGCCTTCCCTTTGTGTAATGAAAGATTTGGAGCAAGAAAGACTTCATTCGCTGTAGCTCAGACTGACAGCCTTGTCAGAGGCCCCTGTTGACAGAATTCTACTAGGTAACAAAAATGGAGCACAAAGGGAGCAATTCTATGACCCTTTTTTGGATTTCTTTTCTTTTTAATCTATCAGCAATTTTCAGGCATGGTATTGTGCTGGAAATAGCTTATTATTGCTAAATTTGTTCCTATTTTTTAAACAGAGGTGACTGACTTTGGTCTTTGAAAGTACTCATTTGCTTTTCTCCCTGTACTTATTATCTCTTCTTTTTTTTTTTTTTTTCCCCTGAACACAAGAACTGGTACTCTGAAAGAGCTGTTGATTAATCTAATGACATTTAATGAGATAAATACGTGGAATGGAAAACAGAAGAAGGAGAGGCCTTTGATCTTTTTAAGTTATTAGACTCAATGATAGTGGAAATTTCTTTCTCAATGTATGTAGAAAGGTTGTTTTGGCCACTTAAGTTTCTAATATTGTCAGTTATTGAAAAACACCTCCCAATCTTTTAACCTCAACTTAATTAAAATACATAATACACCAATTGACTTCCATTATTTCAGCATCAGAGAGTCTTATCGTGCTGTCATTATCTTAAGTAAATGGGTTTGTTTTACATAATGTGCAGTAATTATAGTAGTGTCCATTAAAAACATATCTCTTCAAATTATTTTAGCCATAGGTAAAGAGGAAGGTTTTATATATATATATATATTCCAAACAACCTTTCTATAATTGATGATTTTTCCGGTGGGAAAGCTTATTCATTCTATGTGGTTTGTTTTTTTTTTTAAAGGAGAATATATGATAGTTATTAATGAAATAACATAATTTATTTCAACAGTATTCTTTCCTGGAAAGCAGGAACATTTCAAAATTAAGGTCAGTATGAAAAAACTTCTGAAAGAAGTGTTTTGTCCTAAGAAATTCTTAATAGATTTTCTTAATAAATTATTAATTATTAGGTGTCACCTAATGGGCTAATGGCAATGGATTTTTCTCCTTTTCTACATTACAGATATTTATTTGATTGTACCCTTCTTTGAAAATAATTCCTTTTTTTTTTCACTTTACATCTCTTCAATTTAATCTCTTGCAAGATTCTTTAAGGCTTTAGTTTTTTGTTTCCTCCCAAGTTTTGATTTTTTCCCATTTCTTTTCTTCATATTCAAAGCCTTCAAGCCTACCAAACATTTCTTATTCACTAGTCAAAGAACAATTTACATCTCCAACAGCATCATGACTCCAGCGATCTTTACCCATTGGTTTGGTTTTCAATGAAGCATCTCTGAGCATCTCTACAGCTTCTCAGATTTGAGGTGATTCTTCTGCAAAAATACCTCATTTAAATATTCTTCAGTTCCACTTTTGCAATTATTTTCTATGATTCCCATGAAAATTTGACACCAGGATGGCTGACAATCTGTTCTTGCCATTGTCTATTGATACAGCTGTTGATCATTATAATCTCATCATTTCTTCAGGGATATACAGATATATGAAGGAATACTTCTTTTGGATCCACCTTTTGCCTAGACTGTAAACTATTTGCCTAAGGGACCATCTTTTTGTTCAGTGCTTTTACACTGCCCAGCATAATGGAGCCCTTATTTTCTGTAAGCGTTATTCTGTTACTGCAGTGGTAATACAGGGTAACAGAATGACCATATTACAAAAAAGAAGAAAAACTGGATACAGCTTGGCAGTAGTATTAAAAATAGTATGAAAAGAAGATTTTTGCTTCTGGAGTTTCACTTTCTTTTATTCATAACCATTTTGACTGCAGATTCAGAGGCTGTACCATGGTGGCACATCTTCGCAGGTAAATCATATTCGTAATACAAAACGTCTTCTACACACTATGTTCTCCTGAAAATTAATCTTGTGTAGGTACTGTTTTGTTGACTACATTGAACTGAACTACATTATATTGTCCAGAAAATAAATATACCCACTTCAGTGTTCAGATTAGTAAAATTATTAAAAATGAAGGTGACACACCGAATATTTTTCAAAATGCTTGACACTCAGCCTATGTGTTGTATTTCCTTATATTTTCCCAATGTTACACCTAAACACATGACAGTTTGTACCTGCTTCAGTGGTGTTCTTTGCAAAAAAAAGAACACTTAGTCAGTTACTCTTCTGAATTTCACAGAATGTTCTCACAGTTCCCTCATCTTAATGGTGAGTAGGGTGCTTCAGGAGCTCTTTCCTACAAGTTAGATGGAAGCCAGGGAAGCAGCACCTTGATAATTCTTGAATATCCTTTCTGTTGCATGGGCCAATGCAAAACCTATTTTTTTTCATGAAATGCCTCTTTTTTTGATAGTACTTGGAAATGATAGCCTTGGAAATTAAATAATTGCAGTTTGCCAGATTGTCTGAAAATCATTTAACACTAGACAAACACCAAGATAAAATCATGCATAACGATGCAGTGATTAATAAAACAGTTGCTAGGTTTTGAGAAAGCTTTATGGAAATAAAACAAAGCTGGGCTTAAAATGACCTGCACTTAATTCCACTTCACAATTTTTTAAATCCTGTTTAAAATGGCAGGATGATGACACAAGCACTTGCATATCTGGAATCCAAACCACAGATCAGACCATAATCCCAGGTTTTTGGTTTAACCAAATGAGTCCTTGATGTCAGGATGAGACTATCCTTATATAGCCTTTTTCTGAGTACTTTTAGGCACAAATCACTCCTGAATACTCCTTATTAGCGCAATATGTTATCAGTACTTTTCAGTCAGTCATCTCATTTTTGAAAGAATTTATATCATTGTGCAGCTCTAAACACACTCATATCCTATACAGGGGTGTTGCTTAGTAAAGCCCTACCAGACAATAAATAAAACTCTCTAATTACTAAATTAGCCAGTACTTACATAATATGTCAATTGATTGCTTTACCAATTCACTCTATTAACCAATCAAATGGCTAATGGAAGTGCCCTCTCTAGATTCGTGAAGCAGACTTTCAGGTTGTGTACATAATTCTTACAGTCTGAAAATTATATTTCATATCATTAAACCTGTATGTAAGCAGCTATACAAATACAAAAGAGAACACTGACTGAGCTAAAGTTGAGAATAGCACCCGATCTTTGGAGTGAATTACCCCTAAGATGAATTATATATCTGTTTTGTTTGTTCTCCATGTACTATATGTAACGCTCCTTTGAAAAGCCTGCAACTGTGGAAAGGAGGGAGAGAAACTTCCGGATTAGGTTTTGGGACAGGGAGATGGAGCCAGACAGACAGTGCGGGAAAGGCTGTAACACAGAAAGAAGTTTAGTCTTCTGAGAGTAGAGAGTGGACAGTCAGGTCTGACATGTAATGTAAGAGGAAAAAAAAAAACCAACATTTTTAGCAGGGATCCACTGGGGATTGTGTGGAACATGCCGCATGTGTTTTGCAATCCCAAGCACTGCACACCAGAACTACTTCTCAAACAGTGCTGCCTTCTTAGGAATGAAGTAGCCACAGTTTGCCAGATGTCCTGGAAATCATTTAACATTAGTCAAACATTAAGGTAGACCAATGTCTGGATTGCTGCAGCTGAGGATACAAAAAGTTGCTTGTCTGAATATGAAACTAGCGGGAACTGTCTATCCTGTGATAACACAGTGGCCAGGATGTTGCTCGCAAACTTAGAATTGTTTACGTTGGAAAAGACCTTTAAGATCATCAGAACTGAGTGATCTTTATTGGTTTTGTTCTTATGATAATTAAGCATATCTTTAGAGAATAAAAGTCCCTTTCTATTCTTAAAAAGCCTATTTTAAGGAAAAGATCTACCTCAAAGCTCAAACCAAGGTTTCACTGGGACTGGTAAGGCCCCTGCTCAGGGATGGAGGGACCTTGGATACCCCCCCCCGCCCCACCTTAGAAACCAACCTGCATCAGAAGGTTTCCCTTGTAACAGCCTCTGCGTTTGCCACTTGCTGTCACTCACAAACAATATCCACTAGTCACATTATTTTTTTTTATTAATTTATTTTCAAAGACTGAGGAAGAAATCCATTATCTCAGGACTTGATTCTAAATATTGACTTTTCTAATGTTAACAGCACTGATATTTATAGAATACTAAGAGATCTAAATGTGTACTGGGATATTTTGAAGCAGAATTGAGGATGTTGCTGTATGATTCCTATCAGCTCTAGGGAGAAATAATTCATGATTAAATCCACTGCTCTGTTTTGAAAAAGCTCAGCAAGTATGTTTTAAAACCTGCTTTCCAATATTCTATACTCATTTTGCTGGAATGGGGTGTGCCCAGAAGAGCATTCCAGAGCTCTTTGGTGGGAGCAACACACTTCCTGTTAGTCCTAATAGTGTGTGCCTGTGCTGCAGTCCCACATTGGTTTCTCTCTTTCACTTTCATTCCTCCCTGTCTCTCTGTAGGCATTAAAGTTGTTCTAGCTTCCTTACATAGCCCTTATGACTCTTTACCAGTCTCACCTATGACAACTATGTGATCTTGTGGTGAAATATCTTCTTTGATATGTGAGATAGGGCAAAGAGGGCAATAAAGAGTGCAAAGTGACAGCTTCTCTTGTCCTGTTCTCAGCTTTTATTTCAAAGGGAATATAAATCACTCTCTCACACAGAGATCACAAGAAACATTGATTATTTCAGTAGCTCAGTCTGTCATCGAGAAGATATAGTTACAATAACCTGGATCCCAGAGTATTATAAGAGTTTTGTCCATTCTTGAATTTTAAAATATGCCACACCACATAGATATTTCCTGTAACCACTTATTTCTGGAAATCATTGTGCTTCAATCATTGTTAAAAAGGTACTTAACTACACAGTCGATTTAAACTCAAGACACTAATTAAAGATTTTTAATTTAGTTCATTTAGCCAAAAATACACTTCTACCAAAATAGTCAATGTTTTCAGCCTACAAGCAAGTTATAAACAACCTGAGAACAGCTGATACGTATGTTTCCCAAAGCATGCTTGTTTCACCAATGGCTGAGTGCAATGCTGCCCTCGTTCTATACACTTGGAAGAACCTCTTCCATCCTTCTGTTGTGGTTTAAGCCCAGCTGGCAGCTAAGCACACACAGCCGCTCGCTCACTCCCCCCCTGCCCCAGTGGGATGGGGGAGAGAATAGGAAAAGTAAAAGTGAGAAACTCAAGGGTTGAGATAAGAACAGTTTAATAAGTGAAATGAAATAAAATAAAATAATAACAATAATGATAATAATAATAAAAATTGTAATGAAAAGGAAAATAACAACAACAACAACAAACAAGAAAGGCAAGTGATGCAAATGAAAACAATTGCTCACCACCCTCAGACCGATGCCCAGCCCAAGCAGCGGTCCCCCAGCCAGCTTTCCCCTTAGTTTATATACTCAGCATGACATCACGTCGTATGGAATATCCCTTTGGTCAGTTGGGGTCAGCTGTCCTGGCTGTGTCCCCTCCCAACTTCTTGTGCACCCCCAGTCTACTCGCTGGTGGGGTGGGGTGAGAAGCAGAAAAGGCCTTGACTCTGTGTGAGTACTGCTAAAAACATCCCTGTGTATCAACACTGTTTTCAGCACAAATCCAAAACACAGGCCCATACCAGCTACTATGAAGAAAATTAAGTCTATTCCAGCCAAAACCAGCACACCTTGTCATTTTCAACCGTCTTTAGTTTACGGACCCAAAACTGTTTCCAGTCTAGATGAAGACCTTGATTAGCAAATGTAAGCCTGATGACAAGCTTGTTTTCCATCGTTATCTTTCAATGCTTCTCAAAAGTAGTCCGCTACTATACTACCAGGAAATGAACCAGTCTAGTGAATGTTTCTTGGTATTGGACCTCAGTCGTCAATATTAAATATTTCCTATTTGTGCCAGCTAGCAGTTTTCCAGACAATCACCAGGCAAGGTTTAGGAGCCAGAACATTCCAGGAACTATCCTTAACAAGCAGTTTGCATGTTGTCTCCTTGTTCTGGAGATTAAGAGCGTTTATTAGCATAGACACATGTCATTCTGTGCCAGTTGGCCTCAGTACTCAGAAATGTTCCCAGGGATATCTAATTTACTTGCATATGTTAAAAATCTGAAGGCCTTATATTAATATAATTTATTGTAGTATAGCTAACTTGTTGGCTTATTTTTCCTTTCTTTCTTTTTTTTGCTTTTCTTTATATGAGAAAAATGTTTTATTTGTTCAACTCTTTAATCTCTTATTGTGGTTAGCTTGATTTCTCTTTTCATCTCATTTTTATTACAGTGAATTCAAGCTTTGAAAATACTGATCTATTCAGACCCATACCTAATTTGTAATTATTACAGACTAATATGAGGAAATGTGAGGCGCCTCAAGGCATATAATAAATAATTTTATCTTGAATATTTGAATTGATAACTTAAATATTTATCAGGTATCCAGCTTAAGAAACAGTGACAAATTATTTACACATATTTCACTCTAAAAAAGCAAAAGACATTTAGAGAGAGCTTCATTCATTTTCCTTGGGCTGTATGAAACAAATTTTCCCTTCTTCTACGGTAGCAACTGTCAGGAATGCTCTAAATTGTGTTGTTTTGATTAAAGTATGCATTTCTGAGCCTTTCTACAGCAGCAATCATACTTGCGACAAGAGCAGAACAAATGTCCAATTTCAAATGCAATAAATCTATTCCAACTCTTCTTTGAATAATAAAACATGGGAAATATATTTCTACTTAATATTTGCTAGCTTAAATGTTCCCTGCATGTGAAGCTCATCTCACTTCACCCATAAGCAAAATTAACAGTAATCCATATCTGATGAAAGAATAGTTAAGGTTTCCTATCTCTCTTGGTTTGGTGGTTTTTTTAATGTATGGAGCAGATCTATATTACATAAAGCCTGCTGAAGTAGTCAAGGTATCCGGCAAAATTTCAGAATTCTAGCGTAAGAATCTGTGCTGATATAAGCAATAAGTTTATTTTGTTCTCTCGCTAAGAGAACACCACCACTAGATTCTCCTGAATTACTTGAAGGATTACTTGTACCTTTTTCAAAGGTATTTCTGAATTTGTTTGGTGTCTATTTAAATCTAGATTACATCAAAAGAAATCTTAACTGGTAAAGGTAGCATATAGATGGGTGAAAGAGAGAAATGGGGCAAGAACAAAGGTATGTGTAAGTCAGATACATTCCATTTATCTGACTTCATTATATTAAATTGCATTTTTATGCATTTCTAACACATACTTGATGCTAGGAGAGCTTTCTTTTTGTATGGAATTACTGTTGACTTACAGTACTCAAGATAAGAAAAAGGCTTGTTCGACAATTCAGGATAAATCTCTATCACTCAGATTAAACAAAATTTTTACGATTAAAGAATCTCTTCATAATTACTACCACATTTCTGGACACAAGAATAAATGAACCAAAAATTTTTCAACATAATAGAACATCTTGCCTTTAAAAAATTAAAATTTGGTAATGTTAGATATTTCCACTTCAAATAGCCAACATTGCAATTAGATTTTTATTTATATGACCACTATCTATGTGTCAACATTCAATTTCCTGTTCTGTGGGAAGGTGATCACAACTTTGAGGTTCGGATTATTCCAAGGCAGGACTCTCTTAGTCTGTCTTGTGGCTTCATTTCACTTCAGCATCTCTGAGCAGGAACTCCAATTTCCAACCTGTGCTGTACATACCTTCTACACTGTGGAGTATAAATTTATACAAAGTAATATAATTTTCATGTAACACACCGATTATTCCACTCCTTGAATACTCCATTTCTTCTTAGTTGAATCATTAATTTAGAATAAAAGAAAAATAGAATTACAAGAACTATGTTTTGATTATGCTCCCTCACACCTAGATTGATTGCATTGCTTACGTAGCTGTTGGTCCCTTTTGTATATAGTATCACTGGGTTTGTTTTCATTTTGAAGACAATTTTATTTAAAATAACCTTATGAACATCATCTAGAAGTTAAGGTGTAATTCTCAAAGAAAGGAGAAGAAGAAAAAGACAAGGCAAATAGATGAAAAACATTCTGTTTCACTGTGAAAATCACTATGAAATATAAGGATTTTGTATTTCTTGCATAGGAATTCTTGTTATCATAACATGACATGTTATCATGTTAACATAAAATATTGAAAGTTTTAACTACAGCTCAAAAAAACATTTCACATTGAAGGTTCAGTGGACCAACAGTTCCTCTGCTGGGAGAAAAAAAGATATAATGACAAAAAGAAAAAGAAAAGGAAGAAAAAGAAGACAAAAAAGGAAAAGGAAAAGGAAAAGGAAAAGGAAAAGGAAAAGGAAAAGGAAAAGGAAAAGGAAAAGGAAAAGGAAAAGGAAAAGGAAAAGGAGGAGAGAAAAGGCAAAGGAAAAAAGAAAAAGAAGAAAAGAGAAAGAAAAAGAGAAAGAAAGAGAAAGTGACAGAAAGAGAAGAGACAGAGACAGAGACAAAGAGAAAGAGAAAGAGAAAAAGAGAAAGAAAGAGAAAGAGAAAGAGAAAGAGAAAGAGAAAGAGAAAGAGAAAGAGAAAGAGAAAGAGAAAGAGAAAGAGAAAGGTTTTGTTTATTTAAGCATTTTCTTTGGGGCAACCATAGACTCTGGCAGAGTAGGATATTTTCTGATTGATGATAGCTGTAAAATAGCTGTTTGAACTGCTCTTCTTACATTTATGTCCCATTATCTATAAGGTATTTCTGGTTTATTCAGCAATTCTTTTTTGAAAGCATCCTGTAAAACATAATTAAGGTACCTTATCTCGTCTTGGCCCAGCTCTGTCATTTCTACTAAATGGAGAAATAAAACATCAAATGTATCTCCACAATGATCTCAAACTGATTGCTGTGGCCCGCGTTCTACCTACAAGCTGCAAAAAGAGGTAAGAGACAGAGCTTCCCCCATGCCTTCAACAAGTCTGGAAAATGACAAAAAAATGACAAAAAATGACTTATTAGTTAATTGAGTTCTTGCTTCCCTGGACTTTGTGGCACAGAGGAACTTTCCAATACTCTTTCAGAGACACAATGATGAAAAAGAATCTCACTGCACCCCTCTTTCCATCCCCACACTGAGTGGCAGGGCAAGTCAGCCATGAAATAGGCAGCAAGTTACAATGTTCCTGGAGGAACTGAACCGTACAACCCTCTTCAGACTCCAAAAGGAATTTTTGCAGGACTGCCACTGGGCTCCAGATACAAATCCCTTTCTGTACCTGACTGCAAAGAAGCCACACTTCTACCTTTACTAAAATTATATCTTTTTATTGCTTTTTCTCCTTTCCAAATATCTAAATAGACTAGATAATGATCCTATCTATTTATGACCTTATCTGGAATATGAATATGGATAAGAATATGAATGTGAATATGCAGGAAATAATCATGAATATGAATAGGCCGACAAGCAGACAGATAGACTTAGGCCCAGGGTAGACAAAGAATAAGAAGTTGAGACAGCCTAGATAAGGTCGGGAAGTTTCAAAGAATTTGGGGCAGAACTAAAATAGATGTTTAAAAAGAAAAAAGAAAAGAAGGTGTTAATTCTAAAGACTTCTACTAGAGATTGTAGCCCTAAGGACACCAGTCCTTTATTAACCATCTTTACTTATTTTTATAGAAAAATGTTTCATATTTTCTTCTAGGTTTAGCTTAGGGAACAGAATATAATGAAATTTGTATATTTGATATAATACACTATATTATTAATATACCCATATTATACACCAATATTATATTATGGACACACTCTTCACTGGGTAAAAAACTGGCTGGATGGCCGTGCCGAAAGGGTTGTGGTGAATGGAGTTAAATCCAATTGGTGGCCAGTCACAAGTGGTATTCTCCAGGGCTCAGTATTGGGGCCAGTTCTGTTTAATATCTTTATCAATGATCTGGAGGAGAGCATCGAGTGCACCCTCAGTAAGTTTGCAGATGACACCAAGTTGGGCGGGAGTGTTGATCTGCTTGAGGGTAGGATGGGTCTTCAGAGGGATCTGGACAGGCTGGATCAATGGGCCGAGGCCAATTGTATGAGGTTCAACAAGGCCAAGTGCCGGGTTCTGCACTTGGGTCACAACAACCCCATGCAACGCTACAGGCTTTGGGACGAGTGGCTGGAAAGCTGCCCTGCAGAAAAGGACCTGGGGGTGTTGATTGACAGCCAGCTGAAGATGAGCCAGCAGTGTGCCCAGGTGGCCAAGAAGGCCAACGGCATCCTGGCCTGTATCAGAAACAGTGTGGCCAGCAGAAGTAGGGAGGTGATTGTACCTTTGTACTCGGCTCTGGTGAGGCCGCACCTCGAGTACTGTGTTCAGTTTTTGGCCCCTCACTCCAAGAAAGACGTTGAGGTGCTGGAACATAACCAGAGAAGGGCGACGAAGCTGGTGAGGGGTCTGGAACACAAACCTTATGAGGAACAGTTGAGATAGCTGGGGTTGTTCAGTCTGGAGAAGAGGAGGCTGGGGGGAGACCTTATCGCTCTCTACAACTATATGAAAGGAGGTCGTAGAGACGTGGATGTTGGTCTCTTCTCCCAAGTGACAAGTGATAGGGCGAGAGGAAATGGCCTCAAGTTGCGCCAGGGGAGGTTTAGATTGTATATTAGGAAAAATTTCTTTACTGAAAGGTTTGTCAGGCATTGGAACAGGCTGCCCAGGGAAGTGGTTGAGTCACCATCCCTGGAGGTATTTAAAAGACATGTGGATGAGGCACTTAGGGATGCGGTTTAGTGGTGGAATTAGCAGGGTCACGTTTACGGTTGGACTTGATGATATTAAAGCTCTTTTCCAACCTAAATGATTCTATGATTTTATGGTTCTATGATTCTGTATTATTTATATATATGCATGTATATGATTCAATGTACAGATTCATGAAAGCAGCAGAAGAAAATTGGTAAGACTGGTACATTCAAGAAAGCAACACATAGACACACATGAGTTAAAATTGTGTATGCTGTAGTAAATTTTTAGCCTGAATTTACTCATTTAATTGTCCTGAGTGAGTCGGTCTAGCTTAATTAAATCAGTTGAGTCTCTACAGTATATAAAAAGGCCATATAGAAGAATATGATTTATCTAGCCTTCCCGCTGTGCTCAAATTTCCATCTTTGTTGTAGATCTCCAAAATAAATATTTTGGAAACCAATAAGCTTTTTAACTATAGTTGCAATTAGCTGGGATAAATAAACCCACAAATATAAAGAATAATTACTCCTTTTAGGTTTACCATCCTCATGCTGGAAACAGTGGGACAAATTCTGCAATCTATCTCATGTTGGCTAGGTTCTTTCATTTTGCCTAATTTGGTATTATTACCTTTCTTTTTAATTTTTTTTTTTTTCTCTGAGTGACAGGATTTAGCTTCAAGGGAAAGCAAGAGTCCCCTCTTGCTATACACAAAAGCAATAGCTCTTGTCAGTACTGAGTCATCTCCAAGCTCAGTTTTTCTGCTGCTGTTGAGGCTAAATAAGTGCAAGGGCTCTGAGATAGATTGGTGATATTGCCGCTAGCAATTGCAACCAAACCCTCCTGGGTGTAAATTTATGGCAGCATCCCCTGGCCTTCACGACCAGATGCATTTGCAAATGTTTTCACCTTGACCAAACATGTCAAACTCATAATCTCAGCATGTTTCTTGCTGGTGAAGTGCGGTGTCTAGCTACCAAGAGTGGGAATTTTCTCCATTTCAGACCTTTCTTGTTTTACCAGCTTTCACATCTGCCACTTTTCTTGTATCACATGCCAGGTATGATGTAAGAACTAGGGCAAAATCCTAGGACTGCCTCTAAGGAAGTTTTTTGCGCTCTCTGATGAAAAAGAAAGTAGACAAAGTGAAAAGTCAACTTGCAAACTATGTGTATTTTTTTACTATATAGATTTTAATCAGCAGGGTAGAAAGGGAAAGAACAACTCACAAGATGGAAATTGAAGGCAAATGTGTGGAAGATAAAGGATAAAATTAGTACCAGTGATAAAACTTGTAATGAATTACAGTATTTGATTTCAGTACTAGCTGTTAACATTTATGCATATAATTAATCCCTAGAGTATATCAAGACATTTATTAAATATTAAATCTAAAAAGGTATCAACTGAAAATTAAAAGAAAATATCCCTGCTCACAAAAAACTTCAGCAAATAGTTCCAGCTAGAGGCCCACGATCATGAAATTTGGTACTGTGTAAGCAGTGTCAACCTTAATTTTACAGGATGTGTAAAACAGAAGTACAGAAGATAGAGGTGAAGGTAAAAAACCAAATTCAGTGTTTTGCCGGTACTCTAGGAAGGCTGGAAGCCAATTCACACTGGCTTTCAGTGGAATATGGGTGTGCGACTCCCAGTGGGGCCTGTGAAATGTCATCCTTAATTGAAACTGAAAAAAGCTTACAGTATTCTGCATTAAAACTGTGGTGATTTCATAGGATTGTCATAGAAAATTATTGGAATTACACAGTGATGCATGTTAATTTTTCCATATCACCACCCAATAAATTCTGCAATTAACCCATATCATTGCTCTAATATCATGTACTTTGGGGAAATCTTTTCAATTAGAAACTCAGCAGTAGGAGTGGAGAATTGGATAGGATGCCTAAAATTGGATTTACTTTGCTCCTTTTCCCTTAAGGTTAAAATAGGGTTTTGAAAAATAGCATTTTTTCTTTATGTCTTTTCTTATAGGCTTTTTCTCTCCTTCCAATGGAATTAATGAATGATATGAAGTCAGAAAGCACAGGAATAAAAGTAAAAGGAGATTTGTGCATTTATTAAATGGAATTTGGAATAGTCATAAATGAGTGGTAGCTGTTTTAACCATCATCAAAAAATGAACACAGACTTTTTTTCTAGACCATTTAATTATTGGCAAGGACCTCAAAGTGAATAATTTTCACTGGAAATCAAAAAAACCAACAACAACAACAACCAAACAGTATTTAATCTCTAAAAATGTATGTTGTTTGCCATTTGTAAATAAACACAATTAAATACAAGGTGCTTATCATAACTAGGCTGTCTATTGAACTGTCTATTGAGAGAGAAATGGGATATATTTTCTATTATAAAGAGGTCAGTAAGTGAGAGGACAAGTGCGGACATATTTATAGTTTTGACAGAGGGACAGGTTAGGTGTTTATGACTCTGTTTGCTTTTGTGTCTTTTTGCTGGGGGTTTTTCATTGTTGTTGTTTCTTTCGCTGTGTTTTGCTTTTACAGCTGTTTTTACAGTGTTGTTGGCACTGACCCAGAAACTATTGCTCAAAGTCCACATTTTGCTTTAGTGTGTTTCCTAACCCTAGTCTGGGGTTGGTTTTATACAAAATCAGAATTGAGGTTCAGTACGCTTTTATAGTCTCAGTACATTTTTCCTTTTCACATTCTATTTTCACATTCTCACACTGAAGGATACAAGGATATCTCATTGATTGCGAAGACTAAAACATATGCCCTAGGTTTGGAAAACATGGCTCCAGAAATTTTGTAAGCTAGCTCTAGATTGATTGTGACAACTTCATTCAGACACACTGTTAGAATATCAACCAATGTGAGCCTTTAGAGTTGTGCATCAATGCAAAGGAGCCATGAAAAATTTTATAATATTCCTTTGCAATATTCCCATACCGTGACTGTTCTTGATATAGGGAATTCCCAGGACACAATTCACCAGCAGTACAATAATCTTCATTACTCTTCGATACACTTATAATGATGGCTATTATAGGTTTAGTTAGACTTTATAGGAGACTATTCTACCCATTAAAACAGTAAATGCTGGCATTAAACAGATTTGGACAATAATCATTACTGTGCTGAAACAGAAAGATATGTCCTTTGCCAAATGGTATGAGAATCTCTTTTTGAAGAAAAACTCAAAATCTAGTTCATCTTGAATACAGTATTTCTCATTAGTCAGGAAAATATGTCAAGTTTCCAGGAAAAGCTCCGAATTCACAAAAGATTTAGGGTCAAGTCCAGTTTCCTTACTCATTTGAGCAACTTTAATATGTCAGAGTGAACTGTTTCTAGAATAAGAATATCAAACTGAGGGATTTGTCTCTGAACAAGCTAGCAATCAATTTACAGTCGTGTCAGTCACCACATTTTTATATGTAGCAGTCACATAACTGATTAATTCCATCTAGAGCCTGCATAAAGTCCCTCCCAGAAGCTCCATAAAGTCATTAGTTACTTTGGTCAGTAAAGACCCCATTTAGAGTAAAAAATAGTGAAATTATTTTCAAGGATCAAGCATTGCTTAAGCAAAGGGAATTTTTATAACGCTTTTATTTTTTCATTCATGTCACTTTCAGGTTGCATATAGTATCAATATCACATGATACTAGTAAAGATTTAGATCCATGAAAGGACAACATTTGAGAGGTACCCACAACACTTAAGGACTGAAACATTAAATTTAGATTCTCTGGAATGTCAATCAACTGACTTAATGTCCCTTGGTGTTTTTTTCCCCCTTGGTAAAGGTCTTGGAGTCTCTTCCCCTAAGGCTGGCTGGATTTGCCATATATGGGTTTATTTTCCACTCAGATCAACGAGTTAGGCACTCCTCAGTCCTGTTCAAACCATTCTGGAATATGCTTTCACAGTAGCTTTCCCACATATCCACTGATGCAATACAAAACCAAAACAAGAAATTTCCTTCATTCTTACTCAAAAGCTTATTTGTTAATTTATTTTCATAGCATGTGTGATACAGGAGTTAGAATCTATGGCTTTCCCTCAGTGCCTGAATTCCTGCCTGTTTCTTTATCAATTAAGCTTACTAAGAACTAATTTTTGAAAACTCAAAATCTAACCTAAAGATTCAAGCTCCATCGTCCTCTCATGTACTTTCTGTTGTCTCAGACAACAGTTTTATTGACTGTTAGAGATTATAAGAGAGAAATTAAAACCTCTGCACTCATTGTTTGCAGAGCAAGGTGTCTAATTCAGCACTGAACACATCTTGATGACAAGAGATATAAGAGTTTCAAGTTATGATCCTTGCAGAACCAATGGCTCAGGTACCTATAATGCATGACTATTTAGCCAGAGCTTAATTTATAGAACAAGTATTATCTTTTTTATGGAGTTCATCCTGGCATTTGCATACTAACTTGAATCATGTGGAATTTATTTCTCTGGCTCTGGAGATGCTTCACAGTGAAAATAAATCTGAAGGAAGAATATGTCATATTAAGTCTAGACTAGGAAACATACTAACAATAGTATGTCAGTATGTATAGTCAGTGCCTTTCATCTGAGATATTGTTAACAGATTTCAGTAGATCATGAAGACACAAACTGCTACACAATGTCACCTTCATGTTACTTGGAATGGTGGGATACTCATTTTTAAAAAAAAATTGTCACAGATTAAGAAACTACAAGTGCCAACCTGTATAAATGGTTAACATCAGCTAGGGATAATTTCCAGTTGTTCAACAAATATAAGAATAGCAAATAAAAAACTAAATTCTAGAAAATATTTTAAAATTAGTTTTTATTTTATTGAAACTGTTGCAAATAATTATCTCTTCACTAATCAAATCCATAACACCATTATCATTTTTGCTTCCAGGTAAATGAAAAATAGATGTCAATACTTGATTCTTGTTCAGTGCAGACTTTAATTGCTTTGATTTCTTGTTATTTGCATTGTTATGAAAAATCCGATGACCTTTATGTTACATTAGAACATCAGAAAAAACGGAGATACATTTCTATCTTGAGATGAAAAGTACTATTTGTTTTTTATGTTCCAGTCCATTGTTGGGACTTAAATCCCCTATGGGTGTATTTTAAACTAAGATGCCAAAAGGAACCATGCTTATTTATTCTCTCTTGAAAGAGATGTAAATAGAGTCAGACAAATTGATATTCGTGATCACACATAAAAATATCCCTCAGTTTTCTAGTCCTCATTTTTTGTGCCTTGAAATTATATACAGTCACATCCTAATTTGTTTTTTTAGCATTTTCTTAAGAACATACAAATATTTCAAGTTTAAATGACATATTATATTTTTTCTCCTTTTTATTTTGTATTTTGTATTAAAATGGTGATCTATTCATTGGTATGCTAACAGTAAGAAAGAGTATTTTTTTTAAAGTTTTTTTTTTAATTATTATGATAAATTGATTATGGAGAGGAGCCTATCTATAGCTCAAACCTTCCTTATTAATAAAGACTGGGCCATTGTCTAGACCAGTGTTGAGTTTTGCAATACGTGAGGCAGCATAGAAACTGCAGTGAGAAATCACTGAGGAGTCTGATGTTGAAATGTGTTCCATCGTAAAAATCTTTATTTCTGCTAAACGTCAGGTGCTTAAAAAGCCCTTTCATGCTGAAGTTATTATGAATGAGTTTAGCTTACATATCCGGTTTTTTGAGTCTTTCCCAGTGCACAGCTAGATTCTCCCCTGCAGTATGTAGGAGGCTATCTGAATTAATGCTTCTGCAGTTTACAAAACCTCTTGTGCTACATAATTTTGCTGGATGGAAAAAGATGGAATTAGATGTCTTTTGGCAGACTCGGTGCAACCACTCACATATGAGCTGTCCTGCTGTTCCCTCTCTGAAAAGCCATTGTCCCTCTATTATTGTAGACTTCCATCTTGGCAAAATTGCATTGCCACAGTGTGATTTCCATGGGTTTTATTTTAAACAGAATTATTTATGCTATTCTTACAAAATCTAAATCATCATGAGAGCCTCTAGAGTGAAGGTTAACTCTGTTGCCAACAGCTGTAACTTCACTCTCCAAAGCTGAAGCTTGTTGTGGCAGCAATTACTGTCCATCCCTGTTCCGATAAATTTGTAAGTGTTTTCCCTTTGATCAAATATGTCAAGCTTTTAATTCTGTATAATCACTGATCACATGAAGTGCCAGACCATCTTGTTTTAGCATCATTCACATCTGTTGCTATTTTCCAGTCACACAGGTAAAATGCATTGACCTAGAACATATTACTTTAACCTCAGCACCCTTGTGTGACAGAATGCCAGATGCTTCTGAAATACTATTCCCAACCACTTGAAACCCCAAGAGATGGCATGCTAGCTGAAATTAAAAAAAAAAAAAAAAAATCAGAAAACCCAAAAAACCCACAAAAAATAAGCAAAACAAAAAAAAATCAACCACCATCCTTTCTGGCACCACATACTTGCTAAATTTGCAATGCTAAGTACTGCAGCACCTTTTAGGTTTATCACAAAACACTCTCCAGTAGAGAACTGCCATTTACCTCAAGTTCAGTGAGTGACTGTGGTCAGGAGGAAATAGTAGTGAAAAATAAATAACAAACTGCAGCCTTTATGAAACACCTTTTTTCCACTAGATATTGAGGAAACTTAGTATAACTGCATTCACCTTTAGATACATGGAAGTATAACAAGAGAGTACATGACCCAAGGTACCTATAATCAACTAATAGTCCCAAAAGCAGAGCACCAGAAACTAAAATGAGGTGGAGAAGTGGTATCACAAAGGGGGCCCATAAGGCCTTTGATTTTTAAGAATCCTGTGGGTCATGCAGAATACCTATTAAATTTATGTTACACACTGGAGATCTTCCGGAATAACTGGAGCATGCTACTCTAATGACGGTTAAAAAGTGTTATGTCCAGACTGCAACCCCCTTTTTTTTTTTTAATTTTATACCAAGTTGGGGCAGAAAGTAAAAATTTTGAAAATAATGTCTGATAATAATTACTGTCTATTTTAAAAAAATACAGTACCTCACTTCCCAGTTTCAGCTTTTTATGCTGCTTTGATGTCTAAATTATGTATTTTCAGTGCAAATTTCTAAACAGAAAACTACTTGGTGAGGAAACTGAATTTTTTCTTTTGAAAAATGCATAAATGGGACTCTCTGACTATTTCAGAACTATTTATTCTTGCTTTTGTCCCCATAGTGAATAAATTAATGTAATGAGAACATTTCCTCCAAACTTTCAATAGAACTGCATTTTCTGATACTTTCAAGGACTTTATATAGCAGTAAGCACAAAGGCCAGGTAGCATCATGTAATGCTCTGATAAACTCATTTACTATCTGTTTTCTCCCTATGTACATGAGTTTTAAACATATGCTAATTCAGAAAATGGGAAACTCCTAGAACAGGAACATCCTTCCACCACTTAGATAAAGCCTGTACTCCTACAGTTGTGAACATTTTGTATTCTTAGTGTGCCATGACACTTTTTCAACTTTGAACTGTATCAATTCTGTTTTTACATTATTCACCTTCAGAATTTTGAGCTTTGAAACTGTAACTTAGAAGCACATTTTTTAGACCTGAAGCAGCAAACTGTTATGTTCAGATGGGAGGGTCTACATGTCATATTTTCATATAAGAAAGGAAAATTGCTAGCATCTACACCAAGCAGGGTGGTATATATATTTGACCACACCCAGTAATGCACACTCAATTTTATAGTGACTCCTAAGACTGTTGTATGAATTTAGCTGTAGACCTGCTCTTTAACAAGGATTATTTGCTGAACATGACAAGTTTAGAAGTTCAGCCATTTTTCAAGTCTGAATGATAAAACGTGGTGATACTTTGACATGAAAGTTCATCACTGCAGAAGTTCTAACACAAAAAGATCTTTTTTTAAAAAACGGCAAAAAGAGAAAGAACAAGAAAACACATTTACAGCTCAATAGAAATTAACAAAGAAAATTTCCAAACAGGTGTTAAGCATCAGAAAGTTTTAATTCATGGGGTATTTGAAACAGTTTGGTGGTTTAGTGATTTGGGGTTTTGTTTGGTTTGGGTTTTTTTGCTGCATTGGTCAGCCCTTATTCACACTTTCACACTAGTTTTTATACACTCCAGTAGAACAAAGGGACTTGAATTCCCTCTCTGTTATCATGCTGTATAGAAGGAGTAATTTTAATAAAAGCAGCAGTGCAAAGCAGAAGAGATTTAGCAATGACAATACACATGTAGATTAAGCTGACTTAGATAAACATTTTTTTACCTGTTTTAATAATGGCTCTTCTTTTGGTCTGAATGACTTTTGGGTAACCCCTACTTTTCAGACTTTAATTCCGTGATAACTGAAGCAATGAGACACATGATATTTAGTCATTCCATATGTCGTCCTAGTTGGGGAGCACCTAATTATTTTAATTGCTGGTAGGAGCTATCTAGCTTTTCACTAGCTGCTGTAAATACTTTCCAACACATTTTGAACCCTGCCGTATCTCCCAGGAAGGGTCATAACTACACTTTGAAAATACATATATGTGACTATGCACCATTCACAATATACCATAACTGAATCAGGGCATGGAGGTTTAAACCACAATGTACTTTTTAAATGAAAGATTACTAACATAAAGCTTCGGTTTCCTCTGTGTGGATATGGACATCCATAGAGTAAACAGCTATATCACAGGTGTTAGACAGAAGTTCTTTTCACATACAATGGAGATGAACAGACATGCATTCAGGTCATCCTAAGGTAGACATGAAAAAATACTGGAGGAATCATATCCTAAGAGTACTTCTCCATTTTCTTAAAAATTGAGCTTATGAGAGAGTAGCTCAGCTATAGATGCCTAAATTGTTGACACTAAAGTTAGTCAAGACAATTTCCACCCTAAATGTGTTTCTCATTTTGAAACACAAATGGAGGCATCCTAAGGCAGGCCAGTCTTTCAAAGATATTTTACTCTTTGAAAATGGGGAGTTCTCTGTTGTTCCAGTTAAACCTGAATTGCCAAAGAGATTAGAAATTAAGGCCATATAAAACTTTCATTATCAGATAATAAAAATGGTGTGTGCTTGTTTGAAAGTCTTTGGAAGGAAATAAAGAGTGTTCAGGGCTTTGGGGGTTTTTTGTTTGCTTACTGTTTTCACTGTTATGTATCCACAAATTAGCAGATACTTAACTTTTTTATTTCAAATAAAATAAATTTTCATCTACATTGCTCAGGCTTATCAAGTAACTTGCATCACTCCTCTAATGGAATGTTTCAAAATATTTAATATCTAATTAATGTTTTCTCTGTCAAATTTCATTTAAAAAAAAACAAACCATAGCCATGATACGTATGATTTTAAATCTAGTTAAACACCAACATTTCTGCTGCCTATGAGTTCTAGAACTACGGCTGTATTTTTATTTAAGAATGAGAGGATGCTACTTGTTATGAAAAATACTAGAAAGTATTTTTTATAAGTGCCTGCTTTCATTTATAAAAACCTGTCTCCTTTTATAGAAACATAAACTTCCAGTTAAATAACTGCTCAGCACATTTTATCTACAATGTTGTTATTTGGGGAGTTTAAACTATGAGTAAATTATAAATGATAACATTTACCTCAATGCACTAGTTACTAAACCACATATAAAACTGCAATGAGCTTCATTAAGAAGATGCCTACAGTTATTTGTACAAGCTTTTGCTAGCTTTAACAGTACATGACAGTACATGCATATAAATATCTTGTGTACTTAGTTATTTGTTCAGCAGTAAGGTGAATCAAGGAGAAATACCACAATTATAATAATATCATCGCGATTCATATACTAAAAAAATACAAGCAGACAAGCCTTTCCCTTTCATTCTTTATTTCAAAGGTCTCTTTAAACATAGGATGAAAGCAGCTACGGAAAAATAAGAGTGAGCAAATGCAAGAGCCAGAGACTATCTAGGGTATGTTATCCTACTGCCATTTCACTTCTGCTGAGGCGACATTGCCACTACAAAGTGGCAATGAAGAGAGTGTGCTTTACCCACTAAGTTTACTGGGGTTTACCACTGATTCATTTCAAGAAATGGATCTGCATATCAGGAGATCATATACTCTCTCATGTGCAGCCTGAGGGTTCAGTTGTGCTGCAGAAGTTGTCTACATGAGGCACATAGGGCAAAGCAGAATAGGCTATGAGCTTTACATTTAATTCCTCATGTGCACACAAAGGCTTTCCTGACAGGTAACTTCCTTACCTTCAAAGAAGGAAATGATTGCACTTCACAAGACTGCACACAACATACTATCAGCAAATTAGGATACCATAGATTCAGATCTAATCCTACTGTGCCCTGTACACAGTATACTGAACCACAAGGAGGAATGAAAATTTCTTTTTGTCATTATTACTCAAAAGATCCAAGATCCTCAAAAGGAGAAGAAACTATTTTTACAGCTGCTTCCTAGAATAAGTGGATTGTAAGCAGGGCTCAAGGCAAGAGCCGATGTACAGACTACACTAATTTGTCACCAGCAAAGACCAGCAGCAGCAAACTACCATCCTATCCAAGAGCAAAGGACAAACAGGAAAAGAACTGTGGCTCCTGTAGATATCCCCTGGAGGAAGTGATTACCAAAAGGCGAATTGCAGGGCAGTAAGGTAACCTTGGAGGGAGATTAGCAGTTTCCAAGGCACCACGCAAGCCAAGGAAGAGTGCATACATAGAAGATAAAGAGAACTCTTTAAAGTAAGATACCAAAAGCTCACAAGCACTTGGCCCTGCTTCTTTGAAAGAAGTACTAATGATTTAAAGGGTATGTGTACAATAAAGAGCAGAAAAGACTTTGACTACTACAACTGAAACCATTGCAGCTTCCCCGTCAGAACCTTTAGCAGTAACCTGTAATGTACAACAGTATGAAATGCGAAGTAACACTTGCTGAAGGTATTATTCTTCACAAGAACTGATATTGTAGCAGTAAGGGACACGTAAATGAACAACCACCGTAGTGAAAACTACAACTTCTTTCATAATCATTGAGTCCCACAAATAAGAATTACCTTGTGTTATACTGAAAATCTTTTTCTGGGCAAAGGGAAGACCACATATATGAGAAGCTTAGAATTTGCTGCTAGTCCAAATAAAGTTCAACAGTCTATTAGTGCAAGTTATCTGACTAATCTGGAAAAGCCTTTCACGTGTAATAGCAAAAAGTCATATTCACTAGGCTACACTTCCTAGTTAAAAACTTAATGAATGATAAATAAAATTAAGGTTACCAGTGGGATTTTCTGCCGTGCCAGGATATTAAATATCAGTGTACTTCAATTTTTGAAAAATGAAACAGAAAGTGGACAGGCTTCTACAACATAACACTTCTCCCTCTTTGTCAAAACTCAATATACTCAAAAAAAGACATACGCTTGTTCTACTTTTAAAGGTTAAAGACTATGGGCTACCATATCTGTCTGATTCCAGTACTTTATTTTGTTACAAGAGCATCATATTTTCTTAATATTATTGTTGTTGAACTAGCACTGAGAAATATGTAGAGTGAGACTTAAAAATAATGAGCTCAGCTAAAAAAGTGAATGTGTTCTTTTATCTTTCATGTGGTCATACCAATTACACTTCTCATATAGATCTTTTTGATGTGCAAGTCTGGATGA
The DNA here is from genome assembly GCF_030936135.1 of Gavia stellata. Classification (NCBI taxonomy): domain Eukaryota; kingdom Metazoa; phylum Chordata; class Aves; order Gaviiformes; family Gaviidae; genus Gavia; species Gavia stellata. The sequence continues at coordinate 19,871,295 of NC_082597.1, read as the reverse complement.
CATTACTATTTTAATTGTGGGGAAATATCCCACTGTAAGAATAAAGACAGCAATAGAGAAGCGTTTATTCTGATTCCATTGACTGGATTCCATGAGCTCCATTACTGAATGTGAACTTTCTACTTCTACTTGATCTAGATACGAATAAGCTAGAAGGAGTTCAAGTTCTCTGGGGAAAAAAAGGTTATTATTGATGTTATCATTTTTTTTTCCTCCAGTTGCAAATAGAATCTTTAAACTTGCATGTGTTTTATCCTAGCTCCGATTTTACACTCTAGACATCCCAGTTATATGTGGATATTTGATTTTTCAAGCAATTAAATGTGATACTAGAGAAATTCTTTCCCATTTGTGAAATCTATTTACACCCTTCTTGCTATGTGGGTTTAGGTATAGACAGTTCCCTAGTTCTTCATCCGTGTCCAGTCAAGATGAAAACAAAAAAAACCAAAAACACCCAGGACAATAAACAGTTTACAAAACAGCTGAAAAGTTCCTGTTGGATGAAGAAAGAAGTCTGAGGATCCATCTATATTTCCTCAGGGGTGACAAAAATATATCAAATATGTTAGCTTTGGAAAGTCAATTTACAGAGAAATACCAAAGACATTGCATGAAAATGCACCTTAAAGACAGGATAACACCTTGTTTGGCAGCTGCTCTTCATTCAAAGTACACATTGGGATCTACCTTGCAATGGTAAAATTTTCCACACCACACCGCATAGTTTTATGTTTATCTGATGAAAAGTTAAATGGATAAGTCTATTGTTTGCATATGTTATACCTTTTTAAAGGTAATTGGAAAGTCTTTGTTCTGTCAAAGAAGATAAAATGATAAAACTAACATCCCAGTGGTTAAAATTGACCAGTAAAACTACTGAGAGCTTATCTGTTTGAAGAAAATTTCTCATTTTCAGTTCAGTAGAGAATTGACTCTAAACTGATGGATCTTAAATTTCCTTATGCCTCTTATATACTGAACAACAGAAGATAATCCCATCTTTGGACAGGAAACTGTTGAAATGTTACCCTTTTCCATGACCATGGAGGTGGGGTTAGCTATTCCCTATCAGCCAGTCATCAGAACAGCCCAGGACTTTACTCCACCCACTTCCTTGGCTGCAAAAGAGAAGCATCAAATCCCTAACTTCTGCTGCAGCTTGTCCAACAGCTGTCACTGTGCTCCAGATGCAGAAGTGAGGTTAAGAATCAAGACCTCCTAGGAACAGTCAGTTTCCAATTTTTTGAATGCAAGGTAAAGAATCATTTCCCCACAGCTAGATAAAAATATTCCAAAGACTGACTCCATGTAATTATCATGTGAAAAATAGTGAGTTATGCTAGAAGCCATAGGGAAAACAGGCACCTATTTTGACCCCAAATCCTTCAAAATATAGTCATAATGCTAATCCACTATCCCACTTCTAACAGTGGCCAATCCATTAATTGTTGGGAATAAGAAGTTGCATTAAAGAGGATTAAAATTTCATGGATGCAATATATATACCACAAATATATATAAAGTAAATTTAGTGGAGTAGTAACAACACTTTTCTACACTAGAATTACTCTAGGACTTCAAGGGGAAAAGGAGCAATTTACTTTAGTAAAATTTGAATTATATACAATGCAATTACAGCATTATTTAAATATGGATATTACTCTTAATTGCAAGAGATGTTCACTGGCATATAAAATATTTTTTCCAAATAACTAAAACCTCTTCTTAAAATGTTCTGTAATGAATATAGTGACACACTAACACTGCACAGTTAAAATAGATTATTTGAAAATTGAATCTAAATGTATGGTAATTCACATTCATTAAAAGGCTAGACATTTTTCAAGTGAATGAAACTGTTCTATAAAAATCAATTCTCTGTACAACAGTAGCATATTACAAACCTGTAGTTAAAATGCAGTCATTTAGATGGGAGGAACACTAATTCAGTGGTAATAATTCCATTAACCCAACAACATTTATTCATATTTTAAAAATAAAATACCCACCCTGCATCTGTGTGACAGTGTAGGGTATCTTTAGACTCAGTAATTGTTGGTTAGCCATGAAAGGACAGATGATTCTATGTAACAAATTTAAAACATACATTTAGAAGTGGAAAAGGGAAATGACTTGCAGAAACACCTTTATGTTCCATCTATAGCTCTTGGGCCCAATATTGGATATTTGACATAAAATTAATGGGTTTGTTTCAGTTTATTATCTTAATGTAAACTACCAGATGATTTATAAGATACAATGCATGTAAGTCTATAATTAACTTTATACTTTTATTGAAAACATAAGCTAACACATGTTATTTAGATTTTACGTTTAGGATATTTCTTCAGGTCTTTTTGATTTACTGAGGGGAGTTGCAGAAGTGACTTTGTTTGCCTTTTTAATATCAAGCATTAAGCATCAAAAGGCAGAATTTAGAAAATTGGTAATTGATTATCCTAAGTAGCTGAATTCTGCCTTTTATTAAGAATAACCCAGACTCCTATTATGGAGCCTGCATTCAGCTTCATATATCAGTGTGAAACTTCAGACATTTCCCATTCCATATGTAGTGATTATGATCATGATTTTTTAGTTTAAATGACTTATCTCTTCCTTCTCAAAAAGTCAAAATAGATTGTTTAGACCATATCAAACATTTTGAAGCCTTTTGTTGCAACAGACTAACATTCAATTTTTCAGTTTTCATGTATACAATATAGAAATTTGGCAGGGGAGTGACAGTTGTGCAAGAGATATGTCTACGTCCACCCATAAATAAACCTTCCCCATTTCAGCCCAGTTACAAGGCTGTTAAAAGTTTCAGTTTTCACAAGTAACACCACTTGCCCTTTAAATCCATGCTGAAATCTGACATGCTTCAATCATTCTGTCTGAACCAAGTTAGCTAGAGTGGTGATTGAAAGCCACACACACAAGTAGTTGTAGAAGCCCACAATGTCAAGATATTTTGTACTTTTGGTTTGCAAGACTATGCATCAACAAGTCATGCTGCATAAGGCAGCAGAAATGTCCCAGCATTTGCTACATGTGATGGATTTTTCTATTTTAAGTGTGTGCTATATAAACTTCCTTCAGCATCAAGTGCTTTCCAGAGAAATTATGTCCATAATTCTCAATAACCATTGTCAAGTCCAGTTTCATCTGGATGTTACTGCGCTTCAAAAGATTCCTGATGCATAATTCATTCTGCAGTGCCACAACACTGAAAGACTGAAATTGAACTTTACCAAATGTTGCTTCAGGCAGACAGCTGACTTTCTTAGGGCCATTATTTCTCAGGAGAAACTGAAATTTGTTACCATGGCCATATCCCACCAGAGATAATAAACACTACATTCTCTTGCATTTTGGTATTCTAGTGAAGTTATTTTCTAGCTATGTTTTAATATGTTTAGCTGTCGAGATAATTATTTTAAGAAAACTTCAACCTGACTTTGGGTAGATAAGACGCAAACAAGCGTTAAAGACTTCACTGTGAACAGACAAGCACTTACAGTTTGATTCCATGTTACCTGCAATTATGACGATAGGTGACAAGACAAAAGAGTTGGCTTTACACCTACTCAAACCCTTGAAGACAAACCAAGAAGAACATTTCTGTCAAGGACACTTAAGGAGGCGCAGCTCCTAAAATGTATCCCACTTGTGAAAAAGAATCACTATATTGTTTAAAGGCTATGGGAAATTGAAGAAAATATCTTTGGGTATATAGATTCAAACTGCATACAGATGATAGCCTTGTGATGACACTGTTAGCAATAAAAGGATTCAGATGAGCAGGAATGCAAATTGCCTGATGATCAGTGAGAATACTTCCATCTATGTATGACATAGAGTATGGATCAGAAACTGAAAATGTGATGTCTGACTGCTTATCTCATCTGTCTTTATCTCTACCAGATGCCCAGATAAATGATGATATAGAGTACTTGCACAGATTACAAGCATACTTACTACAGTGCAGGAGAGCGATTTAGAACTACAATTTAACACATCTCATTCATCAGAAAATTATGTGATTTCCTGATAACAACGTGGCCTAAACAATCCCAAATATCTTGATTCATTTCTACAACAGCATGATATACTACAAAATGAACTTTTCTTACAAGATATCCATGACAGGCTTGTTCACTGGTTTTTTTTTCAATGGATACAGTTGTTTCATGACAAACATAAGAACTGTCAGAACAAAACAGTAGGTATGAGAACTCTGCTAGTGGCCAGAATTCCATGTTCAAGTTAAAGTTGGTCTAAACTTGAAACCAGTCTTATGCTAAATATGCGTTAATTTATATGCTATCATCACAAACTATTCCTATACTTAAGGCATCATTAGAAAAATTTCTGATTGATACTTAAGGCCTATTTGGTCACACATTGACATACTTGCTATTTCACTGCCTTGATAAATTATCTGAAAAAATGTTTATAAACTGAATTTGAGCCACATCTACTGTTAAAAGCAACTCTCTACCTATTATTTTCAGCATAAAACAAACAATTTCATTTTTTCAGAATATCTTCAGTCTTTTTTTCTCAAAAGGAAAGATTTTATATACAGGCAATTAAGAACATTCTGCCTTCAAGACAACAGAGAGGACAAATGCCTCCATAAAACTTTGAAAAAGATTGCTAACCTGGAAGGAAAAGCTTGAAAATTCTTTACTACAGACTTCCTACAAAGTTACAAGGTTGCATGTCATCCAGCAATTCAAAGAACACCTGCTGATTTACTGCATGGATGGAGAATGCATACAAAGCAAAATATTAAATGTTAATGGATTACCATTGTCTTAACCTGAAAGATCACAATCAGATACAAGGCAGAGCCCAAAAGAAACAGCAAAAATTTGAAATACACACAGAGTGGCAGCAAATACCTTGAAATATACATTTGTGAAAGTATGACAATCCAGAAGGACTCTGGAAATAAGATCTCACAGAGCGTTTCTCTACTGTCAGTTTGAGTGCTTCTTGTTTCATTCCACTGCAACAGGAAATAAGGATGGGGCAATACTAAATCTTGCTCCCTCCTCCTGGTTCAAATCTCCAAAAGCATTCTTGCTCACTTTCCACTCTCAAACACACTCATGTGACAGCTCTCGTCATGCAGAGCATACTCTTCACACTATTCTATGACAGCCTGTGAGGCAGTTTTCTCTTTATTTTGTCTGTGTTGCAAAAAGATATTAATTCTTAAAAGAATTAATTAACAGCTGTGCTTTTTTTGTGGCTTGAGCCATACTGGAGCTGGGAAGAGGAGTGATACTGGGAGACCATTTGCGGCTGCAAACACATGGGCACATAGAGAAACATGGAATTATGACTTTATATTGTGGGACTCAAGATCAGTTCCAGACAGGTTCATTCAAGCACAATCATAAGAATAAAAACAAATTATTTTGACATCCATCAGGAGAACCTTTTTATGTGTCTGCAGCACTCTAAGTACTGTGCAGCAATTCTGGATCAGCTGATAGGGTAAATAAGGACTCAGTGCCCTGGAGCAGATCACAAAGAAGTATTGGCCTAGGCCCTGCCTCTCAGGGTACCTAATATAAAAAGACTTAAAGATCCAGGCTCTGTCTTGAATAGGTATGGAAAGTTGCTCATCTCTTAACAGAGACAGTGCAGTGCGTTTACTCACCAGCTGTCTTCAGTAGATTGCTCTCTGCTATTCACTGTAGTGCACTGAGCATGACAGGGACCTGACTCTAATCAGCATCCTCCCAGATACAGATTATGGGGATTAGGTACGTATATACTGAAAGAGAGTTAGTCATTACTCCTGATGTTTACTCTTAAATCATAGGTCATTGCATTATTTGGCCTTATTAGTTGGCTAGCTCTTTACTGACTGTATAATTACTGTTATAATAAGACAAATTCTTAATTAATTTCTGTACATTAAGGCCCTCCAAGAGAAATGTGAAGAGTTGTTGCATTGGTGCTTCTGAGTAGAGGCTGTCACTCAGTTGCTATTAGGTGAAAAGAGAAACAGAAACCTTAAGCTGTGATATGGATTACTATTTGCAATTGTTTTTCACATGATTTGTAATTGGCAGTCATCTATACTGCTAGAATAGACTTCTTAAAACCTATACACACCCTTTCAATTTAGATATGCAGTAAGTGTTTACATAGAAATATCATGTGCAGCCAGAAAGACTAGACATAGTTCTTAGCTTATGTGTTTGGAAACCTTTTAACATGTCTGCATTGGACTACAGATGCATCTTAACTGAGAGCTCCTATTGCAGGGTGCTCCTTAACTACCACCTAAAATCCCTGCAGAGCACTGTCAGCAGATTTTAGCAGCCAAAATCCCCTCAGATTCCAATTACATTGAACATGTTCCTACCTCCCAAGAACCAGAGGAAGCTGTTCCTGCCATTCTAGCCATTTCCTTCTATGTATTGTGCATTGACTATGATCAGGCTTTAGAGGGGAAAACACAGGACCACCCTCTTTTCTAATTGCAGTGAATTTTTGCAGTCACCCACCTACAATCCTGCTCAACCAGAGGTGAAAGGAACTGAACCTTCCTTGTTTAAATTCAAAATTGTTGAGAGGGAGAAGAGGCCAGGGAGCAGAATTTGAAAAGGAATTGATTGGGAAAACAGTCTGGAGCTGAATTGCAGGGTGGGTTCATAGATTGTTAAAGATTTTTCAATGGGGAAATGTGGGTACAAGAATATTGGACTTCATGATTGAAGAGATTTTTAACATAAAAATGCCGAAAAGCTTTAGTGCTACAAATTTGTGCCAAATCAGCTCATTTTGCTAGTACAAGATGTTACAGGTTATACGACAGCCAAGACAAATTTAACACTGAAGAGGGGAACAGATCTTACCTTTCCATCCATTTTTTACAATCAACATATAAAACACAGGGAAAAGAGTAATGACTAAATGGAAAAGAACTAGAAATGCTTAGCCTTCCTTTTACTCAGTGGGATCAAAATCAGACTGCCAACAAGATCTATGGTACTTCTGGTTGAAATAAATCACAGAATCACTAAGGTTGGAAAAGACCTGTAAGATCGTCAAGTCCAACCATTAAAAAAAAAACAAAAAACAAAAAAACCCCAAAAAACCCCAAAAACCCCACCCACACACACAAAAAAACCCAAAACCACCCACAAACCACAAAACACACCACAACCCACACCAAAAACAACCCACCCACACCACACAGCACCATGCCCATCAAGCCACATCCCACAATGCCATATCTACACACTCCTTGAATACCTCCAGGGAGGGTGACTCTACCACCTCCCTGGGCAGCCTGTTCCAATGTTTCACTACTCTCTCAGTAAAGAACTTTTTCCTAATATCCAGCCTGAACCTCCCCTGGCGCAACTTGAGGCCATTTCCTCTAGTCCTGTCGCTAGTCACTTGGGAGAAGAGGCCAACACCCACCTCTCTGCAACCTCCTTTCAGGTAGTTGTAGAGAGCGATAAGGTCTCCCCTCAGCCTCCTCTTCTCCAGACTAAACAACCCCAGTTCCCTCAGCCGCTCCTCATAAGACTTGTGCTCCAGACCCCTCACCAGCTTCGTCGCCCTTCTCTGGTTATGTTCCAGCACCTCAATGTCCTTCTTGTAGTGAGGGGCCCAAAACTGAACACAGTATTCGAGGTGCGGCCTCACCAGAGCCGAGTACAGGGGCACAATCACCTCCCTGCTCCTGCTGGCCACACTATTTCTGATACAGGCCAGGATGCCGTTGGCCTTCTTGGCCACCTGGGCACACTGCTGACTCATACTCAATACTCTATCTAGCTGTGGTAATATGATCTTTTTAGGCTATTAAAGAACATTTTGTGAAGTATAAACGGAGTAATTGCAACCTAAAGCTTATTCATCTACAGTTATTTTCATCTTCAAAGCTTTACAAACACAACAAATTCTTAAGTATTTCCCAAAGCATGGAGTGTGCCCCATGAGAGACCTGATGAAGTGGTTACAGGCAGCAGGCACAGAACGACCTCCAAATCGCTCTCTAGAGTCTCAGCTGTCATTAGTAGCAACAGAGTGTAGGTAACATTTTCAAAAATATCTATGTGATTTAGGAGCTGCCAAGTTGGTAGATGAGATCTGGCAAAACTGCTTCAGCATCTGAACATGGTAGTACCCCACAATGATCTGTTTTCTACCTCAGTTCAGAGTTAATTCCTCTAAAACAACCTCAGCTGTTTGCTTCTATACACATGAATTGGAACTCTATGTTTTCTAAAAATTTTTGGGCACAGGAATATATAGGCATGTTTCCTCAAAGCACCTGTGGACATTGTGTAATTAACTCTTCTTGCCTCCCATTCAGTCCCAAGTTCTCAAAGGTGTTTTGGTGCTAAACTACCTACCTTCAGAAAAAAGAAAAAAAAAAGGCATTTACAAAAAAAACCCCAAAACCAAAACCAAAGAAACACCACCAAGGAAAAAACCCACAGGAACTAGCACTTAGTCTGCTCGGGGAAATGGCTGAAATTCAGAATTTCCCATTCAGCATTTTGAAACAGTTTATGAGGTAGAATCTCAGAGAAGTGTTTCAAAGGTTTCCCAAAATAAATATGTTTTCTAGGATACTAGCAGCTGCTAAATAAAACTTTTTAGGATGAACAGGGATTTCAGAGTCTGTATCATGGTAAAGTCCAAAACTGTGAATTGTACTAAAGCCTACAAAGAACACCAGGATTTGCATAATCTCTGGCTGTCTGATTCGAAGAACCTGAGGAGCAAGTACAAGACCTTGTGCCTCTGCCTCTCCCAGGGAATTGGGGTGCTTCAGTGGTTACTTGATTAAAAGAAGAGCAATTTTAGGAACATGAACTAAAGTGATGCTTCCTTTGTGCTCCTTTTTACCCCTGCATTACTCATTACACTTTATTCCAAAGTCAAGGCCAAGCCTAGCAGGAGGGAGCTATCGGTTCAAACCTCCCAAACCTGAAGGAGAGGACACTTTCCTGACACAGCCCTACCACCACTGAGAGTTCAATGAGAGAAGTAGATCACTCCTGATGTATGCCAAGCATGTTTAGATTCTTCTCAGGACTTAGATGACGTTTAAGATATCAGTGTTGTCTTATTTTGCACAGTGTGTAATTTTAGATGCCTCTGAAACTCTCACAATACCAGCAATGATTCGTGGAGTGTTATGCAGTGCTCGACTTCACAGAATCATAGAATCATAGAATCATTTATGTTGGAAAAGACTTTTAAGATCATCAATTCTAACCGTTAACCTAACCCTGCCAAGTCTACCAGGTCACTAGGCTTTCTGTGGTGGAGGGGCTCCTTTTTACCTGTAAGGTTTGCTGCTTCAGTTTTTTTCAGGAAAAGCTGGACAAGCCCTTTGGAGCACAATCTCAGGCTTAGCTGTTTATTCTGTAGGTAACTGTGGGGAATGTGCTGTAGGGGCTTTGTGAAATTCACTAGGGCTGGTGCTTGCCTTTCTGCAGAAGGAACACATTATATCCCTGAATGAATCCAAGAAAATCAAGGACAGTGATGCTTCACAGTGTTTCCAGAAACTATCCTCTTGATAGTCTGTGCCTATGTTTGTCTTAAGTTCCAGATGAACTGTTCAACCTCTCTTAAAGTTTTTAACAATATGATCATTAAGAAAGTATTAAAAAAATGTTACCAGGTTGTTTCTTCTATATATGTTTGCAAATATTGAACAACAGCAACATATTAACTCACTTTGCATTTAGAACATAGAAACAAGACAGGATGAGGGCCTGGAGGTTTGCTGAATAGAATCAAGGGGGCACCGTTTTCCTGACAAAAAATTTAGTTTTCAGAAGTGTTCTTACTAAAGTTTGAGCTCCTGACAGGGTTCTGACACTGTTGATAGTGTTGCTTTCTTTCAAAAAATGTGGAACATTAGTGAGAAACTTCTAAGGATGCACCATAAATATGAGCCCAATGATGATGTCACTACACGAATCTTTTGGTTCAGCTCCCTGTGTTACAAATACCTCATGGCAAAACAGGGGAGTTGGGAAAATGAATGATAAATAATAAATTATAATCTCAGCTGTTCAGAAATTGAAACAAGATCTTATAAAAAAACTTGACTGCATTAAAATACCTGCAGATTTATTAATTTTTTAAGCCATACTTACTATATACTTATTTGTTTTCTGGGTTTTGAACATTTGGTATGTGTGCTCATGCTTTTCTCTAAAACATAAGGCCAATAACCCTTTCTTATTTTTAAATTAAAGCTGAAAGTCTCATGAAATGTAATAATGTTGGAATCCATGGCTTCAGGAAAACCACCAAATATCATGAGCGTACCAATAAAATTGTCAGCATAGGCAACACTGCTCTTGCACAATGACTTTTGCTACTCTTATAAAGTTCATTGTATAAAAGTAAATCATGTAATGTACCTTAAATTACAAAAGCAGTTAAACATTTTATAAACACTTGCTTTGTTCAAGTGCTTCACTGCAAATTTATCCTTTAGTGTGTTTCTCAGATTTCTTTCCTATTATCTGAGACTGTATTTTGGGTTTGTTGGGTTTTCCATATCTACATTGAAACTTTTATTTTATTTCCTCTTCAAAGACCAGCTTTTGCTGCTCAAACTGCTTATAGTAGGAATGGACAGAAAATATCTATGTATGTAGGGATTTTTAAGGCCTCCCTCAGGGTGAGTATACAAATATATTCCTGAAGAAAGTAATGAACTAAGACATTTTGTATCCTTTTTATATTTTATGAATCAAGAGACTTTCCGTACTTGACACTGGACATTAATTCACTTGAAGAATGACTAAACATCCTCAAAACATTGAAAACAGCTGTCCTATCAACCCACAAATGTGGGCAAGGCACAGGTGAAGAACTGGGATTTACTCAGCATGGTTTCACTAAGGGCAAATCATGCCTGACAAATTTGGTGTCCTTCTATGACGGGGTTACAGCGTTGGTAGATAAGGGAAAAGCAACTGACGTCATCTACTTGGACTTGTGCAAAGCATTTGACACTGTCCCACATGACATCCTGTTCTCTAAATTGGAGAGACATGGATTTGATGGATGGACTACTCAGTGGATAAGGAATTATTTGGATGGTCACACTCAAAGAATGGTGGTCAGCTGCTCAATGTCCAAGTAGAGACCAGTGACCAGTGGCATTCCTCAGGAGTTGGTATTGGGACTAGTAGTGCTTAACAACTTTGTCGGCAACATAGACAATGGGATTCAGTGCACCCTCAGCAAGTTTGCTGATGACGCCAAGCTGTGTGGTGCAGTCGACATGCTGGAGGGAAGGGATGCCATCCAGAAGGACCTTGACAGGCTTGAGAGGTAGGCCTATGTAAACCCCATGAAGTCCAACAAGGTCACGTGCAAGGTCCTGCATGTGGGTCAGGCAATCCCAAGCACAAATACAGGCTGGGCGGAGAATGGATTGAGAGCAGCCCTGAGGAGAAGGACTTGGGGGTGTTGGTTGATGAGAAGCTCAACATGAGCCAGCAATGTGCGCTTGCAGCCCAGAAAGCCAACCATATCCTGGGCTGCATTAAGAGAAGTGTGACCAGCAGGTCAAGGGAGGTGATTCTGCCCCTCTACTCCGCTCTTGTGAGATCCCACCTGGTGTACTGCATTCAGCTCTGGGGCCCCCAACATAAGAAGGACATGGACCCATTGGAGCGAGTCCAGAGGAGGGCCATGAAGATGATCAGAGAGCTGGACCACCTCTCCTATGAAGACAGGCATATTTTTTTTAGCCATTTTACAAGGGCATATAGTGATAGGACAAGGGGTAATGGCTTTAAAGTGAAAGAGAGAAGATTTAGGTTAGATAGAAGGAAGAAATTCTTCACCGTGAGGGTGGTGAGGCACTGGAGCAGATTTCCCAGAGAAGTTGTGGATGCCCCAACCATGGAAGTGTTCAAAGCCAGGTTGGATGGGGCTTTGAGCAACCTGGTCTAGTGGAAGGTGTCCCTGCCCATGGCAGGGGGATTGGCACTAGATGATTTTTAAGGTCTCTTCCAACCCAAATCATTCTATGATTCTATGATTCTACATGTAAATCTGCACAACACTCTGCAAGGAGGGAGAAATCACTCAGCCCTCACTCTCAGGGCACCTATCTGTGTTTCATGTGCAGCTTCTCAGCATGGCTTGTTAGCTCAAGACCATGCTATCTGTGGCAACACAACTTCTGATTTGGAAATTACCTCAGTCTGCAAGCTTAGAATATATCCAGAACAGACTCATTTCCACCTTTAATGAACTGTGCAGGTATACTTTATATCTGAGATATCAGATACTGGGGCAGAAGAGAGATAATTTATTCCCTGGTTTGTCAGCAGCAGCTGTTTGGCTCACAGCAATTGCAAGAAATCTAAAAGTTACTGTTAGTTGTCTCTCTGATTCTGTGTATCCTATGGGGTTTTGACTGCTCAGGAAAATAGGACTCCCTTTAGCCTTGCTGCTCTTTGGTTCTACTATATTCATAGCTCAGCTTGAAAGGACCCTTTATTCTTGGGGCTGTTGTGGCCATGGTATAGCCTGTATGCATGTCTCCAATGCTGATGTTAATCCCTGAAGCCTTTTAGCCATTGTCATAGCACCAGCCTGATGTATCAAGCTTGACTGACTCAGGGTTTTTCAATTTACAGTGAAAAGAAGTGGAAAAAATGAATGGATTATGAAGTGAATTATATATATTCTAAACAACAACCATAACAAACTCACAATTTAAAAAAAAAAAAAACAAACAAATCAGCTACAAGATAAGGGTAGGACAATCATAAATTAATTATATGTCTATATTAATAATGTCTAAAAAATCCAGAATGTAAATCTATTCCATGGGAAAAAAAATGCTTTAAAATCTTGACCAAAACTTTACTAATGTCCACTTGAAGTGGTCAGATGATACACTCAGGAGTACATACAAAAAATCTTTTGGAAAGATAGATAGCAAATGTGTTAGGGCGCTGAGTGCACTAGTAAGCCTTAATGGCCATCACCAGCCTCACCTGGGGCCTCCACTCACACCCATGGGCCCAGGAACTCTATTTAAGCTCAGCCCTTGGCCTCTCTTCCTTCCCTGAGCTGTGCTAGGGGAGTCCTGGTCTCTTGCTCAGCTGTGCCTGGCTATGGGGACCCTGAGTCTGGAGTTCAACCTGTGGGCTGGCTAGACCTTGGTTCTGCCTGGCAGGTCCAATGCACATGTTCCGAACTGTGATCTATGGACTGACTTCATGGCTTGACTTCAGACTTGTCTCATCACTGTGATATTGTCTTATGATCTGGGCTCTTAGTTGGACCTGGCCACTACCTCAGGGTTTGTCCTGGTTGTCTTGCTTGGGTACTGTGGGATAAGGCTATGGCTTGTAAAGCCATGCTGGCCATGTTATCCCTCTTGGCTCCCCAGCCCTTAGGGAGCTGCTGGCCCTTTCTGTTCTGTGAAAGGATACATGTCCAAGTACTGAATGTTCTGTCACAAATTTAATTTGCCTGACTTCCTCTCTTATGTTGATTTATTTGCTTTTATATGAGTATTAACTGCTGTAAGTTAAGTCTTCTTAGTTATTTGTCAACAAACATTCCTGTAAGTAAAATTAAATCTAAAATGCCTAAATCTATGTAAGTCATATGAGTCATCCCAAAAGAAGGTGCTAGAAATGTCTATAGGTATCATGAAACATGAAAGCCAGCTGTTTGGTTGGGGGAGGCTCCCCAAATTACTTCTGTATCCACTAGAAAAGGCAGCAGATTCTTGAATTCCCCATTCAAAGCACATAATCGCACAACAAAGTCTTGGTAACTCTCAAAAAGTTTTAATAGATTGTATTTTTCCTCTTTTTTCTTTCTTGCAAGATCCCAGAGTAATAATGTTGTAAAGTAGGAGAATGATATACTACTAGACCTCTATATGCAACCTGGTATCAAAGAAGGTAAGAAACCCAAACTTGTAACTCTTTGCTTTACCTCAAAGAACTGGATTTTAGTTTTCCACCTACATTCAGGGATGTTTTCTAACTTTTGAACATGGAAAAATCCCTTTTTGTTGTTTTTAACTTTGTTCTTTGTTCATGCGTATAACAAAACAAGGTCAAACTGTTTTGGTTTGGTGAGGCAAAGAAGGTTTGTTGCCATTTTTGAGACTGATGGCTATGAAACTAGAGAAGAGTGAGATACACTCTTTCCTGAAACTGATGCCTAACTTCTACTGAGTGTAGGAACTTATCTTTTCACAAGTATTTCCTAAAAATTAGCTTAGACAATTCAAGATTAATGTAAAAGATTTGGGGAATTTATTCTTTTGTTGCATCTTTCCATCCTTTGCATAGGAAGCCTGGATGTCTGAACCAAGGAGAACAGTAGGAAGCAAAAGCTGTGTTTTGGGTTCTGCAAAGACTGATAACCTAAAGATCTCTAATGAAAGCTGAAAACGAAACCAGAACTGACATATAGTTTTCAGATTTTTCTATTGCATCTCAGATTTCTAAGGCCTAGTATATTGTCCTAGTGGCCTGGATCATGATTTTTGAAATCTGGGGTCTGGCAAAATTCTTATGAGTAATTCTTGTGCTTTGGATTCTGTTGTTTAAAAATATGGATTTGAATATATAAAAAAAATCAATGGCAAATGTACAAAGAAACTATTTTCCCAGGGCCATATAAAAGGGTCCTGCCATTTTAAAATGTGAAAATACAGGGATTAAGCTCCCTTTTGAAAGTCAGACTGTAGCTAAACACCAAAAGTTTAATCAAAGTTTTGCTAAATATTTATACTTACAGCTTTTCAGTATCTATAACTAATATAAAGCAATGGAAAAAAGCTACTGAAATGATAGTTACGTATGTTAACTTTTAAAGGTATGTTGTAAAGGAAAGAGCAGGATCAGAGTGAAATGCTTCATGTTTTGCTAGTTATTCAGCTATTACTTTCTTGTGTGAAGTTTACCGATTGTTCCCTCAAATTTAAGGTTCACAAGCATGAACATATTTGACCCAACCAGTGTAATTATAAATAAGGAGACTACTATTTTAATTCCTGTGTCTAACTGGAGTGAACTGTCCAAAATGATAGTGGCCTCCCTGAGGGAGAGGAAACATTAGATGACTAACTTTCAAAGATAGATACAAGTTCAATTATTGCACAGAAATAATTATATAGCACATTTTGATAATCACTATATTTTGGAGGTTATGCAGGAAGCAGTGTGAATCAGCTCTTTGACTTGCAGAAATCACCAGGGAATGCTGCACTCTGTTTGCTCTTCTTGCTAGGTCTTACTAATTAGCCATTTCACCCATGATGTTACTGAGTTTGGACTGTAGCTGCTGTACATGGAACATGCTAGGGGGACAAACCAATTTTGCTCCTTTTATTCTGATGTTGACATGCTTTAGAATTTGCTGGTTTTACTGGACTGGACTCCAAAGTTGGGTTTTTCATTCATCTGTTTTTTTCATGTTCTGGCTGCATCTGTACGTTATTTTTCCCCTGTGGAAAACAGTTCGTAAAAGATCTAGTACAATACAGATTTCTACAGCTCAGTTATAAGCCTACAAAGCCAGAGGTGCTGTATTTCAAGAAAATACTGCCAGACCCTTAACTGAAGGGGTGCAAGCAACAACTCCTTTAATATTCTGTTTGTTATTAAGTTCCAGAAAAGAAAGTATTTGTATTGACAAGAAAGAATGAATTCAGAGGCCAGTCAAGTGTATTAAATTGGGCTTTTTTTCTAAGGCATTTCATGTTTCCAGCTACCCTGGCCTCATGAGTCAGTACTTAATCAGTAACTGTAGTGTTGGCAGGCATTTCTATGATTGCATGATAGGGCATGGCCTTTACTCAACACTCTCTGTAATATCCATTACCTCAATGGCTTGTTTTAATGCAGTCCAATGCAAGATATTGTAAAACATAGTGATGTAATTTTTGAAATACTAAATCAAGAATGTAAACCAGGAGTACTTTAGTTATCACCTCAGATACACACCTCTCAACAGCTTCAGTGAGTGACCTGTCAGTTGATGACTAAGAAATATGTTCTAAAAGGAAAATATCATTGCTATGCATCAGTCTGTTTTTTTAATGTCCTTTTGCAGAAATTCATAAACATTTTCTTTAAGAAAAGCATTTTTTCCTCTCATTAGGAGTTTTACTTTATTTTTTTATCTTAAGTACCTACCAAAATAACATTACCTGGAAATACGTTCTTCTTTCCTGCTACCAGAAGAACGAATTTTCAAAATACGGCTTTAGTTACAAATAAGGTATGAAGCAAAATATCAATTGTGAATAGTAGCCTGTAAAATATTTGTGGACAGCTGTACTATGATTTGATTCCCAGAAATGCTACCAGGAAATATTTTCATTGCAGAACGTTACCACTGATGGCCAGTTTTGCCATGTCTGAAGCAGAAACATGTTTCTGCTGCCATTCCTGGAAGCTGAATTTCATGGAATAATGGTAGCAGTGTTATTGGTTCTCCTCATGAGCAAAAGAGATCACATTATATATGTGAAGATAATTTGACATTCCTATTAATATTTTCAGCTTAATAGTCAATACGGAAATAACCTCACCAGCAATAAAGTTAAAATAGTTTTATTTACCCTTCCTGCTGTCTACCCCTTCCTCTGCTGTGCTTACGCTCTCTCCCCAAATGTCAGTGAGGCCAGTCTTTCTCCAACAGAAGTGAGGGGTGTCACAGCAAGCCCTCACTGAGCTGGACCTGCACTGGGAGGAGTTCACCACTGGTGGGTGGATTCCCTTCCTCCTCAGTTTGGGCATTTGCTTGAGATTATTTTTGTTTTCTTGCTCCAGGCTGCTGCCTTCTGTCTGCTCCCAGCTGAGGTTTAAAAAGATCAAAGGAAGTCTTTTAACATAAATATAACATAAATATATTTAATACAACTAAACCTCTTGGATTCTAAAAAGTCTTTTTTGGTCCGAATTGAAATTTTAGTGAGTAATTAGTTGTGTTTAGAAGTAAATGGAAATTGCAATGATGCAACTGAAGGTTCTTGCTTTTGTCGGCGTGATGCTGAGAGGCATATGATTTTTTTTCCTCTCACCAGATGAACACTGGCATGTTCACCTTTTGAACAAAGTGACATTGGCCTTCATGAGGAGCACCAAAATGCCCTTAAACAGAACAACATCCCAATCCAATGATGTGGAGAAAAGGACATTCACATAGCTCAATCTTTCCAATACTGTCATTTGTAATTAAGGCATTTTAATACGTTGTCATTTTAATAGTACATGTACTCCTAGTGAATGAGAAGTACTTAGGCAGTGGACTCATTCTGAATGATACTGCAGAAGTTTTTTGGGCAAAAAAAATTATAAACAGCACAACTGTCAGCATAGAGCTGTATAAGAAAACTCTTGACAAATTTGATTCCTTTGGAGGCACTACTCTGCAAGGCCTTTAAGACATTGTTCCATTTCATCTATAATATTGTGGTTATTTTCTGGTGGCTTACATGCATTGACAACCATTGTGATTTGCATGTCCCTACACTGTGCACTGTTGTGTGTATACAACACTGAGAAACACGTAAGATTGCAGTGGATACAAGGCTATATTAAAGTTATTCGTAATAATAGATTCACAGATCTGTCACCGCCTTTCAACCAAGGAAGTGACAGAGTATCTTGCTAAGCTATTACTCAAGTTGTAATTCCTCCTTTTTTTTCTTTTTCATGTCAGTGTTCCTTGACATTTTCTGACATTTGAATCTTTTTTCTGACTTCACCCTGAAGATATGGGTCTTTATCAAATGTATTCCTTTGTTTAATCCTTAATGCTGAAATATTTTTCAATGTCCATGGAAAGTTTAACTGACTAGTACAGGAGTTATTGTATATTCCCCATTGCTACTGATTGTTATAGTATTTAGGCTAGTGAAAGTATACCTGGTAAATTTGCTTTGTTCTTAAAACAGCAGAAATTAATTCCATTTTTAACAGAGGAGTAAATTCTGCTTTGGCATAGATTTCATTCCAACGTGTCTAAGTCACATCTACTGTTGTTACATGTACTTAAAAAAAAAAAAGTTATTTCCTATGTATATAATATTTAAAGGATCACACTAAATATAATGTAGTCCTAACCAAAAAACATACAGAAAAATTTCTGTAATTTAAGTAATCCATACCTCCTTTTTCTAACAAAAACTAATTCTGCTTGGAAAACTGGAAAGACTTACAGACTGAAACCTCATTTGCCAGTAAATAATTTCTTACATTCTCAATATGAAAATACATGAGGCATAAAACTATAGATTTCTAACTGAATTCAAAGAGTGGTCTGGTAAGTAAATAATTCTGTCAGAAAATTTGAGGTTTTTTTACTTAACATATAGTTTAAAAGCCATGAAGAAAACAACATTTTTTCTTTTCACTTTTTTGGGTATTATAAGCCATTTCTTTGCTTGTATTGAAAGAACATCTAATTTCTCAAATATAAAGTAAAAAATACTGAAGCCTTAGGGTGCTTAATTGAAAAAAGATGAAACAGCTGTGGTGTCTCCTTTTGCCTTTACATCCACCCATGGTCCACATACAATAGGCAGGAAAACAGTGCTGAAAATAGTTATGTTCACAGTGAATTAAGCTGTATTATTGAAAAAAGGAGAGAAGATGTGGCAATGTTTTTAACATAAAATAGATCACAGGTACTGTAAATCATGCACATGTGGAAAACTTCCCAAGTTAGTTTGCCTGGTTAGTAAAGTTGCCTATATATGCATGTATATGTCTCTGTATATATTTGTATATAAATACATTTCAAAAAAAGATGAAATTACAGTTTAGGCACTATACGTTTAAACTATTAGAATAAAAATTCTTCTGGTGGGAATAGGGATTAAGGAATTAGAGATGAGCATTTTTCTAAACTTGCAATGATCTTGTTAAATACTCAAAAAGAACACACCACTGGGAGAAGTAGGTGAAACATTGTGCTGGTTTTGGCTGGGATAGAGTTAATTTTCTTCATAGTAGCTAGTATGGGGCTGTGTTTTGGATTTGTGCTGAAAACAGTATTGATAAAGCAGGGATGTTTTTGTTATTGCTGAGCAGGGCTTACACAGAGTCAAGGCCTTTTCTGCTTCTCACACCACCCCACCAGCGAGTAGGCTGGGGGTGCACAAGAAGTTGGGAGGGGACACAGCCGGGACAGCTGACCCCAACTGACCAAAGGGATGTCCCATACCATATGACACCATGCTCAGCATATAAAGCTGGGGGAAGAAGAAGGAAGAGGGGGACGTTCAGAGTGATGGTGATTTATCTTCCCAAGTAACTGTTACACATGATGGAGCCCTGCTTTCCTGGAGATGGCTGAACACCTTCCTGCCGATGGGAAGTGGTGAATGAATTCCTTATTTTGTTTTGCTTGTATGTGTGGCTTTTGCTTTACCTATTAAACTGTCTTTATCTCAACCCACGAGTTCTCTCACTTTTACCCTTCCGATTCTCTCCCCCATCCCACCGGGGGGGAGGCAGTGAGCAGCTGTGTGGTGCTTAGTTGCCAGCTGGGGTTAAACAATGACAAACATGAGAATAAAGTTGTTCTGAAGAATAAAGTTTTCACTTTACTTAACGTTCATTACCATCAAAGATACAAGATGTACCAAATTTTATCTGCAGTCTAATTTGTAGAGAAGTACCAGACACTAGATGGAGAACTATTGCATGTCCAGTTGGATGTGCTACTTTTTTCCTGTGATACTGCTACTGTAATTTCTGTGTACATCAGGAAAGCAGCTTATATATTTGGGAAGGAATACCTTTCATAGGTATGTTTAAAGTATACAGCACGGTACCAGAAACTGTTCTCTATTAGATGAGAACCACTAGTATTGCTGTGACATGATGGGGTAGACTCTTTACAGGAATAAGAAACCTGAAATTTTAACATAAAGACCCAGCTTTAAAGCTGGATACACTTGAGTCAGCCTTTGCTACTGTCTATCTACAGACTTGCTATAAAATCCAGAATGACTTGTTCTGTAAGACCAGTCCACTGTGCATCTCCAAATATTTTCTGCGTATTCATGTCCCTTTGAAAATCTTCAGAAAATTGGCCAACTGTAAATAAACTATATGAAATACAGCTTTTTTGTTAGAGAGCTATAGAATTTAAAAGAAGAGCTAATAAGTATATGGAGCTAGTTGCTAGGATTCAAGCATATAAGGTTTGCTTTGTAGGTGCACATTGCTGGGCACTGTTGATGCTTCCTCTGTGCAGCAATTTACAACGGTTTTTCATACATTTCAGTTTACTTTCTAAAATAGGTAATACAAATACAGGAAAAATGTTACCTTTTTTGATATTTACCCCCATTCACAGACCTGTTAGCACTGGTCTGGTATAAAAAAATAAAATAATTAAGATAATATATCCATCATCTTTATAATTTTACATATGTCTTTATTCCTTGCAGCTTGCTTTTCTGACAATAGTGTTTTATAGGCTATTTCTTTTTACTTCATTGTCATTTTTCCCAAGTGAACATATGCATTTCAGAAAAAAAAAAGCACATCATGTGATAGGAGGGCATACATGTAGAAAACATTAGTTATAGATCTAGTTTGCTGTATTCTCCTGCATTAGTTTAGTGGCTGTAATGAGAGAATATTAGGTCCTGGCTTTAGTTTTAACTAGCATCTTATGCCAGTTTGTTAAAACACTTACTAAAACCTGGATACTGCAATGCACAGACAACTCCCTGCTCAGCTACGCTTGTCTCTGGGTAGCATAAAAAGGAGGGCAGGGCCACAGGCAAGTTCATTATTGCATAGCTTCTGGGGTTACAGTTGGCTCCATACCATTGCCCTTCCCACATTCATTTTGGCTAGTCTAGCTGTACATCATACTACTTATGTTCTCTAGCACTGTGGTTTTGGAAAGGGTTTTTGCCTCTTATGGGTATTTTCTTTCCTTTCTCTTTACAAGGCAAGAAAATAGAAATGCTTTCTTTAAAGGAGAAACTAGGCACTGTACCATTGGGAAAAGGCTTTCAGGTCAGTGGCAAAAAACGACGACCCTTTGACTGTGGCTACATATGATTGAAACCTTTTGCTCAATCATAACTTTTTTCACTGTGTAATGATTTTTCAGCTCCGTGTAGCTGTGCAGATAGGCTGTGGTGAGGTGTGCCTTAGCCAGCTTTGAGAACAGTAGGCTAAATCTCACTACAGATGGAGTCTGGTGGAGAGCTATTAATCAAATAGCCAATTAGCTATCTCTTATGATAGCAGCCTTCAACACCATGTGATACAGCACATACCAGCTGTCATTATACAGGACTGATCATCTTTTGGGAAAAGTTGCACATAGACACAGAATTCTTACCACCCAGCATTCCTCTTCACATGACATCTTACCATCCATCCTTCTGCTGCAATGAATTTAACAGACTCATTGTGTCTTGGAAAGAAGTGTCCATTTGAAATTAAAACCATAGTCAAGATAATATGCAGCAGATATTGTTAAACAGAAGATAAAGAAGAAAATTCTGTTGGTCTTTTTTTTTTTTAACATAAACTGGTGTGGAATTTCGATAATGAGGTGGGATTCCTGTGCACCAAGAACTGTTAAGACTGCCCTTGCTATCTCTTGTGCGACCTGGGGGAGTGGAGACTCACCCGGCTAACATGGGGTGCAGATAAGGAGGGGGCCCTGTGGAGGCAGGACAGCCCTGCTTGTGGTCAGCAAAGACAGTAAAATAACAGGAATCTAAGGGGTCTTTTGTTTCTTCGAAAGGCTTTGGGTCTGATAACTGACCTTTGCCTCATTACTGGTGAAATGCATATTACAACTCACACCCCTGCATATGCTAATGAAGATTATAGAGACCATGAGAAACATGTATGACTATAGCACTCATCTCTCCACCCAAATCATGCTACATGTCCCATGTCGGGGGGGAACCTTGTAGTTTTGGGGATAAAAGACGGAGAAAATGATGGTTAAAGCAGGAGAGAACCTCGATACCTGATGGACCAGTCGATGGGCTGTGTTCTCTTCCTCCACCCCAGGCAGGGACGGCTCTCTGGGTAAGTGCTGCGCTTCTCACCCTCTGGGTGAGTTATCGCCGAGTTGTTGTATTACTACCAAGTTTGCTAGCAATATTAACCTTAATTAGTAGCACTATTGTAGCTAGTGAATTTATCAACGGTAATCTCGAATCTGTTTCTGTCGCTCTCAATAAAATAACTGATTTCGATTTTTGTGCATCTGCTCAGTGCAAGTCCTTTTGCTGGGGCTCTGATAAACGAATCAGTGAAAGTCCTGGGACTCTGACAGACAAATTTCGAAACTACATTCCTTTTAATGCCACAAGTGGAAAGAAAACTTCCATCAATTTTAACAAATTCTACTTGATAAGTTCTTCCTTAAAAACATTTGTTATTTTTGTTATGAATCAGGTGCCTAGCCAAAGGCACCCAGATAAAAAGAAACAAGAGCATTATATGGGCAGCAGAACAATAATATTCTCCCTCTCTCACAGGACTCTCCCTCCCTGGGGAGAGTAAAATAATAAGGATTTATCCCTACGAGTAAAGTAAGAGAAAATCTAAACTCACCTGCAGCCAAGGAAAGAACTGTACTTGCCTGTTTCACCTTTGGAGAATCAGCAGTAACAAGGCCACAGAGGCCAGCTATAAGGATTCTACTTAAGGGAAGCAGCTCTAAATTCTGCCTTGGGCTTCATAAGATCAGGCTGCCAAAGGCAGCACAAGAGATGCTGTGAATCACCAACCCTTTTCTGTGCACTGTCTTTGCCCAAATGTTATGTTTAGCTTCCTCTTCGTGTTTTCACCACCTGCATCCTACAGCTTCTTGGAAGACCTGATCTTGTGTCAAAAGGAAAGATAGAAAATGAAAATGTTTCACTAAGGATATGAAAACAAAGAATCTCATTTAAAAATTGTATCATATTATAATATGTCAGGAAACAAAAAATCCTGCTGCTCCTTCCTCCTCATGCTCTTCCCCTGCTTCCGCGTGGGGTGCCTCCCATGGGAGACAGTCATTCATAAACTTCTCCATCATGGGTCCCTCCCCCAGGATGCAGTTCTTCAAGAACTGCTCCAGCATATGTCCTTTCCACAGGATACAGTCCTTCAGGAACAAACTGCTTCAGTGTGGGTCCCCTGCAGGGTCACAGTTCCTGCCAGAAAACCTTCTCCTGTGTGGGTTCCTCTCCATGGGTCACACTTCATGCCAGGAGCCTCCTCTTGCATGGGATCTCCACGGTTTGCAGCTTCCTTCAGGGCATATCCTCCATGGGCTGCAGGGGGACAACGTGCGTCACCGTGGTCTTCTCCAAAGGCTGCAGGGGAATCTCTGCTCCAGTGCCTGGAGCACCTCCTCTCCCTCCTTCTTCACTGACATGGGTGTCTGCATGGCTATTTCTCTCACTTTTTTTCACTCCTTTCTCTCACAGCTGCTGTGCAGTGGTTTTTACTCTTAAATGTTTTCACAAGGGCACCACCATGGTCTCTGATGGGCTCAGCTTTGGCTAGCTGGCTTTGGAGCTGGATGAAACTGCCTCTGTCTGACATGAGGCAGCTTCTGGTGTCTTCTCACAGAAGCCACCACTACAGCTCCCCTGCTACCAAAACCTTGCCACGTAAACCCAATACTTTACCAAATTAAGAACTACAAGACATAGTGTCAATTTAAGTGTAAAATTTCACAAGCTCTTCCAAAGAAAAGAGAGTCATACATACAGAAGTCATGGATTCTATCACAATAGATGCTTGGTTTCTGTTTGACCATGAGGATCCTGTAAATAAGAAACACAGGCCTCTTCCAAAGCCAAATGAACCCATTAGCTGTGCTTCTGGTGAATGCTAAAAACACTAATAGAGATCAGTCCATTTAATTTTTCACTGCCTCAGGTAATATAAATTGTTTTTAACTTCAAAGGCATGCACAAAGTTCCAAAAAAAATCCTGTTACTAGGCACTACTGAAAGTGTAAGCATGCAAAATAATTTAAAGACAGTACAAAGGATAATATACAAGTAAATTATTAGCTGTCACATTCCCACAGGGAACAATTGCTAGCCTTGAAAAAACTGCCACCCAGTTATCAAAAGGGTAATAGGAATCCCTAAACCATCCTAAAAGTAAAGTACCAACAGCAGTTTTCCCTTTTTACAATTAATTGTTCATTTGGCCCTAAAGTCTTGATTTTTAAGCCTGTAATCCACTTACTTTCTATTCCCTCTGTTAAAAAGAAAGAAGAAAAGTAATCATTGTCAGAAATAGTAAACTCATATTAATCACAATTACAAGCAGTAATGCCTGATTACAATTTTTAATCAATCATGCTATTCCATGTTTAACTCACTAATGTTGGGACCACTAGAGTGGACAGCCATCTGTGCCTCTGTAAAATTAGAAATATGATGAATTATAGCTACTGGTAGTTTGAGGCTATAGCACGAATACAAATCATGAGAGCTGTAACAATTTTAACATATTGCCAAAAAAATTTTATCAGCTGCATTTGCTGTTCTTCTTGTCATGGAAAAAAAGTACCTAGAGGAAGATCTGCATTTCACTCGTCAGCTTTTCATAATGATTTACAATGAATGAGAAGACAAAGTTCTCCTGACTTTCTGTTTACATAGCACACGTCCTTTTTGTCATAGTCAGTGTTACAGTCTGAAGATCACATTCTGCTCTTATCTCAGGTGGTCACTATCCTGAGTCAGTCTATTAACTTCCAAGATTCTCAAATAACATATGTCTCAAGTATTACATTCAGTCGAGTTACTGCATATTCATCACCAGTATAACTGAGAGCAGAATCAGATCCCTTAGGAATAGCTGTATTCATTGATTTGTCAAAATGATAAACTTTGGTCAGTAAGAGAATAAAATAGCAACTCCTTTGAAACTATAAATAAAATACAAATAATTCCTCATAGAAGTTGGCAATAACATAAAGTCATAACATGCATTTTCTGAATGTAGTTAATTTATGGGCAGAACCAGTAATGCAGACTTTTAATTTTTATGCCAAATATCTTTTTTTTCCAGGAAAATATTTATCAAAAAAAAAATCAACAAGCAAATGGACATTTTTTGGTAATTAAATTTAAAATGGCTGTTCATCATTATTTTTAGGACTACTTTAAATGTCTGCCACGTCTATGCTATTCCAGAAGATAAAAGAATAATTCAGGTTGGAAGGAACCTTAAGACATCCCCAGTCCAAACTCCTACTCAAAGCATGATCAGGTATGTGGTCAGACATGGTTGATCAGGGCCTTATCCACTCCCAAACACGGAGAGAGACTGCACAATCGCTCTGGGCAGCCTGTGTCATGGCCTAAGTGTCCTGATGGGGAAAAGGTTTATCCTTACATCCAGTGAGAACCCCTCTTGGTTCAGTTTATGCCCTTTGAATCTATTCTCCCATCTTGTGCCACTGTGCAGGGCCTGGCTCCATCTTCTCCATTGCCTACCTGTAGGTGTAGGAGAGCTGCTGTTTGGTGCCCCTAAAGCTGTCCTTACTCCATAATGAATGAGACCAGCTTCTTCAGCATCTTCTCATGGGGAAAATGCTCCAGGTGCCCACCAATGTAGCGGCCTTACACAGCACCTGATCCAGTTTTTCCATGTTTCTCATGTATTGGAAGGTCAAAACTGGATGCAGTACTCTAGATATATAGCACTAATAAACGCTGAATGACAGGAGACAACCAGTTTCCTCAATTTACCAGCCATGCCTCTGCTAATACAGTCCAGGATGTAATTAGCATTCTTTACTACTAAATCAAATACCTTTTTACAATGTGTATAAATACCTGTCCAGTGGTTACTGTTTTCAAATCCATGCAGTCATGAAGAAACATATTGTAAAAACCCAGATGTTTTTATTTGTCAGTCTTGATCTCAAAACAAAGATATTGCCTTATTCCCTTCCAAACCACTGTGATTTTTTCCTCTCTTTACGTTTTCTTAATCATGTGAATTGCTTGAGTAATTACCCTATTTTAAATGCTCCCTATAAATATGTATTTAAAACAGACATAGAAGGCAAAGACACAATGAAAACACTTTTTCCATCTGTATTGTTTCAAATCATTGGTTCAATATCATACCCTTGAAAAAGACAATAATCATGTTGAACCATTTAGGATTTAACATTCTTTTTCCTTAGTGTATATTGATCACAAGTCAGCATGATGTTTTACCTGAAATGTTAAATGTTTCTGTTATTATTAAAGGGTACCACAGCCAGTATTGCTTTTTTGAACAAGATCCCTATGCGTCTCATCTTCTGACAAAGCTGACAGTTGTCTTTGAGGCTTTTAGGATGATAGAGCTGGGAACAGGGGTAAATGTGTGACTTTGTGCCTTATAAGAAGAGATTGGGTTGGGACAGAAGTTAGTAATCAAATAAGAAACTGGACTCCAACCTTAATTCTGTGAATAAAATTACTCTGCTAATAGTAATCTTTCATCTAAACATACCTGATGTTTGAGGCATTACGACCTAAATCCAGATTTAGCTCCAGATTTAATGTCAGCTCTTTTTTCATTTAGAAAAAAGATTTGGATAGTTGGATAGTTCAACATAAAGGTAAAGAAAAATGCTTAAAGGCATTTATTTTGAAATAATTCTTTGGTGATTCTTATTAATTCAAATTTTTAAGAAAGAAAACAATGGACACTGCCTTTAGTTCTTGGAATGACTTGCATATTATATTGGCTTCATTTTCCTGAAGCATCTTATAGCAACTTCATGATAAGCATAGTCACAAAATACAAGTTTTGCAAGAATATATGAAAGGAGCAATGGAAAAATAAAAGAGAAAATCTAAACCTTTGCCATTGGTGTTTTCAGTTCAGTGCTTGCCTGCCATTATAAAGACAGACATGTTTTATTTTCAGGCTGTGTCATGTTTCACCATAATGAGCACAAAAAAAATGCAAATATATATCGATTTTATACAGAGGTCAGTACAAGTGACAAGCAATCTGTGAAAAAGTTAGCAGTCCTAAGTAAGAAAAGTAATTAGAAAGATGACTATAACCTTTCTTTAATGAATAGCAATAATAAATTACTTCCTTGGTGTTCTTGTGACCCTGTCAAGTTAGCAAGGTGGTCTTTCCTGAGTCGATTCTATGTTTCGATCCCTTTTGTAATCACAGTCTCACGGCTGTGGAAAATAGCACCATTCGTTAATTGATCACTGATTATTTGCATGTGTAGTGGACAAAAAGCACTCGGGTTCATCTTCCTCTCTTCTGAACAGTTCTTGGGAGTAAAAACGAGGGGCATTTGTCATCCTTAGGTCTTGAATGTTGTTTTTATTTCTTCTTGGTATTGTTGCTTGAATCATTCACTTGTCAGTGTCACAGAAGGCTGGTGAGCAAGAAGAAATTATAGCTTTAGCAGCCACCTCTGATGCATGAAGCACGTGAAAAACATCATGCAACAACTAGCACTGGCATTTTGAGTTTCATTAGAGCAATCATCCAGCAAAAGATATACTTAAGAAAACATAGTTGTGTACATGAATTTGAGGTTTTGCCCGCTAGCATGAACATCTTTTATGAAAAACAACCATTGGTTAGTAAACACTGTAACTGGTATCCAATATTTTGAGGCTTTTGTTCTTAAAGAATTGCAGACAATACAGTGACTGGAACCTCTTTGCTGGGTATGGGACAGGGAGGTTCCTACTCCTGTGAGACAGCTGTTTTAACATTTCATTGAGGAGCAGGGGGAAAGGAGGAAAAAAAACACATTCAATTCATTTTCAAGCAGTGCATCGACTGAGGCAGTGCCTGAGAGCAGCCTGTGTGTTAACACATCTGATGAATTTAGCTGTCATGATTTTAAAAGCAGTTCTGCCTATAGGCTAATATTTAGGAACTTTCATAAATAGACTTCTTGACTGTGTCTCCTAGGCATGATTAAAGTTAACCTTCCTCACAAGGTTTTAAGGTAGCCCTTTTTCATGGTATTAGTATCTCTCTGTATGCCTGTAACAATATTACAGGAGCTAGCAAGCTAGAGATAAGATAATCATCCCATGTGTATTCAGGACAAAAATAATAATTAAAATTTTAAAATCATAGAAACTATAGACTGACACTGGGGATTTTTGGTGCTACAACTTTTTTTCAGAAATCTGAAATTGCATTTTTTTTGCAGAAGCAGCACTGAATGAGCATAGTCATTCTAAGCTATGATATATGCAGCAAGAATATATAATTGCAAAAATGTGTCTGTTGGAGTAGAAAAGTGACACTACAGCTTCCAAATGGGGTTACATCTCTACCTATACCTGAAGTTAATACATTCTGTGGTTTATATCTTCACACAACTTCTGAAACAACAATAATGATTGGATTATTGCCTCTGATAACTCAATTAAATAAATATTAATACATACTGGAAAAAATGTTCAATTCTTCTATTCCTGCAATTATCATCAATGTATAGATTTTCAAAAACCAATCAGAAAAAAATCTTTATTTTTCTTTAAGTAAAACTTGGTCTTGATCACTAGCTACTACAAATGAGGAGCTTGAATCCAAATATGCTTTCTTATATTACTCTGATATAGTTTGTAGCTGAAGCCAAAACTTACAGTATCTATTTTTCAGGTTTGATCTGCAGCCAGGTGAAGTCACACACAAAAGATTTCTGCTATTTGGATACGAAAGTTCACATGAACCAATTCTGAGATTTAATTTAATTTGGATCTGAACCCAAGAGTTATTCCCTTAGAGAAATTAATTCAGATTCAAACAATTTTCCCTTCAGGACATCTCAATTTTCAGGATGGGGCAGAAAAATATAAATAAAATTCTAGGTTTCTGCAAGGAAGAAACTGTATAGACTTTAGCTGTAAGACCTTCCCACCCTCAAAATTTTATTAAAAAATGTATACTGCAAGATGAACTGGAAGATTCTTGGGTAACTTTCTCCCCAAGTCAAATCCTCAGTCATGTAACTGACTTTAAAAATGCTAAGAGACAAACTAAATGTCTTCATATTTTATTGTAGGCTGTGAGAATGACCTGCAAAAATGGCTTTTTGAAGTACAACTATTAAATCCTGTAAACATCAGGGGACTGAGTATCTTTCTAGGCTGCCACTCTTGTCATATGGGCAGAGTCCAAAAGCCCATTGAGGACGTAGTATTTATGTTCAATGAGCTGCCAAAATGTACCTAAAATTTTTTGGAAAACTTACATGTTAGCACATTTGGAAGAAAAAAAGTATCATAAAGGAAAAGGAAATGAAATTTGTCATACGAAAATAAGTACGCTGAAGAAATGTGGGCTGCATTTTAGAGGCATTGCCAACAACCAGTCAGGCATGTCTATTCTTCTGCCAGTGTTAATCTTGTGCATTGTACTTTCCTTTCTTTCCCTTTTTTAAAATTCTTTGTTCTATTTGAAAAATATGAGAGAGGAACACAGGAGGTGTGGGTGGAAACAGGCAGGGAAGATGTAGAGGAAAAAATGTTATGATATCACCTCATTTTTTACCACATATTCTGACACAGGGAATTTGGGAATACACCCAGTGATATTCCATCATCCAGACAATTTTGAAGATCTTAAACATATTACAGCTTTTTTTATCCACTGAGGGATATAACCGTATAACTGCAGTATGTCCCTATCCAAACAATAATTATTTTCATCGTCATAACCGTTGCATTTTTAAGGTGAAAATTAGGAAGTATTTATCTTATATTACATAGCTCTGTCTTTGGTTTCAGTGAAAGAAGATTTAGGGCAAGATTTAGGGCAATACTGAAAGGGTATTTTATACAGAGGTTTGTACAAAAGGGTAGGACTACTGAAAGAAATCTCATTCTAATCTTGATGGAGGAATTATCACTTATTTCTATTTCTTTATGTTATTCATGCCATTTATCTTGGAGTCAACAGGCAGATGCCTAATTTAAGTCTAATACCTAGTCTCCTTCCATAACAAGCACCTCTACATACCACTTCATGTAAGCCACATATAGGAAGGATGTACGTCTCTTGTAACACATCTCTGTACAGTGAATACAGGTATTTGCAGAGGATGTTTGGAATCTCTGAAACACAAAAAAAAGTGGAAAAGGCCTGGAAAAAGTCAATGAAACAAGCATCAGAATTCCAGGCTTTTAAAATACAGCACTTCTCTGGTTTCATAAAACTGAAAAGTCTAATTCCCTGCACTCTGTCTTTTTCCAGCTTTTTGTATAATTGAAAACATTGACACCCACATCCTGGTAAGCATACCAACTGTGGAGCTCAGCAGATCTGATTTCATTACTTTCGTCCTATGAGTTGTGCAGATCTTTCACTTAGTAATGGAGAAAAGATGACTAAAATACTCACAAAATTTACCAGGGGAAGTTACAGTGCCTTAAAATAATTAAACCCTCATTGTTTCTCAAGTGTTTAGATGTTAAGCAGTTAAAAGAAAGATTCAAGTCTTGATTAGATTACCATAACTAATAAACAGCTATGACCACAAGCTAAAAATCTGACAGTGGCTGATGCAAATTCAAAACATGTAGGTGCAACAATCATGCAATGCAGGCGTATTGAAAAAAGAAAAGCAACAGCATTCTTTTTTTTCTTTTTTTTTTTCTTTTCTTTAGTAGGCAGGTTTGTATGTTTAATGGTATTATCAGGATCATTGTATGTGGATCAGTCCAGAGTTTGTGCTTTTTTCCCTCCTAGAATCAGGGTCAAGACTATTGCTTCTTTTAACAAGAATAATGACCAACTTTTTACAACAAAAACTCCCAAGAATCAGCCACAAAGACCAAGCTATTAATTATATATGTGGAACTTTCTCACCCAAGCTCAACTAATTAGCATCCCTATGTAAAGGCAATAGTTTGGAGTGCTGGTTTTCTTTTTTTAGATTTTTTTCATTTTTTTTTTCTTTTTTTTCCCTTCCAGATTGTTTACATGACTTCCATCCCTCATGTAGATATAGATCATTCAGATCTTCAGTCACCTAAATGGTCAAATACCAAATATTTCCTACAGTGTATGCTCAGTTCACCCCCAAAAGAAAAAGAAATGTAAATGTCTTTTGGTTGCATATAGCTTACTATTTAGGAGTCCAAGCTAACCTTTGCAAAAGATCAAACATGAATCAATTGCTGTATATTTACTTTGCTGAAGTCATAAAAAAATCTAGGCATGCTCTTGTTCTGGAAATGGTTCCTCTCACAGTAGCAATCCCTCTCTGATTTTCACCGGTGATTAAAAAATGGATGGTGTGATAAAGACATTGGATTTTATCAGAGCACCTATCATTATATTTTGACAATGTTAGTCCTGTTACCAGTGACAAGGATGACAATTTTTGAAGTTCCTGTCTTTAGCCAGCATATTTGCAGGCTATCCAATAAGTTTAAGGAAAAGTTTATTTTGCTGAGGAGGGCCAAGTTAGCAAGGCTGATGCATCTTTCTTCTTGGTAGCACTGAAAGATGGCAGAATAAGAGAGAAGAAAGACACTAGAAGCTGATTATAGCAGCAGCAACAGCAATGATATTGTAAGCAATTATTCCACTGAGCTGTCAAAAGACAGGATAAATGACAGAGAATATGTGCTAATCTTGGTACACTGAACGACAACTAAAACGTTCTGTCTTGGTAGATGGGAATTTAAGAGTTATCTAATAAATGGAAAAAAGAGTAGTGACGATCTAAGACATGCAGCTTTCCAAGAAACATAAACATTTATGTACAAAAATATGCATAAAATAAAACTAAATCCATCAATTGCCTAATGGATTTGTCCTTTCTTAATGAAAAAATGATCACAATAAAATCCAGCCTGTCATTTATAATCTCTTCGATCTGTTGTGGAGTGCTTTGATGCAAGAGAACCTATATTTAATCATTAAAAAATTGAGATCAAATAGTTGAATTAAAGATGTTGTCTCTTTTATGGATGCTATGGGATGCTTATTGTCTTTCTGTCAGGAAAAATCTCATACAGAAGGGATTTGTATAAAATCATACTGAAAAGTTTTAAAATCCACGAAGCAATTATATCAGATTTCAATTTAATGACCAGTCTCATTTTTTTTTTTTAGCACCACATTAGGTCATAGGTGAAGCCCAGACCTCTAGTCCTCCCTGAGAATGTGCAGAGTTATTGAATAGCTCTTGTCCAGCTATAGCTGGACCCTGGATCACAGGATAAAGTAGCTACGACAAGTCCTCCTAGAAACTATCACAAAACAAATGAAGCAGGTGATTGGAAAAAGCCAACATGGATTTACCAAAGGTAAGTCATGCCTGATTAACTTAATCACCTTTTATGACAAAGTAACATCTTCTGTAAACATGGGGAGAGCAGTGGAAGTTGTTTACCTGGACTTCAGCAAGGTGCTCAACATTGTTTCCCACAGCCTTCCCCTGGATAAACTGACAAGATACAGATTGGATGGGTGGTCTGCAAGATAGGTAGGAAATTGGCTAACAGGCCACACTGAGGGTCATGATCAATGGATTTTACTCAGGCTGGCAGCCTGTCATGAGTGGGCTTCCCATAGGCATCAATACTAGGCCCCACGCCCTTCAACATCTTCATGAATGATCTGGATGATGGGATTGAAAGCACCTTCACCAAGTTTGCTGATGACACCAAACTGGGTGGTGAAGTGGACATGTCAGAAGGGAGAGACATCCTACAGAGAGACCTGGACAGGCTGGAAGAGTGGGCTAGCAAGAACAGTAGGAAGTTTAACAAAGAAAAGTGCAAGGTCCTGCACCTGGGATTGAATAACCAAAGATCCCAGAACAGGCTGGGATCTGTGTGGCTGCGGAATAGCATTGCTGAAAGGGACCTGGGGGTCCTGGTGGACAACAAGCTGAATGTGAGGCAGCAGTGTGCCACTACAGCAACAAAGGCAACTCAGATCCTGGGCTGCATCTGCGGAGGTATTACTAGCAGAGATAGAGACGTGATCATCCCACTCTACTTAGTGCCTGTCAGGTGTCACCTGGAGTACTGTGTCCAGTTCTGGTCCCCACAGTTCAAAAAAAGTGTGGACAGAGGTCCAAAGAAGGGCCATGAAGATGATCAAAGGGTTAAAGAACCTGCCGTATGAGGAAAGACTGAAGGAGTTAGTTTTTTTCTCTCTGGAGAAGAGAAGGCTCAGGGGGACCTCATCACAGTATTCTAGAACTTAAAGGGCAGTTACAAAGAGGATGGAGGCTTGCTCTTCACAAAAAGCCATATGAAAAAGACAAGGGGCAACAGGTACAAGTTGTGCAGGGGGAAGGTTTCATCTTGATAAAATATAGAAATTTTTTACAGTGAGAACAATCAATCACTGGAACAACCTCCCCAGGGATGTGGTAGAGTCCCCATCACTGGAGGTTTCCAAGATGTGATCGGACAGGGTGCTAGATAATCTCATTTAGGCTTCTTTTCCCATAAAAAAAAGTTGGCCCAGATGATCTTCCGAGGTCCCTTCCAACCTAATCTGTTCTATGATACCATGATTCTAACTTTCTGTACACAGTTTATATGGTAGATCTGCACATATGCAGAAAGTCACAGTCAGATCTGTTGAACAGGAGAGGAGAAGCTCCTATCACTTTTGTGGTTAAATCACTTCCTGTTTATCCCACCACTCACTGGAGGATACTTCTTCCATATCCTTGATTCTCCAAGCTACTAATAATTTTCTTTCATTCTGTAACTCCTACGTATCTCATGTATAACAGATAGTCTTTAAATATTGCTCTGAATCCATGCTGAATACTCTTCAGTCGATCCTGAGAGAAGAACTTTTCCAAAAGTTGTAAAGATGCTTCTTTTAATTTCACTGAATATCCGTGGGTTTTGTACTGTCAGAGGTAAAATGAGAATGCAATTCACTTTCGCTGTGGCTTTCAGTATTTTGGTTTTTTCCCAGCATATTCAGTCGTTTCATCTAAAGCAAACAGCCTCAATCTTTGCTTATATAATGACTTCAGCTTGCACGATTGTATATATTTTATATATATATTTATATATACATTTATTTATTTATAAACTAAATCATTCTATTTCATCAGAAAGTAATAGGCATTTGTAGAGCATAGCACATTTAGCTATAAGGTAGGCAGGTGAAATACATCATATGAAGTGCTTATTTCTCTCTATTGACTAAGAAGGAGAATAAGTTGACTAGCTCAGAAATAGAGGATCAGAAATTGAGTGGATTCATTCTGCTGTTTCAGCAAAATGCAAGACAGTTCTACTTCTCTTTGGAAGGATTTTGTATTCCCAGCCAGTACTTCAAGACTGTGGCATATAACACCTTGTGTATTGACATGTTAAATGACAGTAGTGGATTGGATGTCATTGCTTGTGTAGTGCCTGCTGGTTTTTTGCTACATTTTGCCTCTTTAATGGATCAGCGAAGAATGACAGTGAGGCATTGAAATAATATAGAAGAAGGAGTAATTTGATGCCTGTATGTGATAATTTACATATGACAGCAGGAGACCTGATAGTATCTCTGTAACTAAGATGGCTGGTTGAACCACAAGAAGTAAATATGGAGATCTGTGGTAATGACTGCCCAGGAGCCCATTTCAGAGAGATGGGGGTTTTGGTTTTTTTTTCCTAAAAGCTCCATGCATCATGAAATTACAGGAGAAATTACTCACTACTGAGATAAAGTACACAGAAAATTCATATTCAATTACTGCAAGAATAATTTCTCATGAGTGTCTAAGTTTTCTTTTCCTCTTTCTGGTAAGATTATCCCAGAAAGGCTGCACCAATCCAGTAGTGCTGTTCTTACACTACTAAAGTCAGCAGATTAGGCTAATTGAAAGTTCATAGAAAACGTCAGCAGATATGTTGTAATTCCCAAAGTACACACATTTAAGCAGGAGCTTTTGTCAAGGAAGTTCTTGATTCAGGTTTTTGTGTCGTGCTGGTTTTTGTTTGGTGTATTTTTGTACAAAGGGAAAAATCTGGATATATATCGCTTTTACCAAAGCACGTATTCATCCAATCAGACACTAGTGAAAAGTATTTCAATAAGACATGTCCAAGATCATAAAATGTCTTCCCATATAATGTACATCAGCAAGGAATAAAACAAATGAAACAGAATAATCGTAGAATCATTTAGGTTGTAAAAGACCTTTAAGATATTTTATTATAATTTCTAGAATAATACATAAAATGTGAAAAACCCAACACTATGAGGTAACAAAAGGGCAGAAGAAAACCTTCAATATAAGCATTATAAGCAGATTGTAGCTTTTAAAACTTATTTAGACACATGAGCTCTCTAGATTGTAGAAACTTAAGTGGAGACAGACCACTAAATTTCCTACTCTCAGGCATGTCAGCTAACCATTACAGAAAGGAGAAAGCTATATGTCTCACTCTTCCTATCTTTAGTTATTAAAAGTGGTAAGGTTACACTCCCAAATAGATTTTTTTTCCTAGCTCCTCTGTAGACATGCAATGTCAATATGCATTTTTATATATTTTCCCCTCATTCCCACTTCTCTCTGCACTGCAGGTCCAGATACATTCCTGGTATCTGGCCCAAGACTGAATTTAATCAGACCTGGAAAAGCATGGAAAATGTATGTAAAAGGACAGAGACAGAGACCTCTAAGGATCAACAACTGACAAGAAATGAGGTGATTTATTTACTTTCCTGCTGAGACGGCAGCTATGGTGTTTTGATTAGCCTGAAAACTCATAATATATTTTTGTCTTTTTGTAAAGTTTGAGTATGCTTATAAAGCAGCAATAAAGTAGTAGGAGAGTATAGCACTAAGAATGTAGTACTAGGGGTAGAGTAGAAAATACAGCTGGGATTATTAAGAATTCAACCTCCTCAGATCTCCCTGCAGCAAACTTGAAATCTCTCAAAGAGCACAAGGTACTGGAAGTGGAGTCCCATTCCATATTGATAAGCCCTTAATTTCATTTTTTCTTCAAAGAAAAAGCATGAGTCAACAAGAGGAGAACTTTGAGCTACATAAAAATGTTATCTGTATTAATGGGGCAAGTCCAGCAAAATGATGGCTGGAAGTGCTGATAAATAGACGGTAGTTTAAATTATGCTGATGTGTCTATTC
The DNA here is from genome assembly GCF_030936135.1 of Gavia stellata. NCBI lineage: Eukaryota > Metazoa > Chordata > Aves > Gaviiformes > Gaviidae > Gavia > Gavia stellata. The sequence goes on along the minus strand of NC_082597.1, from coordinate 19,835,148 downwards.
CATTTTCTCAGCAGACTACGAGCAGCATAATTAGATTGTTTTTTTACTCTGCATCCAAAGGGCATTCATTCCTTGTGTCCCTCTCTTTTTTTACAGCAAGTATCTGGGTGTGATATCCTGTGATATTAACACTGTCACTGGGAAATGAACCTTTAGTGTGCTTTCGGCTGGAGTACAACTTCTCCCACCTAAAACCAGCAAATGTATCTACAGTCATAATGATGTGAACTATGCAATCTGTGAAATAAAGGTACAGATCTTAGTATACCTTCAACAGATATAGGGACATATCTTAAATTTTAATTTCATTTTATCTGCCTTACCAGTGTATTATAAGGTATAATTTATAGATTACCTAATTTTCACCTGTCATTGAGCAGGAGAACACAAAGAGCCCATTTAAACCAAGTCTATGTGGTCTACCACTGTCACTCAGTTGTGAAATTCCTATAAAAAGAAATAAAGGACTTAATCTTGGAAAACAACAGGATTGATTAAGGTTTTTGAAGGTCTACATTGACGATAATTCGAGATGCATGTATTCCATGTAGTCCCCAGCTGACACTCCAGAATTTTGCAAGTTTCCACCTGATCCCAAGTTGAGCTCCAAGGATGGATTCAATTTGAGGTTAAGACATCTAAACTTCAGTGTCTACTTTTAGGTTTCTGTACAAGAGCTAGTTAATAGACTCAAGGTAACCATATGAGTCTGAAAAGCTCTATTAGTTGATTACATCTAGTGCTCTTTGAAAGACCCCAGAGTACCTGAGATATCTATGCGGCAGGTATAATAATATGGGACAACAGGGAGAATGACTCCCATCTCGAGCAACGCTGGACAGTCAAGCAAGGTATGTTCTGACATTGTGACTATATTAGGTGACTATATTTACCCAGTGAATGGTCTTCTGGAAGTGTACTTTAGTGGCAGCTGAGGCATTTGATATGCTCCACTCACTGTATTAACTAGATGCCTAGAAACATGCCCATAGCCACTTGCATGAAGACATGATAATACAGGTTTCTCAAGCTTGACCTGAATTAATTCTACTGGGATGTGCAACTGCTTCATAATACTGACACGAAATTTGAAATGTACATGCAACTCCTGTACTATGAGCTTGATCACTAAAAAATTGATCTAAGTATATATAGAGAAATATACTTAGCTTGCGAAATTTTACTTAAAAAACCCCAGAGTTCAGCTGTATTTGCCACTGAATAGTCAGGTTAGAAGTTGAGCAGTAAAAATCTGGAATTATTTTTTCCGTAAACAAGTCATTGGAATGCAAGTGGGATGTAAAAACCAGGGAATAATGGGCTAAGTTGTTAATATTCCTTTCACATTTTACCATAACCAGTATGATCAGGTATGATCTATACAGATTAGGTCATCTGCCATCTCTCTTCAACAAGGCAGTTTCAGGAAATGAAATAATTATCATACTGGGGAGTGATAATGCACAGTTGCTGAGGACCTGAATTTTCAAGAGCAATCCCACTTTATTATGATGTGGGTAAAAATGCTTGACTAGTACTCCTTTACAAATGCCATGTGCTGAGAACACTGCTGCTTTCTGCATTTAAAGGCAGAAGTCATCATATGAGAAAACTGTCAATTTTCAGAGACCTTATACCTAACCAAAAGCTAAAAGTCATGTATGATGTGCTACATGTGATCTGTTATTTCCAGTAACCACTTTCCAACAACCAACATATTGCTTGCAAAAAACCTGAAAAAATACACAACATATTATTATTTTGATTACATTGCTAAGAAGCTCAGACTGAGTATCAAGATAAAGAAGAAGTAGTTCTGTTCCAGCCATGATCTGAAAGAAAACCTGTCAAGACCAGTATCAAACATTGTCAGTACAGCACTGGTCTCCACAGATAAATTGTTACTATGGCCATCTTTGTGTCTAAACTCTGTCACAGATGAGAAAGTCACACAGAATGAACACCAATGAAGCTTTTGAGGAGATTAAAACATCTTATCCAAAAGAGGATCCAACTCAAAACAAAACTAGATGCATATTGTACAGTAGTGACTTCCATTTTTTTTTTTGTACAGCTAAGAAACTTGAACTATTTGTTGCTACATTAAGCATCTCAATTAATGCAAAATGCATTTTTTTTCATGCACCTCCTGGCATAAAATGACAGGGTCAGATCCTAGACACTGAGACATTAAAGCACTATTCCACAACGTATCGTGCTCCTGTAGGTCAACTAACACAGCTTTGGGCATCTGCTGTGTATTTTGATAAAAGATGGCCCAGAGCTATCATTATGGCAGGTTGAAATATCATGAATGGCTGCAAAGCAAGACAATGAAATGTTACAGACACCCACAAGACATGTCTTTAGTTGTTGTGCTAGTTCTGCAACAGGGGAACTTGCAGCTGGAGATGATCTGCTGTAGTGAAGATGCATCAAAGCCTGGGATTAAAAGCTGTGAAGCACAAAAAGCACCAGAGGAATACAAGTGTGTCACCAAGACCCAGGACACCCATGTCCACAGCAAAAAGCTAATTTCCCAGAGAGGCCATGAAACTTGAGTACTTTTAAACCAAGCTGATGAGGAGCTATCATGGTCTAAGAAGTATTCACATCACCAACACAAAATTTAGAATTTAGGCCTCTGGCTCAATTTGCAAACTGAACTCTTAAGTATGTCGTAGAAGATTTATAGCACTGTGATATCATTAAGGAATAAATATGCAAGTGATGCAGGGTTTTGTTAAAGTTCATCTTAAGGCAGCGTAGCTTAATGTGCCTCCATTGAAGTAAATTTTTAATGGGAATGAAGCTATGAATGGCAAAATCTGCTATAGAACTTGTAATTGGTCTTCCAGCTGTTATGTGGAATGTTCCTAATTTAATATTTTTTAAATGTTCTATATTAACTTAAAACTTTTAAGATGTGCCCAGCTTTGTAAGCTGAGATATGTAACATGAAGTAATTTTATAACATTGTCTATTGGTTTCTTTTCATGTAATATAGCGCTGGGGTTCTGCTTCATGTTGACCACATCATAAGACTTTCTGAAAAATATCAGTGTGTACATGTGAATTTAGGAAGTTTCAAGGTAATGAGAGTTAAGCCATATATACTTTCATCTGAAGTAGAAACATTCCATTGCTTTAGAACTACAGCATCTAAATAACTCATATACAGACACAAATAGAGGTAGGACATTTCATACCAACAGGTATTTTGAGAAAGATAAAAATATACTTCGAGAAACAGATCATTTTCTGAATACTGGAGATATTAACTGCAAGTACTGAGTGAAGCAAGAGCTCTTTCAAAATAGCAGGGTATGATCATCTAATGGAGGCATATTAGGTAACATATAAAGCATAAATTGATATAGCTAAGTTACAGTTGCCCAGGCAGGTTTTTTTTTTTTCTTCTTCTAGCTTCTAAGAGTTTCATTTCATAGTGTTAACATTTTTTCTAAAGTATCTTCTGTGTGCAAATTTATGTGAGTCAATTATATCTGATACTAATGTTTTTTGTCTCTGTTTCTGTGCAGATGTTAACCACATAATATGCCAAAGTTCAGAAGAAGGTAAGATTCCTGTCTGTTTCTGTACAAGACTTTTGTAAAACTTCTTCAAGAATCCAGTCCCATAAAAGTACTTTTAGTATTTCGTAACTCCCTGCACGAGTTATTTTATCTTTTCGCAATTAAAACTGATTTTTCCTAGGAAGAGGAAATCCTTGATTCCACCTCTTATCTACCAAGAGTCTGCAGTGCCTCCAGCAGAAAAGAGTGTGTATGCAGTCACATATGTATACACACAGTATATATGGCATCAGAAGTGACAACACTGAGAGACTAAGCATAAGGAAATATGCTGAAGTAGCTTTTGTGCCTTATAAAGAGAAATAAAAATTATGCTATTTATGCTGTAGTCTAAGAGCTGGAAATGTCACCAGCTCCAGTTAAATCATCTTGGAGCTTTCTACAGCTGATGTGTTATTTGTTCATAGATACATATTTTTCCTAGACAGGTACCTCAGTGCTTTCCATAGAAATATAGCTCTGATTTTTGTCCTACTGTTACAATGAATAAGCAGGGGGCAGATAGGCTATGCTGTTTTGCCAAGAGCTACTTTGTTGAAGTGTTTACATCAGTTATGCTTAGTTATACAGAGCGAGAGCTGCAAGACTTGGCTATTGCATCACTGAACACTGCAGCACCTGAGCATTGTTGCTTAGGGGATTCCTGGAGCCTGGAGTTATGCATCCAGGTTCTCTAGACAATGCCTCAGGAGAGACAGACAGCTTAAAGATAAATGCATGATGCAGTAATTTGTATGACTGCAACTTATGTAAACAGAAGTTAGCTTTAGAGTAGCTTTGGTACAGACAAGAGAGTAGCCATTGCAGCATAGAAGTCAGGGGTTTCTTCTGCCTTTTGTATTAAAAAATATTGGATAAAATAAATAAATAATGCTATGACCACATATCTGAACCAAAACTTCCCGTTCCAAGAAGTGACCTTATTTCTGGGCCATAGAGTCATGCTCCTTTTTGCTTATTCACTCACCCTCTGCCCCTTGAGATTTGCTTTCTGCTATACTAGTGTATATGGTGAACAGAAGGGTAGTCACCTTTCCTCTATAGCTTGCCACCAGGCACTCTGCTGAGGGGCAGGAGAGATGTGGGTCAGTTCCCTTCGTGCAGAGATTTTCCACTTCCTTGACAAACACTGTAACAACTAAGCAATTGAATCAATTACATATAAAAGGTGAATGCCTGCCAGATGACTCTAGTTATTTTTTAGAAGAAAAAGATGAGCCTGATTTTGGATAACTTGCACAGCCAAATGACTAAAGTTGACAGTAAATCACCTAAGGCCAGAAGAGAGCTAGTACTTTTTTCTGTTATTTTTAAATGTGTAGTTATCTCGCTGATTATACTATGATTTGAGACATTAAAGGAAAGTCTTGATATAAAATTGCAAAAAAAAATTAGTTATTTCATAATGTGAATGCTTTAGGAAAGTGAAAGTCGTCATTATAACAAGCTTTTCATAATCTGCTATGAGAGTTAGCTTAATCTAACCGTGTTGAGTATTCCGGGTGTTGTAAATTCCTCTCTCACATTGCCAAACTGGATTTATGAATTCTACTTATGACAAAACGTCATGTATATGAAATAACTAAAAAGTAGGAGTAGCAGATAACAACCTACCTACATGCTTGCGTGGGTCTGGTCCTATCTTCCTTCTCTGAATCTAGGTCTTTGGAAAGGAAAATTTGTGGTACAGTTTCAACAGCCAGACAAAAGAGTAAAGAGCATGTGCATTGCACCTCGTATTAGTCATGTTTCAGTTCTGCAGACAAGAATAACAGAAGCCTCAGGGCACTGCTTACGCTCTTTGTGCAAGGGTTCATGCCAGTGTGTGCAGGTTGTTGTAGGAGCATAATGTTGCAAAGGCTGAAGTAGTTAGCTGGCTTGTCACAGGGTAACTTTCCTGCAGAACAAATGGGAGCAGACGGTGACAATTTGCATCTTGCAGTACACAGCAGTCTGCTGCCCCATGCCCAAGGCAAAGCTACAGTCAAGCCCAAGGCAAACAGCAATTTCAAGTAAGGGGTGTTCTTTATAGTTCTGACAGGCAAGATAGAAGAGGGCTGAGGTCATTGACAGATAGCCCAGTTAAAAAAGAAACTAACTTACAAGGCCTGCAAGAAACAGAAGTTCTTTCTTAAGGTCACTTTATAAAATCTGGCCAAGATATTTATTGTTTATTTGCTCAAGGGTACAAAAGTGATCATGAAGCAGTGCTGTGGATGTATTACCTGAACTACCACCACCTACCAGCTGTATATTTGGTCCTATATTGGAAGAAAATATCAGTGAGACCTACATCAAAATCCATTTTATTTCATTTTCTAATCTAAAAGATTATCCTTCAGAATCACACTTGAAGTCATCATTTTACTTTATGCCATGTTTCATGTACTGTCAGACGGACACATACCAGCTAACACAGAGTTTGTACATCTACTATAGCCATAAGCAGTTTCAGCAACAATATCCATTGATTTTCTCCTTCACAAAATTCCTTGGTAGTTTGTTTGAACTTCTTTCCAGGGATGATCAAGCAGTCCTGTTTTTACTTTTATTCTCGTGTGTTCTAGTGAGAGAAAAAAATGTAACATAATGTTAACACCATTTAAAAAAGAAAAAAAGGTACGCAATTTTCTCTGATAGATACAGGAAAGAGAAAGCAGCATTTTTGTTTCTGTCTGACTGATTAGGTGTCCAGAAGAATAGAAGCTGAAAAAATAATCTTTTAAAAAAATTGTCAGTAAAAATTCGCAAATATCTTGTTACTGGTTCAAGGAAAACATGGGTCCCTGGTGGTATTAAGTAAAAGTTAAATAATATTCTTTGTTTACTATAAAAAATTTATTTTGTGAATTTATTCAAGCAAATTAATATATTGACTAATGCAATGAATTAGTGTGCACTGAAGAGGCAATTTTCAGCTGAAACATAAATAAAGGAAGGACATGCCCAATTAGTCAGTGATTCAGTGCAAGGTGGCTACCCTTGTTTAGGTTAAGTAAGCAGTCTCCAGAGGTTATGACATTTCATGAACTGTGAAAGAAACCTTAACAAAGAGAGAAAGCATAAATCTCTCCTATGATTTGAAGTTTGAGATTCAATCTATGATTTGACAGAAAAGGTGGTTCAAGCTACAACTTTAAAATGACAAAACAGACAGCTACTTTTAAAAGTAATATTAAAAGAATAAACTCATGATGCTGTAATTCTGGGAGTTGTTGCCAAGATGCATTTTTCATACTGCCTGCAATTTCAGTTGCTTCCTATTTCTCTTTTCTAAGAGCAGAAGTCATATTGGAACAAGTGTAGGAATCTCCATGGGGGAATCTTTCTTATTTGGTTTCTAATTAATTTTAATACATTTGGCTAACAGTTTTATGCAGAGCAGGTGGAAGAAAGAATCAATCATTTAGAACTTTCTCTCTAAGTTCAAGTTGTTGAATAGTTTGCTACACCATGCTGACAATATTGAGTTTTCATTAGGTTTTACAGGAGACAACTCAGACAGAATTAAATCAAGTAAAGATAGGTTGACCTCCTGCTGCTCACATTGGCCTTCACTTTTGTTTCTGAACAGTAGGAGAAAATCCATCATGACCATTTGCTTTTGCAATGGTCTGTTATATTATTTCAGCTGTGCAACTTCTACAAGAACAGAGCACTCCTCCCTTGCCAAAACCAGGATGAAAGCACTTAAAATTGTCTGTGGGAAGCCTGATGAAAATTTACAACCACCACAAGCTGGTCACATAGATTTGCATGTTTACACAACAGGAAAAGTGTACTGAGCTCAGGTTTCTAAGTTTGTCAGCCCAGGATGTATTCCCAGAAAAGACTTCTACATCACCCATGCAGTTAGGCAAAAAAAAGTTTGTGTGCAAAAGTCTAAAGAAAATAATTATGATAGCAGTCATGCTAGTTTTTCATAACTTATAATACATTTCATCCAAGGGTCTTTACTTTGTTGTTGTCCAAAAGATATCTTTTGGAAGAAAACTGAAGCTTCTTTTTGTTTAATCACTTTATTGAAAAAGGCAGAAGTCTGAACTGATCTCCATAATTTAGACATTCAGATGTGATTTATTTTATTAAATCTTGTATCTCAGCTCACTTCACCTTTCCTGTCATGTCCACTTTGGAAACTCACTATGCATTTAAATTTAATAACCATGCAGAATTAGACCTGTAAAGTTCCTAGGTAATGTACCTTGCCTTCTCTCACAAAGGCTCAGAGATTGGTCCCCTGCCAATTGTTTGCCTATAGTCTCCCTAATCTTTCCAAACCTTAACTAGCCCTTACTGATATGAAGCCATATTATCCCAAGCTAGAGCTATATTGCCCCAAGAAAACCCCTTGATGAACCAAATATGTATATAACGAAAGTTAGAATTAATTAGTTAGTTTTCTGGTAGGTGAATAGATTGTATCAGACTACATGTTATGAAGTATTAAATAAGGAAACGTTGGCACATAAAGACTGTGTCTAGTGAGATGCTAGGTCAATAAGCAGAGACAATCTACTCCTTTCCCCATGCTGTCCGTACTGTAAAGAGTATGGGATCATGGTACTCAAATGCTTTACAGTCAGAGTTCATGTCTACTTCTTATTTGTGAGGTGCAGAGCATTTTTACATGACCTGGAGAGTCCAGTTAGGGTCCTTAGTCCCTAGGTTGTTTCCCTGAGCTTTACCTACAAAAAGTAGAGAACTCAGTATATAGTTGCAGCTATTTTCCTCCACTTTGCCCTTTCAATTTCTCCTTCATAATTCCATCTTCCCTCACGCCAGAGAATTCTTTCCACAAATGCTGGCATAGCTCCTTTCAGTATCAAAAGGTATACCTCATCACTAAACTGAGGTGTCAGTGCCGTACTGGCAAACACTGAGACATCTGCATCCTTGAGTATTGGAGAGGATGGACAAGGAGATGCGGTGTATCAGATACCATTGCTACTGAATTCTTCTTTTAAACACTTATGGGAGCTACTTCTTCCTGTACATTCCCAGTAATCCTGTGGTTTTATGGCCCTTGTCCTCTTCTTGGTTTAAAGTCAGCAAAGTCAGCAAAAGCAGAGTGAACACTGGTGCCTCCAAAGCCTTTTTCTGGGTTTCTGACAAAAGGTGATCCCAGATTCCTAAAGCTTTTCTCACTGGAAATGCAAATGTTCTGGCCATAAGACTGTAATGGAGTGGCATCACACTTAAAATGATGTCAAGTAACATAAGAAAGCACCCAGGTTCATTTGGACATCTGTATGAGAGGGGCATGAATCCAAGGCAAAGCTACTAAAATTCCCTTAAAAGATTTTAAATAGAAAATGGCAAAAACTACGGAGATTAACGGTGTATGATGGTAAAGGATTATCATGAGACATGTTCCAATAAATCTCCTGGAGTTGGCTGGAAATACCAAGACCCTGGTACGTATAATAGCATGTGTCTTTCCTGGAGATAATTCACGGTCAAGATGCACACAATATCAATAACTAAAGCTAGCATCACAAAGTGCTGTGCCCATCAAGTAAACTTAACCAAAATGCTACAACTGAAATAATAATTTACACATTCCTTCTAGAATGTTTGTGTTTTTTTACAACACCTCCTTTTTCAAAGACAATTTGTTGTAAATCTCTTCATAGCCCAGTTTCTTAATTTTTACCTCTTAATGTACATTTCAGGAAAGTTTATCTCCCTTTCTTTTCAAAATCTATCTTGCAAGTTATGAAGAACAAAAACATTGTAAGAATGGACATATTAGATTAGACCAAATGTCCATCTATCCTCGCATTGCCTTCCCAACAGTGTCCATTAACTGATGTCTGTGGAAGAGTTAGAACAGAGGAATTACACACGGCACTACCACCTAAGTCTCTTCTAACCTACAACTGTTTGCAGCAGAGGTACTTCCTGCATTAGCTGTTCAATTTCCTCTTGAACCCACATACACAGCATCCTATAGATAGGAGTTCTACAGGACTGATACTGGGTGCATATTTTTCTTTGTTTCTTACTAGCTGTTCACATTACAAGACTATTATATGTTAGCAGAAGACTATTAATAGCAAGATTCATGTCATAAAGGGGTAAAGAAGGAGTTCATAATGAACACTTCAAATTTTTCTTTCTATAAAATGTCAGTTATAATTCAGGAATTTATAATTCATGTAACTATAATACTATTAGATATAATTCAGTAACTAGAATTACTTTCTAAAATTTTTTTTGGTATAAATGAAATCAGATGTGGATTTTTTTCTTGAAAATCTTTATAACATTCCTCTCTCTAAGAAGAATAAAAGAAGGAAAACTTACATATACCACCAGAGATCTCTAAGATCTCACAAACCTAAATTATTGCGTTGCAGAAATCCAACAGATTTAATTTCCTATGATGGCCAATATAAGTCTGTTTTAACTCAATTTATGAAGTTAAGTAAGTTAACTTGCTTGTGCAAGTTATTCACATGCACAAGTACAGAGCAATTGATGCTAATTGCTCAAGCACTGATCCTAATTTGTTCTTGGAATGATAATGAAGGAAACATGGTATGTTAAAGACTATGAGTGACATCTCTGAAATTATGTTTCTGTCAAAAGATTTACAAAGGAGTAGATGTATGCTCCAGTTCATCGTGAACCCAGAATAGAGCTGAATGCTTTTCAGATTCGATTACAAAGTCAGTGAGTACAGCAAATTCAGTAGATACTGTGTCAGTATAGAACTCCCACACAGAGATTACAAAAACAAATTCTTGTTTTCAGCCTAAAATCATTTTCAGCCTAAACTCTTGTTTTCAGCCTAACCTTTTCTCAGACAATTAGCTCTTATAATCTTTGGCAAAGAGACTATCTGCACAAATTTTCTTTTAAGAAAGGCATAGCTTAATGTCCGCACACCCGTTGTCTCAAAACCCAGAAAGACCAAAGTAAAGTATTAAATTAAAGGATAACAATGTTTTGAAATGGGAGCAATAGTTCAGTTACAGACAAAAGGCACTGATTGTTGCTGTGTCTGCTTTTACTAAGTTCATTTCTTCATGATTTTGGAACAGAAATTATCTGCATCTTAATTTATTAGTAGGTAGAACTAACCATTGAAATATGCAGAAATAATAAAGGAATAGAAACAAGAGTAAAAACTCTTTACATCACATAAAGTGATTTAGTCTAATGTATCCTGCAGGAAAGTATTCACAGAACGTGCTTACAAAGCATCAAAAAAGATTAGGAAAACTCCTAGCAAACTAGACATAAGCTTGAATGCAATAAGGTGGCAAAACTGTTCCTGCAGAGACCTGCATAATTAGACACACTATACTGGGATGATTCTACTGCTTTACAGACCACTGGCTTTTTCTAGAAGTAGTCCACAAAAAGTACAACAAATAGATATATAAAATATGAAAACTAAGGGTCACATAACAAGGAATTTGGATGTGTAAAGCTGATATAAACATTTCATACCTAGTATCCTTAGCATACCACATGTCATCCTCAGAGGTGTTCCTAAGATCCTCACTCTTAGCCATACAACATACCCCATGTCATCTATCCCGGAAGACTTTACACTTTTACAGTGTTTCCAAGTCCTTCCTAGGCCTCACCTACCTCACAGGAACCATAAATGCATCAAAACCCAGTAAAGCTATGGAAGGATTTCTGCCCTGCTCTCACCAATATCTATCATCATTTCTTAATCCACCTAGGGGACCAATCCTTCCTTTGCCCCTCAGCAATGATTTCACTGCTTCTATGTGCTGTAATATGCTATCATAGGCTGCAAGCTCCTGAGAGCTTTTAAGCAGTAGGAAAGCTGTCTCCAGCAACAGTGAAGTGCTGGATAATTTATCACAAGGGCACACTAGTCACAACATTGCACAAGCTTTTTCAAGAGCACATCTGAGTAACAGAAGCCACCACCCTCAGGCAAGATAAAGGGAGTATGTCACAGGTGTTTTTATCAGGACCACATTTCACTCTAGATATCAGCTAGCATGGATCACTTATTTCTAGATGTGAAATAGCCTTCATAGCCCTCTGCAAGGAACAGATTATTCATTCTGGGCATGTCATTTCTGAGTTCCTGTCTTGATCATTTCGGGTCACAGGAAGCTTCCTATTTTGCCTTCTAGAAATCTGACACACAACTATCTGTGCATCAGCTACTTGTCAATCTGTGCTCACATATGTCTTCTTGCAAGGCCGTATTACCATCGTCTTGCCTACCTATCGGAAATTACCACCTGTGACATACCTGTATTCATTGCAGAATTCTGGCAAAGCAGCATGTCCCTAAGCAGTAGGTCCCCTGTGGATCCTAGCAGACCATTAGTGGCAGGCATATTCCTGCCCCAGACAAGGCCAGCAGTTAACAGTATTTTAAGGTGTTCTAGGACCTTACCTGCCATTTCAGAAGATTCAGACACACCAGAATAACCTACATTGAAATTATTCTTCATACCTGAATATTTGAGAGCTCCTGGTACAAATGGACGTCTTATTTCATCCTACAAAATCAACTTCTATGGCATGAAAGCATCCATCTGCATTCTCAGCAATGACAATTACCTCCACTGTCATGCTGCACACAGTTCTATCTTGGTGATCAAGGCAGTAAAGGAACTGCCCTCAGCTCTGTTTCAATGACCTTCACATATGCCATTAAGTGACATTATCTAAAGAAGATGTCTCTGATATCAAGCAGATGTCAAAAATGAGAATATAATCACAATGACTATGCATGTACCAAAGTCTGAGCAAGAATATACAGAAAGTTCTTCCAACCTGTTTGCAGGAAAGCCCTGAATGCAGCCTCAATCTCCAATCTGGGCAAAATATAACAGAATTTGACTTTGTGTCAGTAAAAATTCCACTAAGTACAATGTTTATGCACCATTCTGCTTGACCCAGAGATATCCAGCGCCTTTTTTTTTACCTTTTCCTCTCCCTCCTTTCCTTCTTCAAACAATTTTCTCCGTTTTCCAGTTTTCCTTACTGTCTCCAACCTTTCTGGGAAGAACAGACTTTCACTTCTGTTGTTATGACAACAGCAGAAGCCTGGCTGTTCTTAAGTATCCCATGCCACACTTCTCTGTACCTCTCACTGAAAACATTTTCAGATATAAAAAAATATTAATTCCCTCTCATCTTGGCTGCCTATCATCAGGCAACAAGTGGAAAATATTCTTTACATGGAGTACCAATAGCCCCCTTCTTCCTTATCAGAAAATGCATTGTCCAATACATACACACAAGATTTCTCCTAGCCTTTACACCCCACAAGTCAGCTTTGTCAGAATGGACACACTTGAGTCTCTACCTGTACTGAGTCTGGCTGGAATGAAGTTAATTTTTATCATAGCAGCCTATATGGTGCTCTGCTTTACATTTGTGGCTAAAACAATGTTGGTGACACAGCAGTGTTTTGGCCATTGCTGAGCGGTGCTTGCACAGTGTCAAGGCTTTCTCTTTTTCTCACTCTGCCCCTGCCCCCAGTCCCCCCAAAAGTAGGCTGGGGGTGAGCAAGAAAATGGGAGAGTTACGGTTGGGACAGCTGACCTGAATCAAAGAAAGGTATATTCTATAACATATGATATCATGCCTAGCAATAAAAGCATAAGGAAAGGAGCTGGAAGGGGGAACATTGGTGGTTATGGTGTTTGTTTTCACAAGTAGCTGCTACCTGTTCTGAGGACCTCCTTTCCAGGAAATGGCTAAACATCTGCCTGTGGATGGGAAACAGTCATTCCTTATTTTGTTTTGTTTGCACACACAGCTTTGCTTCACTTATTAAACTGTCCATATCTCAACCCACAAGTTTTCTCACTTTTGCTCTTCTGATTCTCTCCCCTATCCCACTGTAGGGGGAGAGTCAGTGAGCAACTGACTGTGTGCTTAGTTGCTAGCCAGGGTCAGCCCATGACATTACCACATTTGTATATCCACAGAGACATACACAAAATATTTCTCGATCTCCCTTGCTTTATATTCATTACTACTTAGCTTTCTTCCAGTTTTCATGTTTAAGCGATGACTTGTTGAGAGAACCATATAGGTCACACCTGATATCTATAGTAAAGCAACGGGAGTAGTAGTCTCCACATTCCTACTGAAGAGCAAAAAGTAACACAGCTACCATCCATGCTTTCATCAGCCTTTTCTAAAATGAAGTCTCACTGTTTTACCCTATAGTCTGCTTTCATCCTGCTGTAGGCATGACTTTGGATCAGGTGAGGATACCTAGAACTTGCACTTTGTTGTGAGAGGATGATAAAAAGGAGGACTTCCTAGAGGGGAAACACTGGAGGGAACAAGACTCTATGACAAGAGCAAAATTTTTTGCTCCCAAGTTGTGTTTTTCCTCTTGAAAAGTATAGCAAACTTTGCTGGTCTCATAAAAGGCTAGTAAAAACAAATAAAATCTGAAAACTGCAGCCACAATAATTCTGCATAGGGCCAGCACACTGTTCTCAAACTTTGGTACCAAGTGCTCTCAGGTAACTTTGAAAACTGTACCAAAGGCTAGCTGGGGAAGCTGGCTTTGTAAACTACAGAGCTTGTCTTCTGTTCACAGAAAGACCATGAGATTGGGACAGGTGAGAATGAACTGTACCAACCCTATAATTAAATTGCTTTGTCAGGCAATAGAAATGGAATCTGTTACAAGTCTATACCATTCAGGATCCATAACAGTATTTCATTCATATCTAGCTGTGTGGGTCACCTGAACTTCAGAAGAAATATAGCAGCTCACTTCTAAATTCCCACACTGGCCAGATTCAGGCATATAGTTCCTATCAGTCTAATCACTTTGTCTCATGGTACCAGGCAATCACCCCTTTACACTTTCTTCTAAAGCTTCTGGTACCGAATATTATTAAAGAATGGATATGAAGCTAACTTAACCACAGACCTGCTTCAGAATAAGCATTTTATATGTCAGTGCAATACGACTGTTTTTTACTGTTTGTAAGGAAGGAAAAAAGATATACTATTTAGCACTCAAAGTCACTAAGATTAATAATAAGAAATAACTATTAAAAGAAAATGAAAGCTGAATATCATGGGGATAGAGTTGGTGTAACCATATACATCAGACTGTGTATATGAAGAGCTGGTGAAGTCCAATAATTTCCATCACTTTAAAACCAACTAAAATAAGTACACAGGGATATACTGTAGAGAACAATCCTATATTAGCAGAAGGAAATAGACAAATAAGTAATTTTGAACTGCAATTTATATGATTTTCTTCAGCAATCTAGCAAAATAAATGGTATATCTATTTCATGACACTATGAATGCTACTTTTGTCTTGGGACTCAGAGTTAAAACTAGAAAATTCCAGGTTAAACAGCAAAAAATCTGCCATATTCCCTACTAAAAAAAGTACTCCAGGTCGAGATCATTAGTAAGAATTTCAGTGTCATGCCAGAATATGTTTCCAGCAATGAATAAATGAACAGGCTAGTCACATACTGGGTGACATACTAAAAGCTGTGAAAGCTATTTTACGTAACCTTCTTCAAAGTATTGTTGATTGAGTTAAAATTGGATTTCTGTTCAGTCTGATTATCTAATATGATAGAAAAATACACATCCCAGGAACAAATTTAGATTTCTCTGCAAAATTAAACTGTAATGTGGGGCTATCCACTGAGGCATTAAATATAGCTATATAATTGTATCTGCAGATGACAGCTGTGGTATGACTGAACTTCAACTGGTTTCCAGTGAGGACTTAAAACAAACATGTACACAAAGGACAGATACTTCCTTTAAAATATTTGGAGGGGATAACTGATTTCCACAGTACACTTTTCATAAACAGTCACTGTAGTTGAAACTTCTGAAGGAGTAGCTCAAGTGTGAAAGTCTGTGCTACTGAATTATGAATGTAAAGAGAGTTCTGTATATGGTCATTTTCACAAAAGATAGAAACTGAAAAGCTATAAGCAATTTGAGTAGTCATCATTCAATATCAGTCAGAGCATTTTAAAATTTTTTTCTTTTTTTTTTTTCTTAAATGAAAGAATGCCAAAACGTATTATTTTAAAACAATAAGCTTTGCTTTCAATCCAGGTTTAAATACTGGTAAAAATTATATAGCTTTTTGAAATTAAAATATTCATAAGGAGCAGGTACACAAAATGTAGGATGATTTTTGATCAGCTCAACAATGTAGTTAAGAAATTAAAAAAAAGAAATTACTAACAACATCTACATATTTATTTAATTGCTACTTGTGAGCAATTCAAAAATCAGTATTCTGTTTATGATTTAACAAATCTTTCCAAGAAAGTTTCTGACTGTGGTTATGATTGACCAGAGGCATAACCCAGATGGACACTTCACTAGCTGTCTTTATTTGAATTATTATTTTCTGGTTTTCTATTTTTACAATAGCCTCTTCCCTTTGTGTGATGATGGGGCAGGCTTAAGCAGAAGTTTGGTCTCTTAACTCATGACAAAAAATGCGTGTAAAGAAGCGTAGCAGTCAAAAAACAATGATGGTGGCATTTATTCCTCCTTGGTCTTGGGTAGCTTGGGTTTATGTTTGTTATCAGAGGCTGCTTCCTTCTCACTGAAGCCCAGCTAAAGTTTGGAAGTGGCCCATCAGCCTTTCCCAGCATCAATTCAAAAAGCTGTTGTGTTTCAGGGTTTTTTTACACAGTGACTTCCTCAGTTTGCCAGACCATTCCTGTATACAACATTGTCTAGCTCAGGCAGGTGAGGCAATAGCAAGTGCTAAATTGTGCTCTAGCCAAAGTGAGACCAGATGGGTCCTCAGGCCCTGCAGCATGGGGTCAGTTCAAGATCTGAGGCCTTTTACTAGTAATGATAAAATTATATTTAGTCATCTACACTCTTCCTATCATGGCTTAAATCTGGAGTAAAGAGATTTTTTTAAGAAAAATTGACCACATCTACCAGACTGGTGGATACATTCAGTCAAGATGCAGCTTTTCCATTTAGGAAATATGGTATGTTCAAGGAGAGTATGTGTCTGGAACCTATTCTCTGTCCTGGTTCCCTTATTCTACTACATTAAAGCCATTTAGTAGTAGCCTTAAGGCCTATGGGAGCTTTGCCAAGAACTTCACTGATCAAAATCTTTCTTAAAATGTATCTGTTTAAAAGGATATTCTGAAAAGCATTTAGGAAACAGTGATATCAGATTTATCAGACAACATCAATGGCATGAATCATGTTCTAACACTGGAGTTGCTACCTCAATAAATGAATCAGTTAAATGTTGTATATGGTATAAAATAAGTTCTTGCTGAGGAAGAATGTGAGAATCTACTGTGAACACCTTAAATACAATATGACTCACATATTCCTTTTTGAGGGCTGGGGGAGAGGACAAAAGAGGATTAACTCAGAAACTATTATTTTATTTCTGATGGAATAAATGGGTAAGGAGAAACAAGGGAGCTCTTTCAAAAAAAGTCAAATAGTTAATTAAGGCTTGATATTTCTACTTTAGAGAGTTCAGTTTGTGTGGCGACCATTCCAAACTTGGAAAGAAAGTCATGCTGTATTTTAGAAACTTTTACTAAGACACAAAAGCAAATCAAAACAGGACAAAGTATACTTCAAAAAAGTGTAATAATACTAGTATAATAAAAGTAGAAAAAATTATTTTTCCTTTAAAAAGAAATTAAACGTCTCAAAAGAAATTTGATCAAAAATGTAAAGAATTTATGTTTTCAGATAAGAAATATTTTGTAAAAAAATTTACTAGGCAAAGGAATTATTTGGTGGAGAAAATGATCTGTTCAGTTCAGAATGGAAGCTAATGCTCATTGACAAAGCAGAAACAGAAAGACACAGAAAAAAAAGAGTAGCAAAGAGGAGTGGAATAAGGATTTTTAGTAAAGTTCTCAGAATACAAGGTGTCTGTCTGATTAAAGGGAAGACATAACTACTGATACAGTCATGTTTCATATACTTGCCAGCCTTTCTCAGGGTAACCAGAGGTACAGAAATTGAGCAGCGGAGGTAATAAGCCCTTGATGATTTTCCTGGTAATGTTGAACCCCTTCATGTAGGAGAGAGTGTTGTGGTGCATTCCTTCCTCATGCTTTTCCTGGGCCACTCTACAATCTCAGAAGTTCCGGCTAGGCCTTGGCCTTTGCGCAATGAGTTGCGCAGCTGAGCGTCCCTTGACCATACTAGGAACTTTGCATTGCTAAGGTGGGGAGCAGCACTGACCGTAACAAGCACTCCTGTTACCCAACTCGATGTGGGTAACAAAAGTGGGAATAATCAATCATCCCCTGACAGACTTGGAACATCCCTTACCTGGATCGTGGCCTGAGTGGAGTGGTACCTGTGTTAGTACGGGCATCCACCTGCTCCTGCATGGGGTCCTCCATGGGCTGCAGCTGGATATCTACTCCACCGCGGACCTCCATGGGCTGCAGGGACACAGCCTGCTTCACCATGGTCTTCACCATGGGCTGCAGGGGAATCTCTGCTCCGGCACCTGGAGCACCTCCTCCCCCTCCTTCTTCACTGACCTTGGTGTCTGCAGAGTTGTTTCTCTCACATATTCTCACTCCTCTCTTCTCCAGCTGCTGTTTCCCAGTTTTCCTCCCCCTTCTTAAATATGTTATCCCAGAGGCGCTACCACTGTTGCTGATTAGCTCGGCCTTAGCCAATGGCAGGTCCATCTTGGAGCCGGCTGGCATTGGCTCTATCAGACATAGGGGAAGCTTCTAGCAGCTTCTCACAGAAGCCACCCCTGTATACCCCCCCTGCTACCAAAACATTGCCATGCAAAGCCAATACACTTTCCAGTAACTTTCTGATGACTAAAGCCAATCATCTTACAAACCTATAAACAGCAGTCCCAAGTGAGACCCTTTGAGCTCTCCTGGACTGCAGCGGGCTGCGACCAGCATCTCTCTCTGAGTGGGACACCTCTCAGAGTTTCACTAACTCTCCAGTTTGTGAATTTTAGAGGACCGCTGCCAAAAGCTGGTGATGGGGCCTGGGCTAAAACCCTCTCCTCCTCGAGGCTCAACCCTCACCCATTAAGAAAATGCTGAAACATTTGAAGTCAGTATTTTCACAGAACTTGAGGGGAATTTTTAACAGTTACCTCTGTTACCTGTATCTTTATGTCTGTGTGCGTGCATGTGTGAATCAATTTGAACACTCGATAGCAATATAGTACTATCATTCCAAATCTGTAATCAAGCCACTGTTGTGATTGTAGTACATTCTATTAACTCATTTCGTAAATCTTAAATTAATCTATGATTAAGCGCTGCTAGAATCTTACAATTTACCTTAAACTGTGAATGAACCTTAGATTGCTGCTAAATACATAGAATCTTTTAGATATAAATCGTTGACCAAGTCTGAGACTAGGATTAGAACTAGCCACACCTAGACTCTTCTCTGAGAAGGAGTTTAGAAAGCAAGGGAGTCTATTCTGAACCTCGTGCCTCAACAGGAGGGTCTTCCCTCATCTTTCTATTTCTTCCACTAGACATAAACCATTGACCAAATTTGGGACTAGGAGTGGACCCAGCAAGTCTTCTCTGAACCTTCTGACTCAATGGGAGGATTTATTTGTTCCTTGTACCCTTTGCTTTCCCTTATACATGAACCATTGACCAAGTCTGAGACTAAGTCTGGATTCAGCTGCACCTAACTCCTCTCTGAGAAGTTTAGAAAGCAAGGGGATCCATTCTGAACCTTGTGACTCAACAGGAGGGTCCTCTTTACCCTTTTGTTTCTCTGGTCTCTCTGTATAAATCATTCTGATCTGATTCTAATTTGATTTTCCTTTGTATGTTTAAGTACATAATAGAGTGAACCTTGCCATTGAATTATGTTAAGTCGCATTTTTACAAATTTTTATTAAAATCACTTTTGCCAATACCCTTGACAGTGATTCATTAAGCAGCCTAAACCACTCATTCACGACAGAGAGGCAGCTCGCATCAGATGCTGACTGAGGATAACAGTCCCAGACCAACTATTGTTGATGCATCAGCAGATTCTTCTACCTTCTGCCCAGTCACTTGTAACACACTCTTAGTCCTTCCTGAAGTACATGTTATGCATCTTCTAGGTGCTGTCTACCTGAAGATTTGCACAAACGCCTCTTCTGCCTGGAGTTAAACCTCATGTATTGCACACCAGTTTTGCTCTAAAATGTCTATGCTCACAATTTTCCTGAATGTCAGACATGATCCCAACTTCAGGTCAAGACGTCTGTTTGTTTGGGACTCTCTGTAACCCTGTCTTCACTCCTCTTCCCACTTGCCTGCCCCAGACCACCCCTAGTTCAGCTGTACATGGTCCAGGGGCCAAGCTCTGACATGACCAAGCTACATAACCTGTGAGGAAATTTTAAGTCATGCGAGAAAAGAAAGGTAAGGTTACAGACAAAACTATGACTGTGGAGGCACTGATCAGTAGTAGCTCAAGGTTTCAAAAGAAAAAACACCAATAATGAAGACCACAAAAAATTATTAAAAAAAAAAGAAAAGAAAAAGAAAATGAAAGACAGCAACTAAGCAACACTCAGGACCTTTCCTGAGGGCAGCTGAGGCTCACCCATCCCCTCCTGACTGATGCCTGGCCAGCAAGCAAGGACTTCAGGCATTTTATACAGGGTAGTAAGCATACAAATGTTTAAAATATGAGCTCTTTAAATACCAATTATCTTTAGTGTGTTTTTGTAAGTAACTAGTTCATACATATGTGTGTGTATATTTGTATGTATGTATCTCTCTCTTTCGAGTGTTTTTGCATACAACTGAGAGTGTCTGAACAGTCACGCGGACTGATACAGGCAGGCAGTTTTACGTGTAGAGAATGCTGCAGGTGATTCTAATTTTTGGGTGGCTTCTGCATCTGTATATAAATATTCACTGCAAGAGATGAGAAGAAATTCGGAATAAGCTTTTTTTTACTTTTATAACATTGAATTCCAGACGGATGGCTGTCTGCTGGGACTCTGCTATTACAATTGATCAAGACATGGAAAAGAAGGGATGGCATTTAGGCAATCTTATACATATAAGAGAAAAAAAAAACACCAAAACATTTTAAATGCCATGCTTTCTGCAGTGTGACTGCTGTAAAGTTCAGGAAGGCAGGAAAGACAACTCTATTCTCAATTTCCTTTCAAAATGGGGTCTAAAAACAGATATACGTGAAAACAAAAATCATCTCCATGAGTGTGAGCACATGAAAAATTGCAGTAATATTATACTGAACTTCTATCCAAAAATCATACTAAGCATTATGTGCAGTAATGGTACAAATCCTCACATAATTTCTTTGAGACATACAGTATTCATTATCCCTTGCTTCCTTTTTGGTTCCCAAACCAGTATTTTAAGCACAAAACCATCTAGGTTTTCAAGGTCTGTATTATGCTTGTGTTAATATTACTATAAATTAAATTGGGGGGGCGGTATGTGCAATTTGGGGCTATGGGTGATGGTATGGAAATGTATTCTTAATACATAGATTTTCAAGAAGAGATTTGAATTTGAAGACTGGTATTTAGCTAAATAAAGGTACTTCACATTTTGCAAAGTACTTCAGTGTGTTATTTAATCTGATAGTCATTTATCCATGTGATGCCATTTAACACTAAAATGCTTCATATTTTGCTTCACACAGTAAATGCGCTTGCAGAGACACATTTCAAGATACATCTATTGGAAATTCATGTAAATCAAGGAATATCGTGTAAACACAAACGAAGAGGATGGCATCACAAAATTTCTTGTTAAGCTTTCAGGCATGCCCAGGCAGAACTATGTAATTATTTGCAGAAACAGGGTAGATTCTAACTGAGTGCAGCTATTACAAAATGCTGTGATTCTTCCCATTGCCAAATATGTTTTTATGCTAAAAGCTAAGTTCAGAAAAAGTGAAGTTGCCAAAGTTTAGCTTTTACAGGTAATGCTCAGATGGATTTTCTTTCTTGCCATCTCACCGTGGAAAGTCTAACGTTTTGTATCTACTTCAATTTTCAATACTAAAATTTCCTAGGTACATGACAATACTTTTTTTTTATGTTCATGCTATTTACTCTTGGGGGAATAAGTGGCGGTTTGTGCCTAAAGTTTAGCTGATTCTGGTAATTAGGGATTTCTTAAAATAGATTAGCAGAGTTAAATTTGTTTTCAGCCTAGCAGATCGGGCTCCAAGTAAATTACATTAGCCACTACTTTTGCCAATTACAGGATGACATAGTGAGAGCATGCTGAGTTAATACATTCAAGATAGGTGTTTGCTTCCTTCTCTGAGAAAAGGCTCTTCCAACCCTTCTAGAAAGAATATGTCCTAAGTATTATGGATTAAAGTCTCAAAGGAGATGGGACTTTAAACACTTCCTGTTGAACCTAGATGAAATTTAAAATTTGTGAGTCAGAAAAAAGAGCCTAGATGAAACTCTAAGATCTATGATTAGAGTATATGTGGCTGGCTGGGCAACAAAATTTCTAGTCCTTGCTTTAAAGACAATAGGTGTGTGGACTTTTGTGTTGGGTGGGGGCTGCGGGGTGTTATTAATAAATTAATACATAGTACCAAGACATGGGATCAGAACTTGCATCTAACTACCTGTTTTCAGGTAAATGGATACTACAGGTTTATGAAGATAAAGTTACAAGCTTTTTTGTTTTATCCTTAGCACATCATCTTCAACAGAAAGCACCAAAAATAGTCCAACTCAGAGAGTATATTCTGGTTATTAGGACATTCTGTTAGAAGGTAAAAAGGAAGTATGAATTAACATCACCTACCAAATCATTACATAAAAGGTACAGGGGGTGAAATCTCCTCTTTTAGCAGCTGTTTTCTGAAAGAAAGCACTGACTTCAGTTTTCTGGGGTGAAGAAAAAGGCATTGATACATATTTTTTATCAGAAGGCTTCAGGTTGAGAATCTTCATTAAAATAGGGAAACAGGATTTATGATGCATCTCTGTCATAAGTGCTGTTTGTTTGTTTGTTTGTTTGTTTCTTCCCTCATTAGCCAGTTTAGACAGCTTTTTGTTTCACACAGCTTTAGATGACTCTTTATTCAATGTACAAGGAAAGGAGAATGTATTCTGCAATTCTTGACTTTCCTTGTGTACTGCACGGAAAGTCCGTCCTGAGACTGAGAAGGTGAAAGCTCTTCCTGGATTTTTGCATAGATGCTTATTGTCTGGACCTTGAAAGATATAACATAGAAAACTTTGAATTAATTCCCATAAGGTGTTATAAATTGCCTAATACCAAGAAGAATTTGAAGTGGAACTTAGAATTAAAAGAAATACTTTTCAGCATCTGGACAATAATGATTAATAAACTCTTAGGATATTACAATTTTCCTTCTTTTTTCTTATTGGTTTCCCCTTTCCTTAATGTTTTTATATAAAATAAGAGAAAAACAACTATTTTATCTTAAATTTTAAGATCAGTCATAAATATATCATGGTCTTTTACTTGTTTATTTTTCTGAAAGATACCAGTTTGTGTTCCTGAGGCAGTACTCCTTTATACTGACAACTGTTCATAATCCATTTTTTCCACGAGTATTTGATGGATTTTTAAGTAGACTGTAGCATAAAGGTTTCATAAATTTAGAGCAAAATATGGTTTTATTAACAAAAATTCTGTTGCTGCACCACGGTACTGTATAAATGTCAGTCAGTTTGAACTCCTCTGAGGTAAGGTGTCATCTTGAAAATTCTACTTCTTAACTACAACTACATTATATACATATATATATGTATATAAAAAAGTCTTGTGTCATTTTTGTAAGTGCCAGATAAGGGCGTTTTTTTTGCCCCTCCAGATTTCTTGTAGGTTGCCCGAACATGATACTTCACTCTCTTTGAAAGCCTTCAAGATTCTGGACACCCAGCTAACATCAGACTACATGATTTCTTATTCTCTCATAAATACCGTGCAGTCCATGGAAGAAAAGTCAATTTAATGGTTTATCTCTTTTCCTATTCTCTTTTACTCTGTATCTTATTCCATCTTGAAATTTTCAACTTCATCCTTCACTGATCTCTTATTTTGCAGTGTTCAAAATCTTTTTAGAAATGTGGTTAGCATGTCTTAATACACATATCTATTTCAATTTTCTCTTTCCTTTCTAATATCCCCTTTATCTGTTTTACTGTTTTTCATCATTCTTCTCAGATTTCTATTTCATCTCTCTCTGCATTTTTAATATCCTTTTTGTCTTTTTTAGCATTCTTCTCAAGGCCTGTAATTCACAATTTTCCTTTTCATTTGATAGCTCTTAAAGGAAGATTTATCAAGTAATTTCAGAGAATGTTTATTCCTGTTAACTTGATAATCATATGACATTAAGTTATTCAACATAACTGTTTTCTGTAAACTTTTTAGAACACTAAACTTTTCTTGTTAATTTATTCTTTTCTAAATATGATTACATTTATTTGCAAATCACCCCTACGGATATAACCTGCTTGAAATTAAACATTCATTCTGGTACTTACTCATGCCTGACTGAAAAAGATTTGAACAAACACAAATCCAGTGACCACAGTACAATTTAGCATTTCAACTATTTCTGTTTTATATACTGCATTCACTATGAAAATGGCAAACTTTACTTGGGTCACTTTTTCTGCTTTGCAGGGCACATTGCTTCAGCCTCTCCTCTTCCTTCTAAAACTCACAATTTTAATAAATCCATCTTTCATGTTTTCATTTTATACTGTGTCTATTCTAATAAGCATCTGTGCTCCTAAAATCAGTCATAACCTAAACTGTATTATCTCTATAAACCATCAGTACTTATCTGAAGATATTATAGTCTTCTTTATATTTTATAGCATTCAATTCATAACTCACCTCCATTTGTCATTCATAAGTATACCTGTTCTTTCTATTACACATTTCATATAATTCTCCCCCATCATTCAGCCCATGTAACAGTTCTGCCTTTAGTTCCTTAATGGACTAAAGTGTAACTCTTGAAATTCCTATTTCTTTATATTATGAGTACAATTTTCTGGATTTCCACAGCTAAAATGAGGTTCCTCTCACACTATAGCTGTGAAAGTCACCTAAAATCTTCCTGCAAATCCTTGTGCCAGTTCATACCCTGAATGGTTATGTGGTTATGTTCATTTCTTGGATCTATACTTTTATTTATAGAACTAGTGGAGTTTCCAGTTCTCCCCACTAAAGTACCCTTGAGGACTTGGATACGACCTGTATCTTTACAATCCTGAAAAGACTTACACATGCATAATCATACAGATATGCATACTCTCACTGAAACTCATGTATAAATTATGCATAAGGCTTTGTAGGATCAACAGCATAATTCTTACATCTGCCGAAGGACCTTCATGTATACTCGTATGCTATGTAAAACATTGTTTACCCTTTTCCTAGTGAGCTGATCTAAACACAAACAAGCTTTCTAGCAGAGTTATTTTAACACATTCATAATTGTAAGCCCCAGAGAGGCAACCTAGAGACATGGAAGTGTGAAGTCCAGTTTGATTTGCATGATGATCACTCACAGTTCCTTTTACTGAGTTGCATTGCTTGTTTGGAATACGCTCATTATCTGATTATATAAATTAAACCAGACTATTACTCCTCTATTCATGAGCTGGCATAAGCATTTTGGAGGATATATGTCCTACAGTGTGGAAGACAGTCTGCATTTTTGAAGGATAAGTTTTGAGTTTTAGCATAACAATCTCTATTAATATCTTGTTTCCTTGTATCGGTTTATAAGTGGGAAAAAATTTGGAAGGAATACTTCCAACTGACAGCAAACATTGTAGAATCAACAGTGGCCAGATAATAAATCATATGCAAGATTAGATATTTTGCAGTTAATTTTCCTTCTTCCCCAGTTTCACATGCCTTCAAAAAATGTAGATCCAAAATGCACTTCAAAGTAATTGAAGTTCATGCAAAAATTTTGTCCTCAGGATTCCATACAAAAGAGTATTGTTATTATCATGACAGAGTATTCCACTTCTATTGCCCAGCTATTATTATAGTAGCATCAGTTGTATATATTTAATGAGTGTCCACTTAATATTTGAAATCTGTAATTTTTACAGAGCCTTTAACATTTGCCTTATAGAGCTGGGTGCAAATGATTGACTGTAACATAACATGTCTAATCTAACCATTATCTCAAGAAACTCTGTTCAACTACAGCTTAATTCTGCTGCGTGTTTCCATTCTTTACTCTCAAGATTCCAAGGCTTCTCAAATTGTGCTTGTTCTAAGATTGTTGATATATTTTACTAAATAACTGTAACATAAAATGCATCAAAGACCTGAAAGCAGACCCTGAAATTCTGGGCACCTTCTTCTAAGGGCCTTAATCACTAAGAACACATCTCTGAACTTAAAACAGTAGGAAAATGTGTATCATGTACTAAAGGTAACTATTTTAATCCATTACTGTAAACATTATTCAGATGGCCCACTCAGACATAGATATCTAGACCTGATCATAGGATCTTATGATAATTCAGAAGGTCTTCAAGAAGTCTCCAGTTCAACTCCTGCTAAAAACTGGATCAGCTCTGGGTCAGGTCAGTTTGCCTGGAGCTTTTACCAATTGGGTCTTGAAAGCGTCCAAGGATGGAGACTGCACAACCTCCCTTGTCAGCTTGTTCCAATGCCAGATTCATTATATTAACAAAACAAGAACAGTGTCCTCTCAGTACTTAAAATGAATTAGTCTGGATGCAAATGTTCCAGAAGGCATCCTGAGTGAACAGCAGCATCCATCTGCCTCCCTCTCAGATACAGTACCTGGGTGGGATTTTTAAGTTACATTGTCAACATGCCTTGGTTACTCTAGGGAAAATCCTGTTCCCTTGGGAAGTTGTGTCCAACTTCAAGGCAATTAACTGTCTTCATAAACATGTACAGAGAGTAAGTAACTAACAACATGGTTCTGAATTCCACTTAGGGAGCAATTCCATAATTATCCATCAAAACCCACTTTCTTTCCCATTGAGGTTATGCCTGCACTTTTGTTTGTATTTTTGTGGGGGGGTTGTTGGTGTGGAGTTTTAGGTGGGTTTTTTTTCCTCCCCTGGGACAGGCATATTTGTTGGGGTACAGTGGTATTCTGATTATGTCTGGATAATTTTTGTTCAGAGACTGTTTTTGCCCAGCAAGCTCACCTCCGTTAGAAAACAGCTATACATACAGCCTCCTTTATGTATCACCTTTTAGTCTTTTGAAAACTATCCAAACGCATACAGTGAAACTATGAAAAACGCAAAGAGTGGCAGGAATAATTTCAGCTGGTGGTAAATGTATAATTTTTTTCCACTGAAAGACTACATAAAAAGTAAGCATCTGCAAAGACTGATATGGTTTTTTTTTTCCTCTTCCTACCTACTGTATCTCTGAGACTGCAGTATTCAGACTGCCTGGTCTGTTTACATATTTATTTTTAATTCTGCAGTTACGGATTTGCCAGTTATCACATAGAACACAAATGACAATACTGATACTTTCTCCATATTTGAAGTCTATTATGGATGTGGCTTCAGTTTTTTATATTGACATACAACCCTTAATTTATGTTCATACCATGCATTTTAATTTATGAAACAGTCAGAGAAAAAATTAGATATTCCAGAATCTGTAATTACAGCCTGGACCATTTAAATCATCTGAGTCCACGGGTGGTGACAGTTTGTTTCATCCAGAAGGTATGTAGCACAAGACTTAACCTACAGGAAACTAAAAGTAGAGGAAAGTAAGAGGTTCTAAGGAATGCACTACATCATATTGTAGCAGTGGGTGTTTACAGTAGGTTAAAATCTGCTCTTAGCCAAATACCAGTGACTCAATGAGTCAATGAATTAAGTGACAACAGCATTTTGATTTCTGTAATAATGTTATAAATACTAGGAGACTGTGTTAAAAAGAGACATCTCAATTTTCTATTTATACCTAATCTCCTTTCAAACAGAAAGAAACAAATCCACTATGTTTATTAATTAAAAATATTTTGTTTTTAAGAAGAGACCAAATTTTGAAAGAGGGTGCCCCATAAATAAACTAAAAAAAAAGCCAAACCCCAAAAACTAAAACCCAAAAGCAATGCAGAATGACATATCCGGTTGTTGCTAGCTGGAAATACTCTTTTAAATCTTAACCAATGCCTTAAGTAATTAGTCTCATTAACACTATCCTTAGGATATCCTTAGTGCCTTTTGGCTTCTGAAGGCCAAGAACAAAGTTTGTATTTGGAACCAAATGTATTTTAATTAGAAAGAATATTACATCAAACGCCCTCTAGAAATGAAGCCTGTTTGATTAGAGTTAGGAAGCCCCAAAAGCACTTTATGAAAAATCTGCCTGCAAATCCTAACCCTTTTTTTGTGCAAATAGTTATCAAGGAATTTGGCATGGTCTAAAATCCTAAGGCATTCTTGTTGTTCCTTCAAAAGCCTTTAAAAGCAAATACACTTGATGACTCAGGATCTCAACCTTTCCAAAGTTAAGCATTAAACATTTCAGGAAGACAGACTAATCATATGTTTATTAACCTCTGCTCTGAAACCATCAAGGCTGGATACCTTTGTTGACATAAAAGTTAAGACTAGGTTTATTAGCTTATTTTATAGACAAAGATTAATTGCTGTTTTGTGCTGAATCCTCTTGGAAGGCAACATAAATTGACTTCAGTTGGAAATATATCAATATTTTGTGAACGGTGTGTCCTCTCTATAGTAAGTCTATGCCAGGACAAAGAAAAAGTGTCAGTAGTTCTTGCCTACACACACATATATTTAAATAAATTGTTTAAATGGTACAAAACAATAAGAAACCTTAATAGAGTATGGGCTACTTGGTAGATATGGTTTTCCAAAATGAATTCAATTCATGCCTGTGTTATAAACTTTAAAAAATATCATTACAGGACTTAGATTAATTGAAACCATGGATTATGTGCAATCTTACAGTGATCAGTAAAGGTATTTGAACAGGCAAAGTGATGGCAACTGAAACTGGGTGTAAATAAAAAGGAAGGTAATTACAGATAGGAAAAAAAATGTGGATACTGAAAGGCATTTGGGAGAGTGATGTCCTCAGTTGTAACAAGAAAAGAAAAACATCTTCCCTAGCAAAAACATATTTTCTCTGTATAATGCAGTTGTAAAAACAAAGCCAAAATAAACCAACAGCTTCCCCTCAGGGGAAAAAACCAAACAACAAAAATCTCGACTGAATAGTTTGGTGCAAAAGATACAAAATATAAAATAGTCATGGAGATTACTATTGCAGTATTGAAAAGAGTTTATATACTAAACAGGAATGTTATATTCATTTATAGACATACTATTACAAAAGAGATGATAGGCACAAGAAAAAGTTGAGACTGAAACAATTTCATTTAAGAAAAGAGTTTAACATGATAATGACATTTAAAAGCTGTGAAGATGCGTCCCTTTTCTATTTACCATTTCTCTGAACAGTAGTAGCAAGGGAGCATGCAACAAAAATGAAAAGCAAAATATTTAATACTGCTCAAAGGACTGTATTTTATAGAAAACATAGGTAGCCTGCTATTACTGTAAGTTATCACTCAGATAAAACATTTATCAGGGATCAGGGGAGTAAACAATAAAATGCGTGGCCCTTGAAGGGCATGATGAAACTACTTTGGGCTTCAGCAGTTCTAGAGTTTTACCTAGCATTGGTAACTAGAACAGGTCACCAACAATCTTCCAAAGAAATTTTAAACCTGTTGTAATACTCGTTTGTATTCAAGTTTAACTTAACTTCTAACCAATGTTGTTAAACTGTGGGTAAAAGGGAACACACCATACATGTGGACTCAACAATTTATTTTTTGTTTAATTAACATCTTAAAAATCTAATTAAAATACAACAAATAGTCACCATTCATACACTTAAACACTAGCACTCTGAATCTAAATTAATATAAAAAAGCCTCATTAATACCCTTTAAATTGTTATACAGAAAATCAAATTAGGATCAACTCAAAATGATTTATACAAATAGAGAGTGGAGAAACAAAAGGGGTAAAGAGTAAGGAAGATCCTCTCATTGAGTCACGAGGTTCAGAGTAGACCACCTTGCTTTCTAAACTTCTCAAAGAGGAGTTTAGGTGCAGCTAGGTCCAATCCTAGTCTCAGGCTTGGTCAACGGATTTTATCTAAAGGTTTATATTATTTAGCTGTATTTAGCAGCAATTTAAGGTTCAATCACAGTTTGAGGTAACTCATAAGATTTTACCAACAGTTAATCATGGATTAGTTTCACAGAATCACAGAATCAGTACGGTTGGAAAAGACCTGTAAGATCATCGAGTCCAACCTGGGGGGGGGGGGGAAAAAAAAAAAAAAACAAAAAAACAAAAAACACCACACAACATCAAAAATCCACAAAAAAAAAAAAAAAAAAAAAAACCACAACACAACCACAAAACCCACGCCACACAACAACAATAACAAAATAACAAGCCACAACCCACCCAACACCACACAGCACCATGTCCATCAAGCTACATCCCACAATGCCACATCCACACGCTCCTTGAATACCTCCAGGGAGGGTGACTCTACCACCTCCCTGGGCAGCCTATTCCAGTGTTTCACCACTCTCTCAGTGAAGAACTTTTTCCTAATGTCTAGCCTGAACCTCCCCTGTCGCAACTTGAGGCCATTTCCTCTAGTCCTGTCACTAGTCACTTGGGAGAAGAGACCAACACCCACCTCTCTGCAACCCCCTTTCAGGTAGTTGTAGAGAGCGATAAGGTCTCCCCTCAGCCTCCTCTTCTCCAGGCTAAACAACCCCAGCTCGCTCAGCCGCTCCTCATAAGACTTGTGTTCCAGACCCCTCACCAGCTTCGTCGCTCTTCTCTGGACACGCTCCAGCACCTCGATGTCCTTCTTGTAGTGAGGGGCCCAAAACTGAACACAGTATTCGAGGTGCGGCCTCACCAGAGCCGAGTACAGAGGCATGATCACCTCCCTGCTCCTGCTGGCCACACCATTTCTGATGCAAGCCAGGATGCCGTTGGCCTTCTTGGCCACCTGGGCACACTGCTGGCTCATATTCAGCCGGGTGTCGATCAACACCCCCAGGTCCTTTTCTGCAGGGGAACTTTCCAGCCACTTATCCCGAGTTTAAGATTTACAAAAAGAGCTAATCACAACAATAGCTTAATTACAGATTGATTCACAAGCACAAGCACACAGACATAAAGATATAGATATATACAAAGGTTCCTGTTAAAAATTCCCCCTGAGTTCCATGAAAATACTCACATCAAATGTCTCAGCATTTCTCAACGGACCAGGGTTGAGCCTCGAGGAGGAGAGGGTTTTAGCCCAGGTCCCATCGCCAGCTCAGCGTGGTCCTCCAAAATCCACAAACTGGAGAGTTAGTGAAACTCTGAGAGGCGTCCCACTCAGAGGGAGATGCTGGTCGCAGCCCGCTGCGGTCCAGGAGAGCTCAAAGGGTCTCACCTGGGACCACTGTTTATAGGTTCGCAAGATGATTGGCTTTAGGCATTAGTAAAATGATGGAATTTCAGTGAACGTGGTGTCATTCCACTTGGGTTACGATCCTGATAAGGAGTGCTCCAGGGCTGTCAGGGAATGACGGATCATCCTATTCTTCTTGCTCTCATTACCCTCCTCAGTCAGGTAACAGGAGTGCCTGGTACAGTCAGTGCTGTTCCCTGCCTTAGCCATGCAAGAGTTCCTGGTGCGGTCAAGGGACGCTTAACTGCCCAACTCACTATGTAAATGCCAGGGCCTAGCTGGAATTTCTGAGACTGTAGAGCGGTCCAGGGGAGAGGGGGAAGGAATGTACGACCACAGGTCCCCTCCTCCTTGGTACTGGGCTCTACTTGGGCTTATTTTTATGTTTCTTTGCCCCATGCTGCTGCCTTCTGGCTGCTCCCAGCTGAGTGTGAGCATGGCCCCACAGCATCCCCAGGCTCAGTCCCCCGCAGCGACTCTTGTTTGTTGGGCAGCGACCCCCTGGGTTTCCCAGCCCATTCCCACCGAGGCACTGGTAGAGCTAAAGCTCAGGCAAGGGTGGCAACAGGCACTTGGCTCCAAGGCAGGTGATGAAACCAGCTCACCCCAGCTCCAACCAAGGTGAGTCCTGAACCCTGAGCTTGAAGTCTGTAGTTGGCTTTTGATTAATACCGGGAAAAAAAATTGTATTTACTCAGGTGTGGTGCTGTTAGAAAGAAACTCCTCCATCTTATTCATCATATTTGTCCAGCGAAGAACCTGGCTCAAGCCTACGTACCTGAATCAAGCCCTGGTCTGACCCAGCAACATATAATGTTTAGTCCACGTATAGGATCCCAATGACATTTAACATTAGTTCCAGGCACAGAGCACTTGATTCACCTCACCTTAGGCATTTGTCTGAGAACTGTAAGGCAGGAGCTGTTGCTGATATGATTTTCTCTTTACTTTTTATTAAACATTTATACAATTCCTACCTGACGTAATTTCTCCTGATGTTAGCTTAGATAAACTTCAGACTGAAAGGCTTACGAACTGCTGTGCTGATAGCAAAACACTCAACAATCTTTGACACACAAATGAATGCTGTTAAACTTTCTGTAAAATGAAATAATCATAAAGTATATATATCAGTGTCTTAATGAGATTTAGACAGCTCATACATGCAGCACAGAAAGAAAAAAAAAGAAAGGTAGAAATTCAAAGTGCCGGGATGCACCTAAGTATTTTGGAATATCAAAATAGTCTTCCTTTTCCCTTTGCTACTTATGCTACCAGGCTATCTGGTATACCATGAGCAACATATGACTCAACGTACCAAGGAAAAGAAAAAAAACCAACAAAGCAACCAAACAACCAAAAGACAAAAAAGTTCCAAAGAAATCAACTCATGAGCTTACTTTTTCTGGACTTGGTTTACCGAACTTCTCAGCTCCTAGATCTTTAATTTCATCAGGGTCTGAACTGTATAATTAAAAATAAAGACATTCCTTGGAAAGCTTACCTATACACCCAAGCCTCCCTCTACTGCCAATGGAGACAGATAGCTTACATCTGTACTGTTAAAACAGCGCCAGGAGGCAAAGTCAGCATTGGACTACTGATCATCCATACTGCTTAACTGTTTGCATGCTCTCTGGCATATTTTGAGCCATTCCAATTAGCGCTTTCCAAGACATTGCCTGGGCATGATTTAGGTGTTAACATATGCTAGGGATCATTTGCCATAGACAGTAGGGAGAATAATGCACCATCTGTCTTTCTCTGCCCTACAAGGTCCTCCAACATTAGCCCAGTTGGCTTTGTATCTTAAAACACCCATTACACGATTTCACCCCACACATCAGGGCTGGCCACACAAGCTATCAGTTTATTACTGTGAAAATATCCTTGTAATGAACTGTAACACACATCTTCAATTTCTCGACTTACTTTGAACTGAACCCTCTCCTTCACGCACAGATATACACACATACACACACACACACAGAGAATTAGAATTATTTGTTTGGCTGTAGAGATACCATATGGGCCCTGAAGAAACCTTGGGCCAAATACTGTACAGTGTGAATTTAGTGAGCCTGTGCCAGCTGGCCTCAGGGTCAGACAGTGGTGTCTGCTTGATTTTATTTAGCAATATGACATAACGCCCCCAAGGGTGATTTGGCCAATCTAAGTTCTGACTCACCATCTGATGATGTCTGTCATTCTGTTTTCACAGTGGATATGTTGTGACTGCACACAGACATACGTATCTAAACATATACACACACAGAGAAACATTTAGGTATATGTAATATATATAGTCAGGGTATTAGAGCTCACTGTAATGGGAGTGTTTAGAAGACTGATAAATCAAGCCAGTTTAAAACTTTTAAAAAAAAGCTTGCTAGACTGACATTCATTTACAATACATCTTGTGCTTATAGCTAGTTTTTACCCACTGTTAAGCATCACCACCACATATTAGCTCTTACACATCATTATCAGTGCCTATTCAAAGCAGTCAGTCCTTAACTATCGTACCATGCGTTGGCTGTGAGTATGTAATACCATGGAGCTGTTGCTGTACAGTTAGCCTGATGGATGTAGTCCTTGATGATCTCTGTCACCAGAATTGAAAATTTGTCAGTATGGAGCAGTACTACAGAAACAGACATCTTTATTCTACCCTCTCTAATTTTCATACCTAATCCTTTTATAAGATGACTGAGTTTCTAGGCAATTCCAAGTCCCTGCCACCCATCCCCAGACTGCATGCCTCAGAGATGCTACTTCCCCAGGCAGCTGCCTTATCCTGTTGCTCAGCTGTTCGTTTTGTTGAATTTTTGTTGGGTTTTTGTGGGGGTGAGGGGAGTCCTTTCACTTCTTTTCTTAAAGCAAAAGCAGACTTTTCCTGCTCTCGAGGTTGTGTTTTTTCAATGACCATTAATCGTCCATCAGTAAATTTTCATGATTTTGAGGCTCTTCTTTCAACTTGTGCTCATGTTTTCAAGGCATTTGCAGTTACCGCTTGTTTAAACTGTAGATCATAAAACACCCCAGGTACCAAGTTCTGGATCACAAAACAGGTTCTCATAACAAATTGAAAGCAAGCCAGACCTGGGTCCTTGCACAAATAGCATAGGGCACAATTAGTATAAAGTCCATTTCTAGCAACAGCAGTAATATTTTTTACTGGGCTGCTGGGTGCAAAACTGTCAGCTTATACAGTTACTCTACTTTAGTGTGCTTATGTTTGGGTTCAAAACAAACTAATATTAAAGTCTGCTGAGTGCATTTCTACTTTTATGGGTGCAACAGGCCTTCTCTTTTGTTACAGAAAAAAAATCCTCACTGTGGTATATTTCTTTCAGGCACATTAGTTACACAGGATATTAAGACGGCTCCTCCAAATACAACAATGAAAATGCATCAGTTAAAACTATGGAAATCAACCTGAAAGCTGTTTAACCATTTGAACAACCACATTTATTTTTTTCTGCAGCTTTCTTGATCCACCACTTACACCAAACCTTCAAAAATCTAGCACTTTGTGTCTTGTCTGTCCTTTCACTTGGGGTTTTGTATTATGAAGCCAATCGTCTTTTTATTTATAATATTTTTATCAACATGGGAAAATATACGAAAACCTGCATTAACACAATAATTTGAAGCCTTTCAATTTTGCTTCCTTGCAGTATTGTTTTCTCATTATTCATCTTCACATATGGCACTAGAGAAAGTGAACAAAAAAACCTGACTAACAAACCTTCCTACATTTTCAGATACCTATTTTTGTTCCAACTTTAAGAGTGGTCAAGTGTGATGGAATACTATTTGTTTCTTTTCATATCTTTTTAGAATAGGCTACCTGAAAGAATATAAATGATTCAGAGAACTGAATTAATTAACTAGCTCTCAGCTTCACCATTAATCATGCACTTCGTTTTCATTCTGATTTTGGTTAATCAATGACATATGCATCATTTTAACCAAATACTTGATTAAATTCTTTAATAAATACTTTTTCAAACTTCGACATTAATTGCACTGCAACTGTTGGATCAGAAAATGAGCCTATGATCATTCAAGTGGTGTACACACGCAGAAAATGTTATCTTTTACTTTTTTGAATATTCCCATACATATTCAACAATTATTTTGGGAATGTCAGAGATAGAATTCATTTTTATCTCACACCCAGCTTACTGGAAAGCCATTTATTGTATTCTAAAACTGTTCGCTTTGTGATTTAAAATTATCTCAGTAACTGAGTTCATTTCAATGAGATGTCTTGGATTGTCATATTTGCCAGCATCATCCACATCTGATTATGTCAGACAACATAAGGTGCTTTCCAATAACTACTGGTTCGTTGTACTGCCTGCATTTTTCAGTAAATTGATGGATGTTCATGATTTGATTATCACTGACTAGAGTGAGTTCTGTGTCTGCATGATCGTGAATTCTTCACATTACAATGTATTAGATTTTGTGTAATTTAAATATGTGTAGTTTAAAAATTAGTGTATTAAGTTTAAATTGAGCAGATGGTTTGAAAACAGCATTTCACCAGACCTGGAAGCT
The DNA here is from genome assembly GCF_030936135.1 of Gavia stellata. Lineage (NCBI taxonomy): Eukaryota > Metazoa > Chordata > Aves > Gaviiformes > Gaviidae > Gavia > Gavia stellata. The sequence goes on along the minus strand of NC_082597.1, from coordinate 19,799,462 downwards.
TATAAAAGTAATCCACTTCTGGTTGAACACTGGGATTCAGTCTGAGGATAAATCTGAGATCTATGTTCATATCTGTGTACAAACTTCTAATTTGTAGTAGACCTGGAGCTCTGAAGACTCAGAACACTATAAGTAATTAAGAAAATATGTCTATTCTAATAACTATGAAGTTATGATCTGTCATTAAGTCCAATGCTACTGTTTCTGCATTACATATCTTTCTGGACTAATTTGTATTAGTCAATTAACTGATCTTTTAATCACTGATTACATGAAGGAAGTCACTGCAGTTCCTTCATATTTAATCAGACTTCAGGAGAGGAGTAGGTGACCTAATTTTAGTTTAATGAGAAACAGACAGTAAGAAATGGACCCAAGAAAAACTATGAAAAAGCCTTCCTAATAGAATTGTTTTCATCCCTGGAAAATACTTTCTCTTAGACAAGCATTTAGCTTTTTCCAGTTGTAGAGCTCTTCTATCTCTAGGAACACTTCCTACCTAAGCATTTTCATCTTACTACTAGATGGCTTCCTCATTGTACTGTGGCAGCCTACAATACAATTCAGGAATTAATTTTCTCTGTCAAATAGGGTTTTCCAGAAGGAGGTATTATAGCAATATACTTTTTCACAAGAGCTTCCAATCAATAATAGGTCTTGTTTTGTCAATAGTACTGATAATAATAATAAAAATGTGAGACTTGCTAGATAAAAGAGTGCTTTTATAAGAAATCTAAGCTGATTCTTTGCCATTAAAATTTGCATGTCAGGGAATTAGAGATCAGTGTTTTTGCATTAATTCTGTGTTTCTTTTCCATGCACCACCTCAAGTGTTTGACATTAGGTGCAGATGTGGTTGCAAATTCATATAGTGTAAGTACATCTTTTGGCTAATCTTTGTTGTAAAAAGATCAAGCCTATTTGAACAAGTTTTCTGTTTTTATAACTCACTGAAGCACCATAATTTCACTGTAAGCAAGAACAATTCATGATTATCATGTAGTCCTTATTTAGGGATTGACCATTAAATTATTAGAAAATCATATCGCCACTGTAAATAAACAAATGTTACAATTTTGCTATCATTATTATTACTTAAAGTCAATCTGTGAAACATCAATGTGTTTTAAACACCATTTAAAAATAAAATAATTTTCTGGAATTTTATTTCAGTAAATTATCATGCTCATTTGTCTTGCCTTTCAAAATTTGGTTTATAACTCGGCTTCTTTAAACAGGTTCCCGAGTGGCATTTAAAAGCTCTATGTAAGTGGTGTTCGGAGACATAAGTAACTGACTGTTTCACCCTTCAAACTGGAGGTTGATGAGGTGAATACTGCTGAGAGTCTGCAGAAGGTTTCAGCAGAATTCTGGAAACCACTAGAAGGAATAAATTTGGATTAAAGTCTTAGAAGAAAAGAAGTAACAAGGACCTGTTAAGATACAATAAAATCTTCTGTAGGTGTGGTGGGTTGACTTTGGCTGGCTGCCAAATGCCCATCCAGCTGCTCTCTCACTCCCCCTACTCCACAGGACAGGGGGAAACGTGGGATGGAGAAGCTCATGGGTTGAGATAAAGACAGGGACATCACTTACCACTTACTGTCATGGGAAAATCAGGCTGAATTTGGGGAAAATTAGTTCAATTTATTGCCAGTTAAAATAGATTTGGATAGCAAGAAACAAAGACAAAATTAAAACACCTCCCTATCCCCCTTTTTCCCAGGGTCAAATTCTCTCCATTCCCGACTCTTCTACCTCCCCCATCAACCGCCACAGAGGGTATGGGGAATGGGGAGTTGTGGTCAGTCCATAACCATTCCTCTCTGCTGCTCCTTCCTCCTCACATTTTTCCTGTGCTCCAACATGGGTCCTCCATGGGCTGCAGTTACTTCAGGGCATACCCACCTGCTCCATCATGGGGTCCTTCACGAGCTGAAGCACAGCTATCTGCTCCACTGTCGTGTCCTCCACAGACTGCAGGGGAATCTTTTTTCTGGCACCTGGAGCACCTCCTCACCCTCCTTCTTCTCTGACCTGGGTGTTTGTGGGCATACGTATCTCACATGTTTTTCATCATTCCTCACTGACTGTGCATCATTTTGACCTTTCTTAAATTTGTTATTAGAGAGGCACCACCATTTGGCTGATGAGCTCAGCTGTGTCCTGTGCTGGGTCCTTTGGAACCAGCTACATCCAGCAAAGGGCAGCCCCTGGCTACTTCTTATGGAGGTCACCCTTTCAGCACCCCTGCTGCCAACACCTGGATATGGACATCTGGTACAGTATGAATAACAAAAGACAGAAATTGCTTGCTTTCATGCTATCTAGAGAATAATTATAGCAAAGAAATCATCTGTATGACAGATTTCTGTAGAAAATGAGAGATACATTGGTGTTTGTAATGTGATGTACATGGTTCCATACTTCTAGGTCTGTTAGCAATGTCCCAAGGTAACACAAACATTTCCTGGCAGTTTCTATGAGCTTAAGATCCAGTCCTCTGCATTCTAGGGTATGTAACTGCTATGAAGAGAAGCTAAATAAAACCTGTTTTGCACAGGAAGAAAAATTCAATGTTACTCCACCAAGTTTTATGGGAGCATAATTTGCCAGAAATATGGCAATCAGCTCCTCTCACATCGTGTTTTAAGGAACGTGCTACTTCTTGTTACTAAGATGTGAAATACATATATATTTGGAGATGATTCTTTGTTTCTAATAGAACTGATTCTTATCACAACCTCCTATAAATCAGGATTGTACTTGAGAAAATAATTTCTCTCCCTTGCTTGCTTTCTGTCTCACCGGTATTAAAGACTGCATAGATGAAACTGTTACGAGATGTAGTTAGTAGCATTGGACCTGATCTGATGTACTAACTGGGTCACCTGCTGTTTTCTATCCCTTTGCTCCTTCTTTCCCCTTTAGTTATCTTCCTGTGCTTTCACCATATTCCCAATTGCTAAATATTATTATTCTGCACATCTCAAAATAAGTAGAATAACCTACAAATGAGAATAATTCAATTTTGCTTGTACAATTAAATTTTAGTAAATATTCTAAAATGGTAACTTGTTTTCCCAACAAATTACTGGATAAAATATTTTATTTGGAGTTGAAATCAACCCAACAAAACCTCAGAAAGCAAATGTAAATATAACAAATATGTTTACTGCCTACAGAAAGGCAAAGCCTTCCTGCAGTGTTTAAAATCAAGAAGGGGTACAAAACCTTTTCCCTAATTTTTTTTTTTTTCCACTAGCTTGGAGGATTCAATAGAAAGGTACTGAGGACGCTTTGTTATACTTGTATTGGTGGGTTTTGTCTATCCATGATGACTGAAGAGTATCATAGGGTTCAGTGATAATGGTGGTTTCACTTCTGCATTCTGTGACCACATCTGTACAGATTTCTGCAAACAAATTGGCTCTCCCTGCTAATGCTTTGGACTGTCTGGATAAAATCTAGTCTTATGAATCCAGTCTTACATCCATAAAGCAGTATTAGCATGTCTTAGCCCACTAAGAATCAAGACCTTTTTTTTAGACATCAATCTCATTATCGAGGCTGCCCTCAGAGAAGGAAATTCCTTTGGACAGATTCTACCTAATCACAGAACCACAGAATCACTAAGGTTGGAAAAGACCTGTAAGATCATCAAGTCCAACCATCAACCCAACTCCACCGTGCCCATTAAACCATGTCCCACAATGCCACGTCCACACGTTCCTTGAACACCTCCAGTGAGGGTGACTCCACCATGTCCCTGGGCAGCCTGTTCCAGTGTTTCACCACTCTCTCAGTGAAGAACTTTTTCCTAATATCCAGCCTAAACCTCCCCTGGCGCAACTTGAGGCCATTTCCTCTTGTTCTGTCGCTAGTCACTTGGGAGAAGAGACCAACACCCACCTCTCTGCAACCTCCTTTCAGGTAATTGTAGAGAGCGATAAGGTCTCCCCTCAGCCTCCTCTTCTCCAGGCTAAACAACCCCAGCTCCCTCAGCTGCTCCTCATAAGACTTGTGCTCCAGACCCTTCACCAGCTTTGTTGCCCTTCTCTGGATGCGCTCCAGCACCTCAATGTCCTTCTTGTAGTGAGGGGCCCAAAACTGAACACAGTATTCAAGGTGCGGCCTCACCAGCACCAAGTACAGGGACACAGTCATCTTCCTAGTCCTGCTGGCCACACCATTTCTGATACAGGCCAGGATGCCGTTGGCCTTCTTGGCCACCTGGGCACACTGCTGGTTCATATTCAGCTGGCTGTCAATCAACACCCCCATGTCCTTTTCTGCAGGGCAGCTTTCCAGCCACTCTTCCCCAACCCTGTAGCGTTGCGTGGAGTTGTTGTGACCAAAGTGTAGGACTTGGCACTTGGCCTTGTTGAACCTCATACAATTGGCCTCTGCCCATCAATCCAGCCTGTCCAGATCCCTCTGCAGAGCCTTCCTACCCTCAAGCAGATCAACATTCCAACCAACTTGGTGTCATCTGCAAACTTTCTGAAGGAGCACTCAATCCCCAGATCATCCAGATAGTCGATAAATACATAGGTAAAGAAGACCGGTCCCAAAACTGAGCCCTGGGGGACTCTGCTCGTGACCGACCGCCAGCTGGATTTCACCCCATTCACCACGACTCTCTGGGCTCGGCCGTCCAGCCAGTTTTTTACCCAGCGAAGAGTGCACCTTTCTAAGCCACAAGTCGCCAGCTTCTCCAGGAGAATGCTGTGGGAGACAGTGTCGAAGGCTTTACTAAAGTCCAGGTAGACAACATCAACAGCTTTTCCCTCATCCACTAGGTGGGTCACCTGGTCATAGAAGGAGATCAGGTTGGTCAAGCAGGACCTGCCTTTCATGAAGCCGTGCTGGCTGGGCCTGATCCCTTGGTTATCCTGCACGTGTCCCGTGAACACCCTCAAGATGAGCCTCTCCATAATCTTCCCCGGCACCGAGGTCAGGCTGAGAGGCCCGGTCCTCCTTCCAGCCCTTCTTGTAAATGGGCGTCACATTGGCAAGCCTCCAATTGCCTGGGACCTCCCCTGTTAACCAGGACTGTTGATAAATGATGGAGAGCAGCTTGGCAAGCTCCACCAACAGCTCCCTCAGTACCCTTGGGTGGATGCCATCAGTCCACATAGACTTGTGAGTGTCCAGGTTGCGTAGCAGGTCGTTAACTGCTTCCTCCTGGATCATGGGGAGTTTATTTTGCTCTCCATCCTTGTCTTCCAGCTCAGGGAGCTGAATACCCTGAGGATACCTGGTGTGGCTGTTAAAGACTGAGGCAAAGAAGGCATTAAGTACCTCAGCCTTTTCCTCATCCTTGGTGACAATGTTGCCTCCTGCATCCCATGAAGGATGAGGTTCTCCTTGGCTCACTTTTTGTTCTTAATGTATTGGAAAAAATATTTTTTGTTATCCCTTATGACCGTGGCCAGATTGAACTGTAGCTGGGCTTTTGCCCTTCTAATTCCCTCTCTGCATGACCTAACGAGATCCTTGTATTCTTCTTCAGTTGCCTGCTCCTTCTTCCAAAGGTGATGACAAACTTTCCTTTTTTTCCTGAGTCCCAGCGAAAGCTCCTTGCTCAGCCAGGCCAGTCATCTTCCCCGCCGGCTTTTCTTATGGCACATGGGGACGGCTTGCTCCTGCACCTTTTAGATTTCCTTCTTGAACAATGTCCAGCCTTCCTGGACTCTTTTGCCCTTCAGGACCATCTCCCAAGGGACCCTCTCAACCAGTGTCCCCAACAGGCCCAAGTCTGCCCTCTGGAAGTCCATGGAAGTGGTTTTGCTGACCCGACTCCTTACTTCGCCAAGAAGTGAGAACTCTATCATTTCACGGTCGCTGTGCCCAAGACGGCCTCCGACCATCACTTCTCCCACCAGTCCTTCTCTGTTCATAACCAGCAGGTCAAGCAGAGCACCTCCCCTGGTAGGCTCGCTTACCAGCTGTGTCAGGAAGTGATCTTCCACACACTCCAGGAACCTCCGGGACTGTTTTCTCTTGGCTGTGTTATATTTCCAGCAGACATCTGGTAAGTCGAAGTCCCCCACAAGAACAAGGGCTTGCGATTGCAAGACTTCTGCCATTCGCTTGTAGATCCCTTCGTCAGCCTCTTCGTCCTGGTTGGGTGGTCTATAACAGACACCCAGCAGGACATCTGCCTTGTTTGCCTTCCCCCTCATCCTTACCCATAAGCACTCGACCTTGTCGTTGCAGTCATTGACCTCTCTACAATCAAAACACTCCCTAACATACAGAGCCACCCCACCGCCTCTCCTTCCTTGCCTATCCCTTCTGAAGAGCTTACAGCCATCCATCACAGCACTCCAGTCACGTGAGTCGTCCCACCATGTTTCTGTGATGGCGACTACGTCATAGCTGTCCTGCTGCACAATGGCTTCCAGCTCCTCCTGTTTGCTGCCCATGCTGCGGGCGTTGGAGTAGATACACCTGAGCTGGGTTATTGATTTCGCCCCCAACATCGGCCCGCCGGCCCTAGGATCATCTCTAGGCAACCTGGTTTCATTCCCTTCCCCCTTCGAATCTAGTTTAAAGCCCTCTCGATGAGGCTCGCCAACTCATTAGCGAGAATCCTTTTCCCCTTTGGGGATAGTTGAAATCCATCTGCTGCCAGCAGGCCAGTGCTGTGTAAACTGCCCTGTGATCATAAAAACCAAAATTCTGCCAACGGCACCAGCCTCTGAGTCACGTGTTAACCAGGTTCGCCTTCCTGTTCCTTTCAGCGTTCCTCTCTGCCACTGAAGGGATTGTGGAAAACACTACCTGTGCTCCCGATCCCTCAACCAGTCACCCCAGCGCTCTGAAGTCCCTCTTGATCACTTTTAGGCTTCTTTGCGCAACCCCGTCGCTGCCAATCTGCAAAACCAACAGCCGATAGTAATCAGTGGGCCGTACCAGACCAGGGAGTTTCCTAGTGACATCTCTCACCCGGGCCCCAAGAAGGCAGCAGACTTCCCTGTGGGTTGGGTCTGGTCTTCATATTGGGCCCTCTGTTCCCCTCAGGAGGGAATCGCCTATGACAATTACCCTCCTTTTTGTCTTAGTAGAGGTGGTTGTGACGTGTGGGGCAGACTGTCTTGCCCTAGGCAACCCCCTGGAAGGACTTTCATCCATATCCTCGTTATCCTGGCCCTCAAGTTCCAGAGCCCCATATCGGTTGTGTAAGAGCAGCTGGGAAGGTGAGGGAGGCTGGGAGGGGATTCGCCTGCTGCCCCGAGCAGGGCCCTGTTTCCATTCCCCTTTGCCTCTTAGGTCCCCTCCTTCTGCCCGGCGGCAAGAGGGTAAGGGATCCTCTGCTTCTCGTGGAGCCTCCATCTGCGGCCTTTCCCTCAGGGATGGTAGGGTGTGGCTCCACCAATGTATCTCCCTATCGCACTCCCTGATACTCCTCAGCCTCTCCACTTCCTCTTTCAGCTCTGCCACCAGGCTGAGCAGATCGTTCACCTGGTCGCATCGCACGCAGGTGTTGTTTCTCCCGGCCTCTGGCACGAGTGACAGGCTCAGGCACACCCTGCAGCCAGAGACCTGGACAGCCACGTGCCTGAGCGGGAGCTCTGACTGGGTCGCCACATTCCTTCTGGCAATGGCTTTCGGCCGAGTGGAGACCATAGCTGGGCCTCTTCTGGGAGGGCGATGACCACTCGTCGAGAGAGCCTCTAGAGCCAGGAGGGGAGGACTGTGCCCTGCCTGCACACCCTGCCTGTGAAAACTGATGCGCCAAGCCCTTCTGACGTGCCATGCCCTGTTTTCTTGCCCTGGTTGCCGCACCCGGGTCGCTCCCGCTCCCTGGGGGCTGCTCTTGTACCTGAGGGGCTTAGGCCACGGCACACGCTGAGTCCGAGCTGCCGCTCGTCAGGAGCTCGCTCTGCCGGCCCGGGGTGGGGGCGGGCTGGGGCACCCTCTCTCTCCCTGCACTTTCGCCTTTGCGGTTTGCTGCCTTAGGAAGGGTCCTCTGGAGCGATCCTCTGCTCTGGAGCCCTTTGCCTCGGTGGCTTCGCCAAAATGGCAGGCACGCTGGGTTTTAAACTGCCGCCTGTAGATAAAGGCCATTGTATCCAGCATTACCTTGGCAAGACAGCTTTTGCAGAGAAAGAAGGGGTTGGTGGTCATGGGAACTAGTATGTTTAGACAGCTTTTGTAGGAGACAAAGATGCAGAAAGGAAGAGGAAAGGGCGGGAAGCTAGCAATATCCCAGGAACCTTGGTCTTAGACAAAGAAGTTGATTCTGTCTGAACCTAACAGACAGCTGCTTCTCGGAGTTCACTGAAACTTTCTGAGCTTTTCCAAAGCATATTTTCAATTTATACTCTAAAAACCCTTCCAAAGTAATGAACCACAATATTGGAGGTAAATTAACTTATGTGAGATACCTCCAAAGCTTGTACAGGTAGAAACCTGACAATACTAATACTTAATGAAAAGTGGTATTTTATTATTGGAAAAGAAGTACAAGAATGGAACATACTCAAAGAACATCACATATCACGTTTTGAAAAGGAAAGTTAATTGCTATGTATTGACTGTTAACCATTTAATTAACCTTATTGCATTAAGGATCATATGATGTATTACTTGTTATGCTAAACTAAAATCAGACAACACTGGTAATTTATATCTTCATTCCCTGGTTGAGAACTCGGTACACAGAATAACATGTTTTCTCACTCATGTACGTATTGCAACAATTAGAAAAAGTCACAAGGAGTCCATGGCTTAGTATTTTGTTTAGCTACTGAGTTGCCTACTGTAACTTGTTCATTGTTGTAGTCAGGACAGTTTAATCACCTACTGGTTAAGTATTTATTTTGCTTTGGAAACATCTTATTTGGTCTTTTCACTGAGATGGACAACAATGAAGGGTCCAGGCCTATTGCTAATCATTGAAAGGTTTGACAGCTGTGAGACCGATGCTTTGGCTTAGTTCTCTATGAAAACTAAAGCATCTGAAAAAGGACCATCCATTTTATTAGGTTTGTGACTAGAAAAATAAAAAATTACTCTGCTCCTAAAACTGCATTTATTTATGTACTGCCTTTTACCAGAATAATTTATTCAACTTGGAAGTCCGTCACATAGATAAGTGATATTCCATCTACTTCTTTGACAGTACTGGATTTGTAATCTTTTATATCTCAAATTCTCCATTAAGAATTCCTGTCATATAGGAATACAACCATACCAATCTTCACAACAAATATTCAAAAAATCTTGCAGAACTTATTCTGCCTAATGTGGAACAGTCATCATAATTATTTTTGTAGGCCTGAGTAGCCTCAGAATGGCTTCAATTCTACCCACATTAAAATATATTTTTAAAGTTTCAAAAGAAAAGTTCTTAGATCAGCATTTGTTAATGCTGAGCCTTGTCACATAGAAACAGGTTCCTAAGACATGTGTCTATGCTCTTAAGTACTTTTACAGCCTTTATTTAGTTAGGTTACACACAGATATCTGTCAGGAAGAAGACTGCATTCTTAATAATCAAGTAAAAAGATATATTGAAGCTTGTGTTTTTGTATGTTCTTCCAAGGTCAATTCTGTTTTCATTTTAGTCAGTTACTGAAAGCTGGCAATTTCTTTCACTTGTCAGCACCCAAATGATATTCATAATCCAAACAATTCTTTTACTGTCAAGAGAATAAAAGAAATAAGTCACCTTTGATTCCATGATGAAAATGAGCCTTGTCACTCAACACTGGCAAAGAAATTAAACACTGCAAACTTCAACATCTAGTGATTTCTAATTAATTAATTAATTAATTAAGAAGAGTAAATGTAGATTTCTTGCCTAATGAAATAAACACTGATTTTGATTCAAGATCATGTTAGCATAATAAAAAAATATATGTTTTCACTGAAAATATCTTCTTTTAAACTGTGTTTAGACTAAGATTTATCCATGTGCTGTATATTTCTTTTCGGGTGGGTGGAGTTTTGTTCTTGTCTCTAGCTAGGCCTTTCAGAATTAGTAAGGGAGTGATCATCATCTCATAGTAGAATGTGCTACAATCTTTCTATGATCACTACTGTAAATATTTTACTCCCACTGTGAGCAGAACTAAATGTCTACCCAAATGTGCAGAACATAGAGATATCTAAATCTCCTATAAAATGAGATATAATGAGCATAATTCTTTTCTGTTATCTCCAGATATCTGAATAAAATCCATGTGAATGGAGTTATTCTGCTCTGCCAAAGTAGCAGAGAAAGCAGAATTTGACTTGATTAATCCAAATCACTTTTCAACTTGTGAAAGATGCTTTAAAGGAAAGCTTCATTTAACACTTAAAGACAGGATGCTGTAATCAGAAACATCACAATTAAATGTCCCATTTACTAGAGTATAAATCAAGGTTTTAGTAAAAATATTTCTAGAACTTTTTAAGTGGAGATAAACAGTTTGTTATTAGGGTCAGTGATTTGCTCAGAAGACTGAGAGGAGATAAGAATGATATTTAGAGGTCTGTGAGTGATTTGCAAGTTGAATTCAGTCAAAAGCTTTATGTGCCTGAGTCTCAATTTCCAAATTGGTGAAATAGGGTTAATTATATCACTAGAATATTGGGAGGTGTAATAATTTGCGGTAATGCTTTTTTTAGAGTAACAGAACAACATATTAAATTTACTGTAATAATTTGCTGGAGTTCCAAGGGGATATTAAACATGACCCACATTCTCAGAAACAACTACTTTGCCCTTGGGAATAGATGGGAAATGCAATTGTCTTTCCTGTCCTTTATTGATTTGTTGAATAGTATGAGTTATTATTATTATTATTTTGCTTCTGCTCCCCCTGTAAAATGGGAGAAAGTTCCCTAGTAAAATGTTCTGTCTGCTGACACAGGCAGTATACTTCAGTATTTGTCAGTTGTTCATGGAAACACTTCTTGAATCGGATTTTTAAAAAGTTAATTTCTGCTGCTAACTCTTGCATTTCCATGGTTTGTCCTAGACCCTAGCACTGTGATATAGCTGATCATCTGCTTTGTCTATGTGCATTTTTGTACATATGGCAGTATGTTGATTGGTCCTTGTAATGTATAATTTCTGAAATTTTGTTTAGTAGCAATTTACAGGTCCTTTAGTAGCAATTTATGAGTTAGACAAGTGGACATTGAGGTAGATAGATTGAAAACTGGCTGAATGGATGGTCCCCAGATGGTTGTGATCCATGCCTCCAAGCCTAGTTGGGGGCAAGCCACTAGTGTGTGTTCCAAGGGCCAATACTGGACCAATACTCTTTAACATCTTCATTAAGGACCTGGATTACAGGGCAGAGCGCACCGTCTGCAAGCTGACAGATGGTAGAAAATTGTGAGGAGAAGCTGATAGACTAGAAGGTTGTGCTGCCATCCAGAAGGACCTGTTCAGCCTGAGGAAGAGAAGGCTCAGGAGGATCTTATCAATGTGTATAAATACCTGATAGGAGGGAATGAAGATGAGGCAGGCTCTTCTCAGTAATGCCCAGTGACAGGACAAGAGGCAATGGACACAAACAAAAAAGTGTAAAATTCTATCTGAACAAAATAAAGCACTTCTTTACTGTGAGGGTGGTCAAACACCAATGTTGGCTGTCTAGAGAGGTTGTGGAATCTCCATCGGCCAGTCTGCTCTAGCTGACCCTGCTTGAGTAGAAGTGTTGGACTAATTCTTCTTGAGGCCCTTTCTAACAAAAATGATTCTATGACTCTGGGAATTTAGTACTGTTAATAGTTTAAAGTGTCTACACTACTGGAAAATACCAGGCTGAAGTGCTGCAATGTAAAAGTACCATCTTTCACATATTTTGCTAACCTTACAGATGATTCCTGCCCAGTGCTGCTTACTGAAAAGTAGATATAAATATTACTGGTATTTTGGGTAGTGTTGTGGTTTAACCCCAGCTGGCAGCTAAGCACCACACAGCTACTCGCTCACTCCCCCCAGGTGGGATCGGGGAGAGAATCAGAAGGGTGAAAGTGAGAAAACTCATGGGCTGAGATACAGTTTAATAGGTAAAGCAAAAGCCGCGCACACAAGGAAAGCAAAACAAAAAATTCATTCACTACTTTCCATCAGTAGGCAGGTGTTCGGCCATCTCCAGGAAAGCAGGGCTCCATCACACGTAACAGTTATTTGGGAAGATAAAACACGATCACTCTGAACATCCCCCTTCCTTCCTTCCTTCTTTCTTCTTCCCCCAGCTTTATATGCTGAGCATGATGTCATCTGTTATGGAATATCCCTTTGGTCAGTTGGGGTCAGCTGTCCCAGCTGTGTCCCCTCCCACCTTCTTGTGCACCCCCAGCCTGCTCGCTGGTGGGGTGGTGTGAGGAGCAGAAAAGGCCTTGATTCTGTGTAAGCACTGCTCAGCAATACCGAAAACATCCCTGCATTATCAACAGTGTTTCCAGCACAAATCCAAAACATAGCCCCATACTAGCTTCTATGAAGAAAATTAACTCTATCCCAGCCAAAACCAGGACAGGTAGATTTCTCCTCACCACACGCACTTCACCCAGCCTATTTTAATAACCAAACTGTGTGAATTATCCCTTTGTGAAGTTAAGATCTAGATACATCCACTGAGATGATTCTGTTCTAGGACAAAAGATAACCTTCTTGGCTGTGACCATGGTCCCAGTCAGTTTTAAGGGTGCTACATTACAGCCTTTCATAAAAAGGAATCAGAGAAGACCTTGGTGTATAGCAGAAAATTACTTGTAGCATCAAACTAATATAATTATGTAAATAGTTTTAATGTGTTTGAAATTCAACAGAGAAAAATTAAACAGGATAGATGTCAGTGATAATACCTGGAATTTTCAGCTTTTCTCTATATGAAGCTGAAGTCCATGTCCTACCGGTGAGTTTTGGGTTTTTTCCCCATTTTTACACATTGAGTTTACTTTTTTTTTACACATGAGTTTAATTTTCATATATTTACACCATACACTTAATAATGCATCCTTCCATACTTTCTCAGATAGAAGATAGATGCATTAAATGATAAAGTAATTCACAGATTGAGCTAATATCAGTTAAGGGACTCTGTTAAAAAATAAATATTTATACAATTCAGTACAATCCTACTGGAAATGATATCACCAATCTTTACTTCAGACCTGTAGGCACAAGTTTGTATCACATAGTCAGCTTTGCCTGCAAAACAATTCTGACTGCATTTTGAACAAAAGTTTTACATATCTCCATTGCCCAGTCCCATGGGGATTCATCCAGAACCCATATGATTTATAATTTTTCTTAATGGTCTGGATGATAACAAGTATAATCTAGAGTTTATGTTCATTACATTTACTTCTGAGCTAATCTAGTTGGTACTGTCAAAAAAATGGAAAAAAGCTTAGAATTTTGATACAAAGATACTCTCTTTGGAGCAGAAGAAAAAGCTATTTAACAGTAACATGTAGAAACTAAAAAAAGAAGGCAGCAATAATTGACTACACAGATACACGACTAGGAAGATTTGGCTCGAAAACCATTTTGCAGAAAACAGTCAAGTATCCAGTGGATCACAAGCTGAGTCAACAATCTTGTGAAAACAGAAAGCACTGTTAAGGGCTATATAAATAAGCATATAGAAGGCACAGAACATGAGGTAAGTCTTTGATAAACATACTTCAAACAAGACCTCTACTGGAGTACTGTATTCAGTCTGGACCAACTGGGTAAGTCTCGGTAGAAAGCACTGCTAATGGTAAACAAAGTAGAGAACACAATTGCCTTAAAAAAACCCCCAAAAAACAAAACACAAATCCCAACAAAAAACCAAACCAAACCAACCAACCAACAACAAAAAAACTCCAACAGGGTTGTTTAGTCTAAGGAAGAGACAATTCAGAGACTCCGTGATAGGACTCTTTAGCTGTGTAAAAAACACTGTGAAGAGAAAAGGCAATAGAGCATTTTGGAGGACAAGGCAAGAAATAATGGCCTTAAATGGCAGCAAGGAAGATTCAGGAGAGAGATTAGTTAATACTTTTCTCGAAAGCATTAGGCTGCTCAAGGAGACTGTAGAGCCTCCATCGTTCAAGTCTTTTAAGAATGGTTTAAACAATGTCATAGTGGATCCTGCTTTAGGCAGGAAGATGGTACACGTGTACATTTTAGTCTCACAACTTTATACAGTGGGGAAAAGAAGCATAATAATGAAATATAGGCTATCATCATTCCAGCAATGACACTATCATCTTTTGATTAGAAGACTTGGACTGCAGTCCTCTTGGGCAGGGATTGACCTTTTTACAGGATAGAACAGCACATGTTTCAGTGATGTCTTGACTTGTAGGTGTTATTCAAGGGAAAACACAGAAGATTTTAACTTAGTGCAGGGAGTCTGCTGCTTGCTTTTCTCTTTCCAAAATCCAGCCTTGTCTCATACTGATAAACAAATACATGAGAAAATGTAATACTTCTGTAACATATCTGTCATTGAAGATGAGTTTCCTAATACGCTTTGAAAACACAGTTCCTATGGTAGGCAGAGTCTATGCTTATTCTCTTCCTGGGCTCAGATATTACCAGCAAAGAAATCCACAAAAACCCAACAAATTTCTGTTCAAATCTGCTCTCAGTTTTGTCCTACCTCTAAGATTTCTTTCTTTGTGTCTCTAAGTCTGCAATCTAAATCTTATTTCTCCACAGCAAGCCCTCCTTTTCTACTCAGCTAGGGATGGCTTGCAGCAGAGGATGTACTGAATCATTCCAGTTCTTTCCCAAGAAGATCAATTATTGTTAACACGCCTGTCTCCCCACTTGTTCTTGGCAGATTTACCTGATTCTGAAATGCTGACTGTATTATTTTGCCACCAAATCCTAAAAAGAATACTAGGAAGTAATAAAAACATAGGAGAGTATGTAGGAATTTCCATACACATCCTATCAGTATAAGGCAGCAGCATGTAGTGCAGATGAGCAGGAGACCCATACATTCACAAGAGATGAGTTAATCAACTGACTAACTTACATTCAATGTGCAAAAGCAGCCTTGTGGCTAATCTAATTCAGGAATTGTGACTATGATTGCTTGTAGAGGAGATGGACTTGCTAATGATTGTTCAAAGTTCACATTAAGAGATTAAAAAAAAATAGGTGATTGGGGAGATCAGAAAGAGAGAATAGATTTCTCTCAACATAAATATAGCATAACCACCTCGATAGTTATATAAACACCTGACCAACATAAACAACTGCAATATGGATATCTATATATGCGCACCCTGTCAGTAAAGGTGACTGGCTCAGATACAGTGTTTACACAGTAAAAATCTAACAGAAATGTGACATGAAATTCATAAATCTTTTTTTTCCATTCAGGAAACCTCAGTGGATATCCCTGACCAATATGCAGCTGCTGTCCAAACATAAATGAGGTTGTGCTCTAGAATAAATGAAATGTTGGTTTGCTCACACGATATTAGCGTGACTTTATATGTATCACTGCTACACAGTAATTTGGCATTCTAAGAATCCACACATTTCTAAGTCACTACAGATAAGCCATGTAAAAAAAAAAAAAAGTCAACTTATAGGAGGAGAACTGAAACTACAAGGTCTGCAATAAAATTCTGATACCAAGACAGTTTGTACTGCTTACTTCAGATAGCAAATGTGTTAAAAAGGTGGATACGATAATGAAGGACATGAAAAAATAGACCTGAAACATTTTCTTTTATAGTTTTGGAAAACAAAAGCAACAAAATAGTTAATAAGAGATGGAAGTTATTGGGATATCTACTACAGGCTGGCTAGACTATGGAATTCTAACAAAAATAATTGCAACATAGGCTTACTGCTCTCAAGATTGTACTTAGACTGAAAAGGAGTCTCACAAATAGCAGCCTTTTAAAAAGACCTTGATAACTGTTCCTTGATATACGTTATTTGTTCAGGTTCCTTAAAATGGCATTGAAGAATGAACTGATCTGAGAATTAAAGTAAAAGAAACAGTAATTTTTAATATCTTTAGTGATAAGCGGCCCTTGTAGCTCCTTTTCCTATTTCAACATTCATAGAAGGATCATGGAAAACAGCCTCTCTAGACTGCTGAGTTATAAGTGGCTGTTGTACATAGGTCTAAAGTGCAAGGATAATCATGATGGATGTAAGGCAATGCCACTGAAGATTGCTATGATGCAAGCTGACTGTATTCTATTTTAGTTAAGACTCAGGGAACACTAAAACACTGTGCTTGTCTCTTGAACACGTATTAGAAGCAAAAGACTAGTTGGCAACTTTTGTCAGTCACTTCATTTTGAGATATCATGGCCACATTTTCTTCTTTCACTCCCACCTCCTCGGCTGCACCTTTCCGTTCCTTGAAATTCTAAGTGAGAAAAAAGCAGAGACAGAAATGTCTGTGAATGCAATCTATAGTAGGAGCATATCTCTTGTGGTGTCTTGGCATGCCATATGCCATCTGCCACAGCTATGAATCTGCATGGCCAGATCTATTCCTATGGACCAGGCACCTTGTGCAGGAGAATTTGTGAGACTTCCCATGGGCCTCTCACAGACATGTACTTTACCTCTCATGTGAGCATCTCTGCATCTTGGCCCCCTTTTCCCACTGGGGAAGAAATTAGCCTCACTGCTCTGCCTGTATTGCAAACTCATTCACTCTGTATCTTTGAGCTGCCTGTGGCTGGTTTAACATATGTTCCTGTTCCCCTTCTGCTCTGTCAGTGCACTTGCAGAAAAGGATGGTACATCATTGCTAACAGCAGGGATGACAACCTCTGCCTGGATGCCACTGATGATCAGTGCTGTGCACATAACCCCATGCCAACAACTTTTTGCCAGTACAGTGTTTTGGGGTTCAAGGATATTGTATTGCTAGGTACTTAGTAAAATGTATACCTTTCCAGTCTTGTAAGCAGAATGTCATAATGGAAAGGTTCTCTAATTGAGGGGGAGAAGCTTACTTTCAATACATATAATACAATACATATAACACAATTACT
This sequence comes from Gavia stellata, assembly GCF_030936135.1. Classification (NCBI taxonomy): domain Eukaryota; kingdom Metazoa; phylum Chordata; class Aves; order Gaviiformes; family Gaviidae; genus Gavia; species Gavia stellata. Next base: position 19,782,473 of record NC_082597.1, on the reverse strand, counting down.
TTGTCTCTGTAGACATATGCATTATATAATATCCCCCTCCCCTCTACTATGATAGACTTCCTCTCTTTTACTTACCATTTTGCATTAATAGAATGAATGCGTATTTCATGCTAAACTGTATTGTTATCTTTATACATAGCATCATGTCTAGGGATTTCTGCCTCAAGACTTGCTTAAAGAAGAAGTAATTTCTTTATAATATTATGAAGAAACTTTCTGCAATGCAAATAATGTAAATACATTTTTCAGCTACTAGCTTCTCTCAGCAAGTAATAGAAAACATCTAACAATGTCATCTGGGAAATTAGTACATCTGGAAAAACTGTAGAGTGAACTGATATATGCTTCTTACATTAACATGCATACAGGATTTCTCTCCCTGTATGGAACCAAAATGGATTGTTTCCATCACACGATTTGTTCCTATCATAAAGCACAGCAGAAATCTCTCTTGGTTTGAAGTTTTTATATGTAGGGGAAAAAAAGATATATATTTTTTTTAAAAAAAAGGCTGAATAATTTTCCTTTTACCACCTTCCTTGACTTAAAGAAAAATATTTGCAATCATGCTGAGTTTACTTTGATGTCAACTAGATCAGATTTGATTTGCTATAGCTAGCACAATCCCATATACAAGGCCAATAGTTCATTAACCTATTTCTATAATTTTACATCCAGATACTCTTATATTCTAAAGTAAAGAAATTCCACCACTATGGGCCCAATTCTCTAAATACTGAGATAAATTTTCTCAGACCAGCATAATATATGCATAGACACGCTTTCGCTTTCGGTGTATATCACAACAAATAAAGAACATGGAGTTGAAAAATAAAACACCCCTAGAATAAACCCATAAGACATACAATTCATGAGTTCTTATTTTTAAAAATCCAAGTCTTTGAGTATAGAGAAAACAAACTGTAAAGGCATTCATTTTTTTTTCTTGTGTTCTTAAGATTGAACAATGCCTTTAAAACTAATGGTTATGATAAAAGGTGTGCTTTCTTATGAGTTTTCAGATATTAATGTAGAATTTTGCAAGTATTCTCAGCATTCTAGGTAATAAAATGATGTGCTACTCATCTTACCTGGATCAATGTTGTTAAGCTATTTACATTGAGCCCTCCTTAACCACTTCTTGATAGACAGAGAAAAATTCAGCATTGAAGTAAGTGGGTGAAATTCCAATGACTTAACTTGATTTATGCCCACTTATACCTGAGATGAATTTGGTGGATTCACTTATGCATGGGCTGAATGAATTACTTCATTACATCAAGCAATTGGAAATAAAAACATTTTACTAAAGTAAGCCTCCTTCTGTGAACACTTGTAATTCTGTGTGTGGCTCACTAAAGCTGGTTTTGTGGACAGACTTGCACAGGCGTAAGTCACTCAAAAGAAAATTAAAAAAAATCCAAAAACCAAGAAGCAAAAATCATACTTTATCTCACATCTTTAAAAACTGTCTCTGTAGTTTTGGGGATGTAAAACTCACCATGCTTTCTGATGAACACTTACCATGGCCTGATAGGCATGATCCACATCAGCAACGTAACACTTCTCACCCCATGAACATTTATCGTTTATTTTGGTGGAATCCTCAGAGAATTCCCTATTAGCTTCTTAGCCTCTATAGAAATTTATGGGTTCCTTCATGTTATTTAGAACCTAAGCAAGAAAACTATGTCAATGAAAATAATTGTAGAACCTCAACATGAGCAACACCTTTTTTCTTTCCTTTCTGTAAGCTGCTTGGCTTAACGAAATGTACACAAGAGCTTTAAATAGAACAGAAAGCAAAAAGGTGCTGTCCTATTACTTCTTCATTTTAATATTTCATAATACCTTGTATAGTATGGTTCAAACAGAAAATTGAAGTGAATGAAAACAACCTGCTACCACAGGTCTCACACAGATGTGGAGACGCTGCAGGCTTTAATTGTTTTTATGCCATAGTGTGAAAGCACTATTAATATTAATGAAGAGACCAGGAATATGTTATTTTTAAGTCTTATAGAAGAGTCATTTAGGACTTGGTCATGCTTGATGTGAAATAGAGATCATCAAGAGTCATTTTATTTTCCTCAGGGCCCTTTGAAATCTATATTGAGTAAACAAGTCCAAATACACAGTTGAGGGGAAAATGTCTGATTATTTCATTTTTCCCTTTAAGAAAAAATATAAGGGCTGGCTAGAACTTTCTGTTTCACCTTTCAATGACTTGTTACATGGTTTCATTGCCTAATCTCCATGAAAAATTACCCATATTTCTGTCAGTAACAGTACACAAGTTGTACATTAATCCAGAAACAAAACCTTTGCCTATTATTGCATGTCTCCCAGTAACTGCTCAATTAACTCATGACACTGATATACAGTATAGGTCTCATCAGAACCTCTCCAGAGTCAACTCTCCAAGGACTTGAATTTCAGCTGCTTGCAAGGAATGAAAGGACTTCATTGTTACTGAAATCATAATGACGTAAGGAGTATTAATTAGTTTATTTGACAAAACTGCTTGTTTACAGTTTCACATTTTTGGAGTCCTTTTTTTTATTTGCTTGTTAATTATTTGCACAACAAATTTCTATTGGAAATTGAGATGGATCAGACCTATTCAATGAATTATTGACTAATATTATCAACCTAATAAATTTTTCCCTAACTCTCTGCTGGTAATCAGAGTCCATCTATTATCCTTGACTAGCCCTTGCAGTAAGGTCATTACCTGTCTCCAGTATTTTCAATGATGTACTTTATTTCATCATTTTACCTCTGACTAACTTTTCTTGATAATTGATAATCTTGCTTCCAGTTTTTCGGAGGCACATTCACAGATCCACAAATGACTTTGGAGAACAAAGGAGTATGTATTAATCTCTCATTTTGAAGCGGTGATAAAGAGAGCCTGCAAGGCTAGTGTTCATGCAGTATTTAACTCAAAAACTACAGGATTAGGGAAGCCTGGAGAGCTCAGTGATCTAAGAGGTGTTCCCAAGCCCACAGTGTGCTACCAGCAGAAAGGGCAGACGCTGTTGAAGAATGTAGGACTTGGCAAACTGCTTGCTTAGAGAATATAGAGATACATATGAAAAAAGCAATAAAGATGTCAGAGAAACTCAACACCCAAATCAAGTTGTGTGAGCTGGTTTCAATGTAGAGTTTATTCAGACCTAGGAAGTTCTAGCATGTTAGGAACTTGACACACATTTTTGAGCAGGCAGCCCAGAAACTGATGCCATCCATGGCTTTCAGGATTGCAAGTAGATTCCTGCAGTTGGTAATTTAAGTCTTCAACATATTTAGCTCCTCTTTTGTCACCTGGAATTTCCATGCAATAAACCCAAATATCTACACTATCCATGCAGACAGCAATACTTTGGTGCATGCACAGTGAATCAGGCATATTTATCAATGTTCTGCATATGCAAAATATTTAATGAATGTTTAATAAATCCATATGTCAATGTTATGCTTCCCAACAACATCAGGTTTCCTATTTGTGTGCTGTGTAGTACCTATATACAGACTTTTGCTTGAAACTACCTCAGGTTCATAGCCCATCCTACTGCAAAAGTCCTGAGCATACTTTTAAAAGCATGTCTCCAAGCACCTTCAAATGATCAAATCTTAATGCTCTTCACAGCTCTTTTTATGATACTGCACTTGACTGTCATGAAAATATGAAGCCTGGAAGAATGGAAACTTTGTGGTCCTTGATATTGGGGCTGAAAGAAATTCACATCTTCAGTTGACTCCTGCACGGAAAAGCTTAACCTTGTGGTAGAAAAAATAAAGCATGTGAGAAAGGAGATTAGATGTGTGAAGGAAACCAGAACAGACAGATAATATGGGGGAAATAAAAGAGGATCAGACAAGAAAACAAATAATTTTACCTCAGATTGAAAAATAAGCCCAAATATTTATATAAAGCCCAAAACATATCACTTTTCAGACAATGGATTTAAGTATTCTCTTCAGCAGTTCCAAAACAGGTACCTTGTTCAAGTACTAAAGGACAGCACCAAAAATTATTTTGGTTCCTGAGGCACAGTCTTCTTTGGATTATCATGAGTAAAGAAAATGTTTTTAGTAATAAAGGTAAAGATGTTGTTGTGATTAAAATCAGCAACTACTGTATAATGTCAAACTATAAGTCACTATAATTTGAGCTTCTAAATACAAGAGAAGCGATAAAAAGGTAAGCTTCTTTCAGATACTTTGGCTGTATCTATCTATATACACAAGAGGAACTTTTTATGAAAATGTCACATGTGCAGCCTATTCTTCTTATAGCTTACCTGTCAAATGGAAAAATATTTTAAATATAATAAGCATTGGTTTTTTTAAAAATAAAGAAAAAAATATTTGTTCTTGTGTTTTCAGAAGGGAATGCCTTAGAGAGAACACAAAAAAATTAATTGCTGAGTACTCAGAAATATGAAGAACATTTGGGCGGGCAGGAGGGAATCATTGTGCCTAATTGCTAACAAATACTTTTTTTTTTTTTTTTAATTTCATTTATTTCAGGAATAATTCCAATGAAGGTACAACACATAGAATTCCATAAGAAAACCAATCTTGTCTTCTTCACCTTTCTAAGATTAAGAAGGCCTAAGCTTGTTTCCACATCTGCAACTGCTAGCTAACTTTGGGCAAACTATTTGTCTTTTTCTGCTTCTGGTTTTTCCCTTAATAAAATGCAGCAAATTACAATGACCTTTTGGTACCTTATGTAGAATATTCACAGTTACAACAGCTGCTTCTTCTTTGTAATCAAGTGCCAGCTATACTCTCTTTCATCAAGTAGTCTCTCTGAGTAACTTTAGATTGAGAAGGACAATATAACTTTAGTGCCAGGCAGATAATATTTGCTGCTGACTCAAGCGAATCAGGCATTACACTGTAATTGACACCTAAATAAAAGATCTGAGTTTCAGATCTCTCATACTGTTTTGGTTATACCCTAGGAGGATCATTTCACCTACAACTTTCAAAAACCTGACCAATTAAATTAGACATCTGAATGTTTGGAAATATTGGCCCTTTTCATGAATGGCCATTTTGTAGGGTTTTTTTTCCATAGAGGATTGGAAAAGGAGTACTTGAATGCTCAAATGTCTAGTCAAGCTTCACTAAAGGAGACTATTCCAGTGCATCATGAATTCTCCTGTCTTATGTGGAGAATATGGTTTTGTTTATAATAGCTTTACAAATCTTGAAGGTGGCTGGTAAAGAAAGTGTTTATGAGAAGAAGTTTTAGGGACCAGCAAGTCAGCCAACATTCGTGTAAGTGCCAGTCATGTCCATAGTGACGATGCAGGTCTGAGATCAGGCCAGGAAGCCAAGTCAGTGATGCCAGGTCAGAGACAGCAAGGTGCAATGCTGAGCAGAGGCACATCTGCAAGAAAACTCACACAAAGACATAGGGCAACGGCCTGAGCCAAAATGCAGCAACCAAGCAATGGACAGGGACCCCAGATGAACCTCCCACAACACTTTCTCACAGCTTATGTGTTTTCACAGCAAACTGATCCCAGGTAACATAGATATTTAAGAATACTTAAGCAAACTGAACATAATGAAGTTCATGGGCCCTGATGCAATACACCCATGAGTGCTAAAGGAGCCTGCAGATGTCATTGCAAGGCCATCCTCAATAATCTTTGATCAATCATGGCAGTTGGGAGAAGTGGCCAATGACTGGAGGAAGGCAAAAATCACTCAAATCTTCAAGAAGGGCAAGAAGGATGACCCAGGGAACTACAGGTCGATCAGCTTCACCTTGATCACTCCATCACTCAAAGATGATGGTGCAGGTAACCCTGGGAATTGTTTCCAGGCACATGAAGGGTAAGAAGGTCATGAGGGGAGCAGTCAGCATGGCTTCACCAAGTGGAAGTCATGCTTGACCAACTCAAGAAACCTCTATGATGAAATGACTCACTTGGTAGACAAGGGGAGAAGCAGTGGATATTGTCTACCTTAACTTTGGTAAGGCTTTTGACACTGTTTGCCATAAGATCATCATAAAAAAGCTGTTGAAGTATGGGCTGGATGAGCAGACAGTGAGGTGGATTCAAAATCAACAGAACAGTTGGGCCCAGAGGGACCAGATGATCATTGGCATCTTGTCTAGTCAGAGACCAGTAACTAGCGGTGTAGCTCAAGGGTCAATATTGACCCAGGGGACAATACACAACACAGAAGGTTCCGTGTTGTTCTGGTTTTGGCTAGGATAGAGTTAATTTTCTTCATAGTAGCTAGTATGAGGCTATGTTTTGGATTTGTGCTGAAAACAGCGTTGATAATACAGGGATGTTTCAGTTACTGCTGAGCAGTGCTTACACAGAGTCAAGGCTTTTCCTGCTTCTCACACCACCCCACCAGCGAGCAGGCTGGGGGTGCACAAGAAGTTGGGAGGGGACACAGCCGGGACAGCTGACCCCAAATGACCAAAGGGATATTCACAGAATCACAGAATCACTAAGGTTGGAAAAGACCTGTAAGATCATCAAGTCCAACCTAAAAAAAAAAAAAAAACAAAAAAAACCCCAAACAAACAAAAAAAAAAAAACAAACCCACACACAACAACAACAAACCACAACACACCAAAAACCAACCCACCCAACACCACACAGCACCATGCCCATCAAGCTACATCCCACAATGCCACATCCACACGCTCCTTGAATACCTCCAGGGAGGGTGAATCTACCACCTCCCTGGGCAGCCTGTTCCAGTGTTTCACTACTCTCCCAGTAAAGAACTTTTTCCTAATATCCAGCCTGAACCTCCCCTGGCGCAACTTGAGGCCATTTCCTCTAGTCCTGTCACTAGTCACTTGGGAGAAGAGACCAACACCCACCTCTCTGCAACCCCCCTTCAGGTAGTTGTAGAGAGCGATAAGGTCTCCCCTCAGCCTCCTCTTCTCCAGACTGAACAACCCCAGCTCCCTCAGCCGCTCCTCATAAGACTTGTGTTCCAGACCCCTCACCAGCTTCATCGCCCTTCTCTGGACACGCTCCAGCACCTCAATGTCCTTCTTGTAGTGAGGGGCCCAAAACTGAACACAGTATTTGAGGTGCGGCCTCACCAGAGCCGAGTACAGAGGCACGATCACCTCCCTGCTCCTGCTGGCCACACCATTTCTGATACAAGCCAGGATGCCGTTGGCCTTCTTGGCCACCTGGGCACACTGCTGGCTCATATTCAGCCGGCTGTCAATCAACACCCCCAGGTCCTTTTCTGCGGGGCAGCTTTCCAGCCACTCATCCCCAAGCCTGTAGCGTTGCCTGGGGTTGTTGTGGCCAAAGTGTAGAACCCGGCACTTGGCCTTATTGAACTTCATCCGGTTGGCCTCAGCCCATTGATCCAGCCTGTCCAGATCCCTCTGCAGAGCCTTCCTACCCTCAAGCAGATCAACACTCCCTCCCAACTTGGTGTCGTCTGCAAACTTGCTGAGGGTGCACTCTATCCCCTCATCCAGATCATCAATAAAGACATTAAACAAGACCGGTCCCAAAACTGAGCCCTGGGGGACTCCACTTGTGACCGGCCGCCAGCTGGATTTCACCCCATTCACCACAACTCTCTGGGCTCGGCCATCCAGCCAGTTTTTTACCCAGCGAAGAGTGTACCTGTCTAAACCACGGGCCGCCAGCTTCTCTAGGAGAATACTGTGGGGAACAGTGTCAAAGGCTTTGCTGAAGTCCAGGTAGACAACATCAACAGCCTTCCCCTCATCCACTAGGCGGGTCACCTGGTCATAGAAGGAGATCAGGTTGGTCAAGCAGGACCTGCCTTTCATGAACCCGTGCTGGCTGGGCCTGATCCCTTGGTTATCCTGCACGTGTCCCGTGAGCGCCCTCGAGATGAGCCTCTCCATAACCTTCCCCGGCACCGAGGTCAGGCTGACAGGCCTGTAGTTCCCCGGATCCTCCTTCAGGTCCTTCTTGTAGATGGGCGTCACGTTGGCAAGCCTCCAGTCATCTGGGACCTCCCCTGTTAACCAGGACTGTTGATAAATGATGGAGAGCAGCTTGGCAAGCTCCACCAACAGCTCCCTCAGTACCCTTGGGTGGATGCCATCAGGCCCCATAGACTTACGAGTGTCCAGGTGGCATAGCAGGTCGTTAACTGCTTCCTCCTGGATCATGGGGAGTTTATTTTGCTCTCCATCCCTGTCATCCAGCTCAGGGAGATGGATACCCTGAGGATACCTGGTGTGGCTGTTAAAGACTGAGGCAAAGAAGGCATTAAGTACCTCAGCCTTTTCCTCATTCTTCGTGACAATGTTCCCTGCCGCATCCAGTAGAGGATGGAGATCCTCCTTGGCTCTCTTTTTGTTGTTAATGTATTTATAGAAGCTTTTTTTGTTGTCCCTCACGACTGTGGCCAGGTTGAGCTCTAGCTGGGCTTTCGCCTTCCTAATTCCCTCCCTGCATGACCTAACGAGGTCCTTGTATTCTTCTTCACTTGCCTGCCCCTTCTTCCAGAGGTGGTAAGTTCTCTTTTTTTCCCCGAGCCTCAGCATAAGCTCCCCGTTCAGCCAGGCCGGCCGTCTTGCCCGCCGGCTCTTCTTACGGCACATGGGCACTGCCTGCTCCTGCGCCTTCAAGATTTCCTTCTTGAAGAAGGAAATCATATGGTGTCATATGGAAACCATATGGTGTCATGCTCAGCCTATAAAGCTGGGGGAAAACTGGCTGGGAGACTGCTGCTTGGGAACAGGCTGGGCATTGGTTGGAGGGTGGTGAGCAATTGTTTTCATTTGCATCATTTGTCTTTCTTGGGTTTTATTTCCCTTTTTTTTTTTTGTTATTTGCCTTTTCATTACAATTTTGTTGTTGTTGCTGCGGTTATTATTATTATTATTATTATTATTATTATTATTGTTATTTTCATTTCATTTCATTTCATTTCATTTCATTTCACTTATTAAACTGTTCTTATCTCAAGCCATGAGCTTTCTCACTTTTACTCTTCCAATTCTCTCCCCCATCCCACTGGGGCAGGGCAGGGAGTGAGCTAGCGGATGTGTGGTGCTTAGTTGCCAGCTGGGGTTAAACCATGACACACGTGAATATCAGGAAACACTTTTTTTTTTACTGTGAGGGTGACTGGCATAGGTTGCCCAGAGAGGTTGTGGACTGTCCATCCTTGGAGATATTCAAAAGCTGTCTGGACGTATTCCTGGTCAGCCTGCTCTGCATGAGTGTACGTGAGCAGGGGTGTTAGACCAGATGACCTCCTGAGGGCCCTTCCAACCTCAACCCATCTTGACTTCATGAGATGCAGCCTATCAGAGCTGACCTGTGGAGAAAAGGAACACTTTGCAAAGCTTATTGGTATACTCAGAGCCCTGACAAAACAGATAAAGTTCAGGAATAGTATTTTCAGGTGAAGTTTTAATATCCTTCAGTATGGGAAAATTACCTTCATAGGGTAGAAAAAATACTAAATGTAGGATTATATAGGATAAAATAAACGTTTTTCAAAATATCATTTTTAAAATACTGTCTTTCAATTGCTTTTCTCCCTGTCAATGTTGCCTGGTGCCTTGAGGCAGCCAAGTCTATTTCTTCGTCTTCGGCTGCAAACAGGCTGTGAACTCCCATGTTCGGTCTCAAGCAAAAATCGTGCTAGTCAAAACAGTCAAAAACAATGGAGATTTTTTTTTCTGTTTTCATTAATCTCATTTCATTCTTCTCTTTTTAAATTAATTCTGCATAAATAAAGACTAGGGTAGAATTGAATTGGACCAGTCCTTCTGGGTAAAACATAGGAAATCCGGAAAACCCAAGCACAGACTCTTCTTAAAGTAGATGGTCCAGACAGAAGACATCAGCTGTCATTGACATTTTTGCTTTCCAGAGCTCGCAGCGTTGTCTTGCAGAAATTCCACATTTCCCTTGAGAGGAGTTTTGTACGGAGACATGGGAGTTCAGCCTGTGAGTTCGCAGTCAGTGAGTTCAGAGGAGTCATTGCCTTGGGTGTTGGAGAGCTTAGACAGCAGCATTGATGTGTTGTTGTTTATCAGAATATGTCATCCATGCTCAGGCTCCCCTGAGCATTTTGGAGCACTCACAAGAGACAATGACCATGTATAAAAACTGATCTGTAAGGGATGAAAACAAATCCAGAGCAGAATGATGCCATTTAAATTCCATGCATTGAAATTCCTTATGTTTCATGGCTGTTAGAGGGTCTTTTTGGTAACTTAATATGACATAGTCATAGTAGTAAGGACCAATGGTAAGTGATGAAATAAATGGAACTGTGTCAGTTCAATTTCTTTCTCTCATCTGACTTATGGCTTGGACTCTAATATGAGAGACACAAATTGAGGAGTGTTTTCTTTTGTGCAATTCTAGTTCCTTGTAATATATGTATATATTTTATATTTTAAATGTTTTAAGTCAAGATTTGTTTTAAGTCAGATCCAGCATCTGTTGGAAGACGTTTTAAATAAGGTTTCCCACTCAATTTGGTGCAGCAAATCTCCCTCCAGGTTGCAGATAAAAATGAAACTGCAAATGAATATGGTGCTTTCCTACAAATATTCCCTTACATAAGCACTTGCAGTGAGGGTGAACTGGAATTAATATTGTGCATAGGTGAATTGGAATTAATACTGTGCATGCTGTTGGACCCTGCTTCTGCAGGGGCAGAATTTAGCAAACAGGTCACCCACTGAGACGCCAGCTTAAAAGAGTCCCTTTAGTAGACATTCTCTGTAAGTACTGAAGCAATCAAATATTCATGAACTCTATGCTTATTCTTGTATCAGATTTTTTTTTTAACCTCATATGATACTTTCACATCTTGATAAAGACTGAATTATGTCTTCCCTATACTGTGTGTTGGTACATTTGCTGATGGTTATGCAATCTCAATCACACTATCTTTGTTCTCACAAGTGTTCAGAGAGAGTAATTACTATTCATATTTACTAAGAACGAATTATTGTAAGGCTGATAGTATCTAGTATGCACAAATAATTCCTCTGAAATGAATGTTAAGTATAATGGAGTCATATTTCTTAACACAAATGGTAGTAAGCCTGTTAGTACAGCATAACAATTTACATCTAAGTCAACTGAGGCATGTAACCGAGAAATAGCTGCTAGCCTATAATGTAAAAATTTAAGTGAGTGTTTTACTTCATGAAGCAGGTTGCTGCTACTTGGTAACTTGGTTAACTGTGGTCATCTGTTCACAGAAAAGCATAATTTCCATAGAAAAAATTCTATGACTAGAATCTATTCTGATTGATTTTCAAATGGGAAAAACTTTCAGAGCTATGGAAAGAGGGAAAACACAGATATGGGCCTATGACATCTATCATCTACATTTTGCTTTGTTATCGATCTTCAATTTCATAGCACCTCTGCTATAGTTATAAGGTTGCTGATGGGTTTAGTTCTAGAATTAGTAAAAACACAATTTGGATCTCTAAATGCAATGAAGCCATGTGTGACCTTTTTTATTATAAGTGTTCTTCCAAGTGTGGTGAATTTGAGAATATTTCATTAGCATTAGGATGTTTCTAATACTTAGAAAACTGTCTGTTTGTAAAGCATTGGCAAGAAAATGCTATAATGAAGGGAATATATATGGATATCTATAGAAACCTGAAAGGTTAAATAAGAAACATGTTTCTTGGTCTCAGAGATATTAAAATTGCATATATTTGCAGCAGACATAATGTAAAACTAATAATAGCTTCATAAACTTGCACTTTAGGTCTGTGAAGCCAAAGGAAGTTCAGCAGAATAATTAAAACATTTAGACCTACCCTACAAAATCTTACATATTTAAAAACTCTTCTTCATTATGTATTTTATGACACCAAAATATTATAACTTCTGTTTCAGTCAAAACATTATAATCTCATTGACTTGGAATGTTTATGTTAATAGCTCATATAACTGTTTTTAAAAGAGTTTGATAGCTCACATACATTTAAAAAAAAACAATTTGAAGATTTTATATTTTATTTTTACAAGCTACACCTGAGCACAAAAATGACTGGCTGATGGAACCCGTAATAATAATAAAAACTAGTGATTTTGCACAGATCTGCTGTTCAGCAGTAATAAGCACACAATATTCAAGTTGAAGTATGATTATATGAGAGTTAAAAAAAGACAGACATATAATTGATTATATCACGTTTGCTCAATTATCTCCAGTAACTTTGCGTCAAATCTGAAAACAAAACACTAAGAGTCTAAGATGAACATGTTCATTTAGTTTCTAAAGCAAGTTGGGGCAAAGCCCAAAATTCTCAGTGAAATCATCAGATAAATACTTGGTATTATATAATGCTAGCAAAAAGTAAGTATTCATTGCATATGCCTGGTATATCTGTAGAAGTTAATTTGTTCTCTCAGAACCAGATGGAGAAGGTACTCTTTATGAATTATTAATGTTTCTTACTACCCTTCCAACTGTAATCCTGCCTTTTAAAATAGTGTTTGTAGGCTTAAGGTTAATGACACGATAGGCACCATGAAAACAAAGATCTTGACACACATACCTCCTGTTCTTAACCATGGGAGGACATAATTCTTACCCTCCAGCTTCCAAGAAGAATAGGCATATGACTGTCTAATTTATGCAGCCAAACAGATTCATTGTAAGCCATTTTTCAGTCATATAGATCAGTTTAGGGTTAGAGAACAAAATATCTCTGAACAGTTTAAAGGTCTTTAGTAATAATGAAAATTAAGAAGACCTCCTGAATACTGCGTCAAGTGTAAGCCTAGGTCCTGAATGTATTTATCTATGCCTTTAGATCTTGACACAGATAAGAAGTTCCACAAGTCTCATGGACTGCATGAGGAGGAATGTTGCCAGCAGGTCAAGAGAAGTGATTCTTCCTTTTTACTTAGTGTTGGTGAGATATGTCCAGAGCGCTGGATCCAGTTCTGTGGTCTCCAGTACAACAGAAACACAAGCATACTGGAGTGAGTACATCCAAGGTCCACAAATATGATGAAGCATCCATCCTGTGAGGAAAGGCTGAGAGAGCTGAGACTGTTCAACCTGGAGAAGAGAAGGCTCAGGGGGATTTTACCAATCAGTATAAATACCTCATGCCAGGTATAAAGAAGACGGAACTAGACTCTTCTCAGTGGTGCCCAATGACAGGACAAGAGGCAATGGGCACAAACTAAAACACAGGAGGTTCTGTCTGAATATCAGGAAACATTTTTTTCCTGTGAAGGTGACCAAACACTGGAACAGGTTGCCAAGAGAGGTTGTTGAGTCTCCATCCTTAGAGATTTTCAAAACCTAATTGGACACAGTCCTAAACAACCTTCTCCAGGTGATCCTGCTCTGAGAAAAGGTGTTGGACTATGTGTTCCCCAGACCCTGAATCATTATGTGATTTTCCAGCTGTTTTTAATTAACTATCTCAATATTGAGTCACATTTATGATTCTATAAAGCTATGTTCAAAATATTCAGATATAAGGTAATACAGGTTTAGACTCACAAATTTTCATTTTTTCTAAAGCTAGTGAGTTTCATCAGCTTTTACTTTTATGTTTATAGTCCTCCATTTCTGTGCTAATGTATTGATTAATGAAACAAAGGAAGAATAAGACAAGAAACTTGGATGTCCCTGCTTTGGTCACAGGGATCCTATTTAGAATTAAGCTAGAAATATCAGTTACATCTATTTAAAATAGATATTATTTAAAAACTGAAATGAAATCTTATTTTAAATGTGTGAAATATAATTATAATCTTGCTTATTTATTTAACCTTTGTAGAGTTTGTTATAACATTCTAGTTTTTCTGTATTGTTGCCAGTTATGTCTGTGGTAAATAGCTACTAAAAGTAAGTTCTTTGGGACTCTTAGATTAAAAGAAGTATTTCTACATACAGTAAATAACCACAACTCTAGTAGAATAAGACAGAAGTTACTGTCCCTGGGACCACGGTTTGTTTTTTCTATAAAAGTAAGCAAATATCTCATATCACAGATTTCAGCCACTCTTTTTTATTATAAATATTTTGAGCAGATTCCAATGAGGTATGGTTCTTAGCAGTACAATTCCTTCATTAATGAATAGGAGGAAGGTGTTAATAAATATATGAGTAAGTTAAATATATTTATGTTTCTTTATTTCTTACTTTGTTTCTTTTTTCTTTGATGAAAAATCAAAGAAAGAGTGAATTCCCAAAGCACATTACTTGGCAGTCACAAGTTCAACTAAAACAAGAAAAGATTTAGTTTGTTTATCATTTCTTGCTTTCAGGTTTAACCACTCCAGGTGCTCTATTTTCCCCCTGCAGGGAGGAACTCTCTTCAGCTTTTACATTGAGATTTCTATCGTCCTGCAGGAGAGAACAGGGTCCCAGGAAGTCACCAACAAAAGAAGAAGAAAGGAGGTGGTGGCATTTGAGTAAGATTTAATCACACTATTTGACCTTGCATTCAATTTAAAAAAAAAATAATGTTAGGAGGAACAAAGAACTATCCCAAAGGCTCCGCCCCAACACCCGAAAGCACTTTGTCCTGTGTTACAAAAGATTCAGTGCAGAAACAACTGAGCTGAATATAATCAGCTGATGGAAAATACTTCTTTGGCAACACAGAAGCTCTTACAATAACTCACATGACTCACCTCCAGGTTTTTCTTTTCACTCAAGCAGTTTGAATTTGGACTTTCCTTGTGATTCAGATCCTTACAGTGTCTGGACAAATTTCATCAAGTAAACTGAAAGAAATGTATTAGCTTGCATGTCACCTTCTGTCAAGAAATGGCAAGGACTTTAATTTCACCATGATGTCAACTTTTCTTAGCTCATTTCTGATCAATGTTCAGGGCTATGACAAGTGCCTTCTTTAAGTCCAGAACGAAATACAGAACCAAAATGGAACCTTTTATCTGAGCCTTTCAGAGCTTTGGGGGAGTTATTAGAACGTGAAATAACAACTTTGTGTTTCCTTTTTCACTTCCTCCAAAAGATATGGAAGGTTTGGCACTAAAGAAACCATCACAATGGCCAAATTCTAAATCTCACTGTGTCTGAGTTTACATATATGGTTAACTTTCCAAACACGCTGGAATACAAGCACATAGAGAGATCAGGAGGACCTCAGATTTTCTCTACCCTTACTCATTTGACCTAATCACATTTTAAATTCCAAAACTGATGATAACACATATTTTGCACTAAGAAACTGTGGCATGCCAGCGTGTGCTACCATAATCATGTGTAGCTGTTGCATGGTATTAGTATCATAGCAGTAATAATGAGATTACAATATTCTAACATTGGCATGTTTTCCTTTCACAAACAAAGAAATTTTGACCAGGTAGAACTGGAAGACATTTGAGCTTTGACTGATATCTATACATTTCTCCTACTAATTACACTATTGATATGATGACTACACAGCAGGCCTAACATATCTAGGATGTACCAGATGAAGCTGCAAAACACCAGCAGGGATACCGAACTTAGCTCATACATCGCACAGGTGATCAAAGAAGATATAACAAATGTGATATGTTCAGAATATGTCAGATTCCCTGTATATGCACTACAGAGTGCATATGGACCAATTTGTGTCTATGAAATCCCTGTCTTCACATTAAATGAACAAATTCAGTCTCAAGTTTACTTCATAGTAGAAACCAACTGTTTCACCATCAGGATAGGGATAAATGCAGAGGAAAGGGTGGTTTTCTATTAGCTTAATTTCCTTCTTTATATCCTGAAGCCAGTAGGTCAAAACCACAACTCCCTGAGCTGGCCATTATAATTCTGCATGTGGAACAGTTTCAGGATATATTTAAACAGAAAGTAATTTGCAAGCAGCAGAATGTTGTTGAGACAGAAGAACTAAGTAAAGTCAGATAAAGACTCCTTTAACAGTGTAGGGAGTATTTAACTCAGTAAAGCAAAGATCTAGGACCATATTACAATGTTATGCATGATATTGGTCGCTTACCAAAGATCTGCCATTGGTAAAAGGTCTCTCTGCCTCCAGGAGCAACTTTGAGAGGCATCCCAGCTCAAGGGGAGATCACCACAGTGCAGCCATGCTGCCTAGCAGGGAGAGCTCAAAGAAGGCTCACATAGACTGCCATATTTATGGAATAAAGTGGTTGGCTTGTAATCAAATTACATGCGATGGGAAAGGTATGCATGAGACTCCTTGTACCCACAGCTTGCTTTGTGCCTTGATAAATGTCTTGGAAAAGCCACACGCTATTCATGTGTTAATCGTATGATTGGTGTTCCAAGATCATATGCACCAATGCTCACTGTGTCATTCTGTTCCTTTGTGGGTTTTCAGAGAACAGATTGAAACTAGAGGAGTTCTTGGCCTGACTACAGCTCAGGCTTTTACCTCCTTTAGAGCCCATACCAAACTCCTGCTAGTTTGGTCAAGGGGTCAAGTGCATCTGTCACACTCCACCCCGTGACTACAGTCAATCCACTTTATCAACTCACAGAATGGTAGTATGGTTACTTCTTGCCTCTATGTCATAAATATGTAGCGTATTACAGATCAGTGTTGTATTGGGTTTCGTGGCAAGGTTTTGGTAGCAGGGGGGCTACAGGAGTGGCTTCTGTGAGAAGCTGCTAGAAGCTTCCCCTATGTCCGATAGAGCCAATGCCAGCCGGTTCTGAGACAGACCCACCACTGGCCAAGGCTGAGTGACAGTGGTACCGCCTCTGTGATAACATATTTAAGAACTGTGCAACAGCAGCGGAGAGAGGAGTGAGAATATGTAAGAGAAACAACTCTGCAGACACCAAGGTCAGTGAAGAAGGAGGGGGAGGAGGTGCTCCAGGCACCGAGCAGAGATTCCCCTGCAGCCCGTGGTGAAGACCATGGTGAGGCAGGCTGTGCCCCTGCAGCCCATGGAGGTCCACGGTGGAGCAGATATCTACCTGCAACCCCTGGAGGACACCACGCCAGAGCAGCTGGATGCACCCGAAGGAGGCTGTGACCCCATGGGAAGCCTGCGCCAGAGCAAGCTCGTGGCAGGACCTGTGAACCTGTGGAGAGAGGAGTCCATGCTGGAGCAGGTTTGCTGGCAGGACTTGTGACCTTGTGGGGGACCCACACTGGAACACACTGTTCCTGAACAACTGCACCCCATGGAAGGGAAGCACGCTGGAGCAGTTCTTGAAGAACTGCAGCTTATGGGAAGGACTTACATTGGAGAAGTTCATGGAGGACTGTCTCCCATGGGAGGGACCCTACACAGGAGCAGGGGAAGAGTGTCAGGAGTCCTCCCCCTGAGCAGGAAGAAGCGGCAGAAACAACATGCGATGAACTGACCGCAACCCCTGTTCCCTTTCCCCCTGCAGCGCTTGGGGGGAGGAGGCAGAGAAAATCTGAGTGAAGTTAAGCCCGGGAAGAAGGGAGGGGTGGGGGGAAGGTGTTTTTAAGATTTGGTTTTGTTTCTCATTATCCTACTCTGATTTGATTGGTAATGAATTGAATCAATTTTTTTTCTCCAAGTCAAGTCTGCTTTGCACATGATGGTAATTGGTAAATTATCTCTCCCTGTCCTTGTCTCAACTCATGAGCTTTTCGTTATATTTTTCTCTCCCCTGTCCAGCTGAGGAAGGGAAGTGATAGAGCAGCTTTGGTGGGCACCTGGCATCCAGCCAGGGTCAACCCACCACAAGTGGTAAGAGTCCAATTATTTGATAAGCTGTTTAGTTTAAGTGTCACAATTAATGCTAGTTATATAAAATTTCACATACAGAATCAGTGGATTGTACACATTTTACATGTTAGATTGACATAATTT
The DNA here is from genome assembly GCF_030936135.1 of Gavia stellata. Classification (NCBI taxonomy): domain Eukaryota; kingdom Metazoa; phylum Chordata; class Aves; order Gaviiformes; family Gaviidae; genus Gavia; species Gavia stellata. Next base: position 19,764,665 of record NC_082597.1, on the reverse strand, counting down.
GTTTCATCTTTTGCCAAACTTTGATATACAGAATAATTATAAACATACTAAGGTAATACTAACAAAACTACAATTGGATGCAGCATCAGATTAAAAATTACAGTTGTTGGTGACCATCTGAAAAGAGTTTCCCACCAGTGATGTTCTCCATCTTTCTTCGCTCTTTCTAGGACATGGTGTATCTTCTCTGCGTCATGATGGATGGTAATCAGGGTTCTTTGTGCCTTGTTCCAAATTAATTTTAGCAGTTGACTCAGGTCATCATGTTGCAACAGTTTTCTTAACAATGTGAGATGCATTCCAACAGGCATAGGCAATAAATCTTGATACAATGTATAGCTAGATGGTAGCAATTGGTGGGTTGTGACAGGAGCTGAATAGTTAAAGTTGCATCCCATAATTTTGGTAAAATTACAAATACAGATATTTGAGTGACTATATGTCTCTACAGTGGTGTTGTTTATAAATATAGAATCACAAAGGGTTCTCCTACAAGCACATCCATTTCCAACATATACAAGTACAGTTTCAGGGGCTTCATCAGGATGTGTTTCAAACTGACAAACATTTTGTTCAGTGTCAAGAGAAATGCCTTGGGCCTTAATGATATTTCTTTCACAATTAAATCCTTGTTGTTCCCATACAACACATGCGTCAACATTGATAGTTTGCCATTTGTTTCCATTTTGTTGGGCCCATACTTGATGTTCTAATGGATAGAGTACAGTTCCATTGTGATTTAATCCCAGTGCATATTGTTGAAACAAAAGCTGTGACTTCACTGTCGGAAGGGTGATAAGTGAAATTAACTAGATGCTACTAAGATTGGAAATCCCTTTCGAATTGAGTCGCATTATCCCAAATTTCCTTTCAAACGTCAGTGGGCAAGATGCCCTCATCACCTTCCCTTATAATTGTTGGTACAGTAGCTTGCACCCAAAACTGAGAAACAGGTATGGTGCAGAATGTACTATAGTTACAGTACTGATTAGCACAAATAAAAGTGAGGGTTTCCACCCTGTGGGTTGGGCTTGTTGATGTTTACTCCTTCGAGAAGGATAATCAATCTTCTAGTGGTTAACTGGATCTCCAGGGTAGGTGTGCTGCTATCAAGCAGACAAGAGGATTTTCTAAGAAGGGCATTCCACTCTGTGCTATTGTCTCTTCCAACAGTCTCTGAGTATTGTTTTCCAGAAGGGCCTACTCTGCTGCTGAATCTGACAAGCACCAGGTGGCCACAATTCATTTAGGCAGTAAAGAAAAGGGTCTACAGTGGTTTCTAATTGTGCTATTATTTCTTTTAAGTCAGAATTCCCAAGTTCCTGTGTGGGAGCAGATCAGAAAATGAACATGACATTCAGCTTTCCGTATAATTGATTTGGGGTCCCATAGTTGTCCTTGAGAAACAAATGAAAATTAAATGTTAAACATACTGTCTGTGGCCCCTACTGAGGCACCAACTAATGAGTGGTTATTTGACACTGTAGTTGAGTGATCATTCTGAGGTAATGAAATAAACATTCCTGAGTTCTTGTTGCAAGCAACACAAAGCCAGATTGCTCTCTTTCAGGACTTTTTTATTCATTTCCCCAAAAGCTTCTATCAAAGTTGAAAGAGAAAAGGGAAGCCATTACAAGGCCAACCAAGGAAATTGGAAAGTTTGATTGTATTTACAGCAGTTATGGAGAAATTTGTGACCAACTTAACCATTTTTGCAAAAAAAGGTACAATATTAGAGTAAAAGCATAAAGACTTTGCCTCTGTACTCAGCTCTGGTGAGGCTGCACCTCGAATACTGTGTTCAGTTTTGGGCCCCTCACTCCAAGAAAGACATTGAGGTGCTGGAACGTGTCCAGAGAAGGGCAATGAAGCTGGTGAGGGGTCTGGAACACAAGTCTTATAAGGAGCAGCTGAGGCAACTGGGGTTGTTCAGTCTGGAGAAGAGGAGGCTGAGGGGAGACCTTATCGCTCTCTACAACTACCTGAAAGGGGGTTGCAGAGAGGTGGGTGCTGGTCTCTTCTCCCAAGTGACTAGTGACAGGACAAGAGGAAATGGCCTCAAGTTGCGCCAGGGGAGGTTCAGGCTGGATATTAGGAAAAAGTTCTTTACTGAGAGAGTAGTGAAACATTGGAACAGGCTGCCCAGGGAGGTGGTAGAGTCACCCTCCCTGGAGGTATTCAAGGAGCGTGTGGATGTGGCATTGTGGGATATGGTTTGATGGGCATGGTGCTGTGTGTTGTGGGTGGGTTGTTTTTGGTGTGGGTTGTGGTGTTTTTTGTGGTTTGTGGGTGGTTTTGGTGTTTTTGGTTTTTTTTTTTTTTTTGGTGGGTGTGTGGGGTTTTTTTGGGTTTTTTTTGTTTTTTTTTTTTTTTATGGTTGGACTTGATGATCTTACAGGTCTTTTCCAACCTTAGTGATTCTGTGATACTACATCACACGAGAGGAAAAACATGTTTTCTCTTCCTGTCTCTTGTGCTAAAATTCAAGGCTGAATGTCACATCCTTTCATATGCCAGAAAGTATTTTTGTTTTGTTTTGTGACTTGTTTTTTGCTAATTCAGAAACATTTTTGTTTCATTTTGGGGGAAAGAGTAAGGATACCATGGTGACAAGAATCCTTATTAAACCCAAGAGAGACAGACAGAAACAAAAGGGCCAAATTATTTCTTCAGTAGTAGTGTGCTGGTGAGAGAACAATGCAGCTGTGCCCAAACGGTAGTTAACTCCCTGACAAATGCTGTTTAGAAACAATGTTAATTAGATACTTAGCTACTATACTATGGCTTCTATACCTAGCTTATACTTGGGGACTGGAAAAAGTATGGCAGAGGCCCTTGAACTGTCTTGCTATCATCAGCCCTTCAGTAAAACTAATCTTCTAATTGTGTTCTGTCTGAAAGTAGTAGATCTAGATGGGCAAAAGAGCTCCCTCCATTGGGCATTCTGTATTATAAGCATGAAATTAAAAAATTTAAGACCCATAAGTACACTGTTTTGCCTGCCCAAATCCCAGATCTGCACTGAATGCACTAAAGGGGGTGCATCAGGCTCCTGTGTTATTTGTTAGCTTCATATCACAGCAGTGAATATAGAGTTGCTTTCTATAAATACCTAGTTTATGCTTTCTATTGATGTACATTTGCATGCAAATCTAACATCATGTCATTTAATTATAAGAAGCAGGGTAATAAGTATGAAGATAAATATTTCACAGTTCCAATCAGGAATTATCCTTTTAAATCACTATTATGTGTTGAGAACTATGCTCAGCAATCAATACCAGGCAAAGCCATCTAAAAGATAATTAGAACTGTGCAGACTATAGCATGCCTATTTTGGATGCTGACATTATGTCAAAGATATCCAAAACCAGCTAGAAAATTATATTGGTTTTTTTTTCCACAGATACTGCATTTCCTTTTATGCTGAGTAAAATAAAGCCTTCTTTATAATATTTCATTGTTTTTATAAGAGCTTGTGAACTTTTACCTATACAAAGATTTTGATGATCTTTTTTTTCCTGTTATTAACAGTTACACAGTTCATCATAACATGAAACATCTCGTGCTACTAACAGAAAGAAATAATAGACATAAAAAACTGATTCACCACAAGACAGTGCTTTTTATTCAGTGCTGCACAATAAGCATAATCACATTTGTAACAGATTTTTGCCAAGTAGCCCAAGCTTTATTTTCAGAATTACGTAATAAACCAATTAAAATAAAATAATAAATCAAATTCAAATGTAATATTGGGCAGTTATGAAGTGTATTTTCTGATTTGAAAAAGTATCAGAAGAGGAGGAAAAAATCATATGGTAGTTTAGAAGTACCATGTATTCCAAGTATTTTATGTATGTGTAATTTATGTATGTACTCTAATTTGATGGTATGAGTTAGTTTATTTCCAGAACTTTCTTTTATTCTCTTTCTCTTAAGCACACACACTTTTCCCTGATCACCTGTCATGGCCACTATCCTTCTCATCCAACTGAGAAGGAATGGTTGAAGCTCTCTGCAGAGACCATTGGTTTCACTCTTTCATCTGTCAAGAGAGCACAAGTGAATCCAAGAATTCAGGTCTTCTCTCTAGGGCTAAGCATTCTTCCTTGGATTCAGCAGTCCTCTTCCCACTTGGTCTGGTGTGGATTAAACCTTGAATTACACTTCTAAGTTTGAGGTTGGGGTTTTTTTTGTGGGCTTTGGGGCTTTTTTTTCCCAAGAAATAAGGGTCAAAGACATCTAGAAAACTTAGTCGTTGACAAGAACTCTATTTGGTACAATTTACAGTACGTTGCATTTTCTCAGCTGTTCTTAAATGATGTTTATATCTATCATGAATTTGCAATAACATGCTTGCCTAATATTTAAAAGGAAAGGAAGGGAAGAAAATTTTTATTTTCAAATAGCTTTTGGATAAGAAACCTTACAAGTTCAGAAGACAAACAATAAACTAATAACAAAGAACTATTAAGAGACAAAAAATTAGTGAATAAATGAATTGCTTCTCTGATGAATGTATAAATAAATGAGCCTTTCAGCCAATAAATGACTTATAATTCTAGCTATTATACTCCATGACATGATATTTTCTCTTATATATTGATCCCAACTCAAGAAATTTGAAGGGTAATACACTGATTTGACTCTCAGAAAATAATGGGTTGAACGTCTGCCCTGACCTTGGGCCTCAAAAGACTGTTCAGAAAATTATATATCTGTCTTTCAATTTAGAATAATGTTTCTGTTCCAGTGAGAATTATGCTCCAGCAAAAATTATGTGGAAATATTATGGAGCCAGGCAAATTAAACACAGATTTTTAAAGGAAAGTACTAATCTCAAGAAGATCTTACTTTTAGTAAGTTGGTTAGCAAACGTCTCAAATGTTACAGTGTTCAGTAACTAAATGTTTATACAGTTGTGAAGATCTGTATAATGCATGCTTTGGCAATAATTAGATGCTTAGTAGGCTAATTATTTTGTGAATAAAATCAAACAAAATCAAGTAATTAAACAACAGGCAGAGAATATGTTAAGACTTGCACTAATAATTGTTGAAGTTGTTGAAGGGCACTTTATGCATTAATAACACAATGTTGTATGCCAGTTAACAGAAGAATGTATAAAAATATTTATGTATCTGAGGGCTACTATACTAAACCATTTGCTTTCCTGATAGTATAGGATGGTTTATTTTTTAAATGTTTTCATTTTATGTAAATGTACAGGAAGCAGAGGTTAAAAGCAAGAAATTTGAGTTAGGTGCAGTTAAAAAGAAAAGGTTCTGACAGAAATTGATGTAAGACTTTGCTTCATATAATGCAGCTCTTTCTCTGTAGAATGCCACAGAAAAAACCTTCAAGATTATTAGTATCTAAAGTATTTATTACTTTCTACATAAAAATATTAGTATACATTATAGATAATTTGTGCAATCTTGGGGCCTAACACATATTCTACTGGTGACAACTACTTTGTTATTCATACAGAATGTATATCTTTTAAGACAATTCACCAACCTACAAAGAATTGCTTATCTGGCATAAGGAGGTATGTTGGGTGAGACTAAGGGAAATAGGAGGACAAAGAAAAGTGAAACCTTGGAAAGTAGAGAAGGTAGAAGAGAAAGGCACCCAAAACACTGACAAAACAAGACTTTTCTAAAAATTAATCCTATAGTCTGAAAGACTCCTGCTAAACCCAACTGGACTACTTACAGATTTAGAATCAGTTACAAGTTTAAGAGCTTCTCTAGGTCAAAATAAAAACTTCATCAAATTGTAGAGTTGAGCCACGTGTAATAGAGTTGTTTCCTGGAAATATTGCCGATTCTTCTGAGACTATATTACCCATTTATTCACATACACATGCATACACAACATATAAAGATAATCCTTCTTCTATTTCTCTTGCATAGATCTTACTTGTTGCAAAACAGGAAAGAGAAGAGGGAAGAAGATGGAAAGGAACAACAATGAAATTCTATCGAATCATATTTGGACTCTCAGCAGGAAGAACTCAAACACTAATCCTACAGCATGGGTTTCTATGTCAGAATAAACCACCTCAAATTTAGGTGTTTTATTGTCAGATTAAGTCCACATTAAACAGACCTTAAAAGTTAATTTGCATTTTGTAAATCCCTGGTTTGTGAAACGCAATTTTAAAAAAGTAGACAAAACAGCAGAGATGATAGATGATTTTCCTACAGAGTTCAGAAAATGTTCTGTAGTAATTCCTTTGGAAGTTAGTATTTAATCTGTAATATATCTCTAAATATTTCAAAAAATATCAGTCTTTCAATAATTTGGACAGTAAGACGTAAGAACATAAATCAGGCAGACAGTGTCCAGTTAAAGACCCAGGTTTTGTTTAGATTCTGTACCTGACATTAACCACAAATTCTTGGTGAGGAAGAAATATTTAGGTATTCTGAAATCTTTAATGATATTTCCCATGGTATATCCTCTTAGCTGTCAACTATATGAGTCTTAGGGATGTCCACAATGTTTAACAATTTTTGCTTCCATTACTTAGTTTATTTATCTTATCTGCCTCTTGAGACCTATGACCTAATCAATTAGTACAACAGCTGAACTGTGTGTTAGGAAAAACAAACAAACAAATAAATAAATAAATATGTATTCTCACTGTTTTACACCAGCTGTCTGTGAGAAATAGAAAATGATCATTATCTCTTCACATTCCCCAAACAATTTGTGACTTTATAGTCCTGTATTACATTTATGCTTTGGTGAGGGACAGTCTCAGTATTGTTAGCAAGTACAAGTATACCTCACCTGCCAAATACAAGTGTCCATCATCAACATCAAAGAACTCAAAAGGATGAGGGGCATATTTTTCTTTTTGCCATATTGAATTCTCTCAGTATACTTTATCTAAGTTTCCACTGTTGGATTTTTCTTTATTACAGCTTTAATCCCCTTTTTCTAAGTAAATTAGAATTACCAGTCTGTACTTTTACAGATCACTTCCTGAGCCCTTGTTGAATTAGGCATCCCAGTCCTGAAGTTTCCTGATTAACTATGAGGAATTTGTACAACCTTTCCCCCTTTTTCAAGTCAGCTAAAGTCTGAGGGAAATCTGGAACCTGAGCCTCATGTTTCTGCTGTTACACTACTTTAGATACTTGAGTATCAATTTGGTTTATCCTTTACCATTTAACCTTGGTTTGAGTTGATCTCTGATCTTGAGGCATTGCTATGCCTGGCACCAACAAACACTACTCCAGTGATTTATGTTTCATTTTCCAAATTTATCTTGGATACCAGTAATCTGCATCCAAATGATTTAATTGTGCCGCTTTCAAAGATATTCGGGGACTTAACTCCTTGATTTTAACGTGAATTAGGAATGTCCCAATATCTTTTAAAATGTTGTCAGTGTGGTTTTAAGTGCCTAATTTAAACATAATATGAAACAGTATCTTGAAAAAACTACAGTCCAGGTAGAAACCAGGAGAAATCTCTGTAGAAATAGAGGCAGACTTTCAGATGGACCCCAGAGCAATAGAAATAAGATTTTACCTTGCAGGGAAGTTTTGTTGCAACCCAAAACACCATGAAATTTACTTGACTGAGAGCATGAGAGAAGGAAGGGACCTGTTTTAAAGAGACATAGGAGAAAGTGTGGAGACTTTCTATAAAATTTTCTATTATAATCCCTCACCCAATAATTCTGATTTTTTTTTTTCTTCTAAAAAGCTACATAGCATTTTAAGAAAACCTATTTTCTGGTACTTTTCACCTGATCACTTTACAGAAAAGATGGGCAAATTCTACCTCAGGACAAGTGGGGCTCTGTGACACTTGTCACACTCATTAAGAAATTTAATGATAGGAGATTTTTGAAAGAGCAAGTAATAGTTGACCATACAGTATTGAGTCGGGTGTTGGCATTGACAGGTTTGCTAAGTGTGGTATCACACGTCACAGTCATCCATTCAGTGACTGCTGGAATACTAGGTAAAATACCATACGATATTCAGTTAATTCAGTAAAAATAACAGTTATTGCAAGCCATTGTTTCTACAATTCTGTGTGTAGCATGTATTATTATAATGCTTTCAAAGTTGCTTTGATCTTTGCAGAATATGCCTTGTGAAACAATTTTCATTCCACCCCATACTATTTTTGAAGCTGATGGTGTCTTTGACTTAAGGATACTTTATTAGTGTAAAGAACAGACTGAATATTGTCAGGAGTGTACTGTTGTTTGCAGCTTTGTTATTATTCATTCTCTGAAGCTACTTTAATATGCTTTGCTATTTGATTGACTTGCTGGAAAAGTGCATGTTTGAAATTTGAGCTCATTTTGGCACTGTTCTTTTGCAAGACGTGAAATAAAGCAAATTCAAAAGTGACAATATATTGTGAAAAGCCAATTTAAAACAGCTCTTTCAGCCATGTTTGCAAATGTTCACAGTTGTGACAACATTCTACTGAATGACAGAGTGAAAGAAAAATGTACATATTGTACCTAGGAAAAAACCTATAAACACAGAGAAATCTTATATGATGCTAAGAAAATAACTTAGAAGAGCTAAGTTGCTCATAATAACCTTCTACTCTTCCAGTAGAAATCTGGTAATATAGGAAGTACATCTCCACTACAGTCAAAGTGAAACAAGATGAATTAGCACACACTGGGTTCTGTGCTTGCAGTTGGAGTGCAGCTAATAAGCTAGCTACACCACACAAAAACATTTTCTGTAGATACACACCCACAGGGTTATCTTTAAGTGAAGAAACATCCTTTGTTGCTGAGGCACAAATTCCCCCATGGCACATAATGGTACAAATTTGGAGCCATCGTATTTTATTCTGGGTTATTCTAGATCTGTATGGATGCAGAAATTTCCCTTGCTGTATGGAATGCTTTGATGGCAAATCAGCATATGGCAAGTGGGATGATGAATGGAAAGGACAATTAACAGGGATTGAGAAATTTAGAATTGCTTAGTTCAGAGAAGATGACACTGAGAAATGACAGAAATATATTATGTTTAATGTTTAAGGTGTGTCTAGACAGACACAGGTATTTTATTTTGAAATACTAGGACTTCTCAGGTGGCTGTAGTGAGACTTAGACTGAAATTCTTCTCCTAACACTAATTCCAGACATGACAGTATCTCAGCTCAGTTCATGCCCAGTCATGATTTGTTGTTTAATTCAGTGGTCAGCTGGAGGATGGGATATGCCCAAGGATTATTTCAGATTGCAGGCAAATAGTTGGTAAAAAACAAAAATACACTATAGCTATAACATACTCAAGTGTAAATAGACAGCATAAGTTTAACCAAAACTACAAAAGTAAGTTTGAAGTAATATACAGTTGAAAGAACGCAGAAACAAGTACCTCCAGCAAAGAGAATCTGGAGGAGTGAAGTAGAGAACATAATCCAGAAGTAGAGGGATAAGCACTAGGATCCACATGTGTGAAGACACTTTGCATGAACATGAAATGAGAAGAACTGCACAGGGAAAGGTGCCAGACAGGTTTGTGAGAAGGAATATGAAAGGCAAATGGCAGGTCCCAATAGTCAAAATGTTTAATGACTGTAGTGTATCCTGACACTCTAGACAGAGAAGTGAGTTGAAGGTAACAAATTCAAGCATTGTGAAAATTATGCACAATCTATAAATTGTAGATTATGGAGATTAATGACAGATAAGGGAATACTGAAGATCTATACTTTTCCCTTTCGAATTTGAGGAAAATACTAATTAAAAATCAAACCAAGAATAATGGATCTATAAACATGCATAGAAATTTTGGGGAACGAAAAGGGGAAGAAGGAGTAAGCAAAGACATGACAGATAAAGAAGTGACTCCCTTCTCAAGGGAGTTTCTACAGTCACAGTGATGGAAGTAGGAAAGGTTATGTTTTTGTTATTATTCTTAGTAAGTACAGTTTTTTATGGAAATAAATGTGGAGGTGATAAACTAGAAGTGGATACAACAGAAGAGGCAAAGGCAATGTGGATAGGTTATGGTGTGTAGGAGTTTGTAAGCAGATCAGAGGAGGAAAAGTAAAGTTAAAGGATTTTGAGTAGTAAAAGTTGCTTGAAGTTTCTGTCTTAATAATTGAACAAAACTCCAGACTGGAACATCTGGACAAAGAAGACAACAATTGTGTCAGCAAACAGAGCAAGAAAATGTAAGAACAGTGGAAGCCTACCAGAATTTTTTGTTAGATGACAGCCAGTATTTTCTGTGCCCATGGAAAAACACAACTATGGCCTATGGCTCAGTAGCTGGTTATCTAGCTATGAATTCAACGCATGAATCAAAACCTGACATAATACAGCAATAACACATATTAAATGAAGACATCATAAGGACATCTAACAATTAGGAATGAGGGCTGATGACAGTTACAGTGCAATAACCCAGTTTAACAAATAAACATAACAAAGTCATTTTAAGTGAGCACTGAATTAAACACATAGCAGAAAGGAGCAACGAAGACTCAGATAAGACAAGGGATGTTTTTTTTTTTAAATTTAGGTTTGAAACTACATTTACATATCAATACATAAGGAATATAACTGTTCTTACAGCTCAGACCATCTTTAGATTTTTTTGCCTGTTATCACATTCAACCATATAGGCATTCAACTATGAAATCAAAAACACAGTTGATGTGGGGGTGAAAATTATATGGAACTAGCAAGCATTGCTTCCCTCAAACACATGGAAAAACTTCATCAGAAATTAAAAACCTCTCAGCTGTCACTGAAGTAGTACCCTTAGTCCATGTACCTCCTCTTCACAAGAGACACAGGTTACTTCTGTAACCACACATCATTTGCAGACCATTTGCTAATGGTAGAGATTATTTTCTTCCTCTCACAATCAGCGTAGGAAGTAGTGAGGATGACAAGAAAGACAAAAGCAACTCTTACTAGCGGGTGGATTGAGACATGTTGTCATATGGAGTTATAATAACTGTGGGTTGTGGGGTTTTTTTCATTTGAGGTAAGCTTTGAGGTACAAATTAAATTATTAGCTGTGAAAAAACCTCCAGTAGACAAAATCCTTTACAGTTTTTGAGTTATGTTAAATTTGTTGACTCAGTGAGTGCCAGGAGTTTTAAGTAGCTATCTTATCTTTCTTTCTCTGCAATACCATAGTATACAAGTTTCCCCTTCCTATTATATCTTAAAAATCACATTTTTTTTCACAAATCAAGACTGATTTTTGCTTTATATTCCTTTTCAGTTCTTTTCTAGAAGGCTTACAGACAATAAAACTATGTATTAAAAAAATTTGCCTGAATCAGGATAAGTGCAGCTTAGGTAGCTGCTTTTTTGTGTTTTGTTTAGCCAGATGTGTTTGTCAATGTTTAAATTAAATGACGGACTCTCAAAAAGGGGGTATCCTCTTCATCCAGCAACCTTTCTACTTGAGTTCAAATACCCTTCTGCTTAAAGTTGCAACAGTATTTTAATTGCACTTTTCACCAAACTCTGAAAATAAAGCATTGCTATATCTCACCTATTGACTTTGAAATTGAACCAACAGAGAAACAATGAAATAGGGAAAATAATTTAGCTTCTTTTTCTCTGTTGAGCGTGGAGAGCTCATTCTTTACTTTCTTTCTATGGACACAAAGTTAGCCATAATAGGAAAACTTTTCGATCTTTGAAAGATAAATAATGTCGTAGGTGCTCACTCAAAAATAGCATACACATTCAAGACACCTTAGTTAAAATCTTGAAAAATCTGGAGAGGCAGCTAGATTAGTTTAGATTATCCACATACACAAGGATAGATAATTAAATAGATATAATTGTAGTATGTCTCCCTGTTCAAAAGTTCCAACTACCAGTGAGTCTGGATACATCTTATCATCTGACATCTCTAGGATGCCAGGCAGCTAGGAACTAGGATTTGTGCTATCTTTCTAAGTACCAGCACTAAAGAGAATGACCGTGGCGGAGAGTGCAGAAGCAGCATCCATTTACCATTCATAGACAGATCACCATCCACACCACTCCCACACCCTTTTTTTTTTTTTCCCCCCCAGCTAAAGAGTGGAAGAAATAATAGATGCTGAAATGTTTCAGAGATGTTAAATATTGATGTATTTTTTTTCTTTTTTCCTTCTTCCATTAAATTAGCAACTGCTAATATCTAAAACCCATTTACAGATCCATCTGCTTAACACATGGAGCATTTACATCCCTGCAACTGCCTTTTAGGCAGGGGAATAGCTTATGCATAATAAAGTCAGTTGGTTCCTCCATGTTTCCTGTCAATGCCAAGGGAAACCAATGGAGAGTAGGAGGAATTGAAAAAAATCAGCTCAGAATTTAAAGCATAGAACTCTTGCCTCTATTGGCCAGTCTGTCATTTTGGCCCCACAATCAAAATACAGCTTCCTTCAAGTTCTGCTAAACTCTGTCAGAAAGATTTTGGGTCATCCCATGTACTGACTTCAGCAAAACAACTTTTACTAAGTTCTTGAGTTTCTACATTGTAAAACTTGTATTGTCTTTAGCTTCATGGATTATAGATACATAGAAGAGACCTTTCTGCTCATCTAATCTATAAGACAGATGGCAATACTTCCCATTGATGTTGATGTTGAGATGATTTTAATATTGCTAGTGACATAGAATGTACTTAGTCTTCCATGATGTATAATCATTAAGTCCCTTCAGTAAATCAAAAATGAAGTCTGTGGAAGGGCTGGAAAATACAGATATTCTACCTGTATTAGCAACATTCCTGTGCCATATTCTCAGCTGTGGAAATTCAGCTGTGCTCACTTGACATCCAAAGTGTGCTTATAGAAGACCAGCAGAGAGTTTTTTGCATGCAGTTCAAAATGTTAAGGCCTGTCCTGACAATTAAGACATTGCAGAGCAGACAAATTAGTAGGAAATGCACCTTAAAACCAAGGTTACAGTGTCTTCAGCTAACATAAACATTCAGTTTAAGGAAATGCAAAAACATACACCCCTAAATTGCTTCAGAGCTTAATAATTCACAGCTTACAGATAAACAGAGATTATTATGTCTGTCTGTCTGTAAACAAAAGGATTAATTCAGTCTATAGTTTTGGATTAATAAAACATATGAAACTTACTGTTTCATTTAATTACACTGAATTTACACGATAATTCATTATTACTGGATAGAGAAAAATTATCTACTTCTTCCCAAAAGTTTTATTTATAAATTTAGATATTATCCTTCTCCTGATGTTTAATTACAAAGTGTTTTGCAGTACCTGCTAAAAACATCCATAGGAAGGAAGGGGAGAAAGGACTTTAAATGTTGTGTGCCAAAAAGCTGTTCTTCAAAATTTAAGTGCTTTTACAGTCTCAAGTAATTACAGTCAATCACTGTTTCCACAAGCTTCCTAAGTTTTCATCAGAAAAATATGTTCCCAACAAAATGAAACAGTATTTACAGCATGTTTTCTCCAGCTGGGTCAAAGCTCTTTAAAGAAGAGTCCAAATCAAGTAAATTCAAGTTCAGGTAATGTTGCTAATGGAGAGCATATATCCAGAGCGAGAGCCACTTAAAGATGCAATTCCAATCTGAATCCCAATTAGGTGTTACAACTCTGTGTGTTCACACAGGAATACATTAAAGATTAAGGCTTCGTCCTGCACTAAGAAACATGTAAGGAGAGCATTGCTTCATGGCAGAAGTCAATAGAACGTTGAATGGAAGTCTGCTTATAGGAATGTCAAGATTTGTGTCATACAACCAACACTGATTTGCCTAAATTTACACTGGTTTCAATGATATGATCAAATTACTAAAAAAACAACCATTTCTAAAACTGTAAGTTAGGTATGTTGTAGCATGGATTTTAACCACATATTTATATAAGGTATATGAAGCACCTTTTTCTCTAAATATCTGGCAAATGTGCGTGCCATGCCAGCTGTTTATTGCTAGTTTTTCTCATCTGACTAGCTACACGCAAGCAGCTCTATGTTTCATTTGCCAGACAGAGGATCAAGAAAGGGGATATCACTGTCACTTTTATTCAAGCTATGAGAAGACAGAATGTTGTGGTGTTTCTCCTGACTGACAGATGAGTGAAGAAGTGGACCAACCGTGTCCTATGGTTTGGGTTATTTCCTTCAGAGAATACCAAAATAAAATTGAAAAATATGTTCTTGCTATAGGACTGGTGTAAAATAATTCAAAAATCCTATATAACAGCTATCATTCTTTCTTAAAATTGGAAAGCCAAGCATCCTTCTATGACACAGGCTGGTTCTCAGACTACCTGAAATTCCTATTTGTTCCAGCTGCCACATTTCTACTTAATTCAAACATGTTTGTACTTGTTCTTCCTCTCAGAAACCTCCCTCATCTTGAAAGAACAGCCTTCCTTTATGTTGCTTTCAGTTCCGATTGGAATTTCTTCTGAATGAAGCTGACAGGTAATAACAATGAAATAAAAGATAGAAAATATTATGAATAGTGAGTTAAAATGCAAAAGCAAATATCTGTGTTAGCTCTTAAAAGGACATTGTTTTGGTAAAAATAATTTCTTGTTGCCTTTTTTTCCCCCTGAGGATTGAACCTGCTGAAAGCTGAAGCTTTTTAATGTTTCCAAAAAACATTTTCTTTCAGATGGAATGAAAGAAAAGTCAGCACTCCACAGACAAAAAGTAAAAAAAAAGAAGTGATTACCTGCACCTGAGAAAGAAAAGGAACATTCTGTCTGAGTGTGCCTGATCAACTTCGGAATGAAACTTGAACCTTGTGGGGAAAAAAAAAAGAAAAGAGTTCAGTTAATTGGGAACATATAAATGCTGCTGAATCTTTTGCACCTACCTGGTATTCATTAATGCAACCTGCCCTTACACAATATAGGAAACAGAATAGGGATGTGACAGTCCCTCTCAGCTGTAACACAGCTGCCCTGCACTACACCCTCCTCAGAAGGAAGCCGTGGGCACTGTTAACAAAAGGTTTGGCGTGGTATGTGGAAAATGTTCAAAGAATCCTTTTCTATCCTGGAGTAGTTGCAATTAATGTTTCTCTTCCTGATACTGGGGTGTATCATAAAGAAAAATACCCACCTCCCAAAATGCATCATTTCCAATTCAGGGAATAATCTGGTATCCATTTCAATCCTTTCCTTACTCTAAATTAAGGAAAATATGAAAAATCTTTTTGGACCAGTATTTTGCCAAAAGGACCTAGATGAACAGCAGAGGGGAGGCTGGCTGCTAGTTCTGTCCAGGCTGTTGTGCTCTGGGTCAGGTGCAATCACTTGGGCAGAGGTGGGGAGGTGGTGTATTCCTGAAAACAACCGAATTTTCACACTGGGAGCAACTTCCGGTGTGCAGCGTAGGGGAGGTAAAGAAGGTGTTTCACATTGAAACCCAGCTGTTGGTTGCTGCTGAAAAGATTAGTCTTTTTGCCTCCAGCTGCATGTTCCCACCCCTTCTGCGTCTGCTCTAGCAATCATGACCTAAACTGAAGTGGGTGTCAGACAAGCACTAAAGTCAATGCAAAGGGAAAAAGAGGATGCTGTATTGGAATAGGAAGAAAGTAGAGAAGCAAAAGAACCCTTCCTAGTAAGAACTGATGGCTAAACCAGCTTAAGTACAATGAGAAAAAGCAGTCTGAGATTCACAGCAAGGAGGCAGCCTATGGGAGAAATGCTGATTGAGGTATTTCTGAGTCAAGTAGAAGGAAGAAAAAAGCAGCACATCAAAGATAACGGAGGGAGGGACCTATTTTTATGGACAATTGGAAGACAGAATATTGTTCCTGCAATGTGGGAATCCATTCAAAGCAGCAGGAGCAAACACCAGTGTAAGGGAAAAGGATCCCCCCAGTAGAGAGAGAGATATATATGTGGGGTTTTTTTTTAAGTCATTAATTTTACTATCATTCATCCATTTTCCTCAAACAAAGTTCGTTTGTTCTAGTCTCTATTCTAATAAAAACTTACCTTAAGAATTGAATGCCCTTTTACTATTTTCAGAGTACTGATTAGAAGTGAAAACAGGCCCATTTCTCAAATTTGGTATATACAGGGTCCTGATAGACTGCCTTAGCATGGATGCATAAATATGCACGATCTAAGTTTAATAATTCCTGAAAAGTCAGGTAGAAACTTTTACCACATACAGGTATCACACCAAAATTTTTAAAAGCAGCTAGTGGGTTTGAATGTCCAGTGTAGCCACACTGAACCTAATCTTCAGGAAAAAAAAGGCTCTATCTTTCCTAAAAAATGGGTCCTTTGCAGCTAGACACCTCTGAAATCAAAACACCAAAATCAATACTATTTGGGAGTCAGTGTCTGATAATAACTCAAGGTCTAACACAATAAGAATGAAAATATTTTTTCCTCATAATTTGCATTAAGTTCCTCCTATGATTGCTCCTAAGTACACTTACTAATCAACTCATGTATTTATCAGAAATCCAAGTATTCACTTCAATATCTGTATAAATAGAAATCCAGAAGTAAGTCTAACAGCTGTGCATGATCTACTGTTATTAGCTGGCCTTCATATGCTTAATTACCACATTCATGATGTATCTTAATCACCTTTTCTAAGTCTTCTACAAGTTAAAACAGTAAGTATTTAATGTTGAATAAATTTGAAATTTGTACGTAGATTATGCATTTAGTTTTAATATTATGTATTTACTTTTAATATAATTTATGAGAATCTGTAGTTTATTTCTGTGTTGCTTTTAAGTGACCACATAAGAGCTCTTAGGAAGATAAGCAGGGTGCCGTGGTCCGTCCTACAAAGTTACCTGGAGCTACCTCATGACAAAAGACAACCTTTTCTTTCTTAGGGGACATCACAGCAGATGCATTTATTTTGCCTATTAGAAAGCTCCAGAAGTGCAGGAGTTCCTGTTGCTCACTCCAAAATGGGAAAATTGTACTGCCTCAATATACTTGCTCTGATTATAGATACACCTTTCTCCTCTGCAATATACAAATTCGCTTGTCTGCCCGTACAAAATAACAAGGGTGCATGAATACTTTTCCACCCATGCACATCTGAAAATAAAAATTTGTCCTTTAAAAAAGAACTCTAACTTCTAACACTAATTTACCAGATTTTTTTTGTTGCTTTAAGAAGTTCACAGCCAAATTACAAAAGTAGAATCTGTACCAAACTAATAAATAATTAGAACATCTAATGGATGCTGAACAGTTTTGGCTGTCTAAAAGAAAAAAAAAAAAATATGTAATGTTATAGATATTGTGTGATACAGTATTTCAACACGGAGAGAATATATGAGAAAAGAGGCACAGCAGACCTTCAAAGTTTTAAAGAGAACAGTTCAAAATAGAACAAAACCAAGGCAAAAACATGAAGATGAAACTATAGAACTGTCATGATGTTGTTGTTGTTACAACATTTCTTTAGCAGACAAATAATGAACAAGATATGAAAGAGCTTAAACTGAGTCAGATGAGTTCTAGATCTGACATAATAGTACAAAGAAAACTGGAAAGTCTGCTTCAAATTAATCTTCAAACTATTTCTGAGATATTGTTTGTTTGCTTCTGACTCTGGTTTTGTCATCCCTCCTTACTGAAGCTCTCAAAATCATTCAGCATTTTATATGGTATATTACATGAGAATGGCAAACTTGATTCTGTTGCATGTGGGATATGGTTTTAGTACCTCTTGTATCTCTCTCCTTTTAAAAAAAGAAGTGTACTTTCATCTTCAGTGAGGCATTCACAAATCTTCACTTAACAAAAATAGAAGATGATAGTTTAAAAAATAAAAATAAATCTAGTCCAACTTCCTGGTCAGAGGTCAGCTTAGAGGTCAGGCAGCTCAGAGTTTTATCCAGATGGGTCTAGAAAACCTCTCAGGATGGAGAGAAGCTTCACAATCTCTCTGGGCAGTCTTTTCCACTGTCCTCACAGGGAAAGAACTTCTCCTTATCTTCAGTGAGACAGGTAGAAGACCAAGTCTTCAGCTCAACCATGCCCATGCATGGACCCCTATGGACCCTGTGGATTAACTTCTTGGCTTGACCCTGGACCTTTCTAGTCATCATGGACCTGCCCAATCATCACTGGGTAGTGTCTGACTCTGGTAACCCTCACCAAGATGATTCTGATCCCGACTCACTGACTTGCATTCCTGGTGCCCTGACACTGAGGAAGCCTCCACCTCCTGTGGTACTCTGACAATTTCTTTATGTTCCTGCTCATACAATCCAAGCAGCTGTTGTCTTTCTCTGCTGCCAGGGTGCTGCTGGCTCATCCTCAGTTTTCTGTCTGCCAAGACCTCCTTTTCCTTTTCTTTCTTTTTCCTTTTCCTTTCCTTTCCCCACCATCAGTCCCCAGCTTGTATCATTGCTTCCTGGGTGCAGGAATTTGCATTTGTCCTTGCTGAATTTCACAAGGTTCCTGTTCCTCATTCATCCAGCTTGTCCAGGTCCCTCTGCCTCAAGTAAACTAGGTCATATTAGTTTGCTGTCAGCTGCAAACTTGACCGAGAGCACATATCACTGCCTACTTCAAGTCATTAATAAAGAGGTTAACCAAGACAGATCCCAAAATAAGACTCCTGTGGTACTCCACTTATCAGCCTGCAGATTGAGTAAACCCCATTAACCATGGAGTTTAATCACTCAATACATTTTTTACCCATCTATTTATCTACCCATACAGACTGTAATACCCCAGTTTGGATACAAGAATATTGTGGCAGATCATGTCCAAAACTTTGCCCTGTAAACGATATCTGTGGCTCTCCCCTCATCCACAAATCCAGTCATGTGATCTTCAGGGCCAATCAGCTTGGGCAGACATGATTTACTTTTTTGGTAAGTGTGACAGACAGAAAGAGACTTCGCTGTAAGGTTCAAATTAACAAGTTATTTGAACTTCACTCACAGGTCCAATACGTCACTATTGCAGGTTTTTATGGATACAATGGAGGAATGCACCATTGCAATTAAATATACTATTCACAAGCACGCTAGATATTAATACCTTAAAAAGAGTGCACTAATCACGATCTTAAAGCATGCCAAATACCATACGTATGTTTCTTAATCACTTACCCTCTCTCTCAGGTAAGGCTTCTTAATCCCTGGGAAGTTACCTTGTACAGCGTCCTGGACAAGGGGCAAAGAATCTCCTATGGGCCAGCTGTATCGATGGAAAAAGACTCCCCCCAGTTTTTCTTCCCAAACCTTACAGATTTTATTCCCTGATTTGATGAGTGGGGACAGGATTATGTGTGAATGTTTATTTCTGGTGCCTTGATGGCTCCTTAGTCTGTATGGCTAATTTAGTGATGTCTATCACACAAAGTTACTGAATAGTGGTGGAATGGTACTCAGGGCATTTTGTTTGTTAAGGGATCATTCACGGCTCCATTCAGGTTTCAGTGGTGTTCAGGCAACCCCGGGCTGAGCCGTTTCCGCAGCTCCCCCCAGGTCATCTCTGCATAGATAAGGATCTGTCAAGGTGAGACAAAGCTGAGTTGAATCACAACTCCCTGCATCTGGCCTTTGTGCTTCGAAACCCAGTTTAGCTGGGTGATCCCATACAGTAAATTATGCTGACTGTTCCCAAACACCTTCTTCTCCTTCATGTGCCCAGAAATGTGCTCCAAGAGGACTTGCTCTATAATTTTCCTAGGAATCAAGGTGAGGCTGGCTGACCTTTAGCTCCCCTGGTTTACTCCTGGCCTTTTTGAAGATGGATTTGTGAACATTTCCCTTTCTCCAGTTGTTGGAGTCCTTACTCAATCTCCATGACTTTTCAAATATGATGGAGAGTGGACTTGCAAGGACATCAAGCAATTCTCTGATCACCTTTGCATGCAGGTTGTTGGGTCCCATTGACCTGTGTGGATCAAGTCGTCTCAAACAATCCTGGACTTGACTTCCATCTACTGCTGGTGGTTGTTCTCTTGGAACCATTTCTCTAAAGGCCTGGACAAAGAGGTCTTGTTGGCAAAGACTGAAGCAAAGAATGTTTTGAATACTTCAGCCTTGTCTGTGTTCACTGTCACTAAATCACCTACCCGTACCCCATTCAGCAAAGACCCCACATTTTCCTTGTTCAGCTTTTCACTACTAATGTAGCAGTTGAAGCTCTTTTTGTGCCCTTCATGTCCCTTTCAAGCTTAATCTGTCATTGAACTTGGCCTTTCCTAACACCATCCCTACATGACATGGCAATGTTTCAAAGTTCTCCTTTGTAGCCCATCGCTCCTTCTACCTCCTATATATACTAATAAAAAACTTGAAAAGTGTGTCATTTGCTTGATATAAAATATGAAGAGAACTATGTTGTCTCTCTACACTTCTGTAGAATTTTATACTGTAAAAAGAACGTCAGTTTCATCACCTTTCATCTCTATACATTTTTGAAGGTGAGTGTATCTTATACAACATTGTGCATCCTTTGTTAATAAATTAGACACTATGTGAACAAGCTGTACAATCTGTAGTGCTTTCCATTTTAATATATGAGTATCTTACCTTTACTAGCTAAAAATCTCTCTTTAATTTTCTTTCTTAAAAATGTATTTTATTATTCCAACATAAAAAAATATTTTCAATCAGATACTTGCAGTCTCCTACAATATGAGAAGTTGATTTTCAACAAAACTAAAAGTTGAGTAATTTAATATATGGGTATTATTTTTTACCTTTAATATAACCAGTGGAACCCAAAGCTGTAATGCTAAGTATTTAACAGGATTTAAAAAATGGACTGAGTAAATCTAAACATGAACTTCTATAATAAAATAATTAGGATTATATGTTATTATGCATATAAATCTCTCCACTTTAGAATCCGTTGTTAAACATTTAGAGTTGAAAAACTGTTTTATAAACAGATTATAAAGTAATTATGGTATCTGACACTGGTTAATTGTCAGAGAGAAAGTAGAAAATTGATAGAATAAATCATTGGTGAAATTTAGTATGCAGCTTTGTTGTTTTCCTTGAAACATGGAGAATTTGTATTTAACACTTCCATTTGTTTTACATAGGCATTAAGTAGCTCCAACACAACAGCAATCAAATCCCAGTTTTGATGGCAATTTACAAGACAGAACACTGCTTTCATGAATATGAGATGATTTGTAATTGCTGCAACTACATCCAACCAAATCTATGTTCATACGCAACAGCACCTTTACATTGCAGAACATTCCTTATGAGGAAAGGTAATTATTTCTTATTGGAGGAAACAGGTTTGTCATCACATGCAAACAGAGGAAGTTTAGGTAGAAAACAGTGGAAAGTCAGAACAGAAATTTTAAAGGTTTTTGAACTGTTATACCTGCATAATTGATTTAACTGAGGAAAAAAAAAGCTTTAACATCCTAGCTGTGATGATGTGGAAGTTTTCATGAGAACAAGCATATCCCTCTGCATACTCTTCCTTTCTTCAACCAAAATAGAGAAATGTCATTTCTTCTTTAAAGAAATGATGATTTGAGAGCACCTGGAGTAGAGCTTTCTGTCATGAGAGACAGGAGAATATTGATATGTAAAATCCAAATCCTTAATTGGACTAATTGTGGAACTACAATGTAAACCTGGGAAAGAAACCACTTTTAATGAAGTGAAACTTCTTGAGAAATCTGAAAGATTTCCCATCCAGCTTCATGATGAACCAAAGTTTTTTCAATAGAAAGCAGAGAGCCCCTTATTCCCTCAAATAGTCCCAGAGGCTAGAGAACTTCTTTGACATGCAGACTTGCATTCAAACACTCCCAGCAAAAAATAGGTTAACAATACTGACTTTTCTGTTGGATTCTTTCCATTTAATTTAAATATCTAAGTAGTCAGTGGAACTGAGACTTGAACTTTGATATCCCTGATTCTAAATCAATTTCTTACCTACTAGGGTTTTTTTTATTCTTCCAACCCTACACCCGGGCAAATGAGGGAGTTTAGAGTTAAAATTCTGTAGGGTTGTGTTATGTTCCAAGAGCATTATAACATTAATAAATGAATCTGTTATTGTTTGGCTTCCAAAGTCTCCTGGGAAATGAGCAGTTGAAATGATCATTCTTATTTATTTCCTTTTGAAATGAGAATGTTAATAAATAAATTTCGAAGTTAGTTTTCAACTGTACTGTAACATTTCTGAAAAAAATTACTGGTAAGATCTATTTCTTGGTGATTAATCTTCTTAAAATGCAGAACCAATATAATCAAACAGCATGCAAATATGAAACACATTTTACAACTCTGAGTCACTACTTCTCATTCTTAAGGCATAGCATATAAACAGGATCTTAAAAGACTGAATTAGTGCCATAGTATACCAGTCACAACCATTTCCAAAGAATGGCTCCTCTCCAAATAATAGTATTGTCTAGTGCCTGCACAATATCTACAGCTGCACCTGTGTTTCTTCTCTTTCTGAAAGCAGATGTCAGATTTATACCTGTAGCATGACCAAGACTGCAAATATTAATTAATCTTTTATGGCTAGTGACTGAGTGAGCCTGACTGGCGTGTACAACACTGGCAAACACAAGCTT
The DNA here is from genome assembly GCF_030936135.1 of Gavia stellata. Classification (NCBI taxonomy): domain Eukaryota; kingdom Metazoa; phylum Chordata; class Aves; order Gaviiformes; family Gaviidae; genus Gavia; species Gavia stellata. The sequence goes on along the minus strand of NC_082597.1, from coordinate 19,742,137 downwards.
TGCGGTAAGTAGCTTCACAGGATTTGTTTGGCAAAAGACATGTTTTTCACCTACACTTTGGTACTTCCTACACTGGGTAGTCAAAGCACACATTTTAAACAGATGAATGTTTTGCAGTGTTTATACATTGGGGTTTTTTTACTTTTAAAAGTAAATCTTTTACTCATTTAATTATCAGCGGGCTGCATGGAAAATATCAGTCCTCCAGAAAACAAAAGCTATTGGTGGCTTTCATGGAAAATGGGAGAGTTATCATATTCTATATACTTATCAATGTCATAGATACTTCTATTACATTTTTCAGCTGGTTAAGCCTGCCTATAGAGACAGTTGTTAGAGAAAGCAAAAAGAAAGTGAAAAGAATTGCAAGAATTGATTCAAATCTGTCTAACATAGGCAACAAACTTGGGCCAAAATTTTAAGGTTCTAGGGGCACATTCCTCCTAAATACTTGCTTGTGGGCAAGGTAAAAAAGAAAATACCTTTGAAGGAGTAGAGAAGATCTTGTCTGCCTAATTTAAGGTCCTGAAATTAGTTCCACCTTGAAAACTCATCACTGGGTAATGGGAGTGAAGTTTGGACATGATAAAAAGACACTACATCCATGTGCAAGGAAAAATTACAAAATCCAAAAGGTGCCCAAACTTTAATACCTTTTCCTTAGGTAGGGAAGATGACTCTATCATCAGAAACAGTTTGTGGGGGTGTTGTTGCTGACATTATACATATGACAAAGCTGCAGCATAGGGGATAAAACAGTCTGGGACCCAGCCTGAGCAGAGTCAAGAGGTGACAGAAGCTTCTCCCATACAAAGAATGGCTGGGGGGACAGTGAAGAAATATTCAGGAACAGCTTGTTCCTAGGCACATCTATAGTGTAAACCATAGCTCAGCAGTTAGAGTGACATTTTCTTAGCAGATATTTCCTATATTGGAGGCACGGCTATCCTTAACTACCTCAGCTTATCATGCTGTCCTGCAAAAGAATGATTACAAACATGGCAAAGATTAGGGAGTTCCAAACTCCTGTTCATTAGGACTTGACAGCCTTCCCATGCAGAGAATGGAGATATACCAACTTTGTTGTCATTTGGATCATACTTCCTTGAAAAATAGATGCAAAAATTAGGTTAATTTGCACAATTTTGTGGGGCACAACTATTCGGCCATGCTTTCTATCACTGGATTCCCGATCAGGCACAGAACAATTGATGCACATCTATCCTGGAAAGGGTTATTGCTTAGAAAATGAACAGCTACATATATTCAATGGGTCATTAAATGTGAAAGTGTTTGAATTTTGAATTATTATTACAATGTACTGTGTCATAAAATTACATGAAAATTCATCTAACTCTTTAAACCAAACAACAACAACCATAGGAAAAACTTCAGGTAGTACAGGTCTAGATTTAAATTTCTTTTGCTCAAATTTTCCACTGCCTAGAATCAAATTTCATTTTGGAGACGTCTGTAGAATTTATTTGCAATACTAATTTAGTGAATGCTCAGAAGGTGTTGGCTGTTAGATAACACTACCAAAATAAAATAAGTGGTGAGTGTATTGCAGCTGGAGTGTAAAACATGGACTAGGAGCTCTTTGTCACCTCTGAGACTTGAATGAATTTATTCACTGTGGCCACCAACACTCTGGGAAGCTGTCCGTGTTATGTTTTCTTGGAGCTCAACAATTAAATCTGTAGGCATTAACTATAATAAGAAGGTCTCTGTTAAGTTGCAAACTCATTAAATCTGTCTCTAAAGCAGAATTAAACCCTCTCTGGTCATAATCTCCCAAACTGCTGTTTGAAGTCACTAAATTACTGAACTGTTGAAAGTAACAAAATGGAGAAACATAATATTCAGACCTTAAGAGTAGTTTCGACACCAGTGAAGGACTCATGCCACCTTGGAGAAAAAAACAAAGAAATCAACTTTTGCTAAGAAGCCATCTTTGCTTACATTTAAATCATTAGTAGCCCCAAAGTCAAGAATGGGTATATAATTGCTCCATGTCTTCCTTAAGCTCACCATCAGAGAGTAGAGATGGCCTCAATACAGTGGCCTTAGTTCTATGTCTAAAGGGCATAGCAGTAGCCATGCTTCCAATGCTCTTTTGTTAGCTTTTACTGTTCACTCTATTCATCATTCTCTGTCTTGTTTAATACCCTGCTCTGCTAACCCTTGTCAATACCTCTTTTATATCTCCTCTACCCTTGATTGACCTTGATTCATCTAAGAGGATGACATGATGAAAACATAACTGCTCACAAAGAGGCAACAAGGATGCTCACAGAACGATTTATAACAGATAGTCAGTCTCATAGATGAAGAAGCTGTGATCCATTCTGAAAAAAAAAAAAATATAAGTAACAGTCTCTGAAGAAACAGCTAACAAACCTGATGGTCCTGTTTCTGCCTCTCTACCCTCCATGCCATATACCCAGTACCCGTGCATTTAAATAATGCATATTTCTTAAGTCTCTGGATGCATTCTCCTCATTACATTAATAATTACCAGAAAAAACTGCTTTGCTATTTATCAAAACTCTAGCCTCCACTTCTCAGGAGCACAACCTCAACAGGTAGTAGGGTATGGCTATAGTTGTTCAACTCCATAGAACAACATTAAATATGACTAAGTAAAATGCATTCAGACAGTGTTTTGAGAACTAGCCCATTTTCTTTATATCATTTAGTCTACAGTAAAAACACTGTTTTATATCCGGGCAGATGGTTGCTCAGTTGTGATGAATGTCATAGTTGACTCAGCTGCGTGGGAACTACTGCTTCAGCATTGCAGGCCAATCCAGGAGAGTGGGCCCTTATCCCTTTGATGTGAATACCAGTGAACATATGTATGAATATAAATGCTGAATAGTTGCATTGAAAAATCAGTGCCTTTGCTTTTGATGAGAATGAGAGGCAGCTATAATATATAGAAAATTTTCTTCTTCTTGCCTCTAGACAGTCAAGAAACTGTAAATATGTTAGTCAGGACCCAAGACTTCATCATTTTAGATTAGATGCACTACTAAAGATAAGGTAGCCTATTCTCATGTATGTTTTGAAGGCTTTCAACTTGTCTGACGCCTCATTAATTGTATACTGGTCTTTATCATAATGATGTTGGCAGTTTTTAAGTTAACTCAAGCTACATGTTTTCCATTATATATCCAAAGGAAAAGACAAATTATACCCCTTAGTACTTGAAGTATCCAAATCCTTATCATGCATATTAGATATTTTCCTTTGAAATACTGTTTATTCCTTTAAAATGCTGTTTGAAGTGTGGCTTTAATAAAAACTCTGATATTTGGTTATACAAAAATTTGCAAAAAATTATACAAATTCTTTTATCCTTAATGAAACTTAGAGAAATAATTTTATATTAAATTGTTGAAATACAGAGTCATGGGCCAGCAGTGAAAAGTTCTCTTAATAACTAAGTTATAAGAAGCCATTGAACCAAAGGGATATGAAATGTAAATTATGGCAAACCCTGAACTATAGCATTGCAAATGATGACCCTTCAATATGACACTAGTCATCCTATCATTCTTTAAAAAATACTGTTCTGCAAATGCAATATAATAATTGAGAAGCCCACTTCAACATAAGTCAATAAACTAATAAGCTTGTTAAAAGGAAATAATTACTTGGCTGCAGTCTTTGAATAGCATCTATTTATTTTGAAATCCTCTGAAATAGAAAACAGAAAAAGGAATAAATCTTAACACAGGAATAAACCTTCTCTCTTGGATTTCATCATAAATTAATGATTAGCAGACTGCTTACATGAGGCTAAACAGCTGAATGCTTAGAAATCAAGAACAGAGTCATACAGCCTTATACCTTTCCTCTGAACTTCTGTAATAAATACAGTTTTTCTTGACATATTCATATCCTACATGAAAAAGAAACTTGTTATCAAATTTGAATTTCCATCTTTCTCGATCACTATACTTGTAGTTGCACCGGCAAATTTGGCTTTCATATTTGAGTCGTAGGGCTGGTGAATCTAAACCAGAGGCTAGCTGCTTGCACTTGGTTTAAGGGGGAGAGAAAAGTACTTTTGGGAAAAATCCCCATTTGGCCAAAATTTCAACTAGCAAGCATGTTACACCAGGACTGATCAGATGACTGCTCATTCCATGGAGGGTTAATAGATTTGTTTGTAGATGCTTCTGCTTCTGACTAAATTTCGCAATAACATGAGCTGAAGTTTTAGTATCAATTTTAATTTTAAAGCCCACAGACACAAAAATTTTGTTATATAAATAAAAACTTTCCAGAGGAACAGCAAGAAATTTTCTGAAGAAAAATAATGAAGATAGTTTTCCAATGAATTTGTGCTTGTTGATTGTTAGGACTGCATCATAAATTACTCTCTCTCAGACATCAGAGATTCCAGGAGGGTAGGAGGAGGAGTGAAAGAGAGAACTTTGCCTGGGGAATAGATTTTCTGGTGTCTGATAAGCACAAACTCCTGTTCAAGCTTATTTCCAGAGTTCTTTTAGTAATCCTCACCTTTGTGAGGTTTGGGGTATTGTTGGGGTATTAAGGGATGAACTCATGTTCCATTCTTTCCCTGAGAGGGAACCAAAGTAGATTCTCTCCTTCCTATCTTTCTTCTGTTTCCATCTGGAGAGATTCTGCATGTGTGATGTCTTATCTCATGTGTGTCACAGTGTCACTTCTATTAGTTTCACATTATTTTACATCAACTCCTTCTGTATAACACACTCATTATAACAAAGATGTAATCAAATTTGCATTGTATTGTTATAAGGGTTAAAAAATAAAAAAGAAAGAGGGTACAGCTCATGACCTCCTCATTTAAGTAAAGTAGAGTCTAAATAAACAAAATGCGTTAACAGATAATGCCATTCTCTGCTGAGTAATTACTTCACAACTTAAAGAAATAAAAAATTACGTCTGTGAATTTTCCATTTTTTTCAGTGAAGTGTTAGCAATACTAGAATCTGTGATTAATATTATAAGATATCTACATATTTGATTCTCAGAAATGTAAGCTCCTAACCAGAAACCATTAGAAAAATATATTCATGAACATATAGTCAATGGATTGCAAATAGCGATTAGTGAGTGACATTAAGTAAGTCACTTTGATTAGTAAATTATTAGTAAATTACCCAGTCTTTCCTGGGACTGTCAGTAACACAAGTGGATCTGGGTTTTGACTGGGTGTCAGAACAATGAGACCTGTTGTTCTCCCATCGGTACAGTCAGAGGCGGATTTTTGGAAGTAATCCCCAATAATCTCTCTTGCTTGCAAATTGGAGGTGGTATTCAAATAGGCTCTTCTGCCCACTTTGCATAATTCATAACATTTTAGGATGACCTTTCATGAAGACACAGAAGGAGAAAAAGCTGGGACAGAATGATAGCTTCTCACTAGATCAGCTGAAGAACTTCTGTTATTAGGTGTATAATAAAATTGGAAGTATCAGAAGCTAGCAACTGTCAAAGGCAAATTATAGTAAACAAATGGGAACCCTATGGGCATTCAGACTTGAATTCATGTCACCTAACTGAGACTCCAAATCCAGTGACTAATTTAGCTCTGGTCAACAGGAATTAATAGATGCTTCCAGCAGCCACTTAACATACCTGAAATGTGAATTACCCTCAAGTGATACAGCTTTCTGTATCACTAGACTGTATAAGGAAAATATGTACACCCCAATTTTACTATCTTAGTTAGGCTCTTAAACCAAAAGAGATCAATACAGACAGAAACAGTTTTATAATTAATGATAATGTTGTAGTGCACCTAAGCCTTAAATTATCTGTCATACAAGTGACCGTTGCTGGACAGAATATTTCAGAGTGAACAGATTACTGCCTACCTGTGGAGTAGTAACTTCTGTGCCATTACAGTATATACTTACAGAACAACAGATTTTACATAATACTAGGCTAGACATTAGAACAACATTTTGGAAAAGCTCTGCAGTACTAGACTGACTGCTTTCTTCAGAATAAATGAAATGTTGGTGTAGAAATTCAGGTTATTGTTCTTAGGTGCTGTGAGACTTTTTCAAGCTATAGACGACAGAATACTACAAAAGTCTATAGAGGGCCTGGAGCAGGCAATTCATTAGGTGGGGTTTATATTAACCTTAATTTTAATTTTAAGATGTTTGAGGTACAGAGCAGTGACAGGTCATCCTCAAGTCACTGAGGGATTTGATTATATCTAGACCAGAAAAACAAGCTACTGATCACACCCTATTCAGAAAAGGATATCAAGGCAACAATCCTGTAAAAGGTGTGTCTTCTACTTATGGCACAGGCTGAAAGAGCAACTGGGTACCCCATTTCTAAATTAAAATTCCTCTCTTCATCAGCAATCAGACCACATTTTGAAAGAAGTATTACCCTTCCTCTATTCACAGCCACAGTCCTCTGTGGAAAATATTTCCAAAGCGTGATAGCAAAAATGCAGTGGAAATTGGACTTCTTTTACAGACCTGACTATTCCTCTGGGAACAGAAGCAAGGAAAAATATTCCTCTCCTAAACAGAAAATTTCAGACTAAAGGGGCAGAAAAGATTCTGGTCTTCTGGAAGAAGATGAAAGCTATGGAAAATGATTCTGAATTTTTCTTGTATCATCTCAAAAGCTGGAGTCTGCTGATGATAGAAAATATTTCAGATCATGTCACCTAGTCAATATGGAAGATAAGCAAAGTCTGGTCTTCTAAATTAATTGAAAAAGTTTAATTTAGACCTTCAGAACACTGATTTCTTCCATGTAGTTTGTTTCTTGTCCATTATCACACCTAAATATTTTTCATTTTGCATTTTTATTTTCCTGTGGGGTGAAAAGTGAAGTTACCATGATAAAAGTCCTCCCTTGAACCAAAGTAGTAGGAATAGCAGTAGCCTATTAAATCTTTCAGGCCTAAATAGTTTATATCATTGGGTCTAGCTGCTCAGTGGTGTCAGAGTCAGTGAAAATGAAGAAAAATTTTCTATGAAAGTTAAGTAATGTAACTAAATATAGACCACTTTGTCTTCTGGAGACTGTAAGTTAACTAAAGCAGCTATTGTGCTGTGTCAAGAAAGACAGCAGTTTCATATTTATAGGCTGAGTAAATAGCAGAGTGCACTTAGGGCTCTCAAGTATAACAAATTGGGTCCTAATGCCCATATCACAGTTTGTGATTGAAAACTCTATACCACTTCTTTATGCCAACCATGACAGTGAAGGATGACAATCTACCACCTGGCTAGGTATAAAAAAACGTACATCAGGTACAATGTGCTTAAGCAGAGCAGCTCTGTACTAAGGCTCAGAATTTTGCAGGGTTTTAAGAATGTAAACAGGCAGATAAGACATAAGTCCCTCTGTGAAGATCTCAAAAACGGCAGATAACATAACATCCATATCATTTGGCTTGTAAAATGCTGTCTGTTGAGATCTTTAAAACAGGTTAAGTATTGGTGTTACTCTGAGCCCTAGGTTAACTTAGAGACCCTGAAGCCAAACTATTGAGCAGAAAAGACTATGTGACAGGTGGTGCCAGGTTCTAAAAAGAGAATATTTTTCAGATCCTACAGGAGTAAGGTTAAAAGCAGGCACTATTATGCAGCCAGGCAACACAACGAACAAGATATGTAGGATAAGACAGAGAAAGAAACTAAGCTTGCACAGGAAAAGATAGGAAATAATTATGGTCTTAGAACACTAGCTATATTTGGGATTCTAGTCTTCCTAAAAGATAAATTTAAACCTGTTGTTACACCAAAATGGTTAATTACTGTTATGGCTGGTCTCAATCATACATTTATCCTAAACATGTGTTGTACTAGTTATGTTTCTTTACATATAGTATGATGAAAATGATGAAAATGAGAGGTGTAGTCCACAGAGACATTTCTTACTGAGAAAAAAATGAGAGAATGAGGAGTTTAAGAAATCGCTTAACATGTCAAACACTACATGTGATACCTCCTCAAAAAAAAGTAATGCTTTCTTAACCAAAAATTGTGGTAGTGCTTAGTTAGAAGACTGAAAAGACACTCATCCAATTAAATTAGTAGTAAAAAGTTTACTATGTTGGCATTATAATGACAAGAGGTACCTTATACAAATTTTTGGCTTATCTCTAGATATGGGTAACAGCACACCATGTTTAGTTCCAAGTGTATTCTCCAGATTATCAGAGTAATAATATGTGTCAATGTAAGGTTCCAGACCTATCTGAGTGCTGTTATTGCAGTGTCCCTGAGAGGAAGAGATGTCTTTCAGGCAGTAACAATGATCAGGGCAGGTAAGTAGAAGGCAGTAGGGAACACACCAAAATTCTGAAGATTTATAGGAAGTCTGATGACAAGGGTTGTTTGGCTTATGTGCTTCAAGAAAAGAAAAGGCAGAACAGTCTACAAGAGAAATTTAATATGCATGACTTGTTAGGCACCTAGCCTCATCTAGAAGTGCATTTAGGTGCCTATGATGGAATTTAGGTATCTGAAGTTTGGATTCATTGGCCCTAATTTAGTGTTTAAACTTCTAAACTAAAACTCTATCAGCCGATGGTAGAAGATATAGGCCATTCAAAGGGCAAATCTTCTTAAGTACCTATTTTCCCACATAAAGGATGGTGCTATCATCTTTAATATATGTAAAAGAATCTGATGTAAATAATTTCCTGGTAAAAACTCCTGTAGATAAAGAAAAAAAGTACAGAAATATTTTCCTACAGTTTTAACATGCAATTCACTAATGTTTTAATTTCTGAAGTACGTTGGTTTAATTATTTTTCTTTTCCTTTTGTTTTTAAGAAATATGTAAGATTACCTTAAATATGGTTCTTAATACAATGCAAGTAAGATGTGGAGAGAGCCGGCAACATTATGATCAGAAGACACGAGCTTTTAAAAGTGAATAAGGCTGTATATGTGTACTGTGCCTATTGATTTTACCTTACCAAGAATAAAGACATTAGTGACAATTCTATCACACTAACAAAAAAGTTCTATTGAGAACTCTAAGTGGGTACAGTAAAGTATCAGCAAACCTGTAAAATGAACTTATTGAGAACAAGCAGATATGGAATAACAATTTTAGTTCATAAACTTTTACATTTGAAGGAAAATAATATTGTATAAAATTAACATTGTTTGGTAATAGCTTTACAAAAAACATGGAATCTTTTAATAAGACTATATTGCTGTTGGGTTATGACAACATCACAAACAACTTGAGCTTCCTCTGTTATATGGATGTGATCCGATACCATTGTGTCTTTATATCTACAGATCTAATCTTTCTGGCATTTTATTCCTATACAGATACGTAAATTACTATCATAAGAGCTTTTCAATAAATATCTCTTGCTTCCAATTGGTTATAAAGCCAATACATCATATACGTCTACCTAGGCAAAATTATCTTTCAAGTTCTGAAGAGTTTCCTTTTCTCATGTAAGTAATGTTTAAAAGTAAAACTGTACTATTAAATTTCCCCAGAGGCAAATTAAAATATTATCCATCAGAGGTATCACCTACAATTCTTGCATATCCCTAATACTTTTTCACCTTATTAATGTTAATTTCTTTCATGAAAAGGCTGGTGGGTTTGCTTCTGACTTGTTTCCATGGAACTGGGAAAACACCTTCCACATTGTAACCCAGCAATACATCTTTTTAAAAATCAGCTTATTTCTATGCCTGCTGCTAATTAAAGAACTCCTTATTCAGAGTATGGTTCTTCCGTTCATTGCCTTTCTATGTTGTGATAGAAACTCCTATTAAAAAGGAAGATCCAAAAGAGATTTTCTAAGAGATAATTAAACACAAGGGGCCATGCTTACTAGTCTGTTACTCCACTTTTACACTGATGTAATTCCATTTAAATCAATACAACTACTCTAGTGTAAAAGAATAGTAGTGTTGTAGTTATTCAGAACCAAGTTTTTGGTGTTTAGTCTATTTTGATATGTGCAGATTAGAGGTTTTTGAATGTCAATTGAAACAGATTAAAACATTTGATGGTATGACATTTGCAGATTAACAGTATGTAACAGGTGTGAACATTCTTAATGAAGTGATTGAAAAGGTTCTAAATCACATTTTCTCTAAAAAATAATGTGTCATAAAATGCACCACTTCCTAACACACCAACCAGAGCAATCTCCACTCAGGTATGTTATTATCAGTCTTACTGCAGTGATGTCACTGAGATAGGATTTTAGCTTTTTTGAGTAAGTGGTGTAAATGTACAGGAGGGTATGTATTCTGTCCTCTGGTAACTTTAGGGTGTTAAACATACTTGCTTTTCCACATTGGAATGAAGACAGAACTTGCCAAATACGCTTAGCAAAAGTGAGTATGTCTCATGCCATTAATTCTTGCTCAGAAATGTGAGACCTGCAGTTCTTATGCTTTCTCTACTATCACACACATGCACATACACTTTAGGAGTGACTAGGAAGCTTTGGACCTCAGCAATCTTCTGGCCGAAAATTTAATTCAAATTTATACAACTTCATGAAAATTTTGACTTTATTAAAACAGTAAATTTCAGCAAAAATGCATTTTCCCAGAAATATTTCAGTGAGCTTCCTGGACAGTAAAACGGTGTTTATTTTCTCTTACAAAGTATTGGGAGCAAGAACTTTCTTTTGTTGTCGTTGTTATTATTATTATTATTTGAAATCTGTTCATCTACAAAAGGTACGTCAGGTTAAATGATGAAAGAGACATTTTAATTCTGATCATTCATAAAATCTGTGATACCTCTTCACAGAAACAATTTGTCTTTGGCCTGGAACACTGACTGGCAAAGTCCCAGCTTGCAGCACCTGTTTAGTAGCTTACAGTGAAGATTTTATAAATACCTTACAGTCATCTTGTGAGATCATTCATTTCAAGATACGACTGAAAGTCATTCCTGGAATTGTAGGCATACTATTACCCTTTTTAAGTGTTCCACTGACTCATTATATGAAATGCGTAAAAGTGTCAGGCATTTTATGAAATGGCTGGTGTCAGTGCTTTATTCGTTTTATGAAACTTAGCATTATGACATTCTATTCACTACTGCTGTGAAAAATCAATTTTTTTGATGAGAAACAATGTCCTATCAAAGTTCCACTGATATAAATAAGCAAACATATTGGTCATATACTCCTCACAACCCCTCAGCTGCTGCAGGGCAGAGTGCCTTTCCTGACTTTGCACTCCGCCACTTTTGCACTTGTATTCATGGGTGGTTATTTCTCAGCATTTGTCACTTAGAGAATGAAGGAAAATCATGGGGAATTATTTTATTTATTTATTTATTTATTTTTATAGCTAAGCCACACCCATATCTGCATTCAGACTTCCTCAGTGAGGTGCAGCACTAATGAGATAGAGATAGTAGCAAGTAGAGATAATAAAAATATCCACTTTCCTATAATTGACCAAGGCAGAATAGGTCCATGGAACAGTTTAGTGTCATAAAAGGCATAGATGAAAAAGGTCTGAAAGGGATTGGTTTGAAAAGTAAAATCTGTCATGGGAAATATTGTAGGAATTAATTGGGTTTGTGTCCCAAGCAGCTTCTTCAGGGGAGGAAATTATTAATGATAATCTTGTTTCCCTGTTTTGGAGCTCTACTGCTTGAGACCAGGGTTTTGTAAATGCTGTGGAGGCTGAAGGAAATGTCAAATAAATAAATGCAAACGTTACAAAGCCAAACTGAATATCTCACATCCTGGTTCTGGAAACAAGTAGTTATTCAATGTTACCATATGGCTGTAGAGTGAAATGTGAAAGACTTTGTGATTTTAGAAATAAAATTATTATGGAAATACTTTAAAATATTCTTTTAGGTTAATATTCATAATTAATCAGGAATTGAGCATTTCCTCTAATTGCATACAATGCCTAATATTGTTATTCATTGTACAAAACACTCCACAAGCCAACCAATAGCAAGAAAGCAACAGTCATAATCTTGAAGAGGAACTGTATTTTTTTTTTTTTTTTTTTATGATATACTTTGTCACATTGAAGATCCTTGAATAGTTGCAGCTTTCTTCTTTTTCACATGCAGCTAGATTTGGGAACTTTCCAGTTATTTCATCAGTGAAAAATAAAAAATAAGAAAGCAGGCATGATCCAATAATCAAGAAATGAGGATTAATACATTTTTTTTAAAAATTACATACAAATGGATCTTAAATTCTACTAAGCAATGGGAAATAATGGACTTCTTGCCAATAAGTAATGGAATAAGCTACATGCACAGTTATGATATTTGTGAATTGCTTTTATAAAAAAAAAAAATATAAGTTCTAACACTCATGAGATATTTCAGAATTTTTTTGTGTGTACACTGAATAAGGGCACTCCCACTGAAGTCAGCTTAGTTGCTTATGAAAATCTCTTCCCATAATAATGCTGTTAATGGTTGCCTTTGCTCATTAACAGTAGAAGGAAATTAACATGAGGTGAACAGATTTGCACAGTAGGAAATGTATGTAAGCAGACACCATTTTATAGTTGTTTGACTAAATTGGGAACATTTGCAGAAAACACCAAGCATGACGTTTAATATTGTTATTTGATGTGCATTGCACTGAATTTCTCTGATGTGAGCAAGTTAGCTGAAGACCCAGCTCTGCAATGTTTATGATAGAAACATTCCATTGCAGCCAATAATTTTTCCTGCACGAGGATGGTAGGATGGGACCCTTAAAAAAACTTAGAATTTTCCAGAATTCCAGTTTTCTTTGTCTTTCTGTCTATATTCATCACACTCTGCAAAAAACTGTTAGCAACCATAAGCTTCTTATGGCTCAATTTCCAGAGTCTTTGTTCAGTTGGATTACATCAGAAATCTCACTGATTTTGTTAAAAGAACTGAAATAGTGGAAAGCACAGGACTTGCCTATACAGCACTTAGATTTCATCAGGTTCTTATATCACATATATCAATATACTTGAATATCTTCCAAAGGGGCATGGAAAGGACAATGTCCTATAATTTAATTCCAGCTATTTAAAAGCATCTATTTGTATGAGTTTTGTTGTTTCTTGTTTGTGTTGGGAAGTTATCTTGGAGTCTTGAGCAAGTCCTTGAGGAATTTTCTTGTCTTGGACTGACTCTGTCAGGGTCTAAAGGTTGTTTGATGGCTCTATATTAGCTATCTATTTAACAATTTTCTCATATTTCATTCACTTCCTCCAAAAGTAATACAGAATCTAGGAAAATCCATGAACAAAATTCTCTTCTGCTGCATTACATGTCAAAAAGGAAATAATTGATTGAAATTCCTGAGGACATGCAGAGGATAGTTCCACCAGCACTCAGCAGCCCAGGGAGATTGTATAGGTGAAGTATAGTAATAGCTATGTTATTGCAACTGCTTTTTCTTCTACCCTTGTGTTTTAGCAAATGGTTGCAAGGCTAGAATGGAAGGCAAATACTGCAAACAGATTGCATTGTAAATAGTAAGCACATTCAATCTCGCCAACAACCTTGTGTGCATTCTGCCTACAAATGTCAGGAGCAGGCATGGTGCCTCCAGCTTAGCCACATTTCCTCCTCCTTTCTCAGAACAGAATGTGGTCTAAGAGTCTTGGTTGAGCATTAAGATTACCATGTTTGAGGGATTAAAATAACTCTGTGTTGTCATTGGGACTGCTAAGAGTATTTTAGATCATATCCAGCTTCATAGTATCCTGACAAACCTTATTAAATTATGTGTATTTTTTAAATGTCATGTTAACGTATTTTATTACCTTTTTCTGCATATATTCATGTAGTCAAATAATGCAGACCTTGAGGAAGACAAATGGAAGCTGCATTTTCAACCCTGCCCAAACAGGATGATAAAACTAATTCTAGTACTCTCTTATGGTACTTCTAGCACAAATACCTCTATATATAACAATTGCAAAGGCATAACACTATTCATTATTAGTGCAGTGCTCAAATGTTAAGTGAAATTGAAATTTTTCTGTTAAGACTTGGTAATTTGTGCCTGGATAGAAATTATTCTGAAAACAATCGTTAAAAAGAGAAAAATTTGTTTCCTCTTATTTTACGCAATATGTACACAATTGCTCCTACAATGAAAGCAGGTTAGATCTCTAAAGCATATAAGATTGAATTCTGTTCCTGAATGTTCCTACACAAATGGAATTAGGCAGATTTCCCTAGAGGAAGAAATCAGCCACCGTTGTGCCGCATGGATAAATTGAACAGGAGAACAGTATGTCTGAGGAGAAAAAAAAAGTGTCTTAAAATTTCCACGCTACAGTTCTTAACATTTCCTAAGCATTGCACTTATGCTCAGTAGCAAAGCTTCAGAATTGCTCAATTGTTGTAACAAAGAGTAGAATTGTGCTCTGCTCGGTTTTCTCAAAACTTTCTCATTTTTTTCTCGGCCACTTAACAAAATAATGCTGTAAGAGAGCAGATAAAAGTGGGCTACTAATTTTACAAATGATCCTCTGCTACTGCCAAGTACTTCAGAAAGCTGGCATGAGCGTGCTAGCAGGAATATCCCTGTATGCCATAGTTCCTGAAGAATGCCAGCTAGTGTAGAAGAAAGTGGAGCCTGAATGTGTCATGAAATGGTTTCAAGCACAGAGGGCCAGATATAAGGCTATGGAGTTACACCAGGGATACATTTGGCTCAGAGTTTTTGAACTATGAGTTAGTAATTTCTACTAGGAGAGCTGGGCATAAAAAGCATCTGGTTGTTTTGGAAAGGAAATAAGAAGTGGTGCCCCAGAAGACACTAGTGAGAAAAGCTTTTGCTCTTAGCAACTTTGCGTTAGCTGAACAAATTTGTGTTCGTGCTTCAGCCGCAAAAACTGTATACTGGTAAATGGAAGTGGTTGAAATAGAACGTGTTAACCCTGCATCTGCTGCCCACCTATTTTGTCTCTTCTTTGAAATCAGTTTTCCCAGGACATTCTACAACGTCTATTTGGTGTCATGACAATTACATTAGATACATAGTAAAGGCAGAGTTTGCAAAGTGAGTAATCAAAAGGCTAGCTAGGAGAAAACCAAAGTGAATTAATGACCAGAATATCTGAAGGGAGTGCAGCAGACATAGAAACAATCAAACTGAAGCTTTGGGCAGCAAGAAAAAATAAAAGCGCAGCAGATGCATGAAAATGAGCAAGAAAGATCAGAGGCAACAAACAATAGGTGAAGTAATTTGACAAAGCTCTGTAAACATGCTTTGATATTCCCTTTCCAAAACCTCTTCTCATTAACTATCCTGGGTATCCAGCCCCCTGAGCTGGAAGACAGAGATGGGGAGCAGAATGAAGCCCCCTTAATCCAAGGGGAAATGGTTACCGACCTGATACACCAATTGGACACTCACAAGTCTATGGGGCCTGATGGCATCCACCCAAGGGTACTGAGGGAGCTGGCGGAGGAGCTCACCAAGCCACTTTCCATCATCCACCACCAATCCTGGCTAACTGGGGAGGTCCCAGTTAACTGGAGGTTAGTAAATGTGATGCCCATCTTCAAGAAGGGCCAGAAGGAGGATCCGGGGAACTACAGGCCTGTCAGTCTGACCTTGGTGCCAGAGAAGATCATGGAGCAGATCATCTTGAGTGCCATCACACGGCATGTACAGGATAACCAGGTGATCAGGCCCAGTCAGCACAGGTTTATGAAAGGCAGGTCCTATGTGACTAAGCTGATCTCCTTCTATGACAAGGTGACCCGCTTAGTGGATGAGGGAAAGGCTGTGGATATAGTCTACCTAGACTTTAGTAAAGCCTTTGACAACGTTTCCCACAGCATTCTCCTGGAGAAACTGACTGCTCATGGCTTGGACAGGCACACTCTTCACTGGGTAAAAAACTGGCTGGACGGCCAAGCCCAAAGGGCTGTGGTGAATGGAGTCAAACCCAGTTGGCGGTGGGTCATAAGTGGTGTTCCCCTGGGCTCAGTACTAGGGTCAGTCTTGTTTAATATCTTTATCAATGCTCTGGATGAGGGGATTGAGTGCCCCCTCAGTAAGTTTGCAGATGACACCAAGTTGGGTGGGAATGATGATCTGCTTGAGGGTAGGAAGGCTCTGCAGAGGGATCTGGACAGGCTGGATTGATGGGCAGAGGCCAATTGTATAACGTTCAACAAAGCCAAGTGCCAAGTCCTACACTTTGGTCACAACAACTCCACGCAACGCTACAGGGTTGGGGAAGAGTGGCTGGAAAGCTGCCCTGCAGAAAAGGACCTGGGGGTGTTGATCAACAGCCAGCTGAATATGAGCCAGCAGTGTGCCCAGGTGGCCAAGAAGGCCAATGGCATCCTGGCCTGTATCAGAAATTGTGTTGCCAGCAGGAGTAGGGAAGTGTTTGTCCCCCTGCACTGCTTGGCACTGGTGAGGCCGCACCTCAAATACTGTGTTCAGTTTTGGGCCCCTCATTATAAGATACTGAGGTGCTGGAGCATGTCCAGAGAAGGGCAACGAAGCTGGTGAGGGGTCTGGAGCACAAGTCTTCTGAGGAGTGGCTGAGGGAACTGGGGTTGATCAGTCTGGAGAAGGGGAGGCTGAGGGGAGACCTTATCGCTCTCTACAATTATCTGAAAGGAAGGTTGTAGAGAGGTGGGTGCTGGTCTCTTCTCCCAGGGGACAAGTGATAGGACAAGGGAAAATGGCCTCAAGTTGCGGCAGGGGAGGTTTCGGCTGGATATTAGGAAAAATTTCTTTACTGAGGGAGTCGTGAAACACTGGAACAGGCTGCCCAGGGAGGTGGTTGATGACCATCCCTGGAGGCATTTAAAAGATGTGTGGATGAGGTGCTTAGGGACATGGATTAGTGGTGGACTTGGCAGTGTTAGGCTTACAGTTGGACTTGATGATCTTAAAGGTCTTTTCCAGCCTAAATGATTCTATGATTCTATTTACAAATATGCAGAAAGCACTGCATTTCTTGCCTGGGACACTACTTTGAGTCACACTTTCTGCTTTGTGAGTCATTACTTCCAAGAATCTGTTTTTTCTACACAGTATTTTCTGCCTTGTTTGTCCTCTACAGAGGACTGTACATCTTCTCACCTTTTATGTCCTCTTTTTCCAGGAGGAAGGCAGCAGTCACAAACAGGGAGGGGTGGCTTTCATTCATCCCAAATGTCTCAGGCCATTGGGAAATGTTTCTTCCTCACCTTAGCAGCACAGCTGAAGGGCATCAAGAGTCAGTCCTCTGACTCTCAGTTGGTGTTACTTCGCCTCTCCTTCTTCAGTTGCTCAAATGAATTGATGATTCCGCCCATCAGCTGCCAATCAGCTATACGCAGGAAAAAGGAAACATATTTGAACGGCTGTTTACAGATATATTTTGTGAGCTAAGAATGATTTGTTTCTATTTGTCTTCTCACCAGGAGAGTTAGTGGTGAAAGAGAAGGTAAATCCTTTTCCTTGCTCCTTAGCAATAACACCTGTATTTTGAAACAAATGCAGGGATTCAATGAAAATAGGACTACTATAAGCCTTCTCAAGGTTTCTCAAGTATCTGCCATGCATGCACAGAGAAAAGAACCTGAAAAGAACTTAAGGTTGGAAGAAAACAATGTATCCAGAGAAAAAAAAGTTTTCTGTTTTGGTGTATTCTCAACATTTAATTGGATCTTCACCAAGGCCTTTTTATCCAGTGTTTGTTCTAGCTGGCAAAGGAAAAGAGAGTAATGGAGATGCCATGGGAAGAATCCAAAAACCTGGAACTAATTCTGCTGAGTTTGGAATAACGTCTTAGCTTTGTAGGACTTGTCTGTCATGTATTGTGAAGGAAAATCATGAATAATTGAGCAAATAAAATTAGTAGAAATATAATACATAGATATGGCAACTTTTAGGTCAGAGGGCTCTTCTGAGTTATCTCCTCAGTTTAATCCCCACTCAAGACCCATTTTGAAGACTTAGGTGAATCAGAGGCTCTGTGATTGACCCTCTCTCTCAGGCAGAATTTCACCCCTTTATTAATGCCTTCCTTGTAATACTTTTTAAATTGATACTTAGAAATCAGTCAGTAAGATAACATGAGAGAGAGTTTTGATCAGCAGTCTCAGACATTAATCAAGGCAGAGTCAGTGAGGCATTGCTCATTAACAAAGCTGATCTTTCAGTGCTTCTGCAACACTCTCCATTCCTCTTCATGTTCATTCAAAGAGCATGCAGCAGGTTCAGGTACTAACACGGCTTAGAAACATCAAATGCTACTTATGCAAGCATCAAAATCAAGAAGTATTTTTTACCGTGATTTCAGTCATGAAAGTTGATTTTCAGAAAGTGTAATAGTTATCGATGACTCAAGTGATGAAGGCATAAATAGCATTACGTAAAAGAGTGCGAAGGCATAAAGACATCAGAAACGATATATCAAACTGTGTTCCTGCCCTGAATTTAGGTCTAGCTCTTCTAGCTCTAGCTCAGGGAATTAGAATGAAACTAATGCTTTTAATACCCATCAACTGGTCACCAGGAGAGAGCAATCCCTATTCTTCTGCAGATTGGAAGGACAGAAGGAACTAATAGGTAATAATATATGGAGCTCTATATAACCAAAATGTAAAATTTCACCACAATATTTCTGTATAAAGCCTGGTAACTTGTGTACCACTAAAACAGATCTTCCAGAAAAGTTCACTGATATCAAGGAGTGTTTCATCCTATAATTTCAAGCTTGAGCTAATTACAACACTAAGAGAGAAAATTCAGTCACACTTGCTATATAGATTTATGTCTTGCAATTTTTAGTTGTATTTGATGTCTTACTCTTCCTGGTCCAATAAAGCCACATTGCACTGTCAGAGAAATGTAAATTGATCTTAAAGTTAACTTTTGGCAACAAGGGATTTATTTCAATAACCTCTTTGTCTAGTTGTTTTCCTAACTTTAGGTGTACTTAGTCCAGAATTAAAATGCAGTTAAATCCCCTGCTAGCTGCATACTTGCTTGAGGACCAGCCACACTGTAAATTAGGACAGCCTTGCAGTGGCTACAGTTGATACTGGAGGTTAGTTTTGCCAAGCTGACAATCTCAGGATCAAGGAAAGAGGCTCTGAGCAATCTTTGCCTCCAGTCATAGTTGTGCCGAGGCTGTGAAGCTCTAGACATTTTGTGTTCCTAAACTGCTGGGGTTAATATGCTTTAAAGAATGAACTACACAATTGAGGCAAATCATACAACACTTCTAAATTAATATTTAGTGCTTTATTTGAGATTGCAGATGGCATTAAGCAGCTAAGTTCAATTCTTTGCAAAAACAAACCATGGAATCAATACAATACAATGAATACAATACAGCTAACGGTATTTTGGCAGAATCTAGGTGTCTTGAGAGCTACTTAGGTACCAAAGTACTTAGGTACCAAATCTAGACACCAACTTTAAGATTATGTTTGTCATGTGTCATCACTCTACTATTAGGGTATGATTAAGATAGGCATTTCAGATCCCTCCACATCTAACTACAGTCTGGGCCATGTATCTTATCTGCCTTACAGAAATGCCTCATCATCAGCATTACAAAGTAAAATGAGAAGAAAAGTCCTACCAAAAATGGTCTCAACACTGGAGGACTCAAGCACATGGAAACTGCAGGTAGCCGTGCTACAAATATCCTAAATCCTGTCATAGAGAGCAGCATCAGGGAATACGTTGGACTTGGACTTTTTTCCGGGTTCTGCCAATAAAAATTCTGGACACATTGTTTGGGGATTCAGTTGTTAAAAGTCACAGAGAGCAGATGATGGACACCTTATATGCAGAGTT
This sequence comes from Gavia stellata, assembly GCF_030936135.1. NCBI lineage: Eukaryota > Metazoa > Chordata > Aves > Gaviiformes > Gaviidae > Gavia > Gavia stellata. Next base: position 19,722,366 of record NC_082597.1, on the reverse strand, counting down.
ACATGCCGTTTTTCTCCAAATAACTGGTGATCACCATTAGTTCCCTTCACTACTGTGCTAATAATTCACATGTTCCTAGAACAGGAATTTCCTAGGACAGGAATTTCCTAGGACAAGAAATTCCTGAAATTTCAACTCACAGATCAGGTGCAAGAGCATGGAGAGAGTCTGCAGCACTGCATAACAGTGTGTCTGCCACCTTGGCTGAAGTCTTGTAGAGCTGCCTGACTTCCACCATGAAACTCAGTGCAAGGATTGGAGGCATGTGATTGCACTGCATCTGATGGAACAACAGTCACTCCATATTGCAGCAGTGCGTAACTTTTTCCCCAGGAGAGCAGATGTATTGAACCACAGTCTGGGCTCCACCTGACACTCTAAGTGCAGCTTTAAGTAAATGCACAGGATCAGAGAGAGAGTGAATAAAATTGAGTTTCATCCTGAGCCAGGGTTGAAAGCACTCTCCAGGAAATCCTGAGTCCTAGTATTTGTTCCTCTTACTGAATCACTTTTTATCCAAGAATTTGTTAGTACGTAATATACAAGCAGACCCCGGAGCAGAGACTGGATAAATTTAATCTTCCCTCCTCACCTATTACACTTTCCTACTCCACATCAAATGGCATGATGTGAGGATTAATATTCTCAAAACTGTAAGGAGCTCTGACACTGCAGTGACAAGGCACCATAAATACTGTGCATAACCCTCCTACTGTGCATAACCCTCCATTTCCTGCGATACCGCTCCTTTCTGAAAGAATAAAATTAGTAACATTTAACTAATATAAATAACTTCTACACATTGTTTGACTAATTGTTAGAAGAATAATATTAACAGAGATTACATGAGGAGTATTATCAATATTGTTATAAATGGAAATAAAACCCTCTTGATCAGACAATCAGGTCATTGCTGTATGCATTCCAAGTCCTCCCGGATGTCCCAGGGTGCTTGATTTAGCTTTTGAATCTCTGGTTGAGCTGAAAGATGTGTAAGAACTCATGTACTACATCTGAGGAGACTCAAGAGCATAAATTAATCCTTCCAAAGTCAATTGTAACTTGCCCTCATTAAATTGGCTCAAGATCATTCTGCTTGAGATAATAGCATATGACTAACTTAAACATTTTTCTAAACACTGCTTCTTTCCCTACTTCCTCCCTTTCTTTTTAAAAATCTGTTTGCTTTTGAAATCAGCTGTCAGAGCTGCAAGAACAGGCACATCTTAGACTTTTAATTTTTGAGAGGGGGACAGAGCTCTGATGCATCCAAATATGCTACTATATAAACACTACCTAATCCTGAGGTGGCTTTTATCTGACTGGAAGGAGGGGAACCAATGTGGGTGAAAAGGCAAAGTGGAGCCTCTGGTGGATATCCAGTTTCTACCCATTCAAGAAAATGGTTGCTAGTATTTAATAAGCACTCAGAGCTCTTAGCTTCCTAAGACAGTGGCAGAATCCAAACAATGGCACTTGTGTGAAGGCCAATGCCAGCAGAATGAGTTCTGCCATGGAGGCAGGTGAAAGCAAGCAGTGCTGCAGAGTTATTTTCATTTTTCCTTGAAAATTTCTGAAGTCTTGAAGATCTTCTTTACTCAATGATCTCTCTCTCCAAGCAAGTTCATTTAAAGGAACATTTCTGAAGGGCAGTGAACTCTGGAGGCGGGAGTGTTGATCTGCTTGAGGGTAGGAAGGCTCTACAGAGGGATCTGGACAGGCTGGATCGATGGGCAGAGGCCAATTGTATGACGTTCAACAAAGCCAAGTGCCAAGTCCTACACTTTGGTCACAACAACTCCACGCAACGCTACAGGCTTGAGGAAGAGTGTCTAGAAAGCTGCCCTGCAGAAAAGAACCTGGGGGTGTTGTTCGACAGTCGGCTGAATATGAGCCAGCAGTGTGCCCAGGTGGCCAAGAAGCCCAACGGCATCCTGGCCTGTATCAGAAATTGTGTTGCCAGCAGGAGTAGGGAAGTGTTTGTCCCCCTGCACTGCTTGGCACTGGTGAGGCCGCACCTCGAATACTGTGTTCAGTTTTGGGCCCCTCACTCCAAGAAGGTCATTGAGGTGCTGGAGTATGTCCAGAGAAGGGCAACGAAGCTGGTGAGGGGTCTGGAGCACAAGTCTTATGAGGAGCAGCTGAGGGAACGGGGGTTGGTCAGTCTGGAGAAGAGGAGGCTGAGGGGAGACCTTATCGCTCTCTACAATTACCTGAAAGGGGGTTGTAGAGAGGTGGGTGCTGGTCTCTTCTCCCAAGTGACTAGTGACAGGACTAGAGGAAATGGCCTCAAGTTGCACCAGGGGAGGTTTCAGCTGGATATTAGGAAAAATTTCTTTACGGAGAGAGTGGTGAAGCATTGGAACAGGCTGCCCAGGGAGGTGGTGGAGTCACCCTCACTGGAGGTGTTCAAGGCACGTGTGGACGAGGCATTGCGGGACATGGTTTAGTGAGCATGGTGGTGTTGGGTTGATGGTTGGACCTGATGATCTTAAAGGTCTTTTCCAACCTTAATGATTCTGTGATTCTGTGGCATTCTGTGAGAGCTACTACTTCATCTGAAGGGGTTGCTATGTAATGTAAAGGTAACATCAGGTTTGGAGAGGCACATTTACTCATATTGCTAAGTATAGACAGATGCATTTGGATGAATTACTTAATTTAATTCAGAGAAACAAACTGTGAGTCGCCTCTCAGTCTGGTCCATATAGACTGAATACACTTATATCATTAAAAATGCCTGTAGTATGCAAATGAAAATGAGGTTGGATTTAGTATTTTATCTTTCTTAATGCCTCATATGGATTATTCTTCCTTGAGATATCCTGTGCTTATGTTATTATTGTCTAGTTTCAAGTCTTTCTGGCGTACTGTACAATTCACTTTTAAAGACTGGTTCCTTTTTCCTTTATTTTCCCATTGTCTCTATAATTTTTCTAATTTGAAAATAAAATTATTTTTTGCAATCAACATCCATTAAGCTCACAATACCTATAACTCAAGATGTTATTTTTAAGGAGAATCTATTTGCTTTGAAGTGATTCTAGGTTCCAAGAATTCTGGGAGAGAATTTTCTAGATCACTTTCTTGAAGGCATGTTCCTATTTCCAATTAATTCTACTTGAAAACCTGTTCAGTCTCAAAAAAAAAAAAAAAAAAAAAAAGTAAGTGAAGCTAGTCAAGGATAATGACAGGTCTGTAGGAAAAATTGAAAAATTTAAACTTCAGCTGGCATACCTTTCCCATTTTGACAGCTGATCTCAAAAGCAAACAAGTTTCAGAAGAAAAAGCCTCAGTGTTTTATCAAAATGTTTATGTTAGTCATATGCAACCATATAAAGCAAAAAAAGCTTGAGCCAATTTATTGAATGTAAGATGCAATTGATTCTTTTAAGACTATCATTTATATCTTCCCATCTAAGATGGGAAAGATGTATGGGTATTTAAGTTCTCACACCCCGGCTTTTCTACACTGGAAAAAATAATTACTTTTCTACACTGGAAAAAATACAGTGCCCTGCAGTCCTGGAAAGTGCCCAGCAGTCATGGAACCTTCATTCGAAAATGGTGTAGCACCAAGTAAAATCTTCTGATCATTAGGCTGATACCAAGTAAGTATCTATGAAAAAAAAGGTATCCTGAGAACTTAACGGCAGGGTTAGATTTCTTATTTTTGCCCTGTTTCTTGGTTTCACTTCTGACTCCAATTCCTCCTGCTGAGCTCCTGACTTCAATTTATCTGTAATTCTGGTTCTTTCGACTGTCACTTCTGGATTTCTGCTTCCCAACTTCAGTATGTTCTGTCCTGACACTGGCTTTCTTAGCTCAGCCTTCTCCTAAGCATGACTTCAATATCCTGTAACCCTGGTCATGGCTGTGACACTCCCTTACTACTCAAAACTTCATAGAGTGGAGCGCATCAGATATGTTTAATCTCCCTTATGTTCAGCTGGAAGAACAGGGGATCAGTCATAACAGACCAGCTTTTTTTTTGTACACTTTCTGTTCTTTGGATTTTTAAATCACCCAGTTATAGGACATAGATACAGTATTTTTTAAAAAAAGAAGAGCTCAATTTCTAAATGTAAACCCTTAATTAATTTGGCAGCTTAGGTGTGTTGAGATGTGCCTTACTTTTGGCTGCCTTGCATTGATATATGGAAACTTTGGAATCCAAACTGATGCTGGAATTGAGAGAGAGAATTTAAAGGCAGTTCTGTATATAAGAGTTCAAGTAATTTTCAATTTTCTTTACACTTTTGAAACAGATAGGAAAAATCATTGATGAAAAGCTTACAGAAGACAAACATTTCAAGAAACAAACAATTTAAAAAAAATTGATTCCTCCTCCAATAATGTCAAATCCCTTTCTTTGTTGACTCTTGTAAAGGATTTACTACCCATAAGATAAAAACACAAGATTTTTTCCAATTAACTCTCCACAATATGCTTTCATTAGATAAAATAATGTAAGATACTGATGTTGGCATAATCTATATAAGCTGTACAAAGTTCCTTTATTTCTTCCTCAGTCTCTCCAAATTTACATATTTCCTCATGGTGCAATAAATATTTTAAATGGAGCAGAAAGACATAAACATAATTAAAAGTACTGTTGCACCATCTCCTTATAAATATTTTATAAGTTTTTACATTAAAATAATATGAGTCTGAACACAGTGAATTTGATGGGTATTAGAAGCATCTGTTGAATACTTGATAAAGAATAAATTCAGTTTCATTGAATGATAATTTACAAAGCACAGTATAAATCTTTGAATAATAGGGCATTTCTCAGTATACTACACTGTTTTTATACCTCAAGGAGATAAGACTGACTGTTTTATTTCATTCTGTGAATTATTTCAAAATTCATATTGTAGGAAGATGGCACTTGAAATTTTCTAGGCAAAAAGTTTACATCAATAAGAAGTTATTGGTGTATAATTTAGGATAGTATGTTTACACACAAAAAACCAAATGACTATGTATTAGGCATCTAGTTGGGTAATTCAGTCAGATACATTCTAGTTATATTATAATGAGAGAGACATAGTGAAATTTACGGTGTCCTGAACAAAAAGCTCTTGACTGCTATAAAATCTAAAACAAGAACAGATGGAAAAGACCTATCAAGCCTGATTTTCAAATATTCTAAATCCCTGACTCTCACAAAATAGTGTCAGCACAGTTACAGATATAACTTGTGCAAATGTAACTGTGAGCATCTTAAACATGAAGAAATTCGAATAACCAGTCTGATGTCAACCTAATTATCCAACTGTATAAACTAATATGTGGTTGAAACCACAGTTAAATAGACATAAAGGAATATATCATGGGCATGCGATTCTTATATATGTGCTCTTCAGTTTAAGTCACAAAATTCATTCAAAAGGATCAACAAAGGCATAATTTCTAGGACCAAGTCCACTCCATCATTTGTTTCAAACAAACAGTAGGAAGAGGTGGTCAGCAGTTCATGGACATTATTTGCTTCGTTTCACTTCCATAGGTAGCAGGAGGGCATCTGGAATGCTGGAGGCCCTATATTCTTTTAGGGAATTTGTCTCTCGTGTGCAAATGAAGAGGGATCTGTTGGAAGCATGATTCTGGGAAATTTTCTTTAAAGATAAGTTCTTCCCATATAGGTTATAAAATGTATAGAGCACACTTCAGTGTGTTTCATATGGCTCTTGGCTTTATACAGGTACGGATGTTGTTCTGCAAGCTTATCAGTATACTACAGTTTATAGGCTATCATTTTTTGTATGCTGCCCATCATTCCTAGGAAAATGATGTTGTAATATATATATTCAATTTCCATAGAGATATAATGGTTGTTAATTTTTGACTGCAATAATAGGCTTCCAATCCAAATGATTTTATAAAAAGATGAGGGTGTTACATAGCTGCGGTGCATCATGGACTTTATGGTAACTTATTCAAATGTCTTTTGAATTTATCCAAAATATCTTAATCAAAGAGGCTTATTGTAAGTTTGGCATATGATACGACAATCAGTTATCTGTTATAATCTGAAAAACTATGTTTATTGTGGAAAGTAACTTTGGCATGGGTAAGGATGAAATGGATGAGACTAGAGAGTTGTAAAAGTCTCTAGACAGGATGTGATTGACATCATCATAACCTGAGTATCTGATGTACAAACTGTTCTAGACCATGCTGATAATGGGAGCAAGATGCATTTAGTTGCGTAGTTTACAGAGGAAGTCTGATGTGTTTACAACAAACTTTTTTTAGTGCTCTTTCAATGGCAGTGTTTAATAATGGTTTTGTGAGTCCTGCTAATTCTTCATGGAGGGTATAAAAGTTGGCCACTGCAGGCTTACTTCTTCGTGAGGAAGATGTGATCAAATGCTGTACAGGGAAGTGGAAGGTAAGATTGTGTATTTTTTTCCTAGAGTATACGAGGAAATGGTTTGATGATATCTCTGAGCTATGAGAGGTATAGGAACTTCTTAGAGTTCCTTATGAAAAAGTGATATAAGAGGTTGACATGCAGAAACAAAGAAAATATTAATCTTAGGTTTTCTTTTTTTCATTTTACAATTAAAACAGCATTTTTACAAAGCAAAACATTGATATTTTCTCTTTCATATGTACATGCCAAAGCAAGATGTCTGACAAATGTAGAAGATATCTTGAGAAAAGTATTTTTAAAACAAAAAAAGGTTTTATACATGTTTACTCATTGATAAAAACTTTTTTTTTAACATGCTAACATATTACAGAGTACCTTTGGTGTGCTTCATGGATGCACTTTAATTTATATTTGTATCCTCTATATCTGTAATTTTATTATGGGCACACAATTTACAAAGTTTACTAAAATCTTTTGGAGCTGTAATAACTTCCTCAAAATACTATCAAAATCCTCCAGATTAAAACAAAGCAATCTTAGAAATGTCTTATTAAAACTTCCTTATCTTGCAAAATTAAAACACCCTCATGAGCTTTTCAATACATTCCAATCCACTCATATAACATACCTGCATTCTTCATTGTCTTTTATCCTCTTAATAAAGCAAATATATGTAATTCTTATTTTTCATATGAAAACTTGTAGGAATTTTAACCAGCCTGTCTTCTCAGAATTTCTTCCTGCTTAAGATACTAAGGTGACAAGGATCTTTAAATGGTTCATGTAATTGTGCGGATGCTTGTGTGTGAAGATGCAATGACATGTAGCCACTATTTTTGTAGTTAAAATGAAGGCCATAACAAACTTTACCAAGCATGATAAACTACATAAAACTACAAAATTTAGTGTTTTGTGCTCCAAAACCTGAGATCAGACACGTCTACACACCACCAGAGATCTGATAGCTAAATAAAGGAGAGACGGATGGAAATAATTTCATTCTAGGAAATAGCGTTGAGCTGAAGAAATACCTCATCTCATTTCTTCATCCCTTCTGTGATCCCATACCTGCTAATTAGCTGGCATCAGACTTTCCTAATTGCTCAGTTACAGCATTATTTGGAAAGAAAAGCTCTTAAGCCCAGTCCAGGTGCAGCACACTGTTCCCTTGCATGCACAATACAAAGAAGGATCAAAAGAAGGGAAACACAAAACAGAAGCACCAGCCTTGCTTTTATCATTAATGAAATGACCAAAATCACTTTTATGTAAGAATATGTCTTAATAATTTGTTATTCAATCAGCTATCTGGGGTTTTTTTACCCCCAGTGGCATAATCTGTCTCTGCTGATTCAGTCTCACATTTCTACTTTTCTAGCTTCTCTATACTCAGTGTTGTTTGCCTTCTCTTCCATTTCAGAACTATTTGTGAATAAGAAGGGTTTCTATTTAAAAAAGTAAACAGGCCCTTGTGCTGCAAATGGTCTGTAGCTTAAACTTTATGTGCTAAAGGAAAAGTCAGAATTTCATTCCTGAGGGAGGTCACTTGACACTGCTGCTTGAAACCCTTCAACTGATAAATCTCTCATTAAATTAGACACCTCCACAGTTGGGAGAATTGCCTTTTATGAGCCTACTGTGCATTTTTAAGTATAAGCACAAGGAGCAACTAGCTGTTAAAAATGATTCTGTAAAACATTACTAAACTCTGGAACCAGGATAATGATTTCAGACACTAAAGGAAAAAGCTAACTGCTTTATCCGAAGGAGATTTTGTTTTGTAACTACTTGCTACATAACAATGGCTTGTAAGACATTTGATAAATATTTTATTGAGTGTTCAGTTCCTAGCATACATGAAGTACAAGTAAAGACATCAACACAAATAAATGTGTTTTCCCTAATAGCATGTAATATTGATTATCGGATTATTTTGCTCATACTAATGTCATCAAAATAATATATAAGGTCAAATAAAGTGAAACAATGCTACTGCCTGTTAGTTGTAGTATTGGAGAACAACAAATGTGTTCCACCTGTCACCTCTCAAAGACAGCCAAATATTCATATCAAATTTTGGAAGCAAATTTTACGTATAGGCCAAAAGAACCCCTGAAAAATCCTGTATGGAAGAAAAAGCAATAAATCACTAACTCACTATTTAATTTAAATTCAAGAAGGAACTTGCATTTAATTAAGGGAAATTAACACTATCTTACTGAGTACAAAAGAATAAGTATCAGTCCATCATTCTTTGTATGTGCATGTTCTTACGAAATCTTAATTACAGACAGCTATGACCTAATCATTCGGACACATCTGTAAAATATATATCAAGTCTGATGATAAATATTCAGCATTTCATGCTACCTGAGAATCCTGTAAAGGGTTGTCTGCTACCTATAACATCCCTTAACATTTTCAATAGCCTATTGCAATCCTCCACAGGGACAACATTTCCGTCTCCAAAGATACCCTATCTTGTTACAGGACAACCACGTCTCATTTGAACTAGTGCATTAAAAAAAACATAGCAGCACCAAGAAAATAAGGAAAATCTGTGGACAGTGAGGTTCAGTGAGATCATGATAAAGTTTGAAATTTAAGCAATCATGGCTAGTGGCGTCCTCCTAACTTAATGAAACTTTTCCTCTAGACCACAAAACTGAAGGTAAATATTTTCTTCTGTATCTGAAGCCTCAGGTACAGTCTCTCTGACTCACAATTCTTACAATTATATCATATCATAGAGTGGTTTGGGTTGGAAGGAACCTTAAAGATCTTCTAGTTCCAACCCCACTGCCATGGGCAGGGACACTTTCCACTACACCAGGTTTCCACTAGATTCTGAACATTAAGAAGGTTTATCTAAATAATTTAGTATTTATTACTTCAAAATGCATATTATGCAAATAAAATTACATGCTTGTATTTCAGAACATGCAGACTGTCATTACTAAAATTCACTCATAGACCATTTTTCAAGGCAGTCATTACCTCCCAAAAGCTTAAGATATTATTTAATTTATATTGGAAGTTACAGTTTCAATCCTTTGAGGGATTTGATCAACCTTGAACATTGCATGGTACTGTCAGCTTACCATGATTAATATGGGAATTGTGGAATTTTATCAAGGTTGTCCTGGATCCTAAGTTGTCCAAAGTGAATGAAAAAGCAAAAGAGCAATTAACTTTGCTGTATAGAATGTTTGTTTAAAAAAAAAATAAAAGCCCTAACAGACAGTAGCAGTCTGACAGGAGACAGGATTGCATCACTATGTTCATTTCAATTACCTGAGCACTGAGTAACACTTTGGCTGTAGACATAAAGCTCTTGCTAGTAGTCTTTTCTTAATACATTTTCTTTCCTCATTATCTTTTCATTAATCCTAGTGTTTATCTTTTTTTTTTTTTTACTTTCTCTCTATAAAACATCTGACTTAGCCAAAGTAAGAGGGTTCATCTTCTGTAACATTATTGTTAATCTATGGCTAGGAAGACAATATAAAATCAATGGTTTCAAAAGTTCCATGCCAGAAAATTCAATTCTTTGAGTGGCAGATAAGACTATGTGATATGCCAGTCTTTTTCCACCAGCAAGGATATATGGGAGAGAAAATTTCCAGACCAAAATTGTCTGGTCTATCTTTTCTAATCCCTTTTTACTTCATGTGGTTTTAGCAATATTTTCTGTTGGAGAAAGTAGCATCAGTCTTCAGAATTTTTTTCCCCCTTGAGGATAGATAGTTAATGCCATCTAAAGTGAAAGAGAAAACAGGAACTGCTCACATGAAATCCCTAATTAATTTTTTAATGCATTAACTAGGTTTTTAGTCTGAATTCTGTGTCTTCACAATGGCTAAAAATATTTTTTGTTAATAGTGATGTTTGATACAACGAAGGGAATCTAGGGATAGCTTGGTCTGAAAAGCAAAAATAAAAAATATTATTATTATGAGTGGGGCTTTTTTTTTTTTAATTAACACCATTTCCTTCTTGTTTTAACCAATTACTAACAACTCTTTCAATTGAAGTACAGAAACTTCCTCTCTGAATAAAATCTTCTTTCAGGTAATTTCAACTAGAATATTTCTTTCACAGCATCAGCTGTAAATGATGTGTGTTAGAGGCAAAATAAATTGGCTGCACTGTTGGTGCAGACTGGCACAAGGGTTCTTAATGGTATGAATGTAAGGATCAGTTTAGAAACCCTTAAACACTACTTCAGGTTGAGTAAAATATTGAAAAAAAATAGACTACCTGAAAAAATTCTATTTCTGCTGTTCAAAATATAATTCTACCTATTCTCTGACTCAGAAAGATTTGAAGATGAAATTAATTCAAACATTTAGTAGGTCTATCCCTGAAGCTAGTATACTTGGAAGGCGGCAAAGAAGATTAGGATTTGGCTGAAAAATTAAGTAAGCTTGGAAACCCCTGTTTTACTTCCTATGCAATCTGTTCTTCCTGTAGTGCCCACAGATGTATTTTCTTTTTTCTTATTTTAAAAAGGGTTACAATTTTGAAATCAAAGGAACTGGGGTATGCCAGACAACCAGCTCTATCTGCTTCATACAGGAGACAAGAAAAAACTTTAAGCCAGCAGACAAACCACAACTCATAGTGAAACACGGGCTGTGATTGGATAGGACTGAAATTTTTCTATGGCAGAAAAAGGACTTGGCAGTGGCAGTTTTGTTTTGTTTTTCTAGTAGGTGAACAAAAATTGCCACAAGCTGCTGGGACTATCCAGCCTGTCATAATATAGACTTGGAAGTGGAATTAAGGATACATTTATAGTCTTACTGAGTATGTTTCCTCATTTTGCATACTTAATTGCACAAATTAAGTCCTAGGAACACTGGTTTGCATGCACTATATATGTGATAGCATAAAAACAGAGAAATCCCCCCCCCCCCCGATTCACCAGAGAAACAAATTTCAATCACTTCAAGTGTTCATTGGTCATTCTATTTGTCTAAATTTTAAAATCAGTGCCTCACTTCCTTTTTTTACATTCACTAGCAATTGTTTCTGTTGAAAACATTTTGAAACATTTCCCAGTTTCATGTCATGCTTGTCTTGGTCTCTTCCAAAAATTATAATGTCATCATAAATATTCAAAGACTCTATACACCATTGCATGACTTGTTAATTAAACCTTGATATTTCTCAGGTGCTGATGAAATTTCAAACATCAATCTTCTGTAATACTATGGTTTTGCATGTGTGGCAAACAACATATTCATTTTATATTTAGACTTGAGCTCAACTAAAGTCTTCACAAAGAATATAAAGGCTCTGAAGAGTCCTCATTTGGATGCTGCAGACAGTTAGAAAACTGAAGGCCTTGTAATAAACAAAACTGATACACAGTTGTAGAAGATAGGGAGGAGTTTACTCCCTTTCTGCAAACTGTGGAATTCTGTACACACTTAATCTACCCAATTTTTCCCACCTTTTTTTTAGCATATTTTAGTCTGGAATTATCAGAATAATGCCTTTGTGCATTCAAGAGTGCAGTCAAGTCCCTGTCAGCAGTGGTCTTCTCTGTGTCGAGGTTCCTCGGGGACAAGAAATTCCTCTCACCAAAGCATCTTCTATACACCTGCAAATAAATAGTTCTGGTTTACCAACCTTTTTAGTAGGTAGATGAAAAAATTACACTAATTCATGCATGTTATTTCTTTATATATATATATATAAAAATATATATATATAAATATTTGACCACTTAGGTGAGGTGATGAATCAGTGAATATGAGTAACAGAGGAAGAAATTGGCTCTAGGAGTCAGCACTCGTCATTTTTCAGTAAATAGCTCTGAGAACAGCTGGCTGAGCTGTAGCATAGGTCCTTGATGTCTACATAACAGATAGATTCTGTCTTGGTCCTCCTCCTGAAGTCCTGTGTAACCTACTAAAATATCTCAAGCTAAGAGATTCACTAGTAAACATATCCAAAAATGGAAGTACACAGATTATAGCACCTTTACAATGTGCTATCTTGTAATGATCAACTTATTTTCTTGTCTAGACAGGGCCTGCAACCTCTGTAACCTTTCCATTGAAAGGAGAATTTAACACAGACTCTATAGATAGCTTTCTGAAGTTCTAAATAATAGCTTTTCTGTCCTCACAGGGGAAAGAGAAAAGTAGCCCTCAGTTTGGAAATCTGACCCATTTATTCTCTGAGAAGTAGCAAAAGTAATTTTTTCTTACAATTAAAATCTGTATATATGCACACACACATATACCATAGCCACTATTTCACATATAGATATATAGCTACAGTAATAATTCACTGCTTTGATTTACCTAATTTACCTTTCAACACTTTTTAATTTTAAAGAAACACAGGGTACCTGAGTATCTAATATTTAGACATACATCCAATGCTAGATAAGGAATGATGATAAGTCAAAAATTTGGGGAGGTCTGACAACCTGGAAGAATTTTAAAGAACATACCAAACATTTCTATAATTAAATATTATAAGATCATCACTTTATTGCATGGGATCTGTTAGAAAACTACTTCCAAAAGGCTTCCCTTTCATAGATACACATCTGCAGCTCCTACAGCTGTAATACAATAGAGTTTAATTTTCTGTAATACTGTTCATCCAAACCACATGTCAAAGCCCTTTACGGGGGTGCAATAGCAGACAGAATGAGAAATTAAAATGTAGTTTTACAATGAAATGACTACAAAATGGTTCTGTGGGGTTTTGTGTTTATTGTGTCTCACTGATCCCATAACAAATTTGCAAGGTTAGCTTAGTTTATGAATAACATATTGATTTATTTATTAACTACAGTGCTTCAGACTTCATCTAGGCCCTGCAAATCAAATCAAGCTGAGTTATTTCTTCCATATGTATTTTCAAGGCTAATAAAAGATTGTACAAAGGAAGAAAAAATCTTGTTCAAAATGCAACCCAACCACTCAACAGCTAGTCTTTAATTAACGGAAATGGGAAGCAGTGTCTGCATCGTTTCACTGGTCTTCTTTTACTCCATGTGTATTTCCATCTTGATTTAGCCTTTGAAATATCCAAAGAGAAAAATTTTCATTTGCTACTGGTTCTTCTAAATATCCAGGAATGTATTTTCTGTGGACAATGGTTGTTACATATCTTGCTTTTTAACATTACTAAGATTTCTTAAACAGGAATTACAATCCCCTTGAATTTCAGTTTAGCAGAAACTGTTATCACTGAGAAATAATAAATCAATTATTTTACCAAATCTAAAGATCTGTCAGGTGCTTTGTAAGCAATACATAACAACAAGACCTTGTTTCAAAAAGCTTGCAAAACTGTTGATAAGGTAGGAAACAAAGAATAGAGGTGATGTAAGGAATAGCTAGAAAAGGACCCTGCTCTAAGGAAAAACAATCACAGCATCTAGACACACACTGGTTCACCAATTCTATGCAATGTTAGCCTAGCAGTATAGGCACCATCCTGCTGGCAGACAGCATGACAGGTGTGATTGCTCTACAGTGATCTGAAACACATGAAGACACACGTAACTCAGAAGTAGCTTTTGGCAAGACATGGGCAACCTGGAAGAACCGTAGGTATGATAGTGAGAAAAACATGAAGAAGGTCCCAAAGCTGGTGTCATCAACAGTAGATTCAAACATGACAGCAACTTGTCTGATCATTGACAGAACTGGGGGACACATGATTGTTTTGAAAGCAAGACCAGGATGTCTGCATTGGATCAACTGCACAAAGTCCAGCAAATTCCCAACACTAACTGCTTGCTTTGGTACTAACACACAATATGAAATACTCAGTTGATAATTTAATGCCTATCACAACTTAGAAATACAATCTCAGGAAATTGGAATCTCTTTCCAAGCATATTAAATAATAAATAGAGGCTGGATCTTTATTCTGTCTCTAACAGAAAAAACCCCAAAGTCAGTCATGACAATAGGAAATACCTTTGAATAAAGTTTTCAGAAGTTTTTTGTTGTTTTTTGCTTTGGATATCTTTGGGGTTTTTTAATTCTTGTCCATACTGTGTATAAAAATAATAATTAAGGTACTTGATTTGATTTGATTAGTTACAATTATGACTATACTTTCGTTTGCTGCTATAAAAACAAACTACTTTAAAAGCATTGCAGCGACGTAAAAATATCCATCCTCCGATTAATCAGTAGAAGTACTACAGAATTCACTCCCATTCAAAAACTCTGCATTCAAGACCTTAGAGTCTTGACGGTCCCTCAGTCCTCATCTAGAACATTTATCAATGGGCCACACATCTTAACGAGCAGATGGTATCCAGGAAACTGTTAGAAGGACTTAATTCTTTTCTCTGTGAGAAAGCGTGAGCTGAGATGGAATTTCATTAAAGTCCAAAGACTTTCATTATTATGAAAGCACTCTGAAAAGAATCAGGCCTGAAATGCAGAAGTGTGCAGAATTCACCTGAATCAACACTGGCAAGAAAACACATAGCTGTCTGCAAGATAATTTGCTATTCACAACCTGCCCTGACAAAAAGCAAATTTGTTATAAAATGTGTACCATGTGCAAAATTTTTTAGGAAGGAGCAGTACTGGAGTAAATAATATTCTGTAGCAATTCAGCATATGACACTGTAATGCAAGGATAGAATATAATTTAGTTTCCTGCATTAGATGTCACTCATAAAACTGCTTTCAGTGCTCCACATAAGAATGTAAGAATTGCCGTAGAAGAACAGACCAACACTCCACCAAACAATGCCAACAGAGGGGAAAATTATGTATGAACACATCTAGGAAATTTGACTCAAGATTCAGTTCAGACACCTGTTTTTTTTCTTCTTTCTCTCTCTCTCATTGTTTTCTTTTCTTTTTTCCTCAAAGTATTTCCAGTCTCCTGTAGACTTCTGTAGGACAGGGTCTTCTCACTGAATGCAACTAGGAAGAATGACCTAGTACCCAAATCAAATGGTTTCATGTTCTACACACTTAAAAGCTATTCCTATTTGTTCTAATCAGACTGTGGAATATTAAAGTGCTTCTCATGTTAGAAGTACTTCATCTAACATTTCTAGCACTTCTTCTGTCTGTATAGTTTTTTGGGGTTTGAGATAGTTTTATTCTGTTTGTGGGTTTAGTGTTTGGGTTTTTTGGGGATTTGGGTTCTTTTTATTATCTAGTTGCTTGAGTAATGCATGATTATCATAGCAGTTTAAGCATTCTGTTTGCTTTACTACTATGCAACATTAACACACAAATAGTTCTAATTAAAAATCACTGAATGTAAAATATGAATAAATCTTTATCACTTAGGGATTATGCTGTAGAAGAATTTATTTATTTGGTGTGTTTGACAGCATTTGGGCATGCTGAATAGCAATGTCATCGTGATTTTCTGAAGTAGTCACATAGCTTGTTACTATGTCAGTTACTTCAGAAAGGCACTTGTGTTATGATTGGAGGCCTGGGATTTACACACAGCTTTCCCTAAACAAGGTCTGCCATAGAACACTTCAAAGAAGCCCGCATTGTTTTTCTTTTTTATTTTTCTCTGCCTCTTGCTTTTGTAACTAGTCTTTTATGAAGCAGAATGCATGATCATGATTCATTATCATGTTGGATTTTACAAATAAATCAATACAACAAATTATTGGGGAGAAATTTCAAACTATATTCATTTCATTGAAGACATTTATTCAGTATGTGGCAGAACTCAAAAAAGCAAGTTGATATGGCATTTAGCTGAAAATGCATAATATTGACTTTCAGATGGGTTTTCACCATTGTTTCTGATTATTTTATTCTCCTAGAATAAAGAGCTTTGAGAAGAGAAGCTGGAACACAAGACCTTCCTCCACTGGATTTGGTCACATGGCTCCTTGTTTTCTCCTCCTTTAACTTCAAGAATCTTCCAAACTTTGTTATATTGTTGCTCAACTTCAGAAAACTTCAGATATGGGGGAATATTACAATTTTCTTAACATCTGATATCTTTGGGGAAGTGGGAGATCTGATTTCATATCTCTCCAGTTCGAAAAGGGAAATAAATAATGAGTGATCTAAGAAGCAGACTATCTGTATGAAGTAGGCAACGTAGCCCCTGGTGAACTGTCTGAATGCAATGGTATTAGCCTTTGTTTTAAAGGGGAGGGCAGAGGGGAGAATGCTGTTACCAGCTGTCCTCCAGAGATCTCTTCCAAATTCGATCTGACTTCAATTATCACATGATTCCACAGTTAAGCAGTCTCAAAATTAATCCACAAGCCCTTCGCAAGATATGGACACAGCTCTACCAGAAATCAAACTAGAGTTAAGACATCTTTGTCTTGAGGTAAGCGAGAGAAAATAATCTAAGTGTAGGAATCTTCTGTATTTTCTGTTGGTGGAATGGAGTCACCTGTATCAGAAATATCATTGAAATGTATGATTTTTGAGTAGCATCAGGGAACATTAATTCCTATGTTGCAGCTGAAGGTGTACAAGTCCATGGGACCTGATGAGATGCATCCAAGGGTCCTGAGGGACCTGGCGGATAAAGTTGCTAAGCCACTATCCATCATATTTGAGAAGTCGTGGCAGTCTGGTGAAGTTTCCACTGACTGGAAAAGGGAAAACATAACTCCCATTTTTAAAAAGGGTGAAAAGGAAGACCTGGGGAACTACAGGCCAGTCAGTGTCACCTCTGTGCCCAGCAAGATCATGGAGCAGATCGTCCTGGAAACTATGCTAAGGCACGTGAAAAACAAGGAGGTGATTGGTGACAGCGAACATGGCCTCACTAGGGGCAAATCATGTCTCACAAATCTGGTGGCCTTCTACAACAGGGTTACAGCGTTGGTGCATATGGGAAGAACAACATCATCTACCTGGACTTGTGGAAAGCATTTGACATGGTGCCGCCCAACATCCTTTTCTCTAAATCGGAGTGACATGGATTTGATGGATGGACTACTCAGTGGATAAGGAATTATTTGGATGGTTACACTCAAAGAGTGGTTGTCAGCTGCTTGATGTCCAAGTAGAGACCAGTGACGAGTGGTGTTCCTCAGGGATCGGTATTGGGACCGGCACTGTTTAACATCTTTGTTGGCGACATGGACAATGCAATTCAGTGCACCCTCAGCAAGTTTGCCAACAACACCAAGCTGTGTGGTGCAGTCAACACGCTGGAGGGAAGGGATGCCATCCAGAAGGACCTTGACAGGCTTGAGAGGTGGGTCTGTGTGAACCTTATGAAGTTCAACAAGGCCAAGTGCACGGTCCTGCATGTTGATTGGGGCAATCCAAAGCACAAATACAAGCTGCGCAGAGAACAGACTGAGAGCAGCCCTGAGGAGAAGGACTTGGGGGTATTGGTTGATGAGAAGCTCAACAAGAGCCAGCAATGTGAGCTTGCAGCCCAGAAGGCCAACCGTATCTACGGCTGCATCAAAAGAAGTGTGACCAGCAGGTCAAGGGAGGTGATTCTGCCCCTTTACTCCGCTCTCATGAGACCCCACCTGGAGTACTGCATTCAGTTCTGGGGCCCCCAACATAAGAAGGACATGGAGAGGAGGGCCACAAAGATGATCAGAGGGCTGGAACACCTCTCCTATGAGGACAGGCTGAGAGAGTTAGTGTTATTCAGCCTCGAGAAGAGAAGGCTCTGGGGACACCTTAGAGCAGCCTTCCAGTACCTGAAGGGGGCCTACAAGAAAGCTGGAGAGGGACTTTTTACAAGGGCAGGTGGTGATAGGACAAGGGGCAATGGCTTTAAAGTGAAAGAGGGTAGATTTAGATTAGATAGAAGGAAGCAATTCTTCACTGTGAGGGTGGTGAGGCACTGGAAACTGGTTTCCCAGAGATGCCCCAACCCTGGTCTAGTGGAAGGTGTCCCTGCCCATGGCTGGGGGGTTGGAACTAGATGATCTTTAAAAATCATTCTATGATTCTATGATTCCTACTAATGAAATGTTGGAGTATGTGGATACTGAAGAGTGTTTTTACCTGATAGTGGGCACAGAGAATGGTCATGCTAGGCCTCATGCAAGACCACCTGGAACCTAAGAAAGCTTTCACAGTATTTCCAGAGCACGGGGTCAGATTCCTGTAATGAGTCAGATTCCTATAATGAATCAACCATCTGGCTATTACCTGATTTTTGAAACTTAAATGGAAATACAGCCTAAATAGGAATTGAATGACCATTTTCTATTTTGTTAGTTACACTTCTGCCCAGATCCTCATTGGTACTGATGTTTAGAATTAGTATCGTGCTAAACTAGGTTTAGCATTTTGCAGTACTGTGCTTATGATTTACGTTTGGTACATTAAAAAGCTAAATATGATAGAGATAGACATTTTCCAATAATACTAACTGGGGATTAGACTCTGCTACATGCTGCTCTTTTTGGTACTGCTTTTGTCACTGAAGTTTTTCCTCATACACTGCAGCAATATGGAACACCATCAACTTTGTTCTTATCCTTTTAAGGACTAGAAAAACCTCTACACTGAAACTAAAATAGAATCCAAATGTCATGAGAGAACCAGAATATATTTTCACTAACCTGATATTTACTCAGTCATATTTCTCTTCTGGACCATACTTCACAACTATTTTCCATTTTCATACTTCTGTTTCGGAAGAGTAGATGTTACTAAATGATTAAAAGAGAAGACCACTGACCATTACAGGAATGCACTGCAGTTTGTAATTTTAAACTCTTCCCCAGAGGAACGTATATTTTACATGACATTCAGTCCTTCCATCTCCTTAGATAATCATGTACAGTCTAAAAAAAAGCACCTGCTAGCATTCTAAGCTGCTTTAAAAGTATGGTATACAAACCAACATTTTCTTTTATGGAACCATAATACAACTGTATAAGTCTTGCTCTCCTACTGTTATCTGTATTGTAACTAGGCTTCTTTCTGAGTTCTTATGTTCAGCAAAGTTTCATTTCTACCCTTCTACTGGAAGAAAGGTAGAAATGAAAATGCTGTCCAACAATATTAGATAGAAGCACTGTATATACATCAGGACTGAGATACAGAAGGACTTAAAATGATCTCTAGTCTCCTGCTCTAGCAATTACTACCTCACTCTCTGTTCATAACATTTGAGGGATGGCACAGCTTTTTTCATCTATCCAGCTACACCTTCCAACAGTAGAATTTTAGTAATACTTGTATATTTAACAACACACATTCTCAAATTTTAAGTTTATTCTGAAGAGGATATGAAGAAACTGCCATTGCATCAGTGCTCTCAGTGCAAGAAGATGATGGATGAAAACCACATTCCCTCCGAGTTACTTTTAAAACCATGGCATTAACAAAAGTCCCAACTCCGCATTTATTGTCCACCAAAAGTGTCCTACAAGCACCAGAGCAGTAATGTGTCTTATATAACAGTCTGAAAAGTAGTAATATAGTGGCTCATTTGATCAGGTCATTAGCAAATTCAATGTATAAGAAAAATGTGATCATGTTTCAGTGGATACACAGGAACTTCTCTGAGACCAGACTACAGGTTAGATTTACAGCCCAGGCAGTTTGCTTGGTATAGGAACATCCCTGGAACTATTTCTGGGGCAATCCAGACTTTTCCTGGGGAAAAATGCAACCATGGATGTTACCTAGACCTAGAAAACCATCAAGAACACGTTGGTTAATCATAAAACACAGCATTCTGAATTTGGATATTAGGTATCAAATATTAGATACAGAAAATGGTTTGAGTTTCTTCCCAAAAGATCCTGCCAGATCACCTGACACATGAGCAGCCTGAATACAGCGACATTTCAATATGCTACCAGTACAACATGGACTACCTAGATCAGACAGGTACAAAGTAACTGTAGCTCAAGTAATGTGTTGAGAAAAGCATTCAAGTAATCAGAAAAGGCTGATACTACTGATAATAGGTAGAAACAGTAGACGTAGATGCATCTCGTGTTTCTACAGCCAGAATTTTATCAAGGCAGTGTGACTGGAAAACCAAAGGCAGTTTTTCAATAGCGACAATAATCAAAAAGACAAGAAAGCAGTTTTGTTGAGACAAGATGTCCAACACTGGAATATTAAGTTTGAACTGAAGGTAAAATACATATGAAATGGCAGTAAGAAGATAAAATATAGTTCTGAAATTCCTGATAGTAATAGCTAAAAATAACAGATTTTCCTTTTTTTTTTTTTTAATGCTTTACTTTTGTCTATAAATACTCCTTCCATTGTGTTTTCCTTACAAAACTAGGTGTCTGTGTTCATTAGTTTTTTCTAAAAATACATGAAAATACTTGTGCTAAATTAGTTGAAAAATGTCATCGTAACTAGTTGGAAAGGTCATACAGCACATCCTGAAATAAAGTGAAGTCACAACAAATACTAACAAAGATATTGTAAAGAACTGACCTTGACATAAAATCCTGATTTGGGGGTCAATTATTGCTAGGCTTACTGAATCAAGTCACAGCTAAAACGAATTGGTGTTTCACCAGAGAAAAACAGCTGAGTCACACTCTTTATTTAAAAAAAACCCAAACAAAACAAAACACCAAAGTGGGAATTTAACAGTCCTGATGTATAACTCAGCCTGATGAATTGTTTTAAGCCAACGTTGTTTGGAGTAGTACATTAGTTTCTTTTAGTAACACACATTCTTACCACGTTTCTGATAGCAATAGCATTCACAGCAGGCTTTGGACTTCCTCTCAGTCAAGGTTTGTAGATGCTCCAAATATTTTTTCAGCATGGCCATAGAACAAAGAGTTGCCCTCAATACGTGAAAATTTTAAATTAGTTTGGTTTTTATCTCAAGTAAATACATAAATATATTCTAATAGTCCTAGTGAGGTCCATTAAAGATCTGTAATTTACTTCAGAATGAGCAAGATAGCATTCAGAATGTGTGATCACCCCTTAGGATTTGCTATGGTGAGTCAGACCAGCAATACTTCTGTCTGAAAAAATGTCCAGTGGCAGACATCAAAGGAAAGGGTCTAAGAATTATGCAAGACAGTATGTAATCCTTGTGGCATGCCCTCCTACTTGCCAACAGCCAGAGGCCTAGGGATCTTCTGCACTGGAGGTTGCATTTGGACTACATCCTTAACTATCCCTTTTGGAGTGAACCTCCATGAGTTTGTTACTGCTTTACAGTTCTCTGTTCAGCTTCACAATTTTCTTCAGCAAGAGTCCTACAGTTGAATTACATGTTGGGAGAAAAAGACTTACCTATCGCTCATTTTTAAATTGCTGTCTGATTATTTCAGTGACAACCAAAGCTTTTTGTAACAGTGAAGATGTTACAGATATGTATAATCAATGTACAATCATTGTCCACGCTGAATACTCATAGCCTTTTAATCACTTATTTAGCCAGAATCAAACGTTCCCTTTTACTGCATAACAGCTCAGTTTCTTAAAGACATTTATGTGGAAGATGTCCTTAAAAGCTTTTTAGAAATCTAAATACCTTGTAATAGTCCACTCATCTGTCTACGTGATCCCTCACTGCACTCAAACAGACTTGAATTGCTCCTAAGAAACAACAGAGTTTGTAACACCATTACATTACGATGGCTTCAAATAATTTGCCTGCTAAAGATATTTGTGGTCTTTTAATATTACATGACACTTTTAGAAAAAGGAACATCACATTTGCTACCCTTCTACACATATCTCATTGAACTTGTTAGTCACAGGATACATATAATAGATAACATTTCAGCTAATTCATGTATGATATCCTTTAGTACCTTTAGTGAGTTTCATATGGGCCTTGCAATTTCTTATATACATTTTATTGATTTTTTTTTTAACTTCCTGTACATACGGTTTTGTTTGAGATACTTCCTCTACACAAACCATGTAAAGTAAAGTTTCTAAGTTCATTTTTATGGAAAAGTAATGCAATGAATTTCTTTAGGTTTTTATCTGTGATCTTATCTTTGGGTGACTTTCCTTTACTTCATGACCAGTCTGCTCCATCAGCTCATGGCCTTCATCAACACAGGTTACCCTGCAGCCCCCTGCCACCAAAACATGACATTTATGCTCAGTGTGGGCTCACACTGACACTTACCAACCTGCAATAGAAGTTGCACGTTGCTATTATAAAAGCTCCCTGTTTATCATTTCCTGGTTAGCATTTAGCTAAGGAGAATCTCTATCCTTTATTGGATGCGGGGGAAACCGTAGTGACAAAGGATGAGGAAAAGGATGAGGTACTTAATGTCTTCTTTTCCTCGGTCTTTAATAGTAACACCAGTTGTTCTTTGGGTACCCAGCCCGCTGAGCTGGAAGATAGGGACGGGGAGCACAATGAAGACTCCATAATCCAAGGGGAAATGGTTAGTGACCTGCTACACCACTTAGACACACACAAGTCCATGGGACCAGATGGGATCCACCCAACGGTACTAAGGGAGCTGGCAGAAGTGCTCACAAAGCCACTTTCATTCATTTATCAGCAGTCATCCCCTAATCGGGGAGGTCCCAGTTGATAGGTGGTTAGCAAATGTGACGCCCATCTACAAGAAGGGCCAGAAAAAGGATCCTGGGAGCTACAGACCTGTCAGCCTGACATCAGTGCCATGGAAGGTTATGGAGCAGATCATCTTGAGTGCCATCACGCAGCATGTACAGGACAAACAGGCAATAAGGCCCAGTCAGCACGGGATTATGAAAGGCAGGTCCTGCTTGACCAACCTGATCTCCTTCTATGACAAGGTGTCCCACTTAGTGGATGAGGGAAAGGCTGTTGATGTTGTCTTCCTGGACTTTAGCAAAGCCTTTGACACTGTCTCCCATAGTATTCTCCTGGAGAAACTGGCGACTCGTGGCTTAGACAGGTGCACTCTTCGCTGGGTAAAAAAATGGCTGGATGGACGAGCCCAGAGATTCGTGGTGAATGGAGTCAAATCCAGTTGGCGGCCGTTCACAAGCGGAGTCCCCCAGGGCTCAGTTTTGGGACCGGTCTTGTTTAATATATTTATCGATGATCTGGATGAGGGGATCAAGTGCACCCACAGCAAGTTTGCAGATGACACCAAGTTGGGTGGGAGTGTTGATCTGCTTGAGGGTCGGAAGGCTCTGCAGAGGGATCTAGACAGGCTGGATCGATGGGCCGAGGCCAACTGTCTGAGGTTCAACAAGGCCAAGTGCCAGGTCCTGCACTTGAGGCACAACAAGCCCCAAGCTACAGGCTTGAGGACGTGTGGCTGGAAAGACGCCTGGCAGAAAAGGACCTAGGGGTGTTGGCTGACAGTCAGCTGAATATGAGCCAGCAAGCCTTATGAGGAGCAGTTGAGAGAGCTGGGGTTGTTTAGCTTGGAGAAGAGGAGGCTCAGGGGAGACCTTACTGCTCTCTACAATTATTTGAAAGGAAGACTGTAGTGAGGTAGGTGTTGGTCTCTTCTCCCAAGCAGCAAGTGATAGGAAAAGAGGAAATGGCCTTAAGTTGCACCAGGGGATTTTTAGATTGGATATTAGGAAAAATTTCTTCACTGAAAGGATTGTCAGACATTGGGACCAGCTGCCCAGACAAGTGGTTGAGTCACCATCCCTGGAGGTATTTAAAAGATGTGTGGATGAGGCGGTTAGGGATATGGTTTAGTGGCGGACTTGCAGGTGTTAGGTTAACAGTTGGACTCAATGATCTTACAGGTCTTTTCCAACATAAACGATTCTATGATTCTATGATTTTAAGCCCCTTCCATCATCGTCTTGTCTCACATGTGGCGTTGTTCCTATTTAGTCATGGTTATGTGTTAAGATTACAAGCAATGGATATTTTATAATACATTTGATGCACTGGTTTATTTCACAGGTTTGAATCCTCTGAAACTCACAATGAAATACTGTGGGATCCCTTTCTGTCTTACTCCTATTGAAAGAGAAAAGGCTAAATAAAAACAAGGTACATTATGTCACTGTGATTCAACTTATGAGAAGAGAGAGGTCTTCCTTTGCTTCTTACATACGTTTGATCAGTTGAACAATATGACAACAAAATGCAACTAGGATCTTGATCTCTGATTCAGCGTTGGTGAGAAGTGGGGAGAGGGGGAGCAAATGCTCCTGAGGAAATGGGGTATGCATAGAAATGAAGGAGATACAGCATAAGAAATAGGGAGTTTTTCCTTTTAGGTAGAGAAAATCACAGAATGCTTTGCAAGTGCAATAAATAATGTAACATAAGGTACATAGACACTAAAACCTTTTCATTCAGCAAGATAGCTAAATCGTATACTAGGAGTATACTTGAAAACATGTTAAGTGCAATAGTAAAAAAATGCTACTTTCTGATGTAAAACTGAGGCTCTGGAGGATAGTTTCAGATTCCACAAATTCTTTCAGCTTTCCCTTTAGGACCAAAATGATGGGGATCTTAAGGTGTTTTGTTTCTCTCTTTATCAGCCTATTTGACTTCCCTAAAGAAAGATAGCTTTATTTTTTAAGGAATTGTGAAATATTTAGAGTTCTGTGACTTATCCTAAAAGAACAACCTAAACAGCTAAGCATATAAAATGCTGCAGTTTTCTTTTATTCAACCCATTGACAAATGTATTACCGAATACAATCTTGAATTTAGGTAAGGAAATAAACAAACTATGGCTAACAGCAATCATGATCCTGTCATCATTGCTGATGTATGGCCCACACTAAGCCCTGCTAAATGATTCAGACCTACAGCTGAGTCTGCACCTCTTCACAACCAGTAGAAACATCAGTAGTTTGAAGCTGAAAATACATATCCATATAACAGATTCTTAGGATGCAAGTCCTGATCAAAAAAATGAAAAGAGAAAGAAGTCACTTCAAAAAAAGAGGATGACTTGCAATTAGGAAATGCCTTATCTGGAAGATCTTGAGCCAGTGAATATCTAGCTATTTATGCAGACTGGAATGGCTGGAATCCTTTCAAGACTTATAGGAGGTACTTGGAAGCCTGTCCAATGACCCTGAGAGCTGTGCCAGCAGAGACTTTGCTGCTAATCAAACAGAAATTTCAATGCACGAGAGCTAAAATAAGATTCAGTCCTTTGTTGTGCAGATTTTGAGAATGGCAGAAAGCTAACATCTTCTCTTGGAGAGAGCATAATTAATCTAAACTCTGAAATAAGCCTTGGGAAAACAGAAATAATAATACTAGGAAAAAAAACCCAGCACAAAACCAAACCAAAACCCAACACCAAAATCAAAACCAAAAACAAACGAAAAACCCCCTTCAAACAAGGAAAGCAATGTGAAATAGGAACACATCATGTCTTGAGATCTCCAGTTTATAGGCCAGGAGTATGTACTCATGACTTCCTTCTCATAATCTAAATGATGAGAAAATAGGTTCCTCAAAATTAGAAGGTCCATGCTTTTTAATGGAGAAAGACAAGGCAGTCAACAAGAATCATGTATATAACAAGCCGTTCTAAATTAGCAATTGTGATTGGCTTTGAAGCCATGAGGAAATTACTCCTAAGACAAAAAGCTTAATGACTCAGTATCAGCTTTCGTTTTTATGTAATTGATGCTATCATTGCAGATGTAGAATAAAATACTTTGTATTCTTTTGCAGTACAATATCAAAACTCTATTGGAAAGAAGAAATATGGAAACTGGCTAAAGAGCATCAAAATTGTATAAGACTAATTTCAGCATCTCTGAAAAATATAGTGTGCAACTTAACATGGAAGCATCTTAACAATAGCTGGATTGTGATCTGAGTGTCTGCCTACTGGATTATTATTCTAGAACTTCATAAACACATTTGTTAAAAACTTTCTTCTAATTTTCAGCCTTATTTTATTCATGGACATTATGTACATACACTATAATCCATAGGAAACCATTTTAAAATGTTCTGACATAGTCAAGAAAAATGCTTATTCAGTTCAAGAACAGGAAAAAATTGCTCAAAACAGGATGAAGTGCACAAATATGTTTCTTCTCCTCAGTATGATCTCTCAGTAAAATTAATACAATTCTGCCTTGTGCCATCAATGCATTGATACAGGCAATGCACCGTGAGTAGTTAAAGAGAGGAACTGTGCCCGGGGCACTGGAAAATCATCTTTTATGATTTTTAACAAGTTCAGTGTGTCAATAATAAAGATTAAACAGACAATTTGTAAATGATTCAAATAGGATAAGAATTATAATTAAGTGAGTAATCTCAAGCCATCACACTGAACATAAATGTAATTTCAAGATTTTGTTGTATGGTTTCCTAAATACATGGGAGGTCTCAAGGCCTCTATCATTCTTAATTATATATTTTAAATATCTGTATATACAAAAAATCTCAACAAAAATAGATCACTTCTTTGATTCTTCATAAATGGAAAGGGTGCTTTTTCCGGAACTAGGTGATATTCATTGGGAAGGTACCCATGCTTATAACAACTGACTATTATAGATCATATCAACTGTACATTTACTTCAGTAGTCTTTCTGCACAATTAAGTAGTACTAAGTTTCATAATTTCCCTGTGAAATCGTCTCTAGTTAGCGCCTCAATAAATAGTACAGATTTTAAAGCTATTGAATGTAGATAGCCTTCAAAATATAAGCTTAAAATTTACATGAATTTAACATATGTTCAAAGATTTTGTTAGTAAGCTATTTTTGTTCTGATATTTCTGTGTAGATGCTCTTACTACTGACAAAAATACTTAAAACTATCATGTGATATGTTCCAGAAAAAATTCTGTATTAAACTCTGTAGAAAAGTATTGCCTTTCAATCTCATGTAAAGATAAGATTAGATAAGAATATTTGCTTCTCCCAGCAATTAATTATTTGCTTCTTCACATTACTTGTTCTCCATACTATTTTGTTATTTTATGTACAGCTATATATCTACCAAGTTCACAGAATCACAGAATCATTAAGGTTGGAAAAGACTGTAAGATCATCAAGTCCAACCATCAACTCAACACCACCATGCCCACTAAACCACAGTGCCACGTCTACACGTCTTTTGAACACCTCCAGGGATGGTCACTCCACCACCTCCCTGGGCAGCCTGTTGCAGTGCTTTCACCACTCTCTCAGTAAAGAAATTTTTCCTAATAACCAGCCTAAACCTCCCCTGGCACAACTTGAGGCCATTTCTTCTTGTTCTATCACTAGTTACATGGGAGAAGAGACCAACACCGACGTCTCTGCAACCCTCTTTCAGGTAGGTGTAGAGAGCGATAAGGTCTCCCCTCAGCCTCCTCTTCTCCAGACTGAACAACCCCAGTTCCCTCAGCCACTCCTGACAAAACTTGTTCTTCACTCCCCTAGTGTATCTCTAAATATTAACTGAAAAACTTAACTTTGCCAAACTAATGTTTTCTTTTTTCTCTATTTTTTTGTTGTGTTTGTATGCTGAAATGATGATCTTATATTGCTTTTGGTAGCTCCTCAGAAGAGCTATATTTTATGAATTATCGAGTAAGGAATCTCTTGGGGCCTTGGTTAGTATTTAAAGAAGTTACTCAGCACAGCAAAGACAGAATAGACCTCAAACTCTGTAAATATATCTATTTTGCCACTTGATATATGCTGTGTGGTTATTTTTTTGTTTATGTATTAAAGTTCCCAAATTGCAGAAACAGAAAGTTATGGATTTACTTTTGCTGGTGAGTATCTATGACATTGTAATGTCCCCACAATGATTTTTAAAGTCTGGGAAGTGTGTTTGAAATACGGTTTCTCAATAGGTGTGTGACACTTCTGGCTACATATATTTCAGGGTGCACTTGTGCAAAATAGATAAAGTAACATTATCACTGGATAACTCTTAGTTTTGGAACTGGCCAGGTCATCTTCCCTGCTTAATGGCTGCTTGCAGAGCATGCCTGGAAACAATATTTGCATTCTGAGGTCTAAAACATATTCCTTGCACTGATATCTGAAAGGATTCTCAGGTGTCACAACTTTCACCCTTTGATTGCTTTTACTATTTGCTGAAAGCACCTAAAAGTCTCCTGTTCAGGTTGCTGTAAAGTTGACAATGCCTCCTGAAATCTTCTCTTTTGTGACTTAATTGCACCATTCTTAGAAAGGCTCTCAGGAGACAAATGTTCAAACTGAATCTTTCATACTAAAATAAGAGTTTTCAGTAGCCATATACAATGGCTGTTCTTGTTTCTCATGCTGCTTTGAGGGAATTATCTGTGGTCCTTTAGGGTTGCAAACAACTTAGCAAAGATTGAAAACCTAATATATTTATATATACACGTATATATATAAAAATCCTGGAAGTAAGATTAAACTACTGCCTCTCCTTATTTTCTTGCAGTTTACCTTGGTGATAACCTTATTTTAGATATGTTTAAGCACTGTACTTTCTCAAGTACTAGTCATGCAGTTCTCCAGATTAAGGTGACCTTAGTCTTTTCTTTTGAAATACTAAGAAATAGCCAAAGAAAATAAATGTGCATAGTCATGTCTTGGTTTATCCTTGCTGTTGCTGACTTAAATGAGAAAAAATGTAAGGAGACAGGAAAAGCAGAGAAGGAAAGAGAAGAGAGGGAAAGGTGCACCATTTCTTTCTCATGAAAGAGCAACAAGAATTTTTTACCAGTGAATCAGCAATCAGGAAAAGCACAGATAAACTGCAATTTATATGTAGTATTTTCTGAGCTACTGTGTATTGACTCTCAGAAAGATTTCAGCCAACAGTTTGTACTGGAGGAGAACTTGGCAAGGCAGTGGGACAACCTAGGGACAATCAGTAGCAATCTGGGAAGGAAGTTTATCACCTACTGGTAGATGCTTTGATAGAATGTTCATCCACCACTTCACTATCCATGCTCAGTAGGCATGGAAATAACTGCAGCCTGGAGCAAGGACCACAGAGAAGATCTGATACCCTCACTGGACCCCTGCCAATATACTGCAATTTTGTGTACTTTCAGAGGGCACTTGATGTAGTATTAAGGCTTTACTTAAAATAAATCTAAACTTACATGTCTTTATAATTAGTTTAACACAAGTCTGTGGGATAATAAATGCCACCAAAATATACATCCTGTTAATGAAACATGGGAGAACATCAGGGTTTCACACAAAAATCAGAACGCATCCTAATAAAACTCAATGGGAAGCCAATTCTAATCACACAATTTAATTTTAGTACTGAGATTAAAAACAGGGAGAAAATTCACAATTCATTAATTCCTGCAGGAAACCAACTCCACATTTCGGATTTGAAAGAAAAAGAAGGAAAAAAAAGGACAAGCGGGACAAAAAAAATATCTGGAGTTAAATATAAATTACACAATTTTAATAAAAATACCACTTTTAAAAATAAAGGCTGCTTCCTGCTGAATGTTGTATTGGGTCAACATTTACATTGTTTCAAATATTCTTACCCTTATAGACTAAAAAATCAGGTATCTTTATACAAGGAACTTTATTCGCTAACTTTAAAATGATCTGCAGTCTTAATGGTCGAAATTGACACACATTTATGAAAGATAAATACAGAAACTCAAATATTAATGGAATAGAAAATGTAAACAATACACCCGACATTTTGAAAGGTTAAGTTAAAAACATACTCACCTTGTTCTTTTCTCTTGGTTTTCACTTGTTTCCTCATGGTTTTTCTTGTAGTGTGGGGTTCAACTGAAACATAAATTAGTGTTCAGTTCAGAGATTTTAGTATGTCTGGGAGGTTTATCCTACCAAAATCCATCATCTACCAGCAGTCCTGGCTATCCAGGAAGGTCCCAGTTAACTGGAGGTTAGTAAATGTGATGCCCATCTTCAAGAAGGGCCAGAAGGAGGATCCTGGGAACTACAGGCCTGTCAGTCTGACCTCAGTGCAAGGGAAGGTTATGGAGATGATCATCTTGAGTGTCATCATGCAGCATGTACAGGACAAACAGGTGATCAGGCCAAGTCAGCACAGGTTTATGAAAAGCAGGTCCTGCCTGACTAACCGGATGTCCTTCTATGACAAGGTGACCCGCTTAGTGGATGAGGGAAAGGCTGTGGATATAGTCTACCTAGACATTAGTAAAGCCTTTGACAACGTTTCCCACAGCATTCTCCTGGAGAAACTGACTGCTCATGGCTTGGACGGGCACACTCTTCACTGGGTAAAAAACTGGCTCGATGGCCAAGCCCAAAGGGTTGTGGTGAATGGAGTTAAATCCAGTTGGTGGCCAGTCACAAGTGGTGTTCCTCAGGGCTCAGTACTGGGGTAATTCTTTTTTAATATCTGTATCAACGACCTGGATGAGGGGATGGAGATCATCCTCAGTAACCTTGCAGATGACACCAAGTTGGGTGGGAGTGTTGATCTGCTTGAGGGTAGGAAGGCTCTGCAGAGGGATCTGGACAGGCTGGATCGATGGGCTGAGGCCAGTTGTATGACATTCAACAAGGCCAAGTCTCGAGTTTTACACTTGGGTCACAACAAGCCCATGCAACGCTACAGGCTTGGGGAAGAGTGGCTGGAAAGCTGCCCGGCAGAAAAGGACCTGGGGATGCTGTTTGACAGCCGGCTGAGTATGAGCCAGCAGTGTGCCCAGGTGGCCAAGAAGGCCAACGGCATCTTGGTCTGTATCAGAAACAGTGGGGCCAGCAGGAGTAGGGAGGTGTTTGTGTCCCTGCACTGCTCGGCCCTGGTGAGGCCGCACCTCGAATACTGTGTTCAGTTTTGGGCCCCTCACTCCAAGAAGGACATTGAGGTGCTGGAGCGTGTCCAGAGAAGGGCAACGAAGCTGGTGAGGGGTCTGGAGTGCAAGCCTTAAGAGGAGTGGTTGAGAGAGCTGGGGTTGTTCAGTCTGGAGAAGAGGAGGCTGAGGGGAGACCTTACTGCTCTCTACAATTATCTGAAAGGAAGGTTGTAGAGAGGTGGGTGCTGGTCTCTTCTCCCAAGGGACAAGTGATAGGACAAGAGGAAGCAGCCTCAAGTTGCACCAGAGGAGGTTTAGATTGGATATTAGGAAAAATCTCTTCACTGAAAGGGTTGTCAGACATTGGAACAGGCTGCCCAGGAAACTGTTTGACTCACCATCCCTGGACGTAAATGAGAGACATGTGGATTATCCAAAAAAGAATTAGATTGGGAAGCCTAGGTCAAAAAAAATTTTAAACTTCTAAAGAGGCACTTAAAATTATGGAGGTGAATGTGAGACTGAGATTATGAAAAAGCCCGTGCGCAACTCAGAAGTTCTTAAACTCCAAACCCTTTCTTAATGGACTGCAAAGTTTTAAACTGTCTACATACCACTTCTCGACATTTATTATCATGGGACTGGGAATACCCATGTAAGAGTCAATGTACCTAAATCACACACCTAATATGACAAATGTGCCATTAGATACGTATTTGGTAGAGATTAGAATAGTAGAGGGTTTGGTTTTATATTCTGCAACTTAAGTGTATACTTCCTCTATAAATGCCATGCAAGTCACCTCTACAGATCTTGGGAAATTTCTTGGTCCTCCTAAATTAGGATACACACCTCTATCCATTGATCCAGGAGGGTTCCAGAGGAAAATGCAAGATCTTTAACTCCACTTGGAATCTAATTTCCTTATCCTCCTTCTGAGTCTAGTCATCTAAACAGGTCTTGTGACGGAATATGAAAATTATAATATTGAGCAATCAAGAGTATTCTGCAGAAGGGCCACAACCTGCAAGACAATGGTCTTATGGAAGGGAATGCACTTGGGAATGCGCCTGGGAATGCGGTCTTTGTTTCTATGACTGCTTCCGCTTTTTAATATCTAATGCAAAATGTATTTACCTGTCAGGGATTAGGATCTCAAATGCCTCTTCCATCCCTCTCAGCTGAGAAACTCCCTCTGGCAGCAATTCAGGCACCAAATTGTCAAGGTGGAAAAACAGTACAAGAGATGGACACTGCTCAGCTGTTCTAGCCAGACCTCAATCCAGCAATTTCTGCTGCTAGTACTGCTGTGAGCAGAAAAACAGAGAGACTTTCTTGTCTCCTCTTTCTACAATTCCCTCCCTGCCAGCCTACCAATTGTGCTTCAGGTTGTGAAAGTCCTGTTTTAGATGGAGCCCGAAAACCCTTTAGTATGAGGTTTTTGACCATGACCTTGAAAGCTCTTGCATAAGCTGTTATCCAGAAGGAAGCTAGAATTTCCAAAATAATGTAAGCTGTCTCTGCCTGTTGGCAGCTGTGCCTATTTTGGAATTACAGCTCTGAGGCTTGTCCATGTATGTGGGGTTACTGACTTATCCCAGGTATCACATAAATTCACCAGCTTGGTAACACATGATCTCACAAAACATAGCATTCACAATGTAATTAAAAATGAAAAAAACTGAACAAATAACAAAAAACAACCCCCAACAATGAAACCCAAATCCTAGCATTTACCATACTTCTCTAATGAAAGCCTGAATCATCTTTAGCCAGTCTTCTGTAGAGAGAAAAATAATTTTCAGATATTCAGGGAAGACATTCAGTGTAAATCACAGAATGATAGGATAACTCAGATTGGAGGGGACCTTAGGAGGTCTCTAGTCAAAAATTCTCAAGGCAGGGGCAAGCTGTGAGATCAAACCAGATTACTCAGAGCTTTATACAGTTGACTAAACCTCTAAGGATGGACACTTTGAAAAAAAACCTTTGCACAACCTGCTCCAATGCTTGATGGTCCCCATGGTGAAAACATTTGTCCTTATATCCAGTTGGGTAGGCACTCCTATTGCTGTTTATAACTATTCCCATTTCAACGGATATCCACTGTCTCTCGTCCTCCTGCCTTCCACTGCTGTGAGGAGCCTGGATCTGTCTTCTTGATGACTTTCTCCCTGGTATTAGGAGAGTGCTGTTCAGTTCTGCCAAAGCTGCCTCTTTTCCAGCCAAACAAGTCCAGTGCCCTCAGTCTTTCCTCATCACATGTAGCAGCACCCCAGGCAGTCCTTAAAAAGGAAGTGTATCACATGGCTCAGAAGATGGGATCTCATGTAGCAGAAATAACAAAAGGAAAAACCACCTTGCATTAAGAGCATGAATTCCGTGTTTCCTGCTATGATGGTGTGCCCCCCCCTCCCCCAACCTGACCTTTTCCCATAACCCTGCTCAAGCGATGACCACCAGTGACGATCATGATGGATGCATCTGGTCGTGATGAATGCATTAGGCTCAGAGTGGATTTGGGGGGAGATGGATAACAACACAACAGCCAAGTGCTAATTTATAGCAATGCATCCACCTAACCACAGCACTGGTCAATGTCCAACTCAAGCCAAACCTGGAAGAAACAAAAATCTGTAGTTGGTATGCAAATATGACTATGAGTCAATCATCTCACCCCCATAAATAGTGAGCAGCCCAAGAGCCCTTTGAGATCTGCACGACAGTGGGCTGCATGCCAGGATCTCCCCTTGAGTAGGGATACCTCTCAAGGTTACTCCTCAAGGTTGAGAGATTCCTTGCCACATCAGATTCTCAGCAAGTGACTAATAGCATGCTGAAACTTTGAAACCTTAGCTAAGTATAAGGATTGATTGCGCATATATAATCCTTTAGACATAAATTGTTGACCAAGTCTGGGACTAAGTCTGGATCCAGCCTGTCATGAATGTGTGGTTTAGGCTGCTTTAACACCGTCAAGGATATTGGCAAAAGCAATTTTAATAGAAATTTATAAAAATGTGACTTAACAGAATTCGATGGCAAGGTTGACTCTATTACTTACTAAAACATACAAAGGAAAATCAAATTAGAATCAGATCAGAATGATTTATACAGAGAGACCAGAGAAACAAAAGGGTAAAGAGGACCCTCCTGTTGAGTCACGAGGTTCAGAATGGATCCCCTTGCTTTCTAAACTTCTCAGAGAGGAGTTAGGTGCAGCTGAATCCAGACTTAGTCTCAGACTTGGTCAATGGTTCATGTATAAGGGAAAGCAAAGGGTACAAGGAACAAATAAATCCTCCCATTGAGTCAAAAGGTTCAGAGAAGACTTGCTGGGTCCACTCCTAGTCCCAAATTTGGCCAATGTTTTATGTCTAGTGGAAGAAATAGAAAGATTAGGGAAGACCCTCCTGTTGAGGCACGAGGTTCAGAATAGACCCCCTTGCTTTCTAAACTTCTCCTCAGAGAGGAGTCTATGTGCGGCTAGATCTAAGATCTAATCCTAGTCTCCGACTTGGACAATGGTTTATATCTAAAGGATTCTATGTATTTAGCAGCAATCTAAGGTTCATTCACAGTTTAAGGTAAATCATAAAATTTTAGCAGCACTTAATCATGGATTAAAGATTTACAAAGTGAGTTAACAGAATTTACCACAATCACAACAGTGGCTTGATTACAGATTTGAAATGATAGTACTATACTTGCTATTGAGTACTCAAATTCATTCACACACACCCACAGAGACACAAATGTAGATAGATAGATAAATAGATAGGTAGATAGATATAAAGGTATATCTGTTAAAAATTCCCCCCAAGTTCTGTGAAAATACTCACTTCAAATGTTTCAGCATTTCTTAACGGGTGAGGGTTGAACCTCGAGGAGGAGAGGGTTTTAGCCCAGGTCCCATAGCCAGCTTTTGGCAGCAGTCCTCCAAAATTCACAAACTGGAGAGTTAGTGAAACTCTGAGAGGCGTCCCACTCAGAGGGAGATGCTGGTCACAGCCCACTACAGTCCAGGAGAGCTCAAAGGGTCTCACTTGGGACCGCTGTTTATAAGTTCGTAAGATGATTGGCTTTAGGCATCAGAAAGTTACTGGAAAGTTACTGGAATCCCAGTACCACTGGTACTGTTACCCTCGGGATACGATCCAGGTAAGGGATGTTCCAAGTCTGTCAGGGGATGACTGATTATTCACGCTTTCGTTACCCACCTCGAGTTGAGTAACAGGAGTGCTTGGTACAGTCAGTGCTGCTCCCCACCTTAGCTATGCAAAATTCCTGGTATGATCAAGGGATGCTTAACCACCCAACTCTTGTGGCACAAAGGCCTAGCTGGAATTCCTGCCATTGTAGAGTGGCCCAGGAAAAGGGGGGGGGGGAGGAATGCACAGCTGCACCTAGACTCCTCTCTGAGAAGGAGTTTCGAATGCAAGGGGTCCTTTCTGAACCTCATGACTCAATGGGAGGGTCTGCCTGACAGTTTTGTCTGACCCTGTCCTCTATGCAGTAAATAATCAAGTGTACCTTGCCATTGAATGTTGTTAAACCACTGTCGCATTTATGATTAAACTTTCTTAACTCACTATTTTATATCAATAAAACACATCATTGCTGCTCTCTTATGAGTGAAGTGCACTCTCACTCTATCCACAACACCTGCTGAATGCAGTTTGTTAGCATTGTAATGTTTAGTTGCAGTAGGTCAAATTTTATCCTGTCAAACTGATAAATAAACTGCTAGCTTTAATTCTTCCATTGTAGTGTTTTATGGCATCCATTTTACATGCCACAGCTGTCTTTAACAGAATATGAAAGATAGAGTAATGAGAAAATTAGAAATGAGAGAAAACAAATAAACATACTTGTTGAGATACTCTGACCAAAATAAGAGAAATTGAGTGATTGGCTAGAGGGGAATTAGCAGCCACAGAACTTTTCATGCTGCAATTTTGTGAATTGTCCCTATTTCTGAGTTAATTAGAAATAAAGTAAATTATGTAAAGTTTTGCATGATGCTCTTCCAACTAAGGTGAGCCATAAATGAATCATAATCTCATCTTTTCTCAACTTTGTGGCCATTAGTATTTTCTAGTGCTCTTTTTAATAGCTCTACTGCTCTTTGTTTTGGTGAGGGAAGGGAAGGGAAGGGAAGGGAAGGGAAGGGAAGGGAAGGGAAGGGAAGGGAAGGGAAGGGAAGGGAAGGGAAGGGAAGGGAAGGGAAGGGAAGGGAAGGGAAGGGAAGTGTTTAAAACAACTAATTTAAACTTACTTAAAAAAACACTTATGAGATATTGCAACATTTTGTAAAACATATCACAGTAGGATGAGACAGCCCCTTAGGTTTCACCCCTTGTCTCAGATCTCTGTATGTTTTGTACTGAGAAATGGATATTAAACCATATTCATCTTAGGAAAAGTACATCTTTTATAGAAGCCTGGCTGCATGTACATTTAGCAACTATTTTGTGAAATCTCTGATAGTTAAACAAAGTTCCCACAGACAGCTGAGAATGAATCATGAGAGAAAGTCTGTAACATTCTCCTGTCTTTGAAGTCTTTATAGTCTACACTAGAAATGCTTTCAGCTAACACAAACTGACAATTTCTGATTTTAAATACAGCCATCCAGCTGAAAGTGCATTCAAGAAGTTGTTTAAAAAGAAAAAAAACCCATGCTCCTGTTTGCTTTGTACTTCCAGTTTTAAAGGTGTGGATATCAAAGGAGAAAGAGCCTAAAAACACAATGGAGGGTTGGGGTCCTGCAAACTGCATTACATAGGAAGAACCTCAGACTCGGATGGAGTCAGGCTGAGTCTTACAGGTGATCTTGATCTACAGTGTTAGTGTAGGGTCACACTGGAAGTGTTTATAGTCTTGATGCCCTATGGCTAGAGTCATACTGCTGTTAGGGATTGCTGAACCAAATAGCCCAACAGAGGCAAGACTGACTCAGCTCCACGCCCAGGTCCTACCAGCAGCAAGGCCGGGCACATTTTCTCAATATATACACAGACAAATACATGTATTTAATACACACACGTATCTACCTGGCCAGCCACACAGACCAGCACAGACAGAAAACACAGCATTCATGCAAGCACAAACAGCATCAATGGCCTTATTCTGCTTCCCTCACTGGCTGAGCAGGCTTAAGATCCATTAGTGAGAAATATATCTATATACATCTATATGGATATTGTATCTGTGTTTGTATATGTATAATATGGATTTCCGCAGGAGCTGGACTTATACACTCAGTCTATGTACTAACTAACCCCTATGTCCTCATTCTCCCAGGTGCTGGCACCCAGGCACTCAAAGCCCCAAGGCATCTAACCCCACCTCCAGCTGCTAGTGCAGACCTGCCTTACACTAACATGCACACACACACACACATGCAGCTGATCCCTCCTGTTACTGTGCTTAGTCACCCAGTCTACTGAGTAGCTGGCTTTTGTATCCTCCCATCTCCAGTTGCCTCCTGAATAGAAACATGTTCACATGCAAATAAGTCAAACTCCAGACCTCAAAGTTTCTCCAGCTGGCCATGGTTTATGTGCAACCAGCCCTTTTTATCCTTTATGCCTCTATTTATCCTTGTTTAGTCCTCACCACACCACCTTGATCCCTCCCCTTTTCTGCCTCTTGTCCCTCCCTATATTGCGTTTGCATGGTAAGATTTTGGTAGTGGGGAGACTACAGGGGTGGATTCTGCGAGAAGCTGCTAGAAGCTTCCCCTATGTCTGATAGAGCCACTGGCCAAGGCTGAGCCAATCAGCGACGGTGGTAGAAGCTCTGTGATAACATGTTTACGAAGGGGAGAAAAAACTGTGCAACACCAGCAGCAGTCAGAAGAGAGGAGTGAGAATATGTGAGAGAAACAACTCTGCAGACACCAAGGTCAGTGAAGAAGGAGGGGGAGAAAATGCTCCAGGCACCGAGCAGAGATTCCCCTGCAGCCCATCGTGAAGACTACGGTAAGGCAGGCTGTCCCCCTGCAGCCCATGGAGGTCCACGGTGGAGCAGATATCCACCTGCAGCCCATGGAGGTCCACAGTGGAGCAGATATCCACCTGCAGCCTGTGGAGGATCCCATGCCTGAGCAGGTGGATGCACCCGAAGGAGGCTGCAACCTCATAGAAAGCTTGTGCTGGAGCACACTCCTGGCAGGACCTGTGAAACCATGGAAAGAGGAG
This sequence comes from Gavia stellata, assembly GCF_030936135.1. Lineage (NCBI taxonomy): Eukaryota > Metazoa > Chordata > Aves > Gaviiformes > Gaviidae > Gavia > Gavia stellata. The sequence continues at coordinate 19,684,190 of NC_082597.1, read as the reverse complement.
TCCATGCTGGAGCAGGTTTGCTGGCAGGACTTGTGACCTCGTGGGGTACCCATGCTGGAGCAGTCTGTTCCTGAAAGACTGCACCTCATGGGAAGGACCCACATTGGAGAAGTTCATGGAGGACTGTCTCCCGTGGGAGGGACCCCACGCTGGAACAGGGGAAGAGTCTGAGGAATCGTCCCCTGAGGAGGAAGGAGTGGCAGAGACAGCATGTGATGAACTGACCACAACCCCCATTCCCTGTCCCCCTGCTCAGCTCAGGGGAAGGACATAGAGAAAATTGGGAGTTAAGTTGAGCCCAGGAGGAAAGGAGGAGCAGGGGGAAGGTGTTTTAAGATTTAGTTTTTATTTTCTTATTAACCTACTCTGATTTGATTGGTAATAAATTAAATTAATTTTACCCAAGTAGGGTCTCTTTTGCCCGTGATGGTAATCGGTGGGTGATCTCCCTGTCCTTTTGACCCATGAGCCTTTGGTTATATTTACTCTCCCCCGTCCAGCTGAGGAGGGGAGTGATAGAGCGGCTTTGGTAGGCACATGGCATCCCGCCAGGGTCAATCCACTACACTCCCCCTAACATCCCATAAAAAGTCTTGTACAATCCCAAAATATTCTTCCCCTGCATCCCATAGTGTGTCCCATACCCCTAGGCAGTCACCACACTCAGTATGAAAGGTAACCTGGAGAGAAGCTCCTACTGTCTCATGGTGATGGGTGTATCCTGGGCCGTGGGGCTGACGCTCTCCTGGGACAGACCTGGAGAAGCCAGGAAGGGACTTGCTCTCTGACTGGGTTGTTGGGGTTCCTCCACCCACCCTTGTTCCTCTCTGTTCCTCTGTGCATGTAGAGTGGAGCTTTTTATCACATAACTTAGCTCTTGCCCCTGCAGGGACCTCAGTCCAAAATAAAGATCCCCTAAAAGCCATTTTTGCAGCTGTCCTCCCCTTCTAAAATACCTAAGTATCTATCTGGTATTTCAATACCTTGTCAGGTATTTCAATAAGAGCTTACATCTCTTTGTGTTCATAGACATGGTATAATCTGCTGCATACTGACATTGTGGAATGACTGGCTATATAATTATCAGCAACATTCCATCAGGTTCACAAGTCAGGCATTCATCATCCACTTTCACAAAGGAGAAAGGAAAAGTTACTACTACTCCATTTTTCCTTAATGGATGAAACAGGAAATCTAAAATAATTTTCCTCTTGATAGTAAGATTTGAACCTAAAGAGGTCTTAAACTCACAGACAAAAAAACCCAAATATAAATTAAAAATTACTCTTAAGAATAAAATGCATGCTAAATATACATAGTCAAGAACACGTCCAACTGAAACATCATCCCTGCAAAATAACTGAAAGGATTGCTACCATAGAAAATGGGAAACATTTCAAGTTACAAAACTGCTAGCACAGAAATTCACATAACCTTATCTATGCTTTGTGTTCTTCAAACATTACACTTCAATGACCTGAAAAACAGAGAAGCCTTTTCTGCTCTTTGGATTGCCAAAATTCTAGTATTAAGTTCAAAAAAAATTCCAACTACATGACTACAGGACATGCAGACTTCCCCAAGAAGGGAATTGAAACTGGGCTAGTCACATCATCAGCTCTTTTTATTCAATATTTATTAAGCTGAGACAAAGAAAATCATCCACTTCCAGGTACATGCACAAGTAAGAACCTGAAATTAACAGTACTTTTTTTCTTAAAAATTGTTTTAATTAGAAGTGAAAAATAATTAAATCTTAAAGAGTAAATGGAATGGTCTTAAGTTGTGAGTATGTCCATTTACCTTTCTGGGTCTTTCTAGGTTTTTAGGCATGATCTGCAGATATTTTAAATTTGTGTAAAGACATAGTGGAAAGGAAAAGGGGACGTAGGAAAAAAAAACTACTCTCTTGCCTTGGTCTTTTGAAGAAGAGTAACCAGCCCATATCCTGCTTTCACACAAAGAAAGGGAAAATAGAAAGGGACATTTAAGTAGCTATTAGTAAGGAAGCCACCAGATAGATGGTTGTTTGGTATTTTAAAAGGCGGGGGAAGGGAGAGGGAGAGGGAGAGGGAGAGGGAGAGGAGAGGAGAGGAGAGGAGAGGAGAGGAGAGGAGAGGAGAGGAGAGGAGAGGAGAGGAGAGGAGAGGAGAGGAGAGGAGAGGAGAGGAATAGGGAAAAATTAAAAGAAGAAAGAAGAAAGAAGGAAGTCAGAAGTATTGCAATCACAAGCCCTTGTTCTTGTGGGGGACTTCAACTTACCGGGCGTCTGCTGGAAATATAACACAGCAGAGAGGAAACAGTCCCAGAGGTTCCTGGAGTGTGTGGAAGATAACTTCCTGACACAGCTGGTAAGGGAGCCTACCAGGGGAGGTGCCCTGCTTGACCTGCTGTTTACAAACAGAGAGGGTCTGGTGGGAGAAGTGAAGGTCAGAGGCCATCTTGGGCTTAGCAACCATGAAATGATAGAATTCTCAGTTCTTGGCCAAGTAAGGAGGGGGATCAGCAAAACCACTACGATGAACTTCCGGAGGGCAGACTTTGACCTGTTAAGGACACTGGTTGAGAGGGTCCCTTGGGAGATGGTCCTGAAGGGCAAAGGGGCCCAGGAAGGCTGGACCTTCTTCAAGAAGGAAATCTTAAAGGCACAGGAGCAGGTAGTCCCCATGTGCCGTAAGAAGAACCGGCGGGGAAGATGACCAGCCTGGCTGAACAAGGAGCTTTCGCTGGGACTCAGGAAAAAAAGGAGAGTTTGTCATCATCTTTGGAAGAAGGGGCAGGCAACTGAAGAAGAATACAAGGTTCTTGTTAGGTCATGCAGAGAGGGAATGATAAAGGCAAAAGCCCAACTAGAGCTCAATCTGGCCACAGTAGTAAGGGATAACAAAAAATACTTCTATAAATACATTAACAACAAAAAGCGAGCCAAGGAGAACCTCATCCTTCATAGGATGCGGGAGGCAACATTGTCACCAAGGATGAGGAAAAGGCTGAGACACTTAATGCCTTCTTTGCCTCAGTATTTAATAGCCAGATCAGGTATCCTCGGGGTATTCAGCTCCCTGAGCTGGAAGACAAGGATGGAGAGCAAAATAAACTCCCCATGGTCCAGGAGGAAGCAGTTAACGACCTGCTATGCCACCTGGACACTCACAAGTCTATGTGGACTGATGACATCCACCCAAGGGTGCTGAGAGAGCTGGTGGAGGAGCTTGCCAAGCCACTCTCCATCATTTATCAAGAGTCCTGGTTAACAGGGGAGGTCCCAGGCGATTGGAGGCTTGCCAATGTGACGCCCATCTCCAAGAAGAGCCGGAAGGAGGATCCAGGGAACTACAGGCCTGTCAGCCTGACCTCGGTGCCAGGGAAGATTATGGAGAGGTTCAACTTGAGGGTGCTCACAGGGCACGTGCAGGACAACCAAAGGATCAGGCCCAGCCAGCACAGGTTCATGAGAGGCAGGTCCTGCTTGAACAACCTCATCTCCTTCTATGACCAGGTGACCCACCGAGTGGATAAGGGAAGGGCTGTGGATGTTGTCTACCTGGACTTTAGTAAAGCCTTCGACAATGTCTCCCACAGCATTCCCCTGGAGAAGCTGGCGGCTCGTGGCTTAGACAGGTGTACTCTTCGCTGGGTAAAAAACTGGCTGGACAGCCAAGCCCAGACAGTCGTGGTGAATGGAGTTAAATCCAATTGGCAGCCGGTCACAAGTGGAGTCCTCCAGGGCTCAGTTTTGGGACCAGTCTTCTTTACCTATGTATTTATCGACTATCTGGATGATCTGGGGATTGAGTGCTCCTTCAGAAAGATTGCATATGACACAAAGTTGGGTCGGAGTGTTGATCTGCTTGAGGGTAGGAAGGCTCTGCAGAGGGATCTGGACAGACTGGATCGATGGGCCGAGGCCAATTGTATGAGGTTCAACAAGGCCAAGTGCCGGGTCCTGCACTTGGGTCACAACAACCCCATGCAATGCTACAGGCTGGGGGATGAGTGGCTGGAAAGCTGCCCTGCAGAAAAGGACCTGGGGGTGTTGATTGACAGCCAGCTGAGGATGAGCCAGCAGTGTGCCCAGGTGGCCAAGAAGGCCAACGGCATCCTGGCCTGTATCAGAAATTGTGTTGCCAGCAGGAGTAGGGAGGTGATCGTGCCCCTGCACTTGGCGCTGGTGAGGCCGCACCTCGAATACTGTGTTTCGTTTTGGGCCCCTCACTCCAAGAAGGACATTGAGGTGCTGGAGTGTGTCCAAAGAAGGGCAACGAAGCTGGTGAGGGGTCTGGAGCACAAGTCTTATGAGGAGCGGCTGAGGGAGCTGGGGTTGTTCAGTCTGGAGAAGAGGAGGCTGAGGGGAGACCTTATCGCTCTCTACAATTACCTGAAAGGGGGTTGCAGACAGGTGGGTGTTGGCCTCTTCTCCCAAGTGACGAGTGACAGGACTAGAGGAAATGGCCTCAAGTTGCGCCAGGGGAGGTTTCAGCTGGATATTAGGAAAAATGTCTTTACTGAGAGAGCAGTGAAACAGTGGAACAGGCTGCCCAGGGACATGGTGGAGTCACCCTCACTGGAGGTGTTCAAGGAACGTGTGGACGAGGCATTGTGGGACATGGTTTAATGGGCATGGTGGTGTTAGTTGATGGTTGGAGTTTATGATCTCACAGGTCTTTTCCAACCTTACTGATTTTGTGATTCTGTGAAAGAAAGAAGAAGGAAGAAGGAAGAAAGAAAAAGGAAAAATGGAAAAAGAAAAAAGAGAAAAGAGAAAAGAAAAAAGGAAGAAAGAAGAAAGTAAAAAAAAAAAAGAATTATTTCTGCATTAATAGAACTGGAAGGGACTTGAGAAAAGAATCAGGATATCAGGGACCTCATACTGAAGATAAAAGTGTTTATCTTAAACTGAGAGCAGGTCTCAGTACAGGCAGCAACAAAGCCATGCCAGGGGAGTCACATAACCTTAATTATACCTCCATATTCTTCAAAAGTGACACATTCTCATCAGTGACTAGAAAAATCAAGGGGTAATGTCTGCTGTAAGAATTATTTCAGTTCTGTTGCCAAACTCCCAGAGCATATCCAATAGAATGTATTACTTTGCAACAGTCCACTTTTCCCTCCTTTAAGACTATGTACTTTTAACTCGGAAACATAAGTGTTAACACATTATACCTGAAGTTTCCTTATTCTGAACAGCTCAATTCCTAATAAAACATTACTACCATTTTGCTCAGCAGTATGGCTAGTGTTACTCTGAAGTCACTAAATTGCGGACCAGAAATTAAGCTTCCCATACATCAAGGACTGATCAAGACCTCATGAAAATCTTTTTTTATTTTTGTCTTCAGTCTCACAAAACAGAATGGCAAAGGTCTGTGACAAATACATTTCACTTAAACATGGACAAGCCAGCTCAGGATTTTTTTTCCCCTTTTTGTTTTTAGTTCTATATTTCTGTGGTCCTCAAAATTTCTTCTGTGCAGAAATCAAGCCTATATATATAAGTTTCTAGATTCCACTTAACTTCTGAACAATTTTTATCAAAATCTCCTTTGAAATATCATTCTTTCAACAAAATGAGGCAGTTGCAAAATTCTAGGTGAACAGGGGCATAACTGAAATGACTCCAAGCAACCGGAAGCGTTTTTTTCCTTGCACAGACAAAGATGTCAGGACTTCTGAATATGCTGTTGTGGATACATTCTTAGCAAACAAGATATTTCCTCTGAAAAAGCTGACCAAACCTGAGATCTGCCCTATAGAAACCAATAGGGAATCAGAGGGCCTCAGGCATTCCACAAAACTAGGTTCTTGTTATGGAGATTGATTAACTTAACTTAGCAGAAATCGGAACAGCTTGTAAATGTGCTACAGGGCAAACTCTCATTTAATGAAAGTTTCTCAGAGTCATTGGACCAAATTTTTCCTGTACAATTTTGCTGAAGTTGCACCAATACCAATGAAGTAAGATTCTGCCTCCTGCTCTGTGTTTTATTTTAAATGAAAATACTAAATACAGGAAAATGGAGAGTGTGGGAGAAGGAAGTAAAGCATATGAAAATATATCTCATAGGACAGGAAAGAATTAGTGTAGCTTTATTCTCAAATCAAAATCTGTTGAGTTTATTTACGTTATCATTTTCTTCATATCTACTTCAGCATAAGAGAGCAGAGCTCATTCTGTGCAGAGATATCCTAGAGATGTCCTAGAGATAGGGTGTTCCAAATGCTTAACCACTGTCTTGTGCAGTAAATTATTGTGAGAAAAGTATTTAACCCACGAATTACACCAACACAATGCCATCAAACCACCCAAAGGCTGCTTCAGCTTTCTCCCTTTAGCAAGATTGACTACGTTTCATTTGTCTGAGTCTTCTGAGCAATGGAGTGAATACTCACAGCATCTCTACAAACAGAAATTCTGAGTCTGATGCATCTGTGCAAGAGCATGTGCTTTCATCTGCAATATGATCAGTCCTCCATCCTCCAGCAGGAGGAGAATCGGCAGCTAGCTATAAAGAGAATTTCCTCTCATCTGTCTAGTGAACCAGGCCTCAAAGAAAGCAAAGAAGCTAGGATCTCCTGTTTGCCTATTCCCTCCACCAAGAACAACTAAGCAGGTTGTCATTTTCAACCAACAAGTGGAGCTGGGGCCCCCAAAATGTTATTACTTATCTATTCGAGAGTACATCAAAAACAGCTATCTTGAAAATACATTATTTAAACTGCAAAAAGCAAGTGTTCAAGTGCTAAGAACCAGTAGATTCCTGTTCTCTGTAGAAGCTAAATTCATGCTTCTAGCACGTTCTCCCTACACAGGGAGAAAAAGAAACCCTTTGTGGAAGTAGTATCCTCCAGTGTAATTACGAAAGTGCTTGAAAGAAAGTTATGGCTTCAGAACTTCCACTCTTGTGCACGCATAAACACACACTCACAGCCTGCTTTCCCAGGCTTCTTGCATGCAGCAGGCATTCTCACATACAAACCCGTTTTCCAATACACTCAGGTTGAGCCAGCAGTCAGTGTGCCTTAGCTCTGACAACTTCTTGTAGACTGGGTAAGAAAACATTGGTTTACTAGTGACTTGGCCAATTAACAAGGCAAAAATCACAAATAATTTTTGTGATTTTTTAAAAGTCTTACACTGAATCTCTACATTAGAGATGTTAGATGCTTCCCAGTTTCAGAAATATTGTTAAGGTAACTAGATACTGGTTTCAGAAAAAAAAATGTTGCCTTTTTGTTGGTTACAGCCATGGGCAGGAAGTGATTCTACGTCTATTGCCATACAAGCTTAATGGTTCAGTGTTCATTTTCTAACCCTTTTGTTTCTTCTGTACTAATGCAGTGGCTTAACCTTTTTGCACATTATCAAGTGTGAAGATCTCTTAAAAGACTGAATCTCCATTTCATATGAAAGTAATTACAGTTTGAAACAGCTGAGAAACAAAAACTTGGATTATTTTTGACAACATTGTAACAGGCTTTTTGCATATGGTGATATAACAATAGCCTTTGAGTTCTGGGTGGAGCCAGATGACTGTACTATTAAAAATATCTTGAATATGCAAGTGTGCATATCCGTGACAAAACTTTTTATGTGCCACAGGTGCAAACAGTAGAGATGACACAATTCCCTGGAGTTTTCATATCTCTGCTGATGATCCCAGACATAACAGATTCTGAACTAAAACTTCTTCAATATTTCTAGGGTAGCTTTTGTATGTATTCACAACAACTTTGAAAAAAAAAAACCTATTAAAAGTCAGGCAGAAATATTGCTTTTTCTTATTATGTGTTGCTTTAAAATAAACAGGACATAACAAATATGAGATCATTGCACATCATAAATTTATATGATCATTTTTTAAGCAAATAATTTCTATAAAATGGAAGGTGGGGGTTTTTTTACTAATATGAATTTTATGGTTTTGTTAAATTAAAATGAATTTTAAATAAATGGAACGAAGTTGCATAGTATTTATTGTCAATGGTAATAATAAAATGAAACACACACAAACTTCTAGTTCGTAGTCAACTTAGTGAACATTTTTGTTAAGAATATATCAGGGAAAGGTCAATTTTTACACATGAATAACTTGAATTTGTATTTCAGATTCATATGCTTTAGTCCCTGCAGCAAAACTTTCAACTGAGCAGAAAATATTTTTCCAATGAGCCATTTACTAAAACAATCACATAAATGTAGTTTTAACACTGCATGAACTATCATTGTGACAATTTGCCATGATTTAACTTTCAAAATTGAAATTGCTGACATGATGACAAAAATGACAAATAACAAGAGCAAATACATTACAGGAAAGGGCAGCATTCCTTTTGTAATTGTCACAGAATTGTATCAAATGGACATATAGCTCCTGTTGTGGATAATTATCTCATACCTTTGTTTGATTCCAGTTTCATACTGTGTATAATAACTTACAGCTCTTGGAAAACAAGTGTCACCTCCCCCAAACAGTGCATTTCCAGTCCCAGATAGTTCTTCATGTTATTGCTTAAAGTCTTCATTCCCAACATTTTATTTTGCATAAGTTATGTTTTCCATTATTTGTTTCCCTATATATTTACAGGGTATTTTTAAATAAAACAGCTTTAGTAACCTCAAAGTATTAGCAATTTCTCACCTTCTTTTAAAATATTCTCTAGAAAATTAAGAAATAAGGAATTTTATAATATCTTATTATTTATTATAATTTAATACAAAGATTTCTTAGTATTGAGTAATTCTTTTTTAGTTATTAAAAGAAACTATTGACTCAAGAACACACTTTTCCACCTATGTAAAGAGAATTAAAGGATGTGTATAGCTTGCCCCAGAAACAGGCATTCTTACTGTTGTGAGATATAATTGTTCCTTTATAAAGAAGTACATATCTAATTTAATAGAACTGCAGATAGGTCAACAGAGGATCTAAAGATAAGAAATGCTTTACAAACTATTAGAGTAATCATTTGTCTCCTATCAACTCCTATTCTAAATAGACTTAAACGCTGCACTGAAAACAAGTTTGTTGTTAAATGTAGATTTTTTCTTCACTATACTTCCTGAAAAGAATTTGCATTATAGTTTTCTCCATTTTCCAAGCCGTAAGATAATCAAACCTTTTTTTAAATAGGAAGGTAAAAAGAAACTGCATGAAAACTACTTTGTGAGGGAAACTAGTCTTGTGAAAAGAAACAAAAACCCAACAAAAAATCAATTAAAAACCAAAACAAAACAAAACAAGTTTTTATCCTGAAAAGTGACTTTTGCATGCACCTAACTCATCTAAAAAAAACCCGGAAGCTTAAAGTGTTGAAAATGTGCCCCCCCCCCCAGACTATAAACATGTATTTGAACATGACCATTTTGAATTTTAGAATTTCTAAAGTTTTCAATTTCATTGTTATTTTGCATAGGGTGGGAAAAAGGAAAGTTGTTTTCTGATAAACTGCTATGCATACATAGACTAGCTTTGATGGAAAGGAACATGATATAACTATTCTTGACTTAATAAACAACATGCATGTGAAAATTTGAACCGAATTAAATATTTGAAAATATTAATTTCTGGAGGAATATTTTTTTAATTTCCCATTTGTTTACTTATACATATTCAAAGTTATTACCAATCTATTCTCTTTTCATGCAGCTTATTAGACATTAGAATCACAAGAGTCTGATTTTGTTCTGCACGAAACTAGCAAGAAATAAACTTTTAAAGAAATGAATCTTACTCTGATATTCACCTTTTTGCGGTTTATGACAATATAATGATGAATTGTCTTGCAGTAACACTCACTGAAGTCATGAAAGGTTAATAACTCATTTAAACATTCATTACATGTCCCTATCAAAGTCATCTTAATTTCACAAAGACATCTACGTTTCTCTTTAGGGAAACACTCTCTCAGGATTCAAGTGTGATTCTTTATTAACAAAATGGCAAGTGCAAAGTTACATGTCAAAACCCTGACTGATGATGCTGCAAATTGGTTCTTCCACCAAAGCAGAAGACTTTAAATTACTGCTTTTTAAAGGTGTGCTCCCTCAAAGGCAATTAATGCATCAGTTGTCAGTCAGGATTATTTAATTTCCCAGTGAGGGCTAAGAAAATGGGCATAGCAGATTGATGAACAGAACATGTTGGTGCCCACAAAAGAATTCTAATAATGCTGCTGGTTTTCTATCTTTATTGGGTCTAAAATTTAAGAATTGAAAGTTCAGTGTGTCTGTAGTATTTAGAAAGTTGTTTACAAAAAAAACCAAAAAAACCTCCAAAAACCCAAAAACCTGAGCTTCCTAGGAACATATTTTTCTTAGGCATGGATAACTTTCCCCATACAAGTCAGAAATAAGCATGATAAAATTGCTATTTGCAGTATATCTGTTTTGTTATTTATCTTTTTGACAAGCTATGTCCCAGCCAGCCCTATCTCAAGATGAACAATAGTTCATCTAAAAGTTGTAGGCAACCAGGATTTAAATATCTTTTATAGTGTGATTCAGGGCAGTGATTTTAAACTGGTGTCGTATGCCTTAGGAACGTCATAATGTTCTGAAATAAGGAGTCTTTGCATCTACATTATTAATTTTTCCTAGTTCAAATCAGAAGTGCACTTCGGATTTGCACTTTGGAGTGAATCTTTAAGTTGAATCCACTTAAATGCTGTTCATTTCACATTGTGCAGCATTCTCAGAGTGCATCAGCTAGATTCCTTGTAGATGAAATTAAATTGGAAATTGTGATACAGGATACCTAATGCACTCTGACTGTTATCAGTCCTTCAGCCCGTAAGACCACACTAAACCCAGCCTGAAGTATACTCTCAGAAATGATAACAGTGTGGACATCAGGGTCTTAACAACAGCTATTGCAGTGTATAAATCCATTCCGACTGAACCACATCATTTGCTTAATGTATACATAGCTCAGATCTCTCCTGCTGGTACTGTTCCACTTGTCATTGTATAGACAGTTTTCCAAAATACAAATATTTATGCACATATGCAAAGGGCACTGTAATTGAAGTAAATTCAGAGAAGTTGAGAAACAGAAGCCATGCAGAACAACTTTGGTGTGGAAACATTCATCCCAGTTATGTTTTCCTCCTTACAAGTCCTGATGCCTTAAAAAATGAAACAGCATAGAAACAGAACCCTGCCTTTCAACGGAATAAATGTTTGCTGTGTACACAGATGGGATTTGATAAACCCAGAGGGGTGACTTACAGATAAGCACATGTGTAAGTTTTCTAGAAAAATGAGGCCATATGCAGTAGCATTCCATTCTCCGAATAAACATGATCATCAAAATGGCTTTGCTGACATTTGTCAGATTAAAATTTGCAGTATGTGATATTACTTACATTTATTGTTTTTCATTTTATTGAGTCACAATTCAGTTTTTCAGCCCTCCAGTAACAAAATGCAGTGTTTCCAAAGATAGCAAAACAGATTTAAGTAATTTAACTTTAAACATCTTAAACATGCTGAGTTGTTTGAGAAATTCTTATCAGAAGAACATAGTGTTCCCTTGAAACTGAAGCTGTTGTATAATGGAGTGTAAATAATAAGGTATCTTCACATATTCCCTCAACCAGACATTTTATATCAGAACAGGGACCAAAACATCCTACATATTTAGAAAATACAGAAGGCTGTAAACTGAAAAATAGAAAAATACGTAAGACAACATGAGTTTAACTTTTCACACTGGAGCACTTGTGTTCTGCTTAACCAACAAGTAAAAGAAACTACCATTTCATTTTCTACTTTCTCCCTTCAAAGACTTCCAAGAAAGAATGGATGTTTGAAATATAATGCAAATTACATAGGTTTTGGTAATCCTTACGGAAGTTCATATTGCATTGAAGAAAGAATGCATTATCTTTCAAGAATCTAGTCCAAAAGGCATGTAGACAATAACATGCTGCTTTTACGGTCCAGGCCGCAAGACCCTTTTACTTATTCCAAGCCATAGCTATCACAAGGATGCATAAATAAAGACCATGTGGCCAGGTAAATGTGTAAAACAGATGCTGTTGAAGCATCTATCCATTAAGGATGGAATCATAGAATAATTTATAGAGTATATCAATTTCATATATTGAAGCATTTTAAAAGTATTTTTAAGTGTGAGCAACAGGATTGTATACAAGCACACAATTCTTTAGAAAAATACTTAATTGAATAGGGATACTATTCATGTTGCACTAATGCCAAGAACTTTTTGTTTTCTGCAAACTTATTTCCAAATTTGATGAAAAGGTCATTTTTTAACATAAAAATGTACCAAATTAAATTTAATTGTATGTCCTTATATCTTATTAATATTTATATTCAAAAGGTCTATTATTATGTGTATATAAATATACTTTGACAGTCTTTGCATTTCTTTTCTAGAACATGGCACATAGCTGACAAGGACTGAAAGCCACTCTTAATACACTTGGCCATGTATAGTAAAATAATTAATACCATGTTTCTTACTGGAAGGTTTGTCTGAGGAAGTACTGTTTTCTGAATCATCTATATTGTGGCATCTGACTCACTTTAAAATTCATTTTTATCTGAGTCATCTTATTCTTTTTGCAACTTGACAGAATAGCTTGAGCTAAGCTTGAGCTATTGTTAAAGATACAAAACATGTTTTTAATTCTTCAGCATGTGAAAAGTTCCTTGCCTGATAACAAGCTTTTCCCTCATTCATTTCCTCCAATATTAAAAGTGGTTCTGTTTTCACTACACTAATCTCCACACATTTACTCAGTTTCTCATAAAAAATCATCCAGATTTAAAACTGTTAGAAAAGAAAATAATCCCTGACTTCTGCACTTGTTATGTTTCCTTCCTGTGGGTGGCCTTTGTGTTGTTCCCTTTCTGAAAGGCAGAATTTACTTCATGGATCAACAAGAGGAGAAAAATTTCTTTGCATAAAGATGGAGCTGAAGCAGACGACAGTTGCATTCTGAAATCACATGGATGGAAGCCTCCTTCCCCTGTTTCATGACTATGTAAAAGACTTGAATATCTTTAGAATAGAAATCATAACCAGTCAGCCAAACAGTTTTGGAAAAACAAGTTATCTTTGAAGAGGGTTATACAACACCCTTGGGCTGGGGTGATATTCTGCCAGACCGTCATTCTCCAGGGTGACATGAATGCTGCCAATTTTTATCCTATTCCAGGGAAGAAACTTGCAGGCTTGACACAGCTTTTGCATATAACAGCTTTTCTGAAATTCTACCTTTTAATTCAACTTATTCCAAAGATGGTGTCACTCATGGCCAAACAGTTCTTTATCTTCAAATACATATTTAACTGGAAAGCTGGCAGGAGGAATAGAAGGAAGAACCAGGCAGGAGTTAAAAAAAGGGGGGGTTGATACATTTTTATAAACTGACTCTCATAAATATACTTTTTAATACATGTAGTTTTCCTTCAGAAAAAATGGAATTTCCCCCCATCCCAACAGCAAGCAAACCACTGAGGTTTGCACAAAACTCAGGGATCAGAATATAAACATCTGCTATGGTCGTGTTTCTGGGTCTTGTTTCTGGATGTTGGGACTAAGGATGCTGTAATCTTATGAACTTTTTCCTGCCATTAAAGCTCAGACAAAGTTGACCTCCATGGCATCCTTTCAACGGGCGTGACATCTCTGACTTTTTATCTGTCGTCCTCTTCAGAACTGACATAATTCTGTATTATTTCTGGAACGGATAGAGCAATCATTCATGGAAATATAAAACAAGGATATTTGGAGCACCAAGTCAATTTTCTTCCAGCACTGTAAATGCTTTGTGTATTTCTGTGTTCTATTTAAATATGGGAAACAAGTTCTGATCCCACTGAAAACAGAAAACTACTTGTCGTTAGTCTCAATGAGAGTAGAAATGACAGGAGACAAGGCAAGGCAAAGAGAGGAGAAGGGAAATGATCTTGTTACTGTTCAGACACAAATATTAAATTAAAACTATGAACATTCCAAAGGGAAGCTACTGCTGGGAAATCACACACTATGCAGATTAAAATGCATTTGTTTAAAATGCCTAAGTTCCCTGGCACTTTTAAAGGAAGAGTTTTATCTTATGAAAACACAAAAAGCAACTGGAAAGCCTTTGAGGATTTAATAATGAAGCACACTTTTCCCTCCAATGCTTTGTTTCACATGTTAAAAATTTACAATAATGTAAAATGTATATTTGGATGAGTTTTAACAAATTGCAAATAGGAATGACAGAAATGTCAAAATCTGCAAACACAAGGGGTTGCTCCTTTACTGGAGAGGTTTCTCTGTAGGCCAAAGATGAAGGAGATAATGAATTTGGAAACCAGCTTGCCCCTTTCCATTAGTGTCAGCAAGGTCAAGGAAAGACAATATGCATAAGAAAACACACAATATGTTTCTCTTATCTTCCCTGGACTGGGAAGTGGTAGGTCCTTATAAACATTTTCAAAAGGAATCACACAAACTTTAGCTATCAGAGCTACGGTCCCTAGTCTGATTTTTGCCTTTTCATCTAAATGTTTTTTGCTTAATTCTGTGCCTTTACTTAGCCAGTGACATTCTTTTGTAAGACCAAAGCTACCTAGCAGTGACCTTAAACTTAAGGAAATCTTAACAGCTCTGAAGTCAGTCTCTGGATTCCCAAGGAACTGGAGGAGCAGTGATCAACAGAGACCTGTACTTTTAAAGTATTCACAGCAGATGTAAAACAGTGTAGTTGTAGAGCAGAAGAGAATATAGGAGGAAGTGTGTCATGGGGGGGGAAGTAAGTCATGAGCATGATGCAGGGATGTGAGTTGAGTGTCTGACAGCCTCCTGAAGTGTTTGAACCACTGGATTATTAGGTATTTTGATATGAGGCTTTCTTAATTCCTCTTGCAAAACAGCTCCGCTAATGAAACACGTAATGATCCTTTCTTACTAGTACTTAGCCAGACCGCTGGACTATGATAAGTATTTTAGATTTTCACCAGCTCAATAGACCGATTATACACTTTTGCCTGAAGTCCGTATTTTCTGTCTAAACCAGGCTTCTTCCCCTGTATGCTGTCAAAAAAACGCAGCCCAGGAAAACCTCGTATTTATACCATGCACAAGGATAGCATTCACAACCCAGGATCCTGAGTGGAGAAAAGCATCCACAGTGAGAGATTACTTCAATTCTTGCATTCTGCACCCAGGAAAGCAACTGAACCCTAACTCTTCTTGCATTTAGTTCAGCTTTATCAGCTTCCCACTCAACAGATCACTGAGAAACCCATTCTGAAGTGCTTACTTTCCTCATATACAATATAGTGAGCTTAGGTACTTAATTTTGTCCTGAGGATTCAGCTAAGCAGCGAATTACCTCACTTAAATTTTGCATGAGCATTACAAATTTTTCAAATATTGGAATGCACAGGAAAGACTATGCATGTCTCACAACTCACTTCAAATCCCAAAACAGTTTCAGTGTAGTGTAAGCTATTTATAGGTCATGTACTTCCCCTTTGCACAACATAAAATCATTGACAGAGTGCACAAACACAAGTATTTAAAAGAAGATATCAAGAGAAGTATAAAAAGTGAATCACTATACAAGGAATAAGTCTGTTTCCTTTAAAAGGTGTATCGGGAGCAACTTGGTAATATTTCAGTGATCCCAGCAACATCACACTCAGTTATAGCATCTTTAAAGCTACCAGCCATGTAGATTGGTTCTTCACACTCATTATGCACAGTGCCTTAAACTTATATTCTGTGTCTTTTAAGTTGTAGAATACAAGGTGGTTGGAGGTTAATATCAGGTTTCCTAAGTGCACTAGCTTTGGAAATTGGCATGCCATATCCCTTTAGGATTCAAGCAGATTGAACAGAACACAAAAGTGCTTTGCATATATTAACTCAGCAACTCTACAAATCAATTCACGTGTAACTTAACAGGAGACAAATATCAGCACAACATTTCAAGAGAAAGCTGATGCGGGCTTTAAATCTGAAAACAGGAAGGATGGTTTGAAGAGAGGAGCCTGAAGAAGAAAGGATTTAGGGAGGATAAAGTGTGCTCAGCAGATGAAAAGTAGTTCAAGTGAGACTGAAAGCAGAATGTGCTACAGACATTGTCAGGCAAAAGGCAGAGTGAACCAAAGTAGCCAACAAGAAAGATGGAGTATTAAATATGTGTATACATGCATATATACCTATATGTTTCTACATCTAGTTAGGCAATTATAGGTAGGAATTACCTGTTCAAAAACACACATGTGCTGTGTTTGTTCTACATCTAGCACTGGCTTTCATGAGAAGTGGTCACTGTTCCTCCTCCCAGACATGGCACAGGTGCCTTTAAGAGCCTATGTCCTGATTTCCAGCTCCTTCAAAGTCCATGCATAATGCAACCACAGGATGTTCCTGTCTCCATTCTGTCATCCCTGGTACAGGCATGCCAAGGAGTTTTGGAAGGACAGAAAAAGGTGAAGGAAGCCTTTACAGAAGAGGAGTGTCCGAGGCCAGACATGTGCAGGAAGTGACTGCAGCCGCAGGGTTAGGTTGGGAGGAAATAAGTATATTTACAGGGCGCCTGGCTGTACGTTGAGGCCAGGTAGTTTAGTGGAATGGGTGTGAGGCAAGAAAGTTCCTTGAATACCTCCCTTCATCCACCCACACTATGCCTGACTGAGGCAAGATTTTCCATGAAGGACCACTGTCTATTGGCAAGGCAGTGCAGAAAATATCCAGGGATGCACAGGAAGAAAAATACTCTAAAAAAAATTTTAGAACTTCTGTTGAAAAGTGTTTCTTTACAAACAAAAAACCCCATCTAGTAGAGATTGTATTTCACAGAATCAGAGAATCACAGAATCACTAAGGTTGGAAAAGACCTGTAAGATCATCAAGTCCAACCATCAACCAACACCACCATGCCTATTAAACCATGTCCCACAATGCCTCGTCCACACGTTCCTTGAACACCTCCAGTGAGGGTGACTCCACCACCTCCCTGGGCAGCCTGTTCCAGTGTTTCACCACTCTCTCCATAAAGAAATTTTTCCTAATAACCAGCCTGAACATCCCCTGGTGCAACTTGAGGCCATTTCGTCTTGTCCTGTTGCTAGTCACTTGGGAGAAGAGACCAGCACCCACCTCTCTGCAACCCCCTTTCAGGTAATTGTAGAGAGTGATGAGGTCTCCCCTCAGCCTCCTCTTCTCCAGACTGAACAACCCCATTTCCCTCAGCTGCTCCTCATAAGACTTGTGCTCCAGACCCCTCACCAGTTTTGTTGCCCTTCTCTGGACGATGCTCCAGCACCTCAATGTCCTTCTTGTAGTAAGGGGAAAACTGAACACAGTACTCAAGGTGATTTTGTACAAAATCCAGTACACTTTAGGCACTACTAGATGAAGATCTATATATTTGGAGCTTAGCAGTACTTTTCAAAAAAACATATTTTCATTCGATAGAATATTAGACATACAGTCTTGTAGCATTTGGGAATCTCCTACTTTGAAATTCAGATTCAATATTTTAAAATTATTTTTAAAAATGCTTTCTCTGTCCCAGAGTAAGATGTTTCAGATTTTTTTATGATATATACTTCAATTTTGACTTATTGTTTTATTTGAGGATCAACTTTGTTCAGTCTTTGATTCCTTTTCCTTTTAATTAGCTGAAACAGTTTCCTATGGCAAATTTGAATGATATGTACTTGCAGTAATTTAAATTGTGATACAGTGCAATCCCAGTTCAGCTGATACTTAACTTCAGTTGCATGTATATTCCTGTACAAATCATTTAGAAAACTCCCAGCCTGTGACAGTTTAAAAATCAGTAGATGGAAAAGTATCTCTAGACTTCTGAGGCATAGAAAATTTCCTGATTATTATCCTCTGTTTTTACAGGCAAGATTTTCTGGGTTTTTTTGCTACGTGCAATTGTTAATATATTCCCCAGAATTCTACTCTGTTTCAGGTGTTGAAGCTTAATTAAATTGGAACACAGTGTGGACAAACTGAACTATTTTCCCTTTGTATGTTTACTTATTTCCTTAGTCTAAATAAAGAAATTGAGCTGACACCAATTGTGCAAGCTTTATGTATGTCATTTATATGAAACTACATCAAAGTCCCCTAACACATTTTTCAGTAAGCTGGAGACAAGATTATCCCAAGACAATACACAAGGGAATCATAATACATGGACAAAGCCATATCATTAATGTTAACGAAATTATCTCGAAGCAGCAAGCAGAATACTATAAAATGAAGTTGAAATGTAATTTTTATGATTATTAAAATAGATACTTATCTTACAATGCTTAACCAGATCAAATGAAAATTCAGGGTAATAAAAAAGGAAATGAGACACTTCATAACATATCTAAAGAATGGATTAGACATGAATTTAAATGATTCATTCATATTTGTTTGTTATGAATGTAAAATAAAGCCAGTAGAACATGAATGCAAAGCAGATTTTATTTAGACTGGCTAATTGGCTCATACAAAGTGGAGCAATAGTATAAGTTATAATGAGTATTACATGTATGAATACCCTGACAGAAATTTGGACATTACTTTCCTTGAATAAGAATGCACATTTTTTTCCTACTCACTTTCTCTGTGTTAGATCAGTGAAGTACCATTTAAACTAAATCAGGACTATACAGACAATATGAGAGGCTATTTATGCTTTCACCTTTGAAAAGACAATGCTTGTATGAATAAAATCAAAACCTATAGTAAGACCAACTGCAGCATACATAGATACTGTTGCTGTCTTTCCTTAAGAAATGATTCAATATTTTCTGTTAAAATATTTCAAAAGAGAATATACTAGTGTCATTTCAGAATGACAACTTTCTAATGTTAATTCTAAACCTCACTGTGTATTCGACATAGTTATCAGCAGAGTCGTTTAACCCCTGCTGTCAGGAGGCTGCAGTTATTAATAGTAATGATAATAACGATATGTGATACAAACCTGAGCAATAAGACAATAGAAGGGGCTTCCTTGTCAAAAAGAGAAAGGAGAAAAGTGGCATACAAAACATTGTTAGCTTTGAAAAAGGATCATGCTACAGCTTCAGGATAAAAGGATGAAAGGATGAAGTTTTTAGAATAGTCATTATACCAAATTTACTGGACATAAAAAAACCATTGATTAGCAAGGCTAAATCTCTAGTGCATGTTACTAAGATCTTAATATTCAAGTGTAAAAGAGAAAAAAGATGCATAGTCTTCAGAATCAGGCATATTCAAGTAATATAAAAAGCTTTCCTTGCATAACATTTTCACAGATTTCACTGGAAATTTCATATTCAGAGAGAGTTTAGGTTTAGGCTCTATTGCATCCACATGTACATTTCACAGACTGTGAAAGAAGAAATAAATCAAGTAAAATTATATGCCTGATCCTGCACTGAAATCAGACTAAGGAGTAAATTCGGTTTTTCTTCTTTAGCTATTATCTTAAAAAGAAAGAAAACTATCATTTCTTTGGTAATTCTAATATTTCAGTTCTAGGTAGATCTTGCCAACAGCAGCATCACTTTCCACCTCATAAAACATCAGTATTAGTATTATGAGGCTAGTAGGATAGCTGAACTTGGTTCATTTTTTAAAATAGATAGATAATGGCTTTCCTATTGAAACTCAGTTTGGACTTAGTGTTCATTCCCCACCTTTCGCTGAAGGCAGTAAGAGACCTGGAAAAACATGGAAGACAGGACCATGCTTTAGCAGTGACTGTGCTTTTCCTTAGGTCTATTTAAAGAGTGTATCCTCTGTTTTATTCATCTAACAACACAAGGGGATTTGGATCAACTCTACTTCTGTCTTCCATTATGCTATAATAAATACATAACTTGCTCTCTGAATTATAGATTGAGCAGTGAATGAAGAAGATTAAAAAATTTCAGGACACCATAAAGATTCTTCTCAATTACAATTAGGGCCTGAAAACATGACAGGAATTAAGACCAAAACAAACAAAAAATTCCAGTGGATAGAATTCTTTAAACATATAGAAGTTTTTGAAAATACAATTTGGGTACATTTTAGATCAAATTTGCCAAATAGGTTTAGTTGAAAAGAAAAAAAAGGAAGAAGTTGGAAACTGCAAAAAATAAAATTTTCAATTTGTTTAAATGAATTATTACATGTAAGAAATATTGAAGCATTACATTTTCCAAATTTGTCATTTGGGTTTTCTTGCAGGATAAAATTCTACTAAATAAGATAATTCTGAGAATTAATAAAAAGCTAGTTGAAAATTAACACTGTTTTAAAATTTTCATTATTACAGAGAACACTCCCATCCTCTGTTGCTGCCTTAATCAGCTAAATTAAATTAGGTGCAAGTTTTGTTGCTTAGATTTAGCTGAAAGTATGTGAACAAAAAGTTACAGTGCCAAGAATCCTCCCAACATGCAAAGGGCCAAAGGCTCTCTAATGCACAGTAAGCAACAAACAGAAAGAACAAAGAGATTAGTGGCCTTGTCTTTTAGGTATTTCTTTTATTCCTGTGACATCCTGCAGCTCAGAATTCTACCTGTGATGCTCTGTTTGTCCAAAATAACCTGAAGAAGG
The DNA here is from genome assembly GCF_030936135.1 of Gavia stellata. NCBI lineage: Eukaryota > Metazoa > Chordata > Aves > Gaviiformes > Gaviidae > Gavia > Gavia stellata. Next base: position 19,663,614 of record NC_082597.1, on the reverse strand, counting down.
TTTCTGAAAGTATCTGCAGTTTTTGAGAAATTGTGATTCTCATTAGAGAAAGGTAATTTTAAATATGCTTTCAAAACCTCTGCCTCAAAAAATACTTCCTAAAATCACGGAGCTATGAGAAACTAACACTTACTAATTTGGTTCAAAGCAAAAGAAGAGCTGACAAAATGTAGTGTGGATTTTACATTTTATCTATGCATCATCATCAGAACATATGAAGAAAACAAAGCAATCTACATTCCTAAATCAGCAGTTTGAATTTCATGTCTTTATTTATTTGCGAACTTTTGAATTAATTTTTTTCTGCGTGAAAAATAATGACAAATTCAAAATGTAGTGTGATACCGTATTCAGCAGTGCCAAAATCAGCATGAAATTAATTCTGGCCTGTAATTAGAAGTAGACATATCCAGTCTTACTTGAGTTTACTGTGTAAAAAAGCTTACTTCAAATTTTTAGTCCTAAAGCCAAAAGGTCCAGAGAGGCTTTTATTACTACTTTTTGAAAAACGAGAACAACTGCCCCACAGAATTCAGTTTCCATAATTTCTACAGGGAGATTTTAACTATGGAATGTAAAGGGGTGAAAAAGACTGCCAGAGTGCTGTTAGCCTGGGAAAGAGCTCTGCTCTTGTGCCAAAGGGTTTATTTCTAAACTGTAAGATTTTTCTCAGAGGCCCTAAGCAGTCTTGTCTCCAAAGGTACTCAGTGCCGGAACCTTTCATAAAGGTTTCTCGTATGAGGTATTTACTGTAAGAGCTATCATAAAGATCATGCGAGAAATAACACACTGGACAGTAGCAGAGCTAGAGGACTCCCTTGAGACCCCTTTTTAATGCTGATCTTTTTTAAAAGCCGATCAGTAAGTATAATTGAACAGAGCTTTTCTCAATGGCATTTGCAAGTGATTTCCTGAGGTCTAGGTACTGACCTGCAACAAAAGATTTGATAATGCTTGACTCAAACTGAGAGTGAGGTCTAGTTATGTGACATGAAATCTGTAACTGCTTTCTCCCATGTTTATCACAGTGTTATCTCACCTTCATATCAATTTCCTCCTTTATATTCAGTCTTAGAGGACTTTATGACTGGGAAAGTTATGCCTGTTAAAAAACCTAACGAATTTACACTCAAATTTTCAACTTTATCAATGGAAATTCAAAACAGTTTTGCTATTTGTAAAGAGGGTACTAGCTATATTGACCTTTTTTGCTGAAAATAAACAAATGGTAACAACCTGGTTTCATTTCCTCCTGTGTTCAGATTGCTGTTTACTTCTTAACCTAAATACCCTCTTTACTGTAATATCCCTTACCAAAAAAAATTGTTTTTAAAGTGTTTTGTCCTCTTCTTTAATCTCATTACTCATAATCTTTGTTAAACCTTGTTTACCAGTGATGTTTTTATATTTGTTCTCATTGTCTGAGCTTGCCCTTGTAAAAAAAATAAAATAAAATATTCAGGTCAAGAAGCTTGTCTAATTGCATATTTTATGATATGCCAACATGTTTCTGTGACAGTGCAATAGGTATTGCCTACAAATTAGATATTCGAACAGAATATTTTCATATTTCCACCAATACCTAATCTGTGCACAGTGAACAATACTGAAAATTCCATAGTAAAGCTAATGGTTAGTAGTGTCAATTTTTAATGACCAAATTTCTCTGATACCAATATTCTGACCAGCATTTATAATAATATAACCTTCTTGACAGCATAGAAAACAATAGATTCCTTAAAGCTTTGTACTATTTTTGAACAATAAACTTAAAAAGAAATCCTACCTTCTCCCACAGAAAGTGATCCTTTGAGATATCTTGGCATGTAATCAAATCTATATATGAAATAGGCTCAATGTCCTTCTTGAAGTGAGGGGCCCAAAACTGAACACAGGATTCGAGGTGCGGCCTCACCAGTGCCGAGTACAGAGGCACGATCACTTCCCTACTCCTGCTGGACACACTATTTCTGATACACCATTTCTCCTTCCGGCCCTTCCTGTAGATGGCCATCACGTTGTCAAGCCTCCAGTCGTCTGGGAATATGATAGCTCTTTAATCCAAAAAGTCTCTTAGCAATTTGCATCCAATTTTCTTTCTTAGTAAATTTTTTTATGTCAATACCCTAATAAAGATATATAAATTTATCATCATTTAGCTTTAACAGCCATCTATCCCAGCAACTCAACAGACATGGAAATTCATGTCTCCAGCTTTCTACTCATTTGGTGGGGTTTTTTTGGCTGTAACACAAGAACATTAGCAGATAAATCTTGGATGTAGTTCAAAGTTTACTGATGACTACAAATAAAGAGTTTCTGCTGCTTAACAAGTTGTCCTTATATAGCCATCAGTAGCCATTCACAAAAGGAGGGGAAAAAAGAAGACATTATATCAATAAAAAGAACTTCAGGTTTGTTTTTTTCTTTTCTTTTACTTTTAAGCCAGGCGGCCCAACAATCATTTACTTAGCTGACTCAGAATTGGTTCAGGTTTTTTTTTTAGTCTGTATTAAATCCAGTTTTTCTCAGAAATATGGAATCAGTTGATTTCAAAGAACGGTATCTCTAGGAAATAATATTGTACACATAGAATTAAAACCAAATTAATTTTAATGTCAATATACATTTAAATTTAAAACTTTTCCTAGTCATACAGGGCAAACTTTCCTTGGCCAGTTGGCACTTCTTTTTGTTTCTCTCATCACCCAGAAGAATATCCCTTTTTAACACAAATTGTTTGCCAGTGGCTTTTTACATTTTCCAGATAATTTCTTTACCATCTCAGCTGTAATCATTAGCAAGTGTGGTGGGTTGACCTTGGCTGGACGCCAGGTGCTACCAAGCTGTTCTCTCACTCCTCTCCTCAGCAGGACACAGGGGGGAGAAAATAAGATGAAAAAAAACTCGTGGGTCAAGATAAAGGCAGTTTAATACAGCAAAAGCAAAGGCCACGTGTGAAAGCAAAGGAAAACAAAAGATTTATTCTCTACTTCCCATCAGCAGGTGATGTTCAGGCACTTCCCAGAAAGCAGGGCTTCAATACGCCTAGCGGTCGCACTGGAAGAAAAATGTTGTAAATAACAAATGTCTCCCTTCCTCCTTCTTCTCTTAGTTTTTATTGCTGAGCAGACATCATATGTTATGGAATATCCCTTTGGTCAGTTTATGTCGGCTGTCCTGGCTATGTCCCCTGCCAAGATCTTGCCCACCCCCAGCCCACTGCTGAGGGGGGAATGTTGGAGAGACAGCCTTGATGCTGTGTGAGCACTGCTCAGCAGTAGCCAAAACATTGGTGTGTTATCAACACCTTTCTAGCTACCAATACAAAGCACAGCACTGTGAGGGCTGATATGGGAAAAATAAACTCCATCTCAGCCAGACCCAATACAGCAAGTAAATGTTATCGCAAAGTTTGTTTGGAGTAAAACTTCAGATTTTACCTGCCAGCTTTATATGCGCAAACAAAATTGATACGGAAAGAGAAGCTGTGCTGGATGAATCATGACTCATTCTTTTCCCTTCGTGATACGATCTTGGCTCTACTCTTTAGTTTCTATGGCAGAGTAATGAAAAAGCCAACTTCACAAGTTACTAAATGGAAAACAAAGTAGTTATAACAAATCCAGATTCAAACTCTTTGTCATTAGCTACTTCAATTGCATTTTCTAACATTTTAAGAAAGATGCTTGCAGAGTGCCTAAAAAAATGTAAGTTAATACCAAGCATAAGCTAAGTGTGGAATATGCACATATTTATGAGGTACCACTGTTAACACACCCTGTGTTATCCACAAAACATGCAGAATTGTAGGCAAGCCACATTAACAGACTCAATCTAATTCCACATACCTATAATTTCCACTCTGGATTCTCACTCTTTCTGGAATAGAACTTGGATATCTTAACTATGATCGTACAATACCATAACTTGGTATATCCAGAGTTTTATATTGGAGTGCTGAATTTCGAGGCAAGGAGCTACATCTATCAAATGAGTCTATAGAAACATTTCACACCATAAACATTAGTGTTAAATTCATAGCAGAATTCAGACACATCTAACTGCCATTGCTCATTCAAATACTCATTCAGCTATCTCCTAGCACCTCATGCTGCAAGCAGACACTTCAAGCAGGGAACAAAATTCATGTGTGTATGCATACATTTTATTTCCACCACCTGTTTTCCCAGTTTCCAACTATTCAAGGTACAGAAACCTCTTGACTTAAAAGGAATGTCTTTGTATTTAGTACCTCTCAATGGATTTTCCTTCCAAGAACTTTCTCAAATGCAGTAATAATAAAGCAAAATTGGAAAAATTGGGTATTTTTCCCTTTGGCTACTCTGTGTATAACAATATTTATTAATTTTAGAAGTATTTCTACACACTAGACTTGTACCAGAAGCCAGAGAAGTCAGAAAAATTCTTAGTAGTCACTGTAAAGACTGGTGGCACAATCTTTTCTTTTGGCTAATTTCAGCATAAAGGGACTTTAAACAGTCAAGCTGGAAATATATTAACAAATGAGACAGGTGAAGATCAAAAATTTCATCTGGCAGGTATGCAAGTCCCCATTTAGAAAAGATCTTCAGGATCTTATATTTCACAGATTTCATTAAAATAAACACAAAATTATGTTTCTCACCTAGGAATTTGGATTTCACTGAGTATAGAGAATGCAATAGATTTTCTTAACAAGGTCTTAATGCTTCCTTGTAGTCTGAAATTACTAAATTCTACTGATTTCAGAAAAAATAGGACAGTGATCACATTGAAAAATGTGACTAATCTGAGGTTCAGTATGATTGATTAATTTTCCTAGTCTCCTTCTGCAGTCAATGAAGAGAGACAGACTCCTCCAGAAGGCAATACAGAGCAGGAGTTTATCTGTGGTGTTTCAAATCACCCTGCAGAGGACCCAATTTCTGGATGTTGGAAAACTTGGAAAAGAACAACATAACACAGACACCTAAATTAGATGTCTCGTTTTAGGTAGCCTATACAACCTGACATGTTGCCTGAATGCATTTTAAAACCAGGTAATCTCTGGAAGGACGACAGCAAGGGAAAATACATGATCATCAGTTTTATGTGATCAACCTAACAACTTTACATTAAAAAAATAAGATGCATAATGAAATATTGACATAGATGACAGAGTAAGCAGGTAGTCTTCTTTGTTCTAGGAGATTTGTGTATGTACACGCATGTCTACATGTGAGGAGGGGAGCAACAAATAAACACAGAAGGATTATTTGTAGCAGGTAGCAAGTAAGCTAAATATCTCCACAGCAAGCTGCTACTGCGAAGGACAGGGATTACCAGAATGCAGTTTTCAATTGGGTTTGACAGACTTTTGAGAATGGGAAGCATCAGCACAATAGCTGTCACCATGTTCAGGGACCATAGCCAGAAAGCATAGTCTCTGAAACGCATTAGCATTTTCTGAGGCTCTCTAGCATTGTCACTTTACTTAGAACTGAGCATCTCTCGTGATTCTGAGGAATAGCTTACATTCTGCTACCTAATAATGAAAAAGGCACCTGGAATGCAGGCCAGGGATGTGCTTGATTATTTGTATAGTAGGAGGCTGTTACTTTTACCAAGTACTACAGTGCTGCGAATTCACTAATCTCAGCATAATGAAGGAATGGGAATGCAATGACAAAACACTGCTGCTATAAGAAATCCCTGTTAAAAGGTCTACCTCAATGGCATCTGGTTTTGTTTAGTGTTGATCTAGTTTGATACTGAATTTGTATGAATATCTTAAGCTGGCGGTCTACTTATTTTATGAAACAGTAAATAGACAATAACATGAGAAATTAAATGGAAGCTCTGGGGAGAAAATATTTTTTCCTGTCATTCTGAACATGACACTTGCAAAAGCTGTTACCTGGCTATCCTGTCAAGAAGGGGAGAAGGTTGTGTGTCATGCCACTTCCAAGTATACAGCCAGAGAAACATTCTCAAATGAAAGACTATATAGTCTGTGACATAAAAATGTTCATTCCATTGATAATTAATCACTTAATTATCACTTCATCATCACTGGCCAAATTTGGAGGTCTTTGATCACTTTCACTTGGGCTTGTGAACACTAAGATCTCAAGGCTTAGCTGGAAGTCTTCAGAACTGTTCAGCCTACTATGTAGGACCCAAGCAGTATAACCAGGTACAGAATCTGAGAGAAAAAAGAAAGTTCTCTGTGTTGTTTATACATCTTAGAGGGAGTCTGAGAAGCCTTGCTGATGGGACTAAAACTCTCCAGCTATCTTGACTGTTTGTTACTTTTCTCAGTATGTGAAATTTTTCCTAGCATCTACCAGGTTGGGAAGATGCCAGGTAACTACCTATACAGACTATTTAAAACAATTTCTCTCAATAATTCTGATTTTGCACAGCAAGTCCATACAGCCAGTCCCTCTGATACTTAGGAAATCCAAATTTATGAGAACAATGCAGCATCCGTTGTGATCCACAACTCTTCCCAAAGCAAATGCTAACTCTGATAAACCATCTACTTATTCTGACATAGCTGCAGTCTTCTGAAACTCTCTTTGTTGTGATTCGTTTAAAAGCAAACACTTCCAGAATCAAAATGTGAATAACACAGTCCATTCACTAAAAAGCAGAGAGGAAAATATCCAAAATCCAAGAAATATATGTTTAAATGTATTTTTCCCTTTTTATTTTGCTTTGAATGCACAAAAATATGTAAATAACACAGGCAACTTATTTTCTCTAGTTGAACATATATCTTTTACAATTTTTTTAATCAGCTCTCTCTGTCCCATCTGCTAGGGTTATGCATCTTTAAAAAAAAGGTCCACTGAGTTTAATACTGCAGCAATGGAGCAGCAGGGCATCTTCATAAAATCATGTGATTATCCTTTCAAAAGTTCTGTGTGCATTCTCAGGCAGTGAAGAAAACCATTATTATTGTCACTAATGCTGAGAAAATGGTATTTCAAAGTAAAAAGAAAAGGACTTTATTAATATAGAATGCCTCGTTTCCCAGTGCTGGTTATTAGTGTTCTTTTGCTATTGCCTATAGTTTGTCTTTATTCACTTTCACTACAGAAATTTTATCACCCATTCATCCTACTCTAATTCTCCTTCTTAATGCTTATCTTCAGAAGATAATAGTCAGCCTGCACTACGTGTTAAGACCTGAATAAGACAGATTTAACACAGAACAGATGGAAAGATTGTTTGAAAAAGAAAGCACACAAAAAATGTAAAGGAATTTCCTGCTTCCTTTTCCTTTTCTCATAAATGCTATGTGTTAATACCTCATTTTTCAAAGGTTTAATCCAGTAAATTGCTGAAAATTCTGGCTGTAATCTAGACAAGAATTTAAGCGTATGCTTAACTAGAAGCTTATACATACATTTCTTTGAAGTCAGCAACCCTACAGAACTCTAAACTGAAACACAGTCTTAAATGCTTTGTTGAACAAGGAACAGAAGCAAGCTTTCAGTTCTGGTTTCTAAAAGAGACAAGACAAAAGCACCTTCCCCATGTCATGCCTCTGCTCTTGCTGATATATATATGAGCCTATTAACTTGGGTAGCTTGATACAAAGAAAAATCAGTGGCATAGGATTTTAAGGGTTTTTTGTTTGCTTGCTTGGTTTTGGGGTTGGTTTGGTTTTTTGGTTCCAAGTGATAACTGTCCTGACAATTGGGATTATCCTTCTTTAGAATACTTCTCAAGACCAGTACTCATCATGTGCAAATTTATCCATCACTTCGTTGAGTTTGTAAGGCAGGAAGTGCATTGCAGTGAGTCACTGCATTATGCTGATTTTGGCTGATATGGACAGCAAGGTACACAATTATTTTTTATGTATTCCAACAGAATAATAGAAGTAAACAATGCTGGAGATTTCAAACACTATGTTTTCCATGAGTCAAGAGTATTTATAATGACTACAGTTGCTTTCCTCTTCGGTCTGGAATACTTACAAGAAAAAGACTATGTCTATTATGTATGGGCTAGGATTTCTTGACAGTACATTTCTGGAGGTATTTGTTAAGGATATACAGCAGTAACTGGTAAAATACATGACTTAAAATTATGGCTTTTAATAATGGAACCAGGGATAACATGATGTTTCCCACTGCATATTCCTTTATCCTTTGGTTTCTAAATCCTAAGTCTCACAATTTCATTAACAGTGCATCTGGATGTTTTTCAGCATACACATTCTGAAGAAAAATTTATCCTTCTTTAGCTACGCTTGTCTCTTTCCTTACACATTCTTCCTCAAACAATTAGCTTTTCAAAAACATCCGAATAAATACACATAACTCAAACAAGAGACAAGTAATTTTCACAACAAGCTCATATTAATATATGTCTAGGAACTCTAAGGCCAAATTCTCAGTCTTTTATATGTGAATTTTTAAGAAAGCTGTATTTAAATCCAAGGTAACAATTTCATCTTGTGGTAGAGCTGTAGGCAAAAACCCAATTGTCTTTGTATACACTAGAACACTAGAATCAATTTGTGAGATCAACCACCTTTGAAGAAAAGTGTTCCCTAGGAGAAAGTCTCATCCCACCTAATTTTAACCCCTTATTATTAGTTACTCTATAATTATTTTAACTATTTTATATACCTAAGCCACGTTAGGATTAATGGCCTCATGCAGATTCCTCTCCCCAGATGATCAGGTAAGTAGCTTGGAGCAGATGTCTGATCTCCAGGAAAGTCAATTATGCTGAGCTGGATCTTAAGCCAAAGGAAAGAACTGAAAAGCTTTGTACATTTCTCTTGCTTCTACTCCCTGTCCTGTCTTGTTGATTGCAATGATGGAAATCCTGGCCAATGATAAACACTTTTGAAAATCCTACACAAAGTTTACAAGTCTAGAAAGACATTCAAACTAAGTGACCAGCTCATTTTGCATAATGTCCACCCAGATCAACTCTAATCCATTTCAGATGCGTCAACCATCCAGACTAAGTTGTGTTATACTAATATGCCACATTATAAAAATTAATTAATATTTGTAAAACTTGTAACAGTCTTTGTATGGTCTACAGAAGTATCACAGGTTGCCATTACATTCAATATACTTCCTCTTCCAAATCAATGTAATCTGCCATGAACCATGTCAAAAATCACAACAGGAAAAAAAAAAAAGACACCTTGAATCTCTTCATATTACTTGGGTATCCTTCACCTTTGACTTCAACCAATCATTTCCTGCCTTTGTGAAATTTCAGTTTAGCAGTTCTTGGTGATTAAAAAATTCTCCATAATTCCATACTGCTTTACTGTATGCAAACACTTATGTTTACAGCAATTTTGACAGGGAAAAAAACCAAACCAAACCAAACCAAACCAAACCTCATCTGTGCAAAAATCAGTGAGCAAGAAGAGTACAGAAAAAACATACAGCTTGTCTTTTTTTCTCATTGTATGTGAATTCTTTCGGTTGGACCTCACCTTCCTGTAATGATATACTTTTGGTCTCAATGAGACAAATTACATTTTTTACAGCTTAATTTATGCATGCACCATGTTAAAGTTTATAAAGGATTTTGTACATTTCATCTTTCATCATTTTAATACGCAAGGGCAATACTGAAAACAAATAGAAACTTTTCCTTCTGAGTTCATGCAAGCATGCTCATCTTTAAACCAAAAGAAAGATGTCATTACAGACGAGTGATATTTCCAGAGAGGATGCATTAGCATTAAAAATAAATGCTATGCATTCAGATAAAAGCGGAGATAAGTTTATGCAATAGATCACAGTTTTAGATTGATGTTATTCAGTAATGTGTAAGAAAATGGTTACAAAAAAGCTTTTACCATATATATATGTATGAGTACACAATGTACTTATTACTTTTAGAAAAAAAAGATTCCAATGCTCTTTAGCAAACCTGGATGCAATTAGTTTCAAGGAATGTAGTTCTTTCACTAATGAGAAAGGTGGCTGACAGACCACGAGTTAATTTACTACATAAAGTCCATGTGAAGAACAGCTTAGTAGCATGTGTTTATCTGTTCCAGGAAACTCTTCATTAAGATATATTTAGATACAAACTATCATGTCAGTGCAGGTTTTTTTTATAATAGGTCTTTTTGCACAAGTGTAAGATGTGTCTTTGAACATATTTGCTATAACAATAGATAGATGAGAAAAAAAAAAGTAAAAAAAAAATTACTATTTTATCTGTGGTCAGAACTGTAACCCACTAAATATGATTTTTTGCCATTTCTAGTAAAAGTTCAGTTCTGCCCTGAGCTGAGAGCACAGGTCTCAGGACTGGGCTGGGCTCACCGTGCCAGAGCTGGGCTGAGCTGGTTTCAGCTCCTGCCTTGGGGCCAAGTGCCTTTTGCCTCCCCTGCCTGAACTTGAGCTCTGCCAGTGCCTCTGTGGGAAGGGTCCAGCAAACCCAGGGGGTCCCCATGTCTGAGCATGGGGAAACTGTGCGGGTCATGCTTATCCCTCATCTGGGAGCAGCCAGAAGGCAGCAGTCTGTGGTAAGGAAACATTTAAAAATAAATCCAAGTGTATCAAACTGAGGAGGAAGACCCCACCCCACTACACATACAAATCTCCCATGCACTTCATAAATAACCTGTTCCTCCTGGTGAAGACTTTGTTATGTTCCAAACTCATTAAAACCTTTCCACCCTGCAGCTCATGAGGCATACTGAGGTGCTGACAATAGATTCCAAAGGGACACTGGAAGGGTGAGAATAAGATCAGGTAACAGGGACAGATCCTAGCCAGTTCACATACAACGATTTTAAGAGTATTATTACAGATGTCTCATTTTTAATTATTTATTTAGGCTATTGAACTGTTAAATAGTTAATTGGACTAACAATAAATTCATAGCTGAATGTATATTCTGTTCCTTTTTGCTTACAACAAGATTTTGAGTGTAACAGAACATAGCAACAAGGCAATAAACTGATAAAGAACAAAGTTGTTTGGTTCTCTCTTTTCCCAGTTTGATGAAAAAAATTCTGCAGCCATCAGAATGAAAACCTTGGAAGGAAAAAAATAATTAAAGTTGTAGTTAGATAATAGCGTCTCTGTTTTCCTCAACTCTGCTCTTATACACTCTCTCTGCCTGAGGATTTAGTGCAAATTAATTTTTTTTTTTGCCAAAAAGGGCTGTCTTTCCAACACACATTGACCACTGAAATGCAAGGTTAAGAAGGTGAGTAGCTTTAGACATGCAGGGCAATGGAATATACATGTGGCATCACAAAAGAAAATACATACCTATGAATGAACTAACTTGGCTGTCTTTGATTATACTTTAGTTCAGGCTAGAGGGAACTCCCCATCAATTCCCTTAATAGCTTTGCAGGGATTTCTTTCACATGGAGTGAAAGAGTGAGTTTTACACAGTTCTGTTCAGTGTGTTATGATTTGCACCCATAGCATTTGGGGTTGTGCTTTCATAGATGACAAACTAAGAAGAGTTTGTCTGCATCAATGTTTAGTTGAAAAAACTTTAAGGAGCAACCAGAGGTTCAGGGACTGTAGATGGTCTTCTGTAATAATATGCTAAATGGCACAGCCAGGCTCCAGTGATATGCTTTCAGCTGAAGCAGAAGAAATATTGTAAGAAATTTTCTATCTTAAAAATTATGTGTAATGTTGATGAGTGAGCTAAACAAATAGCAGGTGAACTAATGATACTAATGAATATTACTCAAAAGGGGGTAGTGTTATCTCTGATTCATTTCCCGAACTATACAAGATTGCTGTGCACAGAAAACAGATCAACACTTTGGAAGTAAGCTGCATTCCAGTGGTGAGGGAAGTGATCTCCCTCCTTATACTGCACAAGCCATTTTGAAAATTTCCACAGGTTTTTCGTGTTGAGGCTGGTTTACAAATTACTGTCAGCTTTACAGGCAAAAAATAATTTAACATAAAACTACATTATGATCATATTTTTAAACATTCAAAATACATTCATTTACATTATGGACAAGCCAAACAAACAAAACAAAGACACGGAAGATAAATAATTAACACATTTTGCTACTCTTCTTCAACTGAATGTTCCTCATTTCCCTTGTGGTGATACCCTTTTTATATCAGCTGCCAAAAGACAGACCTTCTGTTTATGAAGGGATAGGCTGATATCTCAGTTTCCCTGGTATACAAAACAATAATTACACAGGCATCAGTAGAGTAATTAAAAAATATACCAATATAGTTGAATCAGAATTAAAAGATCCCTAAATTCCAAATCTGGCAACAAATTCACATCGTTAGTTTAATCCCAAGTGATGTTGTCCTACATTTATACATCTGCCTGTATTATGCACTGAGATATTAGAAGACATTGTGTATTTTTATTTAACCTGTATGAAATTTGTTTCTGAACACATACGTTTGCTGATGACATAACAGTGGACAGTGCAGAATTAAAAATAGTGAATTTCAGTGTGGCCATGTCTTTCTGTTTAGGTAATGAGAAACTAATTCAATTTAATAACATTAAAAGTCATTGTTTATAATAGTGTGATATATTAGCAGTAATTTTTAGCTCAATATCCTGCGGCACCGAAAGATTTTAATGAATTGTGGATCAGAAGGTCAAGAAATAGCCAGCACACAAAGTTAACTGCAGCGATTCCTGAATAGACCTAAATTGCTTTACATTTTAGGTAAAACAGTCTCAATAGTTAAAACAGTTCCCACCCATAGAGAAGATCTTGCTGTTTTCGTCTTATGAAGACAGGAAACATAACCATAATCTTTCTACATGAACATATTTATATCAACATAAGTTCCATATTATCTGAAAGTGATTCCAGCTACATTGTTAGAAACGAGAAAAGACACTTCACCAATTCGTAGAAATACAAAAAGAATTTGGAGATCACTGTGGAAGCAATCTGTGGAATGCTTCTGGCAAATACCATGGACTAGGAAAACAGTAATGTATTTGGAGATAATCTAATCTTTATAAATAAACAAACAAATAAACAAACAAATACTTCAGTTGAAAGTATATGAAATCAAAGAGATTTGTGAACTACCGTTGCAATCTATTCTGAGGTAAATTGTGAAGCTGACAGAACTGTCTCAGTCCTTGATATATGGAAAGGTGAACCTTAACATGGTAAGTGTGAGTACAATAACACAAGCAATGGAGAACATTGTATCTGAAGACATGATATCAGATACGTAGTTTGATAACTACATTGATGGCAGTTTGGAGTGTGGGGAAAGTTAAATTTGGAAAGCAGTATTCACAGACAGCTTATTATAGAGCTCTAGGGTAGAATAAGAGAGATCAGAAAATGTTGAGGCAGCTAAGGGAATCTTGTAAATAGTTATAATATTGATACGAAGGGATTTCAATTTCCTGGATATTGCTCAGAATACAAATTTCAAAACAGACAAGGGAAGAGTGCCAGGTATTGTCTGATAATTTACATAGCAAGCCCCAAGTTCATAGGCTGTTTTGAATTATTTCTTAAGAAATAAACCATATACACAGTAGTCTGTGCTGAAAAACAGAAATATTGACCTTTGATCCTACAACAGAGAAGGGCATGAGTTTAGTTCATTTCCGTTCTATGCCTTTATTTATGTTTCCACCTCTGAATTGTGGGCAGCTGTTCAACACATTTTCTCATTCAGGATAGAGGAAATAAGCAAAGGAAGAAAACATGCAAAATGTGGAAGGAATATTGAATATTCTGAACAAAGCTGTTTGTTCCTTCCCTCCTTGCAAAGAAATCTTTCTTCAAGCCTAGGTCAGTGTATTCTCAGCTGGTGTAAGAACCTAATTAGAAGCAGATTATTGCATCTGTTTACAGTGTTGCCCTTTATCCAATATGTGTTCTTTGGGCAGGAGTTATTAATTTCTTATGATTTTTATACAGCCTAGGTACAGCTGTTCTCAAGCTTACAGACCAGGCTCTGCTTTGTTTTTCTATAGTAGTTTGGATGGCTTTCTTCATTTGCCTTTACCCTCCTACGGCTCTCAGAAGCCCCTGCATTCAGGGACCCACAGAAGTCTTCTGTTCACCACTTTTAGCCTCTGTGTAGAAATCCCTGGGGAGCTGGCTCAAGGTTAACATAGCAGCCTTATGCTAACTAGGCAAAACTTGTTGCTTTTGAAGAAGGTATAGACTCGCCTTTGAGGATAAGCAGCAGTTATATCTAGGGAGTCAGTGCCCACCACAGGTTAACTGAGATCCAGACCAAGCCTTTGACCTTAATTTTCTCCTATCCTTCCATCTTCTTTAGTGCAGAATGAATGTGTTAACTGGAACAGATATGGGACATGGAGAAAGGGGGCAGTGAGGACTGAGAGGAAACAAAGTCTACCGTTTGGGACTTCCTTTTCTACCAAGCACCTTTGGTATGCTATATGTAGGGGGTTACTTGCAGCTTGATAACAAATAACACAATGCCCTGTTGCAAAACAAAAGATGAAGTAATATTCACTGATCATTACTTTACCTTAAAGTCCCATGTCCCTAGGTTCCCTCTGTATTCAATAGAGAAAAAGAGGATTCTCTAAAGGACTACTTGGAGTGTGAGCCTGTAGCAGTTGTTCTGAGCAGTCTTTCTCCATTAATAGTTTTCCTAAGCCGAAGGTCTCTTGGTGAATATTACATAGTGATCATAACAACAAGGCTTAAATGTACTTCTCTGACACAAAGCCACAGAAGGTTACTCCTATGTACTGTAGGATCTTCAGTTATGGAGCTTAATACAACACTGAGCTTAACATATGTCGTGGTTTAACCCCAGAAGGCAGCTAAGCACCACACAGCCACTTCCTCACTCCCTCCAGTGGTATGGGGGAGAGAATCACAAGGGTAAAAGTGAGAAAACATGTGGTTTGAGATAAAGACAGTTTAATAGATAAAGCAAAAGACATGCATACAAGCAAAGCAAAACAAGGAATTCATTCACTATTTCCCATCGGCAGGCAGGTGTTCAGCCATCCCCAGGAAAGCAGGGCTCCATCACGTGTAACGGTTACTTGGGAAGACAAACGCCATCGCTCTGAACATCCCCCCTTTCCTTCTTCTTCCCCCAGCTTTATATGCTGAGCATGACACCATATGGTATGGAATATCCCTTTGGTCAGTTGGGGTCAGCTGTCCCAGCTGTGTCCCCTCCCAACTTCTTGTGCACCCCCAGCCCACTCACTGGTGGGGCGGTGTGAGGAGCAGAAAAGGCCTTGACTCTGTGTAAGCACTGCTCAGCAGTAACTAAAAGATCCCCGTGTATCAACACTATTTTCAGCACAAATCCCAAACACAGCCCCATACTAGCTACTACGAAGGAAATTAACTCTATCCCAGCCAAAACCAGAATAACATATCACAGGGAACTTGCATAGGCCTGCTTTAGCATGAATTCATCCCACAGTTTTTATCCTAAGCTTGCATAAGTATTCTAATAGTTTTAACCTGGAGTCCTCTGATTCAGAAAAAAGCCTGGAAACTTGTGTTTTGAGTGGGGTGGTTTGTTTTTTTCTATGTGGTTTAAATGGAATGTGTGAATAAGAGATACGAATAGACATAATTAATTTACCTATTCTTACCTTCCCACTGCTTGCAAAAATCCACTTCTTATCCCCTTATTTTTGTGAGTAGGTGCATCCTCCCAAAAGTCCCTTTTTAGGAACTATTCCCATTGGAATCTCATGAGTGGAAGAACAGACACAGCAGCAGCTGTATATGCTTTAATTTAACTGGATTAATTCCATTTATTATTTAGCTGTTATATTAATGTATTGGAGTTGAGCTGGATGATAATGAAATACTTGTCTTTTTAAGGAGACTTGGTGGAACAGCAGAAGGACATTCAAGTCAGTTTATTAGAGTGATGCTCAGACAGAAGTTAGACTTCTGTTTTTATATATCATAGTAGGAAAGAAAATTAAAGGTAATATTTCACAGGTTTTGAGCAATATTTACCTGTCCTGTTGTTGCTTCCTTACTTCCATGAGTTCCTTCCAGCATTTTTTACATAAAAAAGATCATTAGAAGAAAAATAAAATAGAGAAAATAATTTTCCCAATTGTGTTATGCATTATGGAACAACCTGTAAATTAAAGATTACGTATTACTTTCTATAGCATTTGATGCTGCAGTCAGTATGTGTAATGAATAATATTCAATAAATCAGTGGGTATGCAGTATTTTGTTATCTATATGTTATTCAGTGCCCCTCCCTACCTCAACTAAATTTACAGCTCTATATTCAAAACCTGCTTTGAAAAGAGAATTCTTAACATTGCTATGGATTTTTCTCTTTGTTTCTCAGTGACTTTATTCATTACTGTCTTGTGAAATGAACAGGTATTATTACTATTTTACAAATGCAGAATGGAGATACACAGAGAATAAGGCTGGCCATATCCAATCACCATCGATGCGTTACTTGAAAAACAGAAGATCTGATTTTTTCATTATATAGTAGTGCTCTCTTTACAGCTGCGAGGACTCAGTACTTCTAGCTTTTTGTCATCTGTCCAAGTTTTTTCATGGTGACCTGACTAGGGAGGATATCCCCAATTTGACTGATATTCTGCAGCTGATTATATCTCCAAAGAGCAATTATTAATATTCAGCTCAAGTAATATTTTGGGGTTTAGGTTCAGCTCCCATAAGGTTTGTAAATTTTAAATGTCATTTCACTTTGAGTCTTGAGTTTTAAAAATGCCAAAATTTCAAAGTTATCCTTATAAAAACCATTTAACTATCAGACAAAATTATGAAAAAACATGGAGTGTCTACAATACCTACATCAGACTATGTATAGACCATGTTATACTCTTAGCCTCTAAATAACAAGATATTGATTCCTTAAAGAACAGCAAAAAGACACTGAATTTTATTAAAATAATAACAATTAGTGACTGCATATTTATATGCAAGCTAGGCATGTGTTATAGAAAAGAAATTACTTGCCTTTATAAAGTTTTGCTTTACAGGTTACCTGGTTCTAGAGCATTGAACCAATGGAAATCAAACCAAATGAAGCCACTAGACAGAAATATGAATTCGGAAAAAAAGACGAGGAGTGCTAGGAAGGACTGTGAAGAATAATTTTTTTTAAAAGCCAAGAAAAAAAGAAATTTTATTTCTATGCAGAAAATTATACAGGGTTTTAGTCAATAAAACAAATGTTTTATCTGTAAAAAAATCGGAGAAGAGATCTTTAAACACTTCCTTTTAAATATTCATCAATGACATATTTGATAAAGTAAATGGCATGCATGAGTATATATTTCCAATTACTGACATGCAAATTATTTTTACTCTGTACTATATGCCAAACCCTGTTATCACTCTCTGATCTGGCTTTTTGCCAGTGCCAATGCTTACTTTCTAATAATGAATTCAATCCACACCAACACTTAACGTATTTCAAATAGCCTGATTATAGTTGCATATGCTGTGAAGTAGCAAATAGAAATAACACAAATGCATTTTGTAATTTCTCTGGATAACACACTGTAGCATGTGCCTGTATTGAGCCTTGCATAACAGGTCCTCATTCTCAATGCAAATCCCACAGTCTATGGAAATACAAATAACAGTATCATGTGTGAAGCCCCAGAGGTTGCACTGATATGAATGCATAGCCACAAATTAATGAACAAAGCATGAGAAATTCAAGGAACTGAACAGTTTCAGAGCAGTCAAAAAAACAAAAAGAGTCAAGCAAGGTTGAACCCAATGCTGGGTTCAGCAAGGAGATGAAGGAAATCTCAGTTCTAATTCTATTTATGTCTTACACTAAACACTAATTGGTTTTTAAAGAAAATTGACAGTAAAGCCTAGAACCTTGATTATTTCTCAGCTACTGACTGCCCTAACCACAAAGGTATCAAATCAGAAGACTGTATTTCTTCTTTAATCATTCCCTGGGCCTGTAAAGCCCTGTGTCAAGGGATGAGCAAAGGATCTGCATGTACAAGCTTTGGTTTGATGAATAGGGAACTTTCACAGAATATAGGGTATATAAATCAGATCCCTTGACATGGCTGTGTGAATTTACTAACCACTGGACTAAACAGAAAAGTGTCTCCTGCAGCTGCATGTCAAAGGCAGATCGGTAACTCCTTGCTAGAACAGTCATTGGCATTTACACTCAGCAGAGGTCTCTGGGTATTGAGGTCTTACACAGATTGCCACCACAGCTTTACACCATGCAACAGGTGAGCGAGCCCAGGACAGAGGATGAGGTTTAAACCCAATGGGAGGCACCTAATTCACCCCCTACAAGAATCCTAAGAATCTAACACTCATCTTTGGTTTCCAATGTGCCTACAATTCTTTAAACTAACTCTGTCCTTGTCTAGCCTATGACTGAAATCACCAATTCTCTACTCTGCTGATGTCAATGGGAATAGAAGCAAGAGTTTCATAACCCAAGTCATAGGCCTTTTGAAGACTTTTCATCAGTTTCAACAATTTGGGTTCATTCCATTTAGAGCTTGACTTTAATGGGATGTACAAGTCTGCATAAGTCCTTCATTGAACAAGGTCCTGAAACACGTAAGTGGAAAACTTGTATAGAATCATAGAACCATAGAATCATTTAGGTTGGAAAAGACCTTTAAGACCATCAAGTCCAACCGTAAACCTAACACTGCTAAGTCCACCACTAAACCATGTCCCTAAGCACCTCATCCACAAGTCCTTTAAAAACCTCCAGTGATGGTGACTCAATCACCTCCCTGGGCAGCCTGTTCCAGTGTCTGACAACCCTTTCAATGAAGAGATTTTTCCTAATATCCAGCCTAAACCTCCCCTGGAGCAACTTGCGGCCATTTCCTCTTGTCCTCTCAATTGTCCCTTGGGAGAAGAGACCAACACCCATCTCTCTGGAACCTCCTTTCAGGTAGTTGTAGAGAGCGACAAGGTCTCCCCTCAGCCTCCTCGTCTCCAGACTGAACAACCCCAGCTCCCTCAGCCGCTCCTCATAAGACTTGTGCTCCAGACCCCCCACCAGCTTCGTTGCCCTTCTCTGGACACACTCCAGCACCTCAATGTCCTTCTTGGAGTGAGGGGCCCAAAACTGAACACAGTATTCGAGGTGCGGCCTCACCAGGGCCGAGCAGTGCAGGGACACAAACACCTCCATACTCCTGCTGGCCCCACTATTTCTGATACAGACCAAGATGCCGTTGGCCTTCTTGGCCACCTGGGCACACTGCTGGCTCATACTCAGCCGGCTGTCAAACAGCATCCCCAGGTCCTTTTCTGCAGGGCAGCTTTCCAGCCACTCTTCCCAAGCCTGTAGCGTTGCCTGGGGTTGTTGTGACCCAAGTGTAGGACTCTGCACTTGGCCTTGTTGAACGTCATACAATTGGCCTCAGCCCATCGATCCAGCCTATATTGTATGAAATGTCCAAACAGCTGCACCACTGAAATGAAGTTCATATTTTGTATATTATGTTTGGCAGTAATAGGCAGTATTGTGAAAATACCTCTTAAAGATAGAAAAACAACAACAAAAAGAAAGACTGTAAGGAGGAGAAAGGAAAAAAGAAAAAAGAAAAAGGAGAAAAGAAAAAAGAAAGAAGAAAAAAGAAAAAGGAAAAAAGAAAAAAGGAAAAAGAAAAAGCTTTGTATGTATTAATTTGAGACCAATGTACCATGAGCTATAGTTTTCATTGACTTTACCTGTAATGCTTTCAATGCCACCATTGAGGACATACTAAGGAGAAGAATATTTCTTAAGAACTTAGGGTCAGATTCCAAATGGTTTTCATTTCGTAAAGTCATTTATAACTCTCCAAAGGGTATTAAAATTCTACCCAAATTGTAGAGGTAATTTCTGAGTTGATATTATATTCCTTTAATATTACAGATACATATGGTTGTATAGGACACAAAACAAAGATTAGAGCAGTACTTCTCTCACTTTTCACAATTCAAGTGGCATTGTTAAATAGATTATTTCAGAATTTTATTTGAGGTTCATACAAAATAATTTAATGAAACTAATCCTTTTTATCTACTCTTTAACAGATTTTTTTTTTTCCACCGGAGGAAACAATTTCTCATTAGGGACCTGAGTCATCAACAGTGACAAGATTAAAAGGAAATAGTGTAAAAAATTTTTTGCATTTCTCATTTCATCTCTTTCAGTTTTCTGTTGGTAATTTCAGTTTAAAGATACGTTGTGATACATCATGGGGCAAACAATCTCAGAGCTGAAAACCAGCAAGAGATATTAATGGGCCTGCTATTTAGTAACAGCAAGAATGTACTATTCTGTAAATGGCTTTTTTTCCACCTTGTAAATTGAGCCCTCAGTGTGTCCTTGATAAATGAAAAATACTTCTGGCATGAGGAGACCAACAGGCAGCCCCTCAGATACTTTAAATGATAATTGCCGCAGCAGGCCTTTTTGCAACAGGATGATGACCAAAATCTGAAAACAGTCTTCTAAACAAAATTTTATTAGGGTATTTGACAACTTCTTTTTTTTTAATATTACACAAGAATCATTTACCTTTATTAGATGACTGCCTCCATGGGGGAAAAAAAGAAAGTCCAAGGTCTAGAACTCCATCATTCTTCTTTTGAAGCCATTTTAGATTAATAGGACCCTGGTGATTTCAAATAATTTACCAGCCAGCCACTGGTAACTTCATAAGAATTTTTCCCTGAGGGGCTGCAGGATGCTGAACTGCTGAGTCTAAGTGTTGGCACTACATTGCTAAGTGAATGAAAGTGGTAAAAGTAGATGAGAGCATTTTCAACACCATTTGGTCCTTGCTGTTTTGCAACAAGAATCCCTGTTGTGCCCAGTGTGTGAGATCATGGAGAGAGAAGATACATATTTACAGAGTTACCTGCTCATTCATGAGCCAGTGTGACTGCCTGCATCTAAATCTGAAGAAAAAACACTCATCAACCACAACTTTTTAGGCATGTAAAAGCTGGCAGAAGTGGTGAAAAGGCAAGATGGATTTTAACCTTCTGACTTTCATGGCAGGGAAGACTGAAAAACAAAAAAAAGAATGAGAAATTGTTCTAACTAATGTGCATCTATAGGTCTATGAATATAATAAATCAGAAGGAAATTCGATGTATTTAGTATGAAGTAGAGGGCATTTCAAGGAGACTCATGTGTGACCCTTAGGACTAACTCTTTTTTAAAATGCCATTTATTGTTTGAATTGCACCAAGCAAAAGCTTAGATATATCATCAATTTAATATGCAGTCTTCTATCAGAAAGCAATCAAGGAGCAATTGTAATGAGGGAAATCCTCTTGGATTTTAAGGTCCCCTCGCCATCCCCTTTCAGTTTCGTTTAAAGGCTGCTGTTATTTTTATGTCATAGCCAAAGCAGATGTATACCTCTTTATCTGAGTTCAGAATGCAACGTCAGACATGCTGTCATGTACAATGAGAGGGAATCATGGAAAGTTCATGTATTTCATAAAATATAATCCCAACCCAAATAAAATAGCATAGTGTTTTTAAACATGTTCAATTCATAAAACATCACCTTTGGCACTTAATATCAAAATCATCTATTGGAATCCTTACCATTCTAATGCAGAGAGCCATTATCTTCAATGACATTATCAACTGCTGAAGAAGTCACAGTAGATGTATTTTAAATGTTCATAAATTCTAGAAAACTCTGATGATTTGCAAATATTATAAATAACATTTGGAAGAAAAAAGCTTCAAGAAAGATGCCTATTCCTTCTCTGTCAGAAGGACAAAGATGATGAGTCTTCCACCCCTTGTAAACCTTAATAGTATGTACAAAAAGACAAAAGAAGCCTGTTCTTTAAGCAACAGTGGCAAATTATTGAGTGTGGCTTTATTCTATTTTCTGTGAGCTATATCATTGATCTCAGTCATTAGAATCTAGACTTGTAAATGTTAATTACAGTATTACTGTGAAGTAATTACTCACAGGTCAAGGTTTTTAAATGTGACTTCCTTAAATTGGGATCCTTTACCTTTATTTGGGGTTTACAAAATTTCAAAACTCTTACTGAAGTCACAATGCCTATATTATATCACCACTACAGTCCTACATCTTTTTTCTCATTAATGTTTCCCATTCCTTGATACCACTAGAAATGATCCACAGTGCTATTTGACGTTTGCTCAGCATCTGTGATGCAAATTCTACAGCATGTGACCTTTTATTTTTTAATCTTATGTCTGTGCCAGGTTAATGTTGGAAGTCCCTGAAGTAGAACAAAGAAGAACTTGTGTGGAACACATGATGTAAGTACATGCAAGTTAGAAATGGAAACAAGTTCACATGAGCTTATTGACCAGACGTCTCTGTCACCATGATTTATAGCTTTAGAATTGAACTTTATAGATCATCTCAATTTCTGTAGCTGTGCAGTTCAAAGTTTTGCAGGTCTCTTGTGGAAAGAAAGACATAACCCTTTAGGTCTGTGTAGCTGAGACATTGATATGTTTCTCATTAAGACAAATGACCCTGGGATACAAATGAAAATGAGATGTAACTGCTCACCTCAAGAGGTTATCCCCATGCCTACAATGTGAAAAAGAATTTTAAAAAGATTTGTTCTACTAAAAAATAGCAACAAATTAATCAGTGGACATAGTTTATTCAATTCATATCATATGCAAAACAATTCTGTTAAAAACAATGCTAAGGGCCAAAGTGATGGAAGGAGCCTTCTCATTCAGGCTAGGGGAAAAAAACAGCCACGACATTGCCCTTCAAAAGCCTTATCACAACTCCAGTGTCACAAACTCATCTAGGACTGGAAACAATGCGAGTGTATATTGGAGCTGGCCTCAGCAAGTTGCCATAACTGAATTTATTCAGGATTTCCTAAATTGTTCCAAAAGCTCTCCAGTCTCCAAGAAACCAAAAATCGTCATGGAATACAATTGGCTAGGGCTGTTTTAAGTGTCTGTCCTTCCAGATGCAAGTTCTGTGATGTACCTTTAAAAAGCTGATGGAAGGCACTCTGAAAATGTCAATATAGTATCTTGATAAGGTAATTAAAGTTATTACCACCTGCAGCTACTGATATGCCATACTGTCCTGTGAGCAGAAGGGAATGTATTGCACGATCTTGGCCCCCCCAGCTCGTTGTCTGCTGTCTTAGTTCAACTCCTCAATCAACAGCATGGTAAATCATGGTAATACAGCTAAAAAACAGCTTTGTGTCTACACAGAAATGTCTTGTAATCAACAGTGTCCAAATAGCAGGAATTTGAGAGCTGCTCACATGCTTCATTGTTAGACTATTACTCAAGACATTTTTAGAAGTAGCCTTCATTTTGTTTTGGGGTTTTTTTAAATAAAGATACAAAGAAATATGAAGAACTAATCTCTGTGACACATCAATCCATATATGTGAGCTATAGGGATATTTTTTACCATTGAGAAATTACTTGTTTTGTCTGGTTGGCCTCAGTAAGATAACATAAAGTTTTCTGAGATTAGCTTTCATTTGGATAGGACAAATGTGATCAATTCTATTTATTCATTTGCTCTCTGTAGTTGCCATGTTTAGGGTAAGGATCCAGGAACACCATGATTTACATGCATGCTTTAATTTCTGCGTAGTGACTTTCATTAGGCTCACTTACTCAAACCCAGTGCTAAAAAGGATAGTGTAGCTTTCCCCTGTACGTGGTCTTTGGTCCAGTCCTATTCGCCATAATGTCAATGTCAAAAATCCTGTTGATTTTCCTAAGAAAAAGATGGGCCCCATTTACTGCATACTCAAGACCCTAAAGGCTCTTTTAAAGCCTGCAATAAACCAAGCCCCTGTTGTACTGTGGCTGATTAATTCTGTTGGAATTATTCCCTGAGTAGCACTACATTGCAAAACATTTATTTTTTTTCATTTCAATTTCTTTTCTCTCATACCATTTTATTGCTTTTAAACTATTCCCTTTTCTTCATCTTTCACAATCAGCTTCAATGTCTTCTTAGGCTAGCACACAAATTTACTGAGAGAGCAAGCAGCAGACAATGAAACAAGGGCAAACAGAGGAGTAGAAAATGGGAATTATTGGAAAAGGAGATGCTATTTCAAACAGTTTTAAGAAGTTATTTAAATGCCTCTACTTTCATTTTTATAAGGCTCTTGACACTAAATACTTCAGCTAGCTGAATCTTACGGTTGCCTTAGCTTTCAGTAGCTTAATGCATCTTAAAGTTAATATTATTTCCCCTGAGAGGTACAAACCAAAAAACCTAGAGATAAATCATTGAAGTTTGAAATGAAATATAATTTTTAGTTCTTTCAGCAAACAAAAATAATCTGCAAGTACACACATTTTTTCAAGCAAAATATTTATTTTTTGGTTTGCATTTTCAGAAATGTTAATACTTTTATTTAATTTTCTGTTCTAATTCCATTTCAGAATAGAAAAAGAAAAGGGTTGTTTTAAAACACATTGAAAAAAACCTGTTACAGCATTTCTAAACACACATTTTTTCTTCATCTTTCCCCAATATAAAGGTATTAATTAGAATAATCCAAAATCATGACATTTTTTACTCTATATAGAAATCCATATTTAAACTACTTTTATATTAGCCAAAATGTATTTCCTCGGCTATACTGATTAGTATCAAAGATAACAAAGAACTCATATACACACAGGCACATAACTGTATATACACAAATGTGCATTTGTAGGATTGCATGTGTGTTGTGTATGTATTTACCTTCCAACCCCTCAATGTTCTTTCCTTTGCAGTTCATAACAGCCTCTGTAAATTGTTCTCCAAATATACAATATGTAACATGACATAACTGTCAATTCACTTTTCCAGATGCTCTGAAAAGGGCAATGAATACTGGAGAAAGAGTTAACTTGAAATGCCTAAATTCCTTTGAAGTAACGTAACTAAAAGGAATTGACAGTATGTTCCTGATCAGACCTCTTCACCTGAACCCATTTTTCATTCTCTTTCTGTTGGCATCGCTTTTTATTGTAAGGGGATAGGTTTGTGCAGACTACTTTGTAGAGCCAGTGAGAAACTAAGGCAAGCTGTGCAGCTACTGTGAAGTGTACAAAATTATATTCTACTAATGAAATCAAACTATGTCTCCTTATGGGATTAGCTGGATGATAATTAAGCCCTCCCTGCTTGTAAATGACACAAACCTGTCAGCAGCTCCAGCTCGCCATTTTTAAAGCAATGGTGTTTGTAGCATATAGAGTTGCATAGCTCGATCCTTTTGTGACACGCATTGGTTTCCTGTCTGGATCAGGGATCAGGGACCTGGATGACTTACTCTAAAAGGCACACTGTATCAACACTTGCAATAATTTTTCCAGAGACAGGATAAGACCTGAGAGAGATGGTTAGTAAAAGAGAGCACAAAACAAAGCCACACAGCAGGAACGTCACAAAGCACTCCGCAACTGCATGGAATATAGCTGTGCATATAATGATGCTGTCTGTCAGGACGAGACTGCATGTTGCAGCGGGAGAATTTCAGAAGGCTTATATCAGTTCTGTGTTCTTAGATCATCTGCACTTGCTCATGCACTCTGCTCCATTAAAACATGATCCCAAAGGGGAGCCAAAGCTTTTTCAAATACACCTTAGTTTAGCTACAACTGCAGGGAATGGCAATTACCTGTGTGCCACTGCTCCAGCTGAGACACTTAACTTGAAACCACTGCGACTGACAAGAGGTGAAACTACTAGGGCAAAATCCTCCAAAAGATTCACCTAGCCCTGAAATCTGTCACTGCCACAAGCTAATGCATTAGCCAATGGCTTAATTTTGTTAAGTTCATGAGCAACAGAAGCCATTGCCTTGAAACTTTTCATTGACTTTACTGGATGTTAGATTAGATCCCTTAGGAGCTGAAAGGTTGATAGTTTCACCTGTCACAAGTTTTAGTAATGCGTTAAGAAGAGTAAAAATATTAATAGCAGCTGGAGTTTTTTAGGCATTTTTTGTTCTTCAAAAAATTTTATTTTCTTGAAATGTCCACTAAAAGACCTAATAGGGTATTTTTTTTTTTCTCTTACATCTGGTTGCACTTCAAATTAATTTGTCTTTTAAAGGAAAAGGTTTCTGAAAAATTAGTCATATTTCATTAAATAAACCCTGATATCACTCATTTATATCACTTAGCAAAGTCATATGCAATTGGATTCACTGGGCCTGAGAGAAAAAATCTAGTCAATGTCAATTATTTCCTTTCCATCATCAGGCTGCAACAATTTTCCAAGTTTCTGTACATACAAAACTGTCTTGCACTTCCTCATGTAATGTCCATGTATTACCTTCGAAGATTAAGAATAAAATGTCCTGAAACTACCAGTAACCTACACAGAGTGCTGTCACCATCTACAGGTGTATTTCATATGGTCACTTGATGGGTCAGTAACCAGGTTGGATAGTTATAACACAATTTACATAAATATTGTCACCTAATGTAACTTCTCTAAATTCCTTGAATATTTGAAAGCTCATTGAAGTTGCATGCAATGAATTAACAAATCTATTTTGAATCTCTAAAATCTCAAGGAGTAAATATCTTTTTTTAATTGTGATTTTTATTTTAAAATTTTTGATAACGAAGGAACAGTAAAGTAAGCTGTTCTTGCAAAGCAGGTGAAAATACAAGGTAAAAAATAATGTGATCCTTCTTTGGGGATTGGTCTGATAATAACTGCACCCACACAAGGTTAGTTTTGGGAATCCTTTCAGACACTGCAATTCACTTCCCTTAATGAGTTAGTGCATTCAGTCTTCAGGGTTCCAGAGCTCAATGTTCCGTGATTAGCGCTGCTTCCTTGCACATGTAAAGGGGCTGAACACACAAATCATTTGTAGCAGGCTACAAGACTATTGACATATGCATTAATCGTTACCCATGACAGGATGGGCCCTAGTGACAGCGATCTACAGTAGGCAGCACACTACAGCACTGAATAACATAAACCTCACTAAATTGAAAATAGTGCTAGAATTTAAACCAATTTAATGCAATAAAATACAGCTGTGCTATAGTCTGTGCATAGCCCATCTTTTGGAATACTCATAAGCAACAAATGAAATTACAGTGATCATGCTTTTTATTTAACCTTTGATCTGTCAGTATTCATAGTATAGCTCAATGACATATGTCCAAAATAGATGTTAAGCTCTGACTTGTCAAGAACACCTGAGGGAGATTGAAAACTGTATGTTGCTTTTTGCAATATATGTAACCACTATTAGAGTGCTGCTTCAAACTATGTGAATACACAAACTGTATCTCAGCATCATTTCTTACAAGCTACAGAACCTAAAAACTCACTGTGGAGAGAGAGAGAGGAAGGAACAGACAATTTTTCTCTTCTCCTCTACCAGAAATATTCCTGTCTACCCATGACAACTATGTGCATTATGGAGAAATTCATAGCACATGACCTGGCTCCAAATGTTGCAGTCAAATAGAATTCAGTATTATATTCCCATCATTGACCTTAACAGAAGGTACATCCATGGGTATGCAGTATGACATTGATGGTAGTGTTAGGGATTGGGAATCTTAAAAAGATTTGTTAAGATGATTTGGTCATGCTTGTCAAACCTCAGGCATCTCTGACTCATTTCATTTTCATGTTTTTTTATATTGAATGATAGGACGTTTTATATTGAATGCTAGAATAGAAGACTGAATACTAGTATCCAGATTTAACCTTGTGCAAGATGACAAAGCCCTGTGGAGGTTGGCAACGTCTACTGAACAATGAATATGATCTATATGTGATTGGTGCGCACTTTGCCTCACATTGCTGTCAGCTCTTTTCCAATGCTGGTCAAGTCTGACTGCAAAATCTGTGCTAAAATTTTGCAGAACTAATCTCTGCAGGCACAAAATTATGTGGAAAACAAAGAACTAAGCAGACTTGTAATCCCTTGGAACATTGCCACAAGGAACAGATCTTTTGTAATTAGTATGAGGATAGGAACCTTTTGTTTTGGCAGTTAATTTGTGTGGTAGTGGGAGAAATTGCATTCAATATCTTCTAAGTTATTGGCTGTTGAAACAAATTCTTCCACACATCAATGTTTCTATCAGGAATTCACAGTTTAATAGCACAAGGTGAAAAGAAAATGTTGAATCTGCTTAGTATAAGCTTTAGTATTTTAAGCTTTTATATTAATTCAATAGACATTTCATCAGCCAGTCTTTCCAACAGAAAAATATTCTGTGACATATAAGCAGTATAGGGGAAGATATGACTATGCTCATACAGAAATGATTTTCACATACTTATCTTTAACATACATTAACTTTCCCCATGAGCCTGCCTTTATTACAGCAAGACAGATCATAAACAGACACCCTTTCAGCCTTACCCAAAAATTATAAAAAATTGTTTTAATCAAAATCAGCCTTCCATAACTTCAGAAGGAATATGAATGAGTGTGGTGGGTTAACCTTGGCCGGCTGTCAGGTGCCCATCCAGCCATTCTCTCGCTCCCCCTCCTCAGCAGAACAGGAGGAGAAAAAAAGGTGAAAAAGCTCATGGGTTGAGATAAGGATTTGAGATCATTCCCAAATTACTGTCACAGTCACAACAAACTTGACTTGGGGAAATAAACTTAATTTATTGTCAATTAAAAATAGAGTAGGGTAATGAGAAACAAAGACGAATTTAAAAACACCTACTCCTGACCCACTCTTCTGCCTAAACTCAACTCCATTCCTAACTCTTCTACCTTCTCCCCCCAAGCAGTGCAGGCGGGTGGGGAATGGGGGTTGTAGTCAGTTCATAATCCTTCATCTCGGCCGCTCCTTCCTCCTCACACTCTTCCCCTGCTCCAGCATGGAGAGGCTCCAGCCCCACCCACGAGATACAGTCCATCATGAACTTCTCCGATGTGGATCCTTCCCACGGCCTGCAGTTCTTCACGAACTGCTCCAGCAGGCATTCGTTCCACGGTGTACAGCTCTTCAGGAACGGCGTGGGTCCCCCATGGGGCCACAGCTCCTGCCAGAAAACCTGCTCCTTTGTGGGGTCGTCCATGGGCTGCAGGGGACAACATGCTTCACTATGGTCTTCTCCATGGAGAGATCTCTGCTCCGGCAACTGAAGCACCTCCTCCCCTCCTTCTTCACCGACCTTGGTGTCTGCAGGGCTGTTTCTCTCACTTTTTTCTCACTCCTCTCTCTCGCAGCTGCTGCACAGCATTTTTTACCCTTTCTTAAATATGTTATCACAGAGGGGCCAATAGCTTGGCCGATGGGCTCAGCTATGTCCAGTTGTGGGTCCATTTTGGAGCTGGCTGGAACCAGCTGTGTCCAGCATGGGGCAGCCCCTGGCCTCCTCTCACAGACACCACTCCTGCAGCACACCCTGCTACCAAAACCTTGCCATGCCAACCCAATAAAATAAGTTGAACAGTTAAAGACAATACGAGGCATTTGACTGAAGCCTGTGTGACCTTCTACAAGCTTTTCCATACTGCAGGTTTAGAGCTTTGGTGTAAAGCAACAGCAAAACTAGCAGTAGCAACAGCAGCAGCCAATTTGGAGAAGATTGTCTAAGATGCTCTTAGTGAAATCAAAATTGTTATTCTGAAAATATTTCCTTAATTTATTTTCCTTAGAAAGAAAGAAAAAATTAAAGCAGGACATGACAAAATGATGTAAATTGCTTTTATTGTATTAGCTAGGAGCATGCATCACATCTTGTAGGCTTTTACTTCCCTTGCAGCAATACAAAAAAAATACGGAAAACTCATATTGTCAAAAAAAGCCACAACCAGAACCGTAAATAAAAATATCTGAGCTACGAATAAAGAACAAAAGCCTATCTTACAAACCACACAATGGATATAAAAGAACCATCCACTTAATATACATTCTTTCTTAATAATAGAGTGTTCAGCATCTTTGAGAACACTTTGGAGTAGTTGTTTAAAGATAAAAGGTTGCAAAACAGAAGGATGTTTCATTAGATTTCACAGGAGCACAGATACACAACCAATATTTATCTGAATACTAAAGAAGTACTCAAAACTGTTGCTTATGCTTCTGCTTTCCTTCAGTAATTCACACTTCTGATGTCACCCCTAGCAAACTATAACTTGCCTGAGGTAATTGAAATACAATCTATATAGATGTAAATGCACCATCCCTTATGACAAAAAATTATTCATATGACTTATGATTGTATTGTTGTAAAACAACTTATGTATGAAGAATGACATATTGAATTCACAGCAAAGAGGCTATCGTTCAGTTTTCCAGTCACCCAGAGCAGCCATATGAGTTTAATAAAAAAATTAGCAGTCATTTACTTTAGATTAAGAAAAAGCAAGAACACAAATTTTCCATCAGAAACATGTATCTACTCTGGAACTACCAGTTTTTGAGGTGCTTTGAGAGCAAAAAGGCCATTACCTGCTAAAGCATCAAATTCTGTGTTTGTTTTTGAGTCAGTGAGAATAAAGGGTGACTTCCATGCTGCAATTTTAGCTGCAAAAATGACAGTATTCTGAAATTTTACAAATTATCTGCAATTTTCTCTCTAAAAAATACACCAGACATAGAAACCTGCCTTCTCTTTCTTGCAGAATAAAAATTCAGGGTAGAGCATCTGGAAGTGCTGTTAAACAAATATTTGGGTAACATTGGACAGTATGAAACAATACCTATAGATAATTTTCTGAGATATGCAGATAAAAGGCCACTTTTGTAAACGTAGTGAAACCTCCCTGGATTCTACCTGTGCAGATCTCATTAACCAGGTGTCTGCCTTCAACAGATGGTAGGAGATAATTTCACAAACAGCCTCCAATACTGTCCTTCTCATGCAAGCATCAAATGGAGTAGAGAATCACACTGAAAGGACAAGAGAAAAACGTTACTGTCAAAGCTGTCATTGTCAAACTAAACAAAATCACAACAAAGAGCAAAAAGTCTGTGTGGCAGTTATTGCATATAGCTGCATCCAGCAAAAAACTGGTGTGCTGGTTTTGGCTGGGATAGAGTTAACTTTCTTCATAGTGGCTAGTATGGGGCTGTGTTTTGGATTTGTGCTGAAAATACTGTTGATACACAGGGATATTTTAGTTACTGCTGAGCAGTGCTTACACAGAGTCAAGGCCTTTTCTGCTTCTCACACCACCCCACCAGCGAGTAGGCTGGGGGTGCACAAGAAGTTGGGAGGGGACACAGCCGGGACAGCTGACCCCAACTGACCAAAGGGATATTCCATACCATATGGTGTCATGCTCAGCATATAAACTAGGGGGAAAGCTGGCCGGGGGACCGCTGCTTGGGCATTGATTGGAGGGTGGTGAGAAATTGTTTTCATTTGCATCACTTGTCTTTCTTGTTGTTTTTGTTGTTGCTGTTGCTGTTATTTTCTTTTCTGTTACAATTTTTATTATTATGATCATTATCATTATTTTATTTTACTTAATTTAATTTATTAAACTGTTCTTATATCAACGCATGAGTTTTCTCACTTTTACGCTTCTGATTCTCTCCCCCATCCCACTGGGGGGAGTGAGCAAGCGACTGTGTGGTGCTTAGTTGCCTGCTTGGGTTAAACCATGTCAACATGGAAGCAAAGAGATGATAATTATGGCATAAGTTTCACTGGTTTACACTAGTTGCAACTACATTTTTTTCTCTTTCTTCTTTATAATTCTTCCTTGACAAAGAGATAAAATGGGAGGAAGGATAAGAAAGGGAGAGAGAAAAAATATATTTCTACTGTATTTCTTGCACTTCTTAATTTCTTTTCCTTCACTTCTGGATGTTTGAGATCAGTATTCAGCTGGTTGTATGTCCCACTTTCATTAAGGTCAGGAGATCAACAACACCTTACACCAGCTTTGAATCTGCCCTGTTATATAGTGTGTCATTTAAAACCTCTCAGCCTGACTTACTAATTTCTTTCTCCATTTTAGCGATTGTACGGGCATTGAGCGATCCAAACAATATTTAGCTGCTTACAGCCATGTATTATATTCTTTCTCCTGCTCCTCATCTGAAAGAAGAGAAATGGTTTTTTATAAATACTTCATAAAAGTAAAATATTTCAAAGAAATATAATCTGATATTAGAGAAATCAAGGAGAAAATGAAGAAAAAATCCTTCCTGAAAATATTTTCATTGATGAAATTAACAATGAATGGGCATATCTACCTTTCTCACAACACACTTTAATGCTTGTTGGTTTTCAGAGGGGTGAGAAAGTTTGTGTGTTTGATATGAATATAAATGTGATGCCTCTATCAATGAACTGCACACGTAATATACTCCCTTGGCCAATAGTGTCTGGGAAAAGGTCATGTGATACATAACAAAGTCAAGTCTTGTTTCTAGAGGAGACATTTTAAAGGACTGTAGTATTCACTCAGCCTTCTCAGCTGTTCCCTAACAGCAGAATCTGTTTCAATGGTTGGAACTTCAGTTCAGGGAGCTAGGCAGTATGAAAGCAAGCAACTCAAAGAATCCTGTCTTTTAAATCTGTGTAAGGTATAATTCTTATATGTTACTGTACAAAATGGTGGAAGATTCTACTATGAAAGCTAAGTGATTTATTACATTAATATGGAGCGCAGGTGAACATATTTCTTTCTTTTTCACTGATACTATTAAGAAGTATTGCTTCATTTATCTTATATATTCTACCTTCATTTATCTTACATATTTTACCTTCAACACTGGTTAGCAGGCTGCAATAAAAACTTCTAAAAGAAACTTTTGATACTCAGATAATGAGGTTCCTTTGTACAAAATACAGTTCAGGAGACTTTGGAACGTCCTTCTTTCCACTCCTTCTGTAGGGACAATGTTATAAATAAATTACTGAATGGTCTTGAAAGAACAGAAAAGTTAAGCTCCGTCTTTCTTACTTACTGTCCTCCCTTTTTATATGCAAACAAACTCAAAACCTTTTTATATGTAAACAAACTTAAAATGTTCTTAGTTGGCAAGCATGTGGTAGCAGATGAATATACTTCATACTTCAATGCCTATGCCATTGAATGATGAATTATGTTAGTTCTTGACTCATACAGTGAATAAATCAACCAGAGGATTAGTAATACAATTAAACCGTGGGGAAAAATGATATCAAGAACATCAAAATGAGACATGATAGGGTACCTTTGAGAAAAGTATCACAAACAAACACGTTTTTAAATATGAGACAGCAAATCATTCTCCCCTTGCCTCTTCCAGGATGTCAGGAGCTGCAGCCAAGCTCCTCAGGGCAAAAATTCAAAACTCAGCAGAGATTGAGTTACCTAAGAGAAGTGTTTACTAGGCTGGAAGACATTCTCTGTGCAAATTCCTTTCAATTAAGTTACAATAGTAGCATACATGGGAGACATACAGGGCTAAGAAATCCAAGGAAAAAAAAAATAAAAATATTAGCACATGAAAAGTCTAGTAACTGAAACAAAATAAATTGCAAGATCTGTCTTCATTTTCTCACTGGATTCACTACAAGCGATGCAAATTAAATAAAATCTAATTGTTCCTATTATTGAAGACAAAGTCTCAAAAGCCAAAAATGTCTTTTCAATAAAAAAATGTTTCTTTCCATGTTGCTTCTGACATTTTAGTAATCGTAACTGTCACTGTTCTTCTAGGTATTCCTGGTACTTCCAACCAATAACAGTCTGTATGTCTAACAAAATGTTTCTGCTTTATTATAGAGTTACCACACAATAAAGATTGGTCTGAGGAATCAGAAGTTTTTCTCTGAACCATCTCTCATACTGTTGTGGTTTAAGCCCAGCTAGCAACTAAGCACCACACAGCCGCTCGCTCACTGCCCCCCTGCCCGAGCAGGATGGGAGAGAGAATAGGAAAAGTAAAAGCGAGAAAGCTTGTGGGTTGAGATAAAAACAGCTTAATAAGTAAAATGAAATAAAATAAAATAATAATAATGATAATAATAATAAAAATTGTAATGAAAAAGAAAATGACAACAACAACAACAAACAAGAAAGGCAAGTGATGCAAATGAAAACAATTGCTCACCACCCTCAGACCAATGCCCAGCCCAAGCAGCGGTCCCCCGGCCAGCTTTCCCCCTAGTTTATATACTGAGCATGACACCATATGGTATGGAATATCCCTTTGGTCAGTTGGGGTCAGCTGTCCTGGCTGTGTCCCCTCCCAACTTCTTCAGCACCCCTTGCCTACTTGTTGGCGGGGCGGTGTGAGAAGCAGAAAAGGCCTTGACTCAGTAAGCACTGCTCAGCAGTAACTAAAATATCCCTGTGTATCAACAGTATTTTCAGCACAAATCCAAAACACAGCCCCATACTAGCCACTATGAAGAAAGTTAACTCTATCCCAGCCAAAACCAGCACACATACGGTTTTTACCTTTCAAGAAAAGCAAATTTGAATAAACTGTATGAATTTTTTTCATTTGGATGTGCCATTATCTTAAGATGGCATAAAAAATTTGCTATAATGAAAATCATATTAGTAACAAATTTTGTTTTTCAAACAGTTAACTGAGTTCAAATAAATGGCAGTCACACTTCTCCTATGGTTAGCACACTTCCCAGGAGTTGCTCTGCACGATTTACTTTCTTTTTGGCCCTGAGAAAGTTATTTATAGGCAGCTAGTCCAGGACTAGAGACAATAGCTGTATTGTCTAGTTTTTCACAACTGCAAGAAACCTTGTGCACATTTATAGTTTCAATTTTCATTTTCATTTCACTTTTAATTTTAAATGTTTCATGTATTCACACACACATTAGGAGACACAACATCCCCATACCTTAAAAAAGAAGACCCACCGTACTAGAAGGCCAAGAGACATAAGCATACACATAGTTTACCACACAGAGAAAGCTCAAGGATATCACCACGGCTTCTGCTAATACACACAAAATTCGCTACCAACCCCAGCAAGTGGACCATGCCCTCTGCTGCACAGAAAAGCAGAAAATCCTGAAAACAGCACAAAACCCACTTTACCAGAGCTCTGATTCAAAATCTAACAACTGTTTTAAACCTACGAAGGTGAGCAAGGTATACCAAGATAAAACAAAAAGTCAGTTGAAGATTTTTATACCACTGGGAACAAAACTGTACTTTGGCTAATATCCTAGATCGTTGGCCCAGAGCCTTCCT
Organism: Gavia stellata; assembly: GCF_030936135.1. Classification (NCBI taxonomy): domain Eukaryota; kingdom Metazoa; phylum Chordata; class Aves; order Gaviiformes; family Gaviidae; genus Gavia; species Gavia stellata. The sequence goes on along the minus strand of NC_082597.1, from coordinate 19,628,512 downwards.
TCATTCCTTCATTTCTCAGGATTAATCTTGAAACAATTTAGGATATTTGCCCCACGACCTTGTTGCAAATGCCATTCTAAAGTTTCATTTATTAAGAATGTATTGACCCATAAAAAATGAAAGATATTAACACAGCATAAGTCTAGATATTTTTCATAGTGTTAGGTTATATTTTTAACCAATTTTACTTTTATAATGCAGTTTCTTTTAACTTCCGTCTAAAACTAATTTGGAATCTAATTATGAGCCTTTGGCTACCTGGGTCATCTGGATAATTTTTTTCTTCTTTTTTTCCAATATGTATATATAATTTAGAGGGAAGATACTGATCTCTAACCACTGGAAGTCTTCAGTACCTGGGTTCCAGAGAAAAATACCTTCTTACGCATGTAAAATCTGATCAGTGGTTTTAATTTCATAATAAGCAATTGAATTTTTGTGACTATGCTGAATATTATGACTCTCATTGCTCTATGCTTAGTTCTCAGTTCTGTCCTCTGAAACATCATTATCTTCATTAAAAAAAAGGAGAAAAATTAATCATTGACCTAGATCTAACCAGCTAAGATTCAGCTTGTAAAGACTCCATTTCTCCATTCTTGTTTTCTTTTTCATGTCGATTAAGAACTTTTTTGTAATGTTTTTAGGTTGGCTTTTTTTTGTGTGTGGTTTTTTGCTGTTGTTGTTGTTTGCTTTGTTTTGTTGTGGGTTTTTTTGTCTGGGGGGAGGAGAGGCTGGTGTGTGTGTCAGACTTACCTAGTCTTAGCTATATTTAATCTTAGCTACTCTTAGCTATATAGAAATAAGCAACTAGTGGCGTACCGCGTACTGGGCCAATGGTGGGTCCAGTCTTGTTTAACATCTTCATTGATGGTTTGGATGATGGGGCAGAGTATTCCCTCAGCAAGTTTGCTGATGACACAAAACTGGGAGGAATGGCTGATACACCAGAGGGTCGTGCTGCCATCCAGAGGGACCTCAACTGGATTTACCACATGCAGCTCAACAAGGGGAAGTGCAAAGTCCTGCACCTGGGGACAAACCAACCCATGCACCAGTATATGCTGGGGGGCTCCCAGCTGGAAAGCAGCTTGGCAGAAAAGGACCTAGGGGTCCTGGTGAACACCAAGTTGAACATGAACCAACAATGTGCCCTGGTTGAAAAGAAGGTTAATGGTAATGGTATCCTAGGCTGCATTAGGACGAGTGTTGCCAGCAGGTCAAGGGAGGTGATCCTTCCCATCTACTCAGCAATGGTGAGGCCACACCTAGAGTATTGTGTCCAGTTCTGGGCTCCTCAATACAAGAGAGACATAGATATACTGGAGAGAGTCCACAGAAGGGCCACAAGAATTATTAAGGCACGGGAGCATCTCTCCTGTGAGGTAAGTCAGAGCATTGGGACTGTTCAGCCTGACGAGAAGACTGGGGGGGATCTTACCAATGTATATAAATACCTGAAGAGTGCAAAGAAGGTGAAGGCAGGCTCTTGTTAGTGGTGCCCAGTGACAGAACCAGAGGCAATGGGCACAAAGTGAACAACAGGAGGTTCCCTCTAAACATCAGGAAGCACTTTGTCAATTTGAGGGTGACCAAGCACTGGCACAGATTTCTCAGAGAAGTCGTGGAGTCTCCGTCCTTGAAGACATTCAAAAGCCATCTAGATATGGTCCTTGGCAACTGGGTCTAGGTGGCCCTGCTTGAGCAGGAGGGTTAGACCAGATGACCTCCAGAGGTCCCTTCCAACCTCGACCATTCTGTGATTCTGCAATTCTGTGATTTTTGTCCACTCTCACTTGATTTCTGAGCTTTCTCAGTTTTCAAGATACAGTTCTTAGTAAATCTTTTACATATCTTGTGGGTTTAATATTTTAATATCCTGTCCAAGAAATTTGAGCTATCCTTTCTGTAGTAGGCTTACTAGTGGGGACTAACCATAGAACTGCTCGGTCATTTTTTTAATTGAGCTCTAGATGCCACCTCCAAAGAATACTTCCATCATGACTTATAAAAATGGCATTTCTACCTAGATTCAGATCTGGAGATCATCTTGAGCTCATTTGTCTTGTCAGTCTAATTTCCTTTGACTTTTAAAGTTTACCCTTCTAAAATACCAAAGCAACTCAAACACATGGAGGTTTCTCATTTGTTTCTTTTTATAATCAGCTTGCCTGTATCATCCTTGTTGATCACTAAAACATCTAAAATACAATCACTGTCTTTGGTTCATTAACTATGTCCTGGAGTGAAGCACTAGCGCTTATCTAGCATGACTGTTCTAAATACTGTGCTGAGCTCCTTAAGCCCAGCTCAAATACATCTTTATTTTGACTGCTGCCTTTGGCAGAGGCATCTAGTCCTCTGAGAGACAGCTCTTAAGTCTCCCAGCTCCTGAAAGGGTCCAAGAGTGCATCTAGATTCCTAGATCTGCCTGTTGCCTGACCAAGTGTGTACATCATGTTGTGGTAAGATGCTGCTTTCTACAGAAGGAAACTAGCGCAACAGGGAGTTGTGTCACAGTGTAGCAAGGCGACACAATGGGCTGTGTCTAGGCATCTCTGAACATTTCTACAGGCAAATCGAGCCATTGAATTTCTTGCTTTGCATGAATTGTGGAGGGAGTACCTAAGAAATACTAGATATTTCCACCCACCTAGGACCAGAATTAGTTAACCTTTTTTTTAATGAAATGTTACTAATTAAAAAGGCCTGACTGGGATTTTGTTTCCTTCCACTAGTCAATGGTTAACACACTTGGCAATGGAACCCTACATTCTAGATCCACCTTATCTTGACTTGACTTAAAGAAATATGTGCAGTTTCTCTTTCTGAAGTTGGACTCTCCTCTATGAAGACTAGCTATATTTTATATGAGATCACCAATAAATAAAAACAGTAAGAGCTTTGGGAACAGGGACCAGCATCCCATTCTACATGCTGCAGCCTAGTAGGGTTTACATGGCCAAGCTACAGCAGAAGTGGAGAATATTTCTACCCAGCATACACCATAGCACTGTGGTTTCAGTTCCCTGTTAGGATGTTAAAGCTATTTTTCAATATCACTTTGAGTTAAGGGAGGCCCCAAAACTGCCTTCACACTCCCTGAGTGGCTATAATAGTTTCTCAGGAACCCATGACTCTTCTAGTAGCAATAAATGCGGGAGTTTAATATAAAAGGTAGGCAACCAGCCCAATGAAAAATTGGACCATTGAAGACCATAAGTAATAGATTAGATTCGGAGACATAGGCAAAATATTGTCCCTGGGGGCTGGAGAGATGGGAGTTTACAGGAATCCCAGGGCCAGCCCACTGTCCCTGAGCAAAGGAGCAGGGCAGGCTGGGAAGGGGGAAGACCAGACACCACATCATCAGGCAAGTTTGTGGTGATGAGGCGGACCTGCGGTCAAGTCAGGAACACGGGTCAGGATCTGGCTTGGTGAGGATACCCAGGGATAGACACAGCCCTGGGATGGCCAGGCAGGGCTGTAAGGATGGGGACAGGCCATTTCTGAAGTCCATCACTGTTTTTATTTCAGGTTTCTGGGATCTTTTCCTCGTAGAATTGTATCAGGAGATTCTTCAATTATAAATAACTTTCTCTACTGATGAAGTATCTAGATTGGTGTATCCACAGATTCTGCATACAATTCACTTCAATATCTGCATCACACTCTACGCTTAGCCTGTGGTAGTACCATAGCTGTCCTCTCCATCTTCCTTTATAGAAAAGCAAACCAAACTCCACCAAAATCAGCACTTCACCTTCAAACCGCTATCTGCTCATGTTTTTTTCCTTTGCTGATGGTTTTCCCTTGTTTGCTAGGCTTTGGGGATCACTGATCATGTGGCTCTCCCCCACCATTAGGCTCAGATTTTATACAGGAAAAGGAGCAGACACCAAGGCGCTTGGGAACAGGTTCTCAGGAGCAAGCAAGCTCAATACATAGAAAAAAATCTACAGACTTCTTCGGTGTTGATATATACATTAGGGAGTAGAAGAAAAATAAGAGTTTATGGCTAAATGGGCTACAGTCTCTTCATTTTACAGTCCAGCGTGCATATGTGTGCTCCTGGTTACACAGCCCATTTAGACTAATGCTGTTGGTCAAGGCCACTCTCGGTGTGGTTCAGTCTTGCCTTGCTGCAAACCAAGCAAGGCCACTGGAGAAACACAGATTTGTTAATACCTCAGCCTGAACTACAGACACAAAGAAATCAAGGAGTTCTCATTGGCTTTCCGTAAGCATTAAATAGGATAAGGAACTCAGGTGAGCAGGAGCAGGGTTACAGAATCTGATTGTCTGTGTTCTTTGTACTTGCATGAAAAAGAGGAAAAGAAAATATCATAGAACTAGTTCAGCACAGGAAAAAATTCTTGGCTTTCAAATTCTAGTTAAACAAGTATTCCCCTTAACTGAGGAACATGTTCTGTTCTATAGTGACTTCTAAATATCACCCATTAAGAAGCTTTTATTTTATTAATGAAGCATAGTTGGTTACTAGATTGTTACTTTCATATGTAATGTATTTTAAAAATAGACATTTTCACACACTGGCAATGAATTGAGGTGTTTGGAGTAGAAGTAACATTAATTTCCTGAATCCTAACTACAAAATTGAGAACTAAATGGAGGTCAAAGAATATCTATTGGAAAATCAATTAAAAGAAATTTGACATTTATTTATTATGAACTTAACTAAAGAGAGCAGTTGTATAAAATACAGTAGAAATGTCCCCCACATCATGAATTTAATTCAGATCTGGGACTACATAGATGAGTAACCTCTACACTGCCATTATTGAGGAATTGTGCCTGTGCTGCAGTTGACTGCAGGGTTATGTGTTTGTCTGTGTAAAAGAGAGCTAGGAAAAGAGTATTAAAAAATATGTATCACCTATTAGTTGTTTAAATCTATAGTTGCTGAAAATACATTTTAATTCACAGTTCAGAGCAATTGATTGTACTTATTACTTCTAAATCACTCAAAGTTTGCTAAGGGCTTTAATTCAGATGGTATTTAAGCCCATTTCTTTTCTGATGACTGCACAATATTTTGTCTGACCAAATTAAAGTCCTAAGAGCTCACAAAGTTACTCACGAAATTATTTCTAGTGACATTGTTGGAATTATGTGTGAATAAACAAAAAGTCACAGGAAATGTTTTCAGAAATAGGTCAGGATAAAGACATTCATTTTTTGAAACTGTATATTTTGTGTAAATGTACATTTATATAAACTTTCATAACTATGAATTATATTGAGACATACATAGAGCTTTCTTGTCTGCATTCCACATATCCTTCTAGATAATATAAAGAAGAGTCTTTCCTTTTTTATTATAATTTTCATTTTCTATAAATTATTTTCTCTTTTGGGTTCTTCAGGGAAACTGTTGAAAAAGTTTGAAAAAATGACCGTCAAGTGGGTGCACACTTCCCAAGGATCCTACTGAGCAGACACAGAGAGCAGAGTACATATAGGGTTATCATACTTGCATTCATCTTCTAATACTTGCACATCCAGCTTTAAGTGTTTGGGGATTCTAAGGCTATAGTCTTTATTCTGTTCATTATATACTGTAGGAAATTAATGTAGTAAAACGCAGTGACTGTAAGGAAGGGAAAGAATCACAGAATCATTAAGGTTGGAAAAGACCTGTAAGATCATCAAGTCCAACCATCAACCAACACCACCATGCCCACTAAACTATGTCCCACAGTGCCAAGTCCACACTTTTTTTTTAACACCTCTAGTGATGGTGTCTCCACCATCTCCCTGGGCAGCCTGTTCCAGTGTTTCACCACTCTCTCAGTAAAGAAATTTTTCCTCATATCCAGCCTGAACCTCCCCTGGCACAACTTGGGGCCATTTCCTCTTGTCCTGTCACTAGTCACTTGGGAGAAGAGACCAACACCCACCTCTCTGCAACCCCCTTTCAGGTAGTTGTAGAGGTCTCCCCTCAGCCTCCTCTTCTCCAGACTAAACAACCCCAGTTCCCTCAGCTGCTCCTCATAAGACTTGTGCTCCAGACCCCTCACCAGCTTTGTCGCCCTTCTCTGGACACGCTCCAGCACCTCAATGTCCTTCTTGTAGTGAGGGGCCCAAAAGAAAGTAAGAAATATTGATTTTAAACAAAACTCATTTTAGTCACCTGATACGATTTTTTCATGGAATTCATTTACTCATACTCTCACACTCAGATATGCTGACAATCATCGAGATGCATAGAATCATAGAATACCTCAGGTTGGAAGGGACCCATAAGGATCAAGTCCAACTCCCTGCTCCTCTCAGGACTACCTAAAAGTAAACCATGTGACTAAGGGCATCATCCAGACACTCCTTGAACTCTGACAGGCTTGGTGCCATGACCACTTCCCTGGGGAGCCTGTTCCAGTGACTCACCACCCTCTCAGTGAAGAACCTTTTCCTAATATCCAATATGAACTTCCCCTCATGCAGATTCATTCCATTTCTTCATGTCCTATCACTGGTCACCAGAGAGAGGAGATCAGCACCTCCCCCTCTGCTGCCCCTGTAGAGGAAGTTGCAGACTGCCATGAGGTCAGCCCTCAGCATTCTCTTCTCCAAGCTGAACATGCCAAATGACCTCAGCTGCTCCTCATAAGTCTGGCTCTCAAGACCTTTTACCACCTTGGTCACCCTCCTCTGGACACACTCTAATAGTTTGGTGTCCTTATATTGAGGCACCCAAAACTGCACACAGTACTCAAGGTGGGGCCACACCAGTGCAGTGTAGAGTGGGACAATCACCTCCCCTGACTGGCTAGCTATGCTGTGCTTGGGGCACCCCAGGACACGGTTGGCCCTCTTGGCTGCCAGGGCACATTGTTGACTCATAGTCAACTTGCCATCAACCCAAACCCCCAGATCTGTTTTCGTAGGGCTGCTCTCCAGCCTCTTGTCCCCCAATTTATACATATAACCAGGATTATCCTTTCCCAGATGGAGAATCCGGCACTTACTCTTGATAAATTTCATATGGTTGGTGATTGCCCAGCTCTCTAGTCTATCCAGATGTCTCTATAAGGCCTCTCTACTCTGAAGGGAGTCCACAGCTCCTCCTACTTTAGTATCATTGGCAAACCTAATGTACATTTGATTCCTGCATCCAGATAATTTATAAAAACATTAAAGAACACTGGCCCTAAACTTGAACTCTGGGGAACCCCACTGGTGACTGGCCGCCAGCCTGATGTAACCCCATTTACTATAACCCTCTGAGCACGATCTGTCAGCCAATTGTTCACCCAATGTATTATGCACCCGTCTAGCTGTGTACTGGGCAGTTATCTAGAAGGATACTGTGAGAGACAGTATCAAAAGCTCCAAACCCACCATATCTACTTGCTTCCCCTGGTCAATTAGATGAGTGACTTTGTCATAAAAGGAAATTAAGTTGGTTAAGCAGGACTTTCCCCTCATGAACCCATGCTGGCTATAACCAATGACTACATTGTCTCCCAAGTGTTTTTCAAGAACTCTCAGAACAACTTTCTCCATAATTTTACCAGACACTGAAGTGAGACTAACAGGCCTGTAATTACCAGGGCCTTCCTTCTTACTCTTCTTGAAAATTGGGACATTTACCAGCTTCCAGTTGACTGGGACATCTCCAGACTCCAAAGACCATTGAAAAATAATAGAGAAAAGTCCTGTGATGACATCAGCCAGCTCTTTCAGTACGCTGGGGCGAATCCCATCACGCCCCATAGATTTATGTGCATCCAGCTAGAGCAGCAAGTCTTGAACAAGTTGAGTTGGCTGGGAGTTTATCATCCCCCAGTCATGGTCTTCCAACATAGGGCTCTGGGTGTCCCAGGGCCCATCATCAGTGTTGAAGATAGAGACAAAGAAAGCATTAAACACCTCTGCTTTGTCTACATCCCTATTTCTGAGGTGACCGACCTCATCAAGTAACGGACCAACGTTATCTCTGATCCTCCTTTTGGTATTAACATATTTTAAAAAGCCCTTTTTTCTATCCTTCACAGGACAGCTTGAACTCTAATCGAGCTTTGGCCACATGAATTTTCTCCCTACAGTAGCAAACAGCATCTCTGTAGTCCTTCTGTCCTTGCCTGTCCTTGCTTCCAATGTCCATACACTTTCCTTTTCTGCCTAAGTTCTAGAAGAAGATCCTTGCTTAACGAAGCTAGCCTTCTGCCCCACTTGCTTGACTTCAGACACTGGAATTGCCTGCTCCTGTGCTGTTAAGAGATAGCTCTTAAAAAGTGACCAAAATTCATAGACCTCAATACCTTCAGTGGCAGATTCCCAGGGGACCTTACTAGCCAGCTCCTTCAGCAGCCCAAAGTCTGCTCTCCCCATACCCAGGGTCAAAGTTTTGCTGGCAGTTTTTCTCCTCTCATCAGTGATTTGAAGCTCAAATACTTCATGGTCGCTGTGACCAAGACAGTCACCAATCACCACTTCACCCACAAGTCCCTCTCTGTTTATAAACAACAAGTCTAGGAGAGCACCTTTCCTAGTTGGCTCCCTTAGTACCTGTACAAAGAAGTTATCTTAAACTTGAGAAGTGGGCCCATGTGAACCTCATAAAGTTCAACAAGGCCAAGTGCAAGGTCCTGCACCTGGGACTGGGCAATCCCAAGCACAAATACAGGCTGGGCAGAGAATAAATGAGAGCAGACCTGTGGAGAAGGACTTGGGGGTATTGGTTGATGAGAAGCTCCACTTGAGCTGGCAATGTGCACTTGCAGCCCAGAAGGCCAACTGTATCCTGGGCAGCATCAAAAGAAGCGTGACCAGCAGGTCAAGGGAGGTAATTCTGTCCCTCTGCTCTGCTCTGGTGAGACCCCACCAGGAGTACTGTGTTCAGCTCTGGAGCCCTCAGCACAGGAAAGACATGGACCTGTTGGAGTGGGTCCAGAGGAGGGCCATGAAGATGATCAGAGGGCTGGACCACCTCTCCTATGAAGAAAGGCTGAGGGAGTTGGGGTTTTTCAGCCTGGAGAAGAGAAGGGGCTGGGGAGACCTTATTGCAGCCTTTCAGTACTTAAAGGGGCCTTATAAGAAAGATGGGGACAAACTTTTTAGCAGGGCCTGTTGTAACAGGACAAGGGGTAATGGTTTTAAACTAAAAAAGGGTAGATTTAGACTAAATATAAGGAAGAAATTTTTTACAATGAGGGTGGTGAGGCACTGGAACCGGTTGCCCAGAGAAGTGGTAGATGCCCCATCCCTGGAAACATTCAAGGTCAGGTTGGACAGGGCTATGACCAATCTGATCTCGTTGATGTCCCTGCTCATTGCAGGCGGGTTGGACTAGATGACCTTCAAAGATCCCTTCCAACCCAAACTATTCTATGATTCTATGATTCTATCTTCAACATGCTTCAGGAATTTCCTGGACCTGTTTGTGTCCTGTTTGTGTCCACTATATGATGTTCCCAGTTGATGTCTGGGAAGTTAAAATTACCCATAAGGACAAGGGCAGTTGATCTAGAGATATCCCTTAATTTTTTGTAGAATAATTCATCGGTGTTTTCGTCCTGGCTGGGTCGTCAATAATGGACTCCTACAGTAACATCGGCTTTATTTGCTTTCCCTTTAATCCTTACCCAGAGGCTCTCAACCATGTTGTCACCAAGTGTAAGCACCATACAATCTAAACTCTCCCCCTCCCCTTCCAGATAGCCCAACTAGAGTTCCTTGTATGTGACACAAAGGAAAAGGGGCACTAGCAATCGAGTTCTCAGTGTCTCCTGGGTTTCTCTTTATCAAGAATGACTAATTGGGGTTTAGACAGGTCTTTTCTACCCTGCACATAGAAAAATATTTAAAACATTCATATTTAACATTCATTTTGAAAACATTCTAGGTGTACGTTCATATTCTAGGTGGATTCAGAATCTACAACATCTGCTAGGTCATACTCATGTAAGGACATACCATAAGACTGGAATATTACCCTACAAGACATCTAGTGGAAAATTCAAAACAAGCTGCTCCATTTGATTTACCCACATAAAAGACAATAATTTCAGTTATTATTAAGCCTCTATTCCCACCACTCACCTTTCCCTTAATGTCTTCAGAAAATGCAATAGTAGTTCTGTCGACCAACTTAACTTTACCACATTTCTGACAGTTAAGAACACAAGAAAGTCAGCTTTTATCAGTTCTGTAGAGGACCATGACGTAAAATAGCCACATATTTGTTACCTTGGCCAAACCAGAGCCTCTGACAGAGATTTCCAAAGTGCATAAGTGGGGTGAGTATTAAGGCTGATCTTTTCTGAACTTTACACGCTGGCATTTCTCAGTTGTTTCACCTCCTGTCCTAAAATCTTAGGACACATTATTACTTCCACATTCTTCCTACTCTGAGACCAATTCATCAGTTTGCCTTTGATATGACTGTTTTCTGGAAGCAAGAGCAGATTGCTCAAAGTTAATCACGTAACTGAGAGCTTTACTGAATCAGAGCTATAGACTTATTTTCCTTTTGTATCAGAAAATGCATGGATTTAAATTTATTTTCCAGTCAGAAAACTTCTGCTTACATTACATGGGAATTCAAACAATTATTAGTAAAACAGTAATGCTGCCACTGTCTGTTACAACTATTTGTTTCCAACTTCTGCAGTACATGAACATGAGTAGCAGCTTTTTTTTTCTGCCAGAGGTGAGTGGAAAACATTAAAGAAAAAGATATTTCCACTCTTCTTTGTAAAAAACAGCCTGAATGTTTACAGAGTTAAATCTCTCACAGTGGAAATTTAAGATACTGGCTTACTGTAAATATGGAAAAGTTCCAGAAGTTAACATGCTCTTTGGAGGTGAACCATTCAAGCCCAGCTCCTTGGTATTGATTGTGACTTTATCTTGTCAGCATGAACATCCAATATCCAACTTAGGCAATATTTCTCATTAAGTTGCATAGGCTATGGACAGCATAAACTTAAACAAATGTGCAGTGTCAGAGGACAGGCAAAGTGCAGCACCTAGTTTTAATAAACTGAAAACCATCCATCTGCCAATCTCTTCTAATTTTACCTCTGACTCAGTTTATGTTTTGTTCCATCCAGCATCCCTCATTTTATCATTACTCTAGCTTCTGCTTTTGTGATCTTTTTTCCCAAGTGAGTGGCTTCATAGAGGGCTTGATATTGCTTCACTGATTTCAGCAGTAATATTCTCATTGACAGCAATGGTCCAGTATCAAGCTCATCTCTAGCTAAGTAAAATTTTTATTGCCACTGCTCTAAACTGTTAAGAGTTGAATACTCTTCTCAAGCAGTATATTTCATGTATTATTTCTTCACTAAGCTCACAGATTTTGAAGCATGAAGAGATCAGCATAATCAGCTAATCTAGTATCCTGCATAGTGTAGAGAATATAATTTCACCTCATTCTTCTCATGCATTCAATACTTTTGACTATACCACCTCTTTGCAAAAGTCCTGTTCTCTTGAATGAATGACATCATATAAGGCAGAACCTGTCATGACCTTTGACAAGTTGTTCCAATGGCTCATTAAATCACTAAACAGTTACATTTCAATTTTCAATAAGTTTCATTTATGATGAAGTCACCTCTTAAACTTCTCTTGTATAAACCAAAAAGCATGTCTGTAAGGCACACTGTCAAGCCTTGAATATTTTCATACCTCTTTTCTGAAGCCATTCCAATCTGTCATTTTTGTTCTAAAGAGCTTCACACAGTGACTATTCGGGTAATGACTTCACTAATGTAATGTACTGTGGTAATATAATCTCCCTCTTTCTACTCAATTGTCTTTTGCTTATTGAGACTCAATAGTCTCAAGCTATTGCCTGCCATGGGAAGTTCAAAGTGGTTTCTGATTACTCACTTTTCAAAACTGTTTGTGTTTTCCTATGATTTTTGGTTGGTTGGTTAGTTGGTTTTACATTTAACTGTCTTAAAGGGCAAGTGAGTTTTGTTGCTGAGTAGAACAGAGTTGTCTGTATGATAGCCAATGTTTGTGTCATCCATTTATTTCACTAGTAATGAATTTGTATTTTCTTCTACAGACCCTTCAGCTACTTGAGTGATGTCTCAGAAGATTCTGAAAATATGTAAAACAGGTGGGGGTTTTAGTTTGATTAGTGAATACAGAAAAAAAAATCCATTAACATGTCTTCTTACAGAACAATCATCTCCAATTTCCTTTAATAGAACTCCAACGAGAAAACAAAGAAACAAAAAAACAAAAACAGAGATACTGCAGAAACAGTTAAGAGTCAAAAAGACCAAGTGCAGGAAGTTGCAATTACACTGTGGTTTTTTCAGTATCTTGGGTTCAGAGTCTCTACATTCAAATGGAGTCTGTATGTTTCAAAAAATTATTGTCTTTTGAATTTTGTGTCTAACTCTGGTAATAAAGATACTGGATTGTACCTTGCAGAAAGCAGGACCTGATCCATTTTACTTTCTTGTTTTGGGGTATTAAACAGAACCAAATTTCAGGAATCCTGTGTATTCCTTGTACTGGGTTAATCTGCCTTTTCAAACACACAGTAGATTAGGCATTTAGTCATGGTTCACCTAAGAAAGACAGAGAAAGACTGTATTTAATATACGTATATGAAGTGAGCATGTCTCTGTGAGTGTAAATGATATGAAAGAAAAATGAAAAGTATAGCAATTCAGATAAATCAGAAATTGGAAATAGGAAGAAAAAAAGACAAGTAGAAGGAAAATGATAGAAGGGAAAAACTCTAGAAAATAGAGAAGAAGTAGTTTTGAATTCCAGCATTAGAAATGAGGGAATATCTCTATGGTTTTGTGAAAAAGCTAGACATTGTAGTTGCATGAGATTTAAATTGTAAAAGGCTTTCCACTGTAATGGGAAATAACAAGGTTGCTAAATAACAATATGATAGATGTTGTTAAATCAGCAGGTCCAGATAATTTTGCCTCCAAGTGTAAAGAGTCAGCTGAGGAGATCTCTTGATCATCAGTGATGATTTTCAATAAGTCTTGGAGCACTGGAGCATTTCCAAAGGGCTGGAATTAAGCTAATGCTATGCCAATATTTTAAAAGTGTAAATGGGACATCTAATTATATGCCTGTCATCCTGACATTGATCCCAGACAAATTATGGAACAAGAGATATGGGATTTGATGAACAACCTATTAAAAGAAGATAATATAATTAATGGCAATCAGCATGGGCTTATAGGAAAGATATACATTTGAACTTGCTTATAAGCTGATCAGGAAAAGCTATCATTGGACTGATAAAGATGATGCTGATGATGATCTTGTTTTAATGCTATAGGTCATTTAGTTTCATACTGAATATGCTGATTAACAAAGAAGAAATTGCAAACACCAACATTATGCGTATTAAACTGAATAAAAGGTTCTAATATGTAGGTTTTAATATACAGCTGTATTTAAAGAACCATCAATGAACATGTGTTTTTCTAACACAATGCCAAAAGGAGTATTTTTGGTCTTATCTGCAGCCTTAGTAAAATACAGCATTACTGAAAAAATTGTGGATAACATAGCAACTGCAGGAGCGGTAAATGTAGAAAAGGAAAGGTTGCTGACAAGCAATTGGCATCCACCAGACATCAGGAATACAACAATTTATTTTATTAAGAACAAAGAAAATGATGTATCTAGGGATAAAAGTGTAAAGAACACTTAGGGAATGGGAGCTCTATCCTGAGGATTAAAACTCTAAAACCTTGGGGATGACAAACAGTGACGTACTACAGCTGGAAAAGCCTAATGTAATCCTAACCTGTGCAGCATTCACACTCTCTCTCTTGGAATATGAAGTTTATCTCTGTACTCTTCAATTAAAGAAGGACACTGATATATTGAAAAGCAAGTATAGAGAAACTTTACAAAATTATTAAAATATAAGAAAATAGATCTTACACATAAACTTAAGGTATTGCTTTAAATTTTCTGATGCAGCAGTTTCTTTCACCTCTTTTAGCACAGAGAGAATAGCAACAATGCCCGTAGGAAGAAGTCATAATTGGTGACTATCCCCAAGGAGTTCAATTTGCTTAAGAATTACAAAAGAAGGTGAAGGATTCATTTGACAATAAGCTGTTTGTACTTACATTCAGAACAGAAATATGGCTGTGGAAAAATGTGATAACCAGAATCCGTTCACTAGAGAGTGAAGCTTCTTTTTTTTTTCTTCCCCAAAAATCAAACACTAATTCTAACACAAAGTGTAGTTAAATCATTAGCTGTGAGCCTGTATGACTGCAGTCATTTCCCCTACTGATTGACTTCCACGAGTCAACACTGATACTTTATTCCCACAGACTTTGCTCTTGCTATGTACTTTCCTTCATGGGTCCTATTGAATTCAACAGCATTTATGAGATTTATAGTTGATTCCCTATCCACAAAGAGTTCTAACTGAGATGAAATTATTTTCCAAAAATTATTTCAAAGAAGAATTAATTCAGGAAAATGTTGTGCCTTGTGTTACACGAGATAGCAAATGAAATTATGACCTCACATCACTTATAATTTAGCAGTGTCCTCTGATTAGACTGAGAGATCTCTAACTTTTCTTAGAGCACACCAGTTCTGACAGAAGAAAAAAAATGGCTTTGAAGAAGGTAAGAAAGCAGGTCAAAATTTCGCAGATTTGCAAGATACCAGCAGTCTAATTTAACTGCTGTCCTCAAGTTAGTTAATTTGCCCCAAATTGCACATAACAGCATTGTGTGTCTGTTGGTCTGAGCACTCAGGGGAGTAAGAGAATGCACACAGTTCTCTCACATTTCTGCACAGTTAGAGATGTACATCCATAAAGGTGTACAGCAATAGACAGGGAATAGATGGAATTCTATAAATTATTTCCCTGAACTTGTTACCACCTTACCAAAAATGGCAAAAAAAACCCCACCAAAAACCTACAGAATAATCTGTAGCCACCAGGAAAAGAAGTAGCACAGATTACTTCTTTGGGCAGCAGAAAGTAAGACTGCTATGTGTAAAGTCATAGTTTGCTTCTCAGTTCAGCTGGTTTTCATTCAGCTTGCAACAAATTTGCCTTTCTTTGGAACAGAACACAAGAACAATTTATATTCCAAATGTTTTTTTTTTTGATTTCTAGAGAATACCACATATTTCTGTATTTTGAGAATATGTGTTTTTTCTTTTAAGACTAAAAAGTCATGCTTTGAAATGTTTCAGTTTCACCTGGCTGTTTATACAGCAACCTATTTTGAACTTCTATGGCTTCTTTAAGACTTCAAGTCTTCTAGTCTACACTAAAATACATAGTTGTTTGACAGTATTGACAGCCCATTCTAAGGAACTTCTATAAATCAAAATTGAGATATTATAACCATAGAATTTTACTTTACTGGATGTTGTCCATATCAGTTTCCACTGAATTCAACACGATACTACTAGGGCTCTCAAGCAGCAATGTCAAGGAGAGACATGATTTCATAATGCTGACTAATTCAGGACTCTTCTCCCCAGCAGACAAAAGAGTAGTTGAAGAAACAGCTGCTTCTTTCAGTGCTGACTATTCAGCTGCTGTCCTTTGATTGTGAAGACAACAGCAATCTAACATCCAAACTGAAGAAATCTTGAAAAATAAAGACATTTTGAAAACCAAGCTTAGTACAAAAGTTTCAGTTTACTTTGCAGCTCAAATGCTACTAACAACAATTTAAAGCAAAGTGAAGCCCATGCAAATATCTAGAGTCTTTCCAAGTAAGGAATGCTATTTTTGAAAAGGAGTAATTAATAAAAGTCTTATTTTATGAAATACTGCATAAAACTCCTTAAATACTGCTACTGAAATCTGGTAGAGCAGTTTTTCCCTGAAGAGCAGAAACACATATAAGAATGCAACTTTCCAAAGATGCCATGCCAGAGTTAAATTTTTACTGGAGAATGAATTTATAAAAAGCTAAAAATGCTTTATCCTACTATTAACTGACAAAAAGCAGCAAAATCACTGTGAATGTAATAAATTACCTGGTTCCTAGGTATTTCACAGAAACACACTGCCAAGGTGCTGGAGTATGAAATATATACGCAATATACAGGCATTGTGAATATGATTATACCTAAGAGATGATCCTAGTAATGATAACTTGAAGCTCACACTAGAACAATTACTCATTCACATCAGGTGATAAAGGTAACAATTTTAATGCTAAAGGTCTCTTTTTTGATCCCTCCAGACTAACAGCATCTGTACGGATATAGCCAATGTAGCCATCCACTAGTGTGGAAACAGTTTATTTTCCATTAAGAAGGCCAAGAATGGGATGGGCTGATTTCTTTTTTTTTTTTGATATAAGCCTTATCTCAGTTCTGAGTGGTGAATGTATGGCTAAAGGAATTTCAGTCTGGCACACAGTCAGAAGTCTAAGCCATGGAATACATTTAAAGAATAGAATAGAATAGAATAGAATAGAATAGAATAGAATAGAATAGAATAGAATAGAATAGAATAGTTCTATTGGAAGGGACCTAGAACAATCATCTAGTCCTACTGCAATATTTTGATCACATATTTTACAGGCCTAAAGCCTGTTATTTTGATGATATGTTGACTACAAAATTATAAGGTGGGTCAATATTGTGCACGCTCTAAAACAACACAGTAAGTATTACGAAACAGGAAAAAACATCTAAGGCTAAGGTTAGGTACCAATCACAAAGCCGGTCTTGTTTAGTATCTTTATCGATGATGTGGATGAGGGGATTGAGTGCTCCCTCAGCAAGTTTGCAGACGACACCATGTTGGGAGGGAGTGTTGATCTGCTCGAGGGTAGGAAGGCTCTGCAGAGGGATCTGGACAGGCTGGATCGATGGGCCCAGACCAATTGTATGAAGTTCAACAAGGCCAAGTGCCGGGTCCTGCACTTGGGTCACAACAACCCCATGCAATGCTACAGGCTTGGGGACGAGTGGCTGGAAAGCTGCCCGGCAGAAAAGGACCTGGGGGTGTTGATTGACAGCCGGCTGAATATGAGCCAGCAGTGTGCCCAGGTGGCCAAGAAGGCCAATGGCATCCTGGCTTGTATCAGAAATAGTGTGGCCAGCAGGAGTAGGGAGGTGATTGTCCCCCTGCACTGCTCGGCACTGGTGAGGCTGCACCTCGAATACTGTGTTCAGTTTTGGGCCCCTCACTCCAAGAAGGACATTGAGGTGCTGGAGCGTGTTCAGAGAAGGGTGACGAAGCTGGTGAGGGATCTGGAGCACAAGTCTTATGAGGAGCGGCTGAGGGAGCTGGGGTTGTTTAGTCTGGAGAAGAGGAGGCTGAGGGGAGACCTCATTGCTCTCTACAATTACCTGAAAGGGTGTTGCAGAGAGGTGGGTGTTGGTCTCTTCTCCCAAGTGACTAGCGACAGGACAAGAGGAAATGGCCTCAAGTTGTGCCAGGGGAGGTTCAGGCTGGATATTAGGAAAAGTTTCTTTACGGAGAGCGTGATGAAACATTGGAACAGGCTGCCCAGGGAGATGGTGGAGTCACCATCACTGGAGGTGTTCAAGGAACATGTGGACGTGGCATTGTGGGACATGGTTTAATGGGCATGGTGGTGTTGGTTGATGGTTGGACTTGATAATCTTACAGGTCTTTTCCAACCTTAGTGATGCTATGATTCTGTGATTCTGTGATACTTAGGGTCAGCTGCTCATTAAGGTAGACAGATTGCGCTCATATTACAATTCAAGGAAATTACAATGCTGATTAATAGTAAACCAAAACCAGTGGCATTTCTTACAGGAAGAACTTCAATTATGTTTCTTTTTCTTTTTTAAGGGGATCATTCTGGAAGATGCAGGTTCTCCACCCTGTCAGCAAAAGCGCAGCAAGAGTAACTTGATCTTCACAGACTGCCCAGTGAAGTTATCTTCTGATCAGGAAAGGAAAATCAATCTATCTATACCTGTCCTAGGAGGTTTGCATCATGGGCCAAGCTTTTGGCTTAAATTGAATTCCCCTACGTTCAGGAAACAATAGCAGTTTCTTCCATCTCTTCAGCATGCCAGGGCTGCCAGGACAGCCTCCTTCTTGCTGTGTCCCTGCTAGCATGTGCCCAGAACCAGGAAGACTAAGGTCTGTGAGAAGGCTGAGATACCAGCTAGATAGTGAGTAATCTCTGGGTCATTTAGATTGGGCAGTCTGATTGTTCTTCATGAACAGAAGAAGTCCCGTTGACCACCAGTTGAAAATCTCTCTACCTATGGAAACCGCATCCATAATGCTGTCCATTTAATTGGCCAGTCCAACAGGAACTTAAATGAGAAGATAATAAGCTCCCAGGTCTATCACATGTAAAAGTTCTTGATTTTATTTTTTTTCTTACTGACATCTGGAAAAGAGGTGAATTTTTCTTTTTCTGTTTCACTAATGTTGTACACAAAGAAGCGCATGTAACAATGTCTTGAATAAAACTTATACGGACAAAAGAATAGGATGAATTGAGACATAGATTAAAAAGCAACAGTCCAGGTGTGAAGACATGTCTTGAATTGTGCAAAAGCGTTTAGACCTTTAGTATGAGCTCTAGCATATCTCTAATCAGCTTATACAAGAATGTGCATTCAGCATGAACTGACAGTTCCCTGTGTAGTTGAACATACTGTCAACCATTCCTAGAGCTTCAGGAGACAAAGTCTGATCTTTAAAGGTATCCCATTCTCTTGAAAACCGTAAATTATGACATGGCACAAGCCCAGTATTTAAAGTTGTTTTTATACAGCTAGCTGAGTTAAAATCATCTCTTATTATGTCACTGAAGCCAGTTTGCACAGAGCTTCTCAAGTGCTGATATTTGAAAGGAAAAAAACCAAAACATTTCTTTGAATGTGATCCAGAAAATACCTTGTTCTTCAGGCAACTGCAGTCACAAATACATGGATGTGGTTGTCCTAGGCATCTTTAACTTCCTACTGGGTTGTACTGATGTCCTCAAGCAACAATTCTTAATTTCATTTTTGAACATATTACCTACTGAATTATAAATCTAGAAACACTGACAACTAGCCTGAAGTAAATTAATTTTAATATAATCTGAAACTTTTATTTGGATCTTATCTTCCTCCTATGTCTGTACAATCACCAAGATAATTTGCATGACTAGCTGGAAAACTCTTTCTTAATACTAAACATGCATGCATAAAAACCCATGCTGGTATATTTTCTTATGTATTTTAAAATGAAACTGAACACATTCTTGTTGAACCTAAGATTCAGGAGTCTACAGAATAAGTAAATTTTTAAAAAATATTTGAGGGAGCAGATGGCTCAAGTGTTCCTGTTGAGACAATAGCTTTCATCTTTGCTCAAAATCTTAACATTAAATGTGGATGGAATCAGTAAAGGTCTCATTCCAACAACTTGTTTTGTCGTGAGCCACAGAATTAATATCTGAGAGGGTGACAAATTATTTCATTCTAAAGTGACCATTAGTTAATACAGTTGTTGCCAGTGTTATGTACCATTTTGTAGATAACCAGTCCTTTTCAGCTTCCAGTGTGATGGAGACAATATTCATGGGCGTTGATATTTTCTGTAAGAAGTTATTGTAGGAACAATATCAGCACCATTTATTATGCAATTTATTCAAGCAAATTTTGTTTCTTTTTAATAGGTTATCCACCCTGTCTGAATTTCTTTCACAACACCTTAGCCATTTCTAAGAAGGAGACAGAGATGACTTTTTTCTTCAGATTGAAATACATGCTAGTGAAGTTTTCCTTTGAATATCCTTATGTCTATAAAGTCTGTAGCAGCACATTCAGTTACGCAAGATGTGATACTTTTGTTAAGAATCTGCCCTCCTCATTAAATTTTTTCTTAAATCAATCTGACCTTTGAAAAAGCTAGCAGTTCTCACACACCCTCACTAAGTTTGCCCAAGCTCTCCTAGCACCTCAAGTTGACCAGAGTGGTTATTCATAATGCTACTACATAAAAAAAGTATATTCATCTTCTATCGCAATATCTTTGTTCTTGCCTTTCCCCACATCTCAGTTCCTCCTGGTTCAACTAGGGTTGTCACGGGAAAACCATTTTCCCTCTAATACTCCTTCTGTCTAGTCTGAGCTGAGTTCCACCTCTTTCCTGAAACTGAAATGAGAAAAACTGTGTTTCCTGGGTTTGCAGTGACACGTATCTCTGCTGCATACAAATAGCACTGAAGAGGGAGCCACCCAAATCAGAGAGAGATGTGATTCTCATAGGATCGTAGAGGGGAGTAGCCCAGGAACAAAATATGTAGCCCAAGACTATCAAGAGGTGAGGGAAGGGAGTCTGGCTGAGCAAAGCTACTAGGTCTTGAGAAACGGATACTAAAGAGGGGGACTGAAGAGTTAGGAGGCTTGCTTGGAAGCATCATAGACCTGAGGAAAGAGCTGGGAAAGGACTGGGCCTAGCCTTGCAAAATGACTGCAAGGAGCAGTGGTGAAGGAGGACATAAGAAGGGGACCAGGGACCACTGTGACAAGGAATAGTGTGAGTTGGAACTGGAACTGTCTGAATAAAAAAACTGGGATGAAAAGAAAGAGAAATGAGATTAGGTGATAAACTTAAGTACAAAGAACAAGAGAGGAATCTACTGGAGACAGAAAACCTTAAAGGGTGATCGGAACCTGATAGGAAAATTTTAAAAGCATATGAATAAAGAACGGAGAAAAAACTGATGGGAGATTCTTCAATGAATATTTTTCCTGGTACCAGAAGCCCATTTTAGAACAGGAAAAATATAGAAAAAAACCCCAAACAAATGAACACCCACAAAAACCAAACAACCAAACAACCAAACAAAAAAGGGCAGAATGGTCACATGGAGAAATGTCAGAAAAAAATTATCACCACTAGCAGCATATACCTCTTCCCCATTTGTCTGCCAGTTGGAAATACCTATAGAATACCTGTACATAGGGATAATGAAGGGTGCAATAATTTTCATTTATAAACCATTATAGAGGAAAGACAAATAAAGGGAAGTGGTGTTAGTCTGAGCAATTAGTTCTTATAATTCAGTTTGCAAAATAGAAAAAGATCCATGGCCTTCATGACATGTCACTGAAACCTTCTCTCTTCATCCATATAATAGCTCAAAACAGGGATTTGCTTTACTCCATCACCCACACTAGAAGAGGTACAGCTGATGGAACTGAAGGTCTTTCTCTTCCAGTTGAAGACTTGCAACTTGTATCATATATTGGAAATTTTTTGTTTCTTCAGCTTGGTTTTACAAGAATTACAAAGATGTGTGCAAAAATCCACAATAAATCTACAAAAGCAACATTCAGATTCCCAGATTTGCTCACTGACCTGACATAGGAAGTGTAATAATTTGTCACAAGGCATTAAACAAGGCAGAAGCAGTGAAAGAAAATGTTCTCTGAAAAAAAAGGCTTGTAGGTCAGGTGCTGGACTTGCCCTCAGGAGACCAGTATTCATTTCCTGATTCAATAACAGATTCATTATATAACATTGAGTAGATCTGTGTCTCTGCCTCCCATTTACAGAGTAAAGATAACGCTATTTAACAGACTCTCTAACCACAAAATCCCCAAACTGCTATGATTTGCTGAAGCTTTTTGACAATATTTTCACAGCTTTGCCTGCACAGCCTCTCTTAAGAAGAGGCTGAAGCATAGGAATAAGCAGACATTTCCTTTCCCACCAAAAATTTTCTTCGCCTGTGATCAGCTAACCTGACTGGTTTTGTTCCTGTCCAGCTGCTCGCGTTGTATTGTCCTTGTATGGGCCTGGTAGCCCATAGTCAAACTCCAAGTATGTTACCACCTTAGAGAGTCTTTCAGCTTATGTATCACCTTGTTTATTCTTGCATCTACCAAGAATCTCACATCTTCTGCTTCTGTAAATTCTAGCTTCATGTACAAGCAGGGATGTTGGCAAATCTCTGTAGTTATATCCTTAGAAACAATTTGGAGCTGAACACAAAGTTAAAAGCTTGATAAGCAAAATGTGGACAAAATACTATTTGGTACTCAGTGCCCAGTCCACCTTCCCTTCCCACCCCCCCCCCCCCCGCCCCACCCCAGTAATTCATAAGAAAACTGAGTTCTTGCCATCATGTGCCAGAATAACATGCCATATGAGGCTATGACCAGAAAAAGAAAAAGTAACAGTAAGGGATATCTTAAAGCATAGAAGTAATTTTTGAAAAAAATTGCTTCTAAACAAAATAATTTTTTAAAAAGTTTCTAAAGCAACACTGTCAAAGTGCCATCTCTACACTAAATTGTCCCAGTTGGGTGTCCAATGCATCAGTTTTGGAAAAGTGACACTCAAGTGGCGCTATAAGTTTCACACAAATCTTCCAGTTATTTACCAAGTGATTAAAACCAAATATATTATTCTTGTATTACGGATTTGTTTTGCTGGAATCTTAAAAATGCTGCTTCAGACCTGCCCTTTTGCTGATATTTATCAATACTGATAATGTTTTATTCTCATTTGGCAACTTACTTATTTTTTCTAAGATTCACATCATAATTTTGCTCGTAAAAATATTTCAAAGCTGTATTAACTTTGATGCTTTAACAGTAATACTGTTTATGGAATGTTTGAAATACAACTTAAAATAGATTTTAGATTTTTTTGTATTGCACATTTTGATTATGGAATTTTCTGAGGTAGGGATCTGAAATTTTTCCACTCAGGCTATTTTATATTCATAAATGTATTTGTTTCGATAGAAAAATTTTCATTGCAGGCTGAACTCACAATGTCGCATAATTAATGATAGATTCCTTCCTTCCTTTAGTTGGATAAGCTCTCAAAAATTAACAAAGAAAGTTTGAATGCAATTCTTTTCTCCTCTCAGACACATGGCTGTGGGTGAGAGGACTTTTATTTGGTAAGTACCTGTCTTTCTCATTTGAGCTTAGGGCTTATGTGAGGTAAATCGGGCTCCATTCTGAATGTTTTCAGTCAGAAACTGGAGACAGCAATTGTGAGTCCATAGCAGTGACTGCTTTTCTAAGTACTCTGCCTGTGACATACTCCCCCCCTTACTTGAGGACATAGGTGGAGACATCTATTGTCCAATAATCTAAACAAATTAGTTCCATACAATGGGACTTTGTTTATATTTGTGTATGTCAAATGCCTTGAAGAATCTGCCTTCTGCTGCCTGATCCAAATCAAATTCACGGAAATGTGAGACTTCCTATTTAATTTCAAAGTATAACCATCAAACTGCTGATTTCAGATGGCACACAGCATTTCTCTTCTGAACTGACTATTAGCCTTAATACGTCATTCATGTATTTTACTCAGAAATATAGAAGATATTTTTTCCTGTTCCCAGAATGCTTATAATTTCCAAGTACTAAATCATACCATGAGTTACTTCTTAGTAATTTCCTTCTTCACTCACTCTTTTGGAATGTCAACATAGAAAAAAAAATTAAAATCAGAGGAGACATTGTTGTGTGCATCTTAAGAAATGATACAACTACTGAACTGTACCTTTAAGAAAGGTTTGTCTTGCCATACTCTTGTCATTTCTTTATGTCTGAATTACAGTCATTCTTAAATCCTAATCTTAATTTAGGCCAATAAGATACTCACAGGTACGATATTCTGTAAGTGTTTGCACTTGCAGCACATTGACATTGCATTGAATGGACAAGAATAAATTATACATGTAGAATTAAGTGACAAGCAATAGAAAGGAGCATACAAGTAGCTGTATATAACAGTAGCTGCAAGGGATGGGCAGGATTTTCAAAACTGGGTAGCACTCTGGTACATCCACCAAATTTTACTGAAAGTCTCTAAAGCTGACCAGAGGTGAGGATATCTTGAGGATTACAGTTCAAATAATCTCAGTGCTAAGAACTGATCCAATCAAGAATTCTGGTTTGAACCTTCTTCTAATTAAACCTGCTAGTTAAATGTCTGGGTGGATGGGGGGTGTCCTTGTTGCTCTGCTGAAGTGTCATAGCTACCTTGAACTTTTCTTCATGGATCTTTTTCTCTAATTTGCTTAGGCTTTCAAAAAGCTGTATGTTTCATTGCAATATTGGTCTCTACTGCATTAGAAGAAAGACATTAACAAAAACAACAAAAAAGCTTATGCACTAGAAGTCTAAGCTTCAAATAGAAGAATTGTAAAAAGAATCTAGAACCAACCAAGTTAATTAAAGTCTCAAATGATCCCTCTTTTTGTGGCAAAAAAAGTGTTAAAACCAGGCTGCTCCACCCTAAACAATGCATAACTATTTTTTTCTTGTAGGAGTGCTGACACGCTGCCCTACTTGTTAAGCTGGTCCTTCCTAACTCAGTGGGGCACAGCTTGATGTATAATCAGAAGATGGAGTCTGGGTCAGGGAAGTCTGCTATGATATGCTGGAGGATACTGAGAAGCCATCATTACTACTCACTACTGTCAGTAAAGTAAGTACGTGTTGAGGTGCCTGATCAGCAAGGTGAAGGGAGAATTTTATTTCTTTTCCCCAGAGTCAGGGTGATTTTGTATTCTTAACATATCTGAATAAAGCCAGTGTCAAGAAAAACACCATTGGAATTCTTCCTGCTGTGTGCAAAGGATAAAGCTTAGTGCTTTACTCTGACTCAAGTGTAGCCTCCACTCACACCTGAGCTAGAGTGCAAGTCTTGCACACTGCACAAAGGCTTATAGCACCAGGATTTTTGCACAAAAGCTATAAATTAATCTGAAGGATCCACATGTCTAAGCTGAAAATGCTACTGCATGATAAACTACTATTTCTAGTCCTTTCAAACAAATGAAAAATGTAATCGTATAAAAAAAATAGTTCCAAGTCGCAAGCCACGGAGATATTAAAAAAAATCTAGGTAGACATCAAGAAAAACATTCCCCCTTTATGTCAATTTGTTGAAACGTAAAGTAAATACATTCTTCCTTTTTAAAAATGTCTTAGATATAACAGTATTTGGGTCAAATGATCTATGGATATTTCTCTTTTAAAAGGAACTTCAAGAACAATATGAACAGATTAGCTGTATAGTATGACAGAAATACCCAAGCAAAATTTACCTGTTGTGTTTTGAAATATTCCAGAACTTTCTTAATTAGAAGAGGATCAGAAATGAATTTTTTTGTATTTATTAGGACTGATCAGAAAATGAAAATCTGTTATGGAAAAATTATTGAAGTCTGCAATTTACTCAGTAACCGTACAAAATTGAGATCTTTCAATTTTTCATAAAGAAATGCATGTAAAGATATGTAGATTAATAAAGGCACAGTCAAGCTCTTATTCTAGCTGCTTTAACTGAAGCTATCAGACAGTTGAGAATTTAGGCTCTATCTATAATTCTCATTTGTTTTGACCAGAAAATTCTTTCTAAATAAAAAAATACCAAAACAACAAAAAACAAACTTTAGATTTGATATGTTCCCACTAACTCTTTCAGGTTTGATTAATAGATGTATTTTGATAAAATTTTTTTTGTTACAAATTCCAACCTGTTTTTTCTCCAGCATTCTCAAATTTTAGAGGTTTGAATAAAAGTGGAACCAGATCTAAATAATTTCCATTTCAAAACCTTATCCACATAAACCAGTGTTGGCCAGAGTGAAAATAAAAGCAAGATACAGTCTCTTTAGTGCAGCTATGACCATACTAGGCTTGATCACATCAGAAGGTTGAACTCAGTATTGTACTTCTTGATTTCTTTAATTGCTGCATAGTCTAGAAACTGAAACTGAAACTTAATTAAAAACCACTGCCACGCATTCATAGAGATAAGACAGATGAGACCAATAACAGCTATCATTGCTTGATAGCCTTTTAAGGAGATTGCATAGGCCATCATGATTTGGCCATTGCCTCTTCTCTGAGTGAGAGAATAATAGATTTGTTTTATTTGTATTATATCCCACTTTTATAATAGAGCTGAAATGCATTTAATTTTAATAAAATAACAACTCTGAATGGAAATGTATTTTGTATCACCCTGTATCGTTTGGTTGGTATAGACTTAAGTGGTAAAAAGAGATATAAT
Source organism: Gavia stellata (assembly GCF_030936135.1). NCBI lineage: Eukaryota > Metazoa > Chordata > Aves > Gaviiformes > Gaviidae > Gavia > Gavia stellata. Next base: position 19,602,507 of record NC_082597.1, on the reverse strand, counting down.
TCAAATATCACTTAGCAAGCAAAAATCACTTCTCACAGATGAGAATTTAATTAAGTAAACATACTGTTCCATATCAGTTGCTGTTACCAAGAAACTTTTCTTAGCAGAAGAAGATATAGAAGAATAGTTAGAGTCATGGGCCTAAAACACATAATCATTCAAACATAAGCACAGGAAGCTTGAAATAATGTGCAAATCTCAGGGGGTCAACTGTAGACAGTCTGTTTCCAATTCTCCCACCCAAGTGATTCCAGGTTTTCTTTCAGCATAGTAGCATGTGTGGCATATTCCTTTTTTTTTTTTTTTAGTGGAGATTTCATCCAGTCCTTGCAATAAACAGATTCATACAACCATTTCTTAACATAACATCCCTCTGAGCTCAGAGAACAAGCTTTTGTTCTTCAGTACCTTACTTTCATAAATTCTTTCTTCACCATATGACAACTAAGAGATAAAATCACTTGAATTTTGAAAAATATGGAATCTGGTACATATTCTAATACTAGGTCTCTCACTGCAATGCCTACTATGTTGGGCATTGTCTCACTTTAGTAAAGTATGAGAAAAATTGATATTTTACTGAATACTAATAGTTATTAAAAAATATTATAAACATATAAACCCCATCTTATAAGATTGAGAAAACTCAGAAAGATTTAGAATTAACTTATGTGCTGTTTGTTATCCAGTTCTTCTGTAAAAGATGAGTATTCTAAGAACACGTAGTGGAGCTCAAGTACATTAAAAAATTATACCAGGCTCGAAGTTTCAGAACCCAGGTTACGTTTCCATATTAAATTGTTTGGAATGAGGGAAGCCTTGCAAGATGTTTGATAACATTCATGGCTATGGTCAAGATTTTGATCGGTACAATCAACAGGAGAGTTACACAGCATAGGGAAATTGTTTATAGAAGTGAGTGCCAGCTTATATGCAGGGTTGTGGTAGTTATCAGTGAAAGCTGGTGTCTTAACCGGAGGAACTATGAAATAGTAGCATAAGCTTAGCCTTAAAGTTCAGTGTCATTTATGGTTCTGCAAGGTTGTGGTAACACACAGTTTATGGATGAAATGGTGCAGAATTTGGATGTAGGCAGAAAGGCCAATACATTCCATATAGTGAAGAATGACTCAGCGACAATGGATATTGCCAGCAGGACAATGCCAGACATAAAGGAAAATAAAACAAAAACAAAAACAAAAACAAACAAACAAAAAAACCAACAAAAAACCCCCAAACAATAAAAACAAATTTGTAAAGTGAGATTATGTAGTGAATTTCTTTCTTGCTGTGATTAGTGTCTGAATGTTCTACTCTAAAGATTTTGAATGTCCCATATGAAGCAAGGCTACCTCTGACTTCACCTATTACAGTAGAGAAATATAATGGACTCTTGTTTTGGCAGTTGCAGATAAAAATATTTTCCAGAACAAATACCTCTTATGGTCATGATTGGAATTTTGGCATCATCTGTTACGGTATGCCTGTGCGCACTCATTTGGTGATGACTTCAGGAGGGCTAAGAGCCATCCAGGAATAATTTTAAAGGAGAATCTGCAGAATATAGCCAGTTCTATTTCTTCTCTGAGGAACTTCTAGTTAGTGACAGCAATGACCGATAAACCTTTCACACCTGTTCACATTTATATTTCAAATCAGGGTGGGATCTGATTGCCTGTATTTGATGACAACACAGTTGTATACAAACTCCAAAGGCTATCCAGCAAGGATTTCAAAGCCAGTAAAAATAAAAAGCCTACATAGTGAAACAAAAAAAAAATCATTGGGGGTCTGAACAAGGTACAATTCCAGTTTAAATAGATTGAGCTTCAGATCATCTGCACGTGCACTGAATATTTCCTTTTGGTTAAAAATAATTACTATCAAGTATGAAAAAGCTCAACATGGAGAAAAAAAATCAATAAATACAAATTCTACAGATTTTAAACCATTGAGAATATGTATCAAACACTTATTGATATGTTTCTCAGAGATGTACACAAATAGGCAGCTGAATTTAATAATTCTGTGGCTCTTGAAAGAAAGCTGAAGGAGATGAAGATGTACGAACAGATTCTGAAGCTGCATATTAATATCAAGTCACTCCTAGTGAACAAAAATAAAGCAATGTATGTAAGATTCAAATCATGCAAATGTTATTCAGCACCTTTTATATTTTAACAACACTTCACAACCATTCACAAGTGAAAGTAGTCAGTTTGGTTTCCAAAGTGATGTTCAAAATTTCAACTTCAATTCCATAGTCAGAATAAGAATGTAAAACTAGAATCTTGAAAACTGTGGTCCCATCTCTGAAACTAGATGCTCATCATGGGTCTGAATAAAGCCAGGGAAAAAAAGTATGACTCTGTTAGAGATGATTGCTTATTTGTTTTGTCAGTTAAGGACAGAAAAAATAAGTTAGTCTTACAGACACTGATGTGTTAGAAACAGCATTGCAATGCACAATTTGTCTTGATGAAACTGTAACTGTTACAAAAGGTCATGAAATATTTACTTGATATGACTGTTCCTGATCATATGTTCATGTGGGTGTCCAGTAGATGGTGTACATAATTTAATGTCAATTCAACATTCAATGTTGAAGCTGTGGTTGAACACTTGGCACCTATCCAATTTACCCCACTGCAACACCTGTATTAGGTCTACTTCATATTATAATTAACAGGGTTAGCCACACCAGTATCACTCATATAGTGCTCTTGCAATGCTTGCTGTTGACCTTACAAATTTACTGTAATAGGTCAAGATCCTGAAGAAAATGTATACTTGCAAAAAAATGTATCTAATATATCAGGTATTAATATATTAAATTATTACCATTATGATTCCCTATACTTTTCATTTGCAATTATGTATAAGATTTCAATTATTATTTAAGAGCCTTTATTCTATTGGAATTTGTAATGAAATTATGAGGTTTAGATGTAAAATGTTATTCATATACACTCTGTGACTAACTGTAAATGAACAAAATTGCTAGCATATAGGTAATATAATTTTTCTTATATTGTTCTATTTTAATTTTCCCCTTGATTAAATTTTATGCAGGTTGTATTCTAAGCTCTGTGATGTGAAGGTATCAGTTCACGTCTAAGTAGTTCATGGAATATTATAAAACAGAGCACCAAGATAATTAAATAAGTATTAAGTGGATTAGTTTGTCACATCCCAAAGCTCTGATAGGGTTTTTTGGTGGGAAAGAATGCAAAATGACTACAAAGCCTGATGGTACAATTTCAGTCATGGATTTAGCTGTCTTTGTGGGAACGAGCTTTTACTTCCTGCCATATTTTATACTTGCTGTCTTACAACAATTCTTAAAGGATAATGACCATATTCTAACTTTTTACTATTTTAAATATCAGTTTACATGGAAGAGAAAGGGTCTAGAATGAAAATTTGACTCCTCGTATTACGCAGATGGATTTCATTAAATGTGTTAAGTACAGAACCTTCTAATATCTTTTTTTTTCTACACTTGTAGAAAATATGAGTGTCATACTATGGGCACGTTTGTATTATTCTGCAGGGCACACCACAAAATATCCAGGTATAGCTACTGATAGGCTGGCTCAGGCACATATTATAGTTGCTGAAATGCAAGTTCAAGTCCTGAAAGTCCAATAGTTATATTTAACAACTTACATACCAGAAGAACATCAGCGAATAGTCGGTATTTTCATCCTTAAGTAAAATCCCCCCCCTGCCAAAAAACAAAAGGCAACATTCCAATTTATTTCAATGGGAATGGTATTCCAACTCCTGTCTTATTGTGGGGCTCCCAAATTTAATGTAAAATCTTGAAGTAATAGGCAATTTACTGTATGCCTTGGAAACTTGTTCAACTAATTGCTGGCTTACAGAGTGTAAAATGCGTAATTTTTTTCCATGTGATTTTACCTATATTTTCAATTTTCCCAAAGTTTCCTATATACATTTCTATGAATCAAAAAAACTTAGCGTCAGAAGTTCATAAATCTGTGATTTGATACAGTATGGTGAGAAGAACAAACTGAAGTATTCCAAATTAAGTAATTTTAGATAGTGGATAAATTGAGATAAAAATTGAGACTAAATGCTGGGCTACTGATTTTTTTTTTTCTTTTTATAATAGATTAAAAGAGACTTCTAGTTTTTCAAAGAATCAAAAACAGTTTTGCAGAGATATAGACCCCAAGAAGGTATTTGGGTGTGTAATTTCATCTTTCATTCATCAAAAATATGGAACCTCAGTGCCTTTAAATTTTGGATATTTGCTACTTGTAGGAATTCAGATAACTACCATTGTTCAGGAAAAAAAAAATTGTTCACATTTCACGCTAAACTGGTATTCAGTTTTAAATAGTTATTTAATTAGAATTAATACTTATAGCAGGATCAAAAGGTTTCAATTTAAATGATGTCTCAGAACACAAATAATACTTTTCAAGAAGTAAAAATACAGAAGGAACAAGGCATTGGATAGATACAGGAATTGTTCTTTTAAAGACAGTGACCGGACTTCTTAAAGTGACAGTCACAAGGACTACAGATAGAAATGAATTGGAGTGATTGTTAGTTTTCTCCTTCCATTTTGGAAATTTGAATTATTCAGCAACCTGCCTACTGGCAGAGTTCCACTGCTAGCCACGTGATGCGACCCTGGCAAGGCAGCCTGAAGTTGCAAAGTTGAAAGCTATAAGCAGCTACAAGCTGCTCTAAAGTATCACTTTAAAAAGTCTTTTATAACTGTGTTCCAATTTTCTCCTTTTTGTATTTGGCCTGGGGAAAGGTACTTAAGCAAACACATGGGAACTGTTTCATTGCAGAGATTTAAATGTGTGTTAATTAATCAAAAGTCTATATAATAGTCCTTCACAGTGTATCTGCACAGGAAATGTTTGTCTTCTCTTGGAATTTCCAGTGTTAAAAATCTGATGAATTAGCTTTTCATTTCATTGATAATTTCCTGGAAATCATATGTCTTTGTCTTATGAGCCTCATCCTTTTCTGAGTCCTTTTTCATGAATACCACTGTTATATTTTTCTTCTAAGTAAGTGTTGTGCATATTCTGCAATACCTTTTCATGTCAGGCCACATCTTCCTGGCAAACCCTCCCATTTTGTTTCAGGTATTGATCTCTGCTGGATTTTGCTTTGGTTCTCTGAAGAGAAATTTTCTTTTGTGGCTCAACGTAAATTCTCAATAACAAGATGTTAAACTTCCCCAAGGTGTTTCACTGGAGATTCTTTTCTTCAGTAACACCCCTGGCTGCAGGTTAGGAATTACAGACATATTCTGAATTTTGAAAATATTATGAAAAGAATTTTACTTTAATAGGCTAAAAGCTTGTGGATATCTTAATGGTTTATATTTTTTCTTTAAAAACGTAAAAAGAGACAGGCCAGATCCATAATTAGCAGACAATAGATAACAGTGTAAAATCAGCAGATAATTATAATTAGTTATTTACTTCCATGCTTTCCAGGCTTTAGTCAGCAAAAATTATCTGCTAGTAACAAGCTTCTGTTGCATTACCATAGCTCTGTATAATACAACAAACTACATATCTTCATGACCAATTTTTAAATAAGGAGATTCCAGACCATTCCAATTTTATATGCTCATTAGTTTAAAAGTTATTTTCTTAAAGTAAATGTGCATTTATCTGAATAAGAACTATAGAATGTTTTGTCAGAATAACCTTTTTTTTCCAGAAAATATAAAAGATGGTATCAGAAATCACTTATTTAAAGTGGTACATATGTGCTACAAAATAATTTTGAACTTCTTTGTCTTTAAATATGGGAGCATCTAGGTAAAAGGAAGGCAAACAACAAAGAAAACATCAATACAAAAAAAATAAATTATTGCTTATTTGAGTTTATGACTGTCAAATCAGAAAATGCTGTTTGTTTACACACACACACACACATTTCCTTGCAAAAACTGTATCAGTTAGAAGGTCCCTAAAACTGGGACAAAAGCTGAGAGATAAGAAGATCTTTTCAAAGGGCAGGACTCTGTCCCGCTGCATCAAAAAGAAAGGAAAGTAGATGTTAGAAAAGTGCTGGAACAGGGTATGAAGAAGATCTAGAAAAAACAAAAGAGTCATAGGAGAGGAAATCATTATGTTACCATACACAATACAGCTCTTCTATCATCAGTTCTCTGAGGTAACTTCTTTTCACTAGTGTTTTAAACTAACTCTCTTCAGGCTGAGAAAATTAGTAAACTGAATATAAAGTTTTCCAGTAAAGTGACTTTATGCAAATGAGTCATTAATGCAGTCTCCAGGATGTTGTCAGCCCAATCTGTTTCTATCTTAGCATTAACTTCATAACATATGTTTGCATCTATTTTATGATACTGGTAACACTTCTCTCATGTGAACCAGGAATTGGCCCCAAAACTTTCAAGTAGTAGCAGCTTGCTATATAATACAGGAAGCTGCTGTGCAGATACGTTAAAAATGATTTAAAACATTCCCAAAACATCGCTTAAATAAATTGCTCTTTTAAAGGATTATAGAATAAGTGGATAAATTGGCTCTAACCATTATACATTCTGATGTATAGCTGCATGCTAGCCTATACTGCAATGTGTCACTTCTGGTGACTTTCTTACTTTGTTTCCTTAGGATTTCAGATATGACATGCTGTTACTGTGACTGATGCAATCTTACAGGACCTAAAGAAACTTTCATGCCAGGAAGCAGCAATAAAGAGTACCACTGCTTTGTTTTGCACACTTTTATTTCTTTAAAACAATAAAAAATATCCTTTTCTTAATAATGGAGACAATACTTGTTACTTTCTACTGGCTATTTTTTAAAATAGCCAAGAGCTACAAAAAGTGAATAACTGTTCTAAATATTATACATATGAAAGTACTTTTCTGATTGTACAGTCTTTAAAAAAAATCTCCTTCTTAAACTGATAAAAACAGAGTTCTGTACATAAATAGTCAACAGCAAGTTGATATTACGTCTCTTCTGCTCTCAATAAAAACGAAAATTCAAACCCCAAAAGCTTCTTTTTTGGCATTTTTACAACTTTGATAGCTGGCTTTACACTTCACAGTTTGAAACATTGTCTGAATGATTCCAAATTCATTTTTGAGAGTGCCAGGTTGCAAGAACTTAGAAATTCTCAACTGTTATCCGGTATGAAAGGCATTAGCAGCCCACTGAGCAGGGACTGAAATTCTTGACTTCTTCTTAAGTTGTTTCATGAGTTTTTGAATGAAGTGTAATTTTCCTACTGCAAGAATGAAGAGCAGGGGCTGGGCCAGTTATGCCATACAAAGGATATAGTGGAGAGGCAAGGTTTTCAATGTTGCTGTTGTTGTTGCTGTGACTGATACTATTTTTTCACTGCTAAAATATAAAAGCAAAACAGATATTCTCCCAAGTCTAAACAAAACAGTCACCAGAGACATCACTACAAGGGGCATAACTAGACCCTTGGGAGCACAGAAAGAGAAAATCATTCTCCCAGAAGATTCTGCTTCCAAAGTTATAGCTGTGGGGAAAGAAGATAACAACCAATACAACAAGCAAGTCCAAGAGTTAGAGAAGAAAGGAGAAGGAAATGAGATAAAGAGACTCAGTAACGGTACTCATTAAGGAACAAATGAAAGAATATGTCAGAGATCAGAGAAGAAAAAGAAATTACTGTTACTCTTTGCTTTATCAACACCGGAAGCCTAAATACATTTTCATTCTCTATATTAAGATATTCAGTGTAGATCCTTGGATGAACAGAGGTGCACAGGGTTTCCTCAAGGTTTTCTGTTAAATTAATACTTATAAAAGATAGGTTTTTTTCCTAAACTTGAGTTTCGGAGAAAAATGCCTGTAAGAAATACATGTTAGAACCTGTTTCTGACATAATTATTTTGTCATAAAAGATCATTGAAACAGAAATGTCAGATAAGCATTTATATTTAAAACTGTATGTTAGTTTAACCAATTGTATATAGTGTGCTCACTGAAGTGTTTTTCAGCTTTCATCTGTAAATGCAGGTAAGACTTCTAGGGCTGTTCAAGCATTTCCACACATGAGAAAGAACAACTTCATTTGAGAGATTTGTCAAAGGAGTTGCTTGAAAACCTTTCTAGAACCTCTTCCTCCTCTGTTTATTATACTCCTCCTCCTACACCATTAACTGTAGGATGATTCTGTTTTATATAAGGTAATACTAATTTGAATTGGTTTCATAAAGGGACGTCTTCAATAACACTCCCTCCTTGTGTTTCTTCTGCTCTGTCTTCTTGTATTGTATGATTTACATGTGTATTCTCTGAAGTGGCTTTAGTGTGGTTGAAAATAATATATGAGGCTATATGGAAGGAGAGTGTCTGCTCCCTTAAGGGTATCTGGTCAAAGGAGCCATAAACAAGAACACACAGAGACAAACCTGACCACACATGATAATGGGGGTTGTGATATGAACAAAAGTGGCCAGTTGCACAAATCAGTAAAGCTATATCACAGAATCACAGAATCACTACGGTTGGAAAAGACCTGTAAGATCATCAAGTCCAACCATCAACCAACACCACCGTGCCCATTAAACCATGTCCCACAATGCCACGTCCACATGTTCCTTGAACACCTCCAGTGAGGGTGACTCCACCACCTCCCTGGGCAGTGAGAGAGAGGAGAGTGAGAAAACTTCTCACTGGAGTGTGAGAAACCAGGACATTGCAACTGATAAGGGTAGGAACCTGAGGGTCCAGGATGTTGGAAGTGGTTGTGGGACTATGCCAACTGATGAGGCAATGTGCAGGGTAAGGGGAAGGAGGGGGGGAACAAAGTGGGTGTAGACAGAAAAGGGTATAAAAGGGAGCGGCTACATGTAAAATGGGGCCAGTCAGTGCGCACTTGTCTGGCTGAGCCCTGTGTCTGATCACCGCAGTCTATCCTATCTTCTCATATCTTCTTCTTAAACCTTTTCTTAACTATCTCTCTGTGCAATCTCATTCTCTATCTCATGTGTATGTGTGCAATGCAAGGACTAAGTGCCAGCTGCTGGGGAAGCCTGTATGTGTGAGTGGAATTTGATGACAGCTACTGGAATCAGGCAGGGGTTGTGGATGACCCTGGCCTGTGGTGTCAGCTATGGGAGTGAATGGGGTCTCAGCATCAGCAACTGGAGTGAGTAGATGTCTTTAACCTCCAGCCATGGGGTGGGAATGGTGTGTGTCCCAAAAAACAGCTACTGGGGGAACCAGCGTGAGTGAGGGACTCAGTGCCAGCTGCTAGAGTGGGACCACAGGACACAGCCCATGTGCCATGTGCTGGCTGCTGGGGCTCTGAGCATCTTTACCTTCCCCAGTCCTGGCGTGCATGGGGTGTGCATGTATATTCACTGGCAAACCTTAAGCTGGACCAACTGACATGCAGAGGGGCCTCAGGTCTGGGTGGTGGTGGTACATTCCTTTACCCTCTCTCTCCTGGGCTGCTCTATGATCTCAGAAATTCCAGCTAGGCCCTGACCTTTGTGTAATGAGTTGGGCGGTTAAACATCCCTTGACTATTCCAGGAACTCTTGCATGGTTAAGGCAGGGAACAGCACTGACTGTACCAGGCACTCCTGTTACCTGACCGAGGAGGGTAATGAGAGCAAGAAGAATGGGAGGATCCCTAACAGCCCTGAGGCACTTCTTATCTGGATCCTAACCCAAGTGGAACGACACCGTGGTTACTGAAATCCCATCATTTTACTAATGACTAAAGCCAATAATCTTGCGAACCTGTAAATAGCAGTCCCAAGTGAGACCCTTTGAGCTCTCCTGGACCACAGTGGGCTGCGACCAGCATCTCCCTCTGACTGGGATGCCTCTTAGAGTTTCACAAACTCTCCAGTTTGTGAAATTTTAGAGGACCTTGCTAAGCCGACAACAGGACCTGGGCTAAAACGCTGTCCTCCTCGAGACTCAACCCTGGACTGTTGATGAATGCTGAGACATTTTAAGTGAGTATTTTCACAGAACTTGAGGGGTATTTTTAACAGTTACCTCTGTGTGTGTATATATATATATATCTTTATGTCTGTATGCATGCATGTGTGAATCAATCTGTAATCAAGCAATTGTTGTGATTAGCTCACTTTGTAAATCTTAAATCTAATCAATGATTAAGTGCTGCTAAAATCTTATGATTTACCTCTAACCATGAATGAACCTCAAAGTGCTGCTAAATACACATAATCCTTTAGATAAAACTCGTTGACCAAGTCTGGGACTAGGATTAGATCTAGCCGCACCTAGACTCCTCTCTGAGAAGGACTTTAGAAAGCAAGGGAGTCCATTCTGAACCTCATGACTCAATGGGAGGGTCTTCCCTAGTCTTTACCCCTTTTGTTTTTCCGCTCTCTCTCTCTCTGTGTATAAGTCATTCTGAGTCTATTCTAATTTGATTTCCCTTCGTATGTTTTAGTAAATAGCAGAGTGGACCTTGCCATTGAATTCTGTTAAGTCGCATTTTTATAAACTTCTATTAAAATCACTTTTACCAATACCATTGACAGTGATTCTTTAAGCGGCCTAAACCACTCATTTGTGACAAATTGGCGTTGTCAGTGGGATCCTAAATCAGGATTTGCCACAAATTTGTGTAGTCGGCAGGATCCTAAATCAGGATTCGCAACAATTGGTGTAGTCGGCAGGATGGCAAGTGATATCACTGATTACTTACAAAAGCATGGAATTAGTCCAAGGCCCAAATTCTCAGAAGAATGGGCTCCTGATAATTGTCATGATTGGAAGACTGTGGAGGAACAGCTAGAATTGGCTAGGGGCTGTGCAAAAGATGGAGAGGGAAAAGGAATTATTTGCAAAATGCTAGGTACCTGCCTAGAAGCCACTTGTCAGTTTAGGAAGAATAGCAATAAAAGGGAGGAGGATCTAAAAGAAGAAATAGAAGGCAGAAAGGCAGCTGAATTAACACTGTCCCTGAGAACTGAGCAGCTGCAGAAACAGTTACAGAAAGAAAAGGAGAAAACACAAAAATTGGAGGAAAAGATTGAAATTATGTTTATGCAAGCTCTCCATCCCCCTGACATTGTACAGATCAGGAAATTAATTGCATCTCCTGAATAATGGGATGGTGATATTTGGGGTGATCCTGATGACCATGATGAGGGAAATGATGACCCCTTGTTCCCCTCAGGTTCCTCTGAATATGAGGCTAGACCTGTCATTAAAGCAGAATACATTCTGATTCCAACTGGCCTTCAACAACAATTAATGCAATTTCTAATAGACACAGTAGCACAAATTTCAATATTAACACAAGATGCTGAGAAGCTGAGCATACGACCCAGACAGCAAGGAGTTAAAATTACTGGAGTAAATGGAGCAAGTGTTATGTGCCAAACTGCAAAAGTTAATTTATGGCTCTCAGGTGAGAAGCCCATGTCATCTACTCGCTTTGCAATCAAAGATCATAATGAAAACATTTTAGGCTTTGATGTTTTGAACTGTAGTACCTGGTGCCTGCCAAATGGCAGTGTGTGGTCATTAGGTTCAAAGATTAACCCTGACCCTGCTAAAAATCAGGAGGCTACAGTGCATGTATTCTGCACAGTCCCTGCACTCCCTAATTCAAAAATTACTAATGGACCACAGTATCCAATTTCTGCTGTGGCACGAACTGAAATTTCTGAAGTAATAGCAAACTTGGAAAAGCGACACATTATTTCCAGAACCCACTCCCCATATAATTCATCAGTCTGGCCAGTCCAAAAACCATATGGGAGATGGCGTTTAGCAATTGATTATTGGTATTTAAATGCCAACACAGCTCCGCTAACGGCTTCAGTATCCAACATTGCAACTTGAACAGCCACACTACAAGCAGCCACACACCCATGGATGGAAGCCAAGTGAAAAAAGGGACTTTTGTCTTTAGTCTGAGCAGTCAAACAAGTTGAGCCACAAAGGGGGTAACCCGTTGGGAAAAACCCTGCCGAGACTTGTATCATTTTCCCTTTTCAGGAATAATACTGGGAATGATACCAGCAAACCTCCCCTGGAGATTGTGTTAACCATCAAAGGATTGCTTATCCTTCTCGCAGGGGTATCACGTGGGTGGAGGGTCCATGCTGGTATCTGGGGTTGTGATTGTGCTTGTGGGGTTGCCTGTGGGACAAGCACGTGAGTGCTGTGTGTGTGCAGCAAGCCCCGAGCTGGACCAGCTGGAGAAGAGGGGACCCATGGGTGGGTGAGGGGGCTGGCATGTGGGCAGTGGTGCCAGGCGACCAGAGGGGCCTTGCCGGTACTCGAGGGAACCACGAATGTGCCTGTGCTTGTGAACCTGGAGAGTGTCGTGTGTGTGCCTGCACCAGTGACCTCCTGTCTCTGCCAGCCAAAGAGGAGGAGGAGATTTGGCTGTCTGTGCCTATATTTTATGAGAGTCCTGTATGCAGGTGCTGTTGAAGGCAGATCCTTTTCTGCACCAGTCTGTGTGACTGGCTGTGTCAATGTCCTGCTTGTGTGTCCATGTGTGTTTGTGTGTCTGTCTCTGGGATACGTGCGTAGCTTCGCTACTGGTTGTCCCTGCAAACAGGAAAGCAGCAGCTGTGACCCTCAGCCTGGGAAGAGACCCCAGGTTCTCCGGCTGGGCTCCAGCAGCCAGGCAGGAGGGATACCTGGGCCAGAGTGGCTGGAGGAGGCAGCCACACTCTTAATATCACTTAACATAATATACCTACTGTAATGCAGAATTTCTTTATTAAATCCGGAAAGAAGTGAATTCCATAGCCTTTTCTTTAATTCAGTGACGTTTTCAGTTGAAAAAACTGTATGTTGTTAATGCATATTTGTCAAGGATGCTGAAATACTTACCAATTTGTTTTTATTAAATAACTTCCTATTAAGATATAAAAAGGTTTTAACCTTATGTATGAAGCTAAAAATATCATTTTAGCTTTTTCTCTTGACTTGCCTCTCAAATAATGGTTAAAAGAGGACAGTATGGATGAGCTGTTTTGATGTGTCATAATGATCTATTTTTCTTCAAATTTCTGCTTCTGTTAGGAAAATATAAAATGGTAGACCCTTTGGGGATAAAAGGTTGTTAACAGCTCCAGTCTTGATATGCAGTATGTAGTAACGTATAAGTCAATGAACTTGCCATTTGTAAAGCTTTCAGACCAAGAAGCCAAACTGATGTTCAGATTCTGATTCAAAATCAGTAGTAAATCAAACTGTGTATTTCCTCTTCAAATTTGCTTTGTTTCACCATATGCAATTGAAAGGCAAATAAAATGAAGGCAAAAATGTTTCTACATATTTAAATAGGTTCAGTACAAAAATAGGTTCATGACTCTAATTTCAGTGCCAAGTTAAGATTGTGCTTTGTGTTTTTTGTTAGACTTAATTAAAAGAGTATCTGTCAAATTTTATTTTGAAATCATGGAAATTCACTGGATGAATCTCACGTAGCTTCCAATACTTAGAGCAAAGACCACTTGTATATTATTTCTGAAGACAGCTCAGCTTTGTGTAGGAAATGAATGTTAATTTTAAGGAATAAGGGAGCATTTCATTGGAAAGCTGCCATTTTTTCCCTAGCTACAATTTATGACAAAATTTCTTTCCAAATTGCATTGGGCTATAACAAATGTGCATGGTTTGGTGTCTCTTGTAGAGCATCCAAAAGAGCATTTCCAAGATAGTGTAAAGGTAGGGACATAATGCAAATGCATATCACCAAACCAATATAACATTCTCACACATTAGGATCCAGAGCCTCTGTGATCACTTGAAAGGCCTCAGGAGTGGAGAAAGGAGCAAAGATGTTTCTAAGTCACATTGCAGCTTTCTGAATCCCAGCCCAGGTCTTGCCACTCATTAGAGCTCCCCAGACCAAATTGCCAGAGAGTGTATTGTGATCCTCCTTCTTTATCTTCAGAGGCTCTTCTGTAACAAATACCCAAATTAGAAGCTAGTTAGAAATCAGTATAAATGATGCTCACTAGCTGGGTCTAGACTACCAGAAAACAAATGTCTTACTCCTCCCATCACTTGTCAGCTCCTCCCCTGCATCAAAACAGAAGGTGGGTGTTCTGAAATTTCCAAGATCTTTAGAGACTCTTCAATGAAATATATACAGTGGATGTTGCACAAAGGGAGTCACAGGAAAGAAGCAGGACTCCCAAGAACTCTTTGACTCAGGCATGAATTCATAAGCTAATACCAGCTAATGACATGCACTATTTGGTGTGGAATCACATTTTAAAATCAGCACAATGAACAGAGAGCTGAGCCAGTGCAAAAAAAGCATTTCAGGGATAATGTGATCAATAAATTTCAGTCTATGTCAGGAGTCTGATTAGCATATCCTAGATGTAGTGAAAAGGACACACAGGGCACCAATAAAAAGGTCAGAATACAGTGCATAGCTATAACTGAGTGTACTACTTAATAAAGAACGGCTACAGGATTGTGTACTGCCCTTAGTGAAACACTGAGAGAGACTAACTGTAGGTATTTTTAATTTAAGAAAATTAAAAGGACAATATCTTTTCACATTTTTTTTCTAAGTATCAGAATAGAAGAGCCAATGAACTATGTTAGATTGGTGTTAACATCTGCTTTAGTTCTGTAATAGCACCAATGTTTTTAATAAATTATAAACAGTGTAGTGCTCCTCAATCTAAGAATAATACGGTTTGGATTTATGTAGCAGTTTGCAGGTTCCTTTGTCTTTACCACTCCTGAAATCAAAATGAAAACTGCAGTTCAAGAGAAAAGTTATAGGAAAAAGACTGGTGATATAAGCATTCTCTGGCTGCAGATTAGATGGATTGAGTTTGCAAACTTATTTGTGTTGAAAGGAAGACATTCAGTAAGAGTTCCTGTCTCTTAATGCATCTGTATGTACGTAACATGAGAAGTCAGTATCATTTTTCCTAATAGCAAATTGAGACTACAGAAAGGAAGAGATATGTGCCTGCATGCATTCAGCATAGCTGGTAGACTCCCAGTCACCTGTGTCCATGCCTGCTGCTCTAGAAGCAAGCCAGAATAAATATGATCTCCAAAATCTCATCCAAAAATATATTATCACGTGCAACCATGATCTTTTTCTAAAATAAATGTAGAACTCAGAAGAAACTGACAGGAACTTAAGGAAAAGATTTAAAGCTTTCATTCTATGTAATACCTATGGATCAAGCTCCAAGGCAGTAAGCCATATTGTTCAGATATTGTGTAGCATTGTGCTTTAACAAATAACTATATTGTTTCTGTTTGTATTTCAATGGCTGAGGTAACAACACTTCAAAATCTACGATTAGGATGTCTAGTCAATCCCATGAATTCCATGTGCTGACAGATGTTAGTGATTATACGATTTCTGCTTGCAGTGGAAAAATATTTGTATGAAATATTTATTTTAAATTGTTAATTAAGTTTTAAGGTATAATGGATCAAGAATGGCACCTATGTATTAAACACCTGAAGTGGAAATGCCTATCTATTATTTTAAATTAATTCATATTTGTGTCTAAAGCAGCCATTTTGGTCTATCTCATTAGTATTAGGATAATAGGATCATAGGATAATTCAGCTTGGAAGGGGTCTCAGGAGATCTGTAGTCCAACTTTCTGGTTAAAACAAGGCCAACAATAAAGTAAGACCAGGTCCCTCAGGGATTTACCCAACCTGCTCTTGAAAATCTCCAAGGATGGAGTCTGTACAATCCCCCTGAGCAACCTTTTCCAGTGCTCTCCCTTATCACAAAAAAGTTTTTCCTTATACCGGGTATTTCCTTTCCGGCTATTACTGGATGGCGGTTAACTTCTGCATCAGAATATAACATTATTTCTGCTTCTTCAAGCAAATGCAACAAAGCAAGATAAGAATCACAACTTAGTGAATCACAACTTAGTTTTAAGAGTGAGCTAACACTTACTTAGGGATAGATCCAAAACCAGCCATAAGACAATTTGAAGTTCAACTCTAATGAAACCCGAATAAGTAAATTCAAAATTGTACTCCACAAAATCTCTGCCTAATAACACAGTCTATATGTTTTTTAGCTCTGGTCACTAAACTTACTCAGATATCTACAGAACATTCTTAGAACTGCTGTCCCCTTGACTGATCAAAGCATTTTAATGCCTACTTCACACCTAAGTCTTACCTGTTTTGGTCTCTGACATGACTCTGTGATGAGAACACTACTTTTTGAGGGACACACTAACTTCAATTATTGGTTTCATGACTTCCTCTGTGCTGAGTCTTGTGTGTGTGTAATGGAAAATGCACAGGAATCACATGGAGCAGGGAGAGGATCCCAACACTCCTTCCTCTCATAGAAATCCCTCACCACTGGGCTGCAAAATTCTGCTTTCATTTATTGTTTTTTTTTATTCATCCCATGAATTTTGCACAGCGTCAGAGTTCAAGGCACTCTCCAGAGAAATGAGACATGAGAGGTTAACCTCAGCTGAATCTTGGTTGAAGAGTTCATAAAAACCATATACATTCTAGGCACAAGATTATGTCTCAAAATTCAGTGGCATCTCCACCCTGTCTGCCACTTCTACAGGAAAGGCATCTAGTTGAATCTTTGCAACACGCTAACTGAAATACCTACATGCTAAAAGATTTTTTTGGGTCTGAAACCAAGTCTTACCTGAATGCCTGACTCAATATTTCAGCTTGGTACTTAAGAAAAGGAAAGAGATATATTTATGATATGTATTTGAGCTATAGCCTTCTTTCTCTTCAGTGTTTTCTACTGCCAGACTCTCAAATTCCTCTCATCTGGGACATTGGCTCTTGTGGCTCCCGCTTTCCACCACGCAGAAGACATTACACAAGAAATTAATCCAGGTTAGTGAATTCTTAACATAACATAAAACTTTTGTACATCCAAGGTCTGGTCTCTCAGTACTGGCTTGTAGCTCCTGTAAATATTGATAATTAATTAGTTAATGCAAGCAGAGACATGCTCAAAAAATATGTAGAATTTATAAATTATAGACCTTTAAACATACAGCTAAATTCAGCCCCGATTACATCAGTAGTGTAGGTGAGAAATTTGCCTTCTTCATAGTGATTCTTCCAGGCAAGGCATATTCAAGAACATAGCAGAGTTTCTTCTCTAAAACAGAACCAGCATGCTCACATATCCTAGCTGGCTATACTTTCTTGCTGATAGTAGTATATATGCTCACTGGTACGGGAAGCTGGCTACAGCCCAATGGGCTGTTCTCTTTCTTTCCTGTTTAGGTATAATGTACGTATTTATAAATTTGCCTAGCATGACTCTTTGAGCACTCCCATTTGCTATAGGAAAACTTAGTCCTGCTGAATGTGTCACATGAGAAGAGACTTGCATAAGCATAAAAACACAGAAGAAAATCTACAAAAAGCTCCTCACTTTTCAGAGGACTTGTACCCCCTTATAACCCTCTCACAAGTATCACGAATTCATATTTACTATTTGCCTCAGGAAAAGAGTCCTATAACTGTGGTTAACGTTCAAGGAGATGGTTTCTACTGTACCATGACACACATGTAGATTCAGTCCTTTCAATTTGATGGCAGAAAAGAAACAGATATTATGCCTTCCTCTCCACCCCACTCAGACTATAACAAGAGGAATCACAGAATCACTAAGGTTGGAAAAGACCTGTAAGATTTTCAAGTCCAACCATCAACCCAACACCACCATGCCCATTAAACCATGTCCCACAGTGCCACGTCCACAAGTTCCTTGAACACCTCCAGTGATGGTGAATCCACCACCTCCCTGGGCAGCCTGTTCCAGTGCTTCACCACTCTCTCAGTAAAGAAACTTTTCCTAATATCCAGCCTAAACCTCTCCTGGCACAACTTGAGGCCATTTCTTCTTGTCCTGCCGCTAGTCACTTGGGAGAAGAGACCAACACCCACCTCTCTGCAACCTCCTTTCAGGTAATTGTAGAGAGCAATGAGGTCTCCCCTCAGCCTCCTCTTCTCCAGACTGAACAACCCCAGTTCCCTCAGCCTCTCCTCATAAGACTTGTGCTACAGACCCCTCACCAGCTTCGTCGCCCTTCTCTGGACATGCTCCAGCACCTCAATGTCCTTCTTGGAGTGAAGGGCCCAAAACTGAACACAGTATTCGAGGTGCGGCCTCACCAGTACCGAGTACAGAGGCACGATCACCTCCCTGCTCCTGCTGGCCACACCATTTCTGATACAGGCCAGGATGCCGTTGGCCTTCTTGGCCACCTGGGCACACTGCTGGTTCTTACTCAGCCGGCTGTCAAACAGCATCCCTAGGTCCTTTTCCATCAGGCAGGAGGAAATCCACCAGGAGATACAGTAACGCATACATAGCCAGCTACAGTCATTCTTATGTCCTATGGTATCTCGTATGTTAACATGAAGCTGACAGACGCAATTGAGGACTTACAGGAGACCAGCAGCCTTTTGAAGCAGCAGCTGGAAGCCAGGAGGGGGACTCTAAGGCATAGACCTGGCTAATAAACAACAGTGTGGATGGAATAGGGGACTCTGAACACTTAGAAGTTCATTGCTAGATCTGCAATTCATCTAGCAATATAAACACAGGAACTGATCCTTATGTCCTTTTAGAAAATAACTTCCATCTCCAACAGCAGAGTCAGGTAGCACTCCATGACGTCTACGTTTCCTCCCACCTTTCTATGCACTGGGAAGGAAGACTTGGAGGAAGGATTGAACATGCAGGTCTCCATGCAGCTCGTAACTCTCTTCAGACAGGACTTCTATGGCTATAACTGAATAAAAAAGTGAGTTAAAGACTCTAATCACCCTTTTGTCCTGAGGGATGGCACCATATCTGAAGACATAATCTCTTTCTTTCTATTTTTCTGAGTATGGCAGCATACCCAACAAGTGAAGGATACAGTCTCTTTTAGGAAGGATCCAAATCAGGCAGAAGCATGAGGGGCATGTGATTTGCTCTCTCCTATCTTCACCAGAGTTTAATTTACAGCCATTGCATAAGCAAAGTGAGAGTCAGATGAATAAGGCTGGAAAGGTGGTTAAATTGTTTGACTTTCTGGCCTAAAATACTTCCTATCACACACATTTTGTTTCATCTTTCAGGATGTCTGTCTTTTTATACTCACTACTTTGGCATTCTGAAGGGCAATGCTCATTTTAAAATTTGTATGGACTTCATTTAAAATAAATGAATCTAACACCCTCTGGGGCAAAACCATATTTGGTGTATCTCAGCTAACTTCTGTGGAGTTACACTAAGGTTGAATACAGGCCTATGTCCTCTTGTTTGCCATCAGCTTAGAGAAAAACAGAGAGGCTCCTTTAAAAATATGGGTTATTTTACATTCTCTCCCTCATTGTCTCGTTTTGTTTTACAGCCTTAATAAAAACTTATAATAGTGGGATTTCATGCATTTATCTTTATGTTTGATAACATTTTTGAGCACTGTGATAAAATCAATGGAAATTAATGTAATTGTTTCCAGCCAGATTCAATAACTCTAATTACCAGCATTTCTAGTCCAACTGCATAATATGCTTAACTATCCAGTGTACTCAAGGAAATTTAACTACCGCTGACTCAGTATTCTTTTATGTTTTATAAGGAGAACAATAAGAAGAGTAAATAAAGAAAAAAATGAATTTGCAAATTTCTGTTTGTCATAGAATTATCATTAAGGACATTTCAGAGCTCCATAGAAATATATGAAAAATCCAATCAGGAATCTTTTGTCATGGTGTATTTACAATTAGAGAAAATTGTATGAACACATTATATCAATAAATGTGGTATCACAGTAATGCGTTTTTAAATTGAAAAACATCTCTGATATCCTAAAATAACTAGCTCTTTCTGATATGATATATTCATGACTGTCTGCATACTCTTCTACACCCTTACTTTTGTATTCTACTTGACTGAAAATGTCTTCAATGGCTTCACGTGCTGAAAAAGATTTAGAAAACACTTTTGTATTTTCTATGCAAACATAACTTTAAAGCTTGTTGGGGATATGGGTTTATAACTAATACTTCTCAAGGCTGCAAATAAAGTGATTCACTGAGTTTATTCCATGTGGCTCAACAAAACATGAGATTTAAATATATATAGCTCACACTCTACCTACTTTAAAATAAACATTGTCATTACACAGTAAACATGAAGTGCAGAATTTTTTTCTAAGTAAGTGTCTCGTTTTCTGGAACAAAAGATATCTTTTCTGTTCAGTTTTTAACTTTAGAAAATAAGTTTCCTATCCAATATCAGAAAGACATACTTATTTAACTTTCTGCCTGTATGTTCCAGCAGTAAATTTCAATGTGCATCACTATGGTGTTCATTTTTACTTGTCCATAAACCCAGCTGAGGCATTTCAAAGACATAGAAATCTACATATCTTGTGTAACATGCGTGTCCAGAAGCTCAACTATACCTTGCTGTTTAATCTGAGATGAATATAAACAGGAAATTCACTGTTAGTCTGACGTGCTCATCACATCCCTTTTTTTCCTGAATATAAAAATTCATTTCTCTGCAGACTAGTGGCATAGCACCACTACACTGCTCACAGTACTCTAAATTCCTGAACATTCCACTTCAAAGATATATATATCAAATTTAGTATTGCAGGATTGGTAAACAGTTAACAGTCCTGAGTGTCTGTCATTTCTAGAATAAGATACTAGGTCCTGTTTATGTTCTCAGCTTGCTTTGTCTATTTTAATTCTTCTCCTGCTCTGGCCTGCTGCTATATTTTGTTGCCTGGTGCTTGTGCCAAGCATATTTTTTTTTCTATTCATATGGAGACCACTGCCTTTACAGTGACTATGACAATCCCAGTAAAATCCAACACCTCGAGGAATCAGAATGCTTGTTCTTGCTGAGAAATGCAGTAACCACTAATGTTTAGGGATGTGACCAATATTTTAAAAATAATTTATCTAAAGAACAGTGACCAGATTCACGCAGGGGGATGCAGGGAGCCTCAGTAACTCTGAACATCCGTGCTTAAATAAGTCCTCAGGCTGCACAGTGGGGACTCAAAGCACCTGGGAAACCAGACTCTCTTCAGGAGATCCAAACTGTAGTTGTTTATTTTTAGATGCCCAACACTCTAAGGCTTCTTTTAGTGATAATATAAATATTCTCTATATATACCACAATAAAAATGACATCGTTTACTTCAGTAGATTTTTTTCAGAAATAAATGCTTCAGAAAGTGGTTTACTATCATTTGATAGGGGTTTTTTTTTTAATCTTTTTAGATATCTACCACTTAGTATCAGCTTTTTGTGACCTGTGTTTGGCCCTGGCCTTGATTTTTTTATTCCTTATTAGAGTTTCACATCATCATCTGAACTGTGTCAGACAGAAAGCTGAATTGTAGGTACCACACAAAATGGACACAATCTCAGCTGCTGGTCTGCCAAGCAGCTAACACTCTTTGGATTGCTGAATATATAGAGTAATGATCACTAATAGCAATGCACAATAATGATCCAAGATCCAAATGCACCATATATTTAGATCAACCCACATATTATAGATCGGAAGAAAATAATGTTGTTTCATTTACCTTTTGGACTCTTACCTTTTTTTGCAACCAAGAGAAAAGATGGGGAGAGGAAAATAAGGTAGCAAAATTGCTTCATGAGGTAATGTAAAAATTATTGATGATCCTACTGAATACAAATTTACTACCAGATCTAGAAGCTGGTACAACCAGGATGTTTGGAGGAATTATTTTTTTTCTATCAAGCAAAGTAATTATTAACAGTTCATTCATAGATTACATTCTCAGAGGCCTTACATATTTATTAAAAGAGATGAACATTTTCACTCAGGTGTAGAATACAAGAGCTTTAAAGCAATATGAGTACTTTCTTTTTGATTATTTTTCCTCTCTGAATTTGGTGGGGGCTTTTTTCCCAGTATTCAAACACTCTAATGATTATTTGCCCTCCTTCAAGGAAAAAGTTCCAAAGTAGACCCAGTAGAGTTCTTTCTGCATCCATCCAAGACCTTGGCATACTTCCCTGTGCTCTTCTAGCCTCAACCCTAAGGGCAGCCAAAGGCAAAAGTCTTTTCAGCAGAC
This sequence comes from Gavia stellata, assembly GCF_030936135.1. Taxonomy (NCBI): domain Eukaryota; kingdom Metazoa; phylum Chordata; class Aves; order Gaviiformes; family Gaviidae; genus Gavia; species Gavia stellata. Next base: position 19,580,411 of record NC_082597.1, on the reverse strand, counting down.
TAAGAAACACTGTAAGCTTCAGGGATTTCTGGATGACAGATTTTAAACTGTAACCAAAGTAGAGGTGTGATTAAAAATACCACAAGCTAAAACCTGTCTCTGAACTGTAAAGGAAAATGTGCAAATTTAGCTTTCCTCAACGTCATAACAGATGACTGAATCATTTCTAAGTTATTCACAGAAGTTAAAAGCAGGATCAATCTATTATATCATTCATTCTGTGTCCCTAATAATACAGTAAAACTCTCTACAGTACATTTTGCTGACATTTTTTACAGTCAGGATTGAGATGTTTTGAAATTGGCCTTGCTGTGTATAAGGTGCTAATGTCAAATGCCTGTGCACCTCTTGGCTGTTAAGGATTTTCATTTCTTAAATTCTGAAGAAAGTTTGATCATTTTGTCATTCCTAAAGAAGAGTGTATAATCACAACAATAAAAATAACAACTGCTTCTATAGCTAGCTCAGTCTAATTAGCAAAGCTGCTTTTAGACAGATTATGGCATTAGTGTCATTTAAGGTAATGAATAGTCTCAGCTGAAACTTATGGAAACACTTATGGAATCAGGAATTTAGTCAGTGTAAAGGAATATTTATAGTTACAAAATTAGAATCTATTCTGCACAAAGAACTAAGTCCATCTGAGTAATGGTATGTACGTTGGCAATTCTGCCACACATCTTGAGAGTAAGTGTGGTAACTGAACAAGTTACATGCAAATTTATAATAAATTTGCTTATTCCAGGCAAAATCACCAACAGATATTAAAAAATGAGGAACCTTATTGTGAATATAAACCAAAACCTGTTTGCATTTTATTCAGAGCTCTCAGTTTCCTATCTTTGCACATGAGAACCTTAACCCTCTTCAGCAAGTCTACACAGGATTAGACCTGGAGAGTCCTTGGGTTTTTTGGGCCAAAAGGCTTTGCCACACCAACTCACAAAGTGGTTTTTATATCTCACTCCACCTCCAAATCATCTGATTAGTTAAGTTTAGGATGTCCTTCGAAATACTTCTCATTCAAGACAAAGTGGCTCTTTTTTTTTTTACTTGGCGAGTATAATAGCTTTCCATTATCAATTTCCTGTATCCAAGTTACACAGAGTAGGTTGCTTGAATTCCCACCACTCTTTTCCATTGAAAAGTATGTTATGGATAAAAGGAACACACTGTAAATTCAAAATCAAGAAAATATTTTTCATGTAATTAAAGACATAAAAAACTATCCAAAGAGTTATTGCTACTCCAGTTAAAATGATACTGACAATTAAAGTCTAAATTATATGCAATTAAAATTATAAATACATGAACAACCTTTTTCTGGTGTAGTGCTCACCTATTCACTGTCCCTCTGAGTCCTAAGTAGGGACTTCAATTTGGGTGCAGAAGCTGGGGGGTTGTGGTTGAATCCTCAGTCTGTTGAGACTATGATGCTGATCTTGGTGGTTTCATCCTCTTCCCTCTAGGACTCGCTTGAGAACATTTTTATATTTGCTGATACATTTTACACCTTGCTCATCCTTCATTGGTCTGCAAGTCTACATAGACCTGAATTTGTTATGTGTGGTGTGTTTCACTTATGTTTAATACTTGTTTTTTTTAATGTTACTCCCTAAATTTTCTTTTACCTGTCTCTCATCATGGCATTCCTATGATAAGAAGTGGTTGATGACTGATAAGTTGTTTATAGTCCTGGGGCCTCCCATATTGTCCTGTGCATGTATTTTCAAGGTACTTAAACATGGGTATCGTGTCACCAGGTAATCTCATCTGGTCTCCAGCAGCCACTGCAAAAGGGTACATGCTCATTTACGACTTGCATCATATCTGCCAGAGTTGGAGTGTCTAAAATGGAACTGCAGGTTTAAGTTTAGGCTACTGAATGTCTTCTGAAGTTCCTACCACTTTTGTGAAAATCTGTAGCTGAATCAAACTGAAAAGAAAAATACAGTAACTCCCCAACTGACAAAAAGCTATACGATGGACTCAATGTTTATCTGTCCAGTTTGGCCTGTTTGTCAGAGTCTGGTCAGTCACCACGCATGTGAGTCAGAATTAGCTATAACAAATGTTGGCTTTTACTCAGCTGTTAATATTAGGCCATGGAAAGGAGATGAAGATACAGCAGAGGAGTTCAGGATGCTGAGAAGGAAGGGCAGAGCAGGTAAATGCAGAGGAAGTGAATGCATCACAAGGAGAAGAGCTTGGGGCTGTGGGGAGGTACTGCAGGAAATGCCTTATCGATGCTACAGTAGAATTATACAGACACATGCAACTGCAACAAAAAGTTATAGGAAACCAGGCTTCATTAGTTCTGTTACTAATTAAACACTTGCCATTATTTTAAGGTGATGTTGTATGTGGGATTTCTTTTTTTTGTCTTCTGCTTCTGGAATTCCTGGTGACTCCTAAAGTTATTTATGTAATAATACAATTTTCCTTGCACATGTCAGGAAGATGACTTTGGTCCCTGCCTTATCCCCCTGACCACCTTGAAGGATGTTTTGTTCCTACATCTATTCACACAGATACTCTGGAATTAGACCTGTTCCTCCAAATCAGTCTTGTCCCCTGAGACCATCATGCCTTTTCCTTTCATCAGTTAAGCTGTCCACTTCTCACATTTTCCCAGCTTTACTACCTACTTCACAGATTCCACTTTCATATGTAGGTCCTACATCAATCACTTTTACATCAGCTGCAATAGTGACAGATTCATCTCTGTTTCCCACTAAGTTTTCCATCTTATCTCCTACAATCAGGGGCAGAAAGAGTGATCATTTACAGCAGAACCTTCATCTCTAATCCAGGACTGAAGGAGGAGGAAGCAATTTCAAAGGCTTTTGATCACCTTTTCCTCTTCCTAGGCAAGAGTTGCAAGGGTGGAGAAGGAACAAAAAGAAGAAGGAGATATCCTTGCATCTGCCCTGATAATTTTGTTCTTTCTGTATCTTCTTTCCCATCTAATTTACAAAACAAAACTTCATTGTTTATATCACCCAAGGAGACAGGCCTGTGGAGAAAGCTTTTTTCTCCTTAAGAAAACTTACTGGACTAGAGGAACTTCCTATGTCACTGAAAAATTCTTTTCAGTCTCTGACAAAATCTTATTATTAAAATTTTCATAATGTTGATTGGAAGCATTGTCATGATTAGGGATATATTATATTACAAGTAAATTTCTTACACATTTCATTTTATGCACTAGGCAACAATGACTTGTAGATTCAGCAGTCCTTGTTATAACGACTCTAAGCCTCCAATCTCAACCAGATAATTTTAAAACATACCACGTTACTTTTCAAGACACTAAGGACTTTCTGACACACAAATAACTGCAGCAGTTGTAATTCACACATTTCAGCTTTGGGGTTTTTTTTGTGCTTTTTTGAACACATCTCTGGACATACCTGTTTCAAAGTAATAATAATTTATACGCTAAGTTCGTGAGTATTGCAACTGAATATATTTGTGTATAGATTAAGTTTTGTATCAGCTAGAGAATTGGAAATTGTGATGGGAGTGATGTTAAGAAGACCAAAAAATCAGGTCCATGGAGCTGATGCTGTATTGTTAGCAACAATGGTTACAGTCCTTGGTGATGCTTAGTCCTTGAAGCCAAGTCGCGCAGGCTTGAAAGCTCTTTGACAAACAAGTCAGGACTATGAAATGGAATTGTCATCTTTCTCCATCTTCCTCACTTATGTCAGATGCACTTATACTACTCCACCCTCCACCCCAAAGGGGGTTCTTATTTGCCTCTGATGCTCCTTATGTTTTATATGTTTTTTCCAGTCATCCATGTGGATTTGACAAGAAGTCCTGCCTATTTGCAGTCCCTTGTGTTTATCTTGTTCTTTGTTCTCTAACTTGAAAGACCTATGATTTGGATGCCTCCTAGGAGCAACCACACAAGTCTTTGTTTGTCCCTTAGGTTGTCACATTGCACACACATTTGTGCAAAATGTCTATACATTTTATTTGTCTATGCCATCACAGTATTACAAAGTAGTTCCATACTGGTTTTGGTCACATTATTGTAGTACACTTATAATTGGGTTTGAGGCAAAATAATATTAATTATATCCTGATCAATGCACTTTTATCGTATCGGTGTCACAGGAGACTGTTTGGGCTGTATAACTGTCATTACAGTATTTTTGTTTGGTAGTCAAAGTTATCAATTTTGAGACCTATGAATTTCCTGGTATATAAATGATTTATATGACACCTTGGCCACATGAAAGAAGAAAAAAATTATAAACAACTTCGTAAAACTGCAATGCAAAAACCAGAACAACCATAAGTACAAATATTGGAAAAGAGAAGGAAAGAAAAATAACAAGCAATTGAATTATGCAAATATGAGAGAGGAAAACTATGCAATTTAAGTAAAGGGAAATAAAGAAATAATAACAAAGGAAGTACCCACTATACATCTGCCAGACTGCAACTTTCGAGCAATCCCATCCTTGGAAGTCAGTTCTGACTTATGATCAACAGATTAATTCAAAAACAAAGGCTTTTTTTTCTGTAATATTCATCCACCTTCCATTTAATACACATTAGAATTTACCTGAATCTTCTTGTGTATGGAAGTTGATAATTCTTACATATTAATGTATCAGAATGATGTAACTGAAGATCTGTGGTCATCAGAAACTGATGGCCAAATTGCCACATCAGTCAACAGTAGAGCACAATGGAAATTTTCATCCCCCATGGGAGCTCTTGTGTGTTGCATTGCACTTTATGTACAGTGGCTGGTCTTCGTCTTGCCAAGTTGAAGATATCTACAATGTAGACTTCTATAACTGAGCTAATTGCCTGAGGATTTGTTCAGTCAGTACTTTTTGTTCACAGAGGAATAAATGTTTTTAGGGTGTCATTCAGCTGGTGAGATAAGGCATACCCATGATGTGCCATTTTTTTTCCATTGGCTATGAAGGGAACTGGGGGTGACTAGCTCAGATATCTGTATTTAGCAGGACACCCAACCTGATGCCTAATTCATGAAAACAACAGAAAATCCCCCAACTGAAAAGATGTAGTCTGCATCTCTATCCATTTGCCTGTGTAGCTGAGTAATAAGATTTTGACATCTCCATGTTTAATTTGCAAAATGTAACAGATATGTTTCCTTCCTGGGGAAGTAACTGTAGTGGATTTAGTCGATTCTTTTCTGCCTTTCTGATTAAGTCAAAGCCAAATGTAGTCATGTCTTCCTTCTTTCAGATCAGCTTGGTAAGCTACATTTGCTTACATTACTTATCTTGTTATTTAGAAACAGGTGTTACTAAAATAGCATCAGTCTATAATTTATGCCTATTTTAAAGTTTAACCTCTATCCTAAATTTATCTCATATTTGAGCTTTCATATGAAAATGTATCTGAGTTTAACAGCATGGGAGTATATTTCTTTTAAAATGCTGCCTTTGCATTTTTCCTGAATGCTACTTGGAAAGACTCCCATTAATTTCAGAAGATTTGGTTTAGGTCCTTTGTTAAGGAAAACCATTCTATTTTAAGAATTCTGTGTTGCCAGTTACAATATTTCCATATAGAAAATAATTTTCAATTTATTTTTGAATTCAGCATATCACATAAAGGTACTGCAAACATAACAAATACACAGAGATTTGTACAAATTGGAAATCCTTTTTAAGTCAATATGCCAAGAATAAGTAATAGGAGATGGTTATATAAATTACATCAATATGAAAGTTGATGTGATTTAAAGTAAGAAGTAAAAATAGATGTCTGAGATAAGAGTGATTGAAAAGTTGATGTAAAACTGATGTGATTTAAGCCTAGAAATTGAAGCAGACAGGCAAAATAAAGCAATTCAAAAAACTGATGCAGTTCTAAGTGAACAATGGAAATGGTGAGCTCAAATAAGATCGATGTAAAACTTGAAGAGATTTAAAACATGAAGCAGAAAGGTAGAATAAGTGCAACTGAAAAACCTATGTGATTTAAAGAGAATACTGGAAGCAAGGACCTGGAGTAGAATTAACCAAAAAACTGATATAGTTTGAAGAGAGAAATAGAAATAGATAGCTAAATTATGACTGATAAATTTCAAGAAGGAAGACACAGTATTAGATCACTTGCTATGTCCTTGTCGATGTCCAAGATAAATCCAGTATCAAGCCCATGCCAACTCCCAAATATAAATGCCAAATGCTTTTATAAGAATTTTCTTGGATTTCATTATCTTTTGGATGGAATTCAATTTTGGACCTGAAGTTTTCTGTGGAGTCTTACATGTTTATGCCTTATGCTTCTGCAGTTTCAAAACCTAAGATTTTGACCTGAGCATCTGTCCCTTTTTATAACTTAACCCTGGCTTTCATACCTACCTTCTGGTCCATGCTCACCTGTGTGTCTCAAAATCCAAAGATGAATATTATGGGACATTGCAGAAACATGCTGGTTTCATTTTTTGCAGTCAGGGGTTTTCACAGACCTTGAGTGATATCTTCTTGTGTTTAGGGAACAAGGATATGAATCATGAGTGAATCCGACCTTGGCACTAACATTGACAGCTCCATGGTTCTGAACAGGACACTTCATGTTTCTTCATCAATTCCTTTTTTGTAAAACTATGATATAAACACTTCTCTGTCTGTGGGCTGTTTCAGCGAATAATTGAATTTGTGGGTGTTCAGACCACTATTTGTGCTGGCTTTTTGGCACAGAAAGACTCAAGAATGATGCTGGTGTCGTAGGGAGAGTGTAAACTCGGGGAGTGAACAGGGAGGATCTGGGAATGGTTACACTGGAGCTCGGCAATAAGTAACTCTAAGTATAAGGTATGACTCCCATTATTGGATCAAACCCTAAAATACCTTAGCAAGGACAATGACAGTGATGTGGTTTAAACTTGAAGTAAACCTATTACTGTTAGAAGTGCATATATTGACATTCTATTTGGTCTGTAATAACATCAGAATTTTTGGACGGAAATATTGGTCTATAGCTATATCTCTTAAAATGCTGCATATTGCATATATCAGCTGATGAAGAAGTTGATCTCTGCAATTTTGTGCTCCATCTGAGTTTTAGTGTTTTATGGAGCTGCCAATATAGGTCTGACTTAGGAAAAATTTGAGATTTTGTCTGTTTTACTACTGAATACAAACATGATTCTGTTCTGGATATGGTTTTAACTTATGAATAAGCTGTATCTTCATTAAAAGGTTATAAATAAGTAAAGGGTACCACAGCAATAAGGGTTTAACAAGTATCCACACAAGGCATGTTATTATCTGCAATTCATTTTTCTTCTCTGCTGTACTATCAGGTGGAGATACAGTGAACCTCCTATTTAGACAGTCCCATTCCCAGCTGCACTTCACAGCACAAGTTTCTATAGTTTTCTATGCAGAATGAAGCTGTGAAGGAAATCAGGAGAGAGGTAACACTGAAAAAGATTATTCACTCATTCCAGATATTTAACTGAGAAACCTAGGGATAAAGTTTCATAACTCATTTTCCTTAGCCATGAAGCTGACTTAAGATTTGGGGAAAAAAAAGGAAAAAAAAATTTTCCACTTATCCATTTATTTGTTCTGTCCTATGAAACAGATTATGAAAACAAAGCTGTTGAGGAATTTAGATGAATTCTATAAATCAGGGTTGTTAAATGAGTAATTTACTAATGTAGCTGATAGTCCAAGTGATAACTTCTCATAAATTCAAACTTCTTCTCATGCAAAAACTGCCTTATGCCCTTAAGAGTGTGGATTATCCCATTAACTTAGTGGGACTGCAGCCATGTTTTAAATTCAGGAATATATGGAACTGTTTGCAGCAATGGAGCCAAATAAGTAGAGAGTATACTAAAGCTGAAAGCAATACAATAGTAGTATATCACATTTTTATCTGTCAGTGGGAAAGGTCTCTGTGAATATAGATATGATATTACTAAATCAAAATTTAAATTCTATTCATCCTTGGTCCATTTTTGGCACTGCTTTGAAGAAGATGTTGAAGTAGTAAAATGATGATTAGCCCTTGATATTCATCCAAGCATAAGTTAAGATTCATGACTAGGGCAGGGGAGAAAAGATTTAATTAGCATCCAATCTGCTTACTTGCAGATGTATTTTTGTTGCTAGTACTTTTTGATGGCACTTTGCCTCTCACTTGGTTCTACTTAATATCCACATATTCAAGAAAATACAGTTATAAGGTAAGGCCTTATTTCTGAGTCCTACTGTTTGATATCAGTTAAACTGTTCAATACCTATGCATACATATATGTGTGTGTATATGTGTAAAGTCATCATTTATCCCTTTGACAGAGAATAGATTACCCAGCCACTGTTTTAAATTGCTGTTTCCACATAGATCAAGTAAAGAAATTTGAATTTAGTATACATGAGATTCCATTTCTCCATTTTCTTCAAGATAGATAGGCACTGGATTGAAGCTCAAAAGACATGCATGCTAATTCCAGCTGTACTACTACTAGGCTGCTCTGCTGCTCCTCCCAAGTCACTAAAATATGCTAAAACTTTAAAGGAAAACAGGAATGTATGTAAGCATTCCCTGAGAATATGTGTTCCTTTCTGCCATACACCTTCATCATTTATTAAGGGGAATGAGAGGATGGTATGTTCTCTTGATTCTTCTTTCGGAAGGGCTGGTTTTCACTTTCACAGAAAAGACTGGAGATTAGACACTGCACATTTAAGTAGTGCACAGATTCCCTATTAGCAAAAGCAATACTGATGACTATTGTACTAGTACATTAGTGTCCATGTTATTTATACTCTGGAACCCTCTGGTCCCATAAGCCTATCCTTGTCTTTGGGATAGCAGGGTAAAGTCAGGAAGGTAGTGAGGGATCTTGCAGCACAGATTCCAGTTACTCTTTCTGATCTTGGAGTGCTGGAACTCTTCTTATCACTGTTCTACACACCACAAAAAAAAAAAAAAAAAAAAAGGAAGAAATAAAGGAGGGAAAAAAAACCAAACCCACCAAAACCTTCTAGAGTTGATACAGTAAATCTTCTATATATCAGAGATTAAAGAAGAATTTTTCCTGAGATCAGCACCAACCACTCATGGCATACTCCAAGGGGAGGTTACTGTCATCAAATAGCTTTCAGCCATCATATAAAGCCTTAATGATAGCTAAAGGTCCTTCCAAAGCTCACTGAACTCAAGGCAAATGTTGCCTTTGCCTGTGCTGGAAAGGGTAAGAATTAAACAGCAGGGAAGTGACATGACAGAAGGCTATAAAGACAAATTCAAGATAAAATGGAATGAAAGGAAAGCGAAAGCAGATAATTAAATTAATAAAGAGAATAGCTCAATGAACAAGAAGATAATGAAAGGAATGAGAACTGAAGTATGTGAGACACATAACCAATAGAAGGTACAACACAAAAATTAGCTAGAAGCAGTAAAGGGAAAATTGCCTTTTAAACAGAAATTTGAAAAGTGCAACAAAAGTAGAAGGATGAAGAATTTAATTGACTAAACACTGCTTTAAAATATTCCGTGTCTTTATTACCGTTCCTGGTTTTTTCCCCCTCATTTTTCTGTTTCTTTCACCGGTCTGGTGCTTAAGTTTTTCCTGCAGTGATCAGCAGTCAATGCCCAAGATTGTCTTAAAAGAACCATTTACTGATTGTTTCAAACGCAAGTCAAAGCTCTGTATGTCTATTTGTTCCAACTTACAGCTAGCAAAATTCACAGATACCATATTTGCTATTATAATGGCCACAGTTCCCTCCTGATTTTATCATCAGAAACAAGAACACAACCATTACACACATTTGCTCTAAGCAATCCATTACTCACTACCTACCAACCAGGGACTGCAGTCAGATGGCACGCATAGCCATTAGAGAAGAAAAACACATTATCAGAGAGGTGTCTTCCATCACACTGTTGGAGAAAGTCTTCTGAATAAGTCAGTGGAAAGATGTAGGAAAGGAGTCCTGGCAGTGATCTGTACTGAGAGGTAGGCAAGTAGGAGGGGAGATAATGTCACTGACTAGACACTGTTATAAAATAGAATACCTTTCCCTAGTGTGTATTCATTTGCACTTTCAGGGGAAAAATGCTTTTGAGAGGAAAAACCGTGACATTTATTATAATCTTTACTTTGACTAACACAGTGCATTTGAGTTCCACTCATGGCCAAGGACCTCTCTGTGATAAATGCGTTAGATGGATAACAATGTTCAATGCTTCTCTATGGGTGTTTTGTATTGCTGGTAGATCTAAGTAATAACCAAATAAAAAAATTCAGATAGCCGACCTTGGGCAAATGACACTCTCCTTATGTTTTACTGGCACATCTGCAAAGCATGGATAATAATACTCTTTTTCATCAACTTTATGTAATTTGTAAGTACTTAGGAACACAGCTTGTCTCGCTATCTAATGCACTGATATCCTACGCTTGGTCAGAGTTTAAAGACACTTTTGTAATACAAATAAAAATAATGGTTCTCTGTTCCATTTATTTTTGCCAAAAGCTGAATAAAACTTATGAGATTCTGCAGAGATCAGATAAAGTAAATGTACTTCTTTAGTATATTGTACAGTATCTGTATCTGAGGGCATGCTATATCAGCTATTCTATAAGGACACCCAAGTCTTGTTCATTGATTTCAAAGAGATTTAAGCACCCTACCACCTTGCAGGGTGCTTACTATATTATAGGTCCATCTGACCCACAGTATCTATTTCTAGATGGTATGAGACTTTGCTAGAGGCCCAATATGCTATCATAATAATGATAATTTGAAAGCAAATTGATTACTCCCAAACTTTATCTTGTCACTTAGTGTCAAAAGAATGATTAGCATGAGCCCTTCCCCAAAAGCTGTCTGTAAAAATAGCCTTATCATTTTTATACGAAGTCTATGAAAACACTTGAATTTTCTTTTAAATTAATTTTCCTGTACTGAATGTTCACTGATACTGGAAGTTATCACTTAAAAAAGCAGCTTCACTCAACAAGACAGAATAGCACTTTATACAAGAGTAAGAGGCTCAGCTCTTGGACTTAAAGATCTTCTCTGCTGAAACCACTGGAGCTGTACAACTTTACACTAACAAAGAAACCTTTCAGCCTCACTGCCCCTGCAGTTCTAGGATTTTCCATTCTCTGAACCCTAACCCTAATCATAGAGGTGAGCTGAACCTGAGCTCACGGGTGCCATCACTTATCCAGAGAAGATAGCTGTGAGGGGAGGAATCTTGGTGCAGCCCTGCTGGGTTTTTTGCATGCCTTTTTCAGCCCCACTGCAAATGGCAGTGGGGCTGAAAGGTTCTTTAGTTAGCCTCAAAAAGCTCTAGGCTTTTTGATTTTTCATTTTTCTTCATAACAGACTATGTTGTTTCACCGTAAGTGAGTGATGTCCCTGCAAGATACTCAGTCCTTGGACAAAAGTCAAATGGAAACAGAGATTCAAACATGGATTTTTCTGATCTATGACAAAAGTTTACGGGAAACAGACTAGAGATTGTTTAATTCAAGACACCACTCATCTTTAAGCTGGATTGCTTGGTTTTTTCTTCTTTTTTCACAGAATTTTGTCTCATTCTCTATGCACATCTTATAATATACTGCATACTTGTATCCATGACCTTTCTTGGAATTAAAAAATAATTGACTTCTAAAACATAAATATAAAGAAAACATTAGGAATCAGTTTAAATTTGGTGAACAATTTTCAAATCCAAATTACTTACTTTGATTGGACATTATAAGTCACCAACTACCGATGGACTGATAGCTTATGATTAGTTAAGGCAGTAACCAAAAGTCTGAAGCCACATTTTTAAGAATATAATTACATCATGTAGTCCAGAATAGATAGGTCCTAAGTGGGTTTAAATTATAGTATCTTGTTTCTCTGACTTTTAACTAAGAACTTACATTTTCCAGAGACTGCTAAGATACAGACAGGTTGCACACTTAGTGATATTCAGCTGGCCTTTCACCAACATCTTCCCAGAGATATTTATTATGTTATAAAACACCTTTTTATTTTATTCAACCCTTCTTGGTGAATAGTTAATTTCCTTATTGTGAAAGATTGGTTAATAACGCATCTACAGCATTATGCTATTATGCATCTGTCTTTCTTTCTTGATTTAGAAGCAAGAGGGTGACCTCCCAATATAGCTAATTTAATCTGCAAAAATAACCTTGCAAATTGACTTGCCAGAAACTAATATTAGATGAAATCTTTGTTCTATTGAATCTGACTGTCATTAGTGATTCCCCACAAAAGGCTTAATCTACAATTGTAAAAAATCTCTACTAATGTTGTCAGGTTTCATAAAATATCTATTTTATTAAAAAAATAGTGATGCTGATTCTGGTGGATTTGCAATATTTGGGTAGAAAGCCTGGATCTGATTCAAATTCAGATCACCTTTCGTATTAAAGTTTGGTAGAGCTGAAAAAGTGCTGCAGTAGCTACTGTACATGGTTTTAAGAAAATGTTAATTCTTCTAGGAATGTGAAACATTTTGTTTCCTATGAAAAGCAAGAGTTAGATCATGGAACCTTTTTCAGCAGTCACCATTAATGTGACTACAATTTTTCTTTTACCTAAATAACTGTACTAAGTGTTTTAGATGCCCTATATCACCATTTAGCAAGGGCAAGTCTTTACAGCAAAATGAATATGTGATGGTAGTGCACACTGTAAGTAGTTCTGAGAATTTCAGTATTAAAACAGCAAATCAATCTGAAATAGATTTAAGAGCCAAATATATTTAACTTCGTTAAATACTCAAAAAAAGACACAACAGCCATACTGAAAAATTGAAAATTCTTTGTTCATATCTGGAACAATCTCTCAAATCATACAAAGATAACTGAGGACAAATAGAAAGAAGATTCTCTAAGGCCTAGGCTGTGCAGTGTTTGAAGTGGTCTCCCATCAGAAAGAGTGAAATGCTGACACCTGATCGTTTAAAATTAAAATGCGTAGATGAAAGTTCTAGAGAAAAATCAAGCTTTGACTGGGTGCAAAATAGGTGGGATTAGCTACTTTCTATTCTGACTTCTCTATGATTCTTTTTACTTACAGATAACACTTTGAATTGCATAAGGACAAAGAATAGATTTAACATTTCAAATAAAATAGTCTGTCACACTAGTGAACTGATCATTCTTCGAACTAACCAGTGAACATAAGTCACAATGCGTATGCTCCGTGAATATGCGTATGTTTTTCACTAGTTCAAGATCAGAGCTGAAAGGCAGGTTTAGAAAACAAGCAAAGTCCCTTTGAACACCACTTCACAAATTGGTGAACATGAATTCAGCTTAAAGTACAAAACTAGAGGTTAGAACTCTTCCTTCAAATGGTCCATTATATAGTGCTATTAAATACTGAACCCATTCATCTGAGGTCACAGGAATATATATGTATGTATATACATATATATATGTCTTTCCAGAATTTACTTGGTTTACATTGTGAACCTATTCAAGCCATGCGCAGCTCTTGCTTGAATACTATTTTCAGTATATGTTTGAACATTGTTATTGGACTTTGGACTGTCACATTAAGATACACATATACATGAAGAATACAAAGTTTTATATTTATCTGAATTATATGTGTGTGTGCATATTGTTTTATACCATATCTGCATTTGTAATACTGTCAATATATGATTATACAGAAATATGCAACACAAAATACATGTAGTTGGCTACCTGTGCAAATAACTGTGTAAGTACCAACTAATTGCACAGATGTATTTATTCCTATCTGTGTACAAAATACAACCAGGTACCACCTATGATATAGCTGCTTAGAATTACAATAACTTTTTTAACATTTAAATCCTTAAAGCCTGAATTTGAACATTGTGCTCATAACAATGGATCAAATCATGCTATCTTTTTTTTTTTTTAAATCAAGTAAGTGAATTCAAAGGTGATGCCTATTTTTAAATTAACTGCCAACACTCTGTAGAATATAGGAACTGTTTTAATAGAGAACAGGGCATGGGAGAAGGCTTCTGATGTAGTTTTGATATTACACAGAACATGAATTACACAGACAGCAGTTCCAAATAGGCAATAATAATTACCCATTTGAATGTCACTGCTTTGCATCATATTAAATAAATAAACATGTTAATGGACCAAATAACTTGTGTCCATATAAAAAAAGGTTGACTGTCACAGTGTGTACTAGCACTTTCCATCGTTTTTTATAAAAAAAGCTTTTATTAAAAAAAAAAAAAAGCTTGGCTTTGGTTTGGGCTATAGTAATGTAAAACATCAGGACAATACTTGATCCTTTTTTAGAAAACTCATGTTTTCCTAGTCAAAAAAGCCACCTTAGGAACATCAAATTTCCTTTTGACAGTACCTTTTCATGAAGTAGTACAATCAAAGGAAAGCAATTTGCTTCCTTACAGCATGTCTGCCTGCATCAGATAGTCAATACATTTCTCAGGTATTATGAAAATTTCTACCCTACAGTTAAAAAATATTGGTTAAGAGAAAAATGTTTCTCAGGGAATGAGTATGACATTAACTACAAAAGGATCCTGGGACCCCATTATTTTGCTATTGCTACTTGTATGGTCACTCATTCCAACGGGCTTTGTTCCTCTAGCAGGCTGTGGCTACATCATTGGGAGAAAGTCACCCATTCGCTATGTTTCAGCTACTGCACTCTGAGTCACCCAAATCCTCCAGCAAGTGGAGGTGAGAGGCGAGTTGTTCACGTATGGAAAACGACAGGGTAGGGCAAGCAGACAAAAAGACAGTAATGATGGAACCTGAGGCACCCAGAGAAAGATGGAGCTTTCTGAGATGAACCAGAGGGCAGGCTCAGCAGTCAGGGGTTGAGAGGTGATTCTGTAGAGTTTGTTTCAAAGCAGGCACAGCTGGAAATTGCTGGATCAAAGCAAGCCACAAGGCTTAGAAATGTTACATTCAAAATCTTGTTATGGGCAAAAGGAACCACACTAGATACATGAAGCTAGGGATTTACTGGCAGTAGAATTAATGTTTTGACAGTCTAAAAGTCCAAATTACCATATTGGAACAGAAAAATTTCGTTAATAATCCAGTTGGAATTGTATGTAAACAACCTACTATCTACTATTGTTCCTGGTTTATATTCACCTCTCTGTTCACCCTCTGGATCTTAAGTTTGAAAGCTTCAGCCTTTCTCAAATAGCGCTGGGTGTATGTAAGCAGATAATACATGATATGCCATTAATATCCTAAGACCTTCACCGGGAGGGATATGATGTGCATGGTGGGGGTCCCCTCCACTGAGCCTTGGGGGTCCTGATCAGGCAATTTTTATATTCTTCCTTCCCCCATGCTGCTGCCTTCTGGCTGCTCACAGCTGAGCATGAGCATGACCCCACAGCCTCCCCGAGGCTCTGTCCCCCGCAGGGGCTCTTGTTTGTTGGGCAGTGACCCCTGTGTTTGCCCGAACCTTCCCACGGGGGCACTGGCAGAGCTCAAGCTCAGGCAGGGGGGGCAACAGGCACTTGGCCCCAAAGCAGGCACTGAAACCTGCTCAGCCCAGCTCTGGCCAAGGTGAGCCCAGGCCAGCCCTGAGACCTGTGCTCTCAGCTCAGGGCAGAGCCTGTGATTTCTTACTAGGATTGCTAAATCCTATTGGTCAGGATATACAAAGTGCATTTCTCAAGCTTCAGTTTCAGACTCTAGAAGTGTAAAGGGATTTTCACAGTCTCCATCTGCAATCAAACACTCTTATGCATATATGTTTTATTGTGTAAACAGTGAAATGTAATTAGGAAAAAAAAAAGAAATTAAGTTACAGAAATGGACAGAAACAAAAGCCCAGCACAGATACGGTCCTAGTAATACATAAAGTTTCAGTGGAGTAAAGAAACTCTTTGTATTCCCATATACATACACACATATACAACAAAGAGAGGAGTGTAGGACCTTCCAGGATCATGAGCTACAGGAAGTGGTGAAAGCAGAGCATGCACATGTGATTATCTGACAATCTGTTGGCCTGATCTCAAAATAAAAGATAAGAGTTCTAAACTACAGCATGCTTAATAATCTTGGCTATATAGTCACCTAGAGAAAAATACGCAGGAAGAAAATATCTTGCACTCCCAAGAGGAATGAAGAAAGTTTTTCTTAACTTTCCAGCCCAGTGTAACTTCAAGAAGAACTATGTCTTTCAAAGGTATAGACTGGTTTACAGATTGATTTTCAGACGGAAAAAAGTAATTTCCATAACAAGGTACTGTCTACTTTTTGGCATTACAGCATGACCTGTTGAACTTAAACTATAAGGATCAAATTACAGTTCATCCTGCAGTGGTAATTACAGCATAGCTGGGAATCAGGGCTGTGTCAGTGCTCACACCCAGTGATCTTGGCTGGCTGCAGGTGCCCACCAAGCCGCCCTCTCACTCCCCTCTCCTCAACAGGACAGGGAGAGAAAATAAAATCAAAAACTCGTGGGTCAAGTTAAAGGCAGTTAAATAAAAAAAAAAATATTAAAAAAACCCAAACAAGCACCTTAATAATTAATGCCCCCCCCCCCCCCCCCCCCGCCCTTTCTCTTAGCATTTTTTGCTGAGCATGATATCATATGGTATGGAATATCCCTTCGGTCAGTTTGGGTCTTTTGGTCAGTTTGCCCACCCCTGGCCTACTGGCCTTTAAGAAGGGGGGGGGGGGGAGGGGGGGGGTGTTGGAGAGACAGTCTTGATGCTGTTTGAGCACTGCTCAGCAATAGCCAAAACACTAGCGTGTTATCAACACCATTCCACCTATAGCTAGAAGAACAGTGCTATATCGGCTGCTATGGTGAAACTTAGCTCCAGTCAAACCCAATACAGAGGTTTCTGTATGGGGTTCATATTACTTCACCGTTAATTTAATGAAATAAAAGCAACAGCTTTATGTTAGATATTTATTTCTAGGTACTTAAATATTGAAGTTATGTAAAGCGTGAATATGTAACCATTCTTTCCTGATGATTTTATATTATTGTCTCAATTTCAGTTTTTAAAATCTTGACGTTTTTATAAACATTGGAAAAGAACCAAATTTTATATTCCATCATTCTGCCTATATTTCAGCCACAACTTGTCAGTCTACCTTGTGCTTCTTGTCTTGCCATCATGTGCATATTTAGCATTTCTATGTAAATGACTTTATAAACACAAGAAGTTCCCCTGAGTTCAGAAGACCTCTGTAGATGTACAAAGTCACTAAAGCATTTCTTTGAAACCTTAAGAAAATATTTCTTTTTTTTTTTCTTCTATAAATGACCGCCACACATCAGGAAATAGATTTATTAAAGTAAGGGGCTTGGAGTGGAAAGTTTGAGGTAAGGTGACCTCTGAAGCAACCAGGTTCCAGTTGGTTTTCAAGTTGATCGCATCCTGTTAAATTGGATATTTTTCCGTCTGGTAAATTGGATGGAAAAAAATGGTGACCTGTTCTAAAACTTTGAAGCTCCCTTGCATTCTACGTGAAATACAGAGATCAGATACAAAGATCAAGGATGTTCTTCAGAAATCTGGCATTGCCATTGTCGTGGTTTAAGCCCAGCTGGCAACCAAGCACCACACAGCCGCTCGCTCACTCCCCCCAGGTGGGATGGGGGAGAGAATCGGAAGAGTAAAAGTGAGAAAGCTCGTGGGTTGAGATAAAGACAGTTTAATAGGTAAAGCAAAAGCCGCACACGCAAGCAAAGCAAAACAAGGAATTCATTCACCACTTCCCATGGGCAGGCAGGTGTTCAGCCATCTCCAGGGAAGCAGGGCTCCATCATGCGTAACGGTTACTTGGGAAGACAAACGCCATCACTCTGAATGTCCCCCCCTTCCTTCTTCCTCCCCCAGCTTTATATGCTGAGCATGACGTCATATGGTATGGAATATCCCTTTGGTCAGTTGGGGTCAGCTGTCCCGGCTGTGTCCCCTCCCAACTTCTTGTGCACCCCCAGCCCACTCACTGGTGGTGAGAAGCAGAAAAGGCCTTGACTCTGTGTAAGCACTGCTCAGCAGTAACTAAAACATCCCTGCTTTATCAACACTGTTTCCAGCACAGATCCAAAACACAGCCCCACACTAGCTGCTATGAAGAAAGTTAACTCTACCCCAGCCAAAACCAGCACAGCCATACAGAGGCATTGCCCTAGACTCCCCTCCCTGCTCCAAGTTGCTCATATGCACATACGCACAAATTTAATTCAGGTGAAAATTTTTAGGATAATTTACCCAGACACTTGGTAAGAAAGGTAAGTGCAAAACCACACAACACCTACCACAGCATGTTTGATTCTGTGATGGAAATTCATAATAATAGTAATTTTTCATGCTGTACAGGCCTGAGCTTCAAAATATACCCAATCTTCATTTTTTTTGAGAGCTTAGTAACGTAATATAGCTACACATCAACATAAACATAGTTCTACCCACATCCCATTAAACTCAGGAAAATGTGCACAAAAGGAAAAATAAAATTATAATTAGGGAAGACAATAAAGGAGGAAGAAGTTTAAGTAATATGTTTGAAACATCTTTAAGAGGTGGGAAAAAACTAAAAGCTTTTTCAGAAACCAGCAAACAAACTGTGTAACAGCTGCCACTCCTTTGAACTATCAAGTTATGAACAAAGCAATTAAAGCAAGGCAAAAGTTAAATGTAGCTTTCTGCACCCATATTTATTGGGAAGGGCAATGAGGAAATTTCCTGACCCAAAGATAATTTTTGTAAGAAATTAATATGTGGACTTAACAAAGGCTGATGCCTCTAAGAAAGATGTTATTGAGCAACTCCGAAAAACTCAAGGGCAGTAAATCACTGGGACCAGATGGTGCTGATGCAAGAATTCTGAAGGAACTGAAGTGTGAAATAGCAGAGGTAGCAATGAAGATATGCAATATATCCTTAATAAACCACACACTGTTCCGAAAGATTGGGAAGTTGTTATCTTAGGTTAAAAATAAAATAAAAAAGCGATAGATGATCCTGGGCATTACAGACCAGTGAGTCTTATATCTGCTCCAGGGAAACTGGTTCCGAATTTAATTAAAGACAGAGTGATACAGCATTCATGCAATTATAACCCAATAGAGTATGGCTTCTGTAAGGGCAAACCTTTCAAACCTCCTAGAAGCTTTAAATGACAATGAGAAAAAGAATGGTGCTCCTTTACTGACCAGATTAATAATGTTTTATAGGTTCAGCACATTACCAAACACATGGTGATCACAGTATACAATCTAATAGATACAAGTGCAGAAAAGGTACTTCATTTTACCTTCCCAGAGTCATGGTGTCATGAAAGGCAACTGGATGCTTCTGAAGTGCTGAAAATGTAATTACCATCTGAAATGAAGATAATCTCACTCCCCTGCTCCTGAACACCCTAATCTCAGGAGAATTTACTCTCTGATGACCTTTCCAAACAGAGTCACACAAGTAAATTCTATTGACCTCCCACTGATATATTTTTGTACTTGCTTTTACAGCAACTGTAAGGGAGGTGGTAATGAAAATTTAACTTTGAATAAGCAAACATCTACTTGGAAAGGCTAAGAAACACCACTTTAGGGGAACTACTATCATTTTTTGTTATGGCCTCTTTCTTCATTGCTAAAATTCTCATTCTCTGTCTCACAGCTTGAAAAAGGTAGCTGCTAGAGGCCCTGAGATAGCAAGCATTCATCATTAATCTTCCCATCACTTCATCATTCTTCCCATCCTTCATACCTCATTAGAACTCTGCAGGAAAGGGTAATTCCATTTCATGAAAGATTTTATATTTTGAAATTTAGGTTTAACCAAGAATTGGAACAAAAACAAAAATACCATTTCTTCTTCGTGAAAGAAAACAGAGTCCTATCTCAAACGGTGGAAGATCGGGGTCCCTTAAAATTGTGTGTCCCAGAAACCCCAGAATCCATGCTTCTGGGCTCAATCCACATGGCTCAAGATTAGCCAACACAGATAACTGTCTTAAGGATGCAGATTCTGGCAATTAGTTTGAAAAATTGCTTGGTGTTATAGTACTGAGAAGCTGTGGGCTCCTCAGCCCAGTGGCAATCAAAGTGGCTGGCAGCTGCATCAGCCAAGTTATCTTCCTCAGCCAACCTATCTCTGAGTAAGTAAAATGTCAACAGGGCACACTGTAACACCATGCAGATACATTAGCACAAATCCCAAAGCAATATATTCAAAGCTATATTGAATTCAATTCAAGGTCTTGCTTGCTCAGCACCAGAGCATGGCTCTGCATGATGCTAAGAACTTGCAGAACTGCACACCTAGGAAGCCAAAACAACTGATGGATTGTTTAGGTAAATTACCAGGAGCCTAAGCCAGATTCCCAAAAGATGCATCCCATAGATTTAGGACTGATTTAGAAAGCTTACAAGGTTTCCATCAGAATATTTTTTATAGAATTCCTAAATTTCAACAAAATACTGTGCTTAGGCTAATATGACGCCCAATTAGTATGTACCATGCCAACTACCCGAGGCTTTGGTTCAATGTATTTCTCTACTGCAGAGCCCTCATTGAGCTTCCACCCCCCTGCTTCTCTATCACATTTCTTTTCAAATAATTACTATATCATAGGCTGTGGAGTTTTATTTTATACATCCTATAGTGCAATGAGTTGTTCTTCAGGCAATACTTCAATACAAACGTTAAATAGTAGTAACAATAATTTCATGCAAAATACAATTATATCAGAAGACACTTGGGTTCTTACTTGAAAGAGAATAATATATTTGTCTGTTGTATGACAATCTCATTTTTTCATGCTTGTAAAATAGTTATCTAGTACAAATAGTCAATATGTTTTCACATTCTTATTAGCCTCTTTTGTAAATCAATAGTACATTTCTAAATATTTATTCTTGACATACTGAATGTTATAACTTCAAAATAAATTATTTTTCAGCGTGGTATAAAAAGAACAGAGAACTTAGTTATGAAGGTTGTTGAGTTTCACAATAATAATACATCTGTCTTCATATCACTTTTCTGACTGTACAGTACTTTTTTGTAATGCAAGTATCAGAGTAATGTAAACGTAATGCTGAGCTTAATTATCTTATGAAATCTTTATTCATTTTTCAACATGCATTTTACTCACTCAACTATTCATTAACATATAGTTTGCTATGTGGAGATAATATTTTTAATATGTAATGCAATTTATAGAGTATAAAAGTGCTTAGAGTACAGAACTGTTATATAGGTCATTGACCTATATGGAAATTAATGAAGAAAGCTTCTTAACTTATGAATGCCAGTGAAAAAATGAGACATACAACAATGCAAATAGAGCATGTTTATCTATGTAAATCTTCTCTATATAAATCAAATCTCAGACAAAAATCAATAAATTCAACCTTTTTTTCCCTTCTTTTATGGCAAGAGCTCTATTACAGGTATGAAAACCAAACCCAAGCAAACAAGAAAATGATCTTTACGTATTATTCACTATCACTTAGGGTAACATTCAAAAATTAAGATCTACCAATCACTAACCTTCTAAAACTACACTTGCATTTAAAGTGAAGTGTAATTAAACCCACTATCAGTTCTCAGTTCTGAGGCCAACTTAATTATGTCTTAATACTAAAACATACAAAGACATTTCTTTCTCTATTTAGATATAAATGGGAAAAACATGAAAGGAGCGATATATCATGGAATCGTGGAATCATAGAATCATAGAATGGTTTGGGTTGAAAGGGACCTTTAAAGATCATCTAGCTCCAACCTTCCTGCCATGGGCAGGGACATCTTCCACTGGATTAGGTTGCTCAAATCCCCTGACCTTGAACACTTCCTGCTATGGGGTGTTCACAGCTTCTCTGGGCAATCTGTTCCAGTGTCTCACCAACCTCATCATAAAGAATTTCTTCATTACATCTAATCTAAGCCTACCCTCTTTCAGTTTAAAACTGTTGCCCCTTCTCCTGTCACTACAGGCCCTGGTAAAAAGTCTCTCTCCATCTTTCATATAAGCCCCCTTTTAGTATTGAAAGGCTGCAATAATGTCTCGCCAGAGCCTTCCCTTCTCCAGGCTGAACAACCCCAACTCTCTCAGCCTTTCTTCACAGGGCAGGTGTTCCAGCCCTCTGATCATTTTCGTGGCCCTCCTCCGGACACACTCTAACAGGTCCACATCTCTTGTGCTGGGGGCCCCAGAGATGGACACAGTACTCCAGGTGGGATCTTACAAGAGTGGAGTAGAGGGGGAGAATCACATCCCTCCACCTGCTGGCCACACTTCTTTTTGTGCAGCCCAGGATACTGCTGGCTTTCTGGGCTGCAAGCACACATTGCCGGCTCATGTCCAATTTTTTGTCCACCAGTATCCCCAAGTCATTCTCCACAGGGCTGCTCTCAATCCATTAATCCCCCAGTCTGTATGGATATTTGGGATTGCCCTAACCCAGGTGCAGGACCTTGGCCTTGTTGAACTTTATGAGGTTCACATGGGCCCACTCCTCAAGCCTGGCAAGGACCCTCTGGATGCCATTCCTTCCTTCAAGCAAATCAACTGCACAACTCAGCTTGGTATCATCTGCAAACTTGCTGAGGGTGCAGTCAATCACACTGTCTATGTCATTAATAAAGATATTGAATACTACTGGTCCCAGTACAGACACCTGAGGGACACCACTTTATACTAATCTCCATTTGGACATAGAGCTGTTGACTGCAACTCTTTGGACATGGCCATCCAGCCAATTCCTTATCCATCGAATGGTCTATCCATCAAACCCATATCTCTCCCATTTAAAGACAAGGATGTTGTGTGGGACCATGTCAAAGGCCTTACAGAAGTCAAGGTAGATGACATTCCCTCATCCACTGATGTGGTCAGTCCATCGTAAAATGCCACCAGATTAGTCAGGCACAATTTGCCCTTTGGGAAGCCATGCTGGCTGTCTCTAATCACCTCACCGGCATCCATATGCTTTGACATAGCTTCCACGAGGATCTGTTCCATGATCTTACCGGGCACAGAGGTGACGCTGACTGGATGGTAGCTCCCAGGATCCTCCTTTTTACCCTTTTCATATATATTATAAATCCTCTAAAATTTCTGAAATATGAATTAGTGTCATTTTCAAGTTTCTGAAATGTTAAACATACATATAAATACTACCAGTGTTTCCTTAAATACTTTTTGACATAGGTGTTGTGGAAAGTAATGTATACTTTTTTACAAACATAGTTAAGATTTCAAGTGATGAAGAGTCCACTAGCATCCACCAGCTATTCCAGTGCTTGATACTGTGTGCTGTTTCTTGAGCCTAAATTAATCTGCCTTCTGCTTTTAGTTATTACTCGTTTCATGCATTTGAAATAAGTAATCTGATTCCATAAGACACCTGTATTGTGTTGGGATTTTTATTTTGATTTTCCAGATTTCTCTAGTGCTTTAAATACTTATAAGTCTGTGATCATGCCATTTCTTAAACTACTTTATGAAGGTTAGCTGGCTAAGCCCTTCTCTCCAAAGCTCTGAAGTGGGGTTTCCAAGGCTTGTGTCATTCTTATAGCTCTTTTCTAAATCCTGTCTTATTTTTCTATACCCTTTAGAAGAGTGGAACTAAGTAGTAAGGAAGTAAGGATTATCAGGTGATACATTGAAAGCATTGCACCAGATGAAAATCTACATCTGCAGCTGTATGAAGTATCCTTTAACATCTCTAAATGTTCCAGTCTTTGCCATCTCTGTATTCACACTTAGTATCATCATAGAGTTGCACCACATCACTCTCAAAATGTATGTTTAATTTAGCTGTTTATCACGACTGCTTTTGCAGCATCATTTGCTTTAAGGTAATCATGTCCTTTCAAGTGTAATGCAAAAGTTAAGTTTTGCGATTCAAGCCATTTAGCATACTCTGTAGAACTGACTTGTACACTTTCCCACATTCAATAGTAGCATTACTTTTTCTGAATTCACTTTTGCACTGTCTTCTATGTTCCTGGTTAAATTCCTAAATTAATTTCTTTCATTGGCACAATCACCTCTACTTGTGGTCTATATAAGTATTTCCAAAGTCAGTGGAGAAATGGGTAACACCTGCATAATATAGACTCCTAACTTACTATTGGCTCTGTCAGTAGAACTCATGAAAAGTTGTCAATATGAGGACTCAACTACATAAAAATTCAGGGCTGTAACAAGGACAGGGAAAGAAGAATGGTGTGGTACCTTTCTGGTACAGGAGGTTTACCAAATGAAGTAAAATACTTGTCATTGCCATTGGTACTGACACATAAGAAGAAATACTGAAGCTCTACAGGTGCCTGGATGCAAAAAGGAGCAAGAAAAAGAAAAGGGACAGAATAGTGTGTAGATGGTTCCAGGAACTTTAATCCCAAGCTTTAGGATTACATTGTTATTCTCTGTTCTCCTTGTTATACTGGGTGTTCGTTCTTTTGGTTATGCTAAATTCAAAATGTTAGGAGACAGCTGAAAGCAAGCAGATTATCACTCACTGTTTCCAGAAGGCATAACTACATAAAATCTCCTGGCAGCTTTGTAAGCAAGAAGGAACTGATCACGATAGGCCATTTCAGCACTGAATTCATGCATATTTCCCTCAATATTCACAGTTCCCGTTCCTAATGGGAGCTGACAGAATGTAAATGAGTTTCTAAAGGAACCAGCAAAAGTGGCAATTTTTCTCATTTAATCTTCAGATGAGCTGTCTGTCTCCCAGCTGCTGAGCTTCATTAGAATTCTGAAACTAATTTCACCTATCAACACATGATTATTGGTTTGAGTGAGGTTTTTGGGATACTCTGAGTAAAAATGACTCTACAATACAGAGTTGGCTCAATAAAAAAAAGAAAAGAATAGAATAGAACTGGCAGGCTTCAGAACAGTCAGTTCTTACCTTGAAGAAAACTTATATCTATCTTTGGAGTCTGCTAAAAGTTCATCATATACAGATCAGCAATGTAACAAAAATGCGATATGTAGGAAAGCTAGAAAGAGATTACACTTTATTTATTAGCATAAAACAAGTTAGAAAAGATTAGTTTTTCTGCCCAATGACAAAAGCCAGTATCCAGCAATGCTGGTTGTGAATTCCCAAACCAAATACAAAGAGTATATATGAGATTTAAATTATAAAAAAGTAGAATGTACTGCAAAACAATAGAACCACTAATTGATTCTGCTATGCAAAGTGAGCAAGTTTTAAATATTAACATTGGACAAATATAATCTTTTCCACATCTTCCCTGCAGTCATGCTATGCTCACCTCCAACATTCATTATTCTGTTCCTTGTTCTTAATCAAGCAATCAGCTATGTCTGTGTTGAGATCTATGAAGACTACTGATGCCATCACAGCTCTGTCATCCAACTGTATGTATACAAAGAAAAAAAATTAGTTTTGTACATTATAATTTGTCCAAGAAATAATATATGTCTGCAGGAGATGACTTTAATTGTTGCCATGACTCTATGTCCTTGGGACTGGACAATTGTGTTGTGCTGTGATTGCCTCCACATTTATTACCAGCAAATCTGTTCTCTGCCATTCGTTTTACCCCTGTATTTTGTCTTTATGAATCAGTGCGTGTTCATAACAAGATGCACTTCATTTCTCTCACTGCTTTCATTTGGGAAGTCAAGTTTTCACTAATCTTGCAAACTATCCCCTGCTCTCTTAAAGTACAGTCCATTTCTCACAATAAATCAGCTTCGACCTAGTTATCAGTTACATCACAAATAATTTGTCTCTGTTGGTCCATCTGTTATCTGCACAGCTTACATGATTTAGCTTTATTATGTAGGGCTAACAGAACGGCTAATAGTCTCAACTGGCAGCTTGTTTCTTGTAAAGAAAATGCCTTTCCCCTGTGATATTATTGAATGCATCACAGCAGTCTTGAAATTTCTAAGTGACTTTGCCTAGCATTTTACATTCCCTTTCTTTCTCCCAAAAGAGCATTGCTCTCAGCTTGCAACACAACTATTTGATTGTTTCCAACTCTGATTTCTCTACACTACTACCCACTTTAACTTAATGCAATTTTACACCAGGAACCTCTGACACAGGTGTTACGGGGCTGCAGAGGCAGTGAGCAGAGGGAATGATGTTTACTTCCTATACCTCAATCTCATGGTATGGGGCAGTTTGCAAAAAGGTAAAGGTACCACAACAGAGATTGGCATAACCTGATACACTGGCTACTGGACATATGGTCCAAAAGAAAAGAAACAAGGTAACAATAAAAAAGAAAACCTGTTGTTCAAGGTCAAATGGCTATTTTCTTTCTACAAATCAGGATGTCCCAGGAAATAAACAGAACTTCTTGAATAGAGGAGGACTGAGTGCCGAAACATCTTCATAATTCCTTTTCACTTCTATGGCCAGTGGAGCACAAGGATTTCTTAAAAAAAGAAAAATTTAAAAAATTAAAGAATAAGGAATAATCACACAGATTCATACAAATGTCACTTGTGTTTACTAATTTAAACTCAACAGCCACTTTCCAATCAAGCGCTTATAAGGAATGGAAAGTAAGCTTTCAGCTAGTTTTATTTCTAGTATATATATGTCACAGAATGAATGGTGACAAACTGTATGCCATATCATATGTGTAGGTTCACATCATAGGCTTAAAGAGGGCATTCACATTATACAGCTCTTAAATAGGCTGAAATATACTACAGGATATATAAATGCAATAGCCTACAGTTTGTCTGAAGAACTTGTAACAGTATCAGCAATCCTTACCCCCTTTCCAAACTACCATAATTAAGTATTTTTTATTATGCAACTGCACTTTATGAATACGTTACTACTTTACAGGAGGTTCTGCAGGATAACCACAGAAATTTATTATTATTCCATACATAGCAAGTGATTTTAACAGGACCGTTTTTCATTTCCCATATTCGTGCATTTGGTGTAGCTAATAACCCATAAAGCACCTTTACAGTCAATTTAACCTACTTTAAAATTATATTTGTCAACTGTACAACAAACTCCACCTGCTGCAGTTGTTTCAACAGGTTACCACTATACTAATACATTACAATAAAATCAATGAGAAAAGATTTGACATATCATAGAAGTTAGTGAATCTTAACAATGTATTATCTGTGCAACCATAGTCTCTTTCTTGAAGAATGGTCTAAACTCTGCCTTCTTTTTGTTATTACTTGCTGTAATTAATTTTTGCAGTTTCTAAACCCTGGTTTCCTACTTTTCCCGGGTTCTTACTTCATGGTGCTTGGTGTTTCCCCTAAAATTGTGCTGCGTGGATAAGAAGAGCAAAATACAGGTCTGAGGCAGATGACAAGGAGGGCTGATATATGGAAAATGGAAAAGGTAAATAAGGCTAACAGAAATAACCCCAGTAAAGTAATGATGTACCAAAAATCCAGAACAGTCTATGGAAGAGTAATTTATTGTGTCAAAACTGTTATAATGTGGGGAATTTACCTTTTTTAACTATAGTACCGTAGTACTATATTGTATTTGCATTACAATGAGATCCAGTCATGGTCAGCCTTCTGCTTGAATGTGGCACAAAAAACAGCAGCCTTTTCCTTTCAAACTAGATTTGTCAATGTTCCCTCACAAACTCAGACAAATTATTTCTACCCTCAGAGCACTCATTTTGATCACATGCTGTAGAAACAAACATGGTTAGAGAACTTTTCACAGTATCTGCCTGTACACTGTACGAGGGTCTTGGTATCTCATTGCACATTTACTGGAATAAACACATTCTTAGAGTGAGTGTACAATGGAAAGAACTGTTCTTCGCAAAAGATTTCACAGCTAGCTAGGAAGTGTAGACATTTTGTGGGTTTTTTTCTTTGTTGTGCACTCTTTTTAGGTCAATTTTCTATTTCGATGGCAATTTTTCAAAAGGTTCAGTTCAGAGGTTCTCACTAACTGGATTTCTGTTCCTAGTTGATAACTCACTGATGATTTTTAATCTCATAATGAAAAAAACAGGTCCTGCGAACAGATACTGTCACACAAGATATTAATATGGGTACTATGTCTAAAAGGAAAAAACCCACAACAATTCACTAAAAGGTAATAATTAAAATAGGAAAAGAAGCACTTCATTAAACATCACTGACATGAAAACCATCCTGAATTGCATAAGCAGCTGAAGATTAGGCAGCCATGAGCAGCATATAGTATTTGTATCACAATGATACAAATTCCATTTTTCAGTTCCAGTAACAAACTCTTACCTGCTCATATGATTTCAGTTACCTGACTGATGGTTCTTCTTGTCTGATATACATAACATTTTAGAGAAACCCACAATTTCAAGGGTTCTGTATGGGAGAGGCAACACATATTGACAAAAAGTCACACAGCCTCAGGGACTACTGCTATTTCCCTGAAATCAGTGAGATGACTTCTGTTGTTTCTAAAGCTGTTAGATCAATCCTAGAAATGTCTAATCAGACAAAGCAGGAAAAGTACAGCTGAGGTTATAAAGCTACATTTAACTGAGTTTGAATTGTTTTTATCATTCTCCTCATCTTTTCTGTGTCATGAAATCTTTTTTGTTAGAGAGATTAAACATGGATTTGGGATATTCAAGGAAAGATGAGGATACACGTGTTGTTGTGGCATTCCACTTGCTTTTACAAAAGGACGTTCAAGAAGAGCATGAGTCATTGCTACATTCTGCAGTCTGTGAAATGGCTGATATTAAAAAAAACCCTCAAAAGTAGACTAACCTTATTTCAGACTTCTTTCCCCCTTGTCGTCTTTATGCACACATAGCATACATATTATACTGTACTGCTAGCCATGGTAAAAATCCATGCTTCATGAATAGAACTTGTATTTTTTCCATCCTTTTCTCTGGGTTTCTGGAACTATTAATGTGGAGCTGAAACTTTTTCATAGTTATAAATGTCATTCACAGTCGTAGGTTATACTTATTCATTTGCCTAATTAGTTCATTTATCAAATGGATGTGTTCCATTGTAGAGAAGCCTGATTAAAAGCCTGTCTTTTCTGTTGGTTGGTTGGACTCCAGCTCGGCTGTGAGTTGATTTCACAAAAAACAGCCAAAAAGTTTATAGAATGAAGACATGAGCCTGATCGATCTCCAGTTCCTCCTGTTGTGTTCACAAGAACATTAATAACAAGTAATTTTTCTGAAATTACAGAAAATGAGGAATTTTCTTTCATTTGTGTGCTGAGGGCAGAGTTAAAATTGGCCTCATTATAATTATTATTTATATTGCAGTGGTTTCATTGTGCATGCTACAAATGTGTAATATAGATTCTAAAAAGACTTTAAATTCTAAAGACAGGAGACAAAGGGTGAAATGAGAAACGGAGACAGAGAAAGGTGAAGTGATGCTTAGAGACCACACAGCAAGTCACAAAAAAACCAAAAATACAACGAATTTCTTGTCTTTCAGTTCCCATTGTCTCCAAAATCCCCAGTAAAAGTTCATAAATTCTCTGAAATAAGTTTTCTAAATGTTGAATATCAGTTTTCTTGCTGTCAATTTAGTGAACATCTGCTGTTTTCTTGGCAACAGTTCCAGTCATTTTGGGGCGCATAATATGTTTTGTTCCTTTGCAGCATTCATCATGGTACTTCACAGAAATAAATGTAATTTAAACCATGTTAACATAAAGCACATATTACAATATGCTGCACCTAAGGTTTGACTAGAGTGGGCACAGGAACAGATCAGACTTTGCATGTGTGTTTGCAATATTTTTTGTACATTTCTGTTGAAAATAACTAACATTGAGGGAAACTAAAGAACTATATTTTTGCCGTGAAACGCAAGAGTGAAACAGTACTCAGAAGATGAGGAGTTCTCTCACAATTGCTGCATTTAGTAGACTTTGAATAAATAAATCTTGGTCAAAGATTCTGGGTGTTTTTGACAAGATGATAGGAAAGATTGCTCAAGAAACTTGTATGTTGTTGTAAGGTTGATGGTTGTATCTTGCTTATCAATGTATCTTTTCCAAAGTTCCACAGTAAATTATAACCTAAAGCAATGGCAGAGCAAAACCATTGCCAGCCGATCAGCTGCAATGCAAACACAACATGGTTGCTAGGAATGACTAGCAGCAAACAAACATAATTACTGGAAGCAATTACTAGAGAACTATGTCATGGAGACTTATGAGGTATCTGGTTCCTCAGACCTAAGGGAATAGTTGACATAAGTGGCTAATGGGGAACGGCCATCAGGAGTCAGTAATTTTGGTGAGGCCTGTAGCAACCCAAGTCCTAAAACCCTGGGTTAAGGGACAAGTTGCATTTAGGTTTCATGATCCTCGAGGAAAAATAAAGGTGAGATTAACAACAAGCGACCAGGAGATTCAATAAAAATCCTTTATTGGTTGCAGACAAAAGTGATAAAATACCCCTAACTACCTTTATAGTTATATAATTCCCAAATGAGGGGTAAAAGGAAAAAGAAGGAAAGTAAGACTAGACAAGAGAAAAAGAGAAATAGAAAAGAAAGAGAGATATCATGACCCTAGGTTCCAGCGATATCTTATCCTGTGTAGTGCCTGGTTCACGGTTCCTGGATGGTGGGGCGTCGTTGCCCAGTCTGTCCTTGTGTCTTTTATAGTTTCTTTCTTCCCGGGATTCTCCCTTTAGGCGGTATTGACACGCAGTCACACTATTCACTTGGAGTACTTGGAACTTTCTTAAAATTAATACCTGTTGAGTATTTGGAATGTTCTTGAAATGACTCTGGGGGTGTGGGAGGGTCCTGGTGGTCGATTTACCCCTCTTACAGTTGTCACCACCATGTGACCTTTTCCTTGCACATGTGTCTTAAGTCAAAATAGGGGAGTTAAGTTAGGAGATGACACCACCCTGCCCCTGCAAAGCTTGCCACTTCCCTTTTTCCCACTGACTTGCAAAAATGTCTTGTTTAAGGCATATCTAATAGGCCACACATCCTATTTGTTACAAGGACCCTCTACACAGCATTTTAGATTTGGCCTGTCATTGTAGGGCCCTTAAAACTCATCGTGTCATTCAGGTATAAAGAGCAAGTGGTGAGAAACAAGAGAAGAAAGCAGTGAGAAGCTTCTCCAGAACTTTGTACAACCATAATAATCTACTTTCGTTTGTGTGAAATTTATAGCGCCATTTGAGCATTACTTTTCTAAAAATAACACACTTGAGACCCAACTGAGGCTAAATAAAGCCTCAATCCTAAAAACAGTCTTAGTGGTTTAGAGACCATCCATGGGGTATACTGTAATCAATCACAGTATTTGAACTCATTGAGCAAAGAAACTTCAGAGGTTCTTAAGTCCCTGTTTTAGTTGTATCCCAACCCCATAGCAAGGCAAGATTGTAGTTTTCCCATTGTATTTGTATTAAGGCAATGTACAGCTGTCATGTTAAAAGGAATGTAGTTTCAAAATTTGTCTGTCAGAGTCCCAGGATTTTCACTGATTCATTTATCAGAGCCCCAGCAAAAGGACTTGCACTGAGCAGATGCACAAAAATCGAAATCAGTTATTTTGTTGAGAGCGACAGAAACAGATCCAAGATTGCCATTGATAAATTCACTAACTACAACAGTGCTACTAATTAAGGTTAATATTGCTAGCAAACTTGGTAGTAATACAAGGACCCAGGGATAACTTTCACCCAGAGGGTGAGAGGCGCAGCACTTACCCAGAGAGGCGTCCCTGCCTGGGGTGGAGGAAGAGAACACAGCCCATCGACAGGTCCATCAGGTATCGAGGTTCTTCTCTCCCACCTTAACAATCATTTTCTCTGTCTTTTATCCCCCAAACTACAAGGTTCCCCCCCGACATGGGACATGTAGCATGATTTGGGTGGAGAGATGAGTGCTATAGTCATACATGTTTAGCATGGTCTCTATAATCTTCATTAGCATATGCAGGGGTGTGAGTTGTAATATGCATTTCACTGGTAATGAGGCAAAGGTCAGTTATTGGACACAAAGCCTTTCGAAGAAACAAAGGACCCCTTAGATTCCTGTTATTTTACTGTCTTTGCTGACCACAAGCAGGGCTGTCCTGCCTCCACAGGGCCCCCTCCTTATCTGCATCCTGTGTTAGCCGGGCAAGTCTCCACTCCCCCCAGGTCGGGGTCATACAATAGATAGCAAGGTCAGTCTTAATGGTTCTTTGAGCACAGGAATCCCCCTTATTATCCAAATTCCTCAATAGCTCAGGTTCCTTCCTGATTAGCCACAGAAATTGTTAAACTCTGAAGTACTAGAGAGAGGAGTAAGATAAGTATAAGCAGAATAAACACTATAACCCTTGAAAATATCTTTAGTTTAGTAGAAGACAGACTCTTAAACAAATACCATAGCAGAACATAAAACATCACATACACAGATTTTATGAACTCCGAATATACTTGCATCTTTGCTAAGGTTGCTGAGATAGCTGTGCACAAGGATGACCAAATGACAAACAGGTGGACTCCCTTGTTATTCCAACTAGGGCAGAATATTTCTTCTTTTATCTTCCTATCTCTTCAAAATCACAGTGTAATTATTTCCCCTTTTATTTTCAGTTATCTTCTTCATCTTACTTCAGGTTTCTTAAGTTAATTCTTCACTACATTTGACTAAATTCACAAATATCTTGTTTTCATCATCCTTATGAGTCCTTAGTTTTATTACTCTTCAGTGTCAAATTTGTTTTTTTTATTTCTGGTGTCTTCAGCCTGCTAAAAAACCCCACATTGCTATGTTGTTACCTGCCGTTCATAAATTTCAGTCAAGTAATTTCTATTCAAAGCTAAAAAAAAAATTGTTTTGTATTAGCTAATTATAGAAAAAAAAATGTTTCTATATAGAGAGAGAAAGACAAAGAGCAAAAGATGCATATACAGTTCTAATTATTTTAATTAATTCCTTAGTCTGCTACATCTTTAATTATAGAAGTACAGCTTCTTGAAAGCCTAAGGCCAAAATGCTTGTTTGCCCCTTACTTGCTTTCAGTAACATAGACAACAAGATGGACACCAATGTGAACTAGGTCATCCACTTAGATAAGTATATTTTTTAAAAAAACCCTCTAAATAACAAGCCAAGTAACAGAGATTGCATGAAGGCAGCCTGACTGTTAGGGTACTCAGCATATGACAGAGGAGATCTAGATTACTTAAGAGCAAACATGTGCATTATCATCCCAAATGAGTTCCATAAACATCAGGTTATGATTTAAACACCTTGGAAAAACTCCATCTTTCTGAAGATATTTCACTTTTTGTAAGGGCATATTTATTAGGCTGCGAAGAATGAACAACTAAGCACACAGTCCGGTGGCATGGTCTATTATCAACTGTTCATACAAACAGGGCTTGCATGAAAGACTGAAGGAGAGCCACTACAGAATTCCCACTAGGCTGGTAATCATTGTAATCAGAAAGAAATTAGGGGCTTGAATGCAGATGCCCCTTCTGTTGGGTCTGGGAGAACTACGCTCACCTACAAGACTGTTCATGGACAGGATGCACCGAACATTTGCAATGACAGTTTGATCAACAGTCACTACTGAGTTTGAACTGATAGCCAAATAAATGCCTTTATTCTTCACACATCCTAAATTAAAACTAAAATTATTTATGGGACTGGTGGAATATATTGTTTCTAGTAACTTATAGCAGCTCTATAAACTTTGGTTAAAATGATCAAACAAGAGAGGTTGTATCAAGGACAAAGCAGGACAAAGCATCAGCAATAAAGGCGCAGTGGTTTGTACTAAGAATGGTGATAAGAAAGTGTGAGACACAGAATTCAATGAAAATCTTTACGTTGTGAAAGAAGAACAAGATTAAGCACAAGAAGAAAAGGGAATGAGACAAAGCCGCATAGAACAAAATTGGTGAAACATGAAAACTCCATTGTAATGAGAGGTCACAATATAAAGATTGTAAAATATACTACTATCCTCCACTTTGTAACAGACCTATTTAAATGAAAGAAACATGTATAATTGTTAGAAAATACTGTTTTCTTTATGACCATGTGTGATTCTTATTAATTTCAAATAGGTCTAAGCCAGTGCTGTTACATTTTATATATTATATTCACATAACTATTGCTTGTAAATCTCCCTATTGAGTTTATACTCATTAGGATTCAAACACAAAAACTGTCAACAAATCAATATGAAAAGCATACTTTATAACATGTAGCAAGGTTGCAAAGTATCTCACATACATCTCTTTACGTACATTTAATGAAGAAAGAATAAGGAGAGTGCATATATCCATTTAGTTTACACATTCATACTATCTGGAACAGATGATAGCTATGTTTTCTGCATAAGCCTTCTAACTATACATAGAGTACAAAGCATTTTCAATACTTTTTAGATCTATGAATTATATAATACATGTAGACCATAATGGCTGCATAACTAAACCAAGAGATGCCTTAGTAGTAAAATAAGTTTTTTTCCCCAGACTACTGAAAAGATTGAGATACTTCCAATGGATTTGGATAGTTGTTACGGTGTGTCTAGGTGGTATTTATAAAGTTTCATGCATTTTTGGCAGTTCTTCAAGGCAGTGTCTCCATTTAACAACTCTGACATAGGTTTTTAAGGCACTTGGAAAAAGGCATTTCATGATTTACTTCAAGAATCCTGGCTTTAAGATCAGCAACTTGAAAAGTACTGCTGAAGCTCATCCAGCTTATGCCAAGCATTAACTTGAGCCCATCAGCTCTCAGAAAATGTGTTAATAAGGCCAACTATGGTGTTAACTCCCTTGTCTGGATGAAACGAGCCGTGTGTGGGCAAGAAAGCATGTTTGTACACCCCATTATGTAGTTTCACGTCATGTTCCAGACATATCTCAGTAGTTCAGTGTTTAAGAATTCACTTCTCATTGCTTCATACAGCTGATTACACATATAAACACTATGCTATTGAGTACACAGTGCAAGGGACTGTTTGTTAACAAATGTTCTGTGCCACGGATGAGATGGCACATAAATACAAAGACACAGTTCTTTTCCTTTTGTTATTTTTTGAATATCTGTTTTAAAACAAATAGTGAAACATTTTTACTCAAAAAAATATTTTCAATAACTATTAGAGTTAATTTCATTTCTTGAGTCTAACATTTGGTCTCTGCATTTGTCCCTTCTCAAATAATGGTTTGAAGAATGTAGAATCACACCCTTTATTACAGCAAGTCTTTCTTTTCATATCCTCCAGAATAGAAGAGGATGCCTTCATCCTTTAATTATCCTCAGTAGCAGCTTAATGTGGATATACAACTTTCACGACCTAAGCAGACACATTTTCATGGAGCTATACTAACCCATGAGATAGCTTAGAGCTAAATCTGAGAGGCTTTAACATTGCACCATTCTTAGAAATATCTTAAGGAGATTATGGTGGAGTAAACATCATGTACACATTAAATCACTTGTTGCATTACCATGTGATACGTAATTTCTTAACTGCAGAGAGCAGTGTAGAACTGATACACCTGTTTGAACAGAGTATGAATTCCCCTAATGAAATGCCAAATTCCAAAATAGCCTGTGGATTTGACTCCCTAAATAAAGATGGGAATGTCTGAGTAAGTTCCTCTATGGACCAAACTTGATTTTGCTCACAGTCAGGACGTTGGTCTACAGGTATACCTCAGTGTATTGGGAGCAGCAGAGAGGAACTGACCACAACCCCTCCACTCTCGTTGTGCTGCTCGATGGAGACACGGAGGAGGTAGAGGAGTCAGGAATGAAGGAGTGAAGTTGAATCTTGGAAAAAGGAAGGTGTTTTAATTTTATCTTTGTTTCTCACTGTCCAAATCTATTTTAATAGGCAACAAATTAATTTTCCCCAAGTCAAGTCTATTTTGCACATGCTAGAAATTGGTAAGTGCCTTTCTCTTGACCCATGAGCTTTTTCGTATTTTCTCCCCCTGTCCTGTTGAGGAGGGGAGTGGAAAGCAGCTGCGTGGGCATCTGGCAGCTGGCCAAGGTCAACCCACCACAGTCAATAACAGAAAAAAAAAGACAAACATGAGAATCCCATTCCCACTTTCCCAAAGAAATCCTTTGTGTACTTCCCAGGGGAAACATGTCTCAAAGGAGAACTGAAATCAGTTCAGAAAAAATGAGACAAATTATTTGCATGCCAAGTCCCACATCAATGAACAGGAGCCTTCAGAATTCTTCAGCTCTTTTAGGTCAGCAGCTTTTAATATTACAAATTCTTATTAAACAAATTGATAAGATGTTATTATATTTCCCTGATTGCAGTTATGAATTCAAGCCGACTATTTATAGAAGTTAATATTTTGGAACCATATCACAGTAGAATTAGACATGCTTGAAAGGTACCATCATATACACAGATTATCAAGAAAATGTTTCAAAGAGAAAGCTTCATCACTGGATGAATTATATTCACCTCTTCCGAATTTATTTCCATGGGGCTCAGCACAGATCTCCTAAATATGAATGAAGGTTAGAAAGATTTTACCTCTTTGACTTTACATCGTGTAAGCTTACAATGAAAGAAAAAAAAATAGTCTCTGATTCTTCACTTAGTCATACTCTAGTTATACTGTCTGTGGAAAAAAACATTGAAGACCAGAATATGTTTACAACTCCTGGGAATTGATTTCAGAAGTTAAACTAACTCCACCTAGTGATGAAAGATGAAATCACTACTTTCTTAGTTCTGTTTTAAAAGAAGACGGGCACTGGAAAAAGACAAATGAAAGACTTATGAAGAAGCTAGAATTTTATTTTTAATTTACTTTTAAAGTAACATTTTAAGATGTAGTCTGCTGACTGGCATGAAACAACATCACTGTGCTATTAAAAGGAAATTAAATAGGCTAATAAATAGAAGAGTAGACAAGAAATAGTAAGAAAATAATTAACATTCAGTTTTGAATTATCAGATTGAATATGTATGTCATGTAGTGTTGATCTGCAGTTTAATAGTGACTTTATAATCTACTAATTTTCCAAAATTTTCCAAAAATTTTAGCCCATATAATGATTCAAAGTATTTTCTGCCTTTTGACCAATTGTAGCTGTATAGAATTAATGGATGTTAGTAGAGAGGCAATTTTGAAACATGGCATATCCTCCAAAACCAGACATATATTCTTCAAAGACAATTTATATGATTTTAAATTTTAAAAAATGACATAGTTGAAGAAAAGACTGCTGGAAAAATAATTAAACATCTCCATAAAATTCTGGAAGTCACTGAGAAGAGTAATGAATACAGAGATATAAATGGCAAAAAATTTTTGAATGATTTGTGGATGTCCCGCATAAAACATCAGAGAAAAACAACAGAATCTCTGGGGGTGGAGGGAGGGATTTTGCATTCAGACACTCGTATTTTGAATATTTGTGACTGATAACTCATTTGGATGTTGCTTCTTTTCCTGATCCCAAACTGTTGGTGAGCAAATCATGATTGTCTCACTTTAATTTATTTTTACTTAATTTTTTGCAGAATGACTGCTGCTATTGCTTGATCTCTTGGTTGTTCACATACACTTTATTACGCATGATTCTAAATTAAAAGCTGCTTTGATTGCCCTTGCAACAAGTCAGCATGACAACAGATAGACAAACCCATACACTTTGCAGACTGTGCAATACTCAGTTACGGAAAATGAAATACCTAAGAATATAGGGACGTTTACTTGGTTGATTTGGGGTATTTTATATATATTCATATGAATATTTGTGCTGCAATCTGAAACATCATTGTACACTTCAATTCACAAACAAGGACAAAATCTCTAAGAAAGTATCTGTGGTTACTGTTTGTGTTTCTTACCATCATTTCCCAAAACGTACAAGCAAAGCTCAAGACAAAGAATTTTACCCATTATTTTATACTATATGAAAAATATAAGCCAATTTTCTCAACAATATATACATAGCAGATTTGGGAACCATCGTTCAGTATCCATCTACTCTAGTTTACATATACTGATAATTTGAGGGGGTTTTTAATGCTTTTGTCAACTGGTATATCAGCAAATAGTAAAATGAGTAGTATTCAGAAGGAAGCATTTAGAGGAAAAGTCAATCATCATGGGGGGGGAGTTGATGGGTCAACTCTTTACTGAAGTTCATAAGGTTATTTGAAATGTTTTCATTAGTTGAGAGTGATAGAAAACACCTTTATTTCAGTGGTATATGAAAAATCCTTTCTATGAGAACAATCTCTGCAATTATATCGCCACTTAGTAATAGAGGGTGTCAAATTCTTAATCCTGGTATTGTAAGTGAATATAACGGGTACCTCACTGAACGAGAATGAAAATCAATAGGCTTGAATAGCTTAAAAACTGCTGAACTTTCATTGAATTCAACAGCTTGAAAGGAAATTCATACTACTTATAGAGCAAGTCAGAGCCTCAGCAGTCTATTTTGTCATGGTACCAATGGTTACCCAAGAACAGTGCACATTCTCCATAAGCCAACAAATGTGTAAGAGATGCTTAACAGCCATTTTATTGTTTCTAATTTAGTCTTCAAGAAGTAGTGAAGCAAATTTCAACGACACTATTGTTGGCCACTAAAGAGACTCAACAATTTCTAAGATGCTATAATTTTAGCATACAGTGGTATTCACACTTCTGTTTACACAAACATATGCACTTTAGGTTAAGATGGACCCCACATGCAAATGTAAAATAAGAACTGAAACCAAAAGTCTTCAAAATATGCCCTGGGGTTTGGTTTGGAGTTCAGCCTGCTTTATACATAGCACATTTTTCACATAAACCCATTTTATATACCAAAAAGAACAGACAAATACGTATTTTTCTTCCTACTATCATTTTCTATGCTAAAGAACGGATAACTGACAACTGTGACAGAGCCAATACGTTTTCATGGTTATTTTGTTATATTGCTATGAACATAAAACTTGGCTGTACTTCCCAATTTAAAGGAATGGGAAAGAATGAATGACTGCTTTTATGCAGGGGTGTTTTTCTGTTTGCTGTGTTCCTTCTCCATAAAAAAGTCTTGTCCAGATCAAAGGAAAGCAGTGGTTCAATTATTATCAGCACTAACAAGAAAAGCAAATGTTGGGGTTGGGGGGCAGGATGTATACATGGTTAACATAGCTAATATTTTCAGATAGGAATCTCCTTAATAGATTTCATTCTGACATGATGGGAAAAAAGCCCCAAATAATTAAACAAATTTATAAGGCAGAAATAGAATAATAATAATAATAATGGATTAGTCATTATTATAAGCAAAATACTCTACAAAGCTTGTCATGTTTATATGCTATTTCAAATGCCATGTCTTTAGCAAGGAAATGCATTGCAGAATATTTGTTTTGATTTGTTTATTTATAGAAATTACTGTATTATTCCTCAACACAGTATCTCAACTCTCAATTTAACACATGGTATTTGTTTCCCTTTAAGAGTGGAACTGGTAAAAACTTAGACAATGGGGATTAGATGCATTTTCTTCACCAAATTGTCCATTTTAATGCAGCCCAGGAGAATGAATGCCATTACAGCTTGCGTGGGAATTAATCACGTCAAAATAAACTGCTTAAACCATAATCACAAGCACTCTAGTATTTATATATGCAACCAGTGAAGAGATGCAGCCATTATAAGGGAGAATTCAATTCACCTGTGATCTAAATTGTTCTATGTGTTTGTCTTTCTCCGTTTCCTACATAGGAACTGAGGATACCTCAATTCAGTTATGATGAAGCCCAGTTTGGGTATGTGTGCAGTTAAGTATTTCTGCAGTCTGAGCTCATTCTGAACAAACACAGGTGAAGGCAGGCAATGCAGAAGGAAAACAGAAAAAAAAAAAAGGAAAAAAAAGGAGGTCTATAACAAGCGAAAGTTAGAATGCCATTGGGCTTAAAAAAAAAAAAAAAGAGATGAACGAGGTCTGGATTCATTCCACTTAACTTGAGATAGCCTGCTAGGTTAGGAACATCAGTCACTCCAGGTTCCCTCTACAGAAAAACAAATTAGAGATAGGAACCTTCAGAGGGCAATTTATCCCACCTAAGAACCAAGTCATCTCTGTTGGTATGTCTCACACTGTTAACTACAGGGAAAACCTATAGTGCCCTTGCTCCCAGCTAGGGTTTTTCAGTTTTATTCCTGTAGGTGTACTTGAGCTTAAATAAGAGAGGAGCAAAGTGGCAAGAAAGTAGTAGGACATGGAAATTGATAGTTGGGAAATGAGCAAAAGTTAAAGAGCATGAAAGAAACGATTAAGCACAAGTTAATCGCTATGGAAGAGAAAAATCACATAAAGGAAACTGAAGGACTGAAGAAAAAAGCACAATATCATAAGTAATTCAGAACAAGAAAAAGACTTTTCTTTCTATTTGTAAGTTCAAATGAGCAGGACTACCACTAATAGAGTGAATTAAGAAGCTATACTGCATTTATTATTGCTTATATTATTTTTATATTACAGTAGGCTGGAATAGCTGTAGCCAATTGGCAAGTGTCTGTCCGTGCATCACATGTGGCTTGGTGAGATATAAAGTTGATGATGGTTTGAAGTATGCTGGCACTTGCAATATTTCAAACATCCCAAATTATGTCCAAAAAAATTACATCCATCCAGGCAGGCAAAAAATTCTCTAAGTACCTTTGGTAAATTCCCAGACCCTATTGAGAACCGATGTCAAAATTCCCATGAATAACCTTTGTGCAATATGTATGTTCACTCACCTTAAACGAGGTGGAGGGGGGAAGTATGCAGAAAATGAAAAAGTATCTTAAACCAATTTTTAAGCCATCTGCAGTAAAACTGGTTAACAAAATAATTCAATGTTTATTATTTGTTGAGCAATGTACATCTTGTTAACTAAAAGGCTAAAATACTCCAGTTTTCCAGTTGAACAGAACACTATCTTTGGGAGTTGTGCAGCTACTAAACACATTTAATTTACACAGGTTATTTAAGATGTTAAATGAACCATAAAGGGCAAATGACAGAGACAAATAATCCTTTTCTCTGAAAGTGCAGAGTTTCAGGGCCTGGGTCTCCCTTTCACACTAATGCAGTATGTGACACTGGAGGACCTGGCTATCACATTCTATAAATGGCTTAACCTTCAGCTTTGTGTGGTCTGTCTAGTACTATGCCCTGTCAATTAAAGAAAATCAATATCTGGCACTTCAGTGCTGAAAACATGGATCCCCCTTTGGATGTAAATTATTAGTTCAGAAATGCTTCAGGCAATAATTAACCAAACTAGACTTATTAAGAACACTTGCCTACAGCATTTTTCCATCTCAGAGGTGTTTAATATCTATCACATAACTTTTAAATTATTTAGATTCAAGCATTTCAGCTTTTAACAATGTTATAATTAACATTGTTTGGCTGGTTACTCTTTTATATAATAAATTTTTCTCAAATCACAACACCTTAGTGAAACTTTAGACCTCATGTTCATTTATTTCAGTCTACAAAGAGCGAAGCACATGAACTGCTTGATTCAGAAGCCTCTGATTTACATTGCTATTCAATACTCATGGAGAGGGGTGATTGTGTTATATATTTCCATTTGAATCACAGATTATGTATTTGATTCTACAACACATCTGCACAAAGAACTCCCATTTAAGCCACTGAGCATGAGAATGAAAGAGTAACAGCCTTGGCTGTCCATGGGATTTTTTCCATTGCCTTTAGAAGGAATAGGAAGTTATGGAAGACTTTTACGGTGAAGTCCCGTGATATGTCCAACATATTTCAAGTTTACCTCATGTGACTCAATGACACAACAGAAAAATGTCATTCATATTGGCCATCAGATAGCTACATTATGGTTAAACAGCTGACTGGAAAGAGGGAGTGGAAAGAGGAAGAGGTAATTTTTGTCAGACTGTATGTTCATATTTTTCATGACCAGCTGGGGGATTATTATCCAACTGAGGCCTTAGCAATTGCTCAATTTTGAAAGCATTAGTATTCCTGTCGAAGTCAGAAAGCTTCTAAAGTTCTCAAACACATGTAAATGTTTTGCAGGATCTGGGCCTCCACCTATGTTGCTTTTATGACACTGGAAAGTTAACATGATGAAGGCAAAAAAGAAACTTTGTACTTCTGGGTTTGGTGACCATCTGATATCCTTATACCCAGTGGACTGAACTATGGTCCTGACACCATTCTTATGCAAGTAATTTACACGAGCAGAACAAGGGATTTTCACAGAGCTGGGTTTGGGGTGTGCGTGTGTGTGTGCGCGCGTGTGTGTGCGCATGCGTGTTTACTGCTGATTAGAAATCCCTCCTTCATCTTTACAAATTTTGTGGAAAACACTTTTTACTAGAACTTTTACACTAACAAAAGGAAAGAACAATCCTATATCCCAGTTTTGTAACTAAACAAAATTAGCCATCTTCAGCCCCTCTGAGATCAGTAGGAAGAACTACGTATAGAATACTATCCTTTTTTCTCCTCTAATTGAACTACTTGATGGACAAGATTTGTATTGTAGGTGATCTATCTCCTCCAGCGCCTCATGAATTTCATGAGCGTAAAAGTACGCTTCATCTTACAAGGCTTAAAAAAAAAACCACTATAGAAATTAACAGTTCTTCATTACTTTCTATGTTTTATAGAATCTATATCATCCATTTAACAATGTAAAGGTGCCTAGTCAGGAAAATCAAACATAAAATCATAATGATTTACCCTATAAAGCAAAGAGCATACTTACGTGAATTAAGACACCCTAAACTAAGGCAGAAAAGAATTGTCCTACTTTTATTCACCTACCAATCTCAAAATGCAGAAGTACAAATAACGCAAGTTAGATATACACACTTGGCTTAAGCTACACACTTGTTTCCTCTACAGTCTCTACAAAGAGATTCAGTTCTCTGGCCACTGCCACATATCCTACACTAGAACACGTAACTTATCTTCTGGAGTTGATCTATTGGCTGTAAAAGGGTTATAAGCAGCTTATAGTAGGGGCAAATTGTGGCCTAATTCTAGTAGTGTAGAATGTAAGCAGCTACGTAGCTAGCTGTTTCAGCTCTGATTACAGTCAACAGAGATCAAGCTAGCAATTTGTAGGCAATTCACTGGGCCAAATGTTGGTGTGTCCCTTAGGATAAGGTAAATTGTTCTCAGGACACTATTAACTGCATTTACAAGATCTCCACTGATTATAAGGGAAGCCCTGAAAAAAAGCTCACCTGTGCCTGAGGCAGTTAAAGCTGAGGCAAGAAAAATCCTACTCAAATGCCTACCTTTTAGGTATATAAATTCAGATTAGATGAACTGTACCCATTATTTATTTCACACTAGACCTTTCTCTGCCCATTATCTTGAAATTTCTTTTATATGACTATGCCATATCACATGGCTCCTATTTCCACTGAGTTCTTTCAGTTTTTTATCACTGACCTCATATACATCAACACTCACATTTTATTAACAGTGTGAATGTATTATTTTCCTTCCATGTATTTAAATTCTAAAGGTTAATTCAGTTACAATACTTTAGGCTACATCCATAAGAGGTTTAATGAAACACAATCTATTTCACATGAGTATTATTTGAGTGACATTTATTTATTTACAACAGTTGAGGTCTAATAGGAGTAAAAATTCTAAAAATGCCAATATTTATTTTTTTATTATGAAAATTCTGCCAAGGAAGTAAAGTCTTCATTTAGCCAGTATGTTTTATACATGTTTGGGAAAAAAACATAATGTGAGTATATACTTGTCTTCTGTAAGATAATGGGTTCGATTTCAGCATAAGAGTAAAAAATATTAAAGAGAAAACATGCAGTCACCTGAAGTTATTGTAAAAACTCTATACAGATGATAACATAAGTTTCCAATAAGTTGCTATAAGATTTTTGTTGATGTCCAAGGTTACAGGAAAATAAAGTCAAATGGTGCATTTTATTATTTCACACCCGTTACAACCTCATGGGTAAACAGTACCCCTACTGTGAAAACAGATTGATTAATTTTCCATATACTCCCATATTTTTATATCCTTTCATTGATCTTCACCTTATTTGTGTTCTTTTGCCTTTCATGGATAGTTTACCACAGAAAGTCTGAAGTACCATTACTAGTGCTACTCCTGTGCTCACTGTGGACCTGACTCCTTTACTATTACAAGCATTTAACTCCATATTTAACAAGTCAAGGGAAGTCTAAACAGAATAATGAAATTCCAGCCCTTTTGAAATCACTGAAATAAATCTCATTTGTATTTCTGTCAGAACTATACCCATCTGATGTCTTTGTAGGCTTAGGTGCAGTCAGCCATCTTCTACAATATTGGGCTGTTTTCCATATGTTGTTTGCAAACATGCTGCCTCCCAGGGATATAGGGACAATCTTAATTCTTAGTAAACATTGTACCTAATTCTATACATGCTGCGTTGTGTTGAAAAAAGTGAA
This sequence comes from Gavia stellata, assembly GCF_030936135.1. Taxonomy (NCBI): domain Eukaryota; kingdom Metazoa; phylum Chordata; class Aves; order Gaviiformes; family Gaviidae; genus Gavia; species Gavia stellata. The sequence goes on along the minus strand of NC_082597.1, from coordinate 19,535,974 downwards.
GAGCCAAACACTGAGGGAAAAGAACCCTCGACAGAATCTAGAGCCATGCAAACTGGAGGAACAACATGAGGAAATGCAATTGGGGAACAACAACTTTAAAGTAGATAACATTTCTTATATCTGTATGACCACAAGTCATCCTTAATAACAATTTAGCATGAAATAATCATACAAGCCACTGCACAACTGGGGAAAGAGCTCAGTCTAACAAAAGCAACGATTAGCATGAGGGAAAGGTTGATTACCACTATCAAGACTGTCAACTGCAAGATTTTGGAACAATAAAGATTACATTCCTGCGTTCTCAATAAATTGCTTGCTGTATCACAGGAAGATTTCCACTAGAGTTTCCCCAGATTTATTGTAAACTACATTAATGGAAATTTATTATAAAACTGACAGCTTTTAGATGCCTTCAAAAGAAAAACATCCACCAAGTATTTAACCTCCGAACTGTCAAACATTTTTGCAGGTAATCAGGTGATGTTTCTATGCTGAAAATCAAAGATGTGTTTTGTTCAAAGATATCCTGGAGTTAGTATTTGAGATCCATTTATATTTTCTGTCACTTTTTGAATACGCTGTCTGATAACCACCTACATAATTGAGGAATTTTCAGAGAATTTAGAGCATCCTATATCACAACTGATCTTGTCTGTATCAGTGGAAAAGCAACAGAGCACATGTATGAGATCAAAGTATTGGCATTTTCTCTGACATGTTAGCAGTGATGAGGAAAGCAGATGGAAAAAACATATTAGATATTGATCCCTTTCTCATTCCTGCATACCCTTTAATTAGATTCAGATTGTAAACAATGCTATTGTATCTTGTGGCTGTATGCATTAAATGGTGGTCTGAACAATGTCTAGATATATTTTGAAATATTAGTCAAATTGAGTGCTTGGGATTTATATGCATTAGAAATATATGCCCATAGTCATGTTGCAAAGTTTATGAAAAATTACATATTTTCTACAGTAGAATGCACTTTTAAATGCATTATGGGGAAATATACTAATCTCTCTTTTAAGAAAGGGAAGCAAAGAAACTCATATAAGGATGCATTGTTAAAGATTATGTTCCAAGTATGCAGACAATGCAAACTAACAGGGGCAGCAATAGGTCATGATTTCTGTCCTTTTGTTATGCCATGGCTGTCACTGTAGCTACATCAGCATCTACCAAGCTGGTACTAAGCAAATGAGCAAACATGTCTCTCCATTTTAAACATACAATGGTACATCACAAAATTGTCCTTCACAGAGCCGATGTGAGTCCAGCAGAGCTTATCACCTTAGATCCGTTGTCATACAGGGATAGCTCTCTGATTTGAGAACCAGCTCCCTGTTACAGTAAAGCATATTAACATATTACTGATCCCAGGCTCCTATGCTTTGCTAGAACAGCAGCAGCCCCAAGCAGACAGCTGAGTAGTCTGCATAATTCCCCTGCACGCTTTGAATTCTGGAGGGGTTTATTAGCAAGGGATCTCTTTTGTAAGAATGTAATTATACTACATAGGGTGCAATGCTAATTCCTGGTACAGAGGTGATCCTACCTATCAATTATTAAGATAGCCTGGATTCAGCAGTTTGGTGCAGACACAAGAATTCCACACAGAAACAACTTATGTTTGAAAGTAGTAATATTATCTTTATTTTTCCTTTCTATGAATCACTGAACTTCTTCCTGCTTATATTGGAGATTAATGTCTTTCAGAGAAGAGAAATCCCTTCACTAGTGGAGATCTGACTATATTACCAGGTAAGCCTTTTTCCTCAAGTTAGTTAGCTGTTGAGACCATTGCAATCAAAAGCTAACACAAAATTCCATCACATAAGAGAGTGAAAGATGCTTCTGTGAGCAGGCTCTGAAACGCTACATAAACAAAACTGAGTGAGGGTCTGCTCTGTGAAAAGCAGAAACCTAAGTTAAGTCAACTTGTTCCTTTGTCTGAACGTTTCAATCTCCCATCACTGGATTAGTCAGTCTGACATGTCTTTGTTTTCTTAATCTCAAAAGACCACTTCAATGTTGTTTAAAACAAATAGATAAAAATTTCCCCCTGAAATGAAATTTAACATTACACGTATTTTCCATTCTGTTAGGTAGTGATGTAGAGGAGTGATGAAGTATACTCTTCTCAGTGGTGCCCAGTAGGACAAGAAGCAAACTGAAATACAGGAAATTCCATTTTAACACAAGAATTCTTTTTAAGTTTTTTTTTTTCTTTTTACTGTAAGGGTGATCAAACACTGGAATAAATTGCTGAGAGAGTTTGTGGAGTCTCCATCCTTGGAAACACTCAAAACCCGACTGATCAAGGTCATGAGAAACCTGCTGTAGATAACCTTGTGTTGTGCAGGGATGTTGGACTAGACAATCTCCAGAGATCCCTGCCAACCCCAGTTATTCTGTGAAAGGAAATACATGTTAGTGAATAAGTCAGGTGATTTTTAAGACTTATTAATATTTGCTTTCCCTTTGAAGAGCGTTGCATGAATATGCTGCTGCCAGCTTTCCCAGTATTTCCTACTAGAGCATCAAAACTGACTGTTTATTTTTTTTTAAAACTGGGTTGCACTCCACCACGGTGGGATGGATTAGAAAGCCCAGCATGCCACACATACGAGTTACAAAGATTCCTGCTGAAAGCCATCTAGTTAAAAAAACTTGAGATTTAGCAAATCCAGATTTTTCCTTATAAAATACTGTTCACTGCATTCACGTCTAATTCACACAATATGCAATCTGCTTATATGTTCCTTCCTCCCAAAGCAAGACCAAACCTAAAGTTTTATGAAAGGATTGGGAGCGGGGGAGGAGGTGGAGAAGAAGGTAGGAGGTTTCATCTCCCAGTGATTTTTGTTATGGACTGCTTATTGCTATTGACTTCACATGGAATGGATACAGCAATGGGAAGAGGTATTAAACCTTAAAATAAACTCAAGAAGATGATCTGAATGGAATAGTCTGAATAAAGTGATTAGCCTTCAGCAAACACGGGTAAATGAAAAGTCATGGCTTGCAGGTCTGTATCAGTGAGTGCAATATAGTTCTCCATTGACTGCAATCTACAGTCAAAGAACTTCTAAAGTCTCAGGTATTCTCAGACACCTGGAGTTGGCTGTATAAGGGAGCAAATACCTTTTCAAAGGCTCTTGATTTTCCTTATTTATTATAATACAACTCTAAATTCCAATTTTGGTTTGGTATTTAATCCAGTGAAAATACAATTATCCCAGGAGAGAGGACATGAAACAGACTTGGGAGAAGGGAAGTTTGCTCAGTCCAAAATGAGATTGTCAAGGAAGTAACACTAGACTCTATTGGCTTCACTAATTTACTTATTTCTTAATTTCCTTCAGGCCTCAGCACCTCTGTTAAGAAACTGTACCATAATTTTTTACATTGATGTCTGCAGTTTGGAAATTAATTTTTTTTTTTTTTAAAGTTGTTACTTAAGCGGCATTGAGATCAGTGGAGTTTTCTTTTGAAGACAGTTGCTACTAAAATGTACTGGATTATAGGCTAAATCCCCTGTATTGCAGTTATTGAAGAAAGCTGTGAGGGGGGGGAAAAAAGCTATTAAAAGGAAAAAAGAAAACACCCAAACACACTGACAGCAGGTAGGAGAGCATGTGGTTTTGTGCAGCTTTTTGAATGAAATTGTCCAGTGGAACCACTGGGAGGGAACAACCAGATTGTGTGGAAATACCCAAATGAGATAACTTCCCTGCTGGATATGCACTGCTGGATGGGCACGTTGCTGCTGCTATCTCTGCAGAGCACTCCACCAGGGGTATTAGATTGTTCCACTTATGCGGTAAAGAAACGCTAATTTCTCCCCACAGTTGTGCTTTTGTCTCCTCCCGGTGCATTCCTCTGCTTTTTCTTACTTCCCACTCTCACAGTAGTGCCAGATACCAATGAAACAATGCTTACAGCAAGACACACTGCATTGGGTGTCCATGCCCAGGCGCTGGCAGCGGGGGCTGTAGGGCCGGCTCTGTGAGGGGAGGCCGGGGCTGCCCCGTGCTGGGCACAGCCGGTTCCAGCCGGCTCCAACCGACCCACCGCAGGGCAGAGCTGATCCCCTCGGCCAAGATGGTGGCGCCTCAGGGAAAACAGATTTAAGAAGGGCAAAACCCTGCACGGCAATGAGGAGTGAGGAAAAATACTGTGAGAAACAGCCCTACGGACACCAAGGTCAATGAAACAGGAGGTAGAGGAGGTGCTGTGGGAGCCAATGCTGACATTCCCCTGCAGCTTGTGGAGGAGACCTTGGTGGAGCAGGTATTTCCCTGCAACCTGTGGAGAGACCATGCTAGAGCAGATATCCACACTGCAGTCTGTGGAAGGTGACACGCTGGAGCAGGTGGATAGGGTCTGAAGGAACTGTGGCCTGTGGAAGACCCGCACAGGAGCAGGTGTCTTCTCAAGGACTGCAGCCCATTGGGAGGACCCACGCTGGAGCAAGGAAAAGTGTGAGGAGGAAGGAGCGGCAGAGAGGAGCTGTTATGGCCTGACCACAACCTCCCCCATTCCCCTTCCCCCCCGCCCCACTTGAGGATGGGGGGAGGTAGAGGAGTTGGGAATGAAGGAGTGAAGTTGAACCTTGGGAAAAAGAGGAGAGGGAAGGTATTCTTTTAATTTTGTCTTTTTTTCTTACTATCTTTTTATTTATTTATACTAATTATTTATTTGCAGACAAATTGCACTATTTCTCTCCAAGTTCAGCTTGTTTTGCCCATGACGTTAACTGGTAAGTTACCTGCCCATGTCTATCTTATTTCCTCTCACTGTCCTGTTGAGGAGCAGAAGTGAGAGGCTGCGTAAGCATCTGGCTGCAGGCCAAGGTCAACCCACCACATACATAAAATGCAAATAATATTACTTTGAATACCAAGAGCAGCAATATTTTGGTAGACATTGTCAACACGTAGACAGAAAGATATTCTCTCTGTGAAGAGTCTGCAGCCTATGAGTTTATGTACAGTACAGGAAGAATCTCACTGAGATCTCAGTAATTTTGTTAATAGTAGCATAGAAGATGTGAAGACGAAGTTTCTCTTGCAAAGACCACCGTTTCCACAAGGCCAAAACAGCCCCCAAATATGGCAGGCTAAACATTTCTCCCTTTATCAGCTAAGCCATATGGACTACTTCTCTGAATTTGTTTACCCATGTTGCTAGTGCAGCTCCTGATTGTAACAGAGGCATCATCTATGAGAGCAAGAAAGACAATAAGCTCAAACCAGACACGATGCCATTCACTATGTATATATATGTATAGATATATATGTAATATAGTTAAGATAGTTATTTAATTAATAAAATATGTAAGATAAAGTTATACCTTACCCATGCCCAGATAACCTCACAGCTTCTCCTTATTAATTACCCATTTTCATTTAATTTTAACCCAAGAAAGGGGTCCTAATCAGGGACTTGAAATAGGAAAAAGTAATGGCCTTTCAGTTCATATGACACATATCTAGTATCTTGTCACATTTTCAAGTAGCAGAGAGGTCAAGTTATCTCATTATATAAGGGTATTTTGATGTTCTCAATTGCTGCTCTGAGGTGAGCATTTCATTACTTGCACACTTTTAACTCACATACATTTAAGCCCTACTAAAGGGATTAGAGAGCTATGATGATTCATGGCAGTAGGTGTATTCTGCCGTAGATTTTTGCAGAACTTCCATTAGCATTAAAGGGAGTTACACACCAGAGGATCAAAGTCTATTAATACGAATAGTGTCTTCCACAAACAGTCTTCTAAACAGCAATTTGGGTGTCCTAAAGCTCTCTAGTCATTCTAGAGGAATGACTCTGATGTCAACACTTTAGCAGCGGAGATTCATCCATTCCCCCATAAGCACTCACAAGAGACTCTCTAGCAAGGCCTTTTTTTGTTTTAGTTGGTGGAAATGTCTTCCATTCTTGAGCCTATTATCTTGTAACAATAGAAATAATAGGAGCTGAGACAGGTGTAGAAAGTTTAAGTCTCGTCTTGTGAGCTTCAAATTTAAAAAGGGAGCTCAAAAAAAACCATGATAAAAAAGGGTATTAAAATTCATGAATGCTAGTATAATATAATTTTGATCTGCACAGTTTTTCAGGGATTGTTGTCAGTTTCTATTCCACTGTTAACCATCATTAACAGCAAATATGACAGATACCCTAATGAAATCGATTTGGTCATGTTACCAATTTAATTCAAAAATGTAACCCCATTTTATTACCATGTAAGTTATAAAGGCTTATAGGCTAATGTCATCTGTCACTGTAAGAGTTCTCTGATGGACTTCTTAATAACTAAGTGTAGGTTTATTTTAATTTTGTTTTTTACATTTTGAATTAATTACTTCAGTACAGTAGTAAGCATGCTGTTTTAGCTCATGATAGGACTGAAATATTGGTCAATGCACTCTAGTAAGGGAAACCTTTCAGTGAAATTAATATAGCAATACAGTATTGCCTTGGAATCTGATACATGCTATAGCTGAGTAATAGATTACTATGCAGCATATATTCCCTGCAGCCCACTCACTGTCTATGGAACTAATACATTCCTAATGCCCTTAAACTGGTGCACCCTGTTGTAAAGAAGTTTTTGAAGGCACAATGAAAGCAGGGTGGTCCTCAGACATATGCCTCTCTCATTATTAATATTAGAAGGCTCTGCAATATATTCCTTCTTGTAGATGGCAATATTTTTAGGAGCACTGATCAGCTGATGAAGCCAGGGTATGGCTTTTATATCGTGTTTGGAAGAGTAACAGACAAAGCTAAATATCATTGTGACAGGTATCACCAGATGGCATCATTATATACAGACTTCTGAATTATTTCACTGAATGAGTAAATGTTTAAACTTCGGAAAGCTTTCACCTCTCAACATAATCTCAGGCATAATCTTAAGAAATGGGATGAGAAGCAACAACCATTTTCTTTCCATTTTTACCTCCAGTTCAAGTAGGTTCTTGAGGAAGAGCTGTTCTCAGAGCATCAAAAAATATTGTTGGATGCAAATAATTGTCTTACAAGCTAATTGCCTGGTTTCCAAACCCAGGGAATCTTTACAAGTAAGTGGAAAGCTAACAAGCTTTATTGTGCATGTATTATATTCCTAATTCTCCACAAGACAGGCAATGAAAGAATGATACAAGACTTCTGGAAAAGCAAAATTTTCTTTTTTAAACAAGAGAGAAATGCTAAAGAAATCCTCCATCCCTGTTCTCCTCAGAAAGGCAGCCAAAACACAGCAATTTCAAATTATGCAGCCTATCCAGAATCCCCTCAGAGTAGCAAACCTGGGGCACACTAGCCACCTGGCATAGAAGTGCACAGCTAGAGGCAATATCACGAGCTGGACTTTCAGTTTGCACTGAACTCCCCACTGCCAAAACCACACCAGTAGCCAAATCAGGCTGAATATCCTTAAAATAATTCCTTTAGAACTGCTCGTAGTCATTGCAGTGGGTGTGTTTGCACAGCACTTACAGGCTGCAGCCACTCCTAACTTTCTGCCTGACCTCTTGCTGTGGCTCCCAAGTGGGAGAAAAAGGAGAGGAGAGGAGAGGAGAGGGGAGGGGAGGGGAGGGGAGGGGAGGAGAGGAGAGGAGAGGAGAGGAGAGGAGAGGAGAGGAGAGGAGAGGAGAGGAGAGGAGAGGAGAGGTGAGGAGAGGAGAGGAGAGGAGAGGAGAGGAGAGGAGAGGAGAGGAGAGGAGAGGAGAGGAGAGGAGAGGAGAGGAGAGGAGAGGAGAGGAGAGGAAGCTTGCTGCTTGCCTCAAACTGCCTTAGGAGACTACAGTCACCATCAAAATAATACAAACTGGCCTTGTCATGGAGCCACTTACACACATTTCTTCAAGTAGCAAAGTAAGTGCTAGCAGGGCTTACAGCTCATTGTATTAGACTTTGTTAATCTGTGAAGAACAAGGCATTTCTGAAGTAGAGGAAACTAACCTGATGGGTAAAATTAAAATAACAAAGATTTCAGAACAGCTTTTCCCCTCCAACTTGCTATATTTATCTTTTAGTTTAGAAAGTTCCCATGTGTTCCTGGGTTGGAAGAAGCTCTGCAGCAACACATGTAGGTTCCTAGAAGTCTCATTTGCGACATGTACAAGGTTCTCAGGAACTTCCTGTGTCTCTAAAGATCCGCACTCCTTGGTGTTCATCTGTGACTCTTCATTGCATTTTGTATTCCCAAACTTGTTCTTTTCCTCCATGATAACATTTGAAACAGAGTGAAGCAGCCAAGACAAAGCAAGCAAGCAGCCTTCCTCTCTTCCTTTTAATACATGGCCAGTATGCTACACGTAAACTGAAATTAAATTGCTCAGTCATCTCATAAACACTGATAAGGTCTACTCAGTAGTAAAGTGAATATTTTGGAAGAGAACTACCAAGAAGGGTCAATTTACTAGCAATCACCATCCAAAAGAGACTATGTTGGTGTTTGCAATGATCTAAAAAAGAGAGGGACTCAGACTATCCTTGGCTACTCCGATTCCACCTCTGCTAGAACCTGTTACAAAGAGTTTCTCTACTAGTGGCTTAGCTCAATGAAAAATTTGCTTTGTCACCAAAACACATATAACTGATCACACTGAGAAGCAATTTAACTCATCTGGATTTCTGCATGTCTCATTGCAATTCTGGGCATACATAAGGTGACTAAAACTGTGCATCAGGAATGATTTTCCATTGTAAAGCAACTTGTTCCCAAGCCAGAGGTTTATGGGACAATATAATCCAAAGGAAATTTCACATCATAACAGTTGAAAGGCAACACTCAGTCACACTCAAGCACCACTAGTCAGTACGTCCAAAATAGCAGATGCTGCTGACTGTTGCCTTAGAAGAAGAACAGGAAACAGTCATTTATCTTCTGGTTCTGCTGTGCCAGAAAATTCAAGGTATGGTTGCAGTTAGTCATAATTCCTATAAACACTGGAACACCTTACAGCCTAAAGTAATCAATCACATGTGGTATTTCAAATTCTGAGAACTATTCTTTGGACTTGAAGGCCTTGAACTATATGATATTAACTTAACTAAGGACTAAATAATAAATAAGACTTAGCATCACATTTGTACCAATGAATTTCCAAAAGACCTGATTGCCTTGTTAATATATTGGCAACAGGTATTTCCCATCTCCAGAGATCCCAGCCCTGCCTCCAGACAGCAGAATTGATGGGGGTAGCTTGATTTTGCTCCTGTGGTTAGGTGTCTGTATAGAAGCTTTTCCTGAGGAAGGTATGGAGACATTTACTAGCACGAACAACAATCCCAATATTATACCTGTTAAATTAAACTGAGGCAACACTATGTGCTTGCTGCATTTTTTAGTATTATTTTTTAAAATAATTGAAAAGTCCTTCTTTTCAGAATTCCAGCAATCTTTCATACATGTTCCTTTTCTTGCTTTTCCACTACCTGACAAGATACTGGACACTAGTACATTCACCTTGGGTTACTGTTTTATGTCTACAAATCAGCTGAATAAGGAAAACCATAATTTCTAAAGTGAGAATAATGCCCTTAAATGTTTTATGTATCCCTTACCCTTTCAGGTTTCTCTTGACTGGCTGGACGGTTAGTTGATTAATCCATCTGCAAAGCTCCTGGCTTCAGGCCCTTAAACAGATTTTTTTCCTGCCACAAGGTTCAATTGTTCTGAGGCAAAACCTTCTACTCTTCCTACATTTGTCCTGCTGTCTCCAGAGTCTCCATGTAGTGTGAAGTACCTGGAACATAGTGACGTGCAGCCTGTATTCTCTGCATTCCTCTTTCCTAGTAGAGTAAATGGACCCATCTTCTTTTTTTTTTGTAGAAGGGGATCCTGACATGTCCTATCAGTTTTTAAAAGTTTTTAAAATTAAAACAAGCACATGATTGCATGGAACTCTAAGTGCTATTGAGTATACTATATTGCATATTCTCCTATGATTATAATAGTTTGTGTAAGAATGAAATAACAAGGAGCTTGGGTGGCATTACAATTATTTGTGTTTTTTTCTCATTTTTCCGGGTGTTGGTTTTCTGTGCAAAGCGAGGTCATTGTTATTTACTCAGGTAGAATTCCTGCCCTTCCAGAGCTCACCCTCATTTGATTTGCTTTGCATGGGCTGGAAGTTATCCTATTATTGTCATGTTGCTCTCTTCAAAATTCTGGGAAGACACAAATCTGTCTGTGGTGAAAACCAAGTGCTACATGGCTTCACTGAGGAAGAACTGTAACTTGTGCCAAATTAAACATAATTTTCTTCAAGCCTCACTATACTTTTTTATTGTTTGCTAATAGCATATCAGTCAGCTTAATATGTAGTAAAGTTGTAGTCTATATTGCACTTCCGCTGTGCAGGCTGCTTAAATACATTTGTGTAGAAGTGACTGGGGAGTGTGGACAGAAGTAGCCCACATTTGTTTTCATCTATCCATGTGGATATGTTCTGCATATACAGGAGTAAATATATTACCCTACATACAGGACTAAATATATTACCATTGCATTTGCATTAGTCATTGTGATGGGAAGGCCCTCTTTACTGCCGCTGGGGCTCTGTGAGCTCCTGTTTTGTGCAATGTTTTTGTACATTAACAACTGGCTCAGGTTGCTACTGCCAACCTTCTGTTAGCATCTTCACAACTCAGTAGGTAATTTCGGAAGACAGCTGATGTCAACATTTCCTGTCATTATAGTCTCTGCCTTAGGTGGCTGACACGTACTGTTATACCTCTGTAAGAACCCATACTAAACTACCCATCTCTCTCCTTGAGTGTATAGCAATATACTTAGGCTTCTTCCTATACAGTGAAGACGAGAGACACTCGCTCATGGTGATTTAAACCACTGTTTGAGGTAGTGCTCACACTCCTTAGCTAATGTAAATTGCTCTCTGTACATGCTTACATTGTTCCTTTGATTATATCAGACCCTATTCTCCTAACATAGACACTTTGAAGTTTCTACTACTGTAGTTTACTGATACTAACAAACCATGCAATCCCAGTGTTCATATTTAATTCATAGTCAAAAGCAGTACAGGAAGTTGTGTCGATCCTCCCACAGAATGGCTCATTATTAGTCACTGTCTATTCTGGCTTATTGTCACTTACTTCCACTTTTCTCCTGTTTTTTAGGGTTTTTTTAATTGGTGACAGAATTACCTTTTACATATTACCCATGGGTCTCAAATTTTAATGGGATTTATGTCTCAAAAGTTTTATATTATATTATAAATATATATAACAAATAATATTATATATATTATAAGTAAAATTCTAATTTCTGCAGTCAAAATAATTTTTGCTTTCTTATTTCTCGGTTTCAAATTTTACTCCTTTTGGTTCCCCTAGCACTTACTAAATACTAAAAGGCACTTATTAAATACTAACAAGCATTTATTAAATACTAAATACTCTGAAATGAAAAGTCTTAAATTTTCTCTGGTCTTGTTTTCTTTTCAGTTTCCTTCTTGGCTTTCTTTCTTTATTCAAGCCCCATCTTGAAATCAGGTGTTTTCTGTGCATCCTTATTTGCCTGAGCCCAGTCTGAGATTCATTGCTTCAACGTAGCATCAATTCTGTGATGTTAGGAAAAAAATTAGAAAAAAGAATCAAAAAATAATTACTTAGTTATAACTTCTGTAATTATGCAAGGCAAAAATGTATATAAAGATTGCATTCTGCTAGGGTGTGAAGCATACACCAAACAGTAACTGGAAGATCAGAAGAAACTTCACTTCAGGGAGGGCTATGATATATTTTGCCACCTGAAGAACCCAGTAATTTTAATGACTCCAGTTAAGACATGGAATCAACTTGGCTGAACTGCTTTGACAGTTCCCACATTCGATTGACATCAATTCTCTTTGAAGAGGGCGGGATAAATAAGAAAGCATCATTTATAATATATACCTGAAAGACAAAAAAAGGCACAAATCACTTCTTTTCTTTGCATTAAGTATATGCACCACCTTCTTCAGGCCTTTACGATTTTCATCACAAAGGTGGCAAATTACTTTCATTTGCATTAATCACTCTCCTTAAAGAATCATTACCCAATTCCAACCACAACATTACTGCCTTTATTGGGATGTCTGGAAATTGTTTTCTGCATGTTTGGAGCAGGAGATATAAAAGTACCTGGAAATCACTTTTACCCTTAGCCCACCCCGAAGTTGCTTGAAAAACAAGCTGGTCTGCAGGCTAACATAGAATCATAGAATCATAGAATCATTTAGGTTGGAAAAGACCTTTAAGATCATCGAGTCCAACTGATAATTTATACTGACAGAGAGTGGCTCTTACAGGCCTTAAGGATGGTAACCTGCTGCCTGTGCTCCCTGGGAAGCAGCATGGTAGCTAGAGGGTCTTTTACCTTCCCAGGATTCTGGCCACTATAGGAATTCTCCTCTGACTAAGCCTGTTCTGCTAAAGATTGCCTTGGGAATCAGAAACTATGGCTATTTTCCACTATTTCATGGTGGTTCTAACCCAGTCTTCACTAAGTCCATTCCAAACCTCATAGAACAGGCTGTTCTACATCTTACTGATCCAATCTTTCATCTGAAACAGTTTTAAATCTTGGAAGGTTATGTGCCAAAGGCTTCAATTTTCCTGTCATCTCTCACTTTGTCCCTTTAACGGGAGGAGTGAATGCTTGTGTAGATGTACGCAACACCCCTACTCAACCCATTCCTAGTCTTTGGTTGTTACTCATTTATATGATATTCTTAATATAAAGCATACAAAGAGGTTTAAAAGCAAATGGCGCTTTCTGTATTTTTTTATCAGGAAAAATACGGGATATATGTAGGTTTATGTGATGAAAGCTCGTTCTGTTTTTTTCCCCTTGAACAAATATTCCAATTCGTTTTTTCTGGGTTTTTTTTTTTTTGGCTTCTTGTGTCTACATCCAGTGTTGGCTTGTGCTTTTTTCTTTCCACTAGTTCAGTGGCCCAGGCAGTCAGTGCTGCGATTTTCCTGTCAACTGAACAATTCACCACCTTCTAGATCAGCTGTTCCTCATAGCCATATAGGCTTTTCAGACACAGTGTTGAATTCTTTATTTTCTTCTGGAAATTCTAATTAGTACTCACAATTGTGATGAACAGACTATATTAGATAGTAAGTGCCTGGGTAAAAGATTTATGCAACAGCATGTGGGTACAGTTTCAGTAAACAAGTGAATGATTGAGGATACCACACACATAAAACCTGAGCTGTTGCAGAGGAAAAATGAACTGGCCCAAAAAAAAATAAAAAAGCTAAAAGCATAATTATGAAATTGGTGAATGATGTGTCATCTTGATTGCTATAGTGTGTTAATATTTGCTCCATTTGATATCCCAGATGTTTAAAGCGGTAGTCACATCTGTCCTTGCCTCAACTAACAGAAAGCTACAGAGAACCTTTTTTCAAAAAATGTTTAAAGGTTTACTGCATTTCTAGAGGTTGTTTTTATTAGTCTGTTATGGTTTTTTTTGTATTCTTCTGTTCCCTTTCAAGCGTGTTTTGAAAAAGTTACTTGTTTGCAAGCTGAGAAATGAAGGATATTTAATATCATTCAAATAAGACATTCCCCTCTGTGTTTCAAATTTTGCTTTGGAAGAGGCATATAAAATACTTTCAGAAACAAGCAATTTTTTTATGTAACTTAGTTTTGTAAATTTAGAAGTTCACAATATTCTGAAAACATATTGTTCCTGAGAGAGAAGCATTTCACCACTGCTCTTAGAGTAGTAATTCACAGTGACAAAGACAGTCAGTATATTTTGTTTGTTTGAAAATGTACATTTGGGGGGAGGAGGGAAAAGTACAAAACACATTTTAAGTGCCTTGAGGTGTCTGTTGTACACATGAGACTCAGCAACTCAAATTCATCTCTGAAGAACAATCAGAATCTTTTGTCTTTGATATTTCTTGTCCAGAGGAGACCTTACAAATTATGTACATCAACCTTTTGTTGAGCATTTAAAGTACTCAGAAAACAAAGACATAAGCTTGCATATTCAGAACTGATTGGAAAGTATGATTTTAGATGTAAAGATTTCAGACGTCCATTCTTAGATCCTCTAGTGGGATCTGGTTTCCAGAAAGTAAATGACCTTAATCTGATCTATAACTGAGCATACCAGAATGAAGGTACCCAAGACCTGCAAAGGGAAGGGTAAAACTTCAATTTCAAAACACAATCCATGTCCTCAATTTCCCATTCCATCGCTAAGTCTTCCTCTCTTGCCCCCACCTTACTTATCATTTGGTGAAAATTCCTTTGGTGACATCGTGCTCAGGGAACAAAAGTCTCACTTATAAAAGGATTTTCTTTATTTTTCATAATTTAGCTGAACCAACACAAAACTGAATACCGTAAAGCAACAAAAATGATGTAACATCTTTAATTGTTCTGTGTTTACTAAATAAGGCTACTACACTCCCTTTAAAATAAATCGAAACAGAGAGTTGGTAGAGTGAGGGATCTGGCTCTCGAGGTCTACATGTACAGTAAATGTATTTACCATCATTTATTGCATGACATGTTAAACCTGACATTGGTCATTTATAGTGCAGTCAGTCCATAACACTTTTCAAGTGGCTGGGCTTTAATTGCTACTTTGACACTGGTCAAAATCCTAAGATTAAATACGCATTTTGTATATATTTATTTTACTTGAAGACAAAATGTTCTATAGTTCATGTTTCCTGCAACCTCTGCATTAAATAAGCCTCAGTATTAGAGCAGGCTTCCAGAAATTTCTTTAATTAATTTTTCATTTTTGTACCTTTCATCTATGGTCACTTGAACAATCTCTATATGTTTTTCTTTAGTAGAATAGAACTAGCATAACACTAAAGTTAATTGGAGTATTAGGTAGTATACTGAAACCATAATACATTTGCCAGGAAGAAATTAAACTCCCTTGTTGATTGCATCATACCAATATGTACCAAACTTACATAGCAAAAGGTACAGTAAAAGGGAACAAGGTTTTGTTTGTTTCTCTGTTTTATCATAATTTCCCCCTCATCTATGCTGTCTTTGCTAAATTTTCACTAACCAATAATGCCGAAAAAGTGGGCTTTCTAACAATGAGGTAAAACACTGAAAATGGGATCAAGGAACAGGCTTCAAACTGACCCTTACATAAAAGTAGGGGGAAAGAAAGAGACAGACAGACAGAGAGAGAGAGAAAGAAAGAAAGGAAGAAAGAAAGAAAGAAAACCAAACCTTGCTATGAAAAGCAATGAGTAAAATATTTTACACTCTATTTTTATCAGTACATAAAGACAAAAAATAAAAATAAAATAAAAATAAAAAATGCCTTCCAACAGTGCAATGGTTGAATGCATTTATGTAATATAAACAACATTATTCTTTGCTTTTTCTACACAGTCCTCTCTGGTCATGCTTTACATCCAGAATGTCCCAATGGAAGAAAGCAAACGACACCAGTCACTTCAGAGACAACTGAAGTAATAAAACACAACTTAACTCTGAACCACTTGTCATGACTGTCAGAGTTATCACGTTAATTGTTAAATAGGATTTTCTACAAATATACAACATATAAAAACTGTTAAATATATAACTTTAGGCTTTTCAAAATACATTTAATGATCTCTTTCAAACAAGTGTTACTTTTGTTTTCTCTTTAATTTGCTTTCTGGTGCTAAATGGTGTATCAGATGAGACATAGGCCACAGATGACCAAACATGCTCTTTGCAAATACTGTATTATCCAACTTTAACTATCAAAAATGGAACTGTAGAAGAGGCATGTTTAACTGGTTAAAACTGAAAACGATTTTAGTACGAGAAAGTCAATCTAAGTACAGAGGAATAAAGGTGCCGTGTAGACAGTTTGTGTTCTTTTTGTCCAAGTTTTTCAAACATAGGTCGTTTTGTCTCAGTGCTCCATTATGTTCTCTTGAACGTGGCATTTCAAGAGCAGGTCTCTGAGTTAGTTTTTACTGCAGCTTTCCATAGAGACTTCTGCTGGACAACAACATCTCAGCTTTGTGAAAGCTGGAATCATGTCTTTGTGGAGACCTCTTACAATTTAATGACATAACTCTTTCAACAGTAAGATTGTGTCCACTTTAAAATAGATTTTGTTCTTTGGTCTATTGAATATACTGAAAGTATAAGAAAATAAAAGCAATTCAGACAGTTTAGGGCACAAGAAGAGTTTCTCTTTTGCACCTTAGTGTCCTCCCATAGACAAAACAGTCTTCTCTAAGGCTGATTGGGATGATACTCTTCATTGTAGCAGACTCTTCGGATTAAAACATGTAGGTAACAGCAAGTCCAGCAGTGGTGTATAACGCAGATGAAACGTTAACCGTGAACTTTTTTGTATTGCTAATGCCCAAGCATATCTCTTTTTCTATATTCCCTAGTTCAGTGATCCTTAGTATGGTAGAACAAACTTTAGCTCATAACGTAGAGGAAATATGCTGTCATTCATGAGATACAGAGAAACAGACAGTTGAGTTGATGACATATAACGGATGATGATCCAGAGCAGTGAAACTTGACTAAGTTAAGTAGCTCACACAGAGCCTAAACCACTCCTACGAGGATTCTGTGTTGCTGCATTTGTCAGGAGACCTGTAAATCAATAAGAACAAATGAGTCAGTGTCTTAATTGACAATCCTGTTTATCTTTGCTGTCCGTTATTTTAAAATATACTGTACAGAGATTTTTCAGGGAGACACTTAATGAATTAGAAGATATTTATTTTTCACAGCAAATATTTTCCCTGAGAAACAACATATGAACAAACCTATATTTTTATTTATTAAAAAAAATTAACACTTAAATCATTATTTCTAATAAAGTAATGACTATAAATGATAATTTACAATAACTTCAATGCCGTCTACTTTCTACCAAGCTTCATGCACATTCTTTTTCATAGAAATAATATCACAGAATGTTCTTTTACCTGCATTAAAGTTACATATAACAATATCTAATACACATGGCAACTAAGATGACCATTACTTTTTATGTATAGGATATGATGAAAATATGATGAAATGGACATGAAAGCCATGACCATTTATTAAAAATGCAAGGATATTTATACTGGAGGCTTTTCTGCCTTTAAGTTTCCAATGAACACTAGAGTGCGCCTAATTTAATCAATACTGCCCTCTAGCGATGCTATTACAAGTGCAAATTAAGGTAAATAATGTTTATTAATAGTCAATTTAATCAGAAAATTGTTTTAGTTACACAGCAGAAAAAACCCAAAAGAATGAAAATGGTCAAAGGACTGCCGATGAACCTGTTTAAAAGGAAATGGAATGGAAGCGGTGGTTTGAAAGAGAAACAACTGAAGTTCACACTATTAAAGAAAACAAGAGTACTGGAAGGCAGTACAAACATTAATGAGAAAGTAATGACTGATTTATACAACAAAGAGCCAGCTACTCATGCTCACCCAAAATATCAGTTTAGAAATGGTTTCAAAATTACACAGATACTGTACAAGACAAAATGTTTTGAGGTGTATTAAGCAAGCATGATTGTTACAAAACGCCGTTTGAATGTTCAAACACTATCTTCTGCTTTGGCATCGTTCTGTTTCCAAATAGTCAGAACTGTTATTACTGATGGAAATACCATGCATAACTCCAGAAAGTACTGAACAGTGAATGTGAAAGAGCAAAACAAATAAGAAAATCCAATTCACTTGGTTCAAGCCGTGTATTAAATTTAGAGTTTTTTAACCTAACCCTGAGCGCAGTAAATGAAAGAAATACCTGCCTCCAAATCAATTTAGTGACAGCTTGAAACATATGGATCTCTCTACATATGTATGTAGAAAGATAGATAGATAGATAGATAGATAGACAGATAGACAGACAGATAGATAGATGAATACTTTCCTTAAAAGGCATAAAGTGTATGTCATAGATTTCTGCTTTTGTCCTCTCACCTTTTCCAGGAAAAAACACCCCAGAAATCTTGCAAACAGCCTTTCCTTTTCGGACTAGTGATCAGATCTCCAAACCACATGGCCTCAGACAGGCTGAAGGCAAAAAACCTGGTTGATTATTGTGGTATATTCCCCTTTTTAAATACACAATCAGCAAGAAAAATTATTTTAGTTTTGATTCTATTAATTGTTCTGTTTCCCCTTTATACTCTTTCTTGGGGTTTCTGCTATGCCCCTATTTTTCTTCCCATTAGAAAAGAACACAACTTTTAAGGTAGTAATACTTTTTAGGCAGCGAGACACAAAGGAAAAGATTTATGGTTTATTAGGTCTGAAAGTAAACCACTATTCTGTTAAGAATCAGGCTGACTTAGCTCCATCTTTCCTGAATGACGCTGGAATGGCCGAAAGCTAAAAGCAACAACGTAAACTGCTGATGGACTGTGTGTTCGGTGTTTTCATAGTGTGCTTCTCTACCATGTTTTTCCCAGGATGGAGAGAGAATTCAGGTACAACCACATTCATTTGCAGATACCTGCTGCTTTGTCATTTTATAGATATAAAAGCTTCCTTCCTGACTTGCTTTCCCTGTCTCCACTTTACACATTCCTGCTGCGTGAATATGGTATCAACACTTTAAAAGGAGAGAAATGGGGAGACAATTATACATTTTAAAAATGCTGAGGCAGGGCAGACAGTAGGCTTGAAATAAAGAAGTGATGACAGGAAGAGGAACAGATTAGAGAACAGGAGGTGAATTTACAACTTTGGACAATGACAGGAGAAAATGGAATGAGAGGGGAAAAAAAAGGCATAGGTTAGCCAGGGAAGTTTAAACATCATTTATTAATGAACGCATGAAAAAGAAGTAAGATAGGTAACAGGAACAACAGATAAAAAGGAGAGAGAGGATAGGAGAGAACATGAAGAGTCCAGAGAAGAGGACCCTCCCACCTCCAGTTTTTTCCCCTTTCGTTCCTCATTACAGGTAAATTAATCACTCCCCAGAAAACCAGACAGATCAAGCAAGAGAAAGGAGGGATTGCCAAAATGACCATAAAAAGGACTTGTTTACTATTTATATTAATAGTTCAAACCATGAAAAGTACCACAACCCTGATGATAGGCAAGTTTAAAGGAAAATGGTGCTCTTGATGACTGTTTGGCAGCAACTTGTAGAATATTAATTAGGTCAATAAATTGCAATGAAAACTGTAAATTCAATAACTACATACACAAAACTGCTTTAAAGCTTGCGAAAGGTGTGTTGGCATTGTTTTTTTCCTTTTTTCCCTTCCCTTAGGAAATTTGCAGTAGCATCAAATTAAAGAAAGCCTGGGTACCAATCACGTAGCACAAGATTTTCTTTTCTGTTCATCTCTACACAGGACCCATGTCAGTTCTAGGTAACATTGCACAAGTCTGTTTATCACTGACTTTAATGAAGTCAGAATTTCTCCCCAGTGCTTCAGACAGCAGGTTCTGCTTCCTTCTGAAGGAGCCAGATGTTCTGGCTGTGAGTTTGGAGAACTCTTGAGCTTGTTCAACTTTGAGATATTGAGTGGGCATCTCGTACCAGAGATTAAAATACTACTGTACATTATCTGACTGTTTACATGATGGAAGCCCAAGCTCCCCTATGCTCCACAGAATTCTGCTCAAGAGGAAAAATAATTTTCCTGACTGCGTAATAATAGATAATCCAAAGCATAAGAAACAATACATTCATATGACCACATATATCTTGTTATAGTTCTTGGATGGCTTGAATATGTCCTGAGAATGTTTGGCTTATTAGAGCCAAACACAGTCCACTTAATTTGTCTTACCCTGGAGGGAGTAGAATAAGTGACAGTCTATCTCCAACTGTGCCCTAATGGCACATAAAATAAAATAATTCATTGATTCATTCCGGTCAAAGACAAAGGCAACAAGTTATGCAAGTCACCTTGAGAAGGTGGGAATACGTAGTGCTTTGCTGACTTACACAAGCTTTCCACCAAAAGAAACACACCCAAAAACCTCTGCCTGTCTTTCAGTGTAGTATCTAGGATTGAACTTAGTGACAAAATGTTTTAATTTCTCATCACAAATCAGAAAATTGAGCCAGGCTTACTGGAGCTGGCAAATATTTTCAGAGACAAGACTGAGTTTCAAGCAAGTCTGGCCTAATATTTTATTTTAAATAGAATCCACATAAATACCAACAATTCCATGTCAAGCCTAGTAAAGCTTTAGCAGTTTCATCTGGTTTCCACTCTGTATTCTTAAAATAAAAATGAAAGTCAGAGTGAACCAAAGTCGTTATTTTTGCTACAGTAGCCAAGTGCTTTACATGATTGCCTGTTGAAGTTATACTGGCACTTTGTGATGACAACTCTGAACTATCTATCATGTTTCCAGCACCGATTTCTGAAAATTTTCTGGATGCCTACAAAGTAAATGGTCATATTAAAGAGGTTTCAGTGTTGCCTAACAGCTGAAGGAACCACTTGTCTAAACTGTGTATTTTACACTTCCAACTACAGTCTTAAAAATGCCTCTGTCAGTCTTAGGATTCTGTATAGCACCCATCAGTGTAAATGGCTTTTGGTTTTGGTTTGGGTTTTTTTCTTCTTGTACTATTATATGACAAAAAAACCCCAAACCCCACAACATTTTGCACAATGATAATTCACAGAGATGGATGTAGGTTGGGTGAGTCTCTGTCTCACAAATCTACTCATAATGGAAACAGTTCCAAGCCTTTCACCAACTGACTGCAAGTCAGATAAACAGCATGTCTTTCCTCTCTGCTTCTGCAGCTGTCTGTTCTAGGTCCCTGAATAACTAAGCATGCATAATGCAGAAAGAAAGATATAAAAGTATTAAAATGCTCAAGGAAAACCTTACACTGCCTTGCAAGATACCTCATGCTTTACAGGAATAAAAATGTAAATTTCTGGTGATGATCCAAGCAGTAGAAATGACCTGTTGCATTTATGAGAACCCCCATAGACCCTCCTGAAAATTTATTGTTTTTCTCCCTTCTTCTTCTTTTCTCCATGCTGTTCATATATGCAAATTGAAGTGTTTAGTCTTCAGAAAAAGACAAGTTAATCTAACTTTAAAGTGTCTGCGGCTATTAGGAACAAGAAAAAGAAGCATGGAAGCTACTGTACTTAGTAGTGCTGTATTCTGTCTCACTGAGCTAGCCACAGGAAGGACATCTTCAAAGTTCAAACTGTAATACCTGCAGAACTAGGAATAATAAGATTGGTGAAATCTAGTGTCTGTGCTTGTGGGTGAATGTTTATAAAGAGCAGCCTAGCGTATTAGGTATTGTATATACAGGTATGCTTTCCTGTGTTGCACTCCAACAAAGTAGCATTCATGAGTTACAGATAGCAGAATCCAATTAATAGCCACCTTCTAGGGGAACATGCCTTTTCTCTAACACCCACTGTTTGTTTTTTTTCACTTCTATTATTCAAGTCAGACACAGAGAGAAGTACTTATTGCAACTCTGAGACTCTTTGCAAATTAGATTTTTTTTCCAATAACAGTTATTTTAATATCAATAGTCTGTCTAGAATTAAAACTAAAAAGTGCCATTTCCCCTTAAATAAACCTCTTAGCCCTGTCTTCTCAACTTCCCCTGACCATCTGCCAGGACTGTCATCTCGATTATTCATTTCCTTTTCTGTTAAAATCCTGTTTGTCTCATATTACCTTTTTTGAACTTAGAATATCTTGGAATGTGCTGGGTCAGATCACACACTCCTTCCTTCTACTGAATTGCCCATTACTTCATAAGCAATACTAGTGAAGGCAGTGGGACTGTTCTTATAATTAGATAATGCTTTCACTGAAAGGAAATGTTAGAACCAAGTGTTATAACCCAGCTGAAATACATTTGACCCTGGGTCATGTAGATGACCTCTGTTTTAGAGCTCAGGCTTAGGCATATACAATAATGCAAGCTTGCTTTGCAGCATCTGAACATATGCTAAGGAAAAGCAACAGAGGAGGCAGAAGAGATGGCAGCAAGAATATCTGTGCTCGAACATTCAAAGTCCTTGAGCATCATGGAGGATTTTTGGCTGGAGTTGCATTTGGAGCTATTGTGGATAACAAAAGAGCCAGGCAGGCCTCATTCTGCCCCCCATGAAAGTCTGAAGCCAGAACCTTGAAGCAACATGGATAGAAAGAGGGAATAATGAAAAGGATCACAAATCTTCTAAGGTGTAACAATGCAAAACAGTGCATTTTCATCTCTCATGTGCTGGGTGAAAAACAAACACACTTAAAGTAACTCTAGCTAAAGGCCTTGAGCAAGTAACCCAATTGTATCTGATTTCTTTTTGCTCTTTTAAAATGGTTAGAGGTCTGCACCTATATGAAGCTTAGTAGCAGGTAAAACTAAGAAAGATTTGTAACTGGCATGGAATTGTAAGCTTGAAAAATGACTACTTCTCTGCCTCCCTTTTACTCTTCAAATAAAAGCAACTGTAATATTAGCACAACTGAAAGTGTATAAGAATAGCCAGGGGCTTTCCTCAGGGTACTGAAAAAATAACCTGGATTTACCATTACTGAGACTTTTCTCTAAGGTAGGACATAGGTTCCGATTAAATCACCAATGTATCTAAGAATCTATTTTTATTTAAATGCAGTAACTTAATGTACACTGAATTCTGAATATTCATACCTATGTACCTATATTGAAAGCATACTGTTTATAGTTTAACAAATCTTAACAAAGACATAACCTAAATTACATTAAACTTTCACGTGAAAAAATACCTTAAATATTTCTGTGCACTAATGAAAATCTATTAAATATAATGATCTTCCATACAGTAATGCTTGTATTGCCACAACAGAAGAATATCTTATGAAGAGGGTGATGTGAGTTTTAATTATAAAGTTTAAAAAGCAGTCTTGCCTATAGTTAAAGTTTACTGGTCTACTTAATGGAAAAAAGCAACCCACATCAGCCAGCGCTGAAGTCCACAGACAAATCTAAACTGTTACTTTTTCTTCTCTAATTAGAGGAGAAGATTGTTCAGGGGCATCTGTGAGTGACATCTGATTGACAGGCAGCTGGTCTGGAGCAAGGTTAGTCTTACACTCACAATAAAAATTGGAACAGTGATTTCTTAAGACTTACTGTGAAAATAGTTAAACTTAAATGAATAATACATCAAAAAGGCAACATGCTTTTAGATGGAATATTTAGGATATTTCATCCATTAAAAGAGGTAATTCTGACTTACAAAGCGTGAGCTTTAAATAGGAAGTTCAACTGCTAGTGAAGGAACTGAATAGTCAGTGTTCACCAACAAGATACTATGACTCCTTTATGTATTCCATCTAAGAATTTATTTCTTAGGAAAGCAGTCATGTTTCACATCATTCCAGAAAGCAATATAGCACAGTAGATGACTTTTAACAAGCACTCTTTATAAATATGTTGTGTATGGGAAATAAATCTCAGTATTTAAAATTACTCTGCTTAGCCTTTGTCTATGACTTCAGGAGAAAGTAGCAAGTGAACAACTGTGGGAAGTGGGAGTAGAGGAGGAGTATATATATGTGGGTCAGGTAATAAGAATGCAGGAGGGGTTTTATTGTCCCATAGCCCTGTTTGAAAACAAAAGCAAGAATATACAAAGCATTCTTCTGTGGAAATAACATACAGGCATCCACTGCAAACACTGAAAAGCAAGTGTGGTCTTCAACAAAGCTCAGATGTATGTGGACACATAAACAGAAGAAAGCCCACCACTTCTCTTAGTCCCAATGCACACTACAAAGACAGGAAGATTTTCTAAAGGTAAAATTTTCTAAAACAGAATTGTTCTTAGACAGTCCTCTAATATGTACACGCAAAACTACACAAGCATGTATCAGCACAAATTAGTTCAACTCCTTAAACCTTGATTCTACTCATTTTCAGTACAAAACCAAAAATTCCCAGCCTAACAGATTGTTTCATGCTTGTTAACAGGTTTATGAAATTTAGTTCCTGCCCTCAAAGACATATTATAAAATGTGAAAAATCTCTCCCTGAAACACCTTACCACAGAAACAGTGAGGTTCTTCAGGAAAGTGAAATGTATATTCCTTAAAAAGTCAACGTTCCTGTCTTGTATCAGATTAAAACCAAGTTTTTTTAGAGATCCATCAATCCCTCATTCAACCATAAACATTCTGAAAGGATAGTGGAAAATGTAGTGACTTAACAAAGTATTTTCTTCAAGATTTGGGGAGGGGCAGGATATTTCTCAACAGGGCAAGGGGAAAGTTGACAGGAGTAGAGGATTTTGCATACAGTAATATATGTTGATCCTCTGTTTAATGACAACATATCCATACACCTTTGCAGACTTTCAAGTCCTCTTGTACTTCCTTTCAGGA
Source organism: Gavia stellata (assembly GCF_030936135.1). Classification (NCBI taxonomy): domain Eukaryota; kingdom Metazoa; phylum Chordata; class Aves; order Gaviiformes; family Gaviidae; genus Gavia; species Gavia stellata. The sequence continues at coordinate 19,511,596 of NC_082597.1, read as the reverse complement.
AATACTTTGTTTGTTTTGTGATATATTCTTATAACCCCAAATAAAATATCCTTTTGTACATCTACGCTCATCCCTCAGTTTTAAGTTTTGCATGACTATGGCAAAGCTGCGAAGAAGGATGAGACAGGGAATTTAAGGATCATTATCCCAAACGAGACAATTAAAACATTTTTAATCCTTTAGTGGCAAAGCAGACACCTAAATGCATTATATTGTGTAGCATTCTGATTAACAGTGCAAATATATTTAAACCTAACAGAAACTAGGGATGCATACAACGCAGTAGTTCAAAAACCAACCAGTGTGTCACTGTCTACTGGAGGCAAAGCGCTCTGTACACTGTGCAGCATATTGGATCTAAATTCTTTGGCAAGATCACCATTACTCTCCCTAACCCGTTTCTGTGATATTTTGGCAAGCAGTGCTGTGGTGATCAGATTTCTGCAGTAGACTGAAAACAAACAACAAAAGAGGAAAAATAAACTGTGGCAAATGTCAAGGAATTTTTTATAATTTACAGTAAATTTTATACATACAAAAGACAGGACTATATAAAAGCAGCTGCAATACAACTTTTGGAGAGCAGGAGAGAAAGTGAATTTGATCTTCTCTCGACACACAAAGATAGCAGTCTCAGAGAATCTTATCACCTTACCTAGTTTTATGTGCCTCTCAGAATTGGAGTGAATCCCCTGCCTTGTAGTAACCTTTCGCAATCAGATTTTAGGGATTCCTAGCCCAGCGTCTCTTCCATGACAGCCCTTCAACTCCCCATTATTACAATCTCCTTGGGTCAAATTCAGAGATTGCGAGACCTAAATGTAGGCATCTGTATGTGGTAATTAAGTGTGCTCTCATTCAGAGTCAACAAAATCTAGAGTTCAATTCTACCTAAACATAGATGCTTAGTGCCTGTGGGACAGAATCACAGAATCACTAAGGTTGGAAAAGACCTGTAAGATCAAGTCCAACCATGAAAAAAAAAAAAAAGAAAAAAAAAACCAACCACCACACACACCACACCTCACACCACCCTGCCCATCAAGCCACGTCCCACAATGCCACGTCCACACGCTCCTTGAATACCTCCAGGGAGGGTGACTCCACCACCTCCCTGGGCAGTCTATTCCATTGCATTACCACTCTCTCAGTAAAGAAATTTTTCCTAATATCCAGTCTGTATCTCCCCTGGCACAACTTGAGGCCATTTCCTCTTGTCCTGACATCCTTGGGCATCACCCCTGGTCTCCAGATGCTGCTCCAAAAGGCCTTTGTGCTCCTGAACACATCTTAGACTCTTGGAGCATCTAGGCTGCCCTGGACACGAGTTCAGGGAACTGAATTCTGCCCTTATTTCTCAAGCTGAGGAGTCCCAAGCAGCTCTTGCTTGTGACACAGCAGGCCTCATTTGGTCATGAGTGATCCACTAGACCCTAGTGTAACTCCACATGCATCACTGCTCAAACTGTATTCTTGTGACTGAGCGTTTCCTCTGGATTGAGTCACTCAGATGACAGGGAAGAGGAATAAGATACCAATCTTGTGCTCAGTCCCTGTATCTAAGAAGCAAGCAATCACGGTTCAGTTAGTTAAGGCTACAAGACAGACCATGAAACATTTGTGTGGGTACATCCTTAAGAGAGAAATGTCATTTCAGTGATCATACAATCCTAGAAGTTCAGGAGGATGGGATCACAGATAAACATCTTATTACACTGAGCACATGTCATTACAAGTGTTACGAGGCTGCCAATTTGTTTCTTAGAAACATTTATCCAACCTTTGTTATCTTTCAAGCTTGTTTTCATATTGTATGAATGACAAATAGTAACATCAGACCCTGAGAATACTTAAAAAATGACTGAGCTACTTAAGAGATACTTCTGGATTAAATTAGAGTAAAATGCAGTTTTCCATTCCTCACTTGTTCCAATCGTAGGTGTAGAACGGACCTTGCTGGTTCATAAAACAGTTACTCATATGAAATTCAATGAATGTGAGAAGCAAATAAGCTTCAGGTGAAGACAGGGATCAAGCTATAGTATTGACAATGTCATTAGTGATTCCAGTGGGGTGGATTACACAGTACTTGTTCTGTTCATCACAGTAGCATTTCTGAGTTCATAATCTAATGCAACAAACCAACTCCGGGAATCACTAACCTGAAACTTATTTTTTAATATAATATTTTATACTTTAGGTCTTTACTCTTTTCGTTATGGTAAGATTTTTGATGCTGAAAACTCACAGATTTCTTTTTCTCATCATAGATTTTCTCAGATTTGAAAAAAATATACAAAAGATTTGAAAGACTTCAGCTGCTGGCAGTATCAAGCCCTTGGTTCCTCTGATATGTCTGGGTTTGTGAGGGGGAGGTTTTCAAGACAGAAGGAAGAGATATCACCACGTTTTAGCAGTTACAAGAAAGTACATCAAAGTTAAGGGGATAGGTCCTAAAATATTAACTACAGTCCAGATGGCCTGCGTGGGTGAAACTTGAGAATGTTTTATGAGAAATCACACAAAACTCAGATGCTATAGAAACAAGAGACAAAACAGAAAAAGAGGAAAATGTATTACTGACTCTGCCAGACATGCTAGGCAACATTTCATAAATATCAGATGGAAGAAGTCATGATCAATCTTTCCTTTGAGGTCAGGAATTACATGCCATATAGAACAGGACTAATGCACAAATGACACCATATGGTTTAAGTTTCTGCTGTAAGATAGGAGACCTGTATATTCTCCTCAAAATAGGCTTTGGCTTAGGCTATGAGTTTCTTGGAGATGTCGCTGTATCAGGGTTAATTAACAAGGAATAGTTTGTGTTTCTCTGACATTGACCCTTTTTTGCTAATTAAACAGAAATGGAAAAAAGAAGAAAATTTTTAATTTTTTTTTTTTTTTAAGTAGGAGAAGAAATTTCTGTGTGGTACACAATGCAGGAGTGTTCTACAGATTCTGTAAGATTCAGGGGCACCACTGTGGGAATGACAACATAGACAGGAAAGTGCTATTGAAAGACAGCCTTGCAATGTACAAGCATAAAATTTGTCCCAGCAGTCACATCTGTTTGTAAGGCTTAGATGCAACTCTACTCTACACACAGTGATTAACTCTCTTCATAGTGTTTTATCACTGCTGGACTCAATAGGTGCAAGAAGATGTAAAAATTATTTTTAATAACTTTGCTTAAGAAAAAAAAAAGATATTTCACAAACAGAATCATAGAATCATTAAGGTTGGAAAAGACCTGTAAGATCATCAAGTCCAACCATCAACCCAACACCACCATGCCCACTAAACCATGTCCCACAATGCCACGTCCACACGCTCCTTGAACACCTCCAGTGAGGGTGACTCCACCACCTCCCTGGACAGCCTGTTCTAATACTTCACACCTCTCTCAGTAAAGAAATTTTTTCTAATATCCAGCCTAAACCTCCCCTGGAGCAACTTGAGGCCATTTCCTCTTGTCCTGTCACTAGTCACTTGGGAGAAGAGACCAGCACTCACCTCTCTGCAACCCCCTTTCAGGTAGCTGTAGAGAGCGATAAGGTCTCCCCTCAGCCTCCTCGTCTCCAGGCTGAACAAGCCCAGTTCCCTCAGCCGCTCCTCATAAGACTTGTGTTCCAGACCCCTCACCAGCTTCGTTGCCCTTCTCTGGACACACTCCAGCACCTCAATGTCCTTCTTGGAGTGAGGGGCCCAAAACTGAACACAGTATTCGAGGTGTAGTCTCACCAGTGCCATGCAAAGGTACAATCACTTCCCTACTCCTGCTGGCCACACTGTTTCTGATACAGGCCAGGATGCCGTTGGCCTTCTTGGCCACCTGGGCACACTGCTGGCTCATATTCAGCTGGCTGTCAATCAACACCCCCAGGTCCTTTTCTGCCAGGGAGCTTTCCAGCCATTCTTCCCCAAGCCTGTAGTGTTGCATGGGGTTGTTGTGACCAAAGTGCAGGACCCGGACACTTGGCCTTGTTGAACTTCATCCAATTGGCCTCGGCCCATCGATCCAGCCTGTCCAGATCCCTCTGCAGAGCCTTCCGACCCTCAAGCAGATCAACACTCCCGCCCAACTTGGTGTCATCTGCAAACTTGCTGAGGCTGCATTCAATCCCCTCATCCAGATCATCGATAAATATATTACACAAGACCAGTCCCAAACCTGAGCCCTGGGGGACTCTGCTTGTGACTGGTCGCCAAGTGGATTTAACTCCATTCACCACAACTCTCTGGGCTTGGCCATCCAGCCATTTCAAAAAGTTAAACTTTCATTTTAAAGTTCATCAATTACTTTTTCATTTTGCATCCCAGCAGTAGTACTATGTAATAAGATATGCTATTATGAATACGTATTATTAATTCTGACATTTATTACTAAATAATTAGCACCACTTGTTGGTCAGATCTGTGTGGGATGTCTTTTCAGTGTCACAGTGTTATCTGTTTGGGCTGCAATGAAACTATATAATAGTTCTATCTGAAAAATAAACACCTGAAAAATAAACACCTGGGCTCTAATAATTATCCATTGACCTTTGGGCATCTAAAAGCCTAAATTAGGATTTTTGTTTGTCAAGGACTCTTTTTATGGAAACCGAGATGTTTTGAGGTGGCAATACATTTTTTTCAGAGCATACTGCAACTATGTACATATACCTTGGTTATTTTAGAATCATAGAAACATTTAGGTTGGACAAGATTTTTAAGATCATCAGGTCCAACCGTTAACTTAACACTGCTAAGTCCACCTCTAAACCATGTCCCTAAGCACCTCATCCACACATCTTTTAAAAACCTGTAGGGATGGTGACTCAACCACCTCCCTGGGCAGCCTGTGTTAGAATACATAAATCATATCAAATGCTCTAAAAAGGCTGTCGATGTTATCTACCTGGACTTTAGTAAAGCCTTCGACACTGTCTCCCACAGCATTCTCCTGGAGAAGCTGGCAACTCGTGGCTTAGACAGGTGCACTATTCACTGTGTGAAAAACTGGCTGGATGGCCGAGTCCAGAGAGTCGTGGTGAAAGGAGTCAAATCCAGTTGGCAGCCGGTCACAAGTGGAGTCCCCCAGGGCTCAGTTTTGGGGCCGGTCTTATTCAATATATTTATCGATGATCTGGATGAGGGGATTGAGTGCACCCTCAGCAAGTTTGCAGAAAACACCAAGTTGGGTGGGAGTGTTGATCTGCTTGAGGGTCGGAAGGCTCTGCAGAGGGATCTGGACAGACTGGGTGGATGGGCCAAGGCTAATTGTATGAGGTTCAACAAGGCCAAGTGCCGGGTCCTGTCCTTGGGTCACAACAACCCCATGCAATGCTACAGGCTGGGGGATGAGTGGCTGGAAAGCTCCCTGGCAGAAAAGGACCTGCGGGTGTTGGTTGACAGCCGGCGGAAGATGAGCCAGCACTGTGCCCAGGTGGCCAAGAAGGCCAACGCCATCCTGGCCTGTATCAGAAATAGTGTGGCCAGCAGGAGTAGGGAGGTGATCGTGCCCCTGTACTCGGTACTGGTGAGGCCGCACCTCAAATACTGTGTTTAGTTTTGGGCCCCTCACTACAAGAAGGACATTGAGGTGCTGGAGCGCATCCAGAGAAGGGCGACAAAGCTGGTGAGGGGTCTGGAGCACAAGTCTTATGATGAGTGGCTGAGGGAACTGGGGTTGTTCAGTCTGGAGAAGAGGAGGCTGAGGGGAGACCTTATCGCTCTCTACAACTACCTGAAAGGAGGTTGCAGAGAGGTGAGTGTTGGTCTCTTCTCCCAAGTGACTAGTGACAGGACAAGAGGAAATGGCCTCAAGTTGCGCCAGGGGAGGTTTAGGTTTAGACTGGATATTAGGAAAAAATTCTTTAATGTTGAAGCACTGGAACAGGCTGCCCAGGGAGGTGGTGGAGTCACCCTCACTGGAGGTGTTCAAGGAACTTGTGGACGTGGTATTGTGGGACATGGTTTAGTGGGCATGGTGGTGTTGGTTGATGGTTGGACTTGATGATCTTACAGGTCTTTTCCAACTGTAGTGATTCTGTGATTCTGTGAAAAATTTATAGCCTGATAGTCTTTGATGAAAAAATACAATTGCTTTTATCATGTAAATGAAATGAAACCTTACCTTCTGGAAGGACCTCTGTCTCCCCATTGATGATGGAGAAGGCTAACAGCAACTAGTTTCTGAAGTCATGTAACTGCTAAGCACCTTATACAGAGGAATGAATCCGGATGTTACTAATTTTTTTTTTTGTCTATTGAAAAATATGCTCCTTGTTGGTTTTTTGTTTGTTTGTTTGTTTGCTTGTTAATAAACAATTGTATGCTATACAACTTCTAAAGATAAGATGATGTTTTCATCTTCCTAGAAAAAATTATTTCAAGCTAAGATATTAATAGGAAAACAGCTGCTTTTCTAATTAGTACATTTGATGCTTAGCTTCTTTTCATTACGCACAGACAGGGGACACTTTGATCTAGATGTTTTAATCAGTGTTAAGTAGTATTAATCCCTAATAATTTAAAAATAAGACAATCACAAAATAAAATGCATACCTAAAAATTGATTTGATCAATACATTCTATTATAACACATCAGTAGGAATGAAATACATTATAATTGCTACTGATATGCCATAAAACAATGTCATAAGAGTAATGAAAATGAGAAATAATGTGATACAATTAAAAAGTTTCTTTTGGATTCCAAAATTAAAAATATTGAAATACTTCAATGTCAAAGTGAAAATTCCAATTTTTAACAAATACGATTAGTTACTGTTCTGATTTTTTGTTGATTTAGCATTTGAGCAAGGAGAGCTTAAAATTATTCTTGAATCTTGCCCCTTCCCTTTTAAAAATTCCACACCAGCATACTATCTGACTAAAAGGTAGGGGTGAGGAGGGTTCACTTTTTTACAATAGACGCACTGCCAAGTCTTTAAACTTACTCTGATAAACTATGCTTAATTAACCCGTGGTACTTGTTCTTCATACAGACTTTCAAAATGCAGAACAGCTATATCAATGGGTAATAGAAGACTTTTTTACCATGATCTTCTGTTTAAAGGTTTACTTATGTTGATATTTGATTACACTAGTGTTCTTCTATAAATAGTAGAATATATGCATATTCCACCAATAAACTCTGTTCCTGGGAATTTTCGTTCAAAGTCTGGCACTGTGGTAAGTCAGAACTTTGACATCTGGAATGCTTTGGGCTGACTCCAGACAGAGAAAAAAAAAAAAATTATCAATATTTGCCAGACGTCATCTTTCTCAAAGATGGACCAGGCATCCATGGCCAAGCACATATAAACTGCAGTTGAGCACTTTGCCATCAAAATTAACAAACAGAGTGACTTTAAAATGATCATATCATTCTTAGCAATGACACTGCTCTGCTCACTTGTGAGACATACAGTTGTCCAATAGGCCAAAAATACACAAACAGCATTAAAATTTGGAAAAAAAGGATACGGATTATAAGTAGACATAATTCAGAAGCTACAGATTCAGATCTGTATTAATGTCAACAAAGAGATAAATATATTTTGATTTAAAGCCTCATACATAATTTAATCTGAAATTAGTGCCAAGATTCATCAAAAGCTGTCAATTGCCATTTGCTGTGCTAATTTGAGACATTCATGTACTTAAATACAAGTATACTTTTTTGTTTTTCCGCAATCCTGCAGATTCTCCTGAGACCTTTATAACTGGCTTATTTCCCAGACATCTCTGTAAAGGATATTCTGCTCATAGAAAATATAACATATACTGTCCTAAAATGAAAAGTGTGGCAGATCACTTCTGTCTGGCAAGTTTGTGAGTTAGGGGAAAGAACTGTTTCAATCTGAAGATAAGAAAGATAAACTGAACTCTTGGCTAAGTCCTTAAGGCTTACAAAATGACAAATAATTAAAATAAATGCTCCTTGGTCCTTTTGCCAAATAAATGTAATTATTTACTTGTTGATTACATTTCTGCTGTTTAATATTTATAATAATAAGCTTTTGATTTATGACTGATCAACTGCATGAACAAAGACTGTAGATCTCACAAATTCCTATCGGAAATAAGGCATATTGTCTGTCATAATATTTAAAACATCAGCTAACAGCCATACTTTACCTTAAACATAGTTCACAGCTATCACCTATAAACTGAAAAGTAAGTTATTCACTGGAATTCTGAAGAGGGAATAAGGCGTACACTTCTGTAACACTTTAAATCACGGAAAGAGATAAGGGGACTAAGGACATATTTAGGTGCAGTATCTGGAAGTGGTATGGCTGTTAGTGTAGCAGAGTTATTAAATTTTATTACATCAGAGAAGCACTTAGCTGAATTGTGTAAGTCTGCAGGTTCTGGTTAGTACTTCTTTGGTGGATGTCTCACAGTGCAATGTCAACCTGGTCACAGATTCAAGTCTATTTTTAATCAGATGATGTGTAAAGAACTACTCAAGTAGTTTCTTCTTTTTTTTCTTCTTTTTTTTTTTTAAGGACCCCTTCAAAAGAACATCCTCTGTGCTAGGTTGCAGTATCGCTTTCTCCCTCCTCCTTGCAATGCTCCTGTCTGCTGCACAGTGGTACATCCAGAACAAGAAAGGTTTAGTGTTTGTTCTCCCTTACCTTAACTCTAGACTAGAGACAAAGTAGATTTCAATTCCTATGCTGAAAAGAGAATAGAACACGAGTTTCTTCCCTCATCAGTAACTATTTTTAATTAGGTCTAACCACTAAGTCTAACGGTTCAATTCATGCCCCCAGCATGCCTTGTGCAGATGCCTTAGTGTACTGAATGCTGATGGACCTGAACAGGCTCCTGTGATCATAGATACCTGCCTACTTTTCTTTCACCAGGAACTGTAGCTCCTAGTAGCAAAGCAGGGTGGCAGCTGCAGGAACTGCGTCACACAGGAATAAATTGCAGCAGACCAGCCACTTTCTTGAAGAGAACCAATCTTCAACAGTCTTCTGCCTTACATGTACTATATGACAAAAGTCTGCATGTGGAGAGGTAGAACAGAATACCTGACTTCGAAATATTGACTTGTTAGAAGTTTGGACAGCCCAAAAACCCAGAGGTTCACAGAACTATTAGTCCCCAGCCAGTTAACCTGCAAAACGACGTTCAGACTCAATGAAACCTCCTGAGGGATTGGATTCTGGCTTTGACTGTGAGTCCTCTGCGATATTGTTACAAAAATGTGGCTGGTGCATTCTTCTCCTGCTCTGGTTCTTGAGAAAATTACCTTTGGATTCAGTGCTTTGTGCAGAAGCCCAGAGTACCAATATGCACTGGATCAGCCTCAGTTCAGACTTAAGTGAGGGAATACGCACTTAGTGGATATCAAACACATTTAGCTACAAGATGGGCACTGAGTTGAGCTGAATTGCTCAGCTTTGTCACAGTAGACACACCCCTGGGTGTGTGCAGAAATAAAATGTTATGCCTGTAAGCAACTTTACCAGGAAAAAGAGGTTGTTTATAAAATCACAAGGACCAAAGATACTAGGGAGGATATTTGTTGAACGCAGTCTTGGATTTAAGCCTCATCAATAAAACAGGGACAGTATATACACAAATTTATTGCACTAGAGGATTCAAGTGAAGCATGGTTGCATTCAAGAAAGCCTATTTCCTGGTGTGCTCCCTCCAATAACGTTTCCATTAACATTTGTGCCTTAATCACCACACCAAATCTATTGAAAACCATTTTAAATACACATACTTGACCTCACTGTTAGAAAGCACTCACCTGTGTACCAACCATGGGCTATATTCCTCAGGAATTATGAAAAGGAAGTCAGAGTGAATAAAGCTGAATGGGTTCTGGCCCCCGTGGGCTTAAATTGCTTTTGAAAGCGATCCTGAATGTTTTGAATGCTGTAGCGTAATAGAATATTTACTCAGTAAATATCACTCAGGTGCCTTTCAGTGTAAATATGATAAATACAGCATCACAAGATTCAAAAGAAATGTCTACCCTGGGAGCAAGGAATGCTGTCAGGTTTTGCATGTGATGAGGGAGAGATACCCTACTGCACATCTCTTCATCCTCACCATTCACCAGTCTCGCCTTCCACATTGTCTTTGAAGGATGTTTCCACAAAAGATGTTTCTCACCAAGAATTAATTCAGCAGGAGACATAGTTTTATTTTCTTAATGAAGTTAACTTGATTTGGAATTGCTGAAGCACACAAAGACTGGAAATCAGCAAAGCCATTTTGCAGATGTTTTTCATAGCAAAGCTACACTGTAGGCATGCAGGACTGACTGGAATGCCTAAGGTCGGAACTGCTCTCAAAGAGCTCAACCAGAAGCTCTCAACAAGCTCTACAAGATGTTCTGGAAACACTAAGATGGGACAAAAAAATGACAGAAACTTTCATAAATGTATCATACCCTCTGAGGACTGCATTTATGACCCACTAACGCATACTCTGTCTCATTGCTAGTATGTTCCTGATATTTCTTAGAACTAAGAATAACATATTTTTGTAGCATTTGTTCCGTATTACCTGTAGTAATGAAAAAAAGTAATTGAAAATACAATGGAAAGGGACTGTAAAAAGAGGTGCTGGCAACTTCTTATGGCAATTTTGCTCCGTCTTTTAAAACAATTCCATTTCAAAATTCGCCCAACATTTACTTCTTTCCCTTGGACTGGGTGTAGCGTCTGAAACACCTTTTTGGCAACGCAATTTTTAAACTGCTCAAGATAGCACAGGATATGTGCTACTCCTGTATGATTCTGTGACACCCGCAGGCTGTCTCATGTCTCAGCACCAAAGACAAGGAGACATAAATGGATGCTTTTTATCATATCTTACCTATAATAAACACACAAAAATGGGTGGGAAGAGTGGAGCCTCAGCTCCAGCTCCTTCGCCATCAACCGACAACAGGCTATACTGCACAAAAGGAGGCGAATATTCTTCTGTCCCATACAGCTGCCTGAAGTGAAGTACTACCTGTCTGTGGTGCATGCCAGGGACATGAGAAGGAGCTCATATATGGCACAGCACCTCTTATAGCACCTTCTAGCTTCACACAGCTTTCCCTGTCACCGAGGCCTCATCTTATGACCAAGCCAAACCCCAATTTATTTCTAAAGCTAATCTGGGGCCCAGTACTGCCCACCAGTTTAATGCCCATGAAGTGAATGAAAGATTCCCACTCAACAGGACTGACAGGATGTGACTGAGAGACAACCTATGATCCTGAAAAGCAACCTCACTCCAGCCACTGCATCAGCACATAGCAACTTCATAGCCTTGTTTTGATCCCAGGGAAGTAAAAGGAAATCATGTAACTCCTTATGAAAGATTAAAGATATAAAGGGTGCATGACTGACTGATCACTAAGAGAAGCTTAAAAAAAATTTTAAAAAGGAAAAAAGCCCAAACTAAAACCTATTCTCCTGCTTTCAAACCCCTTCCTCCTCGTTTCAGAGCCACATCCATTCATTTGTTTTCTGCTGTGGGTGAGTAGCTATCAAGAGCAGCAGATGTACCAAAATTTCTCTGTGATTTTGAACAGCACTTCCTCCACGGCAAGACTGTTTTTAACATCCATGTTGTACAAAAAAACCACAAAAATTTCAACTGAGTCTGGTGAATTTTCATTTTGCTCATGTATCTTACTTAATAAATAATGAAAGTAAAAGCATTCCATATGCAGGTCTATGTTGCTAGTGGGAGCTGTGGTCATGCTAATATCAGAAACAAAGGACAGTCCTATGAATTATGATATATGTATTAAAAAAAATCTGCCATACTGACCTAGATGCTTAATGGTAAATGTTGCATACTACTTCGCAGAAGATCGTTTATTTTCTCCTCTGTGACTTTCACTTGCAAGCAGTGCAGGTGTTTGACCAGGTCTTGTGAGGACAGGGAGATACCCAGTAGAAACCAAATATCTGTAAGCACATGTAGAGTGCCTTTCAAGGGAATCCCTTTCCATCTTCCTCGAACACATGTCACAATTATCACCTGCCAACTGAAATTTAAGTGGAATAAATGAGGGACAAAAATGGGAGGTGGAATGGTAGGCTGTCCTGTGTTTCATAAAAGGTTTAAAAAAGATTTTGTTTGGAGGTGAAATCTCACTACACACCTCAAGTTAAAACATGAGTCCCTTAGCATATGGAATCTTTAAATGTGTAGTAAAAAAAAAAAAAAAATAACTGCATAATTAGAATGTTAAGAAGTTTTAATATTCAATTCTACTAAAAAGCTCAGGGAATTAAGAGTTCCTCCCAAAGCTGGTACTCAGCAGAGTGACGAGTCCTCCACTCAGCTCCTGACCTGCCATTTCTCCAGCCCTTTGCCTCACTGCAGTGTCTGGCTGTTCACACAATGGTGCTGGAGGGGGAGGATCCCTGCTGATCATTGGAATAGCTATGGCCCAACTTACTTACAGCTAATAAAAAAAATCAGCCACACCTTCAGTTGCAGGCAGAAGTAAATGAGATGCCAAGACAGCATCCAGGGAAGACGTGGTTGTCCACTGATTCTTGTATCAGTGGGGAGCTGCATTCTGTGCTTACTATTAGTGTCTGAAGCTTTGTTGATCCTGACTTTGTCTATATGTGTGGGCAGGGAAGGTTCTGTAAAAAGTCTTCTTATCCGCTATGCATTGCAGGCTCCAGGCCTACAATACTTTCTACTGACAGAGGAGTATATACAATTTTGACATCACTAAAAATCATGACAGTGACCTAAGGAAATGTCTGTATAAAAAGTCTTTTAGCAGCCACAAACAGTGACTACAGTGCCTTTTATCACTAAAGTTGATTGATTGAAAATTCAGGAAAAGTCTATCACAAAGATTCCTTTTTAACACCAGTTTCTTTGACAAACGATGTTCATTTTATAAAATAAGCTTTCCAAATAGTCTCCTTATACAATGTCTTTTCCAAACTTTTATGTTATTTGGACTTAATTTTGGTTTCTGACTTAGACAAGCATCATCCCCACTCATTCTTATTTTTTCTTGCAGAGTAAAAAAACTATTGTGAGTAATATATCCAGAGGAAGTAGATCACCCTGTCATTCCTAGTGATGGTATCACCAGGACATCATTCAGGTACTTTGGATAACACTTAGGAACATTACAGCATATTTCCATTGCACTACGTACTCTTGACCTAAACAGAGGACTTCAGTTTCTATTCAAAAGGCAGAATTTTTGAACTTCCTAAACCATTGGAACTACATATACTCACATGATATTCAAGTTTGAATGCAAAAATAATTCTTTTAATTGAATCATTTATTTGATGTACCTGATATGTTAACATTCAAAATGATAAAGAAGTCTAAAATAACTATCTTCACAAATCTGAACAACATTAGCATACAATAACTTTTTTTTTGTACATCAGTTGATTTCATCTCTCTTCATCCTTTCTGTCTTATGCTTTGTCACACAAGTGGAACAATGAGATAAATCAACCATTTATTTGCTTTATTGCATAAATCTCACAGCAATAAAATGAAATTGATAACATTAAGAAGTTTCAGTGAATTCTTGAGATGCTGTAAATTAATCATGCAAGCTGATATTATATTTCCTCAAGGGAAATATATTTTAATAGATCTTTTCCAAACATTTTCCTCCTTTAATATATTTATAAATGTTGCTACTATTCTTATTTTTTTGTAAGATGATTAAACCATTATTTTTCCCTAGTGTCGTGTGTTGCAAAATAAATCAATAAAATATCTTCATTACTTAGAAAAATATACAATAAAATCACTGGGAAATTTAAAATAAAGGTATGAATACATCTTCAGCAACAATTGATGCCTTCCTAACTTTTGTTTAAATCAAAATAGATGACACAGAAGAGGATCCATAAAAATGGAAAGCCATACTATATGTAGCATGTAATGCTATCCTGAGATAAGTTTTAAAGGAATGAAAACTGAGATAGTCAACTTGTCCTTTGCCTCTAATTGATGCTGTCCATAATATAGTATTTTAAACCATTAAAAATGTATTTCATTAATTTCAAAGCTGCTTGATTTATAATACTAGAGAGAATAGCCTAAATTCCCATTGGAAAAGTACAGATTAATGATTTTACGTGCACAGATGTAATTTAAAACAGGATTGCTACTAACTCACAAATAGCTACTGTATGAATATTGTCAGTACAAGTTCCTCTTCACTGTCATGTCTCTCTTTTGCAGAGACCTGAACTGCGAAAGTGCAGTCTCTGCTTGCTCTTGAGCTCCTCTACTAAATCTGTCCAATATCTACTGATCTGTGCAAATCATGACAATTCTGTTCTAAAGTAGTTATCACTCTCCTAGAAGTTGGAAGCAAAGCATGCACATTTTTGTACTGGTCCCCACAGTGGAAATTAACACAAACAAAAGCAGAGATCTAGGTTAAACTATGACCATGAAGATGAAAGCACCTTTCCTATCCCCAGTCTTAAACAACTTATCAAACCTGAGTAGTTTATTACAGAAATACAGGATTAAAACATCTGAAACCAGTGACAGATAAGGTAATATCCATTCCTTTAATAATCCAATAATATGTGAAGATTTTAGCTTGCTCTAAGACTATTACTTCTAGTAACCACATCTATGTGGTTCCTAACAGTCAAACCTTAAAAAAAACCTGGTGTACTATTATTATTATTATTATTATTATTATTATTATTATTATTATTATACTTTCCTTTCTGGTGAACAGCTGGCTGGCAAATCCATTGTCAGATAATCAAAGTCGCCATGAGGCTGATTCACCATCAAGTGGTTTATGTGAATCGAAATAATGTATTTTTCTGGCATGCAATAAGGCCAGCAAACTTTGTATCTGGTTTAGAGTACAAACTTAGGGTTACTTGTGTACAGTCATATGGATGGGGTGAAACCTAGAACATGTTTATGAGACAAACTGGTAACAGCATAGAAAATAACACTGAACTTTGCTACACAGGGTAAATGTTGACAATAGTACACAAATAGTAGGATTTGTATGGGATCCTGTAACAAAAACATTTTCTTTATGTTTCCATACTATAATTTGGTTCACTGTTATTGAAAGGAAATCCAATCAGTTTAAGGGCATGGTAAATGTTTTTTTGGCAGTATTTTGCCTTGTAACTGTAATTTGAAGGGACTGACACTTTGCCATCTTTAGACAAAAGAGGGTACATGTAAAATAAAACAAAAGGATGAAACAGGGTAACTGATTTCAATAGTAAAGCCAGTGCCGATCTCCTAACTCTTTTACTTACTAGGCTTTCCAGATATAGAAATAAAGGTGTGGTTTCATTATACATTACACTAGCACAGCTATATAGTTCACTCTTCCCCTTCTTTCTTGCACCACAATGCAGTTGCTTATTCATTTGTTTCAAATCTAATTATGGTGCAATCAAAGAAGGAAGTGGAACAGCTCACTGATCTGATAGAAAATGAACTCATTAAAAAAAGGGAAAAAAGACTTTCTGTCAGATCAGTGAGCTCAACTGATTTATGCACGCAATTGCTAGTTGCAAGAGACAGATATGAATTTCCAGCCAGGCCTAGAAGAACCTCCTTTTCAGAGGCAACATATAGCTGTACTGAAATAGGTGCAATCTTACAGTACGTCCTGGGAAAGATAAATACAAGGGTAATGACTGGGAGATGTAATATGCTAGAAAAACTTAGTGATAAAAAGTTGTTTATCTTGCAGATTTTACATATGCAAAATAACAACTGCTTTCTACAGAGACTTTGTACATACAGGTCTCAAAGTAGACTAATTCATCTGATCTGTAGGATTCCCAAATTGGAATTGGCCTTTCTAAGAATCATAAGCTTCAGCACAAGGTTACTATATTTGAAACAATTATCACACGATTTCAAACAATTCCATTTTCATGAGGACTAGGTTTCCCATGTTCCCAGGAACCAGCCAGCTATTTGCAGACTACCCTATACTTCACAATACAATAATTCATTAATTAAAATTAACTTGACTGTACAAATGCTACATGCCACATGTTAAGTGGTATACTTATCTCCTTTCCCCTTCTCTTTCTTTGACATATCACTTCCCACACATTTGGAATGGAAATTTTTGAGGACAAGTAATATCTCATATCATATGTGTACAACAGCTGACATAATGGCTGCTGATCATTTTAGATTATTTCTATATAAATCTACATTGATTTTCTATATTAATAGGAAAAGTAACAGCTGATACCAAGGTTCAAGAAGGTAATTTGTAATTTTAAAGAGGATTCACAAGAGTCATCCAACATCCATGAAACATGTTCCAAATAAAGTTTAATGATGAAGAGAAGAAGTATTGGCCTTCAGTCCTTTTCATTTAACAAGCTAACAATGCTTCATTTTCTTTGCCAGCACTGAGAACATTTTGATTTACAGTGGATAAAACAGGATAAAATGTTTACAACTCAAGCTGGACAATCTTTCTTCGAAGACAGATTAAGCATATCCAGCTCCTGGCTAAAGAACTTTGAATTTATTGTCTTATCAGAGGTCAAGCTTGACAGCTATTGTTCCAATGGCTCAACCTGTACTGCACTGTCCACAGCACCTGGGATGAAAGGATTAGTGAATCGCCTCTTTCCACTAAGTGGATCAATAGATAAAAGACTCTCACAGATGCCTCTGAAGTTCCCTCAGATTATGATTAATGAGTTCATGATGTTTTCCCATTGGCTCTTCAGTTCCCTCACTATAGTTTGAGCTAAGAAAAACCCATAATTTCTTTGCTCTCAAGAAGCCTAATTTCCAAGTTGTTTGATGGCTGCTACAGTTTTGCTGTTCATGAACAGCATGCTCCACTCCAGAGAATTTGTTCTGTTTACAGGACCAAGATATCTCGGTAAACACACCAGATGAATACAGGCAGCAAAAAGCAAGGGAACGTGGCTGATCAAGCATGAAAATATACATTTCTGCCCTTAAGTCAAAAAGTCATCATGTTACCTTTCAGTCCAAAAGAGGCATTTCTATTGGAAAGAACTCTTGTCATGACAAAGCAATACAGTTAAGAATGTATCCCATAGCTTTCAATGAAGTTCATTACTGCTCAAGGAATTAATATTATTAACCTGGAATATGAATGACCATTTTAATGCTTCTTTTGATTTGCTTAGCAGGAAGAACTTGGCAATATCAAACATAAGGTACTGGAAGGGATGCTTTTAAGTCTATGTAATCAGATTACTATCCATACGTGTTACCATTTGGGTGGTAGTATATGTACAGAAGGATGTACTGTCATATTACCTAAAGGTAGTAATTTTTGCCTGTTTATTGAAATATTTCACTTACACCTTCTTCCAAAAATGCAAACTGTTTTCAAAACAAACTTCAGACTAGAAGTCTTGCTGTAAAAGTTGACTTACTGAGCTTAATTACTACATAGCTAGTTTTCCTGCATTCAAGATCAACTATATATTCCTTCTATGACACAAAGCATTGTTCTTTGACAAAGACATTTTTTTCAATTCAATAGCTGCTTCAGGCTGTATAAATTTAGAAATGGTTCTATGATGCAAGATAGGATAAACTTCTGGAATGGCACATATCTTAGACTAATGCAATACATAGAGACACCGAAGAAAATAACTGAAGGGCATTTGTGTTGACACTGCCAGTTTAAGTAACCAAATCTTGTTGATCCACCAAGACTGAAAAAATCTTGAGGTTTTTTTTGTTCACTGTCAGATGTCTTCTTTTTAAATACTGTGACAATGCTGAAATCTCCATTCTTTCAGAAGCTGGCAGTTCTGAGCATGCTACGTACTGTAGTACTGAAGTGACTGAAGCAAAGCCAGACATCATATTTGTCATCATATTTCTGCATTTCCATTTTCTCCCCTGGCCCATCATTGGAACAATTCGTCCTTGTCCTTTTCAGAAAACGCTCCCTTTCCAAGTCACCTCTTAAACAGAACAAGCTGCCAAGAAGACTGAAAGGCACATACAACATGGTCATGATAGGTTGTAATGAGTGCTGTGGGTGTTAGCAATTACAATGGGTGCATTTGGTGTTCCAACTCAATGGTACTTTTCAACATGGTGTTTGTACACATGGCTACTTGCAGTCTATATTGTACATCATAAATGAGGATTTTCTGTAAGGTATACTAGGCATACTGACCAAGAAGCTATAATAGTGTTTTATTAGCATGCCTCTGGTATCATTTCATTTCTGCATCATTTCACCACTGCTTTTTCCTGCATTACATTCTGATGGCATTTTCAGGCTGAGGTGATATACTGATTTCTATGGGTTACATACATCTACCGTATACAGCATGCTACATCCCAACAGGGGCCCTCAGGTTTCTTTATGGCAATTTTAGAAGGATGTATACAGGATTTAATGTGTATATGTAGGTTTAGCATTTTAAATGTTATCGAAGTATTGTCTTTACCCCAGTCTCAAGCATTTGCAATACCCCAGCATCCTTCTAGTTCAAGGGAGGCATTTTGTTAAGTTATGTGCACACACAGAGTGCGTGCTATAATCATGTTGGGAATTACAGAAGTGCTGCCTTCCACATTTCCCGTATCTAATACAAAAAGACCTTTCACTGTTCTGATGGTATGATCCCCACCTGGGCACCCGCTGGAGGAGGTGTTCTCTGGGACCACCTATGCCTGGTCAGATTGTGAATCAGTGGCTCTCAAGGAGTACCTCAAAAACAATCTGGTATATGGGTTCATCTACCTCTCCAACTCCCCTGCAAAGGCTTCCATGTGTTTTCTCATAAGGAAGCAGGTGAGTCTCTGCCCCTGCATGGATTACAGGAGGCGGAAAGACATCAGAGTGAAGAAACAGCACCCCCTGCCTCTCTCTTATCCTGGTGTGCTCTGAACATCTGCAGTGGCCTCCCTAGTTCACTATGCTGGATCTACAAGGTGCCACTACGAGGATCCTGTGATGCCAGTCTCTGCAACGCTCGAGCCACATTCTGGTATTCTGTAAATGCTGTCCTGAGGGACTTGCTTCATAGCTATGCTGTGGCATACTTGGATGACATCCTGGTATTCTGCACCTCTCGAGAGGTATGCACTGACAGCATCCAGGATGTTTCCAATCACTTGCAACAGTGCTGACTCTGTGCCAAACTGAAGAAATGCTCCTTCCACCAACAGAGGGTGGAGATCCTGGGGTAACTGTGGGCAACATTGCCTTGCACATAGACATCACAATTTGGCAGCCCCATTCTAACATGGGGGTAATGGTTTTCAGGATTTACCAGGCTCTAAGGATAGTTCATGAAGGGGATTTCTGGTATTGTGGCTGGCATAACAGCATTCACTCAAAAGGGGGCTTGATTTTCATCGGTGCCTGAAGCACAAGCAGCTTTTGAGACAGTAAAATGGGTATTCACTGTAGGTTTTATCCTAACCATGGCCTTTTACTTTAGAAACAGATGCTCTAACCTGTACCTTTTTCTCTGGGTACGTCACCCCACTGAGAGGAATTATCCCTGAGATAATGAGCTCCTGGCAATCAA
Source organism: Gavia stellata (assembly GCF_030936135.1). NCBI lineage: Eukaryota > Metazoa > Chordata > Aves > Gaviiformes > Gaviidae > Gavia > Gavia stellata. The sequence continues at coordinate 19,492,067 of NC_082597.1, read as the reverse complement.
AGCTGCCTTTGAGGAATGGCAGCACACCTGTGACGGAAGGACTCAAAGTGGTGATAACCAACCACCACAGGCTGGAACAGTATCGAAGGATGAAGTGCCTCTCTCCCCACTTTGCCTGCTGAGCCCTCTTCTTTTTGTGCTTCCCCTTCACTTTCCTTTGGCATCTAGGAAGCAGAATGTCAAGGCAGATGTCTTGTCATAGAAAAAGAACCCAGACTTGGATGCACTCATACATGTACCTCATCCTCTTTTTCTCCGAGTCACTTTACTGCAGCGATGGCAGAGGGTGAGCTCATGGCAGAGGTTCACCAGGCCACTGCAAACGACCTGCTTCTGGCCCAGCATTGTGATGGCATGGCTTCCAGCCTATAAGAACAGGATGGCTGCCTGTAAGCGGGCAGGCAGGTAACATCCTGCAGGGACTGCTGCAAACGTGGCTCCTCCACTGGTGCCACAGTGCATCTGAAGCAGGAAATGAGCTTCAGCACTTGAATACTCAGTCCTGCAGGTAATGCATGGTACAGACATGGGTGGCTGATTATGTTTGGGTCTGTGACATCTGTACTTGCACCAAAAGGCCTCTGCAAAGACCACAGGGTATCTTACAGCCACAGTAAGAAAGGGGGGCTGCAGTGCCTTGGTGTTATCTTAAGATCTTTCTCTCTCTAATCAAGCTATAAACACCTGTATTGTTCCTTTAGCTATCATTGGATCAAGTGGGTAGGAAAGATGGATCAACATTTCCATCTCTCTCTCTCTCTCTCTCTCTCTCCCCACCCCGGATCATGGGTGCAAAGGAGAAGGAAAGACCTTTCATTTTCATGCTCCAGGTCTTGGGTTAGAAAAGGGAGGCCCTGCCGTTCGCATTGGCCCTTTCAGTAAAGTGCTGTTATACAGAGAAAGGACAGTTACCACAGAGTCTTTTACAGATTTCCTCCAGCTGTGCTGGTCTCTGGCTGAAGATCTCCTTCTTACTTTTCCACTGCAGGTTTAATTGTTGAAATTTTATTATCTCTCACCACTATTTCAGTGCGCATGAGGTATGCATAAAGGAAGAGTTGTCAAAATGTCTGTTGCATAAATGCCTGGCACTCACACTCTGCCGGACAGTTTCGTCTCTCCCTTACATGTGAGATACCCTGTTCAAAACAAAATTTTAAACAGTATTTTATTTGCATAATCGATATATCTCTACCAAATTATGATTTTGAGATTATTCAGCATCAAATTTCTCATTTCCTCCAACAATTAAACAGTCAATGTGTTTTCCATGGGATCTTCTTTACTTTTTCTTGATCTCATGACATAATGTAAGAGAGAAATCTTTGTGCAACATGGTTTTTATCAAAGCTTCATCATTACCGATACAAGGTATTTTAACAATCTTTAGTCTCCATAATAAACCTTTACCGCCTAACTCTTTTCTTGACTTGCTTACACCCATCATTCATTCTGTATTGCTCTTTCCGGCTTGGTCAGACTATTTTTCTAATTTGAAAATGCAAGCTGCCTAGCACATACTCCATTTATTCCTAGTCTTAGTCCACAACTTGCAAAAACTCTCGGCAAACTGTTAATACAGAAAAACTGTTAATTGTAGAAGAAGTTTTCTGGTGAATTTTCTTTGGATCAGGCTGTGATGTTTTCGAGCTTTGCACATTGGAACATCTCTTAAGAAAACATTAACCATTCTGACTGGACTATCATTTCTTTGAAAAGGTCGTATACACTTAAAGTAACAGCAAAGTCCTCATAGTTGCACACAGACGGTGTAAAGACACAATGTGAAAACAACATTGTGGAAGAAATAAACTGGAAGTGAATATGTAAAATAATGCAAATTTTAATAGCACCAGCTTTCTGTAATACAAACTGTGAGGTGCTATTAGCAAAATGAGCAAGATAAAAAGAACAGTGATCTCATAAACACTGAGAAAAGTAGGAGAGTAGGTAAACAAAGTACTAAGAAAAGAGCATAGCCTTTTTTTGAAAGCTCAGGTCATGATTTGTCTAGGAATATTGGTACCGAATACTGGACAATGCTGTGGTTGTGCCTAGTCATGTGGAAATTTGATTACTGCAATGACCAGTTATGATTTCTGCCTTGCTGGCTTGACAGTGTCAGCTGTAGAGGTCCATTTATACAGGACTAAGATTTTGACCACACAGCTTTGTTGCTGTTGTTCTTACACTGCTCCACGGCAACCTCCTGAGCTTTGGCTCTGCAGCGTTTTGTACTGTAACATTTCAGACTGACATTTCTTGTAAGGCACCTGATTCCCTGCTCCTGCAGACAGTACACCTGAGCTTTCTCCATGGGCAGAGTCCTTCATGGTGCTGTTTCCCTCTATCAGCCCTTGCTGTTTTACCAATTGCTTCTCATTATGACCTTCTGACAGCTGGTAGGATGCTAGGGATACCAGTCACTCCCAGCTGAACCACCACCAGACCTTATTCCCAACTCACAGGATATCAGGTGAAATTGGAAAAAGGATTTATACTTCTCTGAATGCAAGAACTGTAATTTCACTCAGTCCTTAAAAGGTCCTTGCAGGCTTGGAAAGCTCTAAGCCCTTCGTTTCCCATATGTATCCACATAATATCAAGATACCTTCTGGCATGCGAGAATAATTTTCAACTTTTATAGCAGTGGATTTATTAGATATACATAGGAAGAAAGATATTTGGCATGCATTGTCTGTAGCCATTTCATATAGAGCTCTCCTGGATTCTAATGTATAAATACATACCACCTTGCAAGTTACACAGCCCTACTGTGTATTTAGGTTTGGGAGTCAGTTTCAATGTAGACTTTGAGCTCTGGGTCAGAGAACTTGCTTTAAGTACCATCTGTATCTCAGCGATCTCCAGACACAGAATAGGACATTTTTCCTTCTTTCTCCAAGGATTGAATGACCTTCAGCCTGACAGTCATTCAAGTGATTCTTTTAGTGTTTTAAAGTTAAATGCAAAACATTTCCCAGAATTATTTCCCACTTGATACTATACACATGGCTACATCTGTTATTCTTTCCTCTTATTGCCCCCTGGTACTTGAAGGACAGATGATAAATCTGGGCTAGATTGTATCTGGCTTTGCATGGGCTTGCAGTGAATCAGACAAAAGGGTACAAGGAGCTCTTCCTGCTTCCTTGAGCATCCAGGCAAGGGGAAGACAAAAGAGACAATCTCAGCCCTGATTTAGTAGAGCTCTGAATGTGCACAATTGGTGTATTTAATATTTATAGAAGCATTGAGTGCCAAAAAAGGAACTAAAGCCATGGTCTTCCGATTGGGTCAGCAGTGGAGTTAGGTGACTTTTTTTTAATAAACTTCACTCAGAAATACAATCCAGAAGAGATTAAAAATACTAGGAAATGTAGTTTGAATTTCTTGACTAGCTTTACGCTGCACTTCAAAACCAAAACAAAACCAAAAACCCAAGTAAAACATTTCCCCGCCCCCTCAAAAAAAAGGATGCGATGACAATAAAAATAAATATTCTGCTTCAGTCTTGATTTTTTTCAATTGGATCAACACATAAAAAAACCCAAAACTGTTTTTACACAGTATAGGCAATGAGAAAGGCCAACGCTCAAGGAACACAAATTGTACCCTTTAAACAGAGCAAAGTAATACAGAACTGTAAGGGTCCATCAGACCCCTGAATATATTAATTTCATCCCTTTCATACACAGATCTCACCAATTACACTATACATTAAAATTGGTTATACTGTCTTAGCTTACTTCTCCTATTAAGAGGCTATTCCAAAGCCTACTTCCATTGACAATCAGAAATCTTTTAATTTTAAGATCACAGTTGTCTGTGGCTGCTATAATCCAATAGCTCTTGTACCAGTATTGTCCTTAAAACAGTTCATTCTCTTTGGTGTTTACTTTCTTGTCTATGCCTAATGTGCAACCATATACTCTCATCGGCTTCAGTTCTCTAGACTGAGCCACAAGGCCCGTTTTTTTCAAAAAAGAAAAAAATGAGCTTATTTTACAAAAAGGTTTTCTTCTGATTATTATGGTAACCCCTTTTTTTAATATTCCAGTTTGAAATAACCTTGAATAGTGTGTACAACTAACAATAGCATTCTAGATGAAGTTTCATTTGTATCTTGTGCAATGGCATTAGTGCTCCTTTTTAACTCCAGGATGTGGTTCTCCTGGTGCTTCCAAGGGTAAGTAACATTTACCTTATTACAGCAATTCACATTTGTTGGAAGGTCTGATGCAGAAGAGATAGAATTAATAACAAAAAAAGCATATGAACAGAATATAGTTCTGAGGAGTTGGAGGAAACTGTTGTAAGAGAATTATTAACTTTGGGTTAAAGGATAAAACAAAAGACAAGTGTTGTTGCTAAGGCTCTGGGTCAGATAAGCTAGATTAAAATAATATTTGTTTTAGCCTTGGGAGAAGAAAAGTAGCAAATTGGGAAATAAGAGTTATTATTACAGTTAGAAGTAGATAAATATAAATAAGATTAGCTAAGTAGTTTAAACCAAATAACCAAGGATGGAAACAGTCCTGCATTACGACTATGAGGTTATAATTGAAGGCAGAGGTTAGGCATTTTTAAGTTCTTTGCTTACTGTCTCCCAATAAGCTGTTGGACTGAAAAGCCACCAGTGTTTCTAATAAGGATGTAGTGTCCACTATCCAATTTAACTTCACTTCTCAAATAGAACAATTTGAACAAATAAAGCTTTCTATTTCGGACACTGAAACTTAGAGCCATACTATTATTACTGTTCAACATCGCTCGTACTGAAAACATAACCAAATTATTTTAATTTGAGGGCAACAGTTGTACTCCTTTTAATGTCCTTAGCAATCTTTTTTTCCCTTTCCTTCTTTAATTTTGATTTTGCATGGTCAATAAGCACATTGTCAAGTCTAATGCCCCATAAAAGTTTCATTTCAGTTTGACTTCTGGAAATTCTCATTTTATTCTACAAGATGTAAGGTTTCACATCCTTTGCAGTTTAATCCTAATGTCTCATTTGTATTGGTTATTTATCCAGTTTTGAGCTTTTCTGCATTGTTTTCTAGCTCTCTGCTTGGGATATATGTTCAAGGACATTTTCAGACATGCAAGACAAAGGAATTCCAGGCCTCTTTCACATTCAAGTGAAATGTTTATCTGAGCTCTGTTGCCTATATGAGTAACTAATTACTTTTGTCTACCTTAGCTTGCCTATTCAAAACTGATACCCTTCATTACAGAGCTCTATTTACTTTTCCATTTAATTAAAACTCAATTACCTTATGATCATGCAATCCAAGTCTATTTTCTGCAACTGACATTTTGTATAATGTCCTCACACTTAAAAAAGCCAAGTTTAAAAGCAAATCATCTTTGTTGGTTCATTGGTGAAGGAACCTGATCACATTCAGAAGGAGCTCATTCTTTATGAGTAGCTTTTGGTCAGAAGCTCTAGCCAGGAAATTAAACAACTGCTGCACAGGATTTTCCCAGGGTACACACTAGCAAGAGTTTGCATTTTCAATGTTAAGAGTGTGGTGGCATAAAACACTTTCATGACAGGTAAGCTTCTTTGACGCATCCACTTCACTGACTGAGAGCCAAGGTTCTTGAATGCTCCAGGGCAATTACCCTGGAGTCTCCCGGGATGCTCGGAGAAGTATCAGTGGGGCTCTGCCTACAGTCTTCCCTTACAACCAGGCGCAGTTTCATTTGTGTTATACTTTGCTTCTTTAGTTTTCCACACTGCAAAGCAAGAATGTTCTCCCTATTGCTTTTATCTTTTCTTTTTTCTTTTTCTCTCTCAGACAATGAAAACCCATATTCTGGCATAAACTATAAAATATAAGCCTGAGTTTTAAATAATAGAGACTATGGACATAATCGGCTAACATATATGCTTTATCAGCTTTTTACTAGCCATGCTGTAACAAAGTAATTTCAAAGCTGTTTTCTTTTCAATTCACTGAAAGCAGGGAATGAAGCAGGGTACTGAATAAAAGACAGGTATGTGAGATGCAGAAAGAGTGGCAGTAATACAGTTGTCTTACTTATTTTCATACTAGGCTTACACAAAGGAGGGCCTCTAGAATTAATATAACAAATGTTATGCTCTTTTGCATTGCTCTGTAATCTAAAAGGAAAATTTCTGTGTGATGCTCTTTCTCTGAGGGCTTTGGGTTTTCAGCGATGTAATTTTTTTTTTTTTGAAACCATGACTTTCTTTTCAAAACATTCAGTCAGACTCAGGGAAGATGCCATTATTGTCCCATGGACTGTATGGCTTCACATATTGGTACTGAATGAAAGACTCAACACATTTCATCAGTATGAGCGCACGCCAGTACTTTTTAGCACAACATTGGGAGGTTATACCACAACATTTGTAGAGGATACTAGCAGAACACTACTAATGTTAAGAAGTATTCAAAACAGATTAAGGTCACATAGCCAAAGACTACCTTTTGCACAGAGAGTGGTACCCCTTTCACTATCATGGATGCCTCCATCCTGATCGGAAAAAAGCGTTTAAGCACATACTCAGTTTTCTGCCAACGTGCATGTTGCCAGCCTGAAAGCAGGGCAGTGAATCACATTATCCAAAATTAATTGGAGGTGACTGTTCTTTGGGGGAATTGTTTCAATATTACTCTATTTCTTTTCACCCCTTGTGGGGTCCTGATTTACACTTGTGTAATTCCACTGTAGCACTCAGCCTCTGTAATGAGACTGCAGCATGAGTAAAAACACTTACAAGCAGATTTTTATCTTCCTGTAAATTAGCAATTCTGCAAGAATGTCAAATGGTCCTGCTAAACACATTGAGCTGGCCATGTTTGAAATTAACTTTCTAGTCATTGCTCTAGCCCACGTGGCACTTGACAAGTGCTACAACACTCAGGAAAGACCATGTTAATTATCATATGACTATTATTTATATCTCTATTTCTTGAAACACTATTCAGTCATTAAAGATAGTGAAAAATGGCACTATCCAGAATGAATGAGATGAATATTCATAACACAGCTAATTGTCACTGACATCTCAAATTTCATTATAATTTCTGTTTTGCTTAGCACTTTCTCATACTTGCAATAAACCCATCACTATGCTACTTAATTACTGACTATAACAGAAGTTATATATACACAATAGGAGTCTACATTTCATAATCAGCTATATAGTTAGGATGTTTAGAGAAATGTTTCTTATATAGGTATAGATGTATGTAGCATATATAGATATATGTAGCATAACAGATCTTAACATGCTTAACAGAATCTCCCACTTTTTTAACAAGCATTGCATGTTTTAATTCACAGCAAATCTAATAATTCAAGAATTTCTAAACTTGTTAGTAGAACTAAAGTAAACTTTTCCCTTCTACTGGGATATTATAATAGGCTTTATTTCTTTACTCTATGCATTTCATCATTCCTTTGAAAGTGCAAGTAGGAAAATGCAACTAAACAAAAAGGGTTGCAAATGAGCCATTCTAATGTTTATCAAGACCATTATTTTTCTTGCAGGTTTGTTAAGCTCTTAAATATGTATTAGTATCAAGCTAATTTAAGCCCATGCTTTTTGTGTAGTATCACCTACTTCACATACACATAGACAATAAGGGAGCTTAATTTAAAAATGGCTACAGTTACCATGCTGGCTATAAAAAGCCAAAGGGAGATTATTTTAGCTTTAAAAATTGACTTGAGGAAAATTAACACTGAACAAGCATATTAAATACTAACTGCTTCAAACCATTCGGATTATTGCTGCTGCTAAATGAAACAGCTATCTAATTTAAAATATTTCTGAGACTTTGAAGAGTACTTCTCTTACAAATACCTTTACAAACACTATTGTTTGAAGTGCATTAAAAAAGGAGCTGTTTATTGGCAGCTGTTTAAAGCTAACAGTTTTGTACAGGACACTGTGATGAGGGAGTCTGTCACAGACAGTCATTTGGGGAGGAGAAATTAGGATGGTTTGATCATGATGTACTTACCGGAGTTCCTGGGACTGTGGGTTGATGGATCTTCCTTTCTGTAAATGGGAAGAAGTTGACCCCTAACTAGAGCATGGTCAAGCCATACTGAACGGCAGGCCTAGCTGCAGAATGCTCACTGGTTTCTGCTTGTAATAAATGTCAGCCTCTGAAGCTGTTATTTACAAGCTTTCTCTGTGCTAGCCCTGAGATTCCCAAGGCATTGTCGGTTGCAGCATTATGCACAAGTTCTTTTAATCAGAGCAACCAAGGTGACAGAGACTGAACCTGACACGTCACAACCCCATTACTACTTTATAGTGACTGATATTCTTTTTGTTTAATGGATAGTTTTAAAAAATATAAACAATTTTAATTTTCCTATGAAAATGTTTGTGTATCTATAAAAAATAGCTTCTCTCAAGTTCTTTTAGGTGTGCTATCATTCTTTCTTTTTCTTTTCTGATGCAGAAGATTCACAGACGTATATAAGCAGGAATGACAAAAAAGCTAAATGTATGAGAAAGTTTTAGCATGCATTTTCATTCTCTAAAAAGGGTAACAGGCAATATTTGAAAAAGTCTTTAAAGGGAAAAATCAGTGCAGACACTCAGTTTAAAACTGATGCTGTCTGTGTGGCTCTTAAAGAAGCCATCCATGATTATTCCAACTTAGATAAATAGTGAATGGAAAAAAACCCCAACAAATAACTATATGAGAAGCACATCATACAAAGACTCTTTCTTGACGAAGAATTGTCTGGTGACATTCACAGGCCTAGTTAGCTGCCCCCCTCCTAAGAGGGACTAACAGCTAATGACAGTCTGTCAGAGAAGTTCTGCTGGAGGTCATATTATTTGATACTTGCAACATTTAAAACAGGAATGTAGGAAAAAAGCTGTTAATACTGGGACAAGAATGAGTGAAGTGGAAAACCACACAAACTTCAGCAGAATTAATTTGTTAATCTTCATCTCTGCCTACAATCACCAGTATTTTGTTTACCCCAAGAAGTAGATAGCTGTCTGATGCATCCTTACTCCGAGCCACAGGAAGTCTGTTTAAGCATGTTAAATATAAAGACATATTTTAAGTGAATTGAAGAATACATGTGTGAGCATGTGTTTAAGTGACATTTTACACAAGATCTTAAACAAGTGTTTCCATGGACTGAGTCCTTGATCATCAGTTACTCAGCTGGGACAGGACAGCTACACTGTGGGAGTGAAGAAGTGTATGAAACAGGGCATAAGATTCAATGAATGGCTAAAGTACTGCCAAAGATGCTGGAGTGACTGTTAATGGTCTGGATCCTCCAGGTAGATCAAAGGCAAAAAAAGCAGACAAGATATCTTGGAAATTCAACTGAACCATGAAAATTAGAAAATGTTCTCAAGTGAGAACAATCAGATTCTGTAGCACCATGCATTCACTGTGTTTTTTTCTAATCTTTGTGATTTGGAGATAACTTTTCAAATGTGATCTAGTAGTAAACTGGTGTTGTGTTTTCTTCTTCAGTTTGCAGTCAGGGAGGTCTAGGAGGAATGCAAAGATATGTTTTAGAGCTTTTAAAAAACACATGAATTTTAATGAGTACCCCTATATTTCCCTTTGGTGTGGTTGATACTGATTTTCTGATTACAGCAAATGTTGAGTGAAGTTCTTTAGGGCTCCAAACTGACAGTACTGATCTCATTACAGGAAGAAGAAATCAGCTGTCAGAAAAGAAATGGACAAATAAATAAATATACTGGCAGAAGTCAGAGAAAATAATTTTGCAATAGTGCTATTGGAATTGCTGCAAAAAGCATGGCTTTAATCTATCAGAGAAACCCATTCAATGTGAAGACAAGATTTTGACAAGAACAAAGAGGAGACAATGTGAGAGCAATTATATACCAGATTATACTATTAAACTGGCACAGCTGTCACATTTGATGTCACCTGTAGAGTGCAATTAAGAAACACAAGGTAGCAAAAGACCATTAATTGCAAGTTATGATCAAGGAAAAGAAAGACAACAAAAAGTAAACCAGGTGGTAAACCCTTCTCCTTTAAACGTCCCTTGTTTTACTCAGTACCTACTGGGTATTTTAGTTCAGAGAGCAAAATATCACCTCATCTGGTGATGAGATTCCTCTCATTCAGCTGTAGACATTGAGGTGAATGAGATTTGACTCACAGATTGAGACACCAAATTGAAGTATCTGCATGTGAATTAGATAGCCAAGACCCCAGTCTAGTCAGTAAAATACTGGAGTTTCAGTCAGCTGTCTAAACACAGATGTCTATTGCCTTTCCATTTAAAATGCCTTCTTAGGGTATCTGAGACAACCTCATGGGACTGGCAGATATGACAGAGGACTTCAGGGACACTCTTCTGAAGAAGAGTCTGGAGGCTAGGCAGGTATACCTGAGGCATCTCAGGTCTATGCACGGACAACTGAAGTGAAGCCTTAGTCCATTTGATCTATGGATCCAGAGAGCTATTCAACCCCCTCCAAAGTGGACATCTACAGCAGATCAGCTGAACTGCTCCCTACATGCCCGTGCGCAGGACCAGGATGAAATCAGCATTATGAATTTAATGGTGCATATCTTTCTTCTCTGCATACATACTAAGTGTTTGGTCAAAGGTTCTTCCGCAGTGCACGTGTTCTACAAACGAGCCAAGCCTTGGATTCATTGTTAACCAACTGAACTTCCACAGCAGTAAATTTTACAATCTAGCAGGTAAATCACTGGAGAGAAAGAGGATTATCGTCTTGTCTTATGAAGCCATTTCATTTGGAATACTGTGTTCAAATAAAGGAACTTCTTTCTCAGAAACAGATTGGCAAAATGGAAGGAGTTCTTCAAAGAACAAAAGAGATTAGGAATAAATGCTTAGATGTTTACTTCTTAAATCACTTAAATATTCCAAAGAACTCAGTGCTCTAACTACTAAGGACAGGTGATGAAAAGGAGGAATAGTATCAGCTTGCAATAGTAGAAGTCCCAAGAAAAGAAGGGAATTATGGTATACAGTACTCTGGGATGTAATTAGAAGCCAGAGTGTGAAAACAAAGACAAGAAATATAAAGAGAAACTTCCCAGTCAGTGACACTTTTCTAGTTATTCAGTAACCTCTGAAATGTAGAAATCCCACACCATGGGATACTGAAATCCAAGCTTGATTTAGTAATAGAAAATGTACTTTAGAAGAGTGTCCTATAACAACAGGGAGATGGATGGGATAAACTGAAAAGCTCATCTGTTAGCAACAGCTATGAATTTTTCCACACACTATTAGTTGTCAGATATTTTGTCAGAAAAGCAACTATCCTGATAAAGAAACAAGATTTGTCAAGAGAATACCAAATAACTCTTACTCAGAACTCACACTGGTAGGCCCTTAGCAGCATTGCCTTAAATCATATCTATCCTCCAATACTTCTGTTTAGCAGATGCTCATTGGCTAGTACGTATTTTGGATCGGCTTTAAAGTAAAAGATTAAAGGCATTGAGTATTGATAACTAAATTAAAAGGGCTGGCTGCCAATAGCTATAACAGTAAGTAATGAATAAAGAGCATTGCCTGCTCTGTGTCCTCTTGACCATGCAGAACAATCATTAAGAATTAAATGCTGTGATTCAGTCCCCCTCCTCCCTTTTCCCCAAGAGGCAATGCCTCACACACCACCAAGTACGCAGTACTCCGGGAACAAAGCCAAAAGTAGCAACTCGTTCTCTGAATGAGAACAGCTCAAAAATAGGTCTTACCCAGGAAGGAGCGGTGGGGGGAGGGGAATGACAATGTTTCCTACTATTGCTTGTAATGCACTTTTTTGTAGTGGAATGAAATTTGTATTAACACATATTTTACGGTCTTTCTTAAATGAAGTTCAGGATTTTGGCTGAGAGGCTACATTAAAAATATGTAATAAAATGATGCTGTTTCCTTTACTCTCAACATATTCTTTCACTTTTGCAATCACATACATAATGTAGATAGAGTGACTTTTGTATAGGCAGGTCAGATAAGTCACAGAAATTGATGGTGTGTGAAGTTTTGAAGGAAATACCTTCCACCATTCCACATCCCTCCTTCTCTTTTCCCCACCAATCTCTGCTCCTGGCATATATGAAAAAAACCAGTTGCATGATAGATACGACATATCAGCTTTATACACATAGGCTGGCCTATATGTGTATATATACACATAGACTTGCATTAACCCTTGTGGTTAACCTGAAGAGCTATAGTGGTAATTTAAAGAAACTGTTCTACAGAAAACTAAAATGCAACTAAAAATATAGCTGAGAAACAGAGACCCTGATGTTGGTCTAAGTTTGCTGTCTTAGACTGGTTATACTAAAATAAGGACACTGACTTAATTGTAATTGAAAGTAGGAATAAACTACAACAAAGATTATGTAATGCTTGCATCTCTTTTTAAGTTACTTGATTTATCCTCAGTAGAATGCAACACAACTTTTGAATGACTCTCTCAATTACATTTTCAAAGGGTTTCTCTCTCTTTTGCTTACAATCACCTGCTGAATGCTTTAAAATAGATGTTAATTTCCATTTGGAAAACATCTGGGGTTTTTTTCTATATGCTTTCACTTCTAATGATGCTCAACATTAACGTCACTTTCCTATTTACTCTGTTTGCATATTGACCTTCATGTCTGCACAACACTGGTGCTGGATGCGGTTAGTTAGAATTAGTTCCCTCTGTTTGATGTGTAGCAACAGAGCATAAAATGGGGGTGATATCTGAATTCTCCAAAAACAGTGGTTATTTTTTACTTGGTTTTAGATGTTACGTCTCCGTTGATGACTACAAAGTAGAATTGGCTAAACACAAGTGGTATTGAATTCAGTGGGGTTATACTGATGATTCATTTAATCAGGTATGTTCAGCATAAAGAAAACATTAAATACTCTCCAGGCTGTGGCTGGCCACACATGGGTGTACAGATGACAGAAAAAGCCACTCATGCAGGTGAGAGCCACAGGAATACTGGGGAGGGCAGTCGAGGTTAGCAGAACCGAGCTGAGCAGCAATAAACAAACTTTGAACCGTTTCAAACTGTGGCTGAGCTCCTCCTCCAGCATCCCCTCTCCAGAGGTCTGGCACCCTCTGAAAAGGCTTCAGTATGTGACGGATGAATCAGAGAGTATTCCTTGAGGGAATTCCACTGTTGCACGGCTCCTCTTTGTCTCTTGTTCCCTCTAGTGTAACACAGTGCATGCAGTTACCACATTCATATATTCAAACCCTGGATTTGCACACAAATACAGATGTTTGCATCTCCATAATGAATACACCTACGTTTTTTAGGGTATGCTTACAATGATACTAGCCTTTAATGTCTAATTAAATTAGGAGGATGTACATTATGACTTTATGTAAACTTCATGGAACAATTCTCAGCTCAACAGTCTGCCTATTTTAACCAATGCCTTTCAGTTGTTCCAAGCTGGGGTTTTTTGCTGTTTGGGTGTTTTTTTAATACTCTACATACTGAAATAGGGCATAGCTTACATATTTGTTAGCATGAAAAAAGTATTAGAGTAGGTATACGATAGATTATTAAATACAGTGAAGATCTGAATGTTTTTCTTGACAGAATAGAGTTTTCTTGATATCTGACTTAAATACCTTGGAACAAACTGGACACTGAGCTCACACTGCAGTCACCAGAGGAAAAAAAAACCACCTCCAGAGAGCAATCTATCTTATTTTCAGATAAGCATCTGAGATGGGCCAGCACATTGCTAAGTGCTCATTTCTCTGTGTAAATTACAGGCAGAGGCTAGGGTGGATATCTCAGACTTGTGCATCTACATTTTTGATGTCTGTGGTTAGAGAAATCAGCACAAACCCAAATGTTCAATGCCAGTTAAACAATGTACCCCTCTGCTCCTCCTCCTCCCTTTTTACACACACTTCATCACAGAATCGCAGAGTGATTGAAGTTGGTGTGGACATCTGGAAATCCTTTAATCCACCACCTCTGTGCAGAACAGCGTTAGATAGAGCAGGTTGTCCACGGCTGTGTTCAGCTGGGTTGTGAATATCTTGAAGGATGGAGACTCCACAACCCCACTGTGTTTGACCACTCTCAAAGTAAAAAACATGAAACTCACTTGTAATTAAAGTACAGATTCTCTTACAAAACTGTATGAATTCTGGGGTCTTTTCCAAAAATTGAAGAATAAAGATATAGCTATGTTAGTGAAAAGAACAACTGGACTAAGTGGAAATTTATATGCAAAAGAAAAAAAGAACGAACTATTCTTACACCCAATAGGTCCTGTAAATACTTATCTCTAAAGTGAGAAATCCTGCACTACTCATGAAAAGAACTACTGTTTCAAGGTAGGATTTTATGATGGAATCCTATTACGTTAGACTCCTCCTGGAGCTCTTGTTCCCAAAAACTTTGTCATGAGAGTAATTGTTACACAGATTGTTCCATTAGGCCAGGTTCTGAAATTCTCATCCATTTTTCCATCTACTCAGCCAGTGGCCTTCAATAACCCTTTCAAAATATGACAGCGTTCCCCCTCTGGCATGCCCTCTCCAGAGGTGTGACTCCCTTTGAAAAGAGGTCAGCTTGTGCAATATACACTATACAATGCCAAAAGCAAACTGTTGAAATAGACCAATCATTGTAAGTCATGCATGCTTTCCTCCACCTTTTTGTCACCTTCTCATCTTAATTTTTTAAGGCTGCTGGGAACCAAACTGGCCCCTGGCATAAGTAAGGCATTTTTAGGAGTCACTTTGCTGTGCTTAATTATCGCAGTGATGCAGAAGGGCTGTGCATTTGTTTTAGTATTTTTACTGTCCTTGGCAGAATATTATTGAAGGACAAAGTAGACAATGTAATAAATGTCACAGCGTATTACAGAATTTGTATAAGGCCTTAAATCTTTTCTGGAAGCAACTTAAAAAAAGGTCTTTACACTTAAAAATGTAAATCTCTAAGGAAAAAAAACCCAAACCCACAAAACCCTAACTAGAAGAAAAGGACAGTGTTTGAGGATCTTACTGGATATTAAACAATATTCCTGCTAAAACATATCCTGCAATCTCACATTAAAAAAAAACAAAAACAAAACAAAAAAACCCACCCAAATCCACCAAAACCACACACAAAAATCCCTGGTTTACATTCCAACTTAAAAAGATCTTAGGCACATAAGACCTGAGTTATACAGGTATTTCAAAAAGCTCCTCAACTTGCTCCTTAATTTCAAGACACTGCAATTCTTTTTAAAAATTAACATTTTCACTAAATGACATTCTCCTATGGTACATTCTTGCTTCTTTCATACGTGTGAACTGTACCTGATTTTCCTTACAATCCTGTCCTCAAGCAATCCATGTAAGCACTTGCCTGTCACTGTTTCCTCCTGAACAGCACTGATCAGTTAAATGCATTTTTACATTACTTGTTTCCTTTTTATTTTTTAAATTATAGGAATATAATTTGGTGCCACAGAGAAAGGCTGTTGACATCTACTATTGCTTCATTCCTTTGATGAGAAAGCACAGGACAGTACATCATTTTACTTGATCCAAAATGGATTGGTAGGACCAATCTAGCATCAGATTAGGGTTTACACTTTTATTGCTGATTATTAAGTATACTAGGGCATGACAGCCAGTTGCGTCCCGAGGCTGCCCATCTAGCACCCACGCCCACAGCAGATGCAATGACCTGGGCAGTAGATGCTGCTGTTACTTCACAATAGCATCTCTTTCCAACATCCCTCTCTCTTTGTTTGGACTAGATATTGAAGCATCAATAACAAAACACCTTTGACTTGTACCTGGAAACCTAGAGATTTCTATAAGGGCTGTCTTTCCCCCCAGTTAACAAAGCTTTTCTTCAGCAGTCTATCTCAGAACTACTTCTCTGCTGTGAGCTTTCCTTCTCTAAACCAAAGCTGCTACTGAAACATGCAAAGATTGTAAGAATGTGAACAGCAAGGTTTGATTAACTTTTATTTCTAACCTTCTAATTGGTTTCTGCCATAATCATCCATATAGATTACCTATATCTAACTAATTCTAGTGCAGGTTTCCATCAGACTGCCTGTTAACAAGTAATCGTTTAAATGGATAACTCCAGTATAAAATTTACACTTCTGTATGAACTGCTTTTAGCTATTATTCTTGAAAAGAACATTTACGATTATAATCTCAGAGAGAGAATAAAAAATTGCTCTGTGTTTTCAGTCTTTATTTTCTGCATCCAACAGCCTTCATCATTGTTCTGTTACCCCAGTGTCTTCAGTTTAAATCAGACCATGATTTGGTTTATTTAAGTCCATAAGAAAGGACAATATAACAATACATAGGAAAGTCTAAGTGAATTAACAGCATTTTTCTCTTGGCACTACTACTGTTAAGGTTTCACCAAATTTCTCTTTGCTACTCTACCAGAAAAGCAGAACGCCTGCTTTGCCATCAGCACAGTTTATTCTTAGTGAGGGCCAAAGAATCATGTCCTGTTTTAAACACAAAGTCAAGGAAATGTTTCAGTTTATTTGAAAATATGTCGTAAGTGAGAAACTGCAGGAGATTTTGGTCTTCTTTAAAGTTATTGACATTTTATCTCTGGTTCTTCACAAAGTTGGATGTTAGTTCATCCCTGTGCTCATCAGCATTAGAATCACTGATGACAGTGAAATGCAGTTAAACTTTCTAAGATCTTGATATTGATCTAATTAAATAAACCCCTCTTTTCAGATTTATTTTTATTAGTTTTCTTACTAAGAAATAAAAAAAGTGCAGGAACTACACAACTCTCATGCCATTTTTTACTAAGGCTGTCAATTCTGGGGACATGTTCTCCTTCTCCATCAAACTATGTCATTCAGGAATGTCATATTTATCCCGTGCACTGTTTGCCTATGCAGACTCTGTGCATTGTAGACTAAATATACACATGCTCCATACATACTCTTTTTTCACCTAAGATTTTTTGGAAGGAATGTGGGTGCCTTCTACATGATATATTCTATTTTAACTAAAGTTAGACTTTACCTTACCTATACTATATTTCTATCCTCAGATAGTCACACTCTGGCTCTATTTACGGCCAAAAACTTGTAGAAGACTATTAATTTACCCATATATACTAGATAATTTAAGGATGAGAGAAATCACTCCCTGCTATAGGGTCTGCTTTTGTCCATGGACTCTAAATGGGATTCTCGATGACTACATTTTGACAAGTCCTGTTCCATGTCTGTCTTTTTCATCCACAACTCGCCTAATGTGCAATTAAACCATGCCTTTATCACTCTACAGGAGTCTAGTCAACAACTGAAAATGAAAACCTCTTATCATATTTAATTAGGCAATTTAACCATGCTGATTTCAGAATTGCACTTCTTCCTGATTCACTTTTGAAAACAAACCCCAGAATGTTTAGAAAGAAACTGTCATGTTGAACTGCAGTTCAAGGAGCTTTCCAAATCATAGTATCAGTCTTTCCTGATATATCAGCTCTTGAGGAGCCATGTCCATAACTCTAGTAAGCTGGGGACCAAGCAGAGAAATTCTGATGTTGAAGTCCAGGAATGCATGAAACTGGAATTATACTGTAAGCCAACAGCACTGAGAACTTAAAAGCTAACCTACTTCTCTTGCCTTTCCCACAATAAAGGTGTTTGGGGCTGGTTGGGGTTCAATGTAAACAGACTTTTTTTAAGAATCAGTACTGATACAATATAATTTCAAGAAATAAGAAACATCTTCCATATGAGGTTTGTTCAGCTGGCAGTTTACAGAGTTGAATGAAGATCAGTATGTAGCCTTACACTGCGTATGGATAACTGCATGGCTCACCGATCTTACCAGAAAAAAAAAAGCCTGAAATTCTATGACCAAGCACTCATGTAATAAAGTTCTCAAAAATTATTTTCCAAATGAAAAATACTGAAAAGCTATGGGACCTTCTAACCTCTCAAACCTGCTCTATTCAGGAAGAAGAACAAATGCAAAACCAAAATTCAGTGGAGCCAGGATAGATTTCTTGGAAACAATTCACATCGGTCTGTATCTGAGACAAGATATTGCTGGATGAATACTGATAAAGCAAACCTAGATATAATTCTACGCATTTTTAAATAAGAAATGCAGTTGATTATCTAACACTAAACCTTCTCTTTCTCATGAGTCAAACTGTGAAGTTTCAAAGAGTTATTAATGGAATGTAGTTAGATTAAAAAATTGAATACATGTCATTAGGAGAAATGTAGGAAGTTCAATTTTTTTCCACCTTGCATATAAAGACCATAATTTGGACATTTGGAGAGCCATCTAAGTAAATGCAGCCACCAAATAATTTTCTTTTGTTTAGGAGCTGTATGATTGACTGATTCTTAATAAGTTGAAAATAGCTGTAGGCAAACAACAATACTAAGCTTGCAGTACACAGAAGTGAGCTAAAAAACAGATGCCAGCCCTCAGCTCTTCCTGTATAAATTGTACATGGTAACGATAGTAAAGTGATTCCTTAAGCATGTTTTCCAGCTTATTATTCACCACTATCTCATTTCATGTGGCACTTCAAAATGCTCTTTTATACCTGGGTTGCTAGTACAGGATATCAGCAGTTTTCTGCTAGTGCATCTAATTGAAAGGCTGTTACTTAAAGCAGGCACCATTAAAAAATCTCTATTTGCCAACAGTTACAACCCAATTCTATGCCTAGAATAGAAAAGTAGTTATGGCATGCTGCTGCATTTGAAAATGTTGGCAAATCTTGATCTTTTAATGGTGACTCCTGTTCCACAATAAGAAGCATACACCTTGAGGCTATTTCTGTAGCCTATGTATACATATTATAACACAAACAGTGTAAGTAGGTAAGATAGAAAGAACTATTTTATCAAGAATTAAACTTTAAACAATGAACTCTATTAAATTTCAAAGGTCCTTTCAAAATTTTTAAAATTTTGATGTTTCTCTTCATTTCAGTGGTGATGACTGAATTCACCTTCTAGAAATGAGACTAGAATCACATCTTCTTTTTCCTCCTTTGTGAAAGCACTCCTGGTGTTAGACATGAAGTACTTAATACCACTCAGCTTTAAAACGAACACCATTAACAATTCCTGACTACACATTGCTCAAAGGGGATGAAAATCAAGCAACTTTGCATTCTAATTTTGCCAGAATAAAATCCTGCTGCCTCAGGAGAAATCAAAATAAATTCTCAGTACTGCAAAGAATATGTGTGTTCTACTATACAGATGTGTCCTAATGGCACTTCATACAGTGCAGCACGTTAAGTACACTTACTGTCTGACAGCTTGCGCATTTTGTTAAAACAAGAACCTATTTGTCATTTCTGAGGTAGAGTCAAAAGATTAGAAGGTTAAAATTATGAAGTGCAGTGCCTTTTGTCGCTGAAAATGGTCTTGAATGTTAAGGCACCAGTGAGCTGACTTGATTCCTATATTGTTGTACATAAGCTGGATTTGCACTAACACTACAGTACTGATTATACCTTCAAGCAAGATTTACTTTTCTGTAGAAGATCATCCCTCTTTATTTACTGAGCTAAGCGCTTCATGTGCATTGCCTTGTCTAGCATAAAATAAAAGGGCTTGTATTTAAAAAGTCTTCTGGTGAATGAAGAGTTATGTATGTCTTCATTTATTTCAATTATTTACCATTTATGCATTTAAAACGATTGTAAGAAATACTGTTCTACAGAAAATTGATACTAATGCTATACAATTACTGTAAATAGGCTTTGGGAATGTAGTGGCAATGTTTTCTATCCCTCTGTTATCCCAAATTGGAGCACGGATGAATGTCAGCTTGATCAATCACATTCAGGTGGTTCTTTTCATTCTAAAAGTTAAAATCCCTGGGTTTTTTTAATACTCACAATTCTCAAAACTTATATTTTTATGTAAATAAAGAATGCAATTAATAAATTAATATAATCTGTTAATTCAAGGAATACAAAACATTAAAAAAAAGACACAACAACAACTTGGAAATGAAAGGTAAAAGTATTATCCTTTATTCTGTTTGATAAAACTGAGAAAACTAACTTGAGGCCATAACAGAGTATAAGGTCACTGGAGATTGACCCATTTGTATAATCCAGGGGTTTTAAAATGTTTTTTCTTTTATTGCTACAGTTGCCTCTGTCACAATAATGATATTTCTTTTACTTTGCCAACACTAGGTTTGTATTTGAAATGCAGTTGAGGCCGGTTAAGGAGAAATAGCTAAGACAGGAAATTTTTAAGAATTCAGGAAAAGTGTCTCCACATTAGCCTGAACAGAGCTCATTCTGTTCCCTTTTTAATGTAATTTCTGTTCTAGGAATTTAAGATACTGTGGAGTCACCAAGCTGGCACACAGAAATCCCACTAGCAGCACAACTCTGGAGAGTACAGCTCAGGTACCTTAAAAATGACACAAACAGTAAGAAAGAGAATCCAGGCTCATTCCTTTCATTTTAACAGACAAAACAAGGACCAGATTCCTAGGAATTTACTTCATTTTTACTTAGCCCTAATTCAGGCCAGTTCCCATGGGCGGTAGCATGAATAAAAACAAGACAAAACCTCACATTTGGCTTAGTAGCATTTGTAATGCTATGTGCCATGGTCTGAGATGTCTGTCTCTTTGAAGAATACCAATCTTTCTACATGCTTTTGAATGTCTGTGTTTCTGTTCAGTATCACACATTTACAAATTTGTACTAACATTCCAAACGTTACTCACTCAGCAAGAAACAGGAGAAATCCAATGTACTTCATACTTAAACAATGGCAGGAGTGGTTATTATTCTGGATATTTTGGGTCAAAGATCAGGATGATGAATTTCAGTTTCATGAGTGACCTCAAGTGTAGAAATCCAATACAGCAGTTCTATGCACAAATAATGGTAACAATGTTTGTGACTCTGTCCTTCATTGGCATAAATCTGACAGTCTACATAGACAGGCAGACCTTGCAAATGTCTTACTTTGATGGCAAATGCTCTTGGTAGGGTGAGAGAAATATTTTCCCCTATTCACACCTCTTCACGAAAGTGAGACTGATCCCCATGAAATGTTGAGCCCCATCAATGGGGTCTTTCAGTTCCTTATATCTTAACGGCAAGTTGAATTTTTCACACAGTCTAACTTTTGATTTGGTAGATTAACTTATGTCTTTTATTGCCTTTCTCATAGTCATGGGTAGCTATCTAAAGGAATAGACTTTACTATGGTAAAATCAGGATGGACAGGCATAGGACTGCCAAGATTTCCTAAGCAGTCCTAAAAGATTTTGCATAGGTTTTTCCCTACTTCTACTGCAACATTTTAAGCATGTAGAAAACATCTCTTACAGACTAACACTCTATGAGTTTTTCTATTCCTTTCCACAAAAGAAAAGCAGTGTGTGTTAAGTTGTAAAATTATGCTGAAGGCATGAGATACTCCAACAGCAAATCTAAATCTTAACTACTTTATCAGTTTTAATGTGGAGGTCTACAAATCTGCTCTTTAAATTAAAAAAAAAGAAAATCTAAACCTAGAATTTTAGTAAAGAATCCACTTCTAGAACTAGAATCTTCATACTTGTTATATGAAGCACTGCCAAGCTTTTATACAAATCAGTGATATCCAAAAACCTCATGGAGAAATTACTAGCAGCCAGCATCCAATCATAATTATTCTCTCACATTCTCAGTTACTAAAAGTCATACTATGATTTTTAATTTTACAAAGGAACAAGTTTCTCCCACCAGCTTCTAAAAACTAGAAGACATGAGATTTTTAATGTAGTATAAACAGAAAGCCCCACTTAACTGTGTTCCTACCCAGCCTACCCAGAAGTTCATAAAGAAAGATACATTTTACACAAACTTTTATTTCATAGCATTTACATTTTCGCTGTGAATGAAAAGGAACACCCAATTCAGTGAAAATGCTGATAACCTTCATTTTAGAAATTGTGCTTACTTGAAAGACATCTGGATTTTAAAAAGTAATAAAAGTTAAAAAAAAAAAAAAAAAAAAGCAGCTTATTAAACCTAGCTAGCCAGCTGCCTACCAAACTCCAAATATAAATGGAGCACCTTCACCAACTGTGCTTCTAGAAACATTAACTTTCTTCTCTTGCAAATAGCTTGCTTCTTGACCCTATACATACCTATACATAAGTAACTTGCAACACAATGAACGCCCACATCATCTCTGGTAAAATATGCAGTAACACAAATAATGTGAGCAGGTGAATGAGCAGGTCTGATCCCTGATCCCTGATCCCTACAGAACTATTGTGATTGCTTGGTAAAGTGTGAATATGAAAAAAAGGAAAAAAAAAAGAATTCTGGTATGGCTAAAAATAAGATTGTATCTATATGAAAGACTAAATGGCATTCTTACAGGATTTTTTACTAGATTCTGGCCTAAAATAACTCTGCAAAGTGCTGTGGGACTGTGACTGGGCTGAACATAACCTTCTTCTAAGAGACCTATCTAATGTGCATATAAAGGGAGGACCTTCACTACTGAGTCAGTAGAGCACTGCTGTCTAATATACAACCAATTCTGGAACAGTCTGTTCTGTTCTGCTAAAATTGTCATCTAGGAGATCCCTGATAAAATGGAGAGGTTTCAGAGGACATTGGAGAAAATAATTGAAGGAATGAAAACAGACCTTATGAGCAATTCAGAGTCCAACATATCTTATCAAAGGAAAAGATTAATGGAGAAGAAGTGACTCAGTCACAGCCTGTAAAGATCTATACAGTTTTTATCATGCATTTTCCCACCCAGCAAACAAAGGTAAAATAAGATCCCATGACTGGCAGTTGATGATAGACAAGTTTGCCCTAGGAGTATAGTGAAATCTTCTAACTGAAGACTATTAGAAGCATTTATCTAGTATTACTTTTGAGTCTCATCACTTGATGTTTTAAAATCAATTTTGTAAGCTTTCCTAAAATTTGCTTTTTAGAGCATAGTTTAATAACATGATGATCTTTTCCAAACTAATAACCTGATCTCCTTCCATGACCAGGTGACCCACCGAGTGGATGAGGGAAAGGCTGTGGATGTTGTCTACCTGGACATTAGTAAAGCCTTTGACACTGGCCCCCTCAGCATTCTCCTGGAGAAGCTGGCGACTTGTGGCTTAGACAGGTGCACTCTTCGCTGTGTGAAAAACTGGCTGGATGGCCGAGCCAGGAGAGTCGTGGTGAATGGAGTGAAATCCAGCTGGCGGCCGGTCACAAGCGGAGTCCCCCAGGGCTCAGTATTGGGGCCGGTCTTGTTCAATATATTTATTGATGATCTGGATGAGGGGATTGAGTGCACCCTCAGCAAGTTTGCAGATGACACCAAGTTGGGCGGGAGTGTTGATCTGCTTGAGGGTCGGAAGGCTCTGCAGAGGGATCTGGACAGGCTGGATCGATGGGCCGAGGCCAGTTGTATGAGGTTCAACAAGGCCAAGTGCCGGGTCCGGCACTTGGGTCACAACAACCCCATGCAACGCTACAGGCTGGGGGATGAGTGGATGGAAAGCTCCCTGGCAGAAAAGGATCTGGGGGTGTTGGTCGACAGCCGGCTGAAGATGAGCCAGCAGTGTGCCCAGGTGGCCAAGAAGGCCAACGGCATCCTGGCCTGTATCAGAAACAGTGTGGCCAGCAGGAGTAGGGAGGTGATCATGCCCCTGTACTTGGCGCTGGTGAGGCCGCACCTCAAATACTGTGTTCAGTTTTGGGCCCCTCACTCCAAGCAGGACATTGAGGTGCTGGAGCGTGTCCAGAGAAGGGTGACGAAGCTGGTGAGGGGTCTGGAGCACAAGTCTTATGAGGAGCGGCTGAGGGAACTGGGGTTGTTCAGCCTGGAGACGAGGAGGCTGAGGGGAGACCTTATCGCTCTCTACAACTACCTGAAAGGAGGTTGCAGAGAGGTGGGTGTTGGTCTCTTCTCCCAAGTGACTAGTGACAGGACTAGAGGAAATGGCCTCAAGTTGCGCCAGGGGAGGTTTAGGCTGGATATTAGGAAAAATTTCTTTACGGAGAGAATGGTGAAGCATTGGAACAGGCTGCCCAGGGAGGTGGTGGAGTCACCCTCACTGGAGGTGTTCAAGGATCGTGTGGACGTGGCACTGTGGGACATGGTTTAGTGGGCATGGTGGTGTTGGGTTGATGGTTGGACTTGATGATCTTACAGGTCTTTTCCAACCTTAATGATTCTGTGTGATTCTGTGTAATAATCCACAGACAACTTAACTGATAACTGGTGCTTCTAATATTAGAGGGTAAATTAATTCAGTGAATGATTCAGAGAAAATACAAGGCTAATTCACCAATACCCTAAGTGAAAAAGATCAGCATTATAAACCTCTATTTCATGAACAGATCCGCGATTTAAACACATTTTTGCAAAACCTCTTAAATGAAGATTAATTTCTTTTTTGTCAAGAAGTCTATTTCTTTTTTCATAAGTCCATAGTTCTGTAAAAAATGTCATCCAGTGTAATTCACCATTTGGGAAGGCAATGTTTTGAGTTAAAATCCTGTCTATTTAGGTTTTATTTTTGTTTAAATGTATTTGGATGTGTACTACAGATAATTTGAACAACAAAATCTTCTATCCTTAGGCAAGCACGCATTCACTTTTAAACTCTAGGTGTCTGTGATCGTGCACTAAAGCACCATAATTAAAACATGGAATGCTGGTATATTTAACAGGTTCAATTTTGTTTGCTGGTTAAAGATTGAGAGACCTAAAGATGGAGCCTATTAACAATACTGTATGAAGAAAGAGAAATCACTGCAGACTGAAGTAAGTCCCACTGGGGGTCTAACAAGCACCTGCCATTTCCACACGGTGAGAGATCAATCAGTCTCTGTATGCAGCAAGCCGACCTGCCAAAAGCAGAACCACAAGGGGGAAGAGAAGAAAAATGATCAATTCCCCAAATTCTGTGCTCTGCAGTTATAAAACACTGTGCTCTAAACACACTGTCTTTGCCATTGTGATATCTTAGTCAAGTTCAAAATCTGCAGTGAAATTCCAGTCTGATATACAGAAAGTAAGGCATCCAAAGTGTATTAGAAAATGAATTCTCTCCATTGTTACTGTGTAAATTCAGTCGCATTACAAGGAAAATAAGTTTTTGGGTTTTCAAACTACATTTGTGAAATACAAACACCCTGGTTTTTGTTCTCATGTACAAGACTGCAGTTTAAATTTTGCAGAGTTCAGTTCATTGCTTATTTGATTTCTGCTTGCAGTGGAGTAGTGAGTTGGCCAGTAGAATAGTTAAACATACTAAATATGTACCAAACACAATAGGGGCAACTGGAAATGAAAACAAGAGAATTGGAACTTGGTATTCGTCTATTTGCTAGAAAGTGTAGTTATCAACACCCCTATAAAGATCACTTATTATCAAGCAGAAGAATAATCAAAGAATCATAGAATATTGCACGTAATTCTATGTCCTACCAAAACTCCAGGCTGGTACTGGCTTGGGTCAGTGCCTGGGCACATGCATACAGTTACATGTTAAAGGTAAGGAAAACCAACCTCAGTTTGCAAAGATCAGAAACCATGAACAAAATCTCTATACATTACTATTTTTTCTTAGGGAATCAAGTACTCAAATACATCCTAAAAGGTGACATGATCAAACAAAATTGTCTGGAATTCCAGGGAAAGAACTGAGATAACTTCTTATGCGATTAGCCTGGATCTTTTAATATTTTCATGTTCTCTCTCAAGTGTTCTTAAACCACTTTCCCACAATATGAGGTGTGATTTTTCATTTCCTTTTATACAGAAGACAGCTGTGGAGCAGTGGTCCAGTAGTAAATAATACAGGACGGGAATCTGTTTTGTATACAGAAAAAACCCGAAGAGCCTTATTAGAGGTATTTATTTGCATTTACCCTTCACTACTGTTATGAAGAACGATGACTATAATGAAAACCCTCAATTAAAAAAGCCCAAAGCTGTCTTTTGATGTAATGAAAGAAGTTCAGACTGGAAAAAAGAAAAATAAAGAGGACAGCCAAAAAATTCAAAATAATATAGTATTCTTCATTAGTCAACTAGAAAAACAGTTTTGTTTGAAACAAAACAGTGGAAACAAATCGTCTGGTCTTAAGAGAAAATTGTTTGTTTCTCGTTCACTTGAGAAATTGTTCCAGAATAGTTCATCCTTGCACAAATATTACCTTTGAAATACTATCAAAGTCACTGTCTACAGAGGTTATCTGCTGAGCAAGTGCCTGTAGTGTTAGCTCAAGAGAGGTCCAAAGACGACTATAACTTTTCCATCAAACTTGCAGAAGTAACAACATGAGTTTTATCATATACAGTCAGACTTTTAAATAGGTTGTTCAGTTCTGCCAGTTCCTGCTTTAGTCTATTCTCTGGGACTGCATTTAGGTTTCAACAAATCGATCTCCGCATTCATTAGTTTTGCTCCTCAGATACCCTTGTTGATATATTTAATTTTAATATCACACCTCCCGTTGCGTCACAGAGATAAATACCACATGACAACATGTGGATTCTGCTGCTTTTCAAACTGAGGTGAAGTTCTGTCTTCATTGAAGTGAACAGGAAGACTTCCATTGATTTCAGTGGGATCACTGAGAGGAGACCTTATCGCTCCCTACAATTACCTGAAAGGGGGCTGCAGAGAGGTGGGTGTTGGTCTCTTCTCCCATTAACTAGCGATAGAACAAGAGGAAATGGCCTCAAGTTGCGCCAGGGAAGGTTTAGGCTGGATATTAGGAAAAATTTCTTTAATGAGAGAGTGGTCAAACATTGGAACAGGCTGCCCAGGGAGGTGGTGGAGTCACCATCACTGGAGGTGTTCAAAAAACGTGCAGACGTGGCACTTCGGGACATGGTTGGACCTGATGATCTTAAAGGTCTTTTTGAACCCTAATGATTCTCTGATTCTGTGATTCTGTGATCATGGTTTAACACAGACTCTGTAAAACACGTCTCTAGGGTCTGCAACATAAATCCTGTTATCACTCAGTGACCTGAGCAAGTTCAGTACGTTAACGTTCAGTAAATTAATTTGTAGATTAAAAAAAAAAAAATTTACTCAATGACAGTTATGTAGACAATCTTTAAACAAATAATGAAAACAAGCACTTGATACACTTTAAAAAGAAAGAAAAAAAAAAACCAAAATGAAAAAAAACACAAAAAACCCCAGCAGAACAGCATATGTGAGGAGGCAAACTGAAAATAATTTCTTTCACACAAACCAGAATACAATTCAAGCTGTTCTGTAATGTGTAGCATACTTGCCTATTAAATAAAAAGCAAGAGATTCTGTCTTTTTGGTTTTCAAGTATCACCAAAAATATACCCTGTACTTCTGCGTGAGAGCTAAGTACACAAATGCTGAACAACGCTGCAATCTTTAGTGATTGCTTCTTTTTCAAAAAACAGTTTCAGGATGACATAAACAACTTACTAGCAAGTTCAGTACATGAATTCTGTGTCACTTGGGCTTACTGTGATACAATACCTATGGAAGACATTCAAAAGTATAGCTGTGCAATAATACTCAGCATACAGACTGAATTATTTCTCTTTCTAGGAATCCCTGCGATCACATTAATAGTAGGCTAAATTAAATTATGCCTGAAGTAATATTTAGATACCTTACATCAAGACAGCTTTTTTACATCATCTAATATCCAGCTTTACCTAGTCCTGAAAGCACATATACTCTCTGCCCATTTTTCAGTTTGATCTCAACTTTCCCTGTGTTGTTATATTAAGTATCAATGTGTGTGCATTGGTCGTGATACACGGGAAAGCATGTGTTCTAGGGAGAATCCTGTCTTTCTTCTGCCTAAGCTTCTCTATGACCTATTGCGCCTAACCTAAATTCCACCTACGTTCCCAGAAAACTTGCAAAAATTGTTATGGTCAGCCACAATCTGGAAAGAAATGGAAAACGCAGTGTTTAGCTTCTAGGTAGCAACCTAATGGCTATCATCCATATTGCTTGCAATACATCTATACAACTTTACAATCACAGCCTAAAACATATTGAAAAGTTTCCAAGAGCTCAGCTTAGAAATTTGATTAACAAATTATAAATATTAATTCTCAGATATTTTTAAAGCATGTCAATGCATTTTTCCTGGATCATCAGCAAGCACAGTGTCCAGTTTATGCTGAAAAGTACTTCTGTTATAATTGTTGAAGAAGTATTTTAAACCACTACTTTGCTAAACAAATTAGGAGGACTCCTCTGAGTATTCATAATACATGTTTACAAACTATTTTAATTAAAACACATATCTCTGTAGTTAACTTGAAACCTATATATCAATCTGGATGCTTTATTATGATTTTCAAGTTTCCTGAATCACATGCACATACATTTTGAAAAACAAATATAAATAAAAGATGACAGAATAAACACTGATTAGAACATTTTGGAACATCATTAACATACCCAATTTACATGGCATAAATCTGCTAACATCTGCAGTGATATAAAAATCCCCCAACATCTTTCACATGGTGAAGATGAAAGCAGCCTTTTTTTTTTTCTTCATTTGGTACATTAAATAAAAAGGTGCATTTCTTCTATTTTGCATTTAATGAGAAGCCAATGAGTGTCATTACAGCGTGTTAGCATAGAACATTGAAAGGGAGAAGATGGAAACATGATGCTGAGCAGTTCAATTAATCTGTTAGCCCAGGATCTAGAACAAGAAATTGCCTCCATCAGACAGTAATTCATCATTCTGGGAGGCTCCAAGATAAATAACCTGGACTACAGCATCACCTCCCCTAGCATTATTCACATTTCTTGATTTCCATCACTGAAACAGAACAGTGGAAATTTAAACAGGGAACAATATATTCAAGCTGAGGAAAAACATACACTTATGCATATTCACATGCAGAAGGTTCTGAAACCATTGCTGTTGATTACCCGTGACCCATATTAAATTTACTTAGGTGCACATTGTTGTTTGGTTATTTTTTAACTGGGAATACTTTTTCTTTAATCTGAACAAGAAAATAATAAAAATATGCCAAAAACTTACATTTATTCTGAAGGTTGCCAACTGTTGGTGCAAAACACAATTACATTACAATTATATTCACAGTGTGCTTGCACAAAGGTGCAATAAGTATAATCTATTTTAGCTCATTCAGAGACTAGAAATTAAAGCCCAGCCTAATATGAAACTGCCAGATTTTTGCTTCAGTTGAACTGTTTTACTCAATGTCCATTTGTATTAATAAATCCAATACTGAAGTCTTTATTCAGGCTGAAAAAACACCTGAAGTCTTCCCCTACTGAAAGTGGAGTGTACAACTTAGCTAATAGTAACAGATTTGTCTTTTGAAATTATAGTATGTCCATGGTTTTTATTATAGTATGTCCATATGTTTTTTAAAACAGACAATTCAGATCCACTTCAGGTCTGTAGAGGTTCACCCAACAAAATGTTGTCTTTAAAAACCACCCTGCTCTGCAAAGTCCTACAGAAAAAATACTGTTGACAAGTTCTTTAATTTGCAGTTCTTTATTTACATAGATCTACTGTGGCAGCAACCAATCACCCACAAGATTTTTTGCCTCTGCGTTTTTTTCCCTTGTCCACACTCTTTGATCCAAGCATCCCTCTGCTTCACAAAGAGCTAGGGAAATTCCTGTTTGGATTTCAGAAAACCTGAATGCAAAAAGTTATGCATCTGTAAGCTTCCGAAAACAACGAAGCCAATGTACCAAAAATGAGAGCTCAGATTCAGGAATGTGCAGCTAAATCACTAAGACCTTCAGCTCCTAACATTTGCAAACTAGTTTTGAAATCAAAAGGACCAGAGACACTTTGTACTAAACCACTTTCTCCCAGGCTGCTACAGCTATCAGCATTGCAGTGGCAGCCACTGGACTGTGTGTTAAGCAGATACTGATTTTTCTGTTTGTTGCACTGTCTGCCCACCTTCCTCTTCCACTCAGATGAAACCATCTCAGCATGCCCCCCCCCCCCCCCCCATTATCTCTGTCCCAGTCATCTCCTCCCCTTTCCATGTGTATATTCTACACTCTACCACGTGTGGGATCCCACCCCCTATCCCACGCATTTCCCAGGTGAAACACAGGTGAAACACTATTACTATACATTATGGTTATCTACAAAATAAATATCTAATCCTCAGATCAGTCTGAAAACCAGCTTATTACTAGCCAAAAATAAGTTCTTTTTGACCACTTATCCTTTGTAACTCAGGGCTTTCTCTTTAGAAAACAAATTTAAAAATCGTGTTTCAGATACATCACCTACTTTTCCAAGGACAAAAATGAAATGTATGGAAAAACTAATTTAAATGTGAATGTATCATTCCTCACATAAATTTATGTGAGACGTAGTCCCACGCTCTTTAAACTCCTGCTTATTTGCCTTTATTACAGAGTGATACCAGTGACATATAAGATACATCCTTCCGTCTTATTTTAACACGCATTTTTACTAAGATGACGGTAATGATGGGCCCTTTATCTTTATTATGCGTTACTTTGAACTTTTTACATCCAAAAATGTTAACAGCAGTACAATCTCCGTTGCTAACAGCAGGCTGCTCTCCACCACTAGGCAAGAGAAAGATAGTTTCACCAGAGCAGAGAAAGGAGCAAAAATACCTTTTTTATGAAAGGAACTGTAGCTGCTGGATTTCTCATATTGGTTATGTATTTCTTGTGCTTTCTGCATTCTTCATGTTCATCCTAATTTTAGAGGGATCGTTTCCACAGGACTGTAAAAGGCAAATCATTCCCCCTAGAAAGATCAGCTGCTCCTGAGACCAAGAAAAGTAAAGTCAGCTTGTTCAGGCTCTAGGGGAGGCAGAGCACTGGAAGAGCAGCAGCCCTATAGACTGGGGTCACCGAGTGACTGCCCTATATGAGCACCTAACTCAAATGGCCCAAGTGACTCGCCATACACTGTAGATGAAAACCCTCTGATTAACCCTTATCAGGGCTGTGCTATCTTCAGGGAACTCAAGAGTGTTGATGAGATTACTAACGTTTAAGATGCTCTTCACAATAAAGCAGGAAGGGGGATCTACAGAAAGACCTTAACTAAAGCAACGCTAGATGTCTTTCTGTGGGCTGCTAACCATCTCACCTGAAACCTGTCTGAAAGTCGGCAGATGATACTGCAGAGTTTACATTACTTTAAGGCAGCAGTAAGGCAATCTAAATTTTTCAGGAAACTTTCACAAAGATTTTTCCAGAAAACTTTTAGGAGGGCATTGGCATATATATAGTTGCATTAATACTTTTTGTATTAATGTATTAATACTTTTTGCCCCTTTCCAAACCCTCAGTTCTGTTCCTACTCCTGTCACCTGCACCATGGAATACCCTCTGGGGGTCAGGTGCAGGAAATTATATCATTTCATGGTGGCAATTATATCATAAGAGCTACGTGAAGATTCCTGGAGCTAAGAGGCACAGTTGGACCAAAATATTCTACTGAAACTTATAAAATAAACACTATAAACAGAGACATTATCCCTATTTTAGAGGGTTAATAATCTTTGCTGCAGTTATCTTATTCTTTCATCTTTTTTTCTTTATTGGCTCCTAATGGTATACCATTTTTAAAGGGAATTGTTCCAGAATTCATAGTACACAAAGATAGTATCAGAGAATTAAGAAATACAACCTATTAGTTTCTTTCTGCACTGATACTAGGCCACTTAAGAATAACGCACTTGGAAATAACTTGTGAGCAATATTATCTCTATCTTATGAGCTTTTATAGAACTTGGTTTTATTTTTATGGATATTCTTCATTTACTGAAAAGGTTAAAGATCTTCTGAAGTGTTCGATTATTCATCAACAACAGACCTTTTTTACACATACTATGAAGAAAAATCCAAAAAAAACAACACCTGGAAATCATAACCAGAACATAAAGAAGTAATAGAATGAAGAGAACATCAAAGATTACCAAATCCCTTGCTGCAATTCAATTACTGCTGTCATTATATACTAGCCGTGAAAACCCTAGATTTTTCTTAAATTTTACAGTACAGTTAGTATAAACCAGTGCAATATGATGTAATATACATACTTAGTGCTGGTCAACAGAATATTACTGAACTAAGCCCAATAAATTCTGCTCTTTCATATCTAGTAAGACTCAGAGGAAACACCATCACCATCTGCGAATAAGGTAAGAGAATGGGGTTTCAGTCCTGCTTTCACAGAAAGGGAAAAAAAAGGGGAAAACATTTCTCAGCAATTGCTACATTATTGTCTCATTCACATAGGACATGCTTGGAACCTGCTCTCACACTGCTGAGAAAAAGTCTTGTGAAGTCCATGATCACTTCTGCTTCACTTGCTCCTGCTCTGGAAGCATTGGCCACGCGTAAGGGTCAAGTCTTCTAAGGCTGGACCACGGCATAGGCCAGACCCAGCTGTGGAGGAGAAGAGGCTGGCTAACTCCTGAGCCTCTCAGGTCTATGAAAGATGCCCTCATGCACAGAAGTATGTGGTCACAGACAAAGGTCTATATTCCTAACATAATAATTGTCTACCTCTGCATTTGTAAGTAGGCACAAAACTACCATTGAAAAGGAAATCTCGTCTTATGAGAAGGTTTATTTGAGCACATTGTCCTCTCTGAATATGGAATTAGAGGGCAATTCTCAACTAACGTACAGAGAATTCAATGTAATTTTATTAATGCAGCATGCTGACAATGTAGAAGTGGTACCAAGAATCCATAGTTGATGCTATAGTCAATACAGTACAGTATGTCTTCAGCCTTGTTGATGCTGGCAAAAATTTCACAACCTGTACATGATTTGTGAGTAGGCTGTGACGGGACCAAGGCCTCATTAAAAATGAAAAAAAAAGAAGAAAAAAAAAGAAAAAAAAAGTAGGAATTATTTGTAATACTCTTGGGAGCTCCATTATATCTTTCCAATGCATCATTTTGTCAGCGAAGCTGTGACAACTTTGGACTTCAAAAACATGTGATACGTACAAAATCGATCAATAAAAATCAGTCTGAAAACATCAACAATAACACACTAACTTTATTACTTAAAACTCCTAACCTGGTTTCTGATCATGAGGTTTAATAGTCCCTTCTCAAACTACTAACTTTTGAGCCTGCAGACCACTTTTAACTAAATTTGATAGAGATCTCAAAAACACTAAGTCCCTGGATGTTTGAAAGGTTGGCAATAGGGCAGAGTAAAAAAATTAGTAATGGAAAATTAATGTTTATTGATGCTTCTGATGTGGAAAGGACTGCAGCTGGATGATCAGTCAGCACAAACAGCCTGCTCTTACTGCCAGGAGGCCAAAAATGACAGATAGGGTATCAATGGGATTTTGTAGGAGGGAAGGAGCACAGGACGTAGTAGGGAGGGGAAGCAGGGGACACAGAAGAGGACTAGAGGCATTTGTAGGTTCTGAGAAGGGCTGGGGGTCTTGGAGTATTGGGTGACATGAAGGAAAACTAGTCAGGGTTACAGGGAGTAAAGACTACTACTTCATTAGTCCCACAGTTCACAGGGCAACCTTACAAGTAAAACACCACACACTTGAATTTGTAATGTAACATATATTAAAAAAAATATTTTTTACATCTGGTAACTGCAAAGAAGTGTGGGTTTGTTTGTTTGTTTTCCTTCAGATTATGTGATTTTGGTAAGCTTTATAAAACTGTAATGAAGATTTCCTTGAAAAGTCATATAAACCCTGCTGTGCAGATATTTCACTTTTTACAACCTAGCTACAATACTCTTCTAAACTATGGTGCCAAGTTTCTACGCAATGCTTGGTTTCATGCAGAATTCTTTGTATGAATACAGACATTTATATGGCAGATGTTTTGTGCGTGTCTATTTTTTTGTTTTCCTTTCAAAAATTGTGTTATGTCTATGCAAATTCCCTGTACTTCTATAATTTTTTAAGAGCTGACAAATATGCTCAGTACTGTATCTTCCAATAGGAATAACACTCAAATATAGACTGCCTTGTCAGCAACTTCTGCAACATTTTGGGAGATGTTCCAAAATTTTTTGTTTCATTTTAAAGTTCATTAATTTAACACATTATAAATATATATGCATTATAACCCCCCATTTCTAGCTTTCATTAAAATGTCTATGTTGCAGAGAATGTGATTTTGTCAGTTCCCTTTATTTCCTTCAAGTGCACCATTAAAGAGACATGTTTATTCTTTTATTAGAGTTTGATTTTATATGTTGAATTAAAAACAAATAAAAGCTTGGCACAAAACATACGGTAAGAGGATGTTTTGGCCCAGTTTTCTTTTGATTTTCCTAAATGCAAAGTAAAATATTACTTCTAGGTGATGGAATGGGAGTGGATTTCTGCATTACTAAGTATATATATTGATCTCATAATACTCAGATGACAACGCATCAGAACAGTGTGACTACTTCAGTAATGCAGGTAGAGACATTTTCACATTCCCTTGAGAGGAACAGCTGCATAGTATGCTACCAAGGTACTCTCGGCTTGACTTACTAATCGAATTTTAAATATCTGCCAGTGGTCTTATATTTTTTATCAGTTATTAAGAAGGATGAAGAGATTACTGATGAAACACAGCTATTTGACAAAGTATTCATATCGTAATTAGAAGACCGACTATCTAGCATTATTATATAAACACACACATTTTTTCTTGATGTAATAACATTGATTTCACTAGAGTTAGTTACATCAAGAATGAGAAGAAAGAGAAGACAGCAGTTCACAAAGGAAAAACAGAGGTGAAAGGCATTATGTTTAACGTAACACAGCCTACTGAAATGGGATGACTCCCATACCTAAAAAGTGCAAGTACGCACTTAATCTCCCTTCCCAAACAACAAATGAAATGGAAGTGAAAGCCAAGCTGTCCTCCTCCAGGTCAAATTGTTTCCTGGAATGAGAGCACCAGGGGATGATTTGACTTAAAAATAAAGACATAAAACGTGACTATAAAAATAAAGCTAGGCATCAAACTTCAATGTTTGGAAGCTGCCTCCCCCAAATGAGTTTTGCATCACTCCCCCAGCCTCCACTGAACACACTTACTCATGTGCTATATAGGTAAATCTGATCCTCTGGATTGCCCACAGCCTGGGTTCAAATTCCCTAATGGCTCCAAGTTCTTCTTCTTCCACAAATAGCAACTTGCTATGGAAAGATTTCAAAAGTCTGAGTAAAAAACTCTGCAATGATAACTTGACAAGTAACATGAAAGGATAAGGCAAGCCACCTAAAACCTTAGATTAGGTCATAAACATCTAAACCTGCCAAATCCAATCTTTTAATTTGCATGTCTTTTAGAATTTATATTTATTAGATATCTCTGAAGTTTGTATGAAATTTACATTCTAATGAAATTCAAAATTTTCATTGGTGATGCATACTTAGAAGTGTGTATTCTGAGGAGATGGACATCTGTCTTTCTAAATTAAGGCTCTCTGCTATCCTCCAGATTTAGGCAGCCAAGGATATGAAGTCTGGCTAAACCACCAGGAGGAGACAGGAAAGACATGGCTGTACCTCAACCAAAGATGATGAGAACCGGGCCATACATCTTTTGCATATCAGTCTAGTACCGAGACCATTCATCTAGGATGCATCTAGGCCTATTTATCACCAAGGGGATTGAATCTGCAGTACCTGCATTCCAGGCAAATGCCATGATCACCAGGCAAATATCTCAGATCAGACTATTTGTCACTCCTCTTCCACAAGCTAAACCACTGTGCAGCAAATCTTGAAGTCCCATCAGAGAACAGAACAGAGAATACAGACCTTTCTCCGTGAAACATATATGCATTTTTATATTGACATTGGATAAAAAACAGCCTGAAGAGATTTAATTGTCTTCTGGAGATACCTAACATGTCTACATAGCCACTGAGGACAGAAAATTCAGTGTCCTGGTCAAGATCTAGATAGGCACCTACTCCTCTGGCTGGATAGTAAAGCTGGGCACATTTGCTCATGTCCTTGGCTCAGACACTTAGGCTGTGCCTAGTTATTCATTCAATTCAAAATTCACATTTCTCAAAAAGGAATCTCATCATATAATTGATGTCCTAGTTCAAGTCCCAGGTGTGTCAAATCTCACAGACAAAGTGAAAAACTTATATAATTGGCTTGTACCTGATCTTTCCCATGCTAAAGCTGTATGTCAAACATCTAGAGGATGTTACAGAAGGAGGACATTCCCTCTTCACCCAAAGCAGCCCTGCACACCTCTCAGCTACAGCAATCCCTATACCTGAGGTAGTACCATTCCTTACATGTCCTTAAGACATCACCTAGACCACTAAGTGCACCTGCAGTTGTCTGACTCACTTTGCATGGAAAACAAGAGTTTACCACAGAAGTCTGCAAAATACCATCCTTCATTAAAATTTATCAGTGAGTAGGCATAATAAACACCACCATTCAACCTCACCCCATCTAGCCTAAAGTGTCTTTCAAACGGGTGATGAAACTCATTTAAGGGCTGTCTAGAGGGAGGAGGATTCAGAAGGCTACCTCTACTGTTATAAGAACTAAGTATCAGTCTTCCCATAAACCTGACACGTTTTTTTTCTTTTTACGTATTTGACACTGCCACACCACAGAATGTATAATTCTTTTGTGGCTGGAACAATTCTAAGAATTGTTCTGTAAGGGGAAAAAGCCCTCCCAAAAGAGATTCTCAGGACTTCATGGAGAAAAAGGGAAAGAGGTAGGAAGAAAAAGAAAAGAACAACAACAACAAGAAGCCCTCAGGGATACTGGCCTATGTGGAGATTTACTGAATCTCACTTTATTTCAAAGTACTCAATTGGTCATTTTATTATTGTTAATGATTTCAAGGATATAGGAAGTGAGTTCATTCTGCCTTAAGCGAACATCTCCCACATCAGTGTGTATTCTGTTTCCTGCAATTTAGTGGAGACATCCTCAACTTTCTATTTAAAGACTTGACTTTGCATATTTTTACTGCTAAGTCCAAACTTGCTGTGATCATAGACTTATTCTGCTGAAGGCTTAATTCTGGCTACAGGATGCATAAGACTGATATAGTACTGAAATGAAACCTAACATCCACCTATACCCTTCCAGTCACATAAAAGAAGATGAAATATTACTACTCCACAGCACAATTCAATGACAAGTTTCTGTGACCAGTGTCTGTCTGGCTGAACAGACAACTAACCTCTATGAGAAAAATTAAGTCTGTCTGATTACTAAAAGCAACCTCAGAGTATTCACAACTCTTCCCCTCATATGGTTTATGAGTTATTCCACTACAACTTTTATAAAGATGGTTAAAAAATAATCAGAACATTAGAGCCATTAAAGACCAATCAGTTAATCTATTTCATAGCCTACCAATACAAGACTGATCCCCACAGTACTCTTTGTAGATCTTTGTTCAAGCTAGCTTTGAACAGAACAATTTTTGGAGTTTCCAGCTCTGAGAAACTATTCCACAGCCTAATAGACTGAACTGCTAACATTTTTTTTACTGAATTTTTCTCTATCCGTACTTTCATCTCTGCAGGCCACCTTATGTGTTTTCTCTTCTGTGATTTTACAACGTTGAATTCATCATGGATTGTTACTGGCTTCATATCTGTCTCCCCTACTAGCCACCATTTTGGTCTGTCCAAAAAATTTTTGTGCTTTATGTAACTCTACACAGACAATTCTACACGTGTTCAGCTGTTCTTTAATTTTCCTGTGGGATTAGGATGTGTTTTATCTACATTTTCACAGGAGCAATCATCAGTTACATTTTAGCTCCTTCAGGGATTTTTACATTAACTTTCAAACTTTATGGGTATCCTTCTTTTAAATTCCACTTAAGTCTTAACTTAAGCAGACTTTAAATGCTAAGCTTCCACCCAAGGCAAACTGAAGTAAAATAATTTTTGGGGCCAGACAGGACAGGACATGAAGATTTATAAAGGCCTGAGGAGAAGTTCCAGAGGTATTCAGAAATGCCTTGGTTTGAGAAGAAGTTGAATAAGCTCTAACACTATCTGAAATGAGTGTTTCAGCACTAAAAATATGCCTGAGTCCCCAGAGGACTTCTAATTTGCTACCAATGCTCAAACCATGCCCAAATCACCTGTACAGCTTTGAATCCAGCACAAAAACATGACCAAGGGAACGGAGTACATCTCTCAGGTCTTACACATATCCAATGAAAAAAAACCCAGAAAAACAGCAGTAGGATCAGTACTCAGTGCTTCCTTCTTGCTCAGAGGAGTCCCCTTCTTACTAGACCACAAACTCAGGTTCCTTTTCACTTATTTTCCCCATCTGGACCCATCAGTCTTGAATTGCTTTCTGCACAAAAGTTTCCAAAAGGACTACAAAAGGGCCTTACCTGGGATATGCCCCAGTCTGGCAGGTTGTTTGAATTGTAGATTAGTGTAGCAACCTACTCTAGATGCTCTGTGGATACTCTGTGAATGTCCTTATCTTTTTTCCTTGACCTCTGCTGGGTTGATATGGATCTCAGGTACTAAAGGAACGCCATACTGGGCTTACATGCTTCTCTCCGTAAGTGCATTACCTTCCTAAATTTGGCCCCTATGACAAGATTTAGGGTCTTAATTATTATTTGCATTTGGTCTCCAAAATTTACAACACACTTAAGCCCTGCAGATCTCAGCCAACTTCTTTTTAGGTACTCACAGAGATTAAATACTTAATTTTCAGTGACACCATGCTTCCCCCCACCCCCCCACCCCTTTTATTTTTATGACTCCCTGGTCGGAACTGGCTCCTTGCAAGCTGTTTTTGGCTGTATTATCACATGGCCAGCTAGGTCGCAGGAATGTTCCTCCAAAAGAGTTTCCCCACAGTAACATCCTTCTTCCTTTCCAATGACCAAAATTATTTCCTTAAGGAAATATCTTTCAGTCTTAGGTAAAATCTGGAGTTCTTTACTGTGCCTAGACATGTCCAATATCCATCAGTAGGAAAAAATATTTCTCCAGAAATCAGCCTGTCACCACATGATTCAAGAAGGACAGCGTACAAATTTAGAATTGTGATGTATGTCCTTATAAATGCTTTAATGTAAATGGAAAGTAGTATTAGAATGCAGAGAGGCTACCTTTAAAATCCCCGCTCCAGAAAAGTACAGCATCCTCCACAGTTTAGGACATGGGCTTTCAAATATCTTATCCCCTTCATGTAGGGTACACCAGTGTATTTCATATGAGGGATGTATTACATATGCTTTGTCTGTACCTCAGAGGCAACTTTTAGACTTCTTTGGAAAGTGCAAATGGGGAAAAATAGCAATGTTAGCTCAAAAAACTAACTAGGCATCCAGCAGCAGTTGTTGATGGCCTAACAGGTGTTGGAACGACATAATAAAGGCAGACATACCCCATAGCTTTTGGCCTAGAAAAATTTAAACTGCTCTGTATCTATCTGGGTTATTCTGGGTTAATCTGCAGTATTTTAATCAGAAGCTGATGTGGCTGAAAACTAACCTGGGAAAAAGTGATGCCTGTTTGGCATCCCAGACGTTTCCACAAGCACTTAGTGCCTGCCCAAAATGAAGGTCAGGCATATACAGCCAGAGTGGGGTGGGAGAATGGGACTGGGGCAGACTGGATTTGGGTTGGTTTAGGCTACCATGAAGCTGCACTGTCAGTTGAAGGAAAAGGTCCTCTTCTTTATTTTGCTGTTGAATTTTACTGTCCCACACTTACCTGGTTTTATTTGGATCAAGGATCAGCCAGTTTTGTTCACTTCCAACCTCCTGTCTCAGCCATGTAATGAGACTGCTAATCTCTAATGAAACACAGGACTAGCCCAAGCTTTGGGCTATCACTTTACCATGACTCTGTAAACTGAATTGTCTTTCTGCATACCCTAGCATGCTCATATGCAAGTGAACAGGAGGACTAGGTGAGAACAAAGTCTCACAGGCAGGAGTTAATCAGCTCAAAAAAACAGGCAACCTTATCCTTTAGGTCTGCCACCAAGCTAAAGAAACTTGTGTGCAGACATAATGCTACTAGGTATCGGAGCTCTGCTCCAGATGCTTAATGAAAATATATGAAAAGAGTATCTGAAAACAGAAATGTCTGTTATGTGCCTGCCTTCCACAGATTTTTCAATAACACTTAAGAGCTTAACATCTTTTATGCTTTTGAAACCATTCTTAATAAAATAACATTAGACCTTTCACAAATCTGTCACTTCCTGGGCCACCTTGACCTAGATCAATACACTCCTGTTAACTGCTATTATGCGCTGTTCACAGGTCCTCCACCAGTACTTTGTTGAAATGGCAGTTTTCAATGTGACAGGCCTTTCTGAATTAATTTTCAAGTATGGTTTTAAGAAATAATGTGTCAAATGGATTATAAAATTTCCTGTACTATAACACCTATTTCATTTTCTTTATTCACTGCTTGTTTTGTTCAGTCCAAGAATTCTAGCTTGCTTTGCATGATTTAACAGAAATCTTTGCGGATATTCTTAAAAAAGAAATGTTCCAAAAGGGATATACATTTGCAACAGCTTCATCTTCTAACACTTGTACCATGAACATTCTCACTGTGCGAAATGGGTATGTTTTTAGCATCATTTTAGCATCATTTTAAATTCTTGATATTGATGTGACATACCATCATAGTTTTCCATTACATGCCCACAAAAAACATGATTTAAACTACATACTCAAGTTCTGTGTTGTCTTTTCCAGCTTTCTTCCTCGTTTTCATTATCAAATCTATTTTTTCTTCCACATGTAAAACGTATCCTGCAGTCCCCTTCACTTCAACTACATGGCATATAGCATCT
Organism: Gavia stellata; assembly: GCF_030936135.1. Lineage (NCBI taxonomy): Eukaryota > Metazoa > Chordata > Aves > Gaviiformes > Gaviidae > Gavia > Gavia stellata. The sequence goes on along the minus strand of NC_082597.1, from coordinate 19,451,214 downwards.
ACTGAATCGCTTCTTACAGTGTGTTGTGCTACTTACAGTGAATCAGTAATTGCACAAGTAATCTTCAGGGTTGTTTCCTCAGATAGTCTTTCTTTGCAATCACTTGTTAAATGAAAATTGATTTTCTCATATTCATGCAAGAAATCAGAACCTGCAGACAATGTCAATCTATTATGAAGCACACATGGTAAGAGTGGGCAGCACTATATCAAATTGTATGGTTTAGCAGGTGAGGAATGAGATTTAGTTGCTTTACACAGGCAGCTAGTGAACTACCATCTCCTGCATGGCTTCAAGCTGCCACCCCACAATGGCACTGGTCTATAGGTTCTATGTCATTTATGCTCACCCTAAGCAAGATGTCTTCAATACCCTTAAGCAGCTGAACTCACTAAAATGATAAATTGAAGAAACTAAATCCCGTTTAGAATCTTCATCTGTTATGCTCAAAACACAAAAAGGCCCAACATTACCATTACTAATATGAATGTGGTTTAACTCTTCTCGTTCCTTTTTTGTCAATCTCAGTTTATTAATGTACTAATTCTTAACACGTTAATTTCTTAGATCAGTTACTATGCTATTTCAGTATTTGGAAAGGCCTACCTAAATGTAAATGGTGACTGAGGTGCTAAACAACAGTGAAAAAAACTAGTATCAGCCTCTTCACATCCACTCTGATGGGCCTGCAATTTTCCGATGCAGAGACCTGAACCATCCATTATAGATCTCAATTGCCTATGCCCTAGGCCTTCCATTTTTAAAAGTCAGGTTCTTTTTTTGTTTTTCAGGAGATTGATGAGACTCTTACTCCCATATGAAACCATAATTTTTACTGATGTACTGCAAAATTATGGAATTTGGAAAGAATTTCAAATCAAAGTATTTTTTTTTATCAGGACCAATTTAACAATTTAGGCATTCCTTAAAATGCAGCTTTTAAAGTTTTGTATACACTTGAATATTTTTAGATGTCCACAATTTATTGGGTGGGTTCACACTATGACATAGTAGTCAATGAACTCCCAAGTTACAGATGTGGTTTTATACACATTTCAGAATTCTGGTTTCAAAGTATATAAAAATTAAAAACAACCCATGCAGTTTTTGGGGTTTTTTTTACTGAAAACAAAATTTATTCCACAAAACCATGAAATGGATGATTGGAAACATTATTATTACCTGGGGTAGAATCTGCTTTTGTTTACTTACTCAAAGTGACAGTTGAGACCTCAAATGGATCAGAATGTAGCTCATTTTACAGTGAAGTAACTGGTTTTAGATACAGATTAACCAATTTCCCCCCCCCCCCCCCAAAAAAAAAAGTAATTCCTAAGCATTAATCAGTAAAACAGTTTTACCTCACTGAATCTAAATCTGTCCTGTCCCTAAGTTAGCACAGGAAGATGGGACTGAACACTAGAAGCAACCTCACAATATGAATATGAGTTAAGAAAAAGGAATCCTGAAAGAAAAAATATCTCTAGAAATCTTATCTATCTGAAAATTGAGTTTATTTATTTGTGCAGGAATTGCAATATCTTTAAATAGACCACACAGACCACGTGAGGCTATTATAATTCCCCATTAAAATCTGAAAATACATGTTCTGAAAGAGAAGAACAAAACCTATGTTTCCCTATTTTCTTCCACAGAATTATCTGAGATGTTAACAAATTATTATTTCAACTTAGACATTTTACTCCAAGTTATTCTTGGAGTAAACTGTGGTCTCTTTTCAGGCAGTGTGAATCACTGAACATCAGTAGAACCAGTATTGAGCATTCAGGACAGAGGAAGGCACCTAATCTCTTTAAGGTGGTTCTTCAAGTTTGTGCTAGCTTCTCTCAGCATGAAGTCTACAAAAACCACAAAACTTCTGCGAGCATTTTGGATTTAGGACTTGAAGATCAGTTATTTGTTGCAAAGAAGTGTATTTTCTTAAGTACGATGGAGAATAGAATGGGTTGGTTTCAGTACATTGGTAACATAAAGGAGTGCACAGATTTGAAAAGACAGTACTAGTTGAAGCAGTACTATTATGCATGAGAACTTGCATATTATAAAGCAATAGCATGGCCCCACTCTACTTAGGTTCTTCAGCTTCATGAGGATTTTATTTCTATTTAGCTTCCTCAGTGCATGTAGAACTTAAGACATGGGGCCACGAAGACCATCCCACCATTCTACTTGTAAGCTTGTCTTAAGCTACTATTCTTTTCTAACACAAGAATTAGAAACATGACTTTTAACCTCTTCGAGACTTAAGACATTCAACTCACATGCTAACTTTCTTGTAAATTAACAGAAAGGAATCTAGTTCCAGTACTGCAATGATGACCCATTCGTAAATTATGATATCTTTTGTAAACAATTAGAGCAATGGAAATTCTGTTCAGAGTATAAAATTCTCTTGAAAGCCATGGAAATAAACAACAGGTTGAAACTAGGTCTTGGGGTACAAATCTACAGAGTGTACACTGAAGCACATGGCTATGACATGTCAAGAATTGGTATTTTCTCTCATAATTAATGCTACTACTACTTGGAAGAATATCAAATTAATAAAAATATATTAGAAGGCTCACTTAAAGCACTGGGCCATGACTAGGGCTGATCCCATAGACATGCAGTTACATTAGAATGAGATGTTAATTATGAGCAACCTAGTTTTGGTAGTTCATAAGTACAGTCACACATCCAAATATCATGACTTTTTGATCTTAACAATATCTGCAGAAGATATTCTGCAGAACGTGTTCATGTTCTACCTTTTCGCAAATTGGTATATAAATAAAAAAGGTAGAACATAGAAACATTTTAACATATAAACGGTATTTCAGGCTAGCTCAATTATGTTGTAGTGATCTCAGAAAACTTTATTCAGATAGCAATTTCAGGACCACCCTACTGAGACCTGAGTTAATTTTAGAGGACTTCGTGATTCATAATGCTTGATGAAGCAATGGTCTCAGAGGTCATGAAGCTCTAACTGGCTGACAGCAGGAGTTAAGAATACAGATGGTTCTTAGCGACAATAAGGATAGTGATTTTCTTAAACCAGATTTCTAGAAATCCAACAAGAAATTCAGAGTGAGCATGGCTGAGGATGATCTGCAAGAGAAGCAGGCTGATTTACTGTTCTATTTCACCACATAAGTGCATTTGTGAGAGTCCTTCCTGCTGCTGCTAAGATCTTTCACAAGGCAGTGGCAGGCATGCCATCATGAAGAGGGCCACATAGAAAAAGAGAAGACAGAGAAGACATTGGGACTCACAATTGTGCATGTATACGGACTTTGAAGCAAGGACTTACTCCTGGTCCCATAGCTTAAATATAGCCAAAGATTCTGATTCCCCAACAGTCTTGGCTATGAATGATGGAAAATTCAGGATCATAACTTCCTGCTTGTTTCTGAAAGCTATACTTTGGATTGGGATGAGGGGATACGTGAACCTCCTGAAAAATATCCTCTGTAATCTTGGTCTGTATGTAGTGTTCCTGTTACAGTTAGGACAGTGAGGGAACTTGGTAGATTTAATGTAGACTTAATGTATCTGTTTCATAAGGTGACCACTCCTGACGAAGGGGAAGAGGGAAACTTAATTTGGCATGACATTCATGCCTGCATCGTTCCACTGCTCTAATTTGGTGCTGCCTAAAAGCTTATTTTGGTGGGTATTGTGTCCTGGAATGACACAGAACCAGAAATGACGGGATGTCAAAAAACTTCCAAAAACAGCTTAACCAAATAAAATCAGCTGACCTGTGGAGATGTGAAATGCACATTTAGAAACACTCAGAGCTAGAACATAGGTGCAGCTAAGTATAGGAATGCCAGAGTTATGTGAATATCTAACAGCAACATGAGTATCACCAATAAGGACATTTATAAATAACACTATTTTTAAGTTACTTTGAATTTCTAAACCTCTTAAAATATTAACTCAGGACTCCCAAATTCACTAAGGTAGGTAGCTAAGGATTGTTAATCTTATTTTTACTGCTGGGGAAACTGAGGCAGAGAGGTTCAGTGACTTACCCAAGGCCACAGAGGGAGTCACTGTCAGAGCCGGGATTAGAGCTCAGGAGTTTCTGGCTCCCAGTCCCAAGCTCAGACCACTAGACCATGGCCTCAGGACATTTCCAGCTGGTCTTCAGTCTAAAAAAAAGTAAATTCTCAAGTATGTTACAAATATGTAACATATATATATTTCTTTTTACTTTGAATGTAATGGTATGAATGAGAACACATTGCTCGTAAGCCAGTGATGAAAAGCAAACCAGTACATTTCATCTGAGTTACCTTTATCATACATACGTGTATGATAAAGCTCTGCAGAAAAATCTTGATTTAAATTGCAGCCAATACAAACAGCTATTTTATTTTTCAGGGTAAGGAACAAATTGCCTTTCCAACCCAGCCAGCATGTCATTTATATTAATGGTGAGGAATGCTAAGTTGCTCTGTGTGTAAGTAAACTCTATTAAGAAAGTCACGTCCCTCGGTGAAGCTAGATCCTTAGTAAATTTTACTAGCTAAGCACTGAGCTCCATGTCAGAGTAATTACACCTTTTATCCACTGTGAGCTCTCTCTTGGCTTCTTCATACTCCTTAATTTCCCACTTCAGCTAATTTAGCAGTAAAATCGCAAAGGTTTTAAAAGGTTAGCTACCGAGGAACTGGCGCATGAATGTTCTGTTAAGCTCCATGCATTGAAATCACATCATGTAGAAGAAGGAATTAATTAAGTAACAATTAGGTAGTGATGGATCATTGACAACATATATACACTTTGGTGCTAAAATTAATCTTCCTTGTAAATCCAACACTTTATGTATCTTCTCATCTATACGCTGGCAAGTTTTATACTTGAAATATAAAATGGACAGGCCCTTCAGCAATATCTTAAAAATAAAGGCATTTCTTTTGGCACTATTGAAACTACATAATATTTTAAAAAATCATATAGCTTCATTTTTTTAAAAGAACTGAAAGAATAATGATAATAGCAAAAGGAGAAGAAATTTTTACGGCAGGTGATTTTAAAGTGACTTTAAGGACATTCGTTATATGAAGGTACTTAGTATGTTGAAAGTGCTAACAATTGTGTAGTATTCTCTTGCTATCTTCTTTTACAAGTTGCCATATTGTTTCCTTGTATCAACAGTCAGCTGCTTAATACATAGATTGGCAGTTAGCCCAGTCAATCCTCAATTCTAAAAGCCTCTTAGCAGATGTAAAATCTTTGGTTCATTCACACCTTGTAGAAAGGGTGACAGGGCAGAAGTGACATCCAGATCCATTCAGAGTATACTTTAAGTCCGATTTTCCTTCGCCTTGCACCTTGTGTAGTCATTTATAGCTGTGCAAAGTGAGCACAAAATGGATATAAAACACTGCTACCCATGTGAGGAGAGAATTCTGACTTCGTTGCATTATTTCTACAGGTGATCACAAGAAGTACCAGGCAGTGAAACAATCTGGCTCTGCATAGAAAGTCTAAACAATTTTGACACAAAGCATAAAGTAGCAGCAGCGCTTTCCAAACAATTTACAGAAATCGCACTTTTGCTTTGGAGCAATGGGTATTTTCATTTGCTGTTTCCTTGGTATTTTCATATAAAAAATACTAAATGTTAAACTCATCTACAGAAAAGGAATCCTATTTCTTCCTTTTTTTGGTAGAAACATATTTAACTGTGAGTCCTAAACTATTCTCACATAAGAAGGACCTCACGTCCTACACAAGATCTCCACTAGTTCTACCTTTCCATGTGCTACTTCTAAACCCAATACTTAAAAAGTTACACTTCTACACAACCTCCTGGAATCAATGTGAAAGCTGGTATTATCACAACAGCTGGTCTCAGTCCCTTAGAGTTCAATACTGTTCTGACTTTAGTATGGGTAGCAAATTACTGTCTCAGCATTTACCAAACAGTAATATCTCTGCTATATGATCTACCACCGCTATGATAATGCAAGACATACTGCCAAGTAGCTTCAAAATACAAACTAGTTTTAGCAGGAAAGGCCTGCAAATATTAGATTAACAAATGTGTGTTAACAAAATCGATAGTTAACAAATTAAGGACCTAATCTGGCTGTCGCTGGAGATGTGGTAAGGAATTATTTCTACTTAATAACAGACATTCAGTCTATAATAATTAATTCAATATGTTTGGACATCTATTTCCCCATACTACCATGTGGCCATTTTTCTGGCCCTTCCCAGACAGAAATCCTTCCCGTTACTCTTAGGTGCCATGACGGGCCTGGCAACTCAGGTGTATGATCAGGACCAGAAATAGAAATTACTTGACCACATCAGCAGCTGTTGACCTAAGAGTACTGCTACAGTAAGTAGTGTTTCTTGGTGTTGCTGTTAGAAAATTTCTTTTCTTTTAATCACAGTCATGCACTTCATAGAGACATCCTGAAACATAGTTCCCAAACCTATTACCATTGTCCAAAGCTTCCCTTACCCTTCAACCAAGTAGCTAAAGAACAAATGAACATTTTTTTTTTATTCTTAATGTTTTAGTAATACTGTATTATAGATAGGGGTTTCTTGGGCTTTTTTTTTTTTCTTTGTTTTTTCTTTTCTTTTTTTCCCTTTTCCCCTTCTGGATTCAGAGCTTCTTTAAGTATTCTGAGTTGCTAATCCGGCTTGACTGAAAAGTACTGTGTGTTTGTTGTGTGTCTGCATGTGTGATACCAACTGTTGAAGACTGCTTGATGTTAGATGAGGGCTTATGCTCAGAGCTGTTCTACAGTTGGCTCTTTGGCAGAATCTCTCCTCACCAATCACAATAATGTCTCTGTGTGGCAGAGAGTCTGTTTTCTAGTATTACACTTGCCATGGACTTAATTTTACTGATGGCGCATGATTATGATTTAATTTATGTTAATCAAAATCATGAGTCATTCCATTCATTGTCAAGGACATTAAAGAGCTATACCGACAAGTGAGAGTTCAGAATCAGGCTTCTGGTGTCTAATCTGAAAGGATATCTGAATAACTTCATTAAAGATAGGTACTGAAGGATAGATCCTCTGCATACTTTGCATTACTCAGTCATGCCATTAGCATAAAACATCAAATAAAGAACAATAATGAGAGCTGGCTATGTGTCACAGTACATGGGTTTTCTGTTCACCTCAGCTACAGAAAATACCCCTGAATTAACGAGTTCTACAATAATATTTCAAGTATGACAAAGTTACTGTATTGGGTCTCCTTGCCCTTGGAAGTTGGTATTAATGTTTCAAAAACTTATTTCCTTCCTTTTTTTTCTTTATGTCACTCATACATAACTTGAATGCAAAACTTCTAAAGGCAAACAATATTTAAGTAAGACCTCAGAGACTGCGTTAAGTTTTATAGCCCTGTCCATAATGAATATTATGTCTGGTAATTACAGGAGCATCAAAACAGTGATCACAATTCATAAAGTTTGTTTTGTAGGTATCTCATAAAGTATTATCAAAATTCATTCTTTTTTAAAAAGTGAAAAACATGTTAATTTTCCAAAATACAGTCATTCTAAAATGAAAAAAGGTTTTGTACTGGTGTCTGTCTCCTGCTCAGACAGAGAAATTGTGCAGGGGATGATGGGCCTTAATTTAGTCCTCACTGATAAGTACTTTTAAGACTGAATATTCTTCAAATTGCACTTATTTAAATTTCACTCAAGCTCCATGTAAATCTAAAAAAAGATTATAGGGGGGAAAATAATTTCAAGAGGTCTAGCAAGCTATCAGACTGTTGCTCTATTATATCTCTCCAGATTTTTTCCATTTTTGAAGTCAAAGAATTATTGGCATTTGAGAACATTTTCTAGAAATCTATTTGATATACTACAGGCCCTAGACACTATTACTGTCATATATACTCTCAACTTCACTACAAGCACATGCCCCAAGACACCAAATCAGAGAGTTGAGGGTTTTATCAACAAACCAGGACCAAAAGGAAGCTGAAAGATGGGATCTTTTACTATGTTTTCTATCGGTCTCACTGATTGTCTCATTGAAAACTAAAGATCTATCTGTGCAACTTCCTTTTCCAGTACAGTGGGAATAGCAAAAATATTTTCTCCTCAATTCCCCATGAAAGCTTTCTTTTCACCCTGCTAGACCATGTGTTCAGTTTTATACCCTACACTTCCTCAGCATGAGGAAATTCTTATACAGTGAAGCAATAAGATTCTGTCTTCAGGCTGAATACCAATGTTAGTTAAACCACTGGTGCCTTTTAAGAAAACCTTGATATATTTTCCACTCTTAGTAACTGTGGGAATTACATGTTTTTCCTGTCTTTGTGATAACATTGTTGTGTATTTGAGTAAGCACACTTGGGCACATAGCTTAATTATAAGGCAACGGACTTTACATATCTGTGCCGAAAACCAATTAGAAATCTCGCTCTTTGTTTTTCAATAAACTAAAGTGAGTGAGAAACTGAAGAAATATTAAACAGACAAGTGACCTACCGTGGTTGTCTTTATCCGTCCTCCTGGTTGTGTACAGGTCCAGCCTGATTTATTGATTAGCAAATCACAGCCTTCTCCTTCTAAACATGGAAGCATTTCACACCACTGTTTTGTTTTGATAATTCGTGCTATGGAACAGAAAAGAAAGAAAAAAACAACCAAAAACAATTGGCAGGAGAATTCACATTTCACTTATCTCTAAACACTTTCTCATCTGAGCTGTCTATTTTCATCATCTGATAATGCAGCCATAGGTTATGATGTAGACAGCCCTAGGCAATTTACAACACCTGCTGTGCCAACAGATTTCGTAATAAAAATAGAACTTAAAAACCAACGATAAAACGAAAGACAGCCCCATCGTAAATCGAAAGAACATAAAAGTTCGCTAATTTTCTAATTCCGTGCTTCTTACAGTCACGGAAATATCGCTGGGGGGGCTAACAACTGAAGACTTACTGTCCTAACTAATTGGTACTGTAGCCTAAAAGCGACCTATGACTGGGATCCATTGTGTTAGACTCTGTATAAACCTGAGCAGACACTCCTTATCCTGAAGTGCTTACAGTGTAAATAGACATGAGACAAACAGTGGAGAGAGAAAGGGTAGAGGGGTCAACATAATGACAGCAATTGTGAAATTCTGTGATACTTGCAATGGTAGGGGCACAGGGGCAGGAACGAGGAACATAAGAAGGACAGGTGTTGGATGAAGTAAAGGTCGCGAAATCATGGGGAAGGAGAAAATAAGCAGAGGGAAAAGACTGGAACAAACACCCTGTAACCCTATAACTACAAGGGAAAGCAAGTCTAGTCAGGAAGGTCCCAAACTGTCTGAAAGGTGGTGTGTTGTGTGCTTTGTGGCTCCTCTTAATGGCTCTCTGGTAAGCTGGTTGTGCAAAATTTCCTCAAGGTCACACACAGCAAGTAGTCTTAGAACAACAGAGCTCTGACTGCATTAAAACAGATGCAGAGGAGCTGTAGGGAGAAATTTTTCTTCAAGGCAGGGAGAAAAGGGGCTTTAATTCCTGTAGACTTTTTTCTAGATTATAATACTACTTCTTTTAGTTCACCTCTGTAGTGTCTGGGTTCCTTCTCATAGAATATTAAGCAATATGACTAATATCTAATACTTCATTATTCTTTCACTCTCCCCCTGTAGGCAAAATTGTAGGGTGGAGTGTTAGTTTGCCATACTTTTTATAAAATACATATACAGAGATGCATTCATTTGCATGGTGCCATATACTCATGCTAAACAAGGTAAGGCCCCCCAAGAAATCTATCTTTTGTTCAGACTGTAAGGCTCGCCGTCCACAGAAAATGGTCCTCAGTTCCTTCAGAGATCACCTCAGCAATCCTGGGCTAGAGTATTAGAAAGCTTCACCACCTCAATTTGTACATAAGTCTCCTAGGATTCAAGGGCAGAACAAGTTCCACATACAGGGACACAGATCATGTTTTCCTCTATGTCGATGTGTGACACAAATAGACGCAATATATCTTCAACGGTCATGAGCCTAACAAAAAGAGAACTGCAGGAGAAATACTTAGCAAGATAAGTGTACAAGAAGCTTATGATGCTCCAAATTAATTTTGGGTCCAAGGAGCTTAAAAGCGGGCATTTATACCCAGGGGCAGTTGCAGCTCTTTATGCTCACCTGAATGTGTGATTCAGCTTCCCTACGCCCCTGACTTCCTCTGTCTGGAACTCCTTAAGAATACAATTCCCAGTGCCATCTCATCATGGCAAGAAATAAAAGTGTAATTTAAAGTCTTTTAATAAAATCCTTTCCAATATTTGACATGAAGCAACTTGTGTCCTCAGTCCTGGTACAATTGTTGGTAAGCTCTAGCAATATAACGAACACTGATTTCTTTCAGTGGAAGCTCAGTCTGAAATTCATATTAAGATTTTCATTATAAAAACCACTTTAGCTCCCAAATGTCTATATAGGAATTTGCACTGTTCATTAGGCAATATATGTATTGCTGGAGGAATGATTCCCAAACAATTTTCATAACTACAATTTTTTGAAGCAAATCCACTAAGTTTTTATAGCACTTATACAGAAATCTGGATTGTGCTTGGATTCCACAGGTACTGCTCTACTGAGAACTGGATCATATCAGTTTTCAAGGCTAACATCTCCTACGTAACAGATAATAGCCTCATCCTTCTTGAGTGAAGGCATGCATCCAGCTGCAGGCTTTACAGAAAAAGCTCAGTAAAATGTTAACACCAAACCTCACCCATTTGCATGCATATATTTTGCAATTCAAATATCGAAATGGCTATTTCTATCAATGTTTCAACAATATGAAGGATCACTGAAAGACTGAATAGTTGGTTAAACTCAAAAATATGTACTAGATTGCCTCTACTATCTCAGATGGGAGGTTTTCCTGGAAACATAATTTGAACTAATCTTTAAAAAAAAATATTTCTCTCCTCTGTGAATTACTCTTAGTGTTTGCTTGGTTGCTACCTCAGAATGCAGCTATTGGTAATATCACAAATGTATGGAGACCTTGCTCTGGGTATTGGCTATATCCACACAAATTTAGAACACACCAAGAGTATTTTAGAGAATATAAGGACTAAAACATTTCTGTGTTAAGTGTGTAGACTAGCTCATGCATTTCGGCCTTGAGAATCGGAAGAACTTCTTTTTGTAGGGAAAAACTACTCAGCTCACATAGTTTAAAGCAAATCAGTATCAAAACAGTTTCTTAATTTATTAATGACACATAACCAGCAGCAGTGCAGGATCAATACCAGTGATACAAAAAAGTAAACCATAGTACTAGACATGAAATGTTCATGAACACTTGGAAATTCCTAAACGCCCCCTCAGAACTAATCCCAAACCCTTCTGACACACACACACAGGCCCCCCGCTCTCCCATCCCCTCCCCGCTGTGCGGGTGCCCCTCGCACCCCCCGGGCAGACGCGGCCGCTCCGGCCCCAGGGGCGCCCCCGCCGCCCCGCGGTGCGGCAGCCCCGGCGGTGCCGGGCGCACACGGGGGCGGGTCCCCGGCGCGGCGCCCGCCCCGTCCCTGCCCGCGGGGGGGGACGCCCCCCGGCCCTCCCCGGGGGGGGAGGCAGCGCTGCCCGGCCCGCCCCGAGCGGGCAGCACCCGCCCGCCCGCCCACCCCGCTTCCCCCCGCGGTCTCTGCCCCGTTACAGATCTTCATGTTTCTTTTATACTGCTTTTCAATGTGACCCTTGCTTTGTTTCAAAAGCCTCTCAAACACATAGACTCCACATTCCCTTCCTAACAGGCCTTGTTTTCTGGGCCATGTGCCAAAAGCAGGCCAGGCGGGCACCCTCACACTTCGGTATAAATTGAAGTCCATACAGACACAGTGTTCTGTTAAACGCGTGCAGCCACAGTTGCAAAAGGGAGGCCATAATTGTGCCTGTGGGATTATGTCTGTTTTTGCATTTTCACTTTTCAGTCTGCCCATTACAGCAAAGTATCACAGTGAAGCTAAATATATAATATAGGGAGCAAAGTATACAACGATTTCGTCAGCATAATACCAAGAATTTCTATCAGTAATTGAAACTGAATTACACTAGTCAAAGCAAAGGAATACAATGTATTTCCTAAGGCAGTATAGTTGCCTTTTTACTGTGTATATTCATCAGGGGTGAAATCAGCCCTCTGCAGACAAGACAGCAAAAAGCTGATCAGATTCTTCAAACCCACTCCAAGCTCCATTATAAAGAATTAAGTGGCACTGAAATGCTACATAGGCTTTGTGCAGACCTTCTGCAAAGAACTGAATTCCATCTTAAGGATCTGAGCTGACACTGCTTTACATCTCCTCAGAAGGGCTGTGCCCCTTCACTTAAGCTGAAGTTAATAGAAACTGACGGTGCCCAGCACATGGTAGAATTGCTTTCCCAGGTAATACCATTTGAACTGGAGAACAAATGGAGTCTGTCCAAGGGTTTTTCATACACACAGTTCTGAGGTGTTGCAGGAAGGAGAGGTTATATCAACACAATGCCAAGCTACCCACCAAAGTGTTTTTCACTGTTTTGTAAGATAGAGGAATTTGCAATGGACTTCCAGTTATTTGTAAAAATAAATAAAAGTCTCTATTAATTATCTGTATAGTCCAATTTAAGACTGTTCAACTGAGTAGTGTTTCAGAACACCACAGATTATTTTCTGCTAAATACTGCAACTAGATATCTTCTGTCACTAAGCTTCTCACCTGGTTTAACGTTATGTATATACTTTCCTATAGAAAACCAGCTTTATTTCCTATACTTTCTTTTCACACAGTCACTCTACATTCAGGCAGTTATCAATTGCTGCATCTCCAGTCAATCTCATAACTGAAAATCATGAATTTTTTGTGATAGCAAAAAAGTGAGATAAATCTTGTTCAGCAGCAGTAAACACAAAAACTTACAGCCATCTAAAATACGTTAAATTAAAACACTCAGATTGTTACATTTTGTTTTCTCTTTTTTTTTTTTTAAATTTTAGAGAAGGAACTTGGAAATAAAAGTAAAACTGTATATTATTTTTTCATCGAATAAGAATATTGATTAAACCAGCATTTGAATACTGAGACTTATGATTTCAGAATATATCATACTCCTATGTATAAAAGTTGGTCCGTGAAATGAATATTTACAAATCATAATGAAAACCATGGTACAAGAACCTAAATAATGTAAAAAAAAAAAAGGCTTACTTAATGCTTATCAGTCAATTCCAGATGTCTTAAGTAGCAAGTGGAAGATTCTTTGTAGTGGGGAGTAGGGAAAATTTCTTCTAAGTCCAAGCAGAATATACCATTTTGAAACATGCTTCTTACATGAGAGCTTAGCTCACCTATACTTCTTACAGAATGATGTTCTCCTTTACTTCTTTTTTCCAATGATAACTTGTAACACTTAATGCAAGATGTAAAGTATGCATTGGAGAAAACATTTCCTTTTTGATTTTCATGCATTATTTCACTGTTGTTTTCCTTGAACTTTGAAGAAAGCTGATCAGCATAGCTGATTCCCAAAGTTCAGAAATGCCTTTGGATTCATTAGTTTAGATGTAGCTAGACAAATACATTTATCCTAGCGTTTCTCTCTTGCCCTATTAACTCTTAACAGGACCCACATCTTTTATTATTAATCACCTCCAACTCATCCCAACTGGTTCCATCATCCCAATCCTCTCCCAACCTCTCTCTTCTCTTTACCTCCTATTTTTCCCTTTTCCATCTTCCATTTTTTCAGCTGTAGCCTTTTGCTCTAACCATTTATCTCCTCTGCCTGATTCAGTACCTATATGCTATCTACCTATCAAAGATCCCGAAACACTTTGCAGAACTTATTATGTTTAGCTAGTTTTACCTACGACTGGTAAATGCTGTTCATTGTTCCCATTTTGTACAGAGGTTAATCAACATGACCAAGGTCACACAAGAAATTTGTTGCAGAGCTGGAAACAAAACCTCTGAATTCTTAGTGGTCGCTAGCTTGGAGACCTTTCTCCATCCCATTTTCCTTCAGAAAGAGAGCATGCTTTAATACATATAAATAAGAAATTAAACAACAACTAAAAATATGCAAAGTAATAGGCTTTTAAAAACATATATCAGTTAAATTGCAGCAGCAGGAAAGAGGCCAGCAGAAACACAAACTGAATCACAGTACTTTAATAAGACATTGCAATCATGAACTGTCTTTAGAGCAGCAATTTGACTGTAATAGTGTGTAAGCCCCAAACGTTAATCTATTTTACTATACAACAAGGAAACATCACAAAGCTTGGATACCTTTTACAGCAGTCATTCTGCTCTACTTAAAAAATTGGAAGCAGTGCTAATTCACAAAGAGTTAGCTCATCTCAATTATTTATAGGGCATCTAGACCAAAGACTATTTAGTTCTAAGAACAGCAATATAGCAATGTCTAGACACCCATTTTATCATTTAGCTCTTGCTGTCAAGATTGGGAGGGATACTTGAGCTGAAGTTGAGAAATATATGGAAAAAAGTGATCTCCTGCGGGCTACAGAGAGGTTACAAATTGAGACCAGGTAACTAGATGAAGACTGAATGACAGGGCAGAGGCTTTTCCTGCAGCTCACCCCAATCATACTTTCAGAAAGGGAGAAATCTTATTGCAACCCCAGGGTTGAGACGAGACCTTAAATATTAACCTGTTCCCTGAAAAAGGATGAAAATCTTGGTAAATAGTACAGATTGCACAGTGGACAACATATATTTGGGAGAGGCAGGATAACAATACAGGAGATGATCTCCAAATTATGCAGTCATCCATATCATCCCAAACTAGGACTGCCTAAGAGGCACTCCTGACAGTTACAAGAATGGTCCCTAGGAATTCAGCTGTGGCATCAGGGGTTGCTGGATTAAGCTGTGTGACTATAGGAACTTGCTTAATAAACCACAGCAGCATAGGATTAACTTTAAAACTACTGCATTTAGCAAGGCACCCAGGCATCTCTTTAATGTTAAAAAGGTACCTAATGTTTTGCTGAGTCTTCATAAGACTCTGTAAAATAAATATATACTGAAAGCCTAGGAGGGAGAAAGTCCAAAGGTATTCCACAAATCAGAAATAATTATTAATACATAATAAATCCCAATAACACAAGACAGATGATAAAAACCCCAAACAAACAAAAAAAAACCCAATTAAGCAAACAAAAGCTGAATTAGAATCCAGATTCTAGGAGCACTCTCATGAAATTCAACAGCTCTTATCTTCTTTCCTGTTTGTGTCTCCAAATAGCAGAATTTCCTCATTATGATGCCCCCAACAATGAATGAAGAAATAAATAAAAAAAACCCAATAAAAATAAGCATATGAAAGTAAACACACAGGAACACAAGGTATCTGACCTTTTTGTAGTGTAGAAACAAGCATGTATTTACCCAGCCTCTCTCTCTTCAGTTCTTTGAAAACCTTAATACTATGTGACTCAGTGATCTAGTGATAGGTATCCTAGATTTGTCTACAGCCAGATGTTGAGAAATGATGTTCAAATATTTGTATGACAGAAGCACTATCCTAAAATGGAAAGTGTCTTACAAATCAGCTTCACAGTCAACTTACGTCTGTTTCCATTTTAATTTTCAAGGGCCAGTTTTCTTCTGTCTATAATTGCTCTCATTTGAGATTGTAAAATATCTCCACGTTGGTCCTCAGCCACTTAGCCTTTCTCTAGCAATTACTACAATTGCTTACAAGGAAAAGCAATACAGCAAATATAACACATATTTTTCAACTGCTTATAACACAACCAGCACCCTGAGTCATAATAAATACAGATAAAATCTACATGTTGAATTTAGGTCCCATACATGGGGTCCTAGTCTCTTCTAAGTTGGTGGCTTCTATGTATTAAAATACCAATGCTTTAAATAGGCAACCTGACTCACAACTTTGCCCAGGATTTCAGCCCTTGCCTGAATATCCACAGACGTACATATTCACTGGTTTTCAAATTGTGAATGATCTAGTGCTTCATTGTCTGTGGGTAGTTAGCAGTTGCCATCTAATAAGAGATGCTAATTGAACACCTACCCTAGAGAAAGCCTTTGTCAGAACTCAGTGTCTTCTGTTTCTGTCCCCTGCTGTTCTGCTCTGCTGTATTCAATTAGTGTGTTGGAAGCAAAGTAAAAATTACTAAAAATCTGACCTGTGATATGCCAGCAAAGAACCCTTCAGAGATCGGATTTTAATCACGTTTTACTTTGCTGCCAGCACACTGAGAACAGCAAATTTAACTGGAGAGGGACAGCAATTTCAGACCCAAAGAAGAGAATCTGAAGACAACAGTAAAGGATAGAGACAAGGGAGAGACATAATGGAAAGTAACAAGAAAACAGATAATAGAAAACAGAAAATAAAGAATAAGGCAAGAAAGGAAGGAAGGAAAAAGAGGACAAAGCCTAGCTATATGTAGTAGCTACTGAAGGAGATGGGTAAGGTCAAAAACTTGCGCAATTTGTTCAGCTGAGTCAGTAGGACAACGTGGGTAAGCGAAGGCTAAAGACCAGAACTGTTTGGTTTTTTTTCTCTGAAGTACACGAAGTTCAGTCCTCCTGATATGAGCAGAGTACTGCAGTGGAAGACCAGATTTACTCTGGTTAAAAGAAGAACAGGAACTGGGCAGATACTCATGACCATCCCTATGTTATGCAGGGATGGCTGGACAGCTGTGGAAGGGGGAGGACCCCAAGAACCCGTAGCTATGAAGCGTGTGCACATATCAGGGTAATCGCTGAGTAGACAGCAAAGGAGGAATCTAGAGGAGAAAGGCAGAGTAGGAATAAAATATGCTCTAGGTTACATGGTAGAGAGTGATTAGTGTTATAAAAAGAAGCTCGGAATAAAAGATTATGAGGCTGGTAGTAGAAAGGGAGTGAAGGAAGGCTGGCAGGAAGGCTATAAATCAACCTTACAAAAAGTGTCTGAAAACAAACTGAGCCTCAGAGTGTAGATAGCTATGGCTCCGTGTGACAAAGGATTCCTGGACACTTCACCCTATCTGCAACTTCACATCTGACTGCACAATATCTGATTCTGTACTCAAGAAACACACGCAACGACGGCCAAGGATCAAGGTCCTCCTTGGGACTCTAGCTGTGGAGTGCTCATGTACCCATACTAGGTATGTTTAGCAAACTCTGCACATGGTCAGTAAAGAAAAAAAAAAAAGGAAAAAAAAAGGCCAAAGAAAACCTCTCCATTTGACAACTGCTTTTGCATGGACAAAGCAGTGAGAATCAGAATGTGAGACTCCATGCACATGAGAACTAAAATCAGTTATTCTTTAATCTTTCTAAGGCTATTTCTGGGAATTTTAGTTAATGTTCTCTGTGTGTGTTCAAAGGGCAAGCATTTAGCTGAGTGGTTCTGCTCTGGCCCTCATTGCTTTTGGTACTTCCCAAGCCCAGTGTCAGCATGTATACTGCTGCTCTGACATGGTAGTGACATTTTATTGTGCACTGAAAGAGAAAATAATTTAGCTGTTCTCAAGTACAATGGGCTTCCTTTGTCAACAACCACAGCAATGGGAAACTTTGCCCTCCTTTTGTCATGTATGTAAGTACAGAACATGCAAGCAAATTGAGTTGAAATGAGCTCAATGACTAGCACAGGAGACAACGAACAGCTGCTGCTATGAGAACAATTACAAGTATTAGAAAAGGAAACTCGGCAATGAGGCTGTACTTATCCCATACCCCCTGTGATTTCCCCCTATTCCACATGACTATATGCTGTATACGGTGCTGGTCTCTTCTCCCAAGTGACTAGCGACAGGACAAGAGGAAATGGCCTCAAGTTGCACCAGGGGAGGTTTAGGCTGAATATTAGGAAAAATTTCTTTACTGAGAGAGTGGTGAAGGACTGGAACAGGCTGTCCAGGGAAGTGGTGGGGTCACCCTTACTGGAGTTGTTCAAGGAACGTGTGGACGTGGCATTGTGGGACATGGTTTAGTGGACATGGTGGTGTTGGGTTGATGGTTGGACTTGATGATCTTACAGGTCTTTTCCAACCTTAATGATTCTATGTTACAGTAAACTGTATGGTCTTTGGGGTAAGCCTGTGACTTTTTGTTTTGATCAAATAGTAAAAATAGGCTATGGTTATGCAGGGGATTTTAACACAAATCAACACTACATGAATGAAAATGAAGAAAAATTTTAATAAAATGAGTGAAACAAGTGAAAACAAAGAGAAAGGAAGACAACTACATGGTATCACCTTTCACAGTGAGAATACAATTAATATAACCACTTGTGATCCTTTTGAAACTTGTGTTCATAAATACTACTTTGTCAGTGCCCCAGGAAACTTGCAATAGTGAACTGTAATGTTGACCTTCAGACAGCTTAGAAACTGGCCTCTTCTCATCACTTCTGCTTTCATTAGCCAGTGTTGACCAACAGAGGAAGAAATGTGTTTAAATACAGCAAAGATGTTAGTTTATATAACACGCACTGATAAGTATTAGTATTATTTCTATGGGACTGCTATTTAACTCTCATAGGAGTATACTCATCTTCCCTTACTACGACTGAGTCATCTGCTGTCAGCCATGTGCCTGACAAAACACTCACTGTTCCTAAAGGTTGATCACCTAAATTTTAAATCTCTTGCTGTTGCTTTTTTTTTTTACATTTAAAAGCATCTTAAGCAAAATAAAACAAACTGCACATCAACACTGGACACAAACAAGAGTTCAAAACCCCACAAACTTAGCTTGGTTCTTGTCTGTAACCTTAGCTTTTAAAGGTGCTGATGGGAGCAAGTTAAAATACTCCACCTGCAGGAATTTCATTGTTTTCTTTTAACAGTAACTGTCTGCAAAAAAGCTTTCTCAACCAACTTTTGTTTTACAGAAGAAATGGGGAAGCCTTGTTGGAAGTATTTATATTGTGTAACAGTACAAACAGTACGAGTTTGTAGTCCTGACTCAGGCAAAAATTGCAATGAGTTTCTCGAGGGTTCCTCTCAACAAAGCACTGCTTGACTGAGTCCGCAGCTTGGAAATAGCCCCTTGCAGATTAAGAAACCACGACTGCTAGTTCTCTATGCCTCTCTTAAGTGCAATACTGAACTACTTAAGTGTTCATATAGTCTCAACATTTCAAACATACCAAAATAAAATCATCTTCAAGAAGTCTTCCCAGGGAAACTTGACAAATTTTCTGTACTTCCATGTAACAGATCTAAAAATGGCCCTTTAAATTATCCCTGTATGCATAATTATATAAGCATGTATGTATGCATGTATCTATGCATCTACTGTATTAGGAATAAAAGTTGCTGTCACCACTTCTGCAATGTTTTATCTCTGGTCAGCAGAATATCCTGTCTAACCACTGTAGTCATATGGAAATAACAGAAATAATTTTTATTAAACTGTAGAATAATATGCACACTTTCTACTATTGGACTGAAAAAACACTTTCATAATTTCATCTGTGTTCAAAAGTTTAGAGAGCCTATTTACATGGCCTAGTTGCTGGAAAATTAAATAGTAAATTTAAAACACACTAGCCACTCTTCACTAACTCTGCTTTTTACAGCTTGAGGTGCACTTTTGTTAGCACATTTCTCATCAACATACATTACCTGTTGCTTTTATAGACAGCTTTCTGTGCCTGAGCAAGTTTGTTTAAAGATAGATCAGGTATCCCTATCTGTAAAATTTTCAGCATGTAGATTAAATCCAAGGAGAGGGCTAGTAAGTGTACTGGCTTTCTGGTAGTAGGGAGGAAAATGGTTGTAGAGTTTTTTTAAATCCTCTTTGTTCAAGAACAGGATTATGTATATTTTTGTTAGTAAACAGATTATTCACATACCTTATGCCATTATCAGAATATTCTGTATCCTAGAATAATCTGCAAATTCCTAAATTTTGGCTAGCCAAGTGAAAAGGTAGCTATTTTTAACTGTATCTTACAAAGATTTCTAAGTTCACCAACTGTAAAATATTCAAGATAAGGGAGAAACATTTCATGAAACCAGACATAACAGTCTGATAACTTGGAGATTAGCGATTTCTACCAGATGGACTAGCAGGCACTTCAGCGTGCTGCAAATGTATGCTTCACCCCCACTTCACTTGTGACAGAGGCATGTATAACACACACACACACAAGTTTGCCAGCAAATTCTTCAGCAGTTTTACTGTGATATGAATGCTTCCCCCACCCCAATTTGGAGTGGACACTACAGCTTCAGTACTTTGTTTATTATATGTATGGTCCTGACTACTTGAATCTGTGCAACCCATTCAAAAACAGACTGCAAAATGCCAAAGACTTTCTTTCATTTCCAGTCCTGCTTAAGTTTTCTTTGTGGCACTGCTCATCTGAATCATTGCCTGTTTCTTGCTTACAAAACATTCATATTCAAAGCACCATTAGCACAATAGCAATTAACAAAGAGCCTTTTGTGCCAACGTGCTACAACTTCATCTCGCACACCCTTTACAGGAAAAAGGTCTTTTCTCTTCTTTCCAGTATCAGTGAAGCACTCATGCCACGTGAAAAGAATGCTCTCTTTCAGTGCCGAGGGGACATGACTGTGCCTTATGTGCATCTACTGTATGTACAACTGAGGGGAGGACTAGGTGACCTAAAAGATCTTTCTCATCTCTAACCTCTATGGAAGTTCATGGTATCGGGAATTGCATATTAACAAGCAGATGCAGGATTTTGTGTGGAAACAGCAGACTGCTTCCACAGGATGTTTTTCTTAATTTTTCCCTGCTGTAAGGGAAAGGAAAAACACTTTTAGGTTTGTCACAAGTAAAATTGACAAAACACAGAAAGGACAGTGATTACCCTTGAGTCATTTATAGCAGTCATTCCTAAAAATTTTGCTAACATAGAACAGTAAGTGAGAAGGAGGAAGAACCTGCAGCTACATCATGCTAGAAATTGGTGGATTTTGTTGCCAGTACTACATCAATTTGCCACATCATTGGCACTAAGTCGAACACTGAGATTCCCCATGAGGTAAGACTGTTCCTTTATAGTGTGCTGTAGGTGCAACAATCATATTAATTAGAGAAGAGCAAGAGAAAATGGAAATGTTTTATACTTCCTCCTAATAATAATTTACAGGCAATTCTATAAGGAAAAAATGTGAGTAACAGAGCTGGTCAGAAAAACACGGAACACAAACCTGTTTGCAATAATGGCATATAAGCAATATCAAGGCATTTTACAGTAATACAAAGATGTAGGATAGATATGACAATCTAAGTGCCCCAAAAATATCTTCAGTATCAGATAGTCACAATATTTCCAAATACCTGAACTACAGAGCCCTGTGACATGTTAATAAACTTGATCATTTGGTAACAGCTGTAACATTGTCTAGAATGTTTTACCCGGAGTTCCCCCTAGCACAACACACACTGGTAAAACAAGAAACAAAAAAGAAACGACCCCTCAAAGGCTCTTGTGTGCCTTTATTTCACACTGAATAAGCAGGCACAGTACAGCCTGCTGCTAAGCTTTTCCTTACCAGTTGGTCAAAACATGGATAGACTCTTGGTTACAGCTCCTAATGTGTTGATCAACTGACCCAGAATAACAAAGGCTAGGGCTAAGCGACACAGAAATTACTATACTGGATCCGACCTGAATCAGTCTAGTCTAAGATCCTGTCTCTGCGAGTAGCCGGAGGGATGTGTAAGAACCCCGCACCAGCCAGCTGCTTCTATTTCTGTATGTTCTAGCAAGAACTGTTCCAAGAAGAAATAACTTAATATGCTCGGATTTGCTTCTCCACATTTTCTCAGTTACTGCTTTGCAAGCTGTTGATTGAGGGGCAAAGGGTGGAAATTGTACATCTCTGAGGAACAATTAACAATTAACTTCTTTGTTGTTCCCCTGAGGTGTACCGTAAGCCATAATACCATAAATTATCCCAAGGAGAATTTGTCATAATAGATCTAAATTGATAGCATTAAAAAAAGTTCATGCATTTGTATTTAAAAGCGCCTCTTTTATATTTTTTAAAGGATTTTGCATTACCAATTTGAGGAAAAAAAAACAGTATAATTTTTTTTCCATAGCAATACAGAAAGCATTGCATTTGCATCACACATTAATCACAGAAAAATTAAGGACACAGAAAAACAAATATGATAAATCACATATCTTTTTGCCTGAGATATAATTCAGCATCAGGCCTGTATACATTATTAAGTACTGCGTTTGCCATTAATACTTCACAAAAATATGTGAACATATAGCTGCATCACAAAGCTGTTAAAAAAGAAGCTGTCTTTAATTTTTCCTGCTTCACCTTCCTCTATACAATATATGAAAATCATCCATACTGTATACCTTTCCTTGCCTAAAACATACAAAAAACCCCCATACCTTTCCTTGCCTAAAACATACAAAAAACCCCCATACCTTTCCTTGCCTAAAACATACATCACATTATTCTCCCCGCCCCCAATATGAAATCTTTCATGAATAAGCCTGACTTGCTAATCCACTATTCTGTTCCATTCAACTTCTTACACAGCACCCAGCAGTGCTGGACCCAAGTGCCTCTTGGTAGGGTATGAACAACACGACTCTCATGTATCACATGCTCTCTTACTCCCCAGGGCAAAAAGTATATGTGGTGAATGTTTTGTTCAACATTTTGTTATTGTTGTTTTTCTTAATGCACGTATATACAGGCTAGAGAAAGCAAGTCAACAAAACAAATCCTGTAGTTAGAGTGGAAGGTGCTGAGTCTTGTCCTTAGTTCTTTAGAAAATTTATTTCGGTCTAAGTTAGACCATTGACTGCTTTCCTTAGCACAGCCACACGCCAAATGAGGCTGCCGAATGCACTCTTATTCCTGCCCACTCTTGTAAATAACTACGTTTAATTATATTAACTTCAAGACACTTCTCCAAACACATGTCCTCTCAACCATAGCAGCTCTCAAAATAACTCTCAAATTTTGAAAGAAATTGCATTCACCTCCTGAAATTCCTAAATAAACCCCAGGTTTCAGGCATCTGAAAGCTCTATCTCACAGACTATTGGATTCATTGCTTAGGAGAAAGAGCATGACTGTTCTCATCAGGCTCTCTAGCACCCACTCTTAATACTGGACAATTTTAAAGACAAAACCATATGTATTCTAATAAAGCAAAGTGTTAGCACTGGGAACATGAAAATAAAATATTTTAAAAAATTCTGGATCTTAACATCCAGCTTCCTACTGGGTTACTCCAGCATCTTACCCCACTTGGGGTGCTAGTGGACTACCACATTATTTAACAGAGAGGAACTGCCTCAATGAACTCTCTCTATTTATTTTTTTTCTCATTCTGTTAAAAAAAAAAAAAACCATAAAATGAGGAATTGTATCTCCTCAGCAGACACTCTGGGAACATATTCATATCCTTTAGTATGTTCTTTGCATTTTAATCCTATAATTTCATATCTTTTTGATGTAGTTCATGCATAGATCATGACAAATATTCATGCATGCAAGTACATGTGTAGTATATTTATCCTAGAAAATGTGTAGCCTCTACCTTCTCTCAATAGCTTCATAGGGACCATACACGTTAGATGAACGACAAGAGAGCAGTTCTGGTATTTAGAACATCTCCTAAGCCTGCACCCCTTCCTTCCTCTTTCCTGAGGATGAGGAGCTCATGCTTTCACAGCTGTTTGGGAAGCTAAGGCCTAGAACTGAGAACCTCCTCTAGATACTCTGACTATACTGGCTATAACACTCAGTTTCTTTAAGATACGGTGTAAAATGTAAACATGACTTAACATTTTCTTGTAGGGTGATGTAGGCACTGGAAGACAAGTCTGCCTGTTTGTCTTGCAGTGCAGCATGTTGCCAAAGATACATATTGGTGGAGGACTTTTCCAAGCACTCCAGGATTCATGCTTCAGTCAAAGTTCATAAAACTAGCTATGGTCTTCACTCAGATAATCAGCTAAATAAGTAATTTGTCATTATAATATGGACTAGTTAAAGCAGTGGGCCAGGAGTAACCTTGAAGAAGGATTTTGAAAGATGATTTTTAAGACAATGTAAAGAGAAATGTCTGAATATAACAGTGGAGAAAAATAATCCCTGGTTAGCAAAAATCTTTTCACATTTTTACTGAGTCTGATTGAACATCAAAGGCTTAGCAGAAATGGAATTCTCAATTACTATCCCACAGTAAGAATCACTGAAGTATAATTCCAAACTTCCCACAACAGTTTTTGAGATTTCTGCTTTTATATCCCTTCTGATTTCTTTTAGCAAGCTACTAGAGCAAGATGCAACTTTAATGGCTATCATTACCAATACAAAGAGTATTTGTGCCTTTTTTTCAACTGGTATAAACCAGAATAATTCCACTGAACAAAATAAATGCATTTACATCAGTGCTAAATCCAGAAGTGCTTGTGTTTATTAAGTATTGAGATTTTGCCATTCACTAAGATTTTATGTTTATACATACACATGAACATATCTTACAATTAGCAAAATCATAGTTATTCTCAGAAACTAGAAAATTCGAAATCTGTGTTACTTGAGAGAAAATGCAAGACTGCAATTCATGTCTTAACGGCAACAGTTGATCCTAATACAGCAAATAAAAGCAGAAATCAATTGCAAGCAAAACTGTGTAAATAATCACAGTTATTAAAATGTGTGAACTTAACTAGGTTAAGAAAGAAAAAAGAAAATACTTTTATATATGGAAATACAAAAACAATACAAGTTGAGTAAAAAATATGAAACTGGAAAACACAGGAGCTGTTAATTTATTTTATGGATGACAGACCGTAAGACCAGCAAGATCCATTGTAATTCTATATTCTGACCTCCTGTACAATGTTACCCATAGGAATTCACTGCATTCATCACTCTGCCCACCACAGCTAGCAGTAGCTGTAGCAGGACTAGAGGGCTGTTTTGGAAAACAAACCGAAAATCCTGAGTTTAAGATTTTCAAACCACAGCTTTGGTGACTTGTCCCAAAGGACAACGGCAATTGCTGTTAGGAAAACGTTGTGCTTGTTCTGCATTTTTTAAAGTCGAAGTCACAACATTAGTTCCTTTAACTCTGTATTGCAGAGTTAGGGCTGGAAGTGGCCTCAGGAGATTTCTAGTTCTCTTAATTCTTGATCAATGTCCTGATTAGTACAAACTGAGTCCTGGAGCCTCATACAGCAAAGCATGTTTCTTTCATCATCACCAAGACTGTTCTCTGAACCCTCTCCAATTTTTCAATTTCTTTCTTGAATTGTGAACATCAGAACTGGATATACTAGTCTATTAAAATCTGCCACATGTCCCAAATGTGTAACAGTAGGTTTTCCCATATTCACCCAAGGCTGCAATAGGTATTTCAGGCTGTTGTCTGTAAGATATTCACCTTTATGAGCATTGTCCATCTTCCAGATCTTTCATTTCAGCATATGTACTGGATCTGGTTGGGCTGGAGTTAATTTTCTTCATAGCAGCTGGCATGGTGCTGTGCTTTAGATTTGTTACTAAAACAGTGTTGGTAACACACCAGTGCTTTAGCTATTGCTGAGCAGTGCTTGCACAGCATCAAGGCTTCCTCTGTTTTTCACTCTACTTCTCGCAGTGAGTAGGCTGGGGATGGGCAAGAGGTTGGGAGGGGACACAGCCAAACTGACCAAAGGGATATTGCATGCCTTACAACATCATGCTCATCAATAAAAAACAGGAGGTAGTTTTTCCAAAGGTAGACTCGCTGGCTGGGCATCAGTCTGCTTGTGGTGGGAGGTGGTGAATAACTGCCTTGGCATTGCTCTCATCCCCTCTTTCCTTCACTTAATAAACTGTCTTTACCTTGACCCACAAGTTTTTCTTGCTTTTGCTCTTCTCTCCCCTATCCCACTGCAAGGGCTGGGGGTAGGGGTCAGTGAGCAAGCAGATGGTGGGTGCTTAAGTTATTGGCCAGGGTCAACCAACCACAACATATGAAAGGATACAGTTCACATGGCTTCTGACAACGTCCCCTCAGCATTCATGGATAAATTTCCTTATCATTTCCAGTCTCAGCCTTTGAAACATTTTGGAGGAAATTGATCTGGGTAGCCTTTACAGCAATCTCCGCTGCACACTTTCTGGATCACCCCATGCTCAGAAGTGACTTCCTAGAGCTGCTTGAGTTCATGGAGGCATAATCCTCCAGTGCAATGCAGCAGATCCCACACAACCATTTTTCCATAACATTCTTCCATGTCCTCATGACTTCACATATGGTTTATCTTTTCACAAGCAGGATGTAGTAAAAATCTTACTTGTAAGAGCCCAATACTGCATGGCACACCACATGAGACTGCACAGGAAAAGCACTACACGTGGAGCCACAATTAGAGCCACAGTTATAAGAAGTGTCCGTAATGATCACTAAGAATAGAGCAGCCTCACACCTTCCTGCGCTTAGCTTCTACAAATGCTTAGCTTAGCTTCTATAAATGCTTAGCTTAGCTTCTATAAATGCTAGTCTTTACTGGGGCTCTTGCCCTGACATTGTAGGTTGAGAGCTGAAATGGGGGTTTCCCAGGCAACTAAAATCTGTCTAGCAGCCACCCATGTCAGTATGCATAACAAGGTCATCACAGTATGTTTGCTATTTCCCATGGCATCATCTTGTTCCTTGGCAGCTACAGAAAACAGATGCACATGGTGCCTGCTCAACCTTGGCTCCTGGTGCCAGCAACCAGAAGCCAGCTGGACCTGCGATCCGACTTTTGACAGCCAGCAGCACTGACCAATGCCGATACAAGACACAGTAGAGAAAAGCTAACAGAAATGGTCCTCATTTGGTCCATACGTTAAATACCCTGTGGACCCACTGCCGGGTGCTGCTTTGTCCTACCCATCTAGGTCTGCCAGCAGGCACCGGTAAACAATAGCACAAATCAGGTATTCACAGAGGCATAACAGGGAGAGCTTGAAGCATGCAGGGGAGCTAGTGGAGGGGCAAGTTCTGGAAAGGCTATGTTGAAATCGGAGCAATGGCATCATGGGGTATCTGTCACTCTTGAAAGGTCTCCTTTGCAGTATGCAGTGACTGGGGTCATCTTAAGGCCTTGCAGTAGGAATGTAAATAGGTACTTTAGCATGTAGTGCCATTACAGGGGTCACATGAAGAAGTTACCTAGCACAGCAGGACGGGTGAAGCCATTATAACTACTGTAGCCATTGATGCTTTTTTTACCTCCTTTTAGTTTGTGAATCATCCACAAACACCATGAGTGACTTTACATTTTCTTCCAAGGTAAGAACAAAGAATATTAGGCACTACAGATTAAAAGATAAGTTTTCCATCAAAAATACAGTTGTTTGATGGGATCCTCCATTTACCTTTACTTACCAGGACTTACTAATTAATCACTTTTTTCACCTATTACATGGCATGATTATTTTTAATTTCACATTGTTCTTGTTTGTCTCCAATTTTTGTGTCTATAGAGGAAGTACATTATATCAACAGTAGCACCTTTATTACATAAAAATGTAATAGATTTTGGAAAAAATTAGGTGGGGAGCAGTATACTAGCTGAAAAACAGCTATCTAAACTAGCCCAAAAGATCTCCAAATTGAACTCAACTCATCATCTTAATTTATTTTTGATACATGGATTGATGCAAATATGCTACTCCACACCTTTTCAGAATCATTTTCACATGTTTCTTTCCAGTGCAATGAATATTTAGTAATATAAAGAAAATGAAAGAATTTCAGCAGGACTGATTACGAGAACCCCCTCAGAATAATGACTGACACAAGTGGTCTTTTGACATGTTAAAGATATAGGCATTGGAATTACTATCTAAATGATAGTAATTGGAATTACTTATCTAAATGTGTACCAGACATTCCATTGTTTGTCCCAAGCTGCCATTAGATTATCAGGCAAAAATAACCAAGCTCAACCTCCGCTCCCATGCATTCTTTCTACCTGTCCCTGGTCGTCTTCTGTAATTCTTAGACTTGCTAAACACCATATTGATAGCCAGAGAAGACAGTCTTCTACCTGGGTATTCTAAAATTATAAGAAAGAAGTTATTTGCTACTACTACTTCAAAGATAAACAACTCCAGTTGCTGTTGTAACAAAGTATTTAATTATTACCATCTTCATCTAATATGGGACTATCATTTTCTGTAATTGTAGACACAAAAAAGAAAAAGTTTTTGAATGTAAAGGGTTGTTATAATTAGAACTATCAGGTAAACTACAAGAAATACTCAACAGTAGTTGAGATAGCATTTACGGTGAAAGTCTAATTTGTTAAGGAAAAAAATAAGATAAAACCAAAGTAAAGACTGCTTGATAATATTAAGTAGCCAAATACCATTGTTTACATCCCGCAAAGGAAACTATTTTATCTGTCATTCATTGCTGTGACACATGCAAGCAATATAATTCAAAGCAACAAAGACAAACACATAAAAATGCCTTCCATCTCACATAACAGGTGCCTTTAAATAGAAGATTCTATAAACAAAAATAATTTTGTTTTACATAGACTCAAACAGATCAGTCTGTGCAGTTTTTCTCAAGCAGTCTCTGAAAATAAACCTTTGAGAAAATCTCAGATTACCAAAAGGATTTGATTTTATTATTGTACAATATAATTTTACTTTCAAATTAGGCAACACAGTCCTTTTTAAAACTAGTGAAGTAACAATTTATCTCATCATCTAACATCAAAACAAAGCTCTGGGGAAGTTGTTTAAGAAGAGATACATAATCTTTAGCATAGCAGGCTCATACCAGTTTGGAAAACAAAACACTAACAAGAAAACAAAGAAAAAAGGGCAAAACTCAGGTTCCCGTGTAGAAAAATCTACTTTCCATTATTTATTTTTTAATTTATTTTGTTTCAAAATGAATAGAAAGTTTAAAATAGTGCTAATAATTTGGAATACATAAAAATATGATTGACCTACTATATCACTGAGAGACTGGAATATTGATGAAATATTGATGCCTATTTAGATAAAACAGAGAATGTGCTTCCCAGTTTGAGGCAGCTAAGTTGTTATCAGGATTCTTTCCCCATTGACTGTTGAAGGCTGTTTACCAGTTATGAATTATACTGGCAGTCCAGCAGTTTTACTCCATTCACAGCTCCTTTTAGAGGATTGAACAGTAAAGTAATATTCTAGAATGCATTTTACCATTTGTCTTTACTATACTAGGACTTCATATCCACACAGCCTCAGTTACCTCCACTCAAATCAATGCTTTAACTTTTGATCAATTTAGAAAGTAAATTAGAGCAAAAAGTGCCATTTAGCATGGGTAATAGTGTTGTACAGTCACAGTGTGGCTCCAGGATCTCCTGACCTGCACAGCTTCCACTTTGGTTTTAACTTAAAGAGAGCTTTGATCCAAAAAAGCTCCAAATGTGCTGTGTTCCACCTACCTGAAATGATACCACAGCTAGTATCAACAGAGAGGCTTAACTTAAATTCCTTCCAGTTTAAAGAAATCTGAGTGTCAATACATTGCTTTTTATGGGAACTTTCTGCTCTATGGGACCCAAATCAACCAGACCCTTGAAGTAGAATTACCTTTGTCTCCCTTGTCTTCTTGAAGTGAGCACATCAAATGATACTTGGCTTTCATTCCCTTAAGGTATGTTCTACTAGAATAATAAAAACCCCAGAACAAAATAACTCTTAAAACACAGAAAAGTCTGAACTGCTGGTTGAAACTTGAGATGCTTGTAAATAAATGCATCCCTGCTCACCGTTCTTAAAGTGAACTGACCTTTCTTCCAGCCCTCCTTTTCAGTGGGATAACTTTAGTGAGTTTTTACCCTGATAGGCTGGAGAAATGGGCTGAAGGCTCAGGGAGGATCTCATCAAATTATATGAATACCTGAAGGAAGGGTGGTGCAAAGAGGATGGAGTCAGGCTGTTCTCAGTGGTGCCAAGTGACAGGACCAGAGGCAATGGGCACAAACTGAAACACAGGAGGTTCTGTCTGAACATCAGGAAACACTATTTCACTGTGAGGGTGGATGAGAACTGACACAGGTTGCCCAGGGAGGTTGTGGAGATATCCTTGGAGATATTCAGAAGTCGTCTGGACGTGGTCCTGGACAACCTGCTCTAGGTGGCCCTGCCTGAGCAGTGGGGTTGGACCAGATGACCCCCAGAAGTTACTTCCAACCTCAACCATTCTGTGATTCTTCAGGTTCCACAAAATCTGCCTATTGCCCCAGAGCAAGGCACAGATCAGTATTGCTCCCTTCTAACCAGCACTTCTCTTTTTAACAAAATACACGATGTACATGAACACATATTATAAAATAAATGTCAAACAGTTCTATTATTAGTCATAAACATGCTTCCTTGTATCTTCCAACCTTTAGTTCATACAGCAAGATAACATTTATTTTTGCATGCTGCTCTAGAAAACATAATTGGTTGGGAGATCTATACTGTGGAGTGAACTGCAGTGCTTATGAATATTGACTTTAGCTGACTATTTGCTTTAGTGGCTATTTCAGCTTGCTAGTTTTTCTTGCAGATCGTGTTTGGAGTCTGTAACAGGTGCTTCTTTTTATTAGTATTGCAGATACCCAGCACAGATTTTCTAGAGAAACTTAACAGTCTGCATGCAGTTTGTATATTGGCACCAACTGGCATGGCATACGTCCCTCCTCACTTGATGGGTCACAGGACTCCTGGGGAGGCAGAGGCTGTATTTGTGCAGGGTAGTCATAAATCTATTTTCTGCTTTCTAATCTCATTTAAATTACACCACAGATTCCATGGACAGAGGATGGGTACAACTCTTTTTTACCTACTGTAGAACTTGCTACATTGTTTGCTTAGTTCATTATGTAAAGCGCACATCTACTACCTTGTTAATTTACAACCTTATTTAATTTCATTTTTATTTCCACAGTCCTTGTCTACCTAGCAGGTTTGAAATGGATATATTCTGCCAACTATGCCTTAATCTAGGAGTGGAAACAGCAAATCCTTTTCTCTTCATGTTTATACATCAGTAACACTAATAAAATCAAAACATGATTTCTCTGAAATAAGAGAATTTTACATAGCAATACATAGCAATAGTGTAATAGCATCACTTCATAGCAATAGTGTAAATTACAGTACTACTACTACTACTACAATAAACCAACACGTACAGTATTTCAGTGCTGTATGAGCCAAAGGAATCCCATAGCCAAAATTAGATCATAATAAAATATTTCTTTGGAACTTTTTTTAATTTCAATAAAAGGTTCTCTTTCACTCCTTTTTAATGTGAATGTTCATTTTAAAGACATCCAATTTAAACACTATAGCACTATGACAGTACATTACAATAAAACATAAAACTGACAGAATTAATTAATGAACAGTAATTACTGTAATTTGCAGTAATTCTGCCTGACAGTATCTAATTACCAACAGAGCATCCCTATGACTACAAAGGTAAGCATTTTATTGCTTCTCATTTTTTAATGGGGAAATTGAGTCAGAAATGTTAATTAAGCCCAGAATACTGAAAAATTAGATGTCCAGAATTTAGTCTGGTATGTATCTGTGCTTCAGATTTAAAGCTTCTTTCTTTTTATGGGAATGGCTCATTACCCTGTTGCTTCAGTATATTTTCAGAGAGCTAACAGTCTGATTGGGAGGGGCAAGAAAATTTTGTAGATGATATATTTTGCTAGGGTTTTAATTTCTCATAAGAGGCCAATTCCTAAATATATAAGTGGAGTTACTAGATTTTAGATTATCTTGGAGGAATTAATTATCAGTAATTCAAGTATAACAGCTTTCAGGCTGTTTTTAGAGATTATGAGTCCTTCATAAAGATCCACAGTGCTCTTTGGATACTATTTCCTGAAAAAGTTATCACAGGAAAGAAGCATGAGAATTTGCAGCATATTGAACTACATGTGCTGTTATTATGGAGCAGCCTAACACTATGCAAATCTACTCCCTTGTTTGCCCATGATAAATAGAAGACATTTTACCTTCAGTAAAAGCAGGGTGAGCAGACACAAAGCCAATTACCTTAGAGTAGTTAATACAGTCTCAAACTAAATCTATCTCATGGCATAAGTTGCTTATGACTCCTACCTTAAATCTCATATCTTCTATTGTAACAGTATATCAACAAAGGAAACAACCTAGAAATAATCCAGGATGCTTAACTGGATGCAGAGAAGGGTATGCAGAAGACCCTTCCTGATCCCATCTACCCAGACATGGATGTTTCCATCATATTTAGGAACAAAATATGCAAGCATGTGAGTGTGAGTGCAGGTGAGAACTAAGATCAGGTAGTTTCTGATCATATGCCCTTTGTCTACCCATGTATTATAAATGGGGGGAAAAAACCCACAACAGGATGAGACGTTCAGGATGTTCAGGCTCTCCCTTACATTATTAGCTTATCCACAGCTTATCGTTTCGTGTCCCAGCCTCATCGTTTTGTCCCAGACATGTTTCTCACTACAGTTCCGATATAATACCATGTTATACCATACTTCTATCAATACTATCCTTCCAAGTGCCACTAAGTCTCTGAATTATTGACAGCATGAAGTACACTACATTGATAGAAGGATGAATTAGTACATGTCCATAGAATTCTCTAAACGTATTTGAACACATGGCAAAATATGCTTCTTACAAACATATTCCTTGGGCACGGACATGACAGGGATGGAAGGAATTCTGAGGTTTATATTTCCCCGCCCCGCTACTTTCACTGTCCACGATGGTACACATTCCTGCATCACAAGCCAAGGCTGCAACTGTGTTCCTCTTCAGTTCGCTATTTACATAAGAGCTGTACCTTTCTCTGCTCCTTAAAATTACCAGAATGCAATGTAATAAGAAAATAAGCGCATTAAATAAACATGTTAGAAATCTAGTATAGACATAAATACTCCTGAACTGGAAAATTTATGCCTTTCAAAGCAACACCATATTTCATCGTGCTATGCAAATTGAACCTATCCCCTCAGAGTTCATTGTTTCTTGGTTTTTGTTAACACATGAATCTGATTACTTTAACCAACAGCTGGAAAAGATGAATCATCTAGAACAAGACCTGTGAGACTGCATTGAAGTTCTGCACATACCATCGCAGTCTTAAATTCATACATACCATAAATGGCAAAACTGCCAGTATTTTTCCTGAAATGCATGAAAAACTTGCACACATTGTTAAAACGTTCAAAAGTACAAATATTTCCTCTAACTTTGCCGAACAGTAGAGCCTATGAAGTCCCCCTTGCTTTTTTTTTTTTTCTCCTTTTCCTCAGAAAAGGCTAGGAAGTCAATACAGAAAGCTCACTTTCCATTTTCCAGGACATGGGTAGTGCATAAATGTACAGTACCACCCCTGATTTCTCTCTGACAAAGACAGAAAACTGAGACAGCATAAATAAGATAGCAGTTTCAGTGGTCTCTAGGTTTGGGTATAAAATACGTTTGCTGAGTTTTCCCATTGGCTTTGTTACACAATCCATTTACAGTTATAATCAGGGGTAATTAAAAGATTACCTACAGTCTCTCCTGCATCTCCTTCCCCCTTTTGGTTCACTAGCAATTGTGTTACATATACATGGTGATATTCAAACATGCCTGTAAATCCAGGGAACTGCTGAAATTCTTACAATTCATACTGTTTGTGCTATGATACTGTATCTGAACATATAAACAAAACAATGACACAAAACACAAAACAATGACATCAGGTTTTGGCACGAGTTATCTGCTCACCTGCATGCACCTTTAGTGCAACCTCTTTCTTAGTCAAGTGCAAATTCTTCAGGATCTCCTTTTCATTTGAAAAAACCAAACATTCCGGGCCTCTTTTGTAGCATCAGCCACCCAAACGTGAACTGAGTGTAAATAGATATAACTGGAACTCTGTAATGCTCACAACATCCAGCTCTAGTGCCTCTGCCACTATTCCTAGCTTCACTAAGCTGCAGAAGAATAAAACCTGACTTGAATTTTATCACGTTTACTTGCAGATACTGTGAACATTGTGGACAATACAGTCACCTAAGAAAAGTGTGATAAAGGCACCTGAAAGCCATGATTTGGCTGCTTACACACCACAGGTATAATATTTTGTGAAACAGGGACTTGTTTGTCAGCAGCCTAACTACTTAGCTGTGCATGTTTGATAGGGAACCCCATCAGCCCCTGCATAAATAAGCCGGCAATAAAAGGAGACACCTTTGAAAAGTCTAACAGCTGCCACAAATTACAGTGTTTCTCTTGTATTACAAGATTATTCCCCACCTTATCTATGCAGAAGAAGGTCACTCCATTTCATGGGGGAATTTAATATTCCAAAATCTAATTTCAATCTGATTAAGAATGACAACAACAAAATTCAAATACTGAAATGCTCAGTTAAAAGGGACACATTTATTGCATGTTAAAGCCCTGGAGCAGTTTGTATAAAGGTTCCTGGTTACAAGGTCAGCTCCTGAAAGGCTGCAGCCTCAGAAAGCCCAGATTTCCTGCAGCTAAGAAGCTGTGTTGGCAATTTGTCAGTATAATTTGTTCTTGATATTTTGGCCAAATTGGACCATTTCTATGAAACATTCCTGTTCAACTATTCACTACATTCCAATGAAATACGCTGAATTTTTTCCCTTCTGACTTTTTCTCTACATTGCTGAGCTCTTCAGTTTCACTGAACTATGTTTCCACCACTCAGAAACCACTGCACTGCTTAAGGACAAAGCAGGCTGCCTGGAATGCCATATAACACTTAAACAAAGCAAGCTTGGTAGTGAAAAGCAATATATTCTGTTAGCCTTACTGATCAAACTTATCTAGATAAGCTCAAAACCTCTTCTTTGGGACAATACAGGACCACAAAAAATTACTAATTTGAATTCAACTTGCATTTACAGTAGAGCTTCACTGTATCAATCTGCTAAGAGGCAGCAGCCTTGGAATGCAGTTCATGCAGTCTTGCAGTAGCTTCATACTGTGGCAGCTGCAAAAGATCTGCAGTTCAAATGAAAATCAGGATTTTCTTTTTGTCACCATTGCAAGGATCAATTTCAAATCAAGACTACCTGTGAAATCAAGAACTTGAAAGCAAAGCAGCGAAGTACAGTGAATTCTAAGGCCTTCTGAAGCCAACAATTTTCCTTTTGCCTGCTTTTATAGGTTTTATAAAATAATACAGCAAAAAGCCTCAAAAAATTTTGAGAAAATATATTCCACAGTGATACAAAAGAGCTGCATAATAAAATATAGCACACTCATTGCTCAGCAATAACAGACATTTCTTCCAGTGAGGAGTGGATATAACATGGGTTAGACTATGGATTTCATCTGGTAGCTGTCAATTTAAGCAAAACCATAAGGAATAAAGGGGAAAAAAATTCTTGGCTTACATGCAGCTTGCTAAAGCACTGCACTTCAAACCTGCATCTTAGATGTCACTTCACTGGCTTTTTTATCCCCTGTAATCCATCAATATAATATAGCACATCAAAGTTAGACTCTCATCTTTTAAATTAGTATTTTAAAAAGATTGCAAGTGTTTTGGTTTGGCTCCTTGGAAATGCTTTTTATTTTAACGAATGGACGGTAGACCTCAAGATGCATGTTTATAATCTTATTGGTGCACTGCTGACATTGCTTTCTTGACTTAACAGAACCAAGTTACTACAATTGCAGTTAGGAGTTTATTTCTCTTATCGCTTACTGGCTATCAGTAAATCTCAAATAAGGTTCCTCTGCATTAAAAACTGTAACCCATGAAGTCCCAATAGCAGTATTCATAAGAAATTATTTTACTAGATTTTTATTCAGTTTGGAGCATTCTTAACAGCATTCTTAACTTACGGGATAGAAACACAATATATAGTACAACAGTGTTCACAAAACAGGCTACAGAAATGTTGCCATTTTCAGATTTGTGACTGCTACATATTTTGAAATAAGGAGGAAATATATATTTGTTAGAAAACAATGAATGGGGAGCATTACAAATTCCCTATTTTGTGTTTCGTGGCAAGAAGATTTGTACCTAGGGCAAATTTGCCAAGACCAAAAGTTCAAACTCCCCTGATAAAGGAGAGGTATTTTAATTCAGCTAAGGCAGGGTCCTTGGGAGCACATAGAGGCTGTATCTTTATAAAAACGTCAGTAAGACTCAAGGGATCAAGGCTGCAGAGTAAGACAGTTGGTGATGAGAACCCAGTGTTAACCATAAATACATTTTAGGGGTTTACTCCAGTCTAGATCTATCCTGGCTTAACACACTGAACATCCACTCATAACTGGACCACACTAGATGCAATCATGGAACACATCTTCCAGCTGAGTTTTATCCAAAAAGAATTTAGCTTGTAAGCTCTCAGACTAGCCTGAAATGCAAAGTAAATCATGGTAAATGGGGATGACTGGGAGATTTGCTCTGAAAATGCTTTAGTCCACCATGCATCTCATCTGTGCTTGTTCTGGACACAAATACCCAAAGAACATCTTGATCTTATGACCCTTGCTTGTATTCAGTGATAGGAGGAAAGATCCATGGGAGATGGTTTCTAGACCCACTGAAAGTCTTAAAATGCCTTTCTCTTCCAGTGGTTGAGAGTTACAGACCTCACCTGGCTCTGCCTGCTCCCCTTTGGCATTTATGACAACACAGCATCTGAATTTCACATGGTACAAATAGTAAATGTTTTTACCATACCACAATGCCCTAGGAACTAGTGAATAGTGCCCTCTCTTCTGCCGTTGATTCAAAACTTATCAGGCTGAAGGAGACTCTGACTGTGTCCCACTTCTTAGATTAGGGCTCCAACTACTATTAAGTGAAAGGTGGGTGAGTGCTGCCACTGCCTTATTTCGTAAAAGAGCCAATCCTGGTATTTTAGGCCTTCATTCAGTATACAGATGAGATTGCAAGAGGACTGAAATTTCTGGCACTGGTTTCTCATACTATACAGTGTCTACCTTAGCTAGACAGGATCACTGTCTGAAGACCTTCAATGTCTCCCCCTCTACTGGCCTTAAAGATGATATACAACATTTATTTTACAAGAACTGAATACAGAAGCTCAACTTATGTACTCTGGTTCCCACTCTGATGGTTAGTGATTTAAATATAGTGTGCCTTCCTGGATTTATACTAGAAATAATTGTCTGGTGCTATTCTTTTCATTAAATAGATAATATTTTTTCTTTC
This sequence comes from Gavia stellata, assembly GCF_030936135.1. Taxonomy (NCBI): domain Eukaryota; kingdom Metazoa; phylum Chordata; class Aves; order Gaviiformes; family Gaviidae; genus Gavia; species Gavia stellata. The sequence continues at coordinate 19,413,964 of NC_082597.1, read as the reverse complement.
TTTGGTAAAAATCAAAGATTTTTTTTGGGAAGGATCCAATATAAACAAGACTGGTAAGTGATTGAGAAAAGGCATGGTCTTAGTAAGCATCAACTTTAGTATCTTATAAATTCAGTCTTCACCTAGTTAGTCTTGAGTTCTTCAGGATAGAATTTTCTTTGTTTTGTTGTATAATAACATAACTTTATCTTTCATTTGTATAATGTAGTTTTAGATCTATGCGTATTTTGAAGACATCGGATCATGTTCCACAAGGTGCACCCTCTTTTTATTCAGAGAAAGATTCCTGAAAAAGACAGGTTGAAGAAGAATCACCAGTTCTTACTGTGTAGCTGGTGAATGTTATAGCTCTAAATCACCAGTCATGATTTATTTCTTTTCTACTGTTGGCTCATTAGTTGCATTCATATCTTTTCCCACTGAAAGTCCCCTAAAATGGTTTCTAATTTGTTGGTACAGTTTTACCACTAACTGTGAGGGAAAGAGGAAAGCTTTTCCTACCTGCAATTGAGTGCTACATCAGCTTGTCTTAGCAAATGGCCAAAAATAAATCAATCGTAGCTTGCACTACCTAAAGAGACAAATCATTCCAATCAAAGTGGTGATTTACCAGACTACAAGCTAGTGAGGTTTTTTTTTTCTTTCATTAGATTAACTAAAAAAGATTTTGTTCTTTTAATCTTCATTCATTATGTGATAGAATCCTGTGCGGCACTGGAATAAATAAGAACTTACTCCTTACATTGTTTAATAAAACTAGAATACTGCCCGTTGGTCTTATAAACTCTTATAAACCTTCCAATCAAAGGAATAATTTAGGGTAAAAAACCCCAAGACCTATCAGGTTCTTTTCTTTTGAAACAGCAAAAGACAGAATAGATAGGACCGCTCCAAAGAAGTGTCAATTAGTGATGTTCCACAGCAGTTCTAAGAAATCCCCCAAACACATTCTCTGTTTTTCTATCAGCACTTAAGAAATAGGAAGCAGAAATTTTTGCAAAGCAAAATATTCTGAAGCATTTTCATTCACCAAAGTCAGAATATTTCAATGTTTATGTTAGCATTTAAGTTAAGTTAAAGCAGTGAGAAATTTTCAGTACAAGTTCATACGACAGTAAGGTCATTGTGAAGGAAATGAGTTTATGTGTATGCTGGCTATTGACTTACATTGTTTGATTAGGATTTGATTATGCTTGATTAGACTACTTAAAATTTCCTTACCAAAAATTGCTTTTTTGCAATTTTGCAATGTGTTTATTTGCATCTTGATTCTATTTGCAACTGCTTAAGGAATAACTAAGATTATATCATATCAAAGCTAAACAGATGATGCAGCCTTAATAGTTTTTCAAAGATAATTTACTCGAAAGTTGGAAGCATGCTTCTGCATAGAGCTAAAGTCACTGGATAATTTATGATCTTTTGTAAAAACCAGACACACTTTTATCTGCAAAGGAAGTTATTCTAGTGTGGATAATACACAAATCTACAAAGACATTTACTAATCACCTTTAGTCTTTTGTGATGGTTATTTATGACAAAAAAAAAATTCGTAATTATCAATTTTTTAATTAAATGATAGTAAAATCATAATGGGATGCCGATCTTACTATTAATGCTATAAGGATCCATTACAAACATACTTTAACTGTTATTTCCCAGAATTTATGAACATTTTCCAAAGCAGCAAGCAAAAGTATTCCTCTTAAATTTTTTTTGTCCGTTTTTGATAAAGAGTCTAATCCCTTTAAAGACAATGCCAAAACACCTGTTTACTTAAATGGGTAAAGTATTTTACCCAGAAAGTAAATAAAAAACAACTCCACACTGTCCTAAAATTTCACCTTTAAAGAGTGAAGAGTGAGAGTAACTGCTGTCTGATCCCAATCTTCGATATGAAAGTATGCTATTGTTACTGGATACAACAATCTCCAAGTTCAAGCTATTGCCCATTACATCATTTGGACAATGTATCCTTAAAAATAAAGGCAAAAAATAATTCATGCCTCTGAAACCACAATCATTAAAGGAAAGAAGTTCAAAGAAACTGTAATAATGTGAAAACTTAATGGGCCACATTCCCTGGAAACACTGCACTAGGGCAGTTTCTACAGAAGTGAATTCGGCCCATTTCTTTGTGTTTCATGACTTCTATTGAAACATGATAAGAATGACAAAGAAGTGAAAAAATTTAATGTCTCTACGATCAGGCAGAAAACAATAACAAGGAGATTTTAAACTGTATTTACGTACAACTAACAATCATTTCCACTTGGGCTTCCATCCTACAAAAGCTCATCTTTATATATGCTGGTAGTTTCATTAATGTTGATGAGTTCACAAATGTTGTCAAAACCAGAGACTTGAACCTTGCCTATACCAGAAGGCATTTTTGCTTATAAATATATTGGTATATTTAAATCAATCAATGTTTTAAACAGTGGTGCTATTACAGTATGCTTTTACCCACCTGGCATATACACTGGAGATCTGTACAAGCTAGAGGCTCCTTTGACTGGCATAAATTATATCAGTAAAAACCAGACATGTACACACAACTTTGTCTGCAGTGTCAGTTGAAAAATAGAAAGTGTATCCCTAACTAACTCAATTATGCTGGAAAATCACAAGTACACTTGGACTTATTTCTACTTGTTAAGCATTACACAAATATTTACAAACGAGAATATACGCTCCCATAGGGGGAAAAAAAAAAAGATAAAAAATCCATTTAAATTTTGAATGCAAATTGAAAACCAGCGAGTCAGCTGAATAATTCCTGCATCTCACTGTGTCTAACTATAATACTGAAGAAACTACTAATAGTTCAAGAACAGACAACTGAGGAAGTAAAGAGCTAGCAGCAGGAGGTGTCTGCAGTAGTGGCAGCATTAGTTTCAGTGATAATCTACACTTTCCATCCCCACAATATATCCTAAGCCCTTTATCTGATTATAGGATTCAGAAAGATCAGAAAAATGAGTTCTTCAAAGAGCAAGGTAAAACTCCTCTGTAAGCAATTGGTAATTCCACTCAGCACTGAACTGACATATATACATAGGTTATATTTCAAATTTACCTCCATATCTTTACTTTAAAAAGGTAAACAAACCTCAGCCTGTGCTAGCCTCCTCCCCAAGCTTTCTTCCCTCAATGTGGAATTCTGTCTGAGATGCTATCTGAGAATTATCTGAGCTATCTGAGAATAAGAAATCATTCTGCCTGAACAACTAATTTCCTCTCCCTTCAAAAAAGCTCTGCTCATGTTCTGTTGGTTGTGGTGGTGTTAATAAACGGATAGTCAAAGTGGTCCAGAAAAAAATACTCTGCAACTCAAAGCAAATTTAAATATCTCAAATTACGATGACCCAAGGTAAGTGCTCTGGATATTTCTGAAGTATTCCATAATCGACCATTTTGATAAAATACTTCATTATAACACCTAAACAAAAAATATTCAATCTGAAGATTTCCTTAATGCATGATTGCCTAAGGCTGATGGGGTCTGGAAAGTTTTAAAAGATTTTTTGAAGTGTTTCTAAGAGGAAAAGAAAAAAACAGTGTCATCTGCATGAAAGGAAAGAAAAATGTCCTCCTTTTGTTTCATTGGGGATGTCTTATAGTTCTGTGCTCCTCAAAAGGCAATTGATAGTGGGTTCATATGTTATAACTATGTCTGAGATGTTCTGTGGGGAAAAAACAACCCACCCTTAAATTTGAAAAAAAATATTTGTTTTTATTTAGAAAATTAAGGAGTTTGGCTGCTACATTCTCTAAAGATACACTCTTTACTGAACATGTTCCCTTTCTTCATGGTTCACCTACATATTAATGATCTCTGAGCAGAGCTCTTTCATGGCCCAGGATAGCAGCCCCATTCCAAAGGAGGATTTTCCTCACAATTTGCTGTTCTTATAACTGAAATCTCAAAGAGAGAAAACTGGCACAAGGTAATGGAAGAACCTAGCATAAGGAATGATTCAGATGGGTAACAAGGACCAGGTGAACCTGTATATTGCCTTATAAAACTCAAGAATCCTTCCAGTGGCAGATAACCTGAAACACCTGAAAAATGTGTCATGTACTTCTTGGGGCTGGTACAAATAACCTAAGACTGTCACCAGTCACTTTGTGGGAAAGCTTGATTAAATGATTTGCAATATCTAGGAACCTTGTAGCACTAGCAGGAAGATCATCAGGTATCCTTTTTCAGTGCCTTTGCCTTGAGGCTACTCTTCCCACCCCAACTCCCCCCACCCCCCCCAAAAAAAAAAAAAAAAAAAAAACCCTTGCTTTTTATCAGATGCCTCCTAACATAGAAAACTGTGGCATAGACCCTATGGGTTCTTTCATCATTTTTAACTCGTGCAGAGACCATGCTCTGCTTTTTATAGTGAGTGGGGAAGAGGTATTGTGGAAAAGGTAATGTGCAATGGCAACCATCACTTAAAGGATGTACTCACTGCCTTTCCTGACGTTAGAATGTTTGATTCATAATCCTGGCATTTGATGTTGCTTTGGGGGCTGACTAAATCATTAATGAAAACAAGCTTTGGGCATTTTTAGTAGTTTACCTTGATTCAGAATGGAAGGGTCTCAGTTGACTTGTGTAGTTCATGCATCCTGAAATGAACTAATACATATGGTGGTTTTTGCATGCCTCCACATAGTTGGTGTCAAATCATAGTGGTTATGTCATTTATTTTAAAACTTTGCTTTTGGACTCCTGAAGAATCTTAATCAAGTAAATGGAATTACTAGCTACTTAAAATACTTTGATATTTTTTAAAAAAAATATTAATATACATATTAGTAATCAGAAATAATAAATAATCTATTGTTTTTCTCCAGTTTTTGCAAGTATCCCCAAATGTTATTGTCACCTTAATTAAACTGATTTACCTGTGGCTTTCACTCAAAGTACAATCTATAACCTACTTTTGTTCTAATTGCAAATACAGTCATTCCTCTAAGAATAAGACATGTTTTACATCTCAATAGCAAAACAGCAATTGTGGACAATGATGATTAGAAATAATCTTAGAAAGATCTGCCTGAGTGAGTGTGCATGCCAGTGGACTCAGGCAGGCCATTTCCAATACCTTGGGAAGACATATCAACATCATGCCTCTAATGTGAACATCCCTTCACACTGAATTAGCAGCTACAAGGCAGGAGGTTACCTGCAGGTACACACAACTGCAAGGCTTCTTCCGCAATTGATGACCAATATGGTCTTGGCAGCAGAAGCCAGGACATCAGTGATTATTACAGACCGACATGAGCAGGACCTTAAGTAAAAAGTACAGCTGCTTTCCCCAAAGAGTCTTCTCTTAGACTATTACTAAATAAGTGCAACTTTGGTGGGACAGGCTTTTTCTCTCCCCATGCCCTTCACAAATCAGCTAAGTGTGAATTAAAAATAGGAGCAAGCTTTGGAATCAGATGCAGAGGACTTGGGGAGAGTCACTGAAGAAGCAGGTGGAGAGAAGCAAGAAGTGCTAAGGAAATAAGAGAGGAATAAGACCTGTGGCTGCTGGTGAGTGACCGACTGGAGTTCCTTACCTTCAAATTCATGTATGGGGAACTCAAGGGAGGAAGAATGGCAAGTCTCACAGCACCAGAGGTTCATGATAAGGGAATACAGGGAAGAGAAAAGAAGGCACCTTATACCTTTTTTGTATCATGTAGCCATAAATATATCCAGCACCTTGATACAACAAATGATGAAGTATCCTGGGAGTAATCAAAGAGGGAGTAAAGATCTGCCCTTTTCAGTTCTCCAGATCTGTCCTAGGTGAGTTGCAGTCAAATTAGATGATTGCTTCTTTTGCATACAAAACTAAAGAGCAATTCAAAGATTTGAGTTACGTTAAGTAAATAACTTCAGTAACGGGAAGACCAGTTTTTTACAACTCTACCAAATTCTCTGCAGAAAAAGAAGTGTTTTGCTTTCACACGCCAGGAAGTGTGTGGTTAAAATTACTGGCTATTGGGTGAATTGACAACCCAGTCTCTGAACAGATTATGAATATACAAATGTACACGTTAAACACAGTAGAATTCACACATTGTGAGGAACATCCAGTAAGACAGAGAACCTACATATCTACATTAAAGATGGAGGGATATTAACTTCTGCCCTGGTTTCTGAATCTTAATACATGTGAAATTTGATCCAGAATCCATTGCAACTAATGGAAAAAATATGCTTAACTTCTTGTTGACTCTAATCAGGTGATTAATTCTTCCTTATATTTATCTGAATTGGAAGTTTTTGTCCATGATCTCAGGGAAGCAAGGAGATTTGATGAGATGATGTAGCTATTGTGAACCGTGACTATTGCTATACAATTTCAGAGCGAGAGAAAACTCGGGCATGTACTGTGAATCCTCACACTGTGTCACACTGTGGTAATGAAACAGCACAGTAAGACTCTGCTGCTGCGAATAAAGAAGGGAAGACTGTCCTCACACTGACGTGAGTATGAAGTTTTTTTCCAAAATGCACTTTGTCTCATAATGAACACAACACTCGTTATATCTTGTTATCACTTCAGGCCTTGACCAAAGCCAGACAGAAATCTGGTACTAGTAATGAGAATCCTTTCAGGTGTTGAATGCTCATCAGTGAGGAACATACAATTCACCCCTTAGTGGAGAAGAAATAAGAAACGCCCATTCCGACACAAGGCTTGGGACAACTGTTCGGCTCCCACAAACCGAGTGGCGGTGCCACAAAGCAGTTTTTCTGATGACTAATTTCTCCATGCACATTCTGCAAACCCCTTCTCAGCTGATGAAGTAAATTCTGTTTCAAAACAATGCCAGCTTTCCCGATTCCTAGATTAAAATGGACATTTACAGTCAGTATCGCTTTTCCTGCTACAGGGTGGTCTAATAAATAGGCTACAAGGGTGGTCTAATAAATAGTCAGTGCTTTCCAGAAACAATTTAATGAAAAAGTAGATTCATTTAGATAGCCCTAATGTTGAATCTTTTGCCATAAAATACCATGTGCTACAGTCATGCTGCATCCAAAACTGAAAAAATTACATGTAATTTTGAACAAGAACATTTTTAAACAGTAAGGAAAAGGAAACGCATTGTGTGCAGCTTTTGATATACCCATTTTTAACTTTTTTAACGCAAACTGTATTATTTTTATATACCCTGATATAAATTGTTAGTGTAATGAATTAATCTCTACAATCTCCTTGTAAGAGATAAGAATGCTCTGTAATTCTTGTGCCATCTGATATGAGTATGCATAAATACATACTTAAGCTAGAGCAGCTTCTCAGGCAATTGTTTCTCACTAAGGTTTTATGTGTAGCAAAGTTCCTTCATTTTTCATATTATAAAATTAAATGATAATTCCAAGCTAGACTTTATCAACTTCTCATTGCACTGATATGTGAGAAAATTGGACAGTGATTACTTGTCCAGATTAGAAATAATTTAAAATAAATCAGTCTATAATCAACTGAAAGAACTCATTTAAACAGGCACCTGTAATTCAATTTTTTGTTTTTACCAAACTGTTTATTACTTTTTTAAATCATGAATATACAAATATTGCCACTTTTCACTTTTATTGCTACTTTATAGCATATTATGGGAAAAAAAATCCTTTGAGAATGTTTCCATTGGTAACCTTTACAATAAAAATTGCATATGCAAATGATTAATTTTGAACATGAACTGATTGACTGTACCAGCAAATTCCTACTTTCTCGTGGTAAATATACTACTTAGTCAGGAAAATCAGTCCAGTAAACATACAAAGTTTTCACACTACATATTTTAAAAATAAGCCAAATACTGAGCCAAAGCACGTTCCTGAACAGAATCAAGTAAGCGTCATTGATGATTCAGATTCCCAGTGAGAACATAAAGTACTCCTGTGTGAATTAGATTCTTTACCAAACAAAAGAGATGGGACCGCTCACAAGGTCTTTTATAATGCTTACTAATGTATCTGAGCATTTATCTGGGTGCAATCAGACACCCTTCTTAGAGGGAAGTTTTGTTTCCGGCATCACCTTTTGTCTCTGTGCTAAAACCCTATAGCCAGCCTTTGTCTCTCTGCTGAAACAGTCAACAGAAGTACAAATTTGCATTGTCAGAAATGGTGTCCTGTGATGTCTTGCAGTGTGGAATCCAGTGTCTACTTGTGGTTTTTTACATATAAAATGCTACTGAAGTCCCCAGTATAATCAGTGGAAATGTAATCAATATAGCCACGTAGTTCAAGACAGTTCATCTCACCTTAAAGTAGACACCTAATATTAGTTAAATTCAGTTTCTCCTTGTGCTCCATTGACTAGAATAGGGTTTGTTTCATTTTTCATACATAGACATCCTGTGCCTTCTGAAATGGCACAGGGAGTTCTGCTTACCCTCTCTCTGTCCCTCCAGAAGGGCACAAGTCTTGCACATTTTATCTCATATCCGCCAGCCCAACCCCAATATTTCAAACACTTGGGTATCCTGGCAAGAAACGCCCATGAGTGGACAACTAAATCAAATGCTAGAGCTCCATCAACTGTAATGGGAGGTTAGACACCTGTTGACATGTAGATACTTGAATTTAAATGCCTTAGTACAGATGTTTTCAAATGAGAGCTGAAACCCACCCTTGTAAAAGTCATCTTCCTGAGAAGTTTTTCTAAATGAATGTTAAGGGCTGTGAAATAAGGCAAAGATATAAAAGAAACTCATGCCTTGAAATAATGGAAAAAAAATGGGGAGGAGGGGGTAGAAGGAATGTTTTTGTTATGAAGATTCCAACATGGTTATTTGGGAAACTAGAAAGCACTGGTATTTTCCTCTTTTTTTCTTTAAATCTGTAGCACTGCATGCTGAAAGTGACCTATATCACCTCCATACAGTACATCAAATAACCCATTATTTAACAAATCAGTGAAGCACCTCTACTAAATGAAAGGAACCTATAGCTTTAATCCCACTTCGATTAACTTAGTTCTTCTCAGAAAGCAGACCTTAATTTATATCAATTTGCAGTAATCCTTACAAGAAAATGCTACTTCACTTACACATGCTATTTGACAGCAAAATGAATTTCTCAGGTATGTGGATACCCTACGATGGTTCCAATAAAAATTGCCCCTAGTAACAACGAGGAAGCTGAACACTTTCTGCCTGCTTAAATGATTTCTTTGGTTAGACTGATGATGAGGTTTAATGATGTATGTTGTGAATTCTCTCCACTAACAAATACAAGTAACACTTTGATCAGCGGAAAGACCTCGAGGACATTTGGCACAGCCATTTAAAGTTTTCTGTACATGTCTGTAGACAGGCATTTTGTTACTGTATTCAGATACACAATTATAGATCTCTGTAAAGGACCAATTGAGTTACATATTTCTGAAGGACAGCAAAACAGCATGTTATTTTTAACAATAGGGAAACCAAGGAAAAGAGTCTTTTAGGGTAACGTTTTAGAAGCTTCACTATTAATTTCTTTTGCAGAATTAAGCCTAAATCATAACAAGATCTGCTCAGATGCCAATGAGATGCTCAAAAGTCCTGTTAAATTATTCCCTAATCCCATAATCATCTCAAGCCCCAGAGAAGGCAACATTTTTGCTGAATAACACGTGTACAACTAAGTCTTATCTGGTGACCAAACCCCAGCAGATCAGTCAGTTCATTTCTTTTGCAACTCAGATGTTATCACACTCAAGTAAGTGTATGTAAAACATACACACTAAAACAGGTTTGGCAGCAGGAACAGACCACCTGTTTGTTAGCACATACACAACAGCCAATGGCTCTGTGGGAGGGACAGTCAAAAAAGAAGGAGAATCCCTGTTTTCAAGTTCCCATGCTAACATGAAGCAGAGCCTGGATCTAGACTGTAAGTGCCTTAGCCTTCAAGCTGTAAGGCACACATCTGCCTCTTCTCTGTAGCCTTCTTTATTTGAATGACTATTTAAAAAAAATAATTACCAAGTGGAACATCTGCAGCAGAAAGGACTGGGACAGGTTTACTCCAAAACAATCCCTGTTTGAAGACTGAGGAATTCCCTGCAGCCTGAGAGATATAGGTTCGAAATGTTTCTTCACCTTAGGCAGAACAAGATTATGAAACATATGTTTGACCATCAATGGGAGACTAAAGTAACCACAGGGCTTCAGTGTATTACACAGGTAAGGGAATGGTTGCTTATTTTGAAATTGTCAGGACTAATTACTGGACTGTTTTAAAAAACAAACATCAAGGATCCCAACAATAAGCATGAGCAGAACTAGACACCCCACTACCAGCGGCATCTAGGCAGACTTAGAGTTGATTTAAACTCCAGACCAAATTTAAATATCTGAGTCCAGACTTCTATTCAGTTGCTCACACACAGGTATCTAGTGCTTTCTGAAGTGCCCTTAGGTTGTTTGGCCTCCAGCTGGTGATTCAAAAAGGCACAGCTCTCCTGCAAGTCTGTTGCCAAAACTGCCAGCCTCAGGTTGATGCTTTTGACATTGCAGAGCATCTCAGGTGTGTTACCACGAGGTAACCTAGCAGAGCCCTTTGTCCACACATTCCAAAGAGTCTAGAGAGTTATTCACCTGATCAAATGTAGGCATTTATTTTATGCTGAATGACTCTCTAGACTTTGTTGACTACAGACTAGGCATTAAGATACCAAAATTTAGGTAGGTTTATCACAATACTGAACATTGCAAGGTTTAGGTTCCTTGGCAGATTTATCCATGAAATTATCTGCCTCACCACAAAACGGTTGCCAAAAAATCAAATAAATGAACTTGTTTCACAAAGCTGAAAAATCTCATGTCTGGTTTGGAATTCTGTGGTTGACATACACTCTTAGAGCCAGTGGTGAAACTAATACTAGGGAAATGTTTTCTTAATGGTGTTTCTCACAGACTGTTAAGCAAAAGATACTCTCAGAAAAGTCAGCTTAGAATTTGGGATATCTAACTAAAGAAACAGATGCCAGTCCTGAAATTCCTTTTTTATATCATCTTAGATTATTTTGCACTGTGTTACACTGTGAGCGCATGTATAATTAATGTGGCAGCAACAAATCCAAACATATGGATTTGTATGTTTTGTGTTGGTCTTTGTTAAAAGGATAACAATCTGTACAAACACAAACAAACCCTGTTGCCCTTCACTCTTCCCTCCCTCTGGGGTTAGCATTGTACTAAGAGTAAAGGCAGACAGTGTACAAAGCTTTTTGATGTTTAAATACGTAGACATCTAAGCAAATGTTATAATTTTGCAGTGAAGTTTTAATTATACATAACCTTTTACTGATACGTGGTCAATTAAGTGGGTGTTTGACAAAAGTTTGGATAAAACACTGCTAAAGCAAAAATGGATATTGAGTTTAAAAAAAAAAAATCCCTCTCATATTTAGCTCAAGAAGAGATACCTAATTGGGTCTCTATCAGTTCAAGAAATAACAATCCATTGCACTTCTAATTTGTTGTTTAGACATTGATTATTTCAATTTTAAAATAAACTTGTAAAAAAGATATTTAGGTATCATAACACCCATACTAAAGTGGTGATATTTTATCAAGGCCGTTAATGACAACAGTACACTCTGACTTGGATAATGCTCAAGATCTAGGTAGAAGTAATTTTAAAAAAAGAATAGAAAAAGCAGTAGAAAACAAACATTAACACAAGCAGGTAACACAATTTTTGGCAGCACAGTTTTCATGTATGAAGCCCACTCTGGGGCTCACGTGTGTTGGTAGCTAAAGTAGAGATGCACCCAAGCGAACTATAGCTTTCCTGAGGACAAAAGGAGCGGGTGGGGGGAGCACCATGTGTTTAAAATTAGAAACTCTTCTCAAAGCTGATGATTACAGTTAAATATAAATGAGGGAATCCAGCCCATGACTGTCAAACAGAAACAGCTCCATAGCCCTAAGGGCCTTTCTTAAAACCATCTGAGTTCTAGCCTGCTGTAAGTTAAGGAAGGTGATCAGTCACGCATTCCACAATCATACAGGGGAAAAAATACTTAATAAGAGTCTTAAGATATTTGACCCAAAAGATTCGATCTAATATTCCTCATATAATATAAAATTATCTTGTTTGACTTCATCAGAAGTCCCTGAGGAGCTATTGCATAGCCACTGCTACTGTATTTTGTTAACTGCCCATTTTTTCCTCAAATGAACCTTGCTGAAGATGCCTACTCATTTCAGCTTTCAGAAAGGTCACTTCTGATTTTGAAAGCAAGGATGAAATACAAAAAATACGGATATTCTTTGTCTGGCTTCTATGATTTACTCATTTCCCCGTTCGCTTGTTCCTTTTCTTCCCTTCACTCCCCCTCTTTTCCCTTTTGGCTCATACTCATTTTGTGCATGGATGCCTGAGGAAGAAAAAAAAAGCCTCATAGATGCTTTATCTCTTTTAACAAGTTAATGAAGAAATAATAGTCCAGGATGAAGCTCTATTGGAAACACACAGTCTATTTCTTTATCTGACAGATACAAGCAGCCTGTCTCCTAATCAACAGCAAGATATCAAGCTAGAAATTCTGCCAACGATACTTCTTTTATTCAATGCATAGTCATTCAATCAATATGAAATGCATCTCAGCCCAGAAGGGAGCTAAAATTTATCAATCTTAAGTGATCTGAAAAAAAACCAAAGCAAACAATAGAACAAAAGTTGGGAAGTGTATAGGCTTGTTTCCCTGCTTATTTGCATTTTTTTCCTGTGATAATACATTATGCCAGTATAAATGAGTGCACGACCAATGCCTGATATTCACACTTATTCTTCTAAAAACCTACAGGAAATCACTCAAGCTATTGCTCTTGCAACTAAAACATCTGCACTGCCATGGATTTATTTCATATTACACTCTTAATTAGCTCATATGTGCATAAAACTTGAAGATGAAAAACGTCTTTCCTAATACAAGCACGTAGCGTTTTCAATGTCTCGAATCCCATTTATTTTTCTTTCAGGTATGTTACAGCATATAAAAAATCTGGGGGCTGCCTGAAAGACTATGTATATTAAAACTGAGGGTTCCTACAAGTAAGATTTAATGTCATGAAGTAATAATAAAATCTCCATTGTGCAATTATTTACTTACAAGAATTCTTACTTGACGTGAGAAACTAAACAATAGCTTAAAAATACAGTGGACATTTTCATTGCTTCTACCAATTCTACAAGCGCATGATGTTAAATTTTGGGTTATGTTTAATTTTTGTCTGTTTGTTGATTATTTTTTTTCTGAAGATTGGACCCATAAAGAAGCAGGGAAAGCATTTTATATGATATACCACAAGGCTCTGAAAGGCAAGAAACTGGAGGGCTTTTTTTTTCCCTCAGATCTTTTGCAGTTACTATATTCTTAGGTGATCTCTATTTATTTTTCAGGCAGAAGTGATTTTTTTTAAGTCATCACTGACCCTTTAAAATTGCTAAAAGGTTTCCATTTGTTTCCAGATTTTAATGACTTCAAAAAATTCAGCTTCAGTTTAAACTGTCAAAGCTCATTCTCAGCCCAAAAGTAATATACACAAAAATCAGAAATGTCTTCCTGACAGCCACTAATTTGACATGACGAGACACAGTGATTGGGAGGGGTGGAAACACATGATTAGTGGAGCTTTATAGTGAAACAACCACGGGACACTATGTGCAGATTGTTCTATACCATAACTATACCTCCCTCAACCCCTTAGTATCAGCCTGGCTGATAAGAGACACTGTCCTGATTTAAAAACACATACACAATGCATCTGCCCTATTTTTTTTTTCCAGAAAAGAAAATTACTGAAATCAACAAGAGACTGCAACTTGGTACTTTGCTTGGCTGACAGGGGGAGAACTGATTTCACCCATCAGTAGAGATGGGAATGCAGGAAATGAAAAATACAATACAAAAATAAAACAGTCAGTGACTGAAATTTTACATCTGGACATGCTCAGTGATGATCTGCTAAGATTTTGGCAGAGCATAATGAAGAACCATCTTCTTTGTGACCTCGCTGCACATTTTCTCTGCCCAGCTTGGCAGGCACATCTGCTCCTGGAACAATTTGCATGAGGCAAATTTTAATTGAGTCAATGGAACACATAGCCATAGTCTGCAAAAACCAAATAGATCAACCCTGCTTTTGCATCAGACACAGGGAAAAATGCAAGTGTGAGAAAATAATAATTGGTCTAGTAATATTAAAGTATTTCCAGTCTTTGTTTTTTACATATTTCAAAACTTAATCTCTTCCTCTTTCCTTTTCTAAATTAATCCTTTTCTTCCCTCCTGCAACAATATTTTTATTACAGCATACACTGATATGCTTCTTGCCCGATTAACCTGCTCTTTTGAAGCGAATGTATCTTAGCAATCAAGTTACCCAGTAAAACAACAGCATTAGTAAAAAAGTTGGAATTTCACCCCAACTCCAACCAGTTGTCTCAGTAAAGTGATAATTTCACTCCCAATTAAGGATGGTTAAATTCTAAAACAAGCAAAACAGTTCTCATTTCTCTCTTATTTGAAAATAACAAAGAAAATAACAATATAAACGCAATTACATTAAAAGAAATGTTCAGCGAACATTTTATTTAAATCTAAATGCTGACATGAAGGTTCCTGCCCAAGTGGCTACACCATATATTCTACATCAAAGTGAAAGTTCTTGACCATTAAACTAAGGTCCCAACCCTGTAAGCTATTTTTAGGAGTATATATGTATGTTTGTGTGTACATACACACATAGAGATCACACTACCCATTAAGTACATAATCACAGAGTCTTCACAGCACTGTCAGTGATCTGCACTATCTCAAGATGACAAACAGGTAGCCACATACAGTTCACGAGCAACTCACATCTGGTTCCCACGCTGAGACTGCAGTATATGGCCAGTCTGTTGACATGAAGATTTTGGGGTAATCCAAATTCTCTGTCAGAGAAAGTGAAGCAGCCAGGTTGTGAGAGCAAGACTGCACTCTGCCCTGGTACCGAGCCGGACACCTAGCCCAGCCCTACCCCACAGCACAGCAGACATTACAAACACTTTAACAGTCCACTTAAGAGCTGCTTTCAGAGTAACCCCTTGAAGCAGCCCCACTAAGCACATAGCACATAGTTCTGGATCTTGTCCAGATTGAGATGTCAAAATATGGCTCATGCAGCCGTGAAGGCTGGCCAGCCTAATCCACCCCACAGCTGAGCTGGTTGACATTAAACAGTGGTATGAAGGCTGGGGAGCTTCCTGGCCAGCTCTGCCTATCCATGCTGACTCGTAGAGGTGGCCTGAGCTCAGGCAACCTACAAATGCTCTTTGCCCTAGCAACAGAAGATACCAGTACCCTTCTAGGAAGGAACTTAGTCAAGCTTTCTGGTCACTTATCAATACCTCAAAAGTAAACATAATACACAAAAGTGGAGACACTTGACATGACTTATTG
Organism: Gavia stellata; assembly: GCF_030936135.1. Lineage (NCBI taxonomy): Eukaryota > Metazoa > Chordata > Aves > Gaviiformes > Gaviidae > Gavia > Gavia stellata. The sequence goes on along the minus strand of NC_082597.1, from coordinate 19,398,515 downwards.
GTCTCATGCAAGTTTCAAGGAGAACTCAGCCTTGAGGCAGATGCAGCATAGAAACCAGTCGTCTTTGTTTTTCTCACAAGCGTCCATCCACCCAACGGCATACCATGTATGTATGCAGTATGACAGTATGCATTTCTCCCAGGGAACCACCTGTTGGAGGTCCCTTACTGAGAACAGGGAACACCCACTATGTCCAGAATAGACTGTTACTCCTTTTAAAGAGGAAAAAGGAAGTTAGCTTCTACAACCAATGCTTTTAGAAAGCATCAGCATTCTATTAGTGGTAGAACAATTTCTTTAATAATGAAAGTATTTTTCACTGGATGTACACTGAGTTTGTTTAACAAGAAAATCTAAGTAGAAAAGCAAAACTCAGCAATACATTTAAGAAAAGGGGTAGGAAAAAACCCCATAATGGTGAAATGGGGATGAATTAATACTACCATAGGAGTTCTAATTTTTGCTGTTTCTAATTCCATTCATAGTTGTTCAGTTTTATCAGAGTACTGAAGTGCTTAAAAAATGTTTTTATGTTTTGTGTACTATATCCTTTCCAGGCGTATCTATAAAGTTCTCCTTAAAATGTGGTTATACACCTAGAAAAGAAGCCACCTATTTTTCAATTGGCTTTATTTAAGTATCCTGACAATTCATTGAAAATATTGCAATATGCACTATGGTTTTCATGCAGTACTGGCTGTAGACCCATTAGGAATAGGAAATTGAGTCAAGAAAGCATGCAGGTATACACAGTGTTTTCTAAATACAGAGATCAGGCCAAAAGCCAGCACACTGTAAAATGGGAAAGCATCCAAAAGAGAGCTTTATGCTGTTCTCAGGCATAAATATTTATCAACCAGTGCAAGAGAATGTGACATTCCTCCGCAAGCAAAGAATTTGCTCAGAAAGCATTCCAGAAGAGACAGAGGGGAGAGAGAAAGAAGAAGAAGGGGGAAGAAAAAAAAAAAACGCAAAAAACTGTTGCCTTTATGATGTCAAGCTGGGTTATAGCATAGAGCCCCAACTAAGAAGCTGAACTAATCACTGTTACTATTGTTGTCAGGGAAAATGAAGCCTCTTCCAGAACACCAGCCATCTCCATGACTTGCCAACCACTGAGTGCAGCACAACCAAAATGGCAAAAGATCATTACACCACATGAAAGCTGAAGATAATTTACAAGTTGATGCATGTGCTAAATGAAAACAAGCAGGCTGTGAGCATGCACCACACTCATCTCATTAAAGCATTACACACCTTTTCTAGCTTTCATTTACTTTCCTCTCAGAGAAACACAATCAGCTTGCTTAGTTTCCTAATGAGTATAATAGACAATCATGTAAAGTAAACTATTGCTTGGTAAAAATTGCAGTGGAGAACCGCAGGCAGTCTATTAGATGTAAACTTGCTTAATTCTTTAATTATGTGTCTTTGATCAAAAGCAGCTCACTTGGAAAGATTTTTTAAAAAGCGAGGTAATGAGAACTCACCTTTCATGTACAGCATTGACTGTTAGGCCAACCTGATATAACTGTGGTATCACTGATTGTATGTCAAGCACACCACAAAAAATTGAGATAATAAATGTTACTTACAGCTATTAAAGCTTTTCTTTTTTGGAGATGCAGGCCTGTAAGAGCTGTTCTGCACTTTTGGCTTCTCTTTCCATCTCTGTCAAGAATCTCAGGGAATTTTTAAAAGAGATAATTGAGGCCATTTATCATTTTTTTTTCTGCTTTGTCCTCAACCCCTTTCCTTTCCTCATTAACCTCAAAATCTCTACTGAAGATCTCTTTCCTATTACTTTCAACACCTTATACTGTTCCTTGGACTTCGTCTTCTGACAACCCTTAATCTAGACAATATCTCTTCAAGACTCTCCTATCTGGTACCTATTTATCACATATGGCTACTTCCTTCTCATCTCCTGCCTACCTGGTCCCTCAAATAATTTTCTCTGTTCAGGCTTGGTGTCACTTTGTGAAAGGCACAAAAGAGTTGCAAACAAAGTTAATATGTTATTGCTATTTAGTTTTTACAATCACACTAAATTATTGGCCTGGAAGTTGTGTGACAACTGGAAAAGTTTCAGAAACCCCTGCTCCAACTTTTTGCCTACTGAGCATAAACTAGTTTCTATCACCTTTGACTGGCCAAGTCTCCAGCCCACATTGTCAGGGATTGGCAATGAAATCAGCGGCCACATAACAAAAACAGAGAATAGACCATCAAATGGCTTTGATCCCAGCCTGGAACATGTCATGGCAAGTAGGGTCTAGAATGGAGTAAAAAACCCTTTCAAAGCAGTAAAACTGGGAGTTAAATTAAATTACCTAGATGTTTTGAATAAAGAATTGGAACTATTTATCATCATTTCTTAAGTAAATTTCTACAAACATATGCAGCCGTGATAGAGTAAACTTATTAGATGTTCGTAATTATTTCTCCTTTATACTGAAGTATTAGCAAACTTACGACTCCTGTCAAAGCCAAGAGTAATTCATGCTGCCTACTTCCATCTAACTTCTTTGGGGGGAAAAAAAAAATAATGAAAGCAGCTAAGAGACTGAAATTAGGGTGAAACTAATGTACAGGAATGCACACGAACGGTCTGTGCAGCATCCCTGCAGCTTACTGCTCATCAGGAAAATCTGTAGCTACTGATGCATGGTCCTTTACAGAAACTGCTATTCCTCTCCTGCAAGTGTATCTTATACACAGAAGCCTGTGAAGAATATTAAGCACCACAAGTTGAATTCCTTTTAATTGACTGCTGATGTAATTTTTCTTTTCTATAAATGAAAAACAAAATTCTCATAAAAAACTTCTGCTGTATTCAGTTTCATCCCAAGTTGTATCTAAATATTCCTCATGCCCTACACAACTGCATGATTTGCCTCTACACTTCAGGTCTGCATTATAAGGTTTCTGTAAGAAAAAGAACCTACACATTGGACAGAAAGTTCCTGATTTGTCTTACTTCTCAATACAGCCAGAGTTTATGCAGAATATTGTTTCACAAAAATAAAAAATAAGTGCTTAACAGTATTGCAGGAGGCCTTACCAAAAATGTCAAAACGTGGGGAAAATATATATATAAATACAATTCTGAAAACCTGTTTTATCTCCATGTTTTCACTTATTGAAATTCTACAGTCCAGAATCTATTCCAGCTCCCAGAAATAACAGCCTATATTGTTATACTGTTTCTATTTGCAGTTTCTTCTCTATGTCAAAGATAATGACCTAATTCTCTGATACCCTTGTTAAGACACACGTAAATCAATATCATGTTTTGCCACACACTGCCTCAAAGTTTCCTTTTTGGGTAAACACATACATAAAATTACTAGAAGATCATCAAGAGTTACTTGGATTTTAGAGTCAAGGAAATTTTCCTTGACTTGCATGATATGTTGATTTTGTTCTTTTTTTAAGATAGATTTTTGGACAGTTTTCAGCAACATTTCCGAGACATTAGTGCTTTCTGACTGTGATGACTGTTCATCATACAATTTACATTAAAGCTACTTTCAGAAAAACAAACAGAGGTTTTTATAAAAGATGAGAATATTTCAAATATTCTTCTAATGCAAATTCCACTTGCTTCTCAGAATCATAAATTACATCATTAAAAATCAGCCCAAGCACAAATACTGATATTATGTTAAAAAATAAGATTGACAAGAGTAAGAATTGCAATTCTGACATGCACTAAGCAACTGTGTTCCAATGCAAATGAAAAAAATAATTAAATTTCTTATCATTGCAAATTGACAGTATTCAAAAAGCAAAAGACTCGAGTTTCATATAACTTCTATTTGCCTCTAACTAGGGTCTCTAGGAAATGGATTCTGTTTTATCTATTTTAAAGTCATAAAATCAGCACAGCTCTCCTGCCCCATATCTGTTTAGTTTCATATTTCTTCTTCTCCCTAAGCAGAGTTTCATCAGTTGTTAGCTGCCTGTAGCAAAGTGTAGCAAATAGTTTTCACTAAATGAACAAGCACATTCCATTCCAGCTTGTTCTGTACTTAAATAGGTGCGGTGTTTCAATCAATGGCACACGTGTAAATCCACTGAAGGCAGTAGGAAGAGCAAGGAGCTACTAATATAAATTAAAGGCTTGGGTACAGCACTGAAGGGAAGGTACACTCTGTAGTTTTTTCCTTTTCTTCATTTTTTTAATGACATGCAAAATACGGAATTTGTCTCTTGAGAATCCAGACTAAGTTTCCAGGGATGATAGCTAAGAGAAAATGGTTTTAATGGTAATCTAATAACTTTTGATTACACAGCCCTCAAAGATAATATGTAATTGTAACTGTATTTTAAGTTTAGAGTAAAATATTACATGGGAAAGCAGTGCTTTTTTCTACTGTGAAAAGTCACTAAGAATACTAATGTGAGATTGCAGAGTTACTGTTCAGTATGTAGGTAAACAACAGCGTTTCTGCATTTTCTCTGAGTCACTAATGTAACCCAGAAATCTAATTTACCGGTGTCTTAGCAGTTTTACAGAAGCAGTGCTACCCTGTGATTTTTCTCACTTTGTGATTTACTCATCTGTTGATTTCTGCGTATCTTCCCGCTCTTCCGCAATGCTGTTTTTGCTTCATCCTCTGCATCAGAGTTAAAAAAGAAAACTTAAGAGCCTGATGTAATTCAGCTAGTCGTTTCCTTCCACAAAGTTAACTTCTATCACTTTATACGTGTATTTATGAAATACAGGGTTTTACAGCAGGAAGATGCTACATAGCTGCACTGACATACTGGCAGATTTGTTTCCATTGTGGAAAGATCAGCTCAGACTTAGTCTTCATTGCATGTACTAGAAAGTTTTGCTTGCATATTCATTCAGTTCTCTGCACTAAATCCCTGCGGCAGCCTCTCTGATTTTATGCATTTCACTGATTACCCTAAATGAGGAGCATGGTCAACCAAGTTTCCTTTGTCATGTATGGAGAGAGACACTTTTCTCCATATAAACTAACTCAGCACAACTCAGAACTTCTCTTTGGAGGTTCTTATGTCTCTCCACTGATGATAAAAGGTATTTACAGAGACTAAGATCCTAACACCAGGGCCTCTGAAAAACACCTGAAGTTAGGTGGGATGAACCTTGTCCCTAAGCACTGCTGACATACTGAAAGGACTGCATGCAGCCATGGCATGGATGGTCATCTCAGGAAATTTCATACAGATTGCCCAATCAATCTGAGAGAGTTCATAACACACTACAAGTACCTTAAGTCTTCCAGTTCTGAAAGGTTGCCTGTTCAACCTGTTCTTTTAAGTAGGTTTTAGAAGAAAGCAAGCTTTGAAAAAAGTAAGAAAGAAAGAAAGAATGAAAGACAGAAACAGAAAGATAGGGAGAAAGAGAGAGAGAAAGAAAGAAAGGAAGGAAGGAAGAAAGGAAGACAGACATGCATGCATCTATTTTACAGGATTTCAGCACTAAAGATTTTTTAAGTCTTCCCCTCACCCCCTTCTTTTTCTGCTGACTTCTTCCTTAACAGTTGAGAAGGGACAGGAACATAGATTACTAGAGGAGGATAACCTTCACTTAATAACATGATGAGAAGGGTGTGGGAAAACATTGCTTACCTAAGTCAGAACGGCAAAGAAAAGGGGTTAAGCTTCCTCTCTTTAAGCAAAAGTCATGACCTAGTGGTCAAAACGAAAGACTAAGAATATGAGGTTTGCTCCCTTTCATACTCCAAGTAAGCTGTCTGAACTTATTTATCTCTTATCTTCTCTATGCCACTGTTTCCATGTCTGTATAATAAAGATAAAACTTCCTCATAAGGTTACTGGAAAGTTTAATTCATTAATGTGTATAAAGTACTGAGCAATTCTTAGAATGGTACTGTAGAAATGTGAAATAATATTAAACTGTCAGTTATTTTCCCATAAAATGAGACCCTTTTGTCTAAGTAAAAATAATTGGTATGACAAGAAGATCGAAAACTTTTAAGTATAACATAAAAGTTTGCTTATAATGATGAGGTTGTCAATTGACACCACATACTGCAGAAATTGTAGTTCAAAGACTGTAGCATGACAATAAAGAATTATTTTGGCTAGCTTAGTTCACATTTATACATATTCCAGTATTATTATCACACAAAAAAGGGAAAGTACAAGGGACAAAGAAACAAATGTACCTCTGAGAAATCTGTACCAGCTTGACAGTTAAAAATATACAGCTCCACTGGTAGAGTTTTTGATGGATATTATGGGAGTTGAACTTTGGAGTTCTTTAACAGACATTCAAAACTATTAACTCACAATTTTCAAGGAACTGCACCCAGAGAGATGAACTATCACAATTACAGAAGATTATTAAAGAGATATTTGATACCTGCAAAGGAAGGCTAAGGTTTTATCTCAGGGGAATTCTGGCAAGCAGTGTGCCTATGTGTTATAATAAGGAATGACTATGACAAGAGCAGCATGCTGGGAGTAAGCAGAAAGTCGACAAAGATGATGAAGGGCAGATTTTGACAAGGACTTTTTCAGTCAGGCTGAGTTTCTTATAACAGAAAGTGTGTTTGAAGAAGGCAGGTTATGAGCCAAAGAGTGGTAACATTAATGAATAATCCAGAGAGGCAGGAAAAGTACCATGTGTTCTTTTAACCACCTCACCTTAGACAGGAGCCATGGCAGAAACTCAGTCTGCCTCCTACCTTTCTAATCCTTAAATGTGATCACAGAAGGTTGGCAACACCACTTCTTCCCTAGCAGTGAATTGTACTGTGTACTGAGGGACAAGCTAGTATGTGAATGAGTAGTTAAAATTCCTCTCACCACATCTCTTACCTTCAAGGGAGTAAAGACCAGATGTTACCTTTAACATAGATGTATTGCCACTAAGCCTTTGCCACTGTTTGGTTCTGCAGCTCCCATAGCAACTGCTATTAAGTGCTAATAATATGATTAGGAGAAAAGAAAGAACTGCTTGAATGACTAAAAAGTAATAGAAACATTTTACACCAACCCTGATAAGGGTGCATATCTTTACAGCTGATGTTCTAGGAAATGCAACTGAAAACACTGTTGATGACATGAAGAAAAAAGGAATGAAGTACATCAAATAATGCATGGTGGAATATAAATATCGCTATCTCATATTTGCTGCAAGGTAGCAGAGTGCTAGATAGCAGTGACGAGTGTGCCTTAAAAAGTATAGCTCGACCGATAGATAAGAGAACTGAATGACTTGCAAACCAAGTGATCCTATCTACAAGCAAAAGAAATAGAATTCCTGTATAAAATGTTCAAGCTGGGATATTTTATGATTGTACTAAAAAGGAATAAACAGTGACAGCACAAGGAAAATAATCCATGGTTGCAAAACAAAATTCAAGACTGTAATTCAGCTGAGGTCTGCTGATCTCACAAAGCACAAAAGCACAACTCAAACAACTCCTGAATGACAATGAATGAGTGAATTCCAGCCTCAGTATTTCAGCTAAAATCAGGATGCAACATAAAACAGCAGAACAAGACTCTTAAATCTGTTTCTTACAGTCTGCAGGTGAAAAATGTCAAAAAGCCAAAATGGCAGCAGATACCATTTGTGAATTTTAAACACATAATTAATTGAAAGAAAGGCTGCTGTACACAGACAGGAGATTTAAAAGGTTAATGAAGGTATAATAAAGATGGAGATCTGACTATGAATGCAATAGTGACTTGAAAAAACAAATGTTAATGATAGGCAGAAAAGAAAGCTGATTAAAATAATTTCTGTTGAACTCTCACCTTCCCACTTCCATTGCACTTTTTCTGGTCATTTATTATACATATATGCATACATAAAATATACATATAAAATTGATGTCTAAATACAGAGAGACATATCTAAAGATACTTTTTCACCACAAAAGTTTGCTTAGCTGAAAAGCCAGCCAGAATGTAGGTATTTTTCAAGGAGAGAGTAACGTGGGGTCTCAAACTGTGACCACCTCCCATGACCCATTCTGAATCAGTAAGACCACTAAAAGACAATATGCATGTTTATAAAAAAACCTAACAAATAGGATTTATTTCAGCTCTTCTGCTTCACCTTCCCAAGTGTCCATAACAAGCTGAAAGTTTATGTAGCTTTCAATAGCTATTTTATCTTTTCTTACTATTTTGAAACTATATAAATGTATGGATGGCAGAAACAACTTCCACATTATTATGATGTTTTACTTTTCCAGACAGGCAGCTTGGGTGGTAAGAGGTAAATACAAACTTCCTCCCACTGACTTCCAATTTGCTCAAGGTGGATGGTGCAAAGTTATTTGTTTCTCCATAGTAAGATTTACAGAAAGTATGACGTGGTGTTTGGGTTAACACGATAGGTATTAGGGATAGTATCTTTGGGCAAACACAATCTCAGGAAATACTTTTCATTCTTCAGAGCTCTTGAATAAATAAATGCAACATATTTTGACAGTGTCAGGTTATCCCTGAGTTTCTCATTTTCCATAAAAGTATTTCTGTGATAAAGCACACACTGTCTCCTATTCATGGAATATCTGAAAAGATCCAAAAAGTCTTTAAACTTTTCTCTAAATCTCTCAAAATTTACATTAGACTTAATGCCTGTAAGATATTATTTAAAACAATTGAAACTGCAATCTGGATTAATTACAAACATGTAAAACGAGGACAAAAATGCATATATATTTGGTTGTATAAAACTTCTTTATGGAATTACTGTTCTCCCTCAGGCCATATCTACAAAGTAAGCTTTGAAAGAATGAAAGCTCTTCTGAATATAAGTATCATGGTGTCTTCATGTAGAAAACATGTAACAAGTATTTATCCTGCATACTGTGTACAGCTGTAATACTGTTCTTAACTAATGTAAATAATAGTCGCTTAAATCTACCTTCTTCCTTCAGTAGAAAATAACCTCAGTGATATTCCTGGAAAAGGAAAGAGAAGTAAGGAGCTTTATAAAATATTTTTACTGACAGAATAGCCAACGCACAGGGTTTATCTGAAAGAGCCTGTAGCTCCAAATTCAAGTGGCGCTATCTCAGGGGACCTGAAAGCCCGAAGATGTGTGTTTAATTATATAAAACTTTTCATCAACATGAAGAGATGTAATTCAGCAAAACCTGCCTGGAATTAATGCATTGGGCCCAGAAGCTGAAATGTGTGTGTTCACAGAAAGGTATATTGAAGTCTTTTTTGCATATCCATCTCCTTTCTAAAGAGTATTTGTTTAGCGAGTTGGACTCCAAATAGGTTAGAAAGGACTCAAAGTGTTAACATTTATGTCTTCTTGCCAAAGTGTCAGACTGACTAAAACCACCACTAGCAATGGCTCCTCTTCCTAACCATGCCCCCTTACCAGAGAACAGGAAAGCAGTAGTGTGGAAAATGTAAAGGTGGTCCTAATCCTCTGAGTATTTTCTGCTCAGGAGGAATTTGGGATGGTGGTAGGGTAGCATATATTGCAAGAGGACTGCAGAGTATCTTCAATAAATTTCAGCTTTGGCAAGCATATTGTCACTGATTTCATAATTGCTGACAGTTGTTAGTTGGCTGGGACCAAGCTACATGATGATTGGAGCTGAGAGTAAGTGAAGTAGAGAAACTGCTTAAAAAGGGAAAAGGAAAAGAAAGGAGTACTCTGCCATCAAATGTGAAATGAATCAGTAAAAAAGCAGGCTCCCAATACTGGTGATGGAAATAACAGCGGAATAACCTGTAATACATCACTCTGTAATGTCTGGATGTGGAAGAAAAGGGGCAGTCCCCAAGGCAGCATCCAAGTCAATCATGCAACAAAGAGAGTGCATACATGATCTATACACAAATACACAGTGAGCTTGTTACGACATGCAGACAGATGTCCTGGCCTGAGATTTAGCTAACTCAGTAGGCCACGAGAAACTATTGAACACAACATGAGAAATTGTTGGACATAGTAAAGAACAGTGTGAGAAGGTGACAAAAAGGACACAGAGCAGTGGTGAGGGGGAGTCCTGGGAGAAAGACCAAACTGTATGGGTACTTGCAGAGGACAACTGGGGACCGTTTGTGGAAGGAAGAGCCTTGAAAGGCCATACGAAGTAATGCCATAAAAGGCCAAGATTACCTAGGTAACAGGATCAGAAATACCAAGTTTGGGTATGAACGTAGGACTGGAGCACCGAGGCTAGCAACTGGGGAGACAGTGATCTGGGTCTGGCCCCTGGATAGACCACGTGTGTGGGGCCAGCTCCTGATCTGTTTGCATGCATGTGTGTGTGTGTGTCACTGAGTGACCACCAGCAAGCTCCTATCCTCATCAGCTAGACAAGAGAGTGCTGTGGGTATTCATAGGGGTGCCGCTTTGGGTACGGCTTTCTTTGTTGGTCCATGAGGCTGGTTTGTGCCTCACAGTGTGTGTGGGGGGTGTGTGTGTGTGTGTGTACACGTGCACCTGTTTGTGTGTGTGTGTGTGTGTGTGTGTGTATGTACACCTCTGGAATACATGCTGTCCTTGCCACAGGCTGGACCTGCAAATGGGGATGGCAGCAAACAGACAGAGAGGAGAAATCACCTGAGCTGGAAAGTCTACCAGATTAGGGTTGCCGTAACAGAGTTTATCTCTGGAAGTCCTCTGCTCCCACTGAATAACTGTGGGGTTTACACCTGGAGATGGACAACCTCTGTTGATATAATAAAACTAAAAACCAAACTGGAAGTTTAAAGGAGTTGCAGAAGTGAAATATATGTGCTCTGTCTAGCTAAGAAAATAAAATCCTTTCTTTCTCTCTCACACCTGTCCCCCTACCATATATGCATGTTAATCTATGTTCATATGTGTGTGTATAAAAAGGTAGATAGATCAATTTATAGACAGATGATAAATGTAAAGAATCATTACATTTTTCTTCAAACATTTTTGTTCAGCTTGAATTTCTTGCTTAAACTTTACAGAGGGGCAGAATGTATTTCTTTGGGAGAGGCCAAAAACTTCATGCTACAGGTGTCACTGAACGTACCACACTTATGCATAAAGTTTGTTTATGCCAGACAGATAAAAGATTAATATGTATTTCTTTGAGGGTTCATTTGGTGGTGATTTTTTTGGGAGGGTTGTTTGTTTGGTTGCTTTTGCTTTGTGGGTGGGTTTTTTTGATGAATCATAGCTTACTAATGTAGGCAGGAAGAACATGAACAATCTGAATAGATATACAGCCATGCCTCTTCCTAGTTTTTGACACTGTTTTCAAATACGTCACTCAAAACAGGAGTAATTTAATGGTGATAATATAATCCTAATGAATCCAAATTCTTTGTGGTGAACACCAGCTTTCATCTCAAAGATGGTTTATCAGTCGTACAACCTTGTCTGGAGAATATCCAGGGAAGTTTACTGAAATCAGCAAACCAAAATAATTAGGCCATTATTACTTACTTCCTGCATCTGTGCTCTTATTTCTGTGTTTGCCTATGTGATCACACAGAAATAGAACTGTAATGCCCAATAACACCATTCAGTTAGGAATTATATTTGTACAATTCATAGCATGTAGTTTTATGTGAGAATCAAGTAAGTAAATGTCCTTAGACGGACACCCTGAGTGTCATCCTGCCTACTATAAAAGAAATCAGAGGACTCAATCCACTGAAACAACTTCCTTCAAAGCATATACACAGTGGTTACTCAGTGGGCTAAACTGACGCAGCTGGATGCCCAATTAGAGATCTCTGACGCTGGCCTGCTAAAAGTAATTTTTAACTCTGTTTCAAATGCCTGTGGGATGTTTGCTTTGCTTCCCTTGCTATCTATGTATTACAGCCTTTTCATGGAAATTTGTATTACGCTGTACAAACAATTAAAGGAGATAAATAAATGGCACACTTGAAGATGCAATGAAGCAATCTTGATGATTTTTTTTTTTCATTTTCATAGTATTAATTTCAGATATGCCTCTTATTTAAAACAGCAAAAAATTACTTTATAAACATTACACCTTAAATTTAAAACTAAAATGTCTTTATGGTAATTATAATGCAATAAAATGGAGGTTGTGGACTCCAATATTAAATGTATATACTTCAAACCTAGGTTTTCCATTTTGCAGATGCTTGCAGATGAAAATTTATCTGAGCATGGAACAGCATTTGTGGGGGTGGGAGTAACCATATCTGTCCGTCATGATGCCACAACTGCACTGCTGCTATAGTCAACATAAAATCCTAGTGCTGGATGCTTCATGGTGCACTAAGCAATAAAGCACAAAAGAAGTCAAGAAAAAAAAAGTTTGCTTGTTATCCCTATTGCCCAGAATCTCAGCTGGCATAAATCAGTGCATCTTCACTAACCTCTCCATAGCTATCCTGAGTTATATTACCCATTTCTTTAGAGATGTCATTCGTGATGTCTTTCTATTCAGGAATACATGATCAGGTATACATGTATTTCCTAAAGCTGCATGAACTATAAAAATACACATGCACACACGTATCAGAAGTATCCTATCTTCAGAATACAATTACTAAAGCTAAAGGAAGTGTAGAGACAGACAAGATGACAGTATACTGACTATATAATTTGAAACCAAAACTCTGACTGTGAAATTGGTTTGAACTGTAGACAAATGTCAGCTCTGTGCCCTATTAAAGTTGCAATTGCTTTAAAAGGACATATCAGTGAGCCCTGAAATTTTGAATAAATGTTAATTGGAAGTCAAAGAAAATATCATGAGTAAAATAAAATATACAAAGAAAAAGCACTTTCAATCTACAACACAGTAACAGCTGGATCCAAGAAAGAAAAACATTGACAAATAGTCAGGTTCCATCTTAACACAAGACAAGACAGACTCTGGAAGATATATTAATTTTAATGAGCATAATCCTGAATATTTTTTTTTTAAGTAGCTAGCATGAAAATATATTACTTTTCAAGTTTTAATTGCATTATTACATTGATTGTTGAGCTACTTATTAGCTAGCCTACATATGCTTAGCAGTGTAAAAATGCATGGGATTTATGATTGCTATACCATAGTATACCCGTGTAAAGCATTAAGGATTTGTATAATCTAATTAGAATGAGGAAATAACAATTTGTAATGTTCTACATTTTTATTAGTCGTCCAAGACTAACTATTATGAATGATGTTTTTTAAGTACTTCAATCATTTTTCTTTGGTACATTTGTACAGTTTGACAGCAGCAATTTAAAAATGAAGATAGAAGAGGGATTTGATTTTTATTTTTAATTATGGAAATGCAATCTTCTTCACATCTACTCTCAAAATGATGACTAGAGGCTATTTGCTTAAGTGAATGGTAAGCAGTATGAGGAGTGAATAAGCACACTTAATGCAGGTACCGTATAACTTCTGAAATTATACTAGAAGGTTGCTAGATATAATACTAAAGGGAAAGAACATCAGAACATTGTATTGTATATCCTACTTATGAGTAAAAATAGCATTTTGTTGGAATGCAGTAAGCACATCTTGTAGAACAGCAGTCATGAATTTTATGGGTATACTCTTTTCTAAAACCTGCTAAGAATTTTGTATCATCTTGGCAAAAAATGCAGTAATTAACATAATATTGCTGGACAGAAAAAAAATAAATCTAAGGTCAAAGGATACCTAGTTCAAAACAAATTCTGGTAGAATATGCCAACAAATAAAATAAACTGACATTGCCCATTTTGTGAGAAAACAAGACATAAAAGCTTGGTTTCATATGAGTCAGTGAGAAATTTATCATTGTTACAGGTTGAGCAACTATTTCATTTTAGGCTTTTGTCTTTTCTTGTTAAAAAGTGTATTCACATTTCCAGTTCTGCTAATCTGATACTTTGATTGTATGTTACTGAATTTTCCCCCTCTCTTACACTCTTGGAGAAGAAAAGATCTGATAAACCACTTCTGAATTTAACAACAACAAAAAAGGCCCTCTTACTATTCATTTATCTTCAATATACAAGTCCATCTGGAGAATCATCCATGGGAAAGAATATAATATCTATCAAATTGTAATCCTTGGCTCACTACATATACAGACGTAATTCTCATACTCTCCAGAGAAGCTTCGGTTTTAGCCTTGAAATATAACCAACCAACTACAGTGGAGTCAGTCAATCAATGTCATGAAGGCAGCTTCAGCAACCTTACCTAAGAACACTATTTATTTTTCACTGGTAGAGAAAGAAGAAGAAGAAGAAGAAAAAAAAAATTACACCTTTCCATATTCTTTCCATTCTTCTCACTTTGTCAGGCCTTATTTGAGTGATGTAAAGTTTTGCTGCCCTAGTGTTTTACTATAGCAAAATTTTTGTGGTGTGGTTTGTTTAAGTATTGATAACAACAATAAGCCTATACATACTACATGGAGTATGTGCATACCAAAAAAAGCCCCCAAAAATGAAAAAACAACAACAACAAAAAACAAAACAAAACAAAAAAAACACCCCACAAACAAAAAAACCCTGATAGTGACTGCTTGACCTTAAAAAGAAAAGGCTTATGAGGAGTTAATTACAAAAAAAATTTTCCTCTCCTTAGACAGTAACAATAGGATCCCCTGCAGATTTCTGTATATTCCTTGAGGAGTGCAATCCACTATCTCTTAAAACTCTATCCTCTCTTAAAACTGGGTAACAACAGAGGGAAGAAGAAGAAGAAGAAGAAGAAGAAGAAGAAGAAGAAGAAGAAGAAGAAGAAGAAGAAGAAGAAGAAGAAGAAGAGAGGAAATCAGCTTTAGGCTGTTAACTTTAGATTCTCCTACTGGGGGGCTAATCTCCCTTCCCACCCAAAGGAGAGAAGACCACCTCCAGAGTATGAACTTGGCGTTCTGAACTACGCTCTGAAGAAGCCTATCAGCTGCACAGGAACTTTTCACATGAACTCTAAGGAGGCCTCACACTTCTTGTAGCATAGGATAACATCCATTAGGGCTATGCATGAAAAGGAGAGTAATTTAGTAGTGGAATTTCACATGAACATAGAAATATGGGAAAGATCTTGTTAATGTAGTTAATTAGTACAGACTGTAGCTTTACATGTAAATGAAATGCCATGCAAGTAGTTTTCACACTATGTCCAAGGTTAACATTTTTATTATATTTAAATTAAGATGATGCACTTTTACATACAGGACAGCCAAGATAATTTGAGATTACATATATTGAAATGTAGATTCCAGGTTAGAGACCTTGAAGGCCTAGTTTTTCTTTAGTTCCCCAGGTTATTCTGTTTTCTCATTTTGAGAAACTAATACAAAACACCTGTCCATATGGTCAGAAGAACAGTGTCTTCTAACTTACTATATAATAATACTCTCAAGAAGCTAGTGTTTTAAATAACAGATTTGGTTGAATGCTACACAAAGGATTTCTGTAATGAGAAGCAGTGTAGCCAGGAGAAATGTTTCTTAATAGAACGTCTTCAAATTGAGAGTGTAAACTCTTCCAGAGAGCGAGGAACAAGCTTTACTATGTAATACAGGATTTTACATTGTCCTTCAACGGCTACCATCTGTACATGTGATCAGCATAACACATAGAACTAGTCTTTCTTAGTGGTACAAGTTTTAAAATATAATATAAAATTATCTAACTAAATATATCAATAAACTGCAACAATTAAGAAAAATATGACATCTCTGCATATGCTTATTTATGGCATTCTATACCACCTTCTTTTCTATCGTCATTTCAACTTCTTCTATCACTATTCTTAATCCAAAATAATTCTTATTTGGTGGGATGATCCTGCCACGTTTTATTT
This sequence comes from Gavia stellata, assembly GCF_030936135.1. Taxonomy (NCBI): domain Eukaryota; kingdom Metazoa; phylum Chordata; class Aves; order Gaviiformes; family Gaviidae; genus Gavia; species Gavia stellata. The sequence goes on along the minus strand of NC_082597.1, from coordinate 19,382,763 downwards.
TTCAGCTGTCCCATCCTGCTATGCTTCATGGAGTGCATCAGCACTTTAGATCAATCTCCTAGTCTACGGTCATGTATTACTCATCCCATTTCTGTACCTTCCCTCTTGTTTGACTCATTGTCCATACTGCTGCACATTTATGGGGACAGATAAATCAGAATCTTTTGGGGTTGATGGACTATCAAGGTTCAGTCACCTCTTACTATTATTTATCCCTTCTTATACATTGATATGGCAGTTATGGAACAGCACCGTTTTCTTCATTTCCCAGAAGGGCAATGCAACAAAGGGGATGGAATATATCCTGTGCAATTTCAGACATTCATCTCATCTAAAAGTGGCTGTCTAAAACAAGTCCAGTAGTACCCATTTCTCTCCAATGAATAGAGGGAGTTTAGGATGATTAGCTGAGATGCTGTCATCTGAAGTTAAGGGACATGAATCCAAGTCCACCTGTCCAAGGTCATCCAAGACATTTCAACTCAAATCTCATGTTTATATTTTGTATGCTGGAACACCTGAGAAGTACAGTGATGGAATAAATTTGTCAGACTAAGGAGAAAGGGTTAATGGTGTAGTAGTGTTCCTATGAACTGAAGGAAAGCTTTTAGTTTATGGATGTCATAATTCAGGAGACAAAAACCCACTGTCTTCAGAATCCCATTTGACATAAATTACTTTTATCCTCTTCAAAATTTTAGAAACTATAGTTATGGTTTATGTTATTAATTCAAATCCTTTAAAATAACCAGCTCCTTAAGAAGGAAGTGCATTAAAAAATAAGTTACCAGTTTTTAAAATCAAATACACAGATTTGAGATCTCCCTACAGCTAGGCCCATTTATTATTTTAACCATAAACAAAATGAAAAGTCAAATGATGAATATGTGAATAGTTGTATTAAGTGTTGTACAAGGAGAAGGGATCTAAATACTGTTGAAACAATTGAGCTATTGAAGGCTGAGATCTGACTTGTACAGAAATAAAGAATGCCTCTGTTACTCTGAACAACACACATTGGGTTGACTCGGATAATGATGTTTTATGCAAAAAAGTGTATTAGTGGATCCATATTAAAACCCGATACTGGTGTAACTGATATTTTTTATGTCTTTGTGACATTCCATGACTAGTCCTTTGAAAATGAGTTAAGAGTGCATGTGAAAGCACCAAACAATGGATTAAGAAAAAATATGGCCAGAAGTGAATAAAAGATGGTTTCTCCTTTCATTCACTTTGATGTCCTGCTCTCACACTATTTTTCATAGTACGTAACTGTCATTCTCAGTTGAAAACGTGACTCCTATTAGCATAAGGTTGAATTATTAACCAACACAGAATGACTTTAAATTCCAGTTCTTAGGCAAAGACAATGACAACATCAAAAACTAATTGCTTTTTAAAGAAATTCTTTTTTTCAAATTAGCCACTTTCTTAGTCCGTACTTACCAGGTTCTGGCCTGACAGGATAGTGTGTGAGTGACTGACTGAAAATGAAAATCTCATGTGTCGTTCACATCCACTCTTAAGGACTGAAATTATTTACACATATTTTTGAATTGTGTATTGTTTGCTTTGTTTCATCTTATGGATGGTTCTAATGTCCTTGTCCTTGTCCTAATGTTTGCTATAGAAGACAAAGGGCTGCATTTTACTTGTAAACATTAGGACCATTTAGCCACAAACAAATCCTAAGCACCTCTTTCCTGCACAGCTGCTTTCTGTGCAGCTTTCATTGCAGGGGTGCAACTTTAACAGTTAGGCTAGTCTAGTTTTTCCCCAAAAAAAATGAAGCAGCAAACCTTACAGGTATAAAGGAGCCCCTCTACCACAGAAAGCCTAGCAACTCAGTGGGCTCGGCAGGGTTAGGTTAACGATTGGACTTGATGATCTTAAAGGTCTTTTCCAACCTGAATGATGCTATGATTCTATGATTCTATGATTGCTATATTTTGCAAATGAGAATTTACACATGTGCAGTGAAAGCTGAGCATGGACAATTGTGGCAAAACCAATCTTGAGTTGCACAAGGCATAAATTGGCCAGGACCCCTACAAAGATCAGGTGTCTTGTGTCAGTCATTTAGTTATTTAAACAGTGTTTTTCCTTTAACAATAAATAGCATGTTATGACAATCCTAATAAGGGCTGACTGATACGAAATTACACTGGTAGAGTCCTTGCAGTTGTTCTATCATCAGGTTCTCCAGACCTTCTTAATGGTCATTGCACAACTAACTCTTTCTCTCAAAGGAAGTTGGTACATGCTGGGGAAGCAAAGATGACATTGCTTTTTTCCTGTCACTTCTGAAATGGTTTTTACTTTAAATATTACTAAAAAGACCAGGAAGGTTGCAACTATGCCCACTAATAGGGCTAAAAAGGATGAAAGCTTTTTAAATCTTACATAGGAACAATTTAGTTCATAGAAAAGCAACTTAAAGAGATTGCTCCTACCATCTACCTTATTTTCTCATGAAGCCCACCTGTACTACAATGAGAATAGATTTCTGTACCAATTAAATACGTGTCTTCTCTAAACTACACTTATCAGAAGAATACTTGCCTACAAAAGGCAATAGAACTTAAAGCTGTAGGTGTATTTAAACTCAGAAAGTCTCCAATTTCCTCAAAAAGAAAAAAATATGCAGTATTTCTGTATATTAAAACACTGGAACTGTTCTAGAATGAATAACATTTTCAGTCCTCATGATTATTTCTAGCAACTCAAAACAGCGTGTTCTGCTTGTATAATGAGTATTTAATTTAAACTTGTATGCACACTCACTTCTACACAAGCTGAACTCTATCATAAGCATCCTCTTCATTTCTCTTACCTTGATTTACCCTCAGAATCACTTTGAAGACTGCAATATACAGAAGTGATTAAAAGGGAATAAAAGTAAAAAGGGACCAGATCAAGAAATCCATGTAGAAACAGTAAATAGTACCATCAGGAAATTTTTTAAAAAACACTTTTTTTCTAGAATGGACACATCATGATATCACATGCCATATTACAAGATGTGTTGGATGGTCTATAATTTGCTAGATGGTCTATAAATGCAGACTTTAATCTTCCTTGTTGTTTTGACAAAAAAATACACCAGCACCACCCAAGCCCCCCCCCCCCAACCCCCAAACCCTAAGACTTCAAAATATTAAAAACATTCACAAGTGTCATTTTTACTGTTATAGAATGATTGGTAATCAACAAGGTCCATAAATCTTAGGCTACAATTTCCTTTTTGCAAAATTGGTTTTTTTTCTCTCTCCCTTTTAGGTTAAAATTCCTAAGCCTCTTTTTCCCCAAAAAGAAAAAGTAAAATAAGAGAGAAAGAGAGAGGAGAAAGAATAAGCATCATTCAACTCCTGCAATTCAGGTAGGAGCATACCAAATTCCCCCATGTTTGTCATTTCCTATTGAAATTGAAGTCAGCCCTAGAATCTGAGTATATATGCTAACAAACACAAAGATTTTTCTAAGTATGTCTTTGTCTGTATTGACTTTCTTGTCTCTAAGTATGGTTTTTCTCATGTATGTCATTACAATGCAATGATCACTGTTTGGGAATGTACTACCAAAATGAAAAACATCTGAATTTGTACTATGATGAAATACATCCTCAAATGCAAATAGGCTATTAGGCCTTATGACTATTAATTCTCGACTTCATGTAATGACTTACTATATTGAAGACAGGTAGTAGAAGAATTTGACCTCTGTGACCACAGCTATGATTTGAATCATTATTATTTTCAGTGGAAAAGGAAGAATAAGCAGTTTGTTCATTCTTCAAAGGTGTGTTTGGAAGGACCCAAGGATGTGCTCAGTAGATCTAACTACTTTTACTCTGAATTTCCTAACAATGAAAATTTCAAAGGCAAAGAAAAAATAGGAGGGTTTTGTTTCCAAACACACACAAAAAGGGTTTCATTCTTCCATTACCTATGTATAATTGACTTCTATTTCCAACTTCTTCACAGTGTAAAGTAAAATGCAATACATACTTACAACAATGCAAATGATGGGAGGGAGGGCTTGGTTTTTGCTGGTTGTGCCAATCACTACTAATACAATGGTGAGTAGATTAACATGTGCTGCCAATAGTCTCTGGGGACGTGCAAGTACATTAAGATGACTTTGCAATGCATCACTCCTGCTTATCATATAATTAAGTTTCAGTTTTCTGTATGTAATTTCATTAATATAGATTAGTCAAAATATCAATGCACAAATAAATGCAGTCTTGCAAAATGTGTATGTCGATAAAATAAACACAGCATTCTAGTAACAAGGTAGGAGTCTAACTTCTGTAAGATGCCCATTCAATACTGCTACTCAGTTGTCATTCACATAGGTAATGGAGGTTATCTGAACTGTGCGTTTATGAACACCTCCTTTTCACAATTCCTCACTATTCTAATATGCTGTGAGAAATGCTTTTTCCAGTTCTCTGAAGGTGGACTCTTCCATTTACTAGAACCAATTCTCTGGACTAACATATAAAAGCAAAGGTGAAAAAGAGCTCTATGCAGGATGAATTAACTGAGGTAAGGTAACTCATAAACAAGCCAGCAGCCCATCACAACAGACCAGAGAGTCAGCAAAGCATCTTCAACATTTATAGTCAAGAGGAAAATGAGATTTGAAGGAAACATAAAAGAAATCATGAGTGTCTACCTGGTGAGAAACAATGTGTCCAAAATTAGTATGGTTTTATGGTATTAGTATGGTTTTCATACAGTACTTTGATGTGTACCTTTCTGATACACAAATATTGTGACCTTTAGAAACTTACTGTTCTTCCATAAATAACACCTTACAAATGGGAACTAAATAGTAATTAAGAACCAAAGCATCTAGCCACAGTCCTTTAAAGGAGGCAGGCACCGTTTTGTGTTGAAAAAGAAATGAGGGACTCTGCATTTATTTTCTCCCTTCCTCCTTTCCTCTCTCCTTCTTTCTTTCATCTTTCCATCCTACTTGTCTCTTCCTTTGAAAATTAATTACCCTTATAAGCATGTATAGTTCTATTTGTCACTTGTCTATAGTTAGCTTTATAGGATATTATTCAGAAAATAAAAATTGCATATAAATTGATGTTTCCATTCTCACCATACTGTCAAAGCCTTTGAGAGAGCAGAATTGTCATAAACTAATCAAGAAAAGGTAAGAGATTTTGATTTACTGACCTTTAGTTTATTATTACAGTTAATGTCATGGCAATAAATAAAAAACTAAAACCACAAATGCTGTATAATATAACATGCTTTTAGATCCCTCATAGAACCATAGAATCATAGAATCATTTAGGTTGGAAAAGACCTTTAAGATCATCAAGTCCAACCGTTAACCTAACACTGCCAAGTCCACCACTAAACCATGTCCCTAAGTGCCTCATCCACACGACTTTTAAATACCTCCAGGGATGGTGACTCCACCACCTTCCTGGGCAGCCTGTTCCAATGCCGGACAACCCTTTCAAGTGAAGAAATTTTTCCTAATATCCAATCTAAACCTCCCCTGGCGCAACTTGAGGCCATTTCCTCTTGTCCTATCACTTGTCACTTGGGAGAAGAGACTGACACCCTCCTTGCTACAACCTCCTTTCAGGTAGTTGTAGAGAGCGATAAGGTCTCCCCTCAGCCTCCTCTTCTCCAGGCTGAACAACCCCAGTTCCCTCAGCCGCTCCTCATAAGACTTGTGCTCCAGACCCCTCACCAGCTTCGTTGCTCTTCTCTGGACACGCTCCAGCACCTCAATGTCCTTCTTGTAGTGAGAGGCCCAAAACGGAACACAGTATTCGAGGTGCAGCCTCACCAGTGCTGAGTACAGGGGCACAATCACCTCCCTGATCCTGCTGGCCATACTATTTCTGATACAGGCCAGGATGCCATTGGCCTTCTTGGCCACCTGGGCACACTGCTGGCCCATATTCAGCTGGCTGTCAACCAACACCCCCAGGTCCTTTTCTGCAGGGCAGCTTTCCAGCCACTCGTCCCCAAGCCTGCAGCATTCCATGGGGTTGTTGTGACCCAAGTGCAGGACCCGGCACTTGGCCTTGTTGAACCTCATACAATTGGCCTCGGCCCATCGATCCAGCCTGTCCAGATCCCTCTGCAGAGCCTTCCGACCCTCGAGCAGATCAACACTCCTGCCCAACTTCGTGTCATCTGCAAACTTGCTGAGGGAGCACTCAATCCCCTTGTCCAGATCATTGATAAAGATATTACATAGAACTGGCCCCAAAACTGAGCCCTGGGGAATACCACTTGTGACTGGCAGCCAACCGGATTTAACTCCATTCACCACAGCCCTTTGGGTCCGGCCATCCAGCCAGTTTTTACCCAGTGAAGAGTGGGTTTTCCTAACTCAGAGAGTTAGGGAAAAAAAAAAAGGAAAAGTTATAGGCCCCTAGTTAAGTATTTTTATCTTGAAATATTAATATCTATATCTTTTTCAGTTTATACAGAGGAGTGACAAATAACATCTCCTGGTTCAGTTGTATTTGCAGAATAGTACTGTTTAAGTCAGAAAGAATTAAGCTCTTTCACCTCCCACAGCAAAGGTAAAGGTGATGAGTTTCTATTAATAAAGCAAATAAAATCCTACTCTGCAGTAGACTATCACAAATAAGTCATGCATTTCCAGCACCTCACATTAAGATGTTGTACATTAAAAATAAGACTGATGCAAGGAAAGATGACTCAAACCTAAGTACACAGATAGATTTACAGCATTGTTCTACAGAGAACAAAATGGCTTACAATCCTGTACAGCTGTTTAAGAAAAATAAACAGACAAAACGAAAGCAAGCTGACTGCTGTTTTCTGAAAAGACAGGAGGGTAACAGTCTTCAAGCATAACATAAATTAATAATTATGATAATTCATTCATCTGAGCTTATTTTCCAGCAAGTTCCCTGTTGGTTTCTTAATGAGGCTAATAATGTATAATCTTTACAACTGAAAGTCTCAGAGGGAAGTTTACACTTCAGGAAAAAAAGAGAAAAAGAACTAGACAAAGTGCCTTAAGAGTAACCTAAAGTCTCACTGGGCTAGATCCAAACAAGTGATATTGTAAGCCTTAGGAGAAACTTCTATCCAAGTTGTGCAGCCCTGTGCAGTTGTGGCGTAACTATAACGACACATGAGAGCTCCTGATGCCCAGAAGCATCTCTTTTTAGTTACCTAAATCAGATCAGGATCAAAGACTAGGCAGTACACCTCAGTACTCTGCCTCACATGATACAGCAGATATTTCCAAAGCAAATCTAAGTATTACACACATGCAAAACCAAAATACATATGTATAATCTTACAGTACCAGGTAAAATGCGATGTTGATAGCTGTTTCCCTTTAAAAGTGGGACAGTGGGAGACAGCACTTTTCACATGGTCTTGCAACCAGCCAGGTATAGATAAAACACTTGTCTTGCCCGTGATACTTCACACACACCTCACCTGCTCTTCAGGAGCACCTTATAAAACAGCCTCAGTACGTTCTCCATTCCTGTCGTTGATTATCTGTCATCATGCTGAAAATAATGCAACCTACATCAAACACCAGAAAAAGTGACCCAGCATCCTAAACTTCCCAGTGCTACTGCTGCTCTAAAATATACTAGATTATTGCAGGTGTGAAAATGGAAACTAAAGCCCTATTGTGAGACTAGATAAATCAATAAAATGATTTTATTTAAAACATCCTGGCTATTCCTGGCCTGATTCTGACATCTGTGATAATGACTATGACCATGACTGTGATTCTGACACTGCAGAGTATCTTGTCCTGAAATGACAATTTGTGACATGGAGAGACAAAAGGGAGGCAAGGAGATGGAAAAATGTATCTCTAAATGCATAATTAATAAACATAACCATGAAAGACACTGCATTATAAACATAAAAGCTACTAAGTAGGTATTGTTTCCACTAGTATTACTGTGATATATAGTGTACAGACCCAACAGATTAATTAAATATGCTCTAATGGAAGCTGTTTTTTCCACTTCTAAAGAAAAACTACTCTCATACAGTTCAGGTGGTATTACTAGGACTGTGAGAGTCTATACAGTAACTCAGAACCACCTCTCCGTATCAAAATGAGGCAGCAAAATTGTGGAACTGCAAAATGTAAGATCAGAAAGTTTTCTTGCTGTTGCAAAAGAGCTACAGCCTGGCACCCAACACTCTTTTTTCCTTCTTTTAACAATAAAAGCAGTTTTGCCTGTTCCAGAAACTCAAATACTTGCTTTGATTACTCCTCAATTCTTAGATTTTTCAGCCTATCCTTTAGTTCTCTCAACACTGCTAACAAACAATAGTTTGTAGTGAAGCAAAAGACTTTTATTTTAGCCATCAAATGTGTCCATCAGGACTCAGTGTTCTGACTCAAGGCTGTTGAAAATGTAACAATATAAAAAAACTCCTCTTAGACAGAACAGGCCTAAATCTGGAAAAAGGATGCAACTATTATATACCAACAGTGTTCTGTTCCAAGAGCATCAGTGTGTTGCCAATAATTTATTAACATTTCAATGATATACTTAAATGTCATATTTCTCCCTCTTGTAAAGAGTTTGGCACTTCACCTTGTTATAAAATCAATTCTTACAAACGTAAGAGTAGTACTCACAGAAAGCTATCTGTCCAGTCTATAAAAAAAGTAAAAGACATATAATCTATATGCTTCCCAAAGGAAAGTTGCTGATCTAAAGGTGCAGCAACCACAATGCTATTTCTGACCATGCCTCATTCCAAAAGCTATGAAAGAAACAGTCTCTTCTCCTTCTGCCGGTCCTATCCCTTGGACAGCTATGCAAGACTTTATCACAAAAAGATCTATCTTCCTCATACTGGCTGATGTTCAGCTTGTGTTTGAAGAAAGGGACTGACAGGCAGTGAAAGGTAGCCACCTGCCTGTGGAAAAGCAAAACTGGACATTCAATAGTAAGTGCAATCACAGATAATATGATTTTGGATTAGAGAAAAGATATATAAAACGAAGTCAAGAACATTGATGTTAAAATAAAAATACAACCTAACGAGCCCAGAGCACTTTCTTTTCTTTATGTCTGGAATTTTAATTAAAATTTTTAACAAAAATAAGCGTGACATCAGACTTGAAGCTATTGCAGTAGGGCAAAGGAGAGTGATGCTTGTTTGATATGGTATTAGTAAGTTAATAATGTGATAAATCTACTTATAACTTAGCATTAATCCCAGAAACTATTGAGAAGCACTTGATAAAATCTGCCCTTAGAGAAATGACTTTCTCCTTGTTTGAGGAACACATCTAATTGGGTTTGAAAATGGCGTCTGATCCGCTAATCTGACAATTCAGAATGAATTGGTCTCTCAGGTTTTATATACTGATAAATCTACAACTGCTGGGCTTTCAGTAGCATTCTCATTTTTAAGTGTTTTTGAGATGAATCAATGCACATTTGGACAGATCACTTTCTCTCTTTCATCTTGATTAATCCATTAAAGTTAATGCTTTAGACCTCATCTGCAGCAGAATCTCCTTGAAAACCTGGGAAGGTAAGTTAATCACAGAAACAAGGTGATGCCACATCACAGTCCTTAATATCCCAATTCTGATAACCTGATTAGTAGATCTAAAATGTTAGGGAATTATTTTTAAGACCCAAGGATCTGAGTTTCCCATTTAAACTTTGCATTAGTGACTGCAAGAAGTAGATTACTTTTGTCAGCTGTGTGACAATATAAAAGGAATTCAACTAAATGAGTAGTAGACTTCAGTGCAGTGTACAAGCAGTGAAGAACATTTTTATTCAAGTAACGTTTGTAGCATAAATACACATCAGTGACATACAAGTATAAAATTTGAGAGTAGTATCAATGTTGAAGACGTTTACTGATACACAATAAACACATCACAATAAAGAGCACAAACACGGGACTATCCCAGTTTTTTTCTCTGCCTTGCCACATAAGAATCTGATTTTTCTTCTCTTTCTGAACATGCTCAACTAAAAAGTTTTCAGTACTGCACAGTAGTAGCAGTTATTGAATATATGACAAAATGACTGATAAAGCAATACTAAAATGTGATTAATAATTAAAATAATGTCTTTGTAACACAGGACTCTCTTGCAAAATATAAAACGCAGATATCAAAGAAGCCCAGAGCAGCCACTTTCTTCATCAAGTAGTATTTTAAAATTTAGGACACTTCAAAGTATATTTTTAGTCTCCAGAATATACTCTGTTGAAAAAAGACACTACATTTTTATAAAGAGCTATTCAGGCTTAGGGAAGACGCTGCCCATCCTTATGAAACCAATGATCCACTCAAGTGAATATTGCCTTATGTGAATTTTTATTTCTTCAGATACTATGTTTAGGTGAAATCAGTGTTTTGGATAAAGCATAAGCATATATAAACACATGTAACTTGCTAACAAGTTATATTTAGAACAAGAAAAAATACAAGAAAGATCTTTAAAATTCTAACTCAGCAGTTGTTTTAAGAAACTTTATTCCTTACCGGTAGCTGGAACAGATGAAAGACATATCACACTCAAAGGAAATTCAGCAGTCTCAATTATAAATATACCCAGTATTCTTAACATTGCTTTGTTAATAGAACTCTCTCCATACGCACACAGGAACAGTGGACTGCCACATCACTAATAGATGAATGGATGAATTCCACTATTTTGAGAAGTTTTGATGGATGAAGGAAAGAAAACCATCATATGCCACAAAAATTTGGAGCATTAGATTCTAGTAATTAAAAAATCCAAAATGTTAAGTCATTTCAGTTGGACCAGGATTTCATCCCTAAATTTAGAAAAGTTCAGAGCTGTTCTTGCTCCTTTAAAAAAAAAAAAAACACACAGAAATTCTCATTTATTTCACTAGAACCAGATTAGTTTTTTTAGTCATCTGAATAGTGTCTGGCCTCTAAGACATTTTGTTTACAGTATTTTAAAGTACAATAGCACAGAGGTTGCTGAGGTATTTCGGTGGAAAGAGGCACACTATGATCAGCACCTGAGTCACAATTGTAATAAGTAATTATGAAAAGCACTGAGAGGCCTGGCAAAAAGGAAAGACAGGTTGTTAAGAAAACCCTTCCTCTGAACAGAAATCAGCAGGAGGGAGGATCCCTCAGAGACCTGCAGTAACTTCTCAGTGCAAATTGTTGGGATTTACCATTTTGTAACACTTCTTTTGGAGTTCACCATCTTTTCTATTGATTAGGGAAATTCATGTCAGACAATCCCTGACACAGGGAAACCCTAAGTGAAGTTAGGCTGGCATATGAAGAAGTAGCACAACCTCAGGTGTCAGGTTCCTCCAGAAAATGAGGCATACCCAAACGAATGATCTGTGAAAAGTTTAGTGTGACTTGTCTAGAAGGACTTAGAAATTTGTGGCACTGGTAGGAATAAAATTCAGTTTTTTAGGATTGGTAGGAATAAAATTCAGGTTTTTAGGATATCGTTCAAGAAACAAGCCTTTCTGCAGATCTTCTGCTTCCTTAGTTCACCACTGAAGGTTTAACATTACAGTGAATGAGCTCTGACAACATAGCCTGCTCTGACCACGTGATTGTGTCTGCTCATGTAAGTATAGCCTTGCCTAGCCAAATGTACAGACAGCCCTGTCTCAATTTTCCAGCTCAACTTTGCCACCTTAATAATATTCCCTAACACCTTTTTTTCCCTCTGACTTCCTAAAGACACAATACTGTAGAATAATGCTGACTGAGCATCCCTGCTGTTAACATTTGAACCCAAAAGTTATTGGGCTGATTTCAAACAAGGTTGGCAAAGACCAACAAATATTTCTATAAATGCTGGGAAAACAGATATCTGGGTCATTGAAAGAAATGCTGTGTGCCCTGACAGAAGGAAAGGTGGCAGCCTGAGCCCATCAAAAGACATGACTTGATTGGAAACCATGCTCCACAGGTCCATGGCTTGAATAGTTATCTTACTTTTTTTGGGGGAGCAGGAAAGCTAGCAATTAGAAAAATGAGAAATCCCGCTATATGACATCAAACCAACACGAACACAAAAGAATGATAAGCAGATTTTGCATCTTTATCACAAAGATCTCTGCCTTTTGAATTAACTAACAGCACCAGTGATGTACATTGTCTACATCAACATCAAAATAAAACAGGCCCAGGGAACATTTCTTAGTCCTAAAGTCAAATGGCAACAACAGCATCTTCTCTGAGCCTCATATAGTAAACAGGGGGCTTTAAGACAAAGTTATTATTCGATTCTGTTCATTTTGTTTGTTTGTTTTGTTTTCTGGTTTGAAGTGTCTGAAATAACAGGAGGGTGGGCTGCAGCCACTCACAGTGGTATTTTTTTTTTTTTAGCATTCAACTGCTTGTGTGCCATGCCCTGGGATAAGACACGACAGCACATGGGAGTATTTGATGGTGAAAAGCGTGCTGAGATAGTGATGGAAGACTGTGGATGGAGTCAAACTTGATTTTATCTTGTTCACACTGCTCCTTCAGGAATGGCTCCTGACATTTACTCCCTCAGGTACTGTCTTGAAGCGCACTAGCTGTCCCAGACCACCGATATGTCAGGGACCATGCTAATAAGCAGGATGGATGAGTGCAGGCCAAGGCTCAAGCTGGTGCTCTGGTTCTGTTTTACTTACTAGAAAGATCCCTGCCATAGAGCCAGAAGGATGCAGAGCTGGGAGATGGACAGAGGAGCTGGATGTAGATGAGAAATTGTCCAATGGATTTCACTGATGTTGACTAACAGAGAAAGAACAGTAAAGTTTGGAAATCATAAATATATTTATATGGGAATAACCTTCTACTCATTTTCTCCAAATTAAGCCCATATGCCTAATTCTCTTCAGTTTGACATCATACCAAACTGTTTTATTAATTTCTAGCTCTTCACTGTTGCTCCTTTCTGCTCACATAATTCCCACCTTCTCTCCACTGGCTACTCCCGGTTTCCTCCCTTTCCTACCCATTCCTAGTATCATGCTTAACAAAGCAGAACATATTATTTCCCTAGTCTCTTTCTTGGAAACAGATGAACCTTATTTAGCCTCAGGCAAGCAGCTGGAATGAAAAATTTCAGTCCAAAAGGATAAAGTTTAGTAAAGTTATAAACAATCAAAACCAAAGACCCACCTTTGTGTTAGACAAGTTAAATAATATGCTAAAAGATGTACGTATAATACACATAGACTAATGTATACCTAAAATAAATAAATAAAAAAACAAACCCCAACTATGCCTGACATCCTTTTAGCAGTATAGTCTAGATGGAAGGATTTATACTTTTGAGACTAAAATTAGCTTAGAAAAACAGTCACAAACACAGCAATGGGGAGTATATTCTGATCACTTACCAAAAAAGAAAAAAAATATAAAATAAAGGGAGAATGAGATAACCTAATCAAAAGGAAAACAAGTCACCTAACACTCTGAACCCTGCTCTGCAATTCTTCCAATGCCAAGGGACCTTTGGACACTGGAGAATAAATAACACTCATTTCCTCTCCAGCATGTTGCTGGACGTATTGCTAAAGAGGAGACACATGTGGCAGCATTGACTTAAGCATTAAGATAACTTACTTAAAAAAAAAAGGGAGGAAAATAAAGAAAGAAAAAAAAGAAAAGGATCTTGTCAGAAGCAAAAATCAATGATTATTTCCTATTTGGCACACTCAAGTTATACAAACCAGGGAAAATGGAAGTATAATTTTTCTGAACATGTAAGTCCACTCTTCCTAAAATCGTGTGAAAATGGCTGGTACAATCAGATGCTAAATTCAGTCTCAAACAGCAGCAAAACAAAGATCTGGGGGAAGACTTTTATAAGGACTGGGAAATCTTAGAAAAAAAATGAATTTTTATATCTATGCAACGTGAGACAACAATTTAAGCTCACATTTAAAAATGCAAGAAGATTATTACGGAAGTAAGGAATTTACAGTCATCACTGACTTGAACAAAGTAATGATCTGAGTTTTAATGCACTGAGTTGTGGTTTTAATCCTCTAAATTACCAGCTTTGTGTCACTAGCTAAGGTAAAAACTGAAGTGGTGAGCAGCTGCCTGATTACATATGATAAATACTAAGTTGCTACACATGAAAAAATTAAAAATATAAGAACAAAAGTGTCAAAATTAAATAGTTCATCTATAAAGTTATCAAATTAATGGGGCATCTGAAAGCTAAAGCCTTCCAGTGAATGTGATAAATCCGTGTAAGTTAGTGTGAATGCTAAATTCATTATCTAAGATTCAACCAAAAGAACTTCACAGCTGCATGAGTGCACACAAATGGGTAGCAGAAGTGAGAAGAATTAAGTGATGTGTTATTCATTGGATGTTATGAGACAGTGGTTATACTTATATTGCTAAAACAATTCTTTAACTCTGCTATATCTTAAAAAAGTATCTCTTACTTTTCACAGCATGCCAATGAGACGTAGGATGAAAATGGTCTACATGCTTCGCTTTCATTGTCTCTTTAGCAATCTGCATTTTCACGAATGCACCAAGACTACCTTATAAACCAGATGGCATTACATGGCATTACAATGAAATTGTTTTAAGTTGACTAAAAGATAGGAAAGACTATCCGTAATATTAGACAAATTCTGTAATAGTGCATAAATGGTAATAGTTGGGCAATTGCAAATATTTCATCTCAAAATACTGCTAACTTTGCAATTGTGGCAGGATATGAAAGTACATATAAGAAGCTCAAGGATGAGTAGAGGCATTTATGCGGAGACAAAAATGCTACCATCTCTAAGTTGTATCTTATACTTCTGCATATCAGAATTAATTTAAAAACTAAAATCAACACCAACAAAATCCCCTTTAAAAACTATAATGCAAGAAAAATTTTCGAAATATAAAGCAAATACGTTTTCTGCAACCTAAGTTTGAAAATAAAGTGATGCCATTTGTTATGAGAGGTACAAACTACCCCATTCACCTCCCTATGGCATTATTTCCAATAAATCATTATTATATTTTAATAGCGTGATTATGAAAATTTTTCCTGCTTGTCAAAGCATGGGAAAAAAGCAAACACAGACTACAAGCATCCATTAGTTAGTGTGAATAAAAACTGAAATGCTATATGACTAATTCTTGGAACAACACAGAAAACACTAATTGACAGGAAAGCAAAAAAAAAAGGTCAAGGGGAAAAAAGTCCTCTCCATAAAGGAGAAGGATCTGAGAAACTGATTTGTCTTTCCTCTGTACATCGCTTCAGGTGAGCATTATATATATAATTATTGTAAGTGGAGCTGCTATTCATTAATTCTTGCGTACCGTGTTCAAAATAGTTAAATGTCAAATAATATTTAGACAATTTATTTTTTTAAATACACTCCTATAATGCCTTGTCCTGATCCACAATTACTTCACAGATGCTGTTGACTACCCTATTATGTGTGTGAAGGCAAAGGCACACAGCAAGTTCCATTTCACACAGTATAGTGTTGTGAATTTTGCTTTATTTATTCCTTACTATTACACCGATTACTGCTATTTATTAACTATTGCTATAATCTGTTTTGAGTAAGCTCAAGACAAGCACTAGAAAGGTCAAATAAGGAACCTGAAAAATACTGAATGTGGCTCCAGAAAAATCTCAGAAATATACTCAACATTTCAAAAAGATGAATGAGTTCATGTCTTCCTGCTTTTTTGAAAACATGGAGAAACAGTCTATTATATTCAAGCAATTAAATGTTGAGATAAACTGTTTTATTAAAAGACAACCTAATTGGAAAATGTTCTATTTGGTCTATTGCAGAACAGGGTTTTTCAATCATAAAAAATCCAAATGTTCCTAAAGAGCATTTCTAAGAATCTGTGCATTTTTTTCGCATCATAAGCTTAAGGCAATGTAAAAAAGCCAGCGCTTTATAGACTGACTGACTAAAAATAGTAACTAAATCCTTCATACATGTTTGCTCACATGGCAGGGATGGTTGGAAATGAAACAGTATTTGTGAACTCACATCTGCCTTCTTTGTATATAGACCACCTTCATCTTTCACACTTCCAATTCATAAATTCAAGGGGCGAGGGAGTTAGTAGTTTTGAAAGATAAATTCTAAAAGAGCAGAATACTTTGAATTACTTTGAATATATTTTCTACACAGGGAATATACTTGTGATAAACCCAAATCAAAGCAATACCCCTCAAGAAGCTCTGAGATTGCTTCTTACCAAATCCCTCATAAAATATATAAACATTTGTCACAGTCACATTTTTGTGACAATTTTCCTTTGTCTATGGCAGACTTTTGATACAAAAATGCAGTAGAAATAAAAGAACTAAGTAAAACAGGTCAAGCTTGTTGCATCTCAATATCTTTTAAACAGAACTCTCACATTTAACACAACTTTGTTCCTCTCATTCTCTCTGTTTTGAAAGCTTATTTGCTGCAAAGATTGGGAGGAAAATAAAAAGATGTAAACAGGAAAACTAACTGGCAAAGACATATTATCAGTAATCATGTTTTGTTAGTAAATATTCAGTTTGTGCCCTAGACTCACAAGCCATTTTACAAACATTTCCTGTTAAAACATTTTTATCTGCTGTACAGATTTACAGGCCAACATGTGCCAACACCTATGGCTACTATCAGCCAATGGTACACATCTGTTCAGTGGTTCCAACATCAGCTTTTGTAAACCTGTATAATGATAACTGTCAACTCACCCCCTCACTGGCATTTTTGGATTATCTTTTGTTGCTGTTCACAGCTCAGGACCCAATCCTGTTTACATGAGCAGTTTAAAGATTTTTAAAATTATAAAGACCACTCCCGGCTGGCAGAACTATGAAAATTCC
Organism: Gavia stellata; assembly: GCF_030936135.1. Lineage (NCBI taxonomy): Eukaryota > Metazoa > Chordata > Aves > Gaviiformes > Gaviidae > Gavia > Gavia stellata. The sequence continues at coordinate 19,365,908 of NC_082597.1, read as the reverse complement.
TCTTTGCTCATGTGAAATTGTTTCATTTCTGAGAAAAGACCATGATCAGCCCTGGTAAATAACCTGAGAACTAGGAAAGACTGTTGTTTCTGATCCTTCTAATTAATGAAGACCCAAAACAAAAATGAAGTGAGTGAAAGCTGAGGTGTGCACAAGATCTGTCAAGGGCAAGACAGTCATGTGTGTGAAACGGATCCAAAATAAGGCTTAAAAATATTAAGCATGGACGATCCCAAAACTCCTTAGGGGATCACCTCTTTGTTGCATGCAGTATTCATCTGGTTCATAGCATTTTTGGTCAAAACAATTTTGAATAGTAGAAAGGAAAAAGCATCAAATTTGCACAGATGAGCTTCCTTAGTGTGAAGGACACTTCAGAGTATCAGGCTCTGTTTAACTGAAAATGTGCCCTTTGCTATTATCTGTTGTGCAACTTTCTGTGTCCTCTAATGCACTATGCAAACAGTTAACTACTAACTTTGTATTTCCTTAAAAATAAGGAAAGAGACTTTGAAACTAAGATGCCTTAAAAATGAACTCCTAGACTCCATGAAGTACATTTTTGCTTCTTACTGATCCCAGGTTACAAGAGCATAGCTGAGCTTTTGTGCACTTTAACAGAAAGACGTACATACTGTGAATCATCTAAGGACTTCTGCCAGGTGTATTCCTCATCACGTGGGGGGGAAAAGGTTAAAATGAAATAAATTTTTTGGTTTAGAACTCATGTGCTTTTAGCTAATCAAATTTTAAAGATACATATTTATAATACAATTCTTGTGCATTTTGCAGTGCCTGCATCAGTGTTACCAGGGTAGTCCAAGGCATTATTATCATGTAGATAGATACAAAAATAAAATTACATTATTTCAGAATGTGAATCTCGTTCTAGTCAACGGTCAGATCCTTAACTCCTGGTACTGGTCATACAGTTCAGACAGTTAACATTCAAGACATTTTGGAAGTTAAGAGTTCAGAGTTCCTCAAATTGGACATACAAAATCACAAGCAACTACTAAACTAGGGGAATTATTTCAATGGCCGTGCTGTGGAATACGGTATTCCACCCCGGCTGTGCAGGGTGGTCATACTCGGGGTATTTCCACACAACCCTCAAAACAATGTTCCTCAGGATGGTAACTTAGATAAATTAGACCCGCATTGACATGGCTATATGGCTTCCAGCATCTGAACTCAGTGCTGAGAGCTACTGTGGGTGTCTCCGAAAGAGTAAGGGTCACACAATTAGATATAGGCCGTGACTTTTTCTGGATGAGCATCACACTTCTCATTAGCTATGTGTGAAAGAGAGGGCACTTCTACACTGACTTCTTGTTTTTGTGGGTGTAATAAAAGTTGGTAAAGTTGAAGCCAGTGCAAAGCTTTGTGAAGAAACATAGAGTGGGGGAAAACATGAAACTCTTCTCCCACTACACTGCACTTGATTGAACACAACCTGCCACATGTGTTGCTTTAGGATAATTTAAACTCTGAGTTTATACATTATATATATCTACAGTTCAGGATGTTATTAATAACTGCATTTCATAAATGTCCTGTCTCTGGACACATAGTATGTTGTACCTATCTGATAGGTCTAAAGTTGGTCAGCAGATGTTGCAAGTCATCTACATTATGGCCCACCTCTCTAGAGCCTGTGTGTGCAACAGCCAGCCATCTGTTTTCTGGACTGTCTGATCTCCCCATTCTTTTAAGGCCAGCCCTATGGAGAGTGGTGGCAGCAGTGGCATGTCATCCAGTGAACAAATATCACACCAGCTCCTTTAGTTTTTTATATTGCCCAGAGAGTGTGGAATGGATTATTTTAATTACAAGTCACCTTGTTAATTGCATTCTGTTTGTTGAGTTAAATCCATTTAACCTAGAAGTTGTCTAAAGAGATCTAATAAATTCAGATTATATAAGTATTTATCAGTTTTCCAATTACAAATAACATCTGACAGGGAAAAAAAACAGAAGGAAAAAACACCCCAAAAACAAAAAAGCCCTTTGTAAGTGATAGGATGGCCTGAGACATTTCATTCTACACTGTCATTTTGTCAAATGTCGCATGCTCAGCAGGTAAGCCCTGATCTGTGAAAACATCTGGGTCGTAATTGTTCATTATGAATTTCACTGAGCACCACGCTGCTCAGCATTCAACAGTGTATTCAGACAGCCCACTGCAGTGTAGTAAGGATATACTCAAGCTAGCTCAGAGTAAGATCCAGGTATTGGAAACATAACAACCATGAGCTCTGCACAAGCAAATATGGCCCTCTATTTTTCAACTTTGCTAATCTGATTTGAGCAAAAACATTGAGACTTTTTTTTTCAGTCCTGACATTTCATTGGACTGTGATTCATCCCTCTCTACCACAATCTACTCAAATGTCTATAGCATTGTCTCTCTGCAAAAGGAAGTACTGCTGTGCAGATAAATGAATTATTCTTTCTATGAAGATTCCTTCATACTCTGGCCTCTAAATATGATCCACACTTACAATGAGAAAGTAGAAATCAAGAACAACACTGCTTGTATTAAACAAACTGTTATCATTATTTTGCATTCAACAAGGTAATGAATAAGGATCTGTAAGCAATACAATGAGTTCTTCTTTTGAACACTTTTTCAGTCTCACAGTTATATTGAAATAGATATGCTGTGGAAACAAAGTTTCTTCCTTTCCTAGCAAAAATAAAATTGCCTACTTCCACCTTTTTTTTTTTCTTTTAAGCTTAAAATTTTTCATGACAAAAAGGGAAAATTAGAAGTAAAAAAAAACGTCCAAGGAAAACTATAAAAAATAATATTTTAATAAGATATTATTCCAAATTTGGGAAATTGGCTTTCATATATTTCTGTTCTCTAAAGCTGGAAGTCACAGAAAAATGCAAATGTCACATTCTTGGATGGGAAGTCTAACCGGTTTCAGAAAAACAAAGAAAATATAACTTGATTCTGTGTGCTACACTTATTCTTTCAATTGATGGTACTGGACTATCACATACCATACAATATTCTTCTTATTGTACCAGGATGAGGATAAGATGACCACAATCCTACATACAGTGCTGGAATTAATCTCAAACTAACCATGCATTTCCCTCCCCCTCCAATTAAAGTCCTTAAAATACTTCTTAGTTATCTCTTTGTTTATGGCAGAGAGTTTATGAGAGTTACCTGGTCAAAAAAAATTGGATTATTGGATTACACTGGAACTGAAGATATGCAAAAGTGAAATTTACTCTTGGCTTTAACAGTCTCTGTTTTGACGTTGTCTCTTAAACCAAGACCACGACTCTCATGAAATCTGTATCTATACAGCAACTGGCTGTATCATAGTCCATGGTGTTTCCAGGCAATCACAACCTGCCTTGCATGCTAGACCCAAACACTGCACATACTCAACTCCATTTTGTGCTTTGATGGCAATTCTCTATGAATGATTGCAGATGGTGCCTGCTTAGCCATATCCATCCTGTCCACTCCTTCCAACTGCCACAATATTTTTTTAAGGGAGGTTGTGCTGCCCTATGGCCACTTTTCTGGAGTGCACAGGCAGATAAGTAGTCTCCATAGTAGCCAGACTTCTCCTGTCAACCTATACTACGCAGTCTTGCCGCTCACCCGTGCTGGCTCAAGCTCCCTCTTCCCATCTTAGACCTGTATCGCAAGAGCAACACGGTGCCGAAGGGTGAGCCAACATGAAGCTCCAAGCAAGCTACGCTGCCTCAACTCCTGACACCAGGGTGAGGTATAGGAGGGCTGTGGAAATGTCGCAACCAGGTCTGGAAGGGGTGTCATGCCTGAGCTGGACCGACTCTGAATGGGGTACCTTGAACATGGTGTGGTTGCTCTTGCAGGGCTGCAAGGGCCTGCAATGTGGATGTAGACAGACTGATCTTATGGAGGGATCTAATGAAAGTGCAGACATAGCTATTGACATCAACAGCTACCATGCTAAAAACTAGGAAAACACTTCTTTACTACAAGTTGATCAATGTTATGATATGTATACATTTCTCAGGAATTATGTTTCTAAGAGTAATGGGATGACATTGTTTCACAATGTATATAGACTAGTCAATAATTCCTTTAATTAACTTAATTCAGTAAATGGGTAGTGAATTTTTGCGTTTAGATTGTAGCCTTAGAAAATAGCTGCAGCATGTCAGGTATATGCTCACACTAGGGGAGAATCAAGAGTTACTTTCTGCAAGTAAATAAATAAATAAAACCTACTGAATAGGGAAAAAAATTGGGAGGAATCTAATGTAGTATTATGCACATAATACAGGACTATGCACAACTACAGGGTTAAACAAAGATTGTGCTTCTTAAAGACAGTTAATCTCTGTATAGTATTCTATATTAAAGGTAATTATAATTCCACTTCTTTCATTACCTAGCTGAAGGAGTTAAAAGAGTGTGACAGTACTTCTCAGGACCATTGTCCCAGCACATAAAAACAAGGTTGTAAATATTCTAGGCTGGGTTACTGGAAAGAAAATGTGCTAAGCCAGTAGTTACTTGATCTGATTGAACAGTTTTCAAATGCTGTGCATCTCAGACAATCTTTTTTTTTTTTTTTTTTTTGCTATTTTCCACTTAGAATCATAGAAATTTCAATTGAAAGGGATCTCTTAAGGCTATATTGTTCAGCCTCCTATTTCAAGGAGGACTATCTTCAAGTCCAGATCAGATCAGCAGTTGCTTTATCTTAAAGACTTGAAAACACCTAAGGATAGGTAACATGTTCTGGCATCAATCTACCACTACTGAGGTAAGTTTCATTATGTCATCTCTGTAACTCTCCTTCAAGTACTCATACTCTCCTTTCCATGAGATCTATCACATTGCTCCTTAGCCTCCTCAAACTCTCTTCATAAGTCATGCTCTATGTCTCTAATCATCTTGGTAGCAAGTTTTCTGCAAGTTTGCTAGAAAAATAATTAATATTATATTATTAAATGCAGTAGTTAACAATAGTAATAGAAATGGTTCTGGACACTTAATAAACATCACTCATAGAACTCTAGCTTGTTCAGCATCAACAGGGATAGCTCTGTGTCAGGTAAAATCTACCTCATCAGTAAGACCTTGCTCTGATTTACTTTTCATTTCTTCATTCTACCTTATTTCCAAACTTTCAAATAGACCATAGAAACATAAATATTATAAATATTTCATAAATTATAAACACTATTCTAAGATTTAAATATGACATCTTAAAATAGCAAAGTAGCTTGGGATTTACACAGAAACATGTTCTTGTATCCAAATGATTGCTCTAGCACTTTTATGGACTTCACTGTTTTCTTTCATCTCTTCTAAACTGTGGCACGTACAGTGGTGATTTGATCAAAACCTCTCACAACTTGATCCCTTATAAAGACAGATGAAGGCATTGCCTTTGAGAGAGGCAGAGTGAAGATGAATTGAAGACAGGGAAAACAATCAAGACAGTCAACTGCTTTACTAATAAGAAAACCCTGAATTCTCTTTGTAGGCATGTTTAAGACTTTTATGTTCTTTTAGTTGATAATATGTAGAACTACTTCATTACAGACAACAATTAAAAAAGGAAATCTCACACAGGTTTCAAATAAACCTTGTTGCTTTATGACTTGTAAATCTTTTAAGTAGAAAGTGATCATCAACCTGCCAGGAGCTTATGAATCTACTGTTAATGAAGGATAAAAAACTATGAATGTTGGAAACAGAACCTCTTATTAATCTATATTCTATTCTGCATATAAGACAGGATAAGCTTTTTCAGTACACTTAATATCGTAACTCCACAGGTGTCCTGAATGCACCTATGAAGTAAATCAGCTTGTCTGCTGGCTAGGATTTAGGCTGTCTTGCCAAAAGTCTGACAGTTTAACTGAATAATTCATGATGCTTTATGATGTGGACTACTGTCCACAGGAGAGACAAGCAGACTCATATTTCTTATGTCCTGAAATTGGACTCAAAATGTGAGCCAAAGGAGAGAGGAAAATATGGTTTTACTCCCCCATTTAAATAAGCTTCTCACCTTGTGAGAAATGCACTATATTGCTACTAGTGAGTAATTGTGTTCTATCGTAAAATTGCTCTGATGAAGATGGTGAGGAGCTTGTAAGAATGACAGTTTTCGGAGGAAGATTTAGTTAAAACCAAGGAAGTAAACTGTAAAGGTAAAAGTGACAGAAAGCAGATCAACTTTTGTAACCCACTGCATCTGGAGTACTGCTATCCTACTTAATTCATATAATGGAATGGTTATAATGGTTTTGTATTAAGCATAACTTGTGTACCTAAAACCTTTCTGCAGGACTGAACCAAGTGCAAAGATTGATTACAGGCCAAAAAGATGTAGCAATGACATTTCTTGGGTGACAATCTGATTCTCAGTAATTATTACTTTTAAATTCTATGGCAATTTGCTTTATCAAATGACATATTTTTTGTGTGAGGTATCTGTAACCTTTTACACATGACTGCACTTGGTATGGAATTATTTTGATAAGAGAATGTTAGTATAATGTCAGCACCATCAATGTTTTCATCTCTGAAGTGCTCCCATCAGAGGTGTGGGGTGACTAGTATAATCTCATTACTAGAAAATAATTTCAAAGACGTCTATAGCACTAATCCACTGAATTCACAGTGAATTTCACTGGGCTAAACCGTCAAAAATTTAAATATGGAATTACATGTAGATGAAAAGTAATATGAGAAGTAACATTTCTATTTCTAAATATCTTCTATTTGATACTTGCTACCTATTTTTCTTTTTTTTAAAAAATAACTAACTACTGCAGAAGATATGTATTTATATAATTCAATGTCTGTGAACTTTAATGCCTTATTGGTATATACACAAAGGATCCAGAGTTATGAAGTCAAATTGTACTTTTTCTATTGACTTCGCCAAATTCAGACAGTTATTTTTCCCACATTTGAGCAACATTTTCCTCAGATCTATAGGCTATTTACAAGGGAAGTGAAAGTAATAATCATAAATACTGAAAAATATGTTGCTTAAATGCCTTCAGAATAAAAATCTTCATATTATGCATTCCATTTTCTGAACTCCAGGGTTCAGATTAAAAAGCAAAAGATGATTTGCCACTTAGCTATACAATAATCAAAGATTAAAAATCTGTCTTCATACTTCTGCAAGCAAATACTTTATGCTGTATTAATAGGTAAAATGAAAATATCTTAAAATGTTCTAAATGGATTACCCCAGCCTTTTACGTTTCCTTTCCATATAAGATAAAATTGTATAGGATAGGAAAATTCTTATTCAGAATTTACCTTAAAAATTTTAATCCAACTTTAGTTTTTAGCACTGTTCCAACTTATGTGAATAATGTGTATTTTCTACATCCATTCTGATACTAGCATTACCATTACTAATTTACCTATGAAGTCTATGAAAAAAAAATCACTATTTTTTGTAGGGGTGCCTTCTCTTCTCATTATATTTCTGCATAGACTCTACTGAATGGGGTGGGATAGCAGGAAGAGGAAGCGGGGCTAAAGAAAAGCAGGCTGAAAGGAGGACTCATCAAACTTTGAAGCTATCCAAAAGTTGACACCAAGTCTAAAATACTTTTATCAACTTATTTTATAAGAGGAACTGAGCTTCTCCAAGGGTAATGTATTACACTCTAAAACATGTTTCTAAGGCAGGTGAAACTAAGAGCCCTCTAGAGGTACCTGATTCTTCCCAGTAGATATTAACAAAGCCTAGATGATGAGCTCAGATGAAGTGCTAAACTTTCTAAAACTTGAAGTTAAATTAGACTAATTCTATTTTATACAGCTCTAATTGCAGAGCAGTGATTGTTGCCTTCAGAAAGTGAGAATGGGATTCATCTCATGTAATAATAGATTTATACAAGTTAACATGCTTAAATTGAGCTTGTCACTCTGGACTTTCTTAACAATCAGAAAAGACATATAGATAAATGCGTAGTATTTCACAGGATCATAGGCTAATTCAGGCTGGAAGGGACCACAGGGGGTCTCTAGTCCAACCCCCTGCTCAAAGCAGGGGCAGCTCTGTAGTCAGACCAGGCAGCTCTGAGCTTTATCCAGTCAGGTCCTGAAAACCTCCAAGGGTGGAGAGAGATGGAGTGACTGCACAACCTCTCTGGGCATCCTGTTCCACTGCCTGACTAGCCTCATGGGGAAAAAAGTTTCTCCTTATCTCTTGTCCTAACCACTGCCATTTTAACTTATGTCCGCTGTACCTAGTCTTCCCAAATTGCTTTGTTGTGAAGAGTCTGGCTACATTCTCTTGATAAGCTCCTTGTAGGCTGCTGTTAGCCCCCTTGGTCTCCCCCAGAGGCATCTCTTCTCTAGGATGAATAAGAGCAGCTACCTCAGACTCTGCTCACAGAGCAAGTGCTCCAGCCCCCGACCACCATGGTGGTCCTCTACTGAACTCCTGTTTATTGTTGTCTGTTTATATTGTGAAGCCAAAACTGTATGCAGTATCTTACATATGGCCTAATGAGTACTAAATAGATTGGAAACAATCACTCCTTTCACTCCAGTGGCTCTGCTCCTGTTAATATAGCTGAGGAGGCTGATGGCCACCTTTGCTGCCAGGGAGTTGCTGACTCCCGTTCAGCTTGCTGTCTGCCAAGACCACCAGGGCCTTTTCTTCAGACCCATCAGTCATCAGCCTGTATCATTGCAAGGGATTCCTCCTTCTCAGGTGCAGGACTTTGCACTTCACAGAATCACACAGAATCACTAAGGTTGGAAAAGACCTGTAAGATCATCAAGTCCAACCATCAACTAACAACACGATGCCCATTAAACCATGTCCCACAATGCCTCATCCACAAGTTCCTTGAACACCTCCAGTGATGGTGACTCTACCCACTTGCCTGGGCAGCTTATTCCAGTGCCTCACCACTCTCTCAGTAAAGAAATGTTTCCTAATATCCAGCCTGAACCTCCCCTGGTGCAACTTGAGGCCATTTCCTCTAGTCCTATCACTAGTCACTTGGGAGAAGAGGCCAACACCCACCTCTCTGCAACCTCCTTTCAGGTAGTTGTAGAGAACAATAAGGTCTCCCCTCAGCCTCCTCTTCTCCAGACTGAACAACCCCAGTTCCCTCAGCCGCTCCTCATAAGACTTGTGCTACAGACCCCTCACCAGCTTCGTTGCCCTTCTCTGGACACACTCCAGCACCTCAATGTCCTTCTTGTAGTGAGGGGCCCAAAACGGAACACAGTATTTGAGGTGCGGCCTCACCAGCGCCGAGTACAGGGGCACGATCACCTCCCTACTCCTGCTGGCCACACTATTTCTGATACAAGCCAGGATGCCGTTGGCCTTCTTGGCCACCTGGGCACACTGCTGGCTCATATTCAGCCGGCTGCCAATCAACACCCCCAGGTCCTTTCCTGCAGAGCAGCTTTCCATCCACTCATCCCCAAGCCTGTAGTGTTGCCTGGGGTTGTTGTGACCCAAGTGCAGGACCCGGCACTTGGCCTTGTTGAACCTCATACAATTGGCCTCGGCCCATCAATCCAGCCTGTCCAGATCCCTCTGCAGAGTCTTCCTGCCCTCAAGGAGATCAACACTCCAGCTGAACTTGGTGTTTTCTGCAAACTTGCTGAGGGTGCATTCAATCCCCTAATCCAGATCATCGGTAAACATATTAAACAAGACCAGTCACAAAACTGAGCCCTGGGGGACTCCGCTTGTGACCGGCCGCCAACTGGATTTGACTCCATTCACCATCACTCTCTGGGCTGGGCCATCCAGCCATTTTTTTACCCAGCGAAGAGTGCACCTGTCTAAGCCATGAGTTGTCAGCTTCTCCAGGAGAATACTGTGGTAGACAGTGTCGAAGGCTTTACTAAAGTCCGGGTAGACTTGTGTTTGTTGAATTTCATAAGGTTCCTTTTTGCCCATTTCTCCAGCCTATCTAGGTCCCTCTGGATGGCAGCCCTACCTTCAAGCATATTGACTGATATGGAAATCAGGGGAGACCTTATCGCTCTCTACAACTACCTGAAAGGAGGTTGTAGAGAAGAGGGAGTCGGTCTCTTCTGCCAAGTAACAAGCAACAGGACAAGAGGAAACGGCCTCAAGTTGCGCCAGGGGAGGTTTAGATTGAATATTAGAAAGAATTTCTTCACCAAAAGGGTTATCAAGCACTGGAACAGGCTGCCCAGGGAAGTGGTTGAGTCACCATCCCTGGAGGTATTTAAAAGATGTGTAGATGTGGCACTTAGGGACATGGTTTAGCGGTGGACTTGGCAGTGTTATGTTAATGGTTGGACTTCATGATCTTGAAGGTCTTTTCCAATCTAAATGATTCTATGAATGACCCTCTCAGTTTGGTGGCATCTTCAAACTTGACTATGCACCATCAGCTCCTCCAAATCATCAATAACTGTGTCAACCAGACTATCTGCAGATTGCATTTTGTCACCACAACTGGTGCTCTGGTTCCTCCTGCCTGTTTTACAGGCTGCATGTGTTTCTGTACATACACCTAAGGCAGGTATGCCTTTGCTATTTTTTGTCATGAGATCTCTCTTCTTCCCATAACTCAGAAACCTTTGCTTTCTACCCTCGATCACGACTTCCTCACTTGTGTCCCAAATTCCTAGTTTAAAGCTCTCCTTACCAGGTTGGCCAGACTGTTGACTAGGATATTCTTGCCCTACTTTGTCAGGTGGATCCTGTCTCTCCCCAGCAGTCCTCAATCCTCCAAGTGAATCCCATGGTCATAAAAGCCAAATCCCTGTTGTTGACACCAGATGTTGAACTAGGTGTCATCCAGCAAGATTCACCTGCTCCTATCTAAGCTTTTCCCTTTTACTAGCAGGGTTGAAGAAATAACATCTGGGCCCCCACGTCCTTCTGCCCTAATGCCCTGTAGTCACTCCTGGCATGCTCCAGCCCTTCCCTGGCAGGGAATGTTAGACAGCTAAATTTAGACAGTTTCCATACTGGTTATTTTCACCTCAGATATCGCAGAAAGGCTTTTAATGGGCAGTGATACTCGAGACATTCATTAGCAAGTGGATTTACTATATGAGTTTTTTCCCTTGTCTTCTCCATTTTCTTTCTAGCTTTACTTCTTTGGAATTACTCAAGCTGATCATAAATTATGAGGTTGTTCAGGAAATACTGCTCCTTGACTTTATGACACAAAGTCATAAAACAAAAAGCTGATTAAGGTCAGCCTGGTTTGTTGAAGCTAACATTACTTAAATGTATACTTTCACTACGAACCTCAGACTGAGTTTACCACCCAGCTATGAGGATATTGCCATGATTTAATCCAATAGTGAATTTCTGTTCACCTCATGGAGTGTGAGTCCATGGAGAACATATTAATACAATTATGCTAAGAGGCTATTTCATTCCTTTTTGGAGGTATGAAATTCAAGATAAATTACTATAATAAAAGCTGGCTCTCTGCAACTTGTCTGTAATAATCTGGTTAAGAAACCAGTGGTATTATGGTATATGTAGTTATTTCACTGGACAATATGTGAAATGAACCTGAGTAATAAATATTTCATTGTAGATTGAAACATAAATGGTAAAGAAAGAAAAAAAAAATAATAAGCTCATCTGTTTTCCCATAAACACAGTGAATGAAAATTACCTGTTTCACTTTCACTGCATTGGACATGGAAGGAAGTATTTTTTGATTCTTATTAACAGGAATTCCTACTTTAACTGAATGCTGTATCTGACAATGACTCTGAATAGCCATAGTATTATCAATATCATATTATGTTAGAAAATTATTCGGATATTTTAGTTTTCAATCAGAAGGTGCAGATTTTAGGCAAAAACATTAAACTAAATAGACTCAATATTAAAATGAGTAAAGATAGCGCTGCATCAAGTCCAATAAAATTGCTGTTTTCTCATGTAATCTATAGTAATCATACTCTCATTTAGAAGCACAGTAATTTTTACATTCATGCCTTGTAGCTAATGCCATCAGTGCTGTGCAAAAATAATAACATTTCTGTAGACTTCAGAAATAAATCATTTAAATAGGATTTTGCCATTCCTCTTATTCTTCCCAATTCTGTTCTGTTTATGGGGCACCTCTGGCAAAGGTTAGATGAGACACAAATTTGATTAAATGGCTCCAGCTGCCTTGCTGACTTTGTTTGTGTTATTGTCCATGGCAGTAGAAGCAGCAGGGTGCACTCTGTATTGCATTCAAGCAGTGCAAGAGGTGAGGTGCATGCTAGTCTGGACAATGCCAAGAGGAGCAACAGCATGTGGCACAAAGGGTCTTCCTTATGCTGCATTTACTGCAACTTCCCTTTCCCCTTCCCCCAAGCTCCCTTGATTCCTTCTTAAACAACCTGAGCAACATTTCTGAAAATCAATGAAGTTTCAGAGTGACATTTCAATCTAACTGCCAATTGAGTTGAGTACCAGAATTCTCCCTATGCCACCTAACAAAATGCAGTTCTATTGGTAAATATATTGAACTCAAGGAGACATTTTTAATCACTCACGACTAGCTGTGACAATTAAAAAAAATCATTGCCCTTGGTGCCACCTGTTTTCAAACATACTTAAGTGTTGGTACTGCATATAGACAATAAAGACCTGAAACAGTATGGCAGGACACAAAACAGACCTACTATTTTTTGGGTAACAAAACCAAATCATGCAGGCAGAGCATGTGTTATGGCAGTGTTGAGCACCAGTGCTGCATATATTGTTACTCCAGATAGGTGTTCATGTCTTTCTTCTACACTGACACTGAGATTTGCTAGACATAGTTTTTACACCCTCACTCTTGTTTGTAATAACCCTTTAGAGAAATAAAAATGGAATATATGACTTTTGCCAAGTGTTTTGAGTTGCTATTCAATCTATTTCCTGCTCTGGAAGTGAGGTATCCGCTGTTGTCAAATATTTTGTCCCAGCTTTTTAATACCAGTACTAGTAACCCCAGAAGAACAATGTCTGCTACAAGACACCCAGATTCATCTCAACTGCTGCCATCTCAACTGTTGTAAGCAACTAACAGCAGAAGAAATTATCATGTTCTATACTCTCATGTCCTATAAATTGTCAAATTCTAAAATGTTGACTTCGAAATCAAAATGTAGCAGCATGAAAAAAGGCTGTAAGTGCTGCATATGTACAGATCTAATTTGTATGTGAAGGATTTGATCACAAAGTTGGCAAATATAGCTACTGTATCCACAGAAAGAAATGTTAGATGTGATTGTCCTCTGTTAGGGTGTTATGCTTGGTTCTCTGTTACAGAGTTACACTTCAGTATGCACTGTGGAGTCAACCATAATTAATCTGTTACACAAACAATCACAAATGTTAAAAGTCTCTAAAAGAAAGAGAAAATAAGGAAAACATTAAAGTAACTGTAGCTTTAAAAATTAAGCTAGTATTACCTTATCCTCAAAAAGCTCTGGTTCATTTTGACTGATGAATCCTCATAACTCATTGACAGATTGTTATGATCTCCCATACAGTGAAATGTGGTAATGGGAATGCAGTAATCATTATTATTGGCAAATCACAATCTCAGATAGTTACCCTGTGTTGAGATTTAAGGGAATATGACAACATTCCTGCAGCTGACAGCCATACAGATCTTTCAATTTTTCAAAGGACACATCATTCATCTTTCATATAAAAACGTTATAGCTGCCTCTTCAATCAGGAAAGTCCTACAAACTGAGCAAAATTTAGAGAATCCTCAAATCTTTAAGTGTTATATTTTTGCATTAATTAGAATTTCTGTTAGCTTTTTTTAGCCTATTTTTCATGAAATAGAAAGGAGCAATCTTGTAGAATACAGTCAACAATCACCAGTCTGATATTAGAATGACAGCCCAAACAATTTCAGGAATTACTTTAAAAAGAAGAAAATAAGTAGGGATCAGAAAACAAGTCCCATTACTCCCACATCTGAATTTTAGATCCCATGGGTATAAGAAAAGACTGAGGTGTTCTACTGCAAAGGAAATGGGATTTGCACATAGATCTCTTAATTACATACATACCTATAGGAGAAGCTTTTCTGGAGCATAGAGCCTGCCCTGTCTTTGAAACCTTTGGTAATAAAATTACAGTCCATAAGGAAAGCTTATCATATACTTAGGGAGACACTGCACAGTAATTTCATTAGTCATTGTTTTCAAAGATCAAAGATTATTATCTGATAGAAACAGACTAATATTTCCAAGCCAGCATGACAGCTGTAAGTTTTCTTCAAGTGACAGAACTGATAGAAGCATACTGAAAAAAATGTTTTCATTTAATGAACAAATGCCATGACCTTCCTCAGACAAAGGTTTCCTATAACAAAGGCTCTGGCAGAACTGGACTTCTACTGATAAAGACATTTCTTATCCAATTTTCTGGTTCTGAAGAAGTTACAGGATTTTTTAAGGTAATGAAACTAGAGAAATCTTTAAAATTTATTTATAATTTTTTTAAAATAATATGATAAAAGGATTTTGTTTTTCCTCTGTGAACTAAAAATATATTGAAAAAAATTCTCCTCCCTGCTTCACTAGAAACTCAAAAGTAATAATTTAAATCATGTGAGAAATAAAGAATTAATTGGGAGGAAATTCTGCTGCACCAGTGCCTGAAGCAGGGGATACTGACTGCCGATCTTCAGGTGAGATTTTACCAAAGAGCAGACATGAATGTATCATGAAAACATCGCACACCACAACACAGAAGAAATGCAGTGTCTTGGACAGTAACACAGAAAATTACAAGATAGTTCTGATTGACCTTCAGTGGCACACATTCAGGAGTTAAAGCTGCAGTTGACTGGATTATCTGCACACTCAGAAGAGACCATGCAGAACGTGGGTCTGAGGTCTGGGATGTGGGCTTAGAACAGAAGCCAGAGAAAGAGGCACGGCACCAACTTTTGGAAGAAGACTAACTACAGGGACTTGCATGTAGCAAAGTGACCTATGGAAAATCTATGGAAAGTGTGGTTGCAGAACAAGAAGTACTAAGAGATATTATACAATGAAATACTGAAGGAAAAGATGAAAATAACTACACTACCACTCCTTCAGGTCACACCTTTAAATACGTATGTTTTGCAGTTCACAGTAACAGTTGTTCACCTTATCCAGCTTTTAGCTCTAATACATCATCGATCCATGTCTTATTTGCATACTCATTGAGCTCATACGTATCTAAGGGATGCTAACAAAAATACTCTAGAAAGAACAGGCCCAGTGTATTACACAGTATTTATATATGTGACTTACTACATCTAATTTTTTGAACACCATCATTTATCTTTATTGACTTAACTGTATTTAAAACAGATCACTGCATTTTTTTCCTGGTTTTTATTCCCACACTGTATTTCCTCTTCTTTCTGATTCTAACTTATGTCCTCTAAACATAGCATTCTCTTACATTAGCTGTCTACCTCTTCCTCTGCTAGTCTCTTTCCTTCTCTCTCCAAAATTGAGTCCAAATCTCTATTCCTCCCTACTACCTTTTGTGAAAGTTACTTCTTCCACCTTTACTGCTTTTCTTGTACCTCCCTCAACAGACATTCATGATCTATTCATCATCTTATAAAGAGGACCTGGAAATACCACTAGTCACCTAAAAGACAAAACAAATATGTCTGCTAACCAAAGTGTTGCTTGAAATCCAGACTAATGTTCAGGCAGAAACCTAACTATGTCCTGTCCAAATCAACCCCACTGCTGGAAAATGGGATTGTGAAGGGATTTCTACAAGGACATAATAGTTGGAAGGAAATTCAGGGGACTAATATTTCTTATCAGCTATAAAAAGTAAGCTATTTTAGTAATGCTTTAAGAGACTCATGTTTTCTAACATCATATGTAAAATTAAGATAAGCTTATAGGGATATGTGACTATGTTACTTTTAGTTAATATGGATAGTAAATGTAAAGCTAACCGTTGGGAAATGAAATCCCTTGGAAATCCTTTATAGATCTACTTCTTTCAATTTCTTTCAAGAGTAGCTTAAACAGAACCAAAAGAAAGTATGTGCATGTGCTGATTGACGTAGGGATGGTCCTGGAGGAGTTTGTACTTGAGCATACAAATGTGAAATAAAATCAAATTAGCATGCTAAGGAAATTAACACTAATATAAATACATGCCTGAATAGTCCCAGATAGCTAATCCCTGGGAAGAATAACTTAAATTCTGTTTTTATTTATGAAAATGGATCCTATTAGAGTTCCACTTGCTAAAAATGCTCTAAGCCTTAGGCTATGCCTAAAGGCAGAGACAGTATATGTGCTGTAAATGCCAACTATTTCAAGTATGTCTTCTTAAAGTTATCTTAAATGTGGCAAAATTATAATACCTTATAATGAGTTTGACATTCAATTACATTAACAGTATACATATATATGAACTAATTTCCTGTTTGAATTACTTGATAAGTCTAATTAAATTATAATTTAAAATACTATTAATCTTTGTTAATCAGCAACAGTGAATGAAGATTCCTCAAAAGTAATAGGTTTTATATTCTCTTTCAAAGCTTCAAACAAAGCTAAAACAACTGGTTGTAGCAATAATTCAGTAATTAATATAAAAGCACTTAGCATTTAAAAATACATCTGTAATACATCTATAAAACTTGCCTTTTTTAAGCTAATAGAATTAAAATAGTATTCTTCTACAATACAGATGTAAAAAAGTATAATCTAGATTAAAAAAACCAGAAAACAACAATAAGTAACAATAAAACCAAAAAGTTTTAGGATGCCAAGGAAGGAAGATTTTTTAAGAATATGAATTCCCAAACTTAAACTTTCTTCTATCTCTTATTCCACAATATGTTTTAATGTCTCACTAATCAAAAAACTTTATTTATTTTCTGTACAGGTGATCTTCAGGAGTTTTTTTAAACTCTCACACACAAAACCCAAAGTAAACAGACTGACAAAATAACTCTTTATTCTTATCAGCTTGTTTCAAACATGACAACATGCCATATTAGAGATATGAGGTTAGAAGTCATTTTGGCTAGAAGCTCAGATTTACAGAGTCAATTATTTAACACAGGCACTTAACAGATTGTGAGATTATTTATAACTTTGCTGATGGTAAAAAATCCTACTATTTGAATGTATTTTGATTTAACTGAAAAGAAACAATCCTGACTTGCAAGGTTTTGAACTAGGACTCATGCTGTAACTAAGGAATTGCCAGGTATAGAGTTTTTATTAAGGGTTAAGGATTCTTTTAAACAAGCAGTGCAGATTTTTTGTGTGAATTTGCATGAACTAATACTGTATGTTAGAGGTAGCATCAACTACATTTCCAACCACTTGACAATCATAATAACCTTTCAACTTGCAATAAATTAAAGCTTTCATTACAAAAAAATGACAAGGAAAATGAGGAAAAGGAAAAGGAAGAGAAAGAGGAAAAGAGAAAAGAGAATAAGAAAAAAAACATAATGTGGAAATCAATCAGGTTAAATGCTGGTCAGTATAGTCAACTGATTATTCTACAATAAACAGAAATTTTCCAACAGCAATTAACTAGTTACACCAGACTGGAAAAAAGACCTGATTCTGGAGTTGCAAGGCTGATACACTGAAACAATTCCCAATCAATCTCAGAAATCCCCTTTTTCAAACAACAGGGGATGTTATGGTTTCTTTATGTTAAATGAACTAACTTATCACAGCTATGTTCTCTCTGCTTTTAGCATCCTTGCCCTACAAAGGAACAGAGCGATGAGAAAAAGTAAATTAAAAAGAGCCAAGGATAACCTGAAGTCTAATAATCTTTCTTACACTCAGAAAACAGCACAACTGTAAAACTTGTTTAGTATTAAGTTTACTAACAAACAGGGCAAAATACAGATGAACTGGAATCAGAATGTCCAACAACCAGGAAGCTGTGATGCTGCAGATTTTACTGAGCTGGAACTGTGAGGTGCATACGCTGATGGAAATACTTTATTCTGAGTAGTAGAAAGAAAATTGTGAAAGCTACAAAGAGATCTTATACTGCTGTGAAACCAGATGATAAAATGGCAGCTGAAATCCAATGTCAATAAAAACAAAGTAATGCACTTCATCATAGAAAAAAAAGAGTTCTATAGATATACAGGAATGCACTCTAAATTAGCTATTATCATGTCAGAGAGAGATCTGGGAATGAAACTAGAAAAGTTTCAAAAGACACATCAACCCAGCACTCAGTAGCTGTCAGACTTGGAAGCAGAATGATACAAGTTACTAAGAAAAGAACAGAGAACAAAACAGAAAAAAAAGGCCACCATTATGAAACTACATAAGCCATACTACCTAGGCAGTTTTAAAACTGAAAAGATACAGTTGAACTGGAAAGGTTCAAAGAAAGGAATGAAGAGGGTCAAACCACTGGAACACCTGATGAGGACAAATTAAACAGGCTAATCTACTGGAAGACTACATATATATGTGCACACACACAAATAAGAGTGCCATAGGAAAAGCGAATAATTTTTTACAATGACACACAATAAAAGAACTAAGGACATAATATAAAATTCCCTGACACAACCAGCTTCGAACTAATTGGCTAACAATATTATGAAGGCCCAACTGTACATGGGTTCAAACAGCAACTATTAGAAAAAGCCCTCAGGGACTACCTAGAAAGAAAGGCGGGAAGGAAGGAAGGAAGGAAGGAAGGAAGGAAGGAAGGAAGGAAGGAAGGAAGGAAGATGGAACATGCAGTCTCTTCACCAGTAAGTGCTTGAGACAGAGCTAAGAGGGTACTGCTCAATGCTTGCTGCCCTCTTAGGCTTCCTTCCCTCCAGCACAACAGGATAATGGACTACACAGAGCTGTCATCTTCGTACTTTGTCTTGTAAGGCAACATAATATAACCCTTACCGGACACATCACCCTTCATTCCTCACTGGTAAGATTTTTGTGAATTTAGTTGAAAACTCCTGACAAGATCACTAGTCAGTATTATGACAGGGGCAGAAGGATGAGTAATAATGGATTTTAGCATTTGATGAACTATTCTAGAGTTATCAGCAAGCAAATACTTATTCTGAAGCAGATGTGAGATATTACTCCTCTCTCATTATGGCAAAAGTGCAAATTACCTGTCTCTCTACATGAGAAATCTAGTATCACATCTTCTATTTTCCCCATCCTTACATTGAACATACCTCAGTCTCCTCAACCCTAAACACTCCATCCACTCTCCTTGTCCCATGAAGCTCAGGAGTGATCCACATTTTTTTAAACCAAAAAATACATAAAATACATATATATAAAGCATACACAGGGGATAAAAAAGGGGTTGAGAAGATGTATGTCTCTGGAAACATTATCTACAGCATCCTTGTCCAATTGCCCAAGCAATGAGTAACAGATTTATGCATATTTTAATTCAGATTTTTTTTAGAAATATGATTATCTATTAAGTACTTCACAACAAAAGCAGAAGGACACCCTGCTCTGAACAGTCTACCCAAGACAAAAGGGATAAAGAAGTAGCTGAAGAAACTTCTGCACAAGTTACTTGCAAGAGAAAAGTTTTCCTCACCAAAAGAAATGAAAATAAAAGTCCTGCACCAATTTGGATTTCAAGTAACTCTTTGGTTAGCAGACATATTTATCTTATGTTTTAGGTGACTGGTGGTATTTCCAGGTTCTCTTCATAAGGTGATGAATAATTGATGAGTATCTGTTAATGGGTGAGTCTATACCTGTTCTTTTTATTTCAGCTACATTCTAAGCTGATTACAGCTTTTACTCTCTTGGAAATGTGTACTATTACCACTGCAATTATTCAGTTCCTCTGTACTGCATTTTGATTCACCTCATTAGCCAACCTCTAATTTTACCAAACCGGGCCACAATGTTTAGCTTCCTGTCCTTGTCTCCACCCTCTCCTCATGCTGTGTGTCCCTCTATATCTTCCTTCTTTCTTCTACACTCCTGCTTCTTTTTATAAAAGTACAATAGTACAGCATACAAGAACACTACAAAAAAAAACCCCAAACAAACCAAAATAACCCCAAAAAGTAAACATCATGAAATCACCACAGTCTAGGATAATATCCTAAAACTAACAGAAGTAAATATATAAACAGCAAAAAAAAAGATCTTTGGACACTCAAAAAAGTTCTTAAAATGTTGTTAGCACTTCTTTTGCTCTGTGTTGACTGGCTCCAAAGTCCTTCCCTCTTCCTTCTCTTATGTATGCTTCACTGCACACCCCCACTTCTTTGTGTCTTTTCTATGGTTGTATCCCCTTCATACCTTTTCCCTTCAGAATCTTTTTCTAACACAAATACTTGTCATCTACCCCTACCACCTCTTAGCAGAACTTAATTCATCTACAACCCTACAGAAATGAACAAAATTGGAACAAGCACATTGGGTCTCATCATTTGCCTAGTAAGTTCTGGCCCTTTCCCCATCTTCTTTCCATTTAACTCTTCAGGACAGGGACTAACTACTATTTTGAGTTTCTACAGTGCTCAGCATAATAAAGGACTGTCATTGTTTGTCCTTGTGTACTACCATGGCAGCCATGAGCAACGATAACAAGAATCTTTACAGTTATTATTTATAAATGCACCTGTTTTCTTTCTAACATTACTCATTTTAACTCACCTAAGAAGTCAAAGCTTTTGTCCTGAACTCAGTCCCATTTTGCTCTACACACTTTTGGCGATGGTAGAACAAAACAATGGTACACTAAATTATGAACACATCATTATTCTTCTTAAAATGCATTTATGAAAACTAATGTAAGTAGGCTACTGAACACTCTCCCAGTCCAAAGATTTTTTTTGAGTAAGGGTATGGGAAGTGTTATTTTCTTGTTATGTTGATGGAGTCGTGATACAGATGTATCCAACAGCAACAGTCCATTTTCAGAAAGGATCTGTATTCATGATTATATCTGTAACTGTATTATTGAATGAATACCAGAAAACGGTAGCTATACAACCTACACCTGAAAAGGAAATCAGTACTGCTCTACTGAAAGCAATGATAAAAAACTTTGGTAGATAAATAATCCTTATAAAACGTATAAAAAACATAAAAATTTGGTTTCAGTAGCTACTGAATATTTTACAGAAAACAGGAAAGGCCTTCAAAGATAGTTATGCCTTATTTTTCTCAAAACGTCTACGACTGTTCTTAATGGAACTCTCATAAGCTACTATTTATCTCTACTTACTCAGCCACTCTGCCTCTGCAGCATAATGAAATTCTGGTATGAGGATAGTACATCCTATTAATGGAAGTATTATGGACATAGATGGTTATCAAGGCTACAGATTGCCGAACACCAGGGTCCATTTTCTAGCTGATATCATACAGTATTTAGACTCAACAAATCTGGGATACAAATAGCTTTGTAGAGAGCATACTCCAGTATTCTGTAGAAGCCTTTACTGTTCAAATCCGGGCAGGCGATGGATAGGGAAAAGAGAGGGAAAGGTGTGTCTACCCCATTCTCATAAATAACTATTTATTTTTTTTTAAATTATTAAAATATTTTAAAAACCATTCAAGTGGTTTCGGCTTTACATCTTGAGGGTACGGTCTAGGAGGGGGAAAAAAAGTCTTCATTCCAATGATAAAGTGTGCTAAAATAAATCAATTTTTTATATATTATTGTACATGCTTAGTAATAGTCTCATAATTTTCTTAAACCTCACTTTCACAGACATCACAAGCATTTTATATTAATCTAATTTCAATCTGTTTACCTTAATTTTTCTTTATGCTTATCATGTGTATATATCTACTCTGATGTATTTTCATAATAGATATCCTGTGCTTATAACACTATTATACACAACTTTTCTATAATTTATCATTTAGGCTCAAATATCTTATTCAACTGTTTGTCAGTATAGAAAACTAAGAGATTTTATGCTGGGGGGGGGCAGGAAGCAACAACTTCTCTGCAGTATATATAATATGTAGGTGTAGTATTCTTAATAATTGAAAATTGAAGTATTAAATATTGCACAAATTAACATTTCAGTAAAGTTCCATAATTTTGAAAGAGACTTAAAAATGAGGTTGAAAATGGAAGCTAGCAGGAGCACTCTAGCAGGATGTATGCCTCCAAATCTCTTCATAATATAATATGAACCCAAAGGTCAAAGGCCCAGAAATTCTATTTTTCATTACTTTGATAAGCAAACTCAAAGAAAAAAAATACCTTATGTTAACATTGCACAGTAAAAGTAAAAAATTCCAGAGTAGGGAAAAGAATCCAGCCCCGTATGAACTATTATTTTCTCTTCAACCAAAACCAAGTAAGAAGATTTTAGAATATTGTGCAGTGTTTGTCAAACCTGACAGCAAATAAATTAAATTCAAAGTATATTTTTTATGTTATATATTTTCTTCATATTTTTTTTCTTAAAACATGAACTGAATCAGAAATATTATTTCAAGCTTTCCTTAGCATTAGAACTGAAAGACAGTATTTTCAGCTACAACTTCATCTGAGACAGAATCAAAAGCTTTCTGGCTTGACACCCCATGCAAAGGTAAGGCTATAACAGAAGCTACACAACAAATCTTTCATCTAACCTACAGACATGCTCTGCGAAAGCTGTGTATCCAGATTTCAATAGGACGATTCAGAATTACAGTCTAAGCAAGACTATCAACTTTTTTCAAACCAGGATGTTCCAGGCATAAGCTTTTCAAGTTAGAAGTTGGAAATGCGGCTTTGTAAGGTTGTAAACAGCCAGTTTGTATAATAAAATTATCGTTGCTCCTCCAGTATTCACCTTTGTATACTGCATCTTAAAAAAGAGTTACCTGGAGTCTTCTTATGTGCTTATTTTTATTTATGTGCTTGTTTTATGCAACCTCTTTTTACAAGAACCCTCAGATTACAAACTGCCATTTGCAGCATCTCCCACGTGCAGTCCATTTCATCTGTATGCCAAAAGCCACTCCACATGGCTTGTTCCATAGTATCACATAGCCTAAATTACTCCATGAAAGGTCTGTCTATATGAAAAGCTAGAAAAAGTGAGAATTTCATGAGTTAACTCTGTTTTTTTTTCCAGAACAGCTACAAACACACACAACTAGGGAGAAAAAAATAAAGAACTTGTCTGAATGAAATATGACTTCAGAAACAAACTACTGTGAACGTGGAAGAGTAAGAAGTGTGGGTAAGGTTCTAGTATTACTGTGGCAGGGATACAGAGGTGAAGGTCACATCCCTAGAGGAAACAAAGTTTCATTAATCCCACAGTTGAAAGAACATTTTGTTCTGATTTTGGTTTCTGGTTTTCATCCAAATTCATCCAGAACATTAGATCCAGAACTGATCCAAGGTTTCATAGGTGTGCATACATAGAAATGTTTTTCATATAAAACTCCCTATTCCAAGTAAAAGCCTGCAGTAGATTACTAGTCGATTACAGTGAAAAGTACACTATTTAAAGTAATTGTCATAAAAAGTTAATAAATGGAAACCATTAATACAAAGAACTTCAGAATTCAATTTACTTTATACATGAATACAAACCTCTTCTCCAAATTTCTTTCTTATGGGAAGCTTGTCACTGCATTGATTCCATCATTTTTTTTTTATTATATGTATCTATCCAAAAGAGTACTGATCCATTAAATTCAAATTCAAGGAAACAAGTTAATTAGATTCAATAGCATTCTTAATTTGACTAAGAGGTTAAAGTATGTGAACCTTGAATTTTAAGAATCTCAAGATAGGAATCATGTCTCTCTGTCTGAGTAGGCTTTTTTAGTAATTTTTAATAGGATCTAAACTTATGTTCATGTTCCAGATGTAGTCATCAACATCTGAAAGAGAAGCAAAAACTACTTCAAGTACAGAAACCTTTCCATAATCTTTGTTTGCACACTGGACACAATGTCATTTTAGAATTTCCTACACAAAGAACTGGCACCACTTAATGCATAATAAATTAGTTTAGCCATTGTAATAGATGGATGGCCTCTTACACTGGTTTAAACCTGACTTGAGTCCTCTGGCTTGTCCCGGAAACTACACTCACGGGCATAATTAACAGCTTAGGACAATTACAACTGATAGGTTACTTTGTACAGTACTGTTCAGTTTGTCTGTTAGAGACTTTTTTACTTGTAAAGTCATCCTCGACCAGGCAAGTAATTTTGTAGCAGAAGCACTAATTATTGGAGAAGAGTTTTGTGTTTTGGCCTTTCAGCTCCTAATTTATTCACTCTAATGACACATAATAACAGTAATATAACAAGACTTTATATTTACTATATATTTATACATAAAACTTTTTATATATATATATATATGTAAAACTAATATAGAGGTAAGTCTGAAAAACACCATACAATTACGACATGCTATGTAAAGTACCTACAGAACTGAAGGCAGCACTATACCCAGAACACATATTTTGTTTCTAAATACATAAAACAAAGGGTTCTATAACGTGCAAAGAGGTTCAAAACTAGCCAGACTCTATGTTACCTGTAGGAATACACCAAAATGTGCTAGATCAGTACCTCAAGTTGCCAACAAATGCAGATAATGCAGTTCTTATCACTGGTAAAGGAAGCCAGCACCAACACAGCACTTCTTAGTGTATGATGGTGAAATCACAAAATAATTAAAGCCTGACTTGAATTGAAATTAACAAAGGTCAGGTACTTAAAATATTCATAGAGACTGAGAGTTCTACTTCTGAGATCTGGGTCTGACAAATACAAAATTACAAAACCCAGTTAATTTGAGTAAAGAGTCTAAGAATTGCTCTTCAGGAAATCTGGTACTAAAAGTTCAGCAGTATTTTTCTAACAGTGAATATACCCCACTATTCTAAACCCAGATCCCCTCCTGACCCAAAACTGTGAAGCTATTATGCTTCAGCAGTTTATCTGCCTGCTGCCCACCAATAGACAGCTGCCAACTTTCCAACTGAAATTACTAATCAAGCTGTCTGCATTTGAAAATCACAGAATCACAGAATCACAGAATCACAGAATCACAGACCTGTAAGATCATCAAGTCCAACCTTTAAAAAAAACAAACAAACAAACAAAAAACAAACAAACAAAAAACCCCACCACAAAAAACAAACCACAACACACCAAAAACCAACCCACCCAACACCACACAGCACCGTGCCCATCAAGCCACATCCCACAATGCCACATCCACACACTCCTTGAATATCTCCAGGGAGGGTGACTCTACCACCTCCCTGGGCAGCCTGTTCCAATGTTTCACTACTCTCTCAGTAAAGAACTTTTTCCTAATATCTAGCCTGAACCTCCCCTGGCGCAACTTGAGGCCATTTCCTCTAGTCCTGTCACTAGTCACTTGGGAGAAGAGACCAACACCCACCTCTCTGCAACCCCCTTTCAGGTAGTTGTAGAGAGCGATAAGGTCTCCCCTCAGCCTCCTCTTCTCCAGGCTAAACAACCTCAGCTCCCTCAGCCGCTCCTCATCAGACTTGTGCTCCAGACCCCTCACCAGCTTCGTCGCCCTTCTCTGGACACGCTCCAGCACCTCAATGTCCTTCTTGGAGTGAGGGGCCCAAAACGGAACACAGTATTCGAGGTGCGGCCTCACCAGATCCGAGTACAGAGGCATGATCACCTCCCTGCTCCTGCTGGCCACACCATTTCTGATACAGGCCAGGATGCCGTTGGCCTTCTTGGCCACCTGGGCACACTGCTGGCTCATATTCAGCCGGCTGCCAATCAACACCCCCAGGTCCTTTTCTGCGGGGGAGCTTTCCAGCCACTCGTCCCCAAGCCTGTAGCGTTGCCTGGGGTTGTTGTGGCCAAATTGTAGAACCCGGCACTTGGCCTTGTTGAACCTCATCCAACTGGCCTCGGCCCATCCATCCAGCCTGTCCAGATCCCTCTGCAGAGCCTTCCTACCCTCAAGCAGATCAACACTCCCTCCCAACTTGGTGTCGTCTGCAAACTTGCTGAGGGAGCACTCTATCCCCTCATCCAGGTCATCAATAAAGACATTAAACAAGACTGGTCCCAAAACTGAGCCCTGGGGGACTCCGCTTGTGACCGGCCGCCAGCTGGATTTCACTCCATTCACCACAACTCTCTGGGCTCGGCCATCCAGCCAGTTTTTTACCCAGCGAAGAGTGTACCTGTCTAAGCCACGGGCCGCCAGCTTCTCCAGGAGAATACTGTGGGGAACAGTGTCAAAGGCTTTGCTGAAGTCCAGGTAGACAACATCAACAGCCTTCCCCTCATCCACTAGGCAGGGCACCTGGTCATAGAAGGAGATCAGGTTGGTCAAGCAGGACCTGCCTTTCATGAACCCGTGCTGGCTGGGCCTGATCCCTTGGGTATCCTGCACGTGTCCCGTGAGCGCCCTCAAGATGAGCCTCTCCATAACCTTCCCCGGCACCGAGGTCAGGCTGACAGGCCTGTAGTTCCCCGGATCCTCCTTCCGACCCTTCTTGTAGATGGGCGTCACGTTGGCAAGCCTCCAGTCATCCGGGACCTCACCCGTTAACCAGGACTGTTGATAAATGATGGAGAGCGGCTTGGCAAGCTCCTCCGCCAGCTCCCTCAGCACCCTTGGGTGGATGCCATCAGGCCCCATAGACTTATGAGTGTCCAGGTGGCATAGCAGGTCGTTAACTGCTTCCTCTGGGATCATGGGGAGCCTATTTTGCTCTCCATCCCTGTCATCCAGCTCGGGGAGATGGATACCCTGAGGATACCTGGTGTGGCTGTTAAAGACTGAGGCAAAGAAGGCATTAAGTACCTCAGCCTTTTCCTCATCCTTCGTGACAATGTTCCCCACTGCATCCAGTAGAGGATGGAGATCCTCCTTGGCCCTCTTTTTGTTGTTAATGTATTTATAGAAGCTTTTTTTGTTGTCCCTCATGACTGTGGCCAGGTTGAGCTCTAGCTGGGCTTTCGCCTTCCTAATTCCCTCTCTGCATGACCTAACGAGGTCCTTGTATTCTTCTTCACTTGCCTGCCCCTTCTTCCAGAGGTGGTAAGTTCTCTTTTTTTCCCCGAGCGTCAGCATAAGCTCCTTGTTCAGCCAGGCCGGTCGTCTTCCCCGCCAGCTCTTCTTACGGCACATGGGGACTGCCTGCTCCTGCGCCTTCAAGATTTCCTTCTTGAAGAAGGTCCAGCCTTCCTGGGCCCCTTTGCCCTTCAGGACTGTCTCCCAAGGGACCCTCCCAACCAGTGTCCTGAACAGGCCAAAGTCTGCCCTTCGGAAGTCCATGGTAGCGGTATTGCTGACCCCCCTCCTTACTTGGCTAAAAATCTGAACTTCAGATAGAGACTGTACAAAAACACAGATTAAAAGAGACAAACAGACACCTGTGGGAGTTTTTGAGGTCCTCTGAGATTAAAGGCACAGAGAAAACCTTGATATTATTAACTAAAACATGGTACATTCCTGATCCAGTTTCACAAAGTTGTATCACATTAAAATTGGGTTCCAGCCGCTTTGTGGGAAACATTATTAGTCTTAGCAAGGAAGCTTAAACTCCAGCTGGGCACAAATTGCTGTTGCTCTTCAGGCAGGCAACAGGCCCTTCTAGAAGGACCCCAAACAGGTATAACCCCCACATGACCACACAGACCACGGAGGGAGGACATGTCAGTGCATGTAAGCAGTTGACAGTGGGTCTGGCTCATATACAGTATAGACAGGGCTATGCTGGGACCTACACTCAGTGCTCCAGCCACCTTTTCCACACTCCAAAGTTAGCATTTCCCTTGGCTTTATACTTGTATATATTTATTAGACTTCCAAAACTTATGTCAAAATTGAAGTACTCTGACCTAAGGCTGTTAAAGCAAGAATGTAAATACTGAGTATAGGGTAACTACTTACTTTAAAAAAGCTGTTCAGAACTGGTCAATGTTCTTAGCAAATACTCAGTGTTTTATGCTTGGCAAAATTAAAAATTCAGTCATGCATGCAAAGATGAAGCCTGAAGTTTAAAATATGCTTGCTGCTCTATGCAGAAGACATCTATGTTACCAAAGAGAGCCTTTTCTTAAAATCTTTTAATTTGTATGACATATACCCCAGATAGTAAACTTCAAAAATATATCTTAAAAAAAAGCTGAATATTCTCAAGGTCAGGAGGACTGAATCTTCCAATTACGTAGGACTGTTAAAGGAGATATTTAAAATCTAAACAGCAAAACAGTAATAAAGGAAAACATTAAAGATGATAATTGGATAGAAAACAGGTGATTTTTTTCCATTGGCTGTTGTTATTGTAATGTCAGTGCTAGTCATTGCATCAAAGCACCCTATTACAACTGAAAAAAAAAAAAACAATTCATGGACTTTTCCTTCTTTTTTTTTGACTATTCAAACCCCAAATCAGTTCTATTCTTCATCCGAAACACTCCAGAAATATTGATTTTTTTTTTCCTACCCTAAATAAGAATTTATTTCTCCATTGTGATGCACAGCCTAGACTGCTACATCTTCTCTTTGTTGAGGTAAGGAACTTCTAGCCTTTGGGCTGACTTCATTCTATACTGCCCTGGCCCACTCTCTCCAACCTCTTTGTCTTGTGCTCTTCCCTCTTCCAGCTCTTTCCAACCACTCTATATCAAGTAGCTCTGTGTCGCTATGTCTCTTCCTGCCTTTACTGTGCTCCATACTAGTAGTGTCTTCCCTGAAACCCCACCTTTTCATTTTGAGAACACACCACTTCAGCAATACTCCCCACAGCTCTTTGACTGCTTCCCTTCTGTTGCTCCTGTGGTCCACATCTTCCCCCCTACGTCACTGAATCAGTGAACGTTAGTGAGGAGCTATGTGGGAACACTATGTGTGGGTTGGAGGAGATTTACATTGTGCAGGGTGATGGAGAGAGTCTGGACGTGGGTCTGTGCTGAGTGCCCTGGTGATGTACAGCAATAGCTGCTTAGTGCAGAAAGGCAGAGGAACAACCACTCTAGCATAAAGGTGCTGAACAAAGAGACCTAAGATGTGCAAAGGCACTGGGCACGAAGGTTGGAAAGTCAGTGTGTAACATAGGATACAGGGAAATACTGAGTAACTTAGGTGTATAATACGAAGTATAACAGAGAAGACTGGATGCCTCCCAGTTAACACATAGGCCATCAAAGGTATTGTCCAATTCTGTTTAAACCTCAATGATAAAAAAATTCTTCATTGATTGCTGTGGGGGAAAGAGGTTCAGGGAAGGAAGCGGGAATTAATTGGCTGGAAGGTGAGTCTGACTCAGGGAGGTTGGTAACTGCCAGCTTAATTTATTTCTTTATGTAAGATAAATTTTCCTTGGGAGCTCACAGACTGAACAATAAACAGAAGGTACTTTTTGTATGCTCTAGAAAATATGGAAAGGACAAGAAAATTCTTATCACCTTCAGGCTTACCTGAATTTTGTACTACATCTCTTAATTTCAGGTATTCTGCTCCCTTCTTGTTATGTGTGCTACTCTCCCTTCAAATGAGAGTCTGTTTCACAGTAAATCACCCTGTTTTGCACCAAGTCAAAGTCACGTTTGCTTTCACCTTTTTTCTTGCTGAGTATAGCCTAGCTCTGATATCCTCTCTCTCTGCTCCTTTAAGGAGAGACAATTCTTTCCTTCATCCCTTTTCATTTCTCTCCTACCTAATGCTTGGGGTCCCACTTTGGCTATTTGTATATCCTCTTCCTTCACTCAATTGGAGCTTAACCCTGCCCTCTCAAAAAGGATGAGCAAGGGTAGAGATCCTCTGCATATGCCCTCCTAGGAAGGATGCTAGAGGAAAGACCGAAACTCTCAAAGAAATACTCTGAAACAAGTGGATGGAAATTTCACTTTCCCATGTCCACCTC
Organism: Gavia stellata; assembly: GCF_030936135.1. Taxonomy (NCBI): domain Eukaryota; kingdom Metazoa; phylum Chordata; class Aves; order Gaviiformes; family Gaviidae; genus Gavia; species Gavia stellata. The sequence goes on along the minus strand of NC_082597.1, from coordinate 19,336,058 downwards.
ATCTGAGAGTACAAAGAAGTTTAGAGGGCTTTCCTCCTTATCCTACTCCCCACAATCTGGATAATTATCAAAAGGAAGCATCTACGTATCTTTGTTTCCTTGTACAGCTGTACAAACAAGGACTCAGTCTGTCATTAGACTGCAAGTGCTTTCAGACCAGGACTGTATGAAACTTGTTTATGAAGCCCCTTGCATGCCTATGATATTGTAGAAATAATACAAAAGTAAGACATAAGCAAAACAAGTTATGCAAATAAAAAATACAGTCACATCTAAAGTTTATTTATGATATGAACATGCCAGCTTTATTGCCACAAACTTTTTTTTCCTCCTGCAGTATGACCTCAACCCTTAACAGCAGGGGAAACCCAACTCCTCTGGATCACTTTAAACAGGTAGCTTTCTAAGGTTATGTCTTCAAGGAGGGTATTTTCTCTGAATCAGCCCTGTGCAGAATATTCTGAGAGGCATACAAAAGTGCCTAGCATTAACTACTCTGTACCAGGTGCTGGATGTAGTAGTGCTATTAATGCTGTCACTAATTTATCAATCAATTTTAACATTTTCTAGGAGTCTTCTGACATATCATCTATCACCACAGATATTAAAACTAAGGTAAGTTAAAAATAAAGTGGTATATAACTTTAAAATGTCGTTTCTAACCATATTATAGTCTTTCTTGATTCACTTTTATAAAACATACTGTTTCTCTGTTTATAGTTCTCTCTGTTTAATGAGATTTTTTGGTGGGGGGAAGTATTCCCTGACCATGCTGCTTTCACATAATGCCAGAAGTGTCATTTAGCTATAATTTTATCTCACCCATTAATGGTAGGGGTATATAAAAAGGCTCATCTCTCTATATTCTCTTGCACTCACTGAAGACAAACATGTTGCCCTGACAGAAGCCCACCTTCACACATGAATAGTTTTAAAAGTTTCTCTTTCCCCCTCTTCTGGGGATAACTAGAACCTAAGATGACAAGCAGAGAAGGTAATATAAAAATGTTACATTTTTTCCTTGAACTGCCTCTAGTCAGTGAAGACAGTGGCTTTTCCAGAAGGCAATCTGAGCAGCTGATGGCCTGACATGTTTACACACATAACATTCAAGCAGAAAACCTACTCTGCTAGTCATCCTATGTTCTCTTTAATCCCATAAGTGACCTCTGACATGCCCATCTCATATCATTGCCTGCAGAAGGAGCTTACAGTGACCACACTCCTGAACTTAGGAATGTCATGTTGACCTATTGCCTGAAGTTAGCTAATGAAACAGACTGCAATCAGACTGCTGTGGTTGTTGGTAGTGCTCTGCCGCAAGAAATCAAGCACAGAAAACACTATCCAGTGATGCAGTGCATACTTATGCTAATGCATAATATTTTCTCTAGTATTTTGTCCAGTTCAATTTAAAATGTCTGTAGTAGTTAGGCTTCTAGCCACTCCCTCAGAAAATCGTTCAACAATCTAATGTCACATAACCTCCAACCATTTTTCTGTGCTGAAACTGCCATCAGAGCACATAGATGAAAGAGGATTAGACTACATGGGTGACTGCTTAGGAGCGTCAAGGAACGAAAGGAAACGAAGCTGTTAGCATTGATGAACTAATGTGTCCAATGAAACACCGGGAGGTTGAAGGTATTGTCTTTCAGATGAAATGTGAAAGCAAGGTACTAAGCATTAGAGGCAATTAAAGTTCTCTCAGCACTCTTTGCAACAGTACCAGTGTTAACCCCTGGTTCCTGGCCACCTTCCAAATCACATAATTAAATTCTGCTTTCCTAAATATTTCCCTACACTACCATTTAGAAAGACAGCCATCACTTAACCTGAAATGGTGTATTGATGCCGGTTTTAACCTCAAAGGAGGATGCTTATGAGTGAAAAGTAATTCCAGTTTGGTTACTTTGTTAGAGGTACAAGGCTTAGAAAAGTATTTTATCTTCAATTACATTTTATTTACTCTTATCCCAGATCTACTTCCCTTATATATCCAAAGTGCTTCCTGTCAATCTGTGGTGTATAATCCTTCAGGATCTTGTAGAAAATAATTTGCCAATTTGCTACATAATTATTTAAACCTAATTCTTCTACATCCCTGATTTGTTACTCCATAAACATTCTTAGATCATGGAAGGAGATCTATAGATCTGCTTGCCATTAGGAAGCAGCTGATCTCTACTAAAAAAAAAAGGTACTCAGCCTGAGAACCCATAAACCCATACTGGGCCTGACTTTCAAGCCGTGATCAGTACCCACTGTCTGCTATCTGACTGCTGAAGAATGAATTATTCTGTGGCAAACACTAGCGTTACGCAAAATCTTGGTCTGCATCTGTCATGGTTTAGTCCCAGCGGGACTAAGCACCACACAGCCACTCACTCACTCCCCTTCCTCAGCTGGACAGGAGAGAGAAAATATGACGAAAGGCTCGTAGGTCAAGACAAGGACATAGGGAGATCACTCACCAACTACCATCATGGGCAAAACAGACATTGACTTGGGGAAATTAGTTTAATTTACTGCCAATCAAAATCAGAGTAGTTTGATGAGAATGAGACAATGAGAAATAAAACCAGATCTTAAAAAAAACCACCTTCCCCCCACTCCTCCCTTCTTTCCAGGCTCAACTTCACTCCCGATTTTCTCTACCTCTTCCCCCTGAGCGGCGCAGGGGAACGGGGAATGAGGGTTGCGGTCAGTTCATCACACATCGTTTCTGCCGCTCCTTCCTCCTCACACTCTTCCCCTGCTCCAGCGTGGGATCCCTCCCACGGCAGACAGTTTTCCACGAACTTCTCCAACGTGGGTTCTTCCCACGGGCTGCAGTTCTTCACGAACTGCTCCAGCATGGGTCCCTTCCACGGAGTGCAGTCCTTCAGGAACAGACTGCTCCAGCGTGGGCTCCTCTCTCCATGGGGTCACAGGTCCTGCCAGGAGCCTGCTCCAGTGTGGGCTTCCCACAGGGCCACAGCCTCCTTCGGGCATCCACCCGCTCCTGCATGGGGCCCTCCATAGGCTGCAGGTGGATATCTGCTCCACCGTGGACCTCCATGGGCTGCAGGGGCACAGCCTGCTTCACCATGGTCTTCATCACAGGCTGCAGGGGAATCTCTGCTCCAGCGCCTGGAGCACCTCCTCCTCCTCCTTCTTCACTGACCTTGGTGTCTGCAGAGTTGTTTCTCTCACATATTCTCACTCCTCTCTTCTCCGGCTGCCGCTTCCCGGTTTTTCTCCCCCTTCTTAAATATGTTATCACAGAGGTGCTACCACTGTTGCTGATTAGCTCGGCCTTAGCCAGTGGCAGGTGCGTCTTGGAGCCGGCTGGCATTGGCTCTGTTGGACACAGGGGAAGTTTCTAGCAGGTTCTCACAGAAGCCACCCCTGTAGCCCCCCCTGCTACCAAAATGTTGCCACGCAAACCCAATACAGCATCTTTATCCCACATCCAGCCATGGAATCATAGAATATCTCAAGTTGGAAGAGACCCATAAAGATCATCAAGTCCAACTCCCTGCTCCTTGCAAGACTACCTAAAAGTAAACCATATGACTAAGAGTGTCATCCAGACACTCCTTGAACTCTGGCAGGCTTGGTGCCGTGACCACTTCCCTGGGGAGCCTGTTCCAGTGGCCGACCACCCTCTCAGTGAAGAACTTGTTCCTAATGTCCAATCTGAACTTCCCCTGACGCAGCTTCATTCCATTTCCTCATGTCCTGTTGCTGATCACCAGAGAGAGGAGATCAGCACCTCCCCCTCCGCTGCCCCCCTTGAGGAAGTCGCAGACTGTGATGCAGTCACCCCTCAGCCTTCTCTTCTCCAAGCTGAACACGCCAAGTGACCTCAGCCGCTCCTTGTAAGTCTTGCCCTCGAGATCTTTCGCCATCTGGGTTGCCCTCCTCTGGGCACACTCTAAGAGTTTGATGTCCTTATATTGAGGTGCCCAAAACTGCACACAGTACTCAAGGTGGGGCTGCAGTTGTTTGAGTTTAGGTACCAAACACTTCATAACATAGTGAAGCCCTTAACTCTTGTTCTTGGTGAAAATACTCCTTTAGGGTAGTTACCGACCTGCTTGTTACCTTCCTAAGCAGTTGGGGTTTTTTTCAATTGGTTGGTTGGTTTTTTGTCATGTCTTTGGTTATTCCTGTTGTAGATTCTCAATTAGGCGGGGAAACCTAACTTACCTCCCTGTATTTCTTATAGACACATCAGTGTTGCCATTGATGCTGCAGCTACTGATATATTTGTTTTACATTGCTCACCTTCTGTCTTCTGTCTGGCATTTCTTCCCCAGCAACACTTCAATGTCTAACTGACACTTGACATTCATGACCAAAGAGAATAAATGTACTTGACGTGAGCATGTTTATAAGATTTTACCAAGTTTGTGATATTATTTGGATAAGAAGTATTACTCAACTTGATTTGGAATGTCACATGTTGTCCTTAACAGTTTGGAGCAGGAAGGAAAGCAACGGGAGTCAAATTCAACTTCCTGTGCATTTCTAAATGAATAGTGACCCACAAGGTGGAAATTGTCATAATGTGCCAGTACCATGCATAGGAAGGGGAGGCTCATGAGTCACAGAAACAATTTTACTTCTATTGTCAGTAACTGGGAAAATCTACAGTTCTGATGGAATTGTCTAAAGGCAGCTGAATGAAAATAAAGCTTTGTACACGCTTTGGTGCATCTGTAGGTACAGATGAAATTGTGACTGCATATATGGAAGTCGGGATGAGGAAAGGGAGAAAAGAATTATTATTTCTTTAAATCATGTTGAAAACTAAGTTTGATACATATGTTGCTGGCAAATGTATAGGTGCTCTCCCTCCCTGACTGCCTAAGCAAAGGAAAATAGTAAGGGTACATCTTTAAAATTTCTTGGTAGGAATAAATAGAAATTATTAATATTCTAAGGTACAGCATAGGATAAGTACCCAATGGTTACTTCATAAATGAGCATACACAGTGTTTGGAACAACTCAGGTACATCATAACAAAAAAACAGTAAAAGACTGCCAAGGCTCAATAAGGTATACTAAAACTTAAAATAAGGGTATATAAGCAATGACCAAAATATTATTTATTCCATTCCTTGAAAGATATTCTAATATTGCAGTGCATTATTACATCCTACCAGTAACATACACAGCATTAAATAGGACCACTGGTTAACAAGTTCTAGTATTGTTTAAAAGCCCTGATTATAAACAAAATTGCTTTATTCTTTGGAAATTAAACTCATGACCACAGTCAGAATATTCCGAGACAGATATTAAACAATCACATACACATTTCTTTACAGCTGAATCTGGCCTCTCACTCAGTAGTAATATTAAGTACTTACAGATTAGGGATTTAATTTTCAGGGGTGCTAGACATCTCCTAAACATGTGGTCTTCTGTACATACTGGCCACTCAATGACTTTAACTACTTAGTGTACCTGAATCTTCAAAAGTGTAAGAAAGTTTTCTGTGATTCAGCAACTGAAATGTTAGTATTGACAGAGGTTTTTGATACCCAGGCTTTCTGTGCAAACAGAGAAAGGAAAAACAGAAAATGTGTGATATTGTATTTCAGACCCCAGGGAATCAGCAGAATTTTACTGGGATAATTTTTCCAAATTGTTTATTATAGGCAAAATATTCTCCAGTTTAAAGTAATTGTCATTCTTTCCAATCTGCCAAGAAGAATAGCAAGGCAAGCTAAATACATGTTCTAACCTGTTTAACTTCATAACTACCTAGCAGAAGAGGCAATTGTTTTGCTGACACCATAATGTAATTAATACCATTTGTCCAGTGTCAAATAGAATCATAAAACCATAGGATGGTTTGGATTGGAAGGCACCTTTAGAGATCCCCTAGTTCAAACCCCCTGCCATGGACAGGAACATCTTACACTAGATCAGGTGGCTCAAAGCCCCGTCCAACCTGGCCTTGAATGCTTCCAGGGATGGGGCATCCACAACTCCATTGTTCATGGAACAACCTGTTTCACCATACCTGTCTCACCACCCTCGAAAAAAATGTCTTCCTTATGTCCAATCTAAATCTACCTTCTTTTAGTTTAAAAGCATTGCCACTTGTCCTGTCACTACATGCCTTGGTAAAAAGTTCTTCTCTGTCTTTCTTATAAGCCCCCTTTATATATTGAAAGGCCACAATAAGTTCTTGCTGGAGCCTTCTCCAGGTTGAACAACCCCAACTCTCTCAGCCTTTCCTCACAGACGAGGTGTTCCAGCCCTCTGATCATTTTCATGATGACCAAATACTCCCTCTCCTCCTAGACTTAAATCTTCCACACTATACAGCACACCACTTCTGGTCCAGCAAAATGTCTACATAATATTATTGTCTCCTTTTAATTTCATATCCATCCTGCTTTGCCTTTTGGTTTCGCTTGTTTTAAATTGACATACCTTAAATGCAGCAAAGGTAAATGTATAATATTTACAGTGAGGAAACATTTGCAATTATCTGCAATAAAACCAGGATAAAATAATATAAATAGCACATTAACAAACATATGAAATACTGTAAATGTTAAAGCTAAAATTCCCATTTCTGAAAATCATTATAGTCCTCTTTTTTTCTTTTTTTTCTTTTTTTTTCCCCAGTATGGATAAGATACTTCAGAATGATGAAGCTCTCCAGGTTTTTTTTCAAGTACATGACCTAGGATTCTATTAATGATCAGTTCTGACCCCTATACCTCCCTGTAGACTCCGAAAGATAATGAGAAGAGCAGAGAACTATTGATCGAAACTAATGATGTGGCTTCCTTTTGGATCCTCAGTTTCTGTGTTAAACAAAATCCATCAATGCCAACAGAAAAGCATGTGAATCATAATATATGAACAAATTATATCAACTAAGATTCTATGGAAAATAATAGTTACAATCCTTGCAAAAGAATTAAAACTTTATTAAAACTTTAAAAAGTCAAAAAAAAAAAAACCAAACAAACTTTGATTCACAACATGAATTGCCTGAACGCTTCAAATTCAGTTACCTGAGCTCCAACTATTCCAAATTTAGGAATTTTGGATAACAGGATCAATGTCCTGGGACTCTCATAGCACTTTGTGGTCATAAAAGCAGCCAAAACTCAGAATCCAGAGCATGAGAATCTTCAATCACAGAATTCAGGTAAGCAAATTAAATATCACCATCCTAATTTTCTCAAGCAATTAAACCACTTCTCTCATACCACTTTTCCTCTCATCAATTGTTTCTATTTCCTGGAGAAAATTGCTGTTTATTTTCAAGCTATAAATATATACTGGACAGAATTACTGGAATCTATTGAACATTTAAATGTTCATCCCACTCTTCACAGGTTAATATACTTGTATTCTATGAAATGCTTTAGCATAACAAATCTTATTTTCAGATAGATACAATTCTTGTGAAAGAACGCAAACCATGGGTGCATATGTACACACAGTTATCAAAGACTTTTTGTCACTTGCTTTGAAACAAGTTTAAATTAGTGAAGGTACTGGACAAAAATAGAGAATAATTGCTATCTTCCAGTCTCTCACAGGCTCCAGCTTAAAAAACTGATGAAGCTTCACTGACACACAGGGAAATTACTCTGGTGATAAACCAGATGCTATGTCGAAATATAATATCTTATCAAAGTAAAGCAACTGAGGTCATAGCTATGGAATTTGATCTCAAAAAAGGGACTAGGGAATGCTAGTTGTAAATAATAATAATACAACTAAAAGTGCAGGCAAACTACTGTCATAATGTCACAAAACCTACATTCATGAATAAAAATCACATCACAAACAAACATACCAAATATACATTATGACTCTGTGGGTCTAGGAATGAAGCAATCAACACTAAATCAAGCTTGAAATCAGGGTGAATATTGATGCCATTTTTTCAGATTACATTAGCAATCTGCCATACTTAAAGACTGCTAGAAAAAAATAAAGACTAAATCAGCACTCTTCATCATAGGGAAAAATTTCAAGAAAATCTCTGTTCTTCATGCTCTGCTCAGACCAAGCCCTAAACACTGCATTTTCATTTTTAAGAATTCCATTTTTATCTATCTGACACACACTGTCTTTCATTTCTTAGTAAAAGACCTTAGCTGATGCAGCAGTGAAAATCGGAGTGGATTCTGGTAATCAGCTCAGGACTTACTCTAAGAGCTACGTTGACAAGTGCAATCTCAGACAATGCTTGTGAGGTTTAAGAGCCCTTAAATTACTTACTCTTTTTGCTGCAATAATTGACACTTGCATTTCAGAGCTCCAGGAAATATACAGCTTAACTGAATGTATTCTAAGGCACTTCTCTACATTAAACAGTGAACAAATGGTAACAAGGTACAACATAATGCATTTGAGGGTTGTAAAAATTACTAGCTTTGGTACTGAATCTTCAAAACACTCTCTTGCCAGAAGCTGTAACACAATTGTTAGCTAATGTTTTCTTGGTAGTAGATTAGCAGGTCACACTTACTATGTCTGCTTCCCTCACAAATTACTTTGCATTAATTATTAAAGGTCTAAGGTCTAATTCTGCTACCTTTACTTCAAAAATAATCTCATTAAAATCAAGACTATATAAAGAATAAAACTAAAAGAACCAAATCTTTGGAAAGGAAACTGTCATGAAAAAAAACACTGCTCGATAAGATTTTTTTCTTTTTGATAGAGAAATGAAATCTCAAATAGCAATTATGTTCTTAACATCAACAATAATATAAATAAAGAAAATTTGCAAAAGCATACTCTATGTCATATTTAAGAAAGCTCACAGAAGGATTTGTTTGTTAGTAAAATGGGATTTATAAGAAAAAAATGAATGGAATGTCTGCTAGATTGAAGATTTTCATAGGTGAAAATACCCTTCTTTACTGTTAAAAAAAAAAATTGCAAAAACAAATTATGTTTGGTTGTTCCATCCTAAACCAGCAGTATGTGACTTAATATCAGAGACAAAATGAGCTTTTCTCAGATATAATTTTATGTAGATTTCATGTTCTGTCCAGAAAGCATTTAGTAGCTGTGTTTGAAACACTTTATTCTAGGAATTAATATAAACAGTACGGTAAAACTCAGTGAGTATTCTTTAAACTATGAACCTGGTAAATTCACAGATGGATACTTACTAGTCAATGGCAAATTTATCTGACAGCTTTATTTGCAAGCAGAAAATTTGAGACAAGATAAAGTGCTGGTTTATCCTTTCCTATATAATTGTATTTATGGTATGTAAAACTATTTTTTTAACTTCATTCATGAATAAAAAAAAGATTTGGTTTGTGCCTTCTTTTTAATTTGGGAATTTGATATACTGTTCTAGGTGTCATTAACCTTTCTGAGCTTGATTACAAAACATCCCTAACAGTGTCCAGGAAAGCAAAGTAGCATGTCCTACACATCCTGCAGTTACCATTCTTAGGAAACGGCTCAACATCCTAACTATAAACATTTCACAAAATAATAAAGAACCATGCTATTATACCTTATTAGAACTATGTAGAAAAGCTTTAGAAAATTAATAATACTTGGACATGTAAGTTAATCGGAAGCTCTATTTTTCAACTGATGAACTTACCACTTATTTTTCAAATGTGGAGTATTACATAAAGAACCCTCTCTGATTACACAATACCTAACCAGAGATCCTGTCATCCAGTTCTCTGTTTTCATAAAATGATGATGAGGTACATTGAAAGCAAAAGCAGAATTTTAAATAGCCCTTCTTCGTGAGTTCCCAATAAAATAGATAAACTAAAAAAAAAGTTTCTTAATATTAAATGACATCAAACTTTCCATGCTTGGAAACTAAGCTAATATAGCAATTTGAGGATGAGGTGTAGTCATGTCTTCTTACTGACACGTACATTCTAGCTATCTAAAGTCTCATCACCACAGATGTCTTAAGGCAAGGCAGAGAAACAGTGAGTACCAGAGAGTGCTACATCTGATTTATCTTAGGCACTTAGGATGAGATAAATTTCTCTGAGAATTGCTCTCCATTGGGTATAAATAAAAACTGGAGTTACTAGGTTAGACAACTAACTTTGGATACCCAAGTTACAGTGAATGAATCTCACCACAGGCCATAACTGACTGAGGGAAAATAGTGTTTAGTTCCCACTAGATGATGCAAGACTTGTATTTTCCCTTAGAACTTTGTTGTTTTAAAATGGGAAACATATGTTGAATTTTTAAATTGCTAACAAGTATTTTTGTTCAAGTTACAACTATAAATGACACAATAAAATAATTCCTTTCTTAAACAATTAAGTCTTATGATCTTACAATAAAACAGGAAAGAAGAGAATTACTGGATATAGTATCACACTACAAAAGAGACAGCTAAGAAACTGTCTTACAGAGTAGCAAAGACAGTGAAAGGAAAATGCAAAAATAGAATGTGCATGATGTTCTATATTTAGCTTTGTGGGTAGGCTCTGAAATCTCCTTTGAGCTGTCTTCTTTGATAATCACTGGTAAGACCAAATTCTGAGGCAACAGTAGGGTGTTCTCAGCAATATTTTTATTTGAGGACTCAAACCAGTCGGTATTCAAAGGCAAGCTGTGAATTTATTATAGTTCTATAAATAAACATCTTCTTTTAACTTCTGTTAACTGAGCCTAGATCGTTTTGCATTCAACTATTTTCAATATGTCTCCAATTTTATTTTTAATATGAATGCTTGCTAATAACTTTGCACTGGCAGACCTGTCTTGAAGATTGTGCTACTGTTAATGTCTTATTTAGCTGTAACATTTGTCTCTAAAAATTATTTCGAAGTGAAATATTTTCACACCTCCCTGTATGTCAGCAGTTTTCCAGCTGCATGCTATCACTGCATCTGCAGTGAATCATACAGAATCATCATTTTAAGGAGAGAAGGAATGCTGGACATGTATATTCAGATACTATTTTCCAACTATAGTATCAGTGTTTTCTTTAAAAATATTAATTATCACACAGGAGCAGTCACGTTAGCTTCCCAGTGGCATAAAACCTTTGAGGGTCTTTTGCAGGTTTTTTTTTAATGTCACAAAGAATAAAAAGTAGGGGAAAAAAGAATGTCATTTCACTGCTGATCCTATCATCACATGCAAAATACAACAGTAACATTGAACTGCATATCAAGCTAAAACAAAAGTGAAAATTCCGATTAAAAAATTGTAACTGAAATATCTATACTATTAATCAGTAATGCTCTTTTGAGGAGTTTCAATGGTATTGCCGTTGCTAGTTGGGACACATGAAAATTTCTTCTATAGAACTTTTATTATTTTATGAGACACTACCAGTTTACACCACTCTTGTATTGGCAGAAACTGATTGAATAGATCTTTGCTTCTTACCATCAACACAGGCTGGCCTTGCTCTTGTTGTACCGGCAATCTGTCCTTTTTTACATGCACAGCGAGCTGTTTGTCGGGCTATAGTCCTTCGGGGCTGACTGCTATCTCTGTCCAAAGTAACAATCTCACATGTACCTGCAGCCAGTTGACCTGGAAAAAGAACCAGCAACAGGTACCAGAGTCACTGAATGCACTACAGGCAATCTATTACAGCCGAATAGAGTCACAGCCCTATGTCACAGCAGACACTCCACAACAAATGGGCAGCCAGCTGATGGATATAATAAAATTGAGATGACATACAATTTTTCTTTGTGGTGAACATATGAGAACTCTGCAAACTGGTTCTGTCAGAAAATTATTATTGTTCCATAAAAGCCAGAGAGCTGAGGTCACACAGGTTACTTTTACTTATGTTGGCTAAGTAAAGGAACAATCTGCTTTTACAGCAATGAAATTTAAATGGTGTGCTCTTTGTGTATTTTCAAGAAAGAGATGATAAAGTGTATGGAAAACAAAAAACCCCCCACATGTCCATGAATACAATGAAGTCCTAATTGCTTTGCATATTGTTTTTGAAAGAAAAAGTCTTTCAAAGTATGCCCATGTTTGACCGGATTGTCAGTCTCTTGCTTCATCTAAACTGGTCAGTAATTCATTCTCTACCTGACTCATATTTGAAGTAGCTGGTGTTTTTTCTTTTACTAAATTTACTATGTAGCTGTTCTGCAAATTATAGTAAAATGACACTGCCCTGTTAGCTCAGTAACATTGTTTGCTTTTATTGGCTTCTCCAATATATGTAGCTTTTCTCGAATACTAAGGAAATCCACACCACCTAATTCTGAATTTGGACCATGCTATGAGGTAAAACAAAAAGTTGCAAAAAATTCTTTTATGAAGATTATTAGTCTGAAGTAAATGTAACACGTTTAAAATTATGCTCTTCCTCTGGTACAACGAATAGTAGGCTACCCGTATACGAAAATACTACATTTTACACGCAAGAAAGATACATTATTGAATTTCAATGCATAGTAAGACTGAAAAAAATCCCAGCTATCACTTTGTATTACATAGAATTTCTGAACTTTATGGTACAGTAGTAAATAGAATTTCTATTGGGTTTTGTCATTGTAGGCAATCAATTCTAAACCTTCAAATGAATATGTGCAAAAATATATCTGCGAATCACAAGCTTGCTGTATTTTGTTTTCATAAAAATATAGGATTGCAACAAATGCAACATTGTATCTATTAAAAACTTATGCAGTTTAAATAATATTAACAGTAAATTATTTTTATGCTGTTGAAACATTGAAAAAGAACGATGAGACAAAAAGAAGACATTTTAAATTTATATTAACATTAAAATTAAAAAACCCACAAAAAAAGGTGAAATATATATGAATGGCGTTTAAGTCTAGAAATGTAATGATATTTCTGTATACTGCATTTTTTCCATTCAGAATACAAGTTTACCCAGTATATTCTTCTCAGAATCAGCTTACGATGCTTCCTATTGTGTGGATACTGTTTTGAAACTGTCAGAATAGCAAAATTTTGTAGGCTGTCAATGGCATTGTGACTGGGTTCACTGTTAAGCCACCTAAATTCTATGTTGCTGTGACTTCTACACTACAGTGAATTACAACATGGTAAAACCGAGGATCTCAAAGATGAATATGGCACAAGGAACTACAAATTCATGCAATTGTATGACATACATGTAAGTAATATACATTAGGCATTTATAAATACAGATATGATATTCATGATTGTGAACACTATCACCATAGTGTTTAATGGCTGCTGGCAACTAGACTTACGAGCTACTGCCAGTTCTGGGTTTCTACTCTTTTCCACCCACTCTGTTAACAAAAACATCTTAGGATAAACATACTGATGAGAGGATTTTTTACCTATTATGTGCTGTTTTTTCTTTGTTTCCTCTTAAATCTTGGGTTAGAAAGCAAAGTTTTAGTAAGAAAGAAAGTGGCACATGATTTTCCAGTTATGGACAAGGGAAATCCAGCTACACTGAAACATCTTGAATTGAAAAAAAAGCATTCTTTTTTCCCCCATTGCTTATATATTTCATTCTGGGTTGTAGGAGATGTATTGCTCCCAAGGAATACAGCTGTCTTAGTAGATCATGTAAAAGAGACATAATCAGATGTGTATTTAGATCTTGACCCCTTAGGCGTTTGAACATCATGATCACGGTCCTGCATTGAGAGTAGGAATTGAATGGAAACCAAAGAAAAAGTGGAAGCATATATATGATATATGTAAGTGCTCCTGAGAGTATGGGTTGCTATATTCTCCATTATCTGTAAGTCTTTATACTATTATCACTTTCATTAAAAGAAATGGCAAATCATATAATCATTATAAAAAACCCCATTTCAGAGGAAAGGAACCAGTTTTACAGCACAGTGAAGGTGAATAAGGACTATACTCGGAGAAAAAGAACAACAAAGCTTTATGTCAAGATAATTTGTGAAAGCAAAAAGCTTTCCAGGGAACGCAAGCAGTGACTTTCGGTAAAAACACCTATAGGTAATCTTTTCCGCTTTTGGACCTGTCCAGTTTTAGTTCTGCATAGGTTCATTTTGAGCCAGCTGGGCTATTTGGTTTTTGACTGTTTTCAGTTGTTTATTTTGTTTAGAGATGATAATTTCTTTCAGGCATAGTGACCTCATTTTTTTGATGAACTTCAAAAACTGGGATACCTAAATGAGAGCAATTGCTATACAAAGATGATGTCACACTGCCTTTCAAGGAATTTTGTGCAGCTTTTAAAAATAAGGGAAAATTTGAAAGATTATAAAAACATTTAATATAATCTTATTTTTTTTTTTAAAGATCATTACTCTGTTGCCATTCTTGTTTCTATAGCAGAAGGAAATAAGAAGTTATTGTAGAGATACAGCAGCTCTTCCCACGGATGTGACATAAATAATTCCTGGTCATTGTGTCACAGGGTGCAAAGATTGCAAGTATATTGAGCACTGCAACATAGCGTACATCCGCTGTTACTTGGCTTTAGATGGCTGTAAAGCCTGAAAAGTATTAGTTAAAGTTATGGAGGCCCATTTCCAGAGACAGTCGTCCTGTTGTAAAGCATGTCCTCTCTGTCTCTCATTAAGTAAAGGGTACGTCTACAGGAGTACCTTACTTAAATGACATGTATACTACTTTTGATTTTTAACAATTTAATCTAGAAATGTAAGGTACAAAATGATGGAACAAAAGGAATATACTTCTTGTAAGTACCGAGTTTCAAGAATTAGGCTACCTTTCATTTTCAGTGAAATTGACACAGTGACCTCTTTCAAAGATATTAATGAAAAAAGGCCATTTGTCTATGAGCCTCTGAACACTCTCCACTTCAATCCTAAGCACAGAGAAGAAATCTCAAGGCAGCAATGAGTAGAGTTTCACTGGAGCTTTTCCAGTTGAGAGATTAAGAGCCACAGTCTATAGAACAGTCACAGAGACTCCATATTTTCAGTAGATCGTATTTATGTACTTGCAGTACACAAAGCAATTCACCACCTTCCAACTTAAATGAAATAATCTTGGGGGAAAAAAAAAGGTAAGCATCATCAGAGAACTCTGATTCATACTAGCCTTCTCTGAAAGTTTTTCTTCCAAGAAAAAAAAGTCATTTTTTATTATTTTAGGGACCAAGCATAAAAATTGTTTCAGTTACCATCATCCAGTTTTCCAAGTAAATTAGTGGGTATTTATTTGTTGCTGTTTTTGTTTTAATATATATTTTATATTTTATAAATATTTATTTTATAAATTTATTTTAGTAATTAAGAGCTCACTGGAAGTTATTTGATTTTGTGTTGCCACCATCTGGTTACTAAACAGAGACAAGGTTCAGGTTTTTTAATGCTCTTCTATAATGTTGTACTGTATTCTTAAAATGCCAATTGATATGTCCCCCTCTCTCTCCCACCACAAGCACACATGCTTCTATATGAAATTATTTCGGAAAAAGGTAAACTACAGGATTCTGATTTAAAAGTGCACGTCAAACTAAAACAAAAGCAAAAAACCCCACAACCATTAAAATTCCAAATACAACAGGATTAGGCTTTTGGCTTCTAGCTTGCACCCATGGACTTCTTTACAGTAATTGCTGTACTCAGCACCCATTTTGCTTTTTTCTGAATGAAGTTCCACCGTTATCAGTTCTGAAACGGCTCTCTGTGAGACTTTCATGGAAGTCTGTAGGAATTAGTGAATTTAGGTACATCTATTTAGCAAATGGCACAGGAAATATCCCAAGGTAAAGCTATTACATTTCTAAAAGTTCTTTAGTACTTACATTCTTGAAAGAAAAGAGTTTGTTATGGAAAATTTTAAAAGTAAATGGCATTTTTTATATGTATTACTAAGAGTCCTCTGTCAACCATATGCCATTGCTGAAAGAATAAAGCTTTTGAAAGATGTTTTGTCTGTCATAGGTAAAAACCCTCAAATAATAAATATTTTTGTATTGCATGAAAGGTACCTGGGATAATATTTTAATTTTCTGTGGAGGAAAATATTTCTGTTCTCTAATAGAAAATAAAATCTGCTTGATACACATTGATTACAGCAAGTTATAGATATTATGAATTTTTAATTTATGTATGCTGAAAAGCTGAAGACTTTCCCTCAATTTCATTTAAAGAAATAAAATCAGATGATGAACTCATGGTATCTCTGGCTAGAATGAAAATCAAACGTGATCTAAATATACGGGTCTTTCCACGGTTTTAGATTTCGTGCTCATCCAGAAAACCTACTTATGAATTGTACATGCAGGTTTATACTATAGTTTCAGTGAACAATTTTTCCATGCATCATCAATTTGATGCCTAGCAACACAAGCTCTTTTAGTTCAAAATGCGTAAAGTTAGATGTGATTAAAAATCTTGGCTAGATTCAGATACTCTTTTGTCAGTGAACACAATGCAGGAGTTGTTTCCAAATCAGATCATAGGAATACATTCAGTAGTTTTCTATTACAATATTGAAGTCTTTCTGACAACAGAGCCATGTCAACTCCTGAGCAGAGCTGATTATCAACAATTCCTACTGAAATAAGGGGGAACTTAAGTACTTAGTGTCACTCATGATTTACAGTTTGACGTTAACTTGAATAACAAATATTTAAACATATTTCGATTAAAAAATAAAAAGCATATATTTAAGTGGAATTTGAATTTTTTTATGTTATATATCCTTTCTCAAAGCAAATGTCCTGCAAAAAGATCTCTTACACTGAACATCATCCAATTTCAGACAGTCCTATTACCTTTTCTTTTTCAGTTTTAGTTCAGAATGACAGAGATTATGGCAAAGAATTGGTTTGCCCCAAAGAACCACACTCACTTTTAAGCTACAATAGCAAAATTTGTGGAAATTCAACTAGTATAAAATAAGAAAGAGCAACTCCAACAAAGCTTCTGAAAAAACATATTTAATCTAAAGTAACAGACCAGAATTGGCTCAGCTTCTGTAACTCAGTATAGGAAAAAACTGTTCAAATGAATCAGCACAATTTCAGAATAACTATCAAGTAAAAACATTGTTTCAATCTTAATTTATGTGATACAGGGGCATTTCAATTTTTCAGTAGAATATATTCTTGGAAATACACTGTCTCCCTTTTCTGTTGCTAAAGTCACTGATATTGAAAGCATTTGTTTCCAAGATGCTTCGTATATCATTTAGGACCTTGTATCTTTCTACTGAAACAACCATTGTGTCTGTTTAAGTAACAGACTACACAAAGCAATTCTTCATGCCAGTAAAGTTAGACAACCTGTTTAATACAGTCTTTACCAGTTTTTCTTGAGGGTATGATCATGCTGTCAGCAGAAGACGACAGGACAATGTCACTGTCTGAAACAAAAAGTAACTAATTTGTATAATCCTAATTTAGTGGTGTAACCCATAGGTGCCAAGTAAACCAAAAAGCAGCAGACCAAATTTTTCAAAACTTTCCATAGATTTACTTCATTACAGGCTCAGAGCTATATTTGGCTGGAATCAACCTTTCCATGTGACCTCTGTAGCTTCCCAAACTTAAAAGGAGTGATTCTGGATTTTAGTGGTATAAAAGAAGAGAATATGCCTCAGAAGATGTGTTTTCAGTGTTCACTTCTTGAAGGAAAAGTCGCTGAAGAACCCAGTTAAGTAAAACTTATGAATAACAAGAGAAAAATACAATGAACGCTTTCTCCTTTTAAGAGTCACTTTAAGTATTTTCAGAGTTCCACTGCAACGAAACAGTACATTATGTCCCCTTAGTAATTACTAATCTTATTGCAATTTTCAGACTACCACTTAGCCATCTCAAGCACATAAACAGCACAGACATTAGGAGGATAGGAAAATAGCTTTCAGCCCTTCCATTCTGAAATAAGCAATAAATTTTAATTAAGATAGATCCTACTCTTCTAAATAGTTGCACAGGAAAGAAAATAGAGTCTGTGGAGATTCAAGATACATTCAGGAACCATTTTAAGATCCCTTTTTTTCCCAGATAAGCCTAATGCCTGAACTTACTGCACCTGATACTGTTATTGTACATAATTGCTTAATATTTTGTTGTATAGTTATTAGTCATTTTCCCTATATCCTACTATAAAAAACATAACAGAAAGAAAAAAAACGTAAACCCAAAGTTCAGTAAAAACAAACTTCAAGATTCAAGTTTCTGAAGGCAATTCTCAAAAAGAATTGGTACAAAGGGGGATTCCAGACCAGAAAAGGCTTGAAAAATCAAGCCAAGGATGTATAAAGACATGTGGAAGCAAGGCACTTAAATATATGGACCTACTTCTAAATAAATTTTCGTTTGGTACACTACTTTAAATAGTAATTCATAGTGATCCCATGGTTTTAGGACATGACAATGTCATTTCTAAAATTCCTATACAGTCTCAAGTCAAAACCAACACATTTGATATGCTGCATTTTACAAAAAAGAAAGAAAATCACAGCTGAAAGTACAGTATTGAGAGAGAAATTTACGTCAGGGCAGTGATGGCTACAATAGGCCTCACTGTCCCTGCCCAGCACACCCTGCCCACAGCCCAGGACCCCCTTCCAGCCCCGCCAGGGCCGTCAGCCCCCGCCTCAGCGATGCAGCAGCAATGCTCGTCTCCAGTTCGCCACAGCCCTGCCCTGCCTGGCCATGGGCCCCACTGAGTCAGGCCCACCTGAGAGCCCATGGCCCAGGCCTGGCCTCAGCCCGTGCCCAGGGAGGCGACTGGTGCCTGGGGCTGGGGCTGCCCCAGTGCCCCCCTGGCTGCCAGGCCCTGCCCTGCCAGGTATCCTGGAAAGGATCTCACTGATTGACATCCGGCTAAATATGAGCCAGCAGTGTGCCCAGGTGGCCAAGAAGGCCAACGGCATCCTGGCCTGTATCAGAAACAGTGTGGCCAGCAGGAGCAGGGAGGTGATCGTGCCCCTGTACTCAGAGCTGGTGAGGCCGCACCTCAAATACTGTGTTTGGTTTTGGGCCCCTCACTACAAGAAGGACATTGAGGTGCTGGAGTGTGTCCAGAGAAGGGCGACAAAGCTGGTGAGGGGTCTCGAGTTTTGCGAGAAGCGGCTGAGGGAACTGGGGTTATTTAGCCTGGTGAAGAGGAGGCTCACGGGAGACCTTATCGCTCTCGACAACTACCTGAAAGGAGGTTGTAGAGAGGTGGGTGCTGGTCTCTTTTCCCAAGTGACTAGTGACAGGACAAGAGGAAATGGCCTCAAGTTGCTCCAGGGCAGGTTTGGATTGGGTATTAGGAAACATTTCTTCACTGAAAGGGTTGTCAGGCATTAGAACAGGCTGCCCAGGGAGGTGGTGGAATCACCATCCCTGAAGGTAAAAGACTTGTGAATGAGGCACTTAGGGACATGGTTTAGTGGTGGACTTAGCAGGGTTAGGTTTACGGTTGGACTTGATGGTCTTAAAGGTCTTTTCCAACCTAAACGATTCTATGATTCTGGCACAGAGACTGGAAACCCATCAACCTGCAGCACCAGGACAGCCAGTGACCCTTGCACCCCTCATTTCAGTGACAGAGATCACAGCTTGCATCTTTGAGAAATGTCTTTAATGCATATTCACACAAAAATCAACCAAATTAATCCCACTTATGTTCATTTCATGAATATTATAGAAATATCCCCCCGTAGCCTAGTAATTTCTGGGTTTTTGTATCAAGTTCCCATGTCTGTTTTTGGATAGTGACCTAAAAGCAGACCTTACAAATAAGGAAATCATATGACTGATGCTACCAAAAGTAAGTAGAAATGAGAAGGTGTTTGAGTCCCTTCTCTTTAAGTAAGTTCTGCCACTGTGTAAGTCAGTGTGAACTGCAAATCTCAGCTACACAGAGCTCCTCCGAGGAGGACCTGCAGCTCTGAAAGCCTCCTGTTCGCTCCTCTTCATGCAGGTTTAGTTAATTGCTTCTGGAGGCCTCTATTGGTTACAAAAAGGAAGTAACTGCATGAATTCAGGATTAAACAAAGTTATGCTTATTTGCATAAGTTGGGAAGTAGCTGTCACTCTATTACTTTCCTAAAAATGTTTAAAACTGTTAAAAAAAAAGAAAAAGAAAGAAGAAAAACACCTTTCCATGTCTTTACCAGCCTCTACATGTAAAATAAACCTAGTCTGTTTATAAAACAAACAGAATAGCTACAGGGGGAAAAATGTTATTGGAGGGATGCTGATATTCGCTTGAGAAAGACAGGAATAAAAAGCACAGGTTTGTCTAAAAAGCTACTGACATTTGTTGGAGCCAGAAGCTGTATGTCAGGAAGGAACAAGTCTGTTGTGTTAGCAAAATATGTCACTGTAGGGAGCATGAAATCAGTTTGAAGGAACATGCAGATAAAGCCATATATCACAAGTAGATATAATGTAGCAGCACAGGTAAACAGTGTTTTTAACTTCTCTGTTTTTCCTTTTTACATTCAAGCTATTTGTTACTCTAGAATGACTTGATTGTTATTCTAGAATGACTTGAAAACTATTTACATATGCAACACACACTTTAAAAAGTCATCATACAAGTACCCTTCCTACTGGTATCAAGATCTGCACCACAAGATCCTGGGTTCAGCAGCAGATTTGGGGTAAAATTTGATCCAGTAAGGGTCACGTGGGAAAGGAGAATCAATATGCTGAAATTTTGTTAGATCTTGTCAATATGTCTTAGTCCTTAAACTGCAGAAATAATAACCCCAAACTTCTAATTACCATCCGCTAGGAAATAAGTTATATCCTATGCAACAAGAATTGTGTCATTACTCTGTGCCTGTGACAGGTTTCAAAAGCTGGAGGCCAAAGTATGCAGCTGAAAACAACTGCCACCTAACAATATCCAGCCTTGTTAACATAACATATGCTAACCCATATCTATAAATGAATAAAAAACTCAAATGATGGAAATTTTCTGTCATTTTTCTAGGACAAATGCAATCACACTAAATCATCCACTGTACTCTTAGCAGATCTAAATAATTTCTTTAAAATAAGCCTATTTATTTTGACTACTGCCTGTAACACTACTTTTCCCTTTTTGCAAAAGCCTATGACACAAAAATCCATTTTCTTTCTATTGGTGGCACTGTGATGCAGAAGAGGAAATGTTTTCTTGTGTTTTCTTGTGCTGTTAATTGGGATTAAAACAGCAAGAAAAGAACGTTCTCCTTGGGTTAAAAAAATCAAGCTCAACCTCAGATGTCCCTGCGGGGTTTCATTTAAGGTGTTAAAACAAATTTAAACCCGAAACACCCGCGCTGCTACTTTAACCCCCCAAAAAAGTAAAAACAAACCCACCAACTTTTTTCTTTTTTTTTGCTAATCTGGATGGTAGGTTTACCCTGAAATCACTAGATAGCAGAGAAAGTGTTCTAGTAGCTAGTGTCATTTTTTTGCCATTTTTAACGGAAAGAGGCCATACATTCTCCATACAAAATATAGTCTCTGAAGACTTTGTACTCTGTGGTACTGCACTTACTAAGAACACAAAGGTACAATAGCTCACACAACCACAGGGAAATACAAACTTATCTTAGTAACACTGCAAAAATAAACATTGAAAAATGGAGGCATTGAAGTAGCACAGTACCCATATCCAAGAAAGAAACTAATTTCAATAATTTTGAATGTCTTACTACACCTGAGAAGAAATAATCCCACTGAATAATATATGATATTAATTAGAAGTATTATGGACAAACCCAAATGCTGAGAATCTTGAGCAGACAAAGGATCCTCAGCCCCAAAGCTTCAACAGGCAGAATCTGCACCTTTGGAAGTGCCTCTCTGCAGTGACTGTAAAGGAAGCTTATGGTGCACAGGTTCAATTAATCTGGGTGCTAGCATGAATTCTCAAATCAAGCACATCATAAGGACCAGAACAGAATAGCATTTGTCTGCTGCATCTGCTGTTTCTTCTTGCTTAGCTCTCAGAGTTTCATTACTGAGCACACAGGAACAGTGTAATGTTCCTTAGCAGTACCTGCCTCTCCATGTTTACTGCAGGGAGCAATGAAGTCCCTCATTTAGGTGCTGTGCTGAGCACATGGCTAGATTTAACACACAAGCCCCACTACTGCAGGTACATCACCAGGGTTTTAGACAATTACATTGTCTTAAAAGTTAAAAAATACAGATGTAGTATGCTAAATAAATATATCCTTTCTGTTAGACTAATACCAAACTTTAGTACCAACTACAGGAAGTGAACTTGACAGGCTCCTTAACTGATGAATTTGAGTGATGGCTTTCATTTTAAAGGTTTGTCTGGGAACAGTGCTTTATGCAAGCGTGACAGAGAAGCATGAGTATGCTGGCTATTATTCTCAGCTGTTCTACAGACTTGGAGGAGTGATCTTCTACCTGGGCCAGCTTCACTGCTGCATTTTCCATTTTTATCCATTTTGCTCAAAATGACTTATGAAATAGGTGCGTGCTGAAACTAAAAGTTTTCATGGATGAAATCCATGATTTTTATATACTCATTTCTAGTCCTTCAAGAAGATAACCATTTATGGGATAAGATTCTCTTCTGCACAACTCAGAGGAGGATGACAGCAAAAGAAGTTTTAAGTTGTTCACGTATATCCAAGGTGCCCAAAGACAGTGCAGTGAACAAGGACTACAGTCATCCCACCCACCTTTACAAATCAGTAAAGGGCTCGAGACTAGAGACATACACAATACCTCTTCCTGGGTCCCATTTATCAGGGACAATGTTTTCCATTTACACAAGTAAGTGTTCAATCATTGCATACTCACAACATCCATCATTTCACCTCTACACCATATAGAGGGGCTTATGCTCAAGATATATGTCATGTATGTTCACACCAGAAGTAGAATTAATCTCAAGATACTGAAAAGCTGAAAACATTTTAAGTGTACAAATCCATTCTGTGCTAGACTTAGCAGTTGTAAAATAGACACAAAGCTATTGACAGAAGCAAAACTTTAAGGTATGTATTCACACCATAGAAGGCAATGTTAAAAAGTCTTTACAGTGATGACCTTTTAAAAAACTTTAAATTAACCTTTTTTATTACTATTATTCCCTCTATAACAAGGTCCATCTTTTTATGTACTGCTTATCAGTTTTACTAGCTAATAAAAAGTTAAATTATGCTATCAATTTCCCAATGAATGCCTAATAAATAATACTTCCTTAGATCTAGGTCCTTAATTAAAAGGAACAAAAATGAGGCCTGTCACTGTTTTACTCAGCATTTTGATGAATTAAGTTTACTATTACTCATGGTGTACCATCCTGAAATATGCTTCCTAAGACATAGAATAGACTGTAGTTAACAGTTTTCTAAACACAAAAACTGTGTGCTTAGAGAAACATACACACATACATGCATGCACATATACTTCACAGAAGGATGTGTTGTACAATATGACCTTGAAGTTGAAGATAATTCGGAATGTATTGCTTCTCATATTGATCATAAGTAATTTGCCAAGATCCTTTCACAATAGCTATTACACTAATACCACAGAGTGAATCAGTAAGTTTGCTCTTTATGATACCATAGTCAATGGATGCAATATTTTTACTTTACAATATAAAACTTCTAGTCCAACCCAGAGAAAAAATTCAAAGTAGAAACTACCTGTGTAAGGAGAATTCCCACTGATTTTCAAAGGAATGCCATATGCAAAAAAAAAGTCAGGTCCGAGTCTGGCACTGGCTATGCTTTGCATTGTTTGTTCTTACCTACTTGCTAGAACTTTAACACCACAATATTGACTGTAGTAAGTATTTCAGTGTTCTGACTGTGTCTGGAGGATGACACTAAATTATCCTCTCAAATTTGGGATTAAGTGTATCATAAACCATCATAAACTATATTCCATCTGTCATCAGCTAAGTCTCTAAGAAGAAAAACTAAGAGGATGTGAGAATTGATCAGCTCCAAGGGTCACACTGAAGCAGCACTCGCCAGAAGTTCTCTGGTGCAGAGGACAATGTGAAAGTTGTCAAGTTAAAACACACTGAGTGTAACTAAATGCTGCTCCTCATCCAGAGGAAATGCTGAGGGAGAACCATTAACATTATAGAGAAGCATTAACATTTTCTGCCTTCCTTTTGGTGAATATACTTAAGTTGTTTAGGTCAGTGATACTGATACTGCGCTTCTGCAGTAGTGGTATGTAGGCAGGAGAAAGCATAAAATTCATGGACAGGAGAATGATCCCACAGGGATGAGTAAGAAAGCAGCAAAGAGATTTATTGAATGAAAGTTTGCACTCACCAGATGATACAATAAAATTTGAATGGTATCAAGCAATTCATGTACATGTATGAGATATACATAGTCATGTTGACCACTTATGGCTTGCCCTTCTTATTTTAGTTTTCCCAATGGCAATAGAACAGCTTGAATGAAAACTGAGGATAAGCTGATAAGAATCAGAACAGAAAAGCTGGCAATAAATATTTCATTAAAAAAGGGTTTCTGAAAGGCCATATAACCTTTTGTCTAAATGCTTCAAATCCAAAATATATTAGGTTCAAACAAAACAAAGTTATTTTAATTAGGTATAGGTAATCTGAATTTATACAGCAACCGTTAAAGGAAGAGTCATTATGACACTAAGACAAATCCAATCATTCAGACCAGAGACTGGATAGGGTATCTCTAGAGAAAACCGGCCAACACGAGCGCTTATTATCTAAGGGGCAACTAAGGGTAGTGAACTGAATGATTAATCACAGCTGTAACTACACATCACATTATTTGTGTGTATATGTTGATGCACACATGTGTATTTTGGTCTCATGCTGGGGAGGATAACAGCAGAGGGACACAGTCATTTTGCAGTAAAGGAGAGAACATCACTTCATTGCAAGAGAAAGGGTCTGGTTATATACAGAAAGCAGTGATTGTGTTATTAAGAGGAAGGATGTATTAAATAACAGTTACACAGTCTTGGTTTAAAACAGGAATGACAGTCAAAAGACTAGGATTCAGTTTCTGATGTTGCCATGTATCTTCTGTACTGGCTAACCATTTTGCTCTTGTTAATAGGAGGATAAAGCACTATTTTTATTGAAACTACACCACCATCAAACTCACAGTAGCGCAGAGCTGAAGCCATGAGAATTGTCGTATTAATCAGAATTCACTTCTAATCTGCTGAAATCTAATGAATTAAAGAACTACAATCCTTCACTAGTCTTATGTGAAAACAGTTGTACATCTTCTGTGCAACATGAATCTTTGCACAATGACTAATCTTGCTCCCAATAAAATCAATGGAAGTTTTACCACTAACTTCACAGACAGCAAATTCAACAGAATAATGAGAAAGTTTCCAAACTCCCAGCACCAGCCCTTTATTAAATTTGTGTTGCCTCTTAAATAACTGTGATTCTGACCAAGGACATTTGTCAAATGAATTCTTATCCAAGTGAAAGCTCTATTTTAAGAACCATTCACTTTGTATGACTTTGTATGCACCACAAGTCATGGCAGCAGCTCTGAACAAAGGTGCTCTGGGATCAGGAAGCAGAGATAGGTGCAAAGCCAAAGGCACACTCTTTCAGTGTTGTACTCGGCTATGCCCTGTATGACAACTCTATGGACTCTGTCTTTTTTGGACTAGATGACCTCCAGGCATCCCTCCCAACCTAAATCATTCTATGATTAAATGATTCAACAATGTCTCAGTATATACTAGTGTGCACTGTGTGTATACGCTAGTACACACTGTGTCTATACTTTCATATACATTGCTGCTTGCTTATGGCTGTTGGTGCTTTAGTCTTTAAAGCATGTGAATTTCGTTCACCACTTCTATTCTAGCAATTTCAAGTAGACAGTTTCTCTTTTCAACTGCTTCCCAATTTCATATATTAATATCAATTTGTCGTAACAAAACTGCTCTGTTGATATGAGATAAGCTTATTCCAATACCATTCCATTTAATACCTGAATTCTGATATCTTCAATCAAAAGAAGCTGATCACTGCTGGAAAAGCAAATTCAGTAAAAGATCTAAAGACCTTAATAAGAGTAAAGTGTATGCATAAACTATTTCTGACTATGTAAAACTCCTTAAAAGAATATAAAACTATATGTATTATAGAAATAGTGTGTGTGTGTGTATATATATAGTATCTGTATGTACAATGTATAATAGAAAATGTGTCTACTTTAACATAGTTAGGGTATATTCCATACTCAAAAACTTCAGAGAAGATGGAATATTGTTTGATGAAATAACTTGAAATCTGCAGTAGTATCCAACTGGAACACACAAGTATTATTGCCTAAATAGCAAATATACACATATAGGCATACTTGTGTGTGTATATTTACGTATGCATATATATGTGTATGTTTATGTATGTTTTATGGATGGATTATAGATGACATCTACTAGGAAAGAAGAGTAAATTATGGATGAAAGACATAGATTGCGAAAGGATGTTTTGATGTATGCATTGCATCAAGTTGGCATGTATGCATGCTTCATATAAACCTTATGCACAAAAATGTATATATTGCTACTAATTCACATTTTCCTGTTGAGATCAGCAATACACTTTCCCATGAAATGTGCCCAGTTGTAAATGGCTATACAAACACAAAGCAGTGAAGAACCAGGCCTTTGAACTGCAAGGAAGGAGAAATTTGGCTCCGTTCTCAACAATGAATATTTAATGGTTCCCTGTTCCACTTACATCTGACAGTCCTTCCTACCAATTATCCTTTTCACCAACCTAGCAGTAAAGACAAGAATAAAAGATCAAGACTGGACTGGTTGCTTAACCCTTCACATAAACCTCTTCCCCGTCAGGCAAATGTTATAAAGTTAGAACACTTTTTCTCCTTTTTTTTAATACAATTACATAACTGATATGTTGCATCCTTTCCTATGCCGTGAGATTTTCTTAGCTATTACTGAGATTGTATATACAATCTTATACACACAAATGCATGTCCATACACACAAACACACACAGATGCCTATCATACCCTATCATATCCTAGGATAAGAAATGTCTCAAGTTGTTTTGCCTTCCTCTTACTAGAAAAATTCATTGATAGTAGTTACTGTGTGATCAGTAGGCAACTGGAAATAAAACCAGTAAAAAAGAGAAAACCCTCAAGATATCTAGGCAACCGATCCTTTCCACATTGTAACAGCTCTCTTGACTGAAGAGACTTCCTTGGAGTTGGTGAAAAATTAGCATCTTTGCCAAAGTGCCTTGGTGACAAAATACACAGATTTTGATATTTCAGCCTTAAACATGCAGAAGTAGAAACAACAAAACATAAAAGAAAATAAATCTATTTAATAATCTGATTAGTTTTTACCTTCCATTTTCCAGTGATGGAGCTGTATCCAGTGACAGTGTAAACATTTTACTTTGCACAACATAAGAACCACAATAGAAGAGTTCAATTAGCACTGGAAAGACATTCTCAAGGAAGTACTTTGATTTCAAAAGACTGTTGGAGTGATTGTCACCCCTGCTGTGCTTGGATTCTCTCTTGATGTGCATAAAGTGTGAATGCAGAACGAATTATTATGAAACTCACTCGTCCTTGCATTTGTGTGCTCATTGCTTTTGCCATCTTGTGGTGACCAAAAATAGAAACCTACAGAGCAGCATATAATTCACACTAGAATAATGTTGCGGCATTTTTTAATGAATTCTTCAGTGCACATGCTGAAGATCTACAACTCAAACCATGCTCTGCATTTTGTCATTTATTTAATAAATGTGCATTCATTTTCCTTTTAAGATGCAGCTCACTGAAAAATACAAACCATAGTCTAAACACTTAAAACAAGCATAAACATGAAACGATTTAATACTACATAAATGTCTTCCAAGGGATTTTATCAAAATACACTATGAGATCTTTTTTTAAAGGAATTAAAGTGCTTCTATTCTCTCAGCACATATAAAGGCAATACCTTTATAAAAATTGCCATGTAGCCCAACTACAGAACAGTTTAATGTGTGATAAAAGAAATTGGATTTGAACGTCATAAACCAGTCAATAATTATTTATGGAACAGAGTCATTTGTGGGCTTTAGTTTGTGGTTTCTTCTTTAAATTATCAAGGAAAGCAATGAATATAAAGTATCTACCCCTCCTAACTTTAACTTTTAAAAGAAGTAGCACATTTTTGACTTAGTGGTCCCAAGGGAGAGAAGATGAGGCCTTCTGTTGCTAAGCAAGAGTTTTTCAGTTATTTCAAGCTTTAGCTGAGTACAAGCAATAATCACTACTGCCTGAAATATATTGGAATGAAAGTACATGGGACCATTCATGGCACTTCATCAGCATGCAGGAGGCAAACAGAGTGACTGCAATGATTGAATACAGGCTTAGACTACTGGCTTTAATCTCCATCTCATTCATTCAGCCTTTACTTTTGGCACAGCTGTATGATAAACACTCTGACATTCTTCCTTGCCCACCCTCCTTTGGAATGCCATGATTGCTGTGTGCATGTTTGTTACGTATTTAAGGTGGGGAAGAAAGTCAGTCTTCTTTTTTTTTTTTTTATTCCCAAAAAAATATATTTAGATGTGGGTAATCTACACGTTTACTACTGTTACTATCAAAGCACCATTATTTTACTGAAGGGGAACTAAGTCATGTTCACTTTGCCTCTGCAGACATCTTAAAACAATACAAGGTAAATTTATAACTAATACTAATTCTTTCCACTAACTCCTGTGCAAAATTGCATATATACAGTGAAAGTATATATTTATAATAAGTAAAATTGGATTACAGTGGTATTTCACAGAATTTTAACACTATTGCTGATGTTAACAAAATTCTGATGTTAAAGAAATCACGGTTCATTACTCAGTATTGCGTTTTTTGGGAGGGGGTTGTTTTGTTTTTTTAATTTTTATTGTATATCACTCACTTTCTCGCCACAATTGCTCATACGGAATTCCATATCACCAGTGTCCTGAATTTGCCTTGGCCTTACACCCAGCAGGTACTAAGGGTCCTGAATAGCTTAGGGCCTAATTGGTAGCTTTAACATACTACGGTGAAGTTAATGGAGTTACATATGTAAAGCCAGTAAGCAGTAGCAACCTCTGCAACTCTGCAGCTGGGTAGCAATTGTTTTGATGTGACACTCGTGTCAAAAAGACCTTCTATTTTATATTACTCCTTTTGATGTGACACTTGTGTTAAAAAAACCTTCTATTTTATATTACTCCTTCCTCATATTAAAATACCTAATAGTTTTGGGGAAATCTGCCTGGTCTGCTTCAAGAAGTTAGGCTGAATTCTCCTGCTCAGTATGCCTGACTCCCTGAAATCACAAGCCTGCTACACAAAACTATCACAGCTTTTCACTCGCTTTTTGTATTGAAATTGATGCAGTTTGATCACTACAATGGTTGTAAGTTAATAAAAAAGGTAATCTTAAGCCAAACAAAATACTATAAAGAACGTATTTAATACTCACCGCTCTGACTAAGATGGGAAAGCATTTGCAGTTTAGCTGACTGAAGGCATGTGGCCATCCCTTAATGTTCAGAGATAAGTGGGACAGAGCCTTACGGAGGGCTGATGCTGGAGTGCCTGTTACTGATGTGAAGATGCCATTTCTTTTACACTAAGTTTTATCCACTGCCAAAGAGTTACTGAGCAGCTAACATAACAAAAACAGAGAGAGAAAAAAAACAACACACCCTGTTCATGCAACATTCAACACCATCTCTTTTAACTAAGTAAAGAGCAATTGATAGGCTGCATTGAAATCTGGAGACAGCAAACAGATCACTGAGTGAAGGAGATAGAAAAGATGAACTTTGCAGGTTCCCAGGGAGACACAGAAATATCCTTGGGATAGCTAAAATAAATCTTTTAAAGAAAAAATACTCAGTCAACTACAATGCCACCTAAAGGAAGGGATCTAAAATCTGGCTCTAGAAAACAAAGCAAATTGTTCATTTTCTACTCTCTGCTTATAACTGGGTTGAACTTGCAATAAAGTCTACCAGATTTCTAAAGCATATGAAACATTCTGTGGTTTAAATGTTACCAAAGACAGCAACAGAGAAGTGGAAAACTAAGTATTTGAAAAGACCCTCTTGAGCTTTTCTGTACTTAAGTAGCAGCAAACAATCCAGCACCTTCCACTCCTAAGTACTCTTATCATATTATGCACTCTTAAGGAACCAGTTTCACTACCTATTTATTTCAATCAGAAAAAAATCCACCCTGAATCTGAACAAAATTAGCCCATCAATTGTGAGAGAAGGAAATCTGAGCAGCAACAACAAAGGAATACAACACACATAGTAAGTCAGACTAATCTTATAACCTGTATACCCCCACACAAAAGGGAGCTAGGATGACTCCATCTCCACTGTAGTGCAAATACATTGAATTGTCAGCTAAAGACTGATACTATATTTATTCAACACTTTCCTACTTTCCCAAGTTCTGTCTTTCCTGAAAACGATTCACTAGCAGTAATTGGTCAGTAATATTGAATGATGTGACTATACCAGATCACATTATGATTTTTTATATTCTTTATTTAAAAACAGAGAATATCACCACCACAAAAACACCACAGTTTTCAGAGCCCACTCCAAAATGTTCATACTGGATGCTTAATTCAGATCATTTCTCCTTAATTAAAAACAACAGGTTTCCTTGCCAAGAAAAATGTACTACCAAACCCAAAAAGTCACAACTGTTCAACAGGGTGCACAATCTGATTTATTTACCATAGATATCAAAATAGCATGCTGTTCATGAGACATCTATCTCTTAAAGTAACTGTTCTATCAACTTTTCTTATTTTTAATGTAGAAGTAATTTAAGATTTATTTTAACTGGTGGTCTAACAGACTAACAGACCATAGAAAAGGAAAACTGACAAGTGATTGCAGGTAATATACCAGCTTACTGGAAATATAAATGATGAATATCACAGGAGACATCATCAGTGCATTGTGACCTGCTTAAAAAAAGAAGTCTTATTTTCAGATTCCAGCAAAGTTAGATATTCCTTTTAACACCATCAGGCAAACCAGCTTGCTCTCTTTCTTTTTTTCATCTTACTTCCTTTCCTTATTAAATGTAGGGCAAGAGAAACCTTGCTTCCCAATGTCAGGATTTATGAATTCCCATTCACGGTGTCCCATGATTTGCAAGACAACCATCCTGACCTTGGTTAAAAAGAAAATTGCTCTGAATGAGTTTAATGAGGATTTGAAGAAATGGCCTTGGAGGTGTCGTTTGAATGAAAATGTAATAGTGTCTACATTTTGCCTTGTACCTTATGAGGAGGCATGAAACAAATTATATTCGGCATTTTGGACTTGCTACTTTCAATCCCCACACTAGTTGCCTACATACAACAAAGGAGCTAATAAAATTGCCTGAATGAGTCATTATTCCTTTCATCTGCAGTATTTCATTCCATTTTTTTTCTGTTGACTCCAGAAATAATGTATTAAAACAACAGAACAGTAAGCCAGTATCACTGTGGGTAAACTTAAAATTTATGTTATCAGACTTCAGAGGCAGTTGATGATTGTTAATGACTGAAATGTTTCTTTTGATTTTAGCTGGAAAGCTTTTTATTGCTCTACTAACAAATTGAAAAAATTTTCTTAAAAATATTTTAGGGAGATTGCGTTTTTGTTTTAAATCACTGCTCCACTGAAATTTAGACACCTACTCTGCCTTTAAAATAAACTAACTCGGCAACAAAAATTGGCTAGTGTATTTTAGTACTTTTTCCCCCTTTAAATACACTTCAGACATGTGGTCTTATTTGTCATGTCCTCGTTTTGGATGTCACAGGCCATAAATGCCATCAGTCTGAATTTCAACTGATACTGAACAAACATGTCAATGTTAATGACGGGAGAGATATTTAGTTCCCTGAATAAACTTGTGTAGCTAACTGCTAAACATAAAGCTAAGTAACTAACTGTGTGAGATACAGCACAACAAAGCCACATACTTATCAGAGGACAATCAAATCAGATGACATATAATGAAATTTGGTGAGTAAGACTTCAGAGCCCAGAATACTCTGCAGTATGGCTCAGGAAGACAGCGGGATTTTTCCACTGACTTCAGCAAGAACTTTGTAAAACCCTGTATGATACTATTTTCTGCTCATATAAACTAATTCACTGTCCGGAGATTCATACCACTGACACAAATGGTTAAATGTCATTTTTAACAATTTACATGCCCCCACAATCAGAGTTTGAAAAATCACCAAAATGGTGCAATTTGAATGTAATCTTGTTCTCCCACTGTTTGGAGTGCTCTCAACTGCTCCAGCATCTGACCAGAAGAGGATGAGTGAAAATAAAAGTAATATTTCCAGCTCTGTGAAATAAAACTGGAAAATAAAAATACGTATCAGAAGAATGCTAACTTATATTCTGCAGGTACAAGTTTAAAAACTACATGCTAGGAGAAAAACTTCTAAGCAGAAGTCAGTGCCAACCTTAGCTGGAATAACCTGTGTTCTTTAGACTTCACAGCTTGTCTCTTGAAAGTTCCCTGGCAACATGTGCTTCTTCACATTTGTCAGCTAAATCAGAGATCCAAATGCAAAATATAACATTAAGGAACAGTGACTGCATTTGCAACACTCCTTGGAGAAATCAGGTACACATAAGGCAATGACTATATTACATGGAAGTATAAGCACACTCTAATGTAACTTTGTTAAACTAATTTAATTAAGGAAGATCAGTATTCTCTCCTAACATCAGTGCATACTACTGACATTCTGCTTTTCAGAAAACTTAGTTATCCCTAGGTATCAATGAAACAGGATACATGACAACTTGGCACAGTATTTCAAACCACATTCTACTACCCTAATTATTCACAATGCTATACAAGTACAGACAAAGAAGTATGGATAACTGTCTACACAAATTGTGTCTTCCCCAGATTATGAAATGGAAAGCAAGCAACTTATCTACATTTCAACCGTAACACATCGAAACAGTTCTACCGAAGAACTTAAACCAGTAGTTTCCAGGCTCTTTGGACTAATTTCTTATTACACTCTGCAAAATTCTCTGCAAAGAATCAGTACAGCTACAGGGACGTAAATAGTAAATTTTACTGAAGTGTGGTTGCACATTCCTGCTGCAGATTGTGGACCAGTGACAGTCTGCAGATGAAATTTGGAGATCACTGGCTTATGTGTCCTGCCACAAAAAGTTTATATAGAATACAATTCAGGTTTTGTGGCATTTGCCATAATGCTAGGCAATCTCTTTGCCAATGAAATAGTAATCCAGCACATCATATTGCTGAGTTATTAAATCTGATGTTCAGAGTTTCAGAAATTAGCTGACGTTGAAGAAAATTTCTGAGGCGAAGGACTGATGATGCAGCAACATTTATACATGCCTTATACAGAAAAAAATATGCAAAATACATGGTATGATGCACTTTCCAATCATACTGAGATAGCCCATATGATAATGATTAGTTTTGCACTTGATAAATGCTGTCAAGGATCACTGTTTCCTAGGGAGCAAAACTATTTTTTAGAAAAAACTGTGCTGTGGAGTGGTAGCCTTTATAACAGTGA
The DNA here is from genome assembly GCF_030936135.1 of Gavia stellata. Lineage (NCBI taxonomy): Eukaryota > Metazoa > Chordata > Aves > Gaviiformes > Gaviidae > Gavia > Gavia stellata. Next base: position 19,302,537 of record NC_082597.1, on the reverse strand, counting down.
ATATCATTAATGAACAGTACTTTCATCAACAAAAACTACTGGTTATCCCAAATAGTTAAGTCAGAAACAACAAGCACTAAAATGAAATAAAATTTTACAAAATGCTTGAAGGGCATTGCAGCTGCAAATTCAGCTACATGCTTGCCATTCAAACCACAAAGTACAGGTATGGACCTCACTGAGTACTCCTCTCCAAATCTCTTCAAAAGCCACATACAGAGTGCGAATTTCATAAATACTCTGCTGTTTTATGAGACATAAACTATATAAAATTTTGCATCAGTCACCTTTTTTCGCTTTTTTTTTTTCTTTCTCCCAATAGCAATTTAGTAACGTATATACATTAGCCATGCCTAGAGAAAAACTTGTATTTCAAAGCTAGACTAAATGGGTCTAATCCCATCGCTATTATCCTTTAAAGCCTTTTATATCACAGGCTTCAGAAGGAATCTTGATCTTTTCTTTATTATGCTATGACAAAATAAATTATTATTATCATGAGGAGAAAACCACATTTTACATGAAAGCATTAACTGAATATACATTATATGTGCCCTAAACACATACCTTAAGAAGATTCTCAACAATAAGGTCTTTTAGCAGCAGGTACACCACTAACTCTAGTCTTCTCTTCTGAGCAATACATTAGACAAGAATATTTTGAAAACTTTATCTTTCTCCATAGTACTTAAAGATTTGCAGCAGATTTTGAAGATTACTACAGGAAATTGTGACACTTTCCATCTGGTGTAAGTCAGTGCCATTCCACTAAAAAATAAAATAAATCACAAAACCAAAAATCTGATCCTTTGACGGAAAGCTTTAACTCATCTGAAAATATATTTATGTGCTTCAGTATTAATCCTACCTTTGTAAAGATATGGTTTATATCTTCTTCAACATCTTTAACTACTTGTTGCATTTATATGCCTATTATTTTTGACTAGCAAAAACAGTACTTAAAAAATTCTGTTGAACTAAAAATATAATTTCTTTCCAACAGCATCGAATGATTTTTTTTTTTTAATAATGATTCTGTTTAAAAAATATATAGTTATAATCACAGAATAACAGAATCACTAAGGTTGGAAAAGACCTGTAAGATCATCGAGTCCAACAAAAAAGAAAAAAAAAAACAAAAAAAAAAAACCCCAAACCCCCAAACAAACAAAAAAGCAATACAAAAAAAAAACCACCCACAAACCACAAAACACACCACAACCCACACCAAAACAACCCACCCACACCACACAGCACCATGCCCATCAAGCCACATCCCACAATGCCACATCCACACGCTCCTTGAATACCTCCAGGGAGGGTGACTCCACCACCTCCCTGGGCAGCCTGTTCCAGTGTTTCACCACTCCCTCAGTAAAGAAATTTTTCCTAATATCCAGTCTGAATCTCCCCTGGCGCAACTTGAGGCCATTTCCTCTAGTCCTGTCACTAGTCACTTGGGAGAAGAGACCAACACCCACCTCTCTGCAACCTCCTTTCAGGTAGTTGTAGAGAGCGATGAGGTCTCCCCTCAGCCTCCTCTTCACCAGACTGAACAACCCCAGTTCCCTCAGCTGCTCCTCATAAGACTTGTGCTCCAGACCCCTCATCAGCTTCGTCGCCCTTCTCTGGACACGCTCCAGCACCTCAATGTCCTTCTTGGAGTGAGGGGCCCAAAACTGAACACAGTATTTGAGGTGCGGCCTCACCAGTACCGAGTACAGGGACACGATCACCTCCCTGCTCCTGCTGGCCACACTGTTTCTGATACAGGCCAGGATGCCGTTGGCCTTCTTGGCCACCTGGGCACACTGCTGGCTCATATTCAGCCAATGAGGTCTCCCATTTGAATCTGTCCCTATCTTACTCAAGCTAAAAATAAAGGAGGAAAAAAAAAGAAAAATAGCCTTTAGTCCAAGAACGTTATGAATCTCCGACTCCTCTCCCAGTCGCATCAGGTAAAAGAAAGGCATTACACTTTCATAACTCAGTTAAGATCTACTCTACACTATATTTTATACAATTCTGATTTTTTTGTTACTCATACAAAAGAAACTGCTACGGTGAAACACAAACAATTCTTCCTTAAACTGAAGACTAAATTATTGTATCTACACGTAATTGTTTACAAAACAAACAGACAATGTTTGTAGATATTAATGTCATATGCATACCCATAACATCATAAGTTACTTTATTTTAAGTAAAGATTCAAATGTATTATGTTCGCTCTTCAATACAAAATTAAATACATGCTCTACATGTTATGGAAGCAATTAAAGGGATTTATGAGGAGGAGAACAACCTTGCTCTTGTCACTTGCCTTTAAATAGTCTATTTTGAAAGAAATAAATTATTTAGGACACAACATTAAACTGTGAACCAAAGCATAATTAATCGGGATCCTGATTTTGCTTAGCTGTAGGAAGGAACAGGAATTGTTTAAACACATATTCTGAACTGTGTCAGAGCCTACATGGCCTACAGAGAAACTCAGAGAGTGCATCTTTGAGATATCAAAGTATCTTATAACAGCATTATAAGAGCACTACTGACAACCATGATTAGCTGGAGCATATGCTGACCTCTTTCAGTTAACATCACTCCATTCTGCTAGTACACATGAGATGAGACAAACTAAACAGCCCAGAGGATCTCTTCTAATTTTGGAGGAATATGCACATTCCCTTTCTTTCTCATTTATAATCCTCCAACAAAGTAAAAGAAAGGTTATTCACTCTGTAATTCCTACTTCAAAATATTTTGTCTATATGTGTATTCACAGTGCAGGGTCCGCATGCCCGTGTTGCTTCAGAAGTAGATATGGCAAATGAGCACCAGTCTCCCATCTCTCCACAGTACTGGTAATGAATCAGAACTCCACCCAGGTCTTAGGTTTAAAATGTCCAAGGGGAAGGAGGAAAAGTTGTGGATTTACAATCAGATAAATCACCTGAGGAAGAACTGCTAGAGACAAGTGATCTGTCTCTCATGATATTCTGTTACACAGTGGTGGCTCTAAGCAGTAGTCCCCACAAAATGTCATATATCTGAAGAACAGTCTCAGGTTCCAAAGTTGAATAAGGACTGAAAAAGGTTTTCTGCAAAAGCAGCATCACCTCAGCAGGTCTGTAAGGTTTGGTGGATTTCAGAATGAAGCTCTAGGTGGCAGCTAGATGTGCAGCCTGCATATGCTAGGGATGGAGGCATTCTGTAGAAAATAAGACAGCTATGTTAATCTAAGATGGCTCCAGTTCAGCAGACAAACTGCTTCCCACACAGTTAGCTATCCAGTAAGACAATCTGTTGAAACAGCTGATTTCTAGCTCACTTTGTTGTCATACGGACAAACAAGGATTCTTCCTGAAAGGCCTCATCCTGGCAATATAAAAAGAGACAGCTTGCCTGGGAAAAGTGTAAGAAGAACTAGCACATACAGTGGGGCAAAGATAGGCAGCCTTGGCTTAAATAAAATCCAGTCCCTTAGTTAGAAAATAAAGGGTGTTTTCTGAGGATAACATACCACAGAAAAAATGTGGCGGAGGAGGGTGTAAATATGTATATACATCATATTCATATATAAAGAATCAGCCACAAGGATCCAGATTTCTCCCTCTCTCTTGGTTGGAAAGGGATATCCTTAAGGAAAGACGGCAGAGGCTAAAGTTGTCTGAAGGCTGAAAGGGCTGGCCCACTACTAATCTAACAATTAGGTTAAGGTATGGACTATGTTAACATACTATTAGTTTCTCTGACTACAGATTCACAACTGTGTTTTGCAGGACCCCTGAAGCTGGTTTGGCTCTGTCATTTCCTTTCAATGTTCCAGCTAAAACCACTGACTTCAGGATGCACCTCCTCCTTCTTCACCTTCCATTTATGTTCCTGTTTGCAATATCTCACACAGTTTACAATTCCTTAACTGTCATTACAAGGATAAACCCCTGATCAAGTTATTTAGTTACTGATGCAGCATTCCTCAAATCTGCTAGTGGTTTGTAGTAAGCCACACAACCAGAAAGAATTTTATGTTATTTTCCTCCCTCTAGTACAAGTAGCAAAATATGCATTCAGTGTACATTATCTGTAGCTGAGGTCCTTTCTACATGTGGACAGAAAGCCTGACGCATCTCATTAGTGTGAGCTCCACATGTATATACTGAAAGTGATGTATGTATGTGATGTATATACTGAACTTCAAGGTCAACTACAAACTCTGATCTCTGAGATCACTGAAGTGAAATACCCATCCAAGGAAAGAGGAATTCACCACTATTAACTTAAAAAAGTAAGTGGAACTGAGGACTGATCCCTATATCCACTATATGCTACCCACAAGGAGATCTTGCAGAGCTCTTCACTAGACCATCAGGGAAGAATGATTAGGCAAACAAACCATTAGAAGCTATATAGACACACACTATATAAACAGGTAACAGTCCACTGTTGTAGAAGACAAGCCCTAATAAGAAAAAAACCAGCAAAAAACCCCCAGTTATTTGATAGTAAGTTCAGTTGTTTCAGCATTCGAACAGTATATGCAACTAAACAGAAAGGAGGCTCTGGCAAAAGAAAGCTGAGGAAAGACCATGTTAATTCAAAATTTAGAGTCAAATCTCGAAGGACATTCAGTCTATTCACCTTGAACCCCAGGGAACTGAAGAAAGGCTGAGAGAGTTGGGGTTGTTCAGCCTGGAGAAGAGAAGGCTCCGAGGAGACCTTATTGCAGCCTTTCAGTACTTAAAAGGGGCTTATAAGAAAGACGGGGACAAACTTTTTAGCAGGGCCTGTTGCGATAGGACAAGCAGTAATTGTTTTAAACTAAAAAGAGGGTAGATTTAGATGAGATATAAGGAAGAACTTTTTTACGATGAGGGTGGTGAAACACTGGAACATGTTGCCCAGAGAGGTTGTAGATGCCCCATCATTCAAGGGTATGAAACATTCAAGGTCAGGTGGGACGGGGCTCTGAGCAACCTGAAGATGTCCCTGCTCATTTCACAGGGGTTGGACTAGATGACCTTTAAAGGTTCCTTCCAATCCAAACCATTCTATGATTCTATGATTCTACAAAATCTACATCAAGACACTTGACAGCTTTGCCAGTGTCCATTGTTCAGGAAAGAGCCACTCTGTTTTTACTGGTGGGGAAAGACTGGTACCAGGACTTTTTATCTTTTTTAATCTTTTTTTTTAAAAGACATTTAGTGCCAGAGAGACTCCAGTGTTTGGATCTTGTACTGACATGGTATAGTCTTCACAGAGGTAATTAATCTCTGCAGAAAACAAAGATGCTTTCAATCCAAAAATGTGATTGAGACCTTGAAGTAAGCATCTTGCTGGTCAAGATACACAGAGCACTGATCCCTTTTAAAGCTGCAGACTGTCAAGGTCAGTGTTCTGAACTTGAATTTCTAAGTTTCAGAATAGGTCTTCAGCCTCTTCAATACCAGGAATACCTTACTGTAAAAAAAACAACTTAGACCAGTTCTATTATTCTCTAGTCCAGTAAGTATTTGTACCTTGTCAGAGCAGGCCCTCATGGACAAGGTCTCCAAAACAAGGAAAAAGGGTCGGGTGCAGGAAAGTTGAAAAATAAGTAAAATACCCATGGGATGAAATAGGAAGCCTGCACTACCCCAGAGTTTAAGACTCCCATGACGGATAAAGTATAAAGAGAGTGGAACTAAAGAACAAAAAGAGGTTAAGCATGTCCATCTTTCTTTCCAAATCTGCATATATATTGGAAAGTTCAGGACTGAAGAACATCCATGACTAGGTCACTGATACATCTCTAGGGTTCCTGGCATTTGAAATACTTTGAAGCATGGTATGGAAACAATGCTTAGTCTAGATTTTTAGATTTAATGGAATAGGGGAAGGCATATCACAATCTGCTAAAGCTGGGGTACAAACATTACAAATGCAGTTTACTGCATTCAGGACAATTCCCTGTGGAAATGCTGAGGTGCCAACTATTTGAATGTGTTTCCATGTGAGTTGGAATGAGCCTAATGGCAGAATCCTAATAACACTCTCACAAAACTGTACCAGGAACCTGTGGGAAGCAGGATGCCCACCCCTTTGACCCGTGATTTTGGGAGCATTTTCTCCTAATAGCATGTTCTTGGAGAGACTGCTTACCCAAAGGCTTCTTTTAAAATCCAGGAACTAAAGCAGAACTTCACTAATTACTAAATTCCATCACATTTGTTTGCATGTTTTCTCAGTAGATATTCTTGGTATCTGTAGTGTCCAAAATTCAAATCCAGCCTAAATGGTGTGATTCATTCAAATATGATTTCCTCTAAGGCAGAATAAGCAATTACACTGAGTACAACATTTTGAGGAGCAGTGGAAGAAGGGGTAGATTAAGTCTGTATTACTAGTACTTTCCATTCTGTTCAATCTTAATAAGGTAGTTGAAAAGAACTGAGGATTTGCTATGCACCGTTCATGTCCACTAACGGGTACAAAATACTGGTGTGTAGGACTTAAAATGCAGGCTCTCTGGGTATTTCTGCATCAAAAAGTCTTGAATGATGACTAGAAAAAACCTTTAAGCTATGTTTTCCATGACGATTCCATCTACCATTGGAAACTGCTTATAGAACCTATCACAAATGACCAATTATCCAAATAAAATTATTGTCAAGTTTCACTGTCATCAAGCAACTATTTATTACTAATAAGTTTTTTTTCTCTATATATCAGCCTAACAACCCCTGTTACTAAACAAATTATCCAAAACACTCTCAAGATTACGCTTCTGTTAAATTCTTGTCACCGTACATTGATGTCTTCTCACTGATAATCCTAAAAATGTCACTGAAACTAGCTTTTCTGCAGAAATATGAAATGACTTTTTTGTTTAAAATTTCCTGTCTCCATAACTTATTTTTCAATTACGATTCATTGAGAATGCAGGATATTTTCTGGCTAGGAATTAGTTACATTAAAGACTGGCAAACTATGTATACTGATGGTAGCTGAATAGCCTTTGGGCCATTTATACTTCTGTTTGCCATTGGATATCTATCTATAAAAATGTAATCTATAAAAAATGTGCCCATCTTATCTTAAAGATTTGAAAAATAACGCATCCATTTACTATATCTGTGCTTCTTTGTCTTATGACAGAGTACATATTTGGATACAACGGTCATTGCGATAGGATAAACTGAGAGCAGCTAAGCCAAAGGTTGAAAGTATGAAGATCTACAGTAATGCAGAAAAACATTAATAATAATATGATGTTTTAAAAACAGTATGATGCTATAAAAATAGTATGATGCTATAAAAACTCATTGTTAAAGATCTCTAATAAAGTTTATAGTATAATTTCATGACATAGGCAGCGGAGACATCTTCCCTAGGGAGATTTAAAAGTAGAAAATATATGGTGGGATGTGCACTGAAAGATCTAGGAACTTTCATCTTTAATTTCTACGGAGTGTGATCTACTTTCAGTTACCCTGCTATAAATGCCAAAAAAAGAAGCCAGAATTGCCAATTCAGATCTTTCTTTAGTTCTTCAGTACACCTTATATAATAAGGGCACATCAAGTGATCAAACACTGGATATTTGTAATTTGGGACACCTTTTGCCCTGCTAGCCTCTCTGCAGAAAGCAGATCCTTTAAAGATCAGTAAATATATTTACCACACTGTAACCAAAGCAGTATAAAAGCCTATGATTCAAATAGGAAGAGATTCCTAAAATGTGGATTCAATGATAGAAAGGTATGTTCAAATTTTATTTTCCTGCATTGTCTTCAATCTGGAAACTCACAAAATGGGTTATTAAAAATAAATAGTTATTAAAAAAGTCTTCCAGCTGGGAGTAGGAGGCTGGAAACTTCTTCTAACCCAACAGAAAAGCTAAGAATTAAAGGAACATACACACACAGGTTTGGAGGAATCTGCATTTCATAACTGGGAAAAAAAAAAAAATCTACAATAGATTTAAAAAAAAACACACCAAACCAAAACAAAACAAGAAAAAAAGAAAATAGATTGTGAAAACACATATGGAATCTTTGTCATACATTTGCAGTTCTATTCCATTCCCCTGTTTCCATACACACCTTTTCACTCATGATAGTATTTATCATGCATGTCGCACATGATGGCATTGTTGACAACATTTCATATTTTGTCCAGCGTGATGCCATCACTGGTAAGAGAAGAACTGCACCATCACTACCATCTTTTAAATGCTAAGAAAATGTGGTATTTAAAGACTCTTGGGCAGCCTAAAAATCTCTGCAGCAGAGACCTAGAGGCACTACAGACAGTTTCCGATTTTGTCACTGTGGGATTCTGTCTTGACAATGGTGGGCCAGAAACTCCTTACTCTCTGAGTGCAACCACATAATCACAGAAAATGTAGTGATTCCATCTTGCCATCAAGATGAGCAGTAGGACCAATAGGCAAAGGGAAAAAAATGTAAAACTGACAGATAGGATAACTTGTGAACATTTGCTTCAGCCCTTCATGTACTGTTAAGTACCTGTGCTTTAGCACTCCTCTCAAGAGGTTGTGTGTGTCTGTGCATGTAATTATGGTATAAAACTGATAATATGAAGACCAGATAGAATTAATAACCTTCACTAATTTTACAGTACAAATAGCAATGTAAATATCATTCAGTTTCAAAATTTATGTCCAATGGTGTCCTGCAAGCCCATCCATTAATTCAAGGAGTGAGTTTATTAATTTTTCTAATAGCTTGGAAAGCACAGGCGTGTGACTGCTAAGGCTGACAGATGAATCCAACTCACTTTGTATCACTTTCCCTTCAACATGGCACAATACTGTTGCATCTCTGAAACATATAAAACTATTTGAAATAAGGCACTGAACTTAAATGGTTGAGAACTTAAGCCCTGTTGTTAAAACCCTTGCAGAGAAACTTGAGACTCAAAACAGTTTTACAATGCCTACTGAAGCATCACTGAAGATCAAACTCAACAGTATTCTGCTTACGGCACTCCCACCGGATGTCCAGGGACTCTAGACATGAGGCATCTACTAAATCACACACTTACATTTGGCAACAGACTAATTCAATCTGGAATTTCCCAAGCGACCGCTAATACAATACCATCACCTGCCATTTAAATATTCTCATGCACTTAATAGACACTCCTTCAATGAATCTTTCAAGCAGTTAAAGAGTCTTAACTCACACTGCAGGATTTAGGTGGAAGTACTGAAGAAAATCCAATGATAGCCAACTGAAATACACATAGAATAACAAAAGGAGAGTTGAAAAGGGATTGAAGGGTTTCTGCACTAATTCTCTCAATTATTTCTGCATCACGTGCTTGCATATTGCAGTAAGATGTGTGCGTGCCACACATAGTAACCAAGCCCATTCCCTAAGTTTAAAGACATGTCCCTCCCATTTGATCGAGCGTAAATAAATTTTGCTGATACTCAGTGATTCTGCTCCAGTAAAGACAGTATTTAATAATTTTGCACCGGAGTAAATTACTGAGTTTAGTTCTACTGACAAAGCTATTGCCTCTTTTCAAACAGTTACTTCTCCAAGACTTAATTAAGTAAAAAACAATAAATAAAAAGTTCGCCATTGAAACCAGACGTGACCGAGCAGATAACAAGAGAGTATCTCCTGAGTAAGGTATAGCATGAATGGGAATATGCCATGAAATAATAATACTCTACCAACTTGAAATTGTACCATGTTGCAATGAAGTTCCTGATGTGATGACTCAACAAATTGGAGTTAGATAAAATATTCCTTCTGATTTTAGATTATAAGACTAAAGAATGATTTGATCTGCTATCCCAACCACCTGCTTTAGAATTTCATCTAGTTAACAATGTACTGAGACCAATAATTTGTTCTTGGCAAGAGTCAAATAATTTCCTGAGAGTTATTTAGTTCTAATTTGACAACCTCATGTGATGGAAAAATCACTTGTTTCTCTTGGCAATTTGTCCCAGCAGTTAATCACCTCTCTACTGAAAGTATTTGCCACATATTTAATTTGAATTTCTGGCTTCAGCTTCTACTAACTTGCTTTGCTAAATTGAAAAGCCTTTTATTACTAAGTGTTTTAGACACACTTAGCAAACCACCTCTCAATCACATCTGTGATAAGCTAAACGTATTCTGATGCATATGAAACTATGTCATTTCCTCCTACCAAAAGCTCAGTTTTACTATTCTTGTCTTCACTCTCTTTATTTCCAATATTAAAAAGAACAGCCACAATCGAGTATTAGTTCTGCTTTATGCTGAGGTAAAATAACCCCAAAATCATTCTTTATTACTTTGCTTTAATCCTTCAAATAGCTCATTTGCTCTGTTGTCACTGTCAATGTTCATGCTGAACTAATTTGAAGTTCAAAAGAAGTAGCCTCATTTAAAGACTTACTACTGATACCTTTTTCTCCTTTGCTTCAAATTTCCCTCCCAAAAATGTTTCATGTCTTATTCAGCAATTGATTCTGCAGTTTAAAAGCTATATATGATCAGCAATTGGGTACAGCTGGCATGAAATGAAACACCTTACAAAGGCTAAAATATGCTATATTTACATTGCCATTTATCAATCAAATTTGTCATCTCATCAAGAAAAGTAAATTCATTGGTGAAATGTTAACTCCCTAGAAAAGTCTGCTACTCTTTCTTAACTACATCTTTTTCCCTTAACTCTCTATTAACTGAGTCTCTTATTACACATACTGTCATTTTGCCCATAACTGATACCAAATAAATCAATCATGAAGCTACCTCTCATTGAAATATTCAGAAACCTTAAGAGTCCTTCTGTCTTCTGGCATCCCACTGGTGCTCTGAGATCTATTAAAGAGGAAAACCATGAGGCTGGACATACGCTTACCCAAATCACTGAATAACCATGGCTGAAAACTATCTATTATAAATTTTAAGATATGTATTCCTCAGATTTCATCGTCTTCAAGATGAGGAGAAGATAAAAACAATCGCATAGATATGCCAGGTGTTTCTATGATGTTAAATATAAGGGCCAGGGTCAAATGGAACAGAGTTTTCTACCAACATTTATGGATTTGGCTACCTCTTTCCAGAGCAAACTCACTGGGTCACATTACCCAGTATTCAGGCCCGAGCTGCCTCTGGACCCATACGCTGGCCCTGTGACCCTAAGAGATAATTTGTATTTCCATTGGGGGTGCAGACGGACAGTCAGTTCAAGACATCCAAATTAAAAGTTTTTTTCTAGTGTCACACTGAAAGAAAATTGTGTAGCTCTTGGGTGTGATCTGAAAATCTCTTTTTCAGAGGGCAAAGTTTGCCTGGTTACAGTTAAATCATGATGTGGGTGGAAACAACTGAAACTGGCACAATTTTGTTTCCACCGCTTGTTTGGAGTGATCTCTGAAGTAAACTAGGTTATTATCCCCCCCACCCCAACCATAGATATGTATTAGAAATATCTCCTTCAAATGTGTGTAAAAAGACATAAGGAAGATCTGGACAAGAGATTATGAACACCTCTGAGATTCCTTGTATAGAGAATATTACATATAACCTCCTAAATAACACATGTAAAGACTCACCACGGTGATTCAAGGAAAAAGAACACTTAAAACCAGGAAAACTAAGGAACTTTCTCTTCCTTTAGATAAACACCAGACCAAGTGATTTATAAAGCACATGTAACTCCAAACGCTTCAAATATACTGCACATATATACAAAAGATTTACTTTGGACAATCTTATTTAAATGTTCAAAGTCACAGAATCACAGAATCACAGAAACACTAAGGTTGGAAAAGACCTGTAAGATCATCAAGTCCAACCATCAACCCAACACCACCATGCCCACTAAACCATGTGCCACAATGCCACGTCCACACGTTCCTTGAACACCTCCAGTGATGGTGACTCCACCACCTCCCTGGACAGCTTATTCCAGTGTCTCACCACTCCCTCAGTAAAGAAATGTTTCCTAATATCCAGCCTGAACCTCCCCTGGCGCAACTTGAGGCCATTTCCTCTAGTCCTGTCACTAGTCACTTGGGAGAAGAGACCAGCACCCACCTCTCTGCAACCCTCTTTCAGCTATAAGGTTTCCCCTCAGCCTCCTCTTCTCCAGACTAAACAACCCCAGCTCCCTCAGCCGCTCCTCATAAGACTTGTGCTCCAGATCCCTCACCACCTTCGTCGCCCTTCTCTGGACACGCTCCAGCACCTCAATGTCCTTCTTGGAGTGAGGGGCCCAAAACTGAACACAGTATTCGAGGTGCAGCCTCACAGGCACCAAGTAGAGGGGCACGATCACCTCCCTACTCCTGCTGGCCACACTGTTTCTGATACAGGCCAGGATGCCGTTGGCCTTCTTGGCCACCTGGGCACACTGCTGGCTCATATTCAGCCGGCTGTCAATCAGCACCCCCAGGTCCTTTTCTGCCAGGGAGCTTTCCAGCCACTTATCCCCAAGCCTGTAGTGTTGCGTGGGGTTGTTGTGACCCAAGTGCAGGATCCGGCACTTGGCCTTGTTGAACCTCATCCAATTGGCCTCAGCCCATTGATCCAGCCTGTCCAGATCCCTCTGCAGAGCCTTCCTACCCTCGAGCAGATCAACACTCCCGCCCAACTTGGTGTCATCTGCAAACGTGCTGAGGGTGCACTCAATCCCCTCATCCAGATCATCGATAAATATATTAAACAAGACCGGTCCCAAACCTGAGCCCTGGGGGACTCCACTTGTGACTGGCCGTCAAGTCGTACTAATGAAAACATCCTCTCTATATATATACATATTTGGTGCATGCATAATATTCTACACTGAAACCTTGTTTGTACTGAAAAAAAAATGAGAATTTGTGCACCTCTGTGCAAAAAATCACCAAATGAATGCTTTTCTATTGAATTAAAATTTGATGTTGATTAGAATAAGCATAGCCAAGGGGTAAAAAACCCTATATATGTGATGATTTTTGTTTATTTTTTCTGACTTAAAATACTTTTGAATGTTTCTCCAGTAAAAAATTAATTTATTTTCTTTTAAACTCAGATGGAGGAGGAACTGTTCAGACAAATATTAACTAGATGAACACTTCTGTTTATAATCTGAAGAGGAATCATGCAGGCTACATGGCAATTTTTATCATCATATCACAGAAGTGGTTCATGATTACACTATTTCCTGGATGCGAAATTATATCATAAACCAACACTGCCTTCCTGTAAACTATATAATATTATGTATAGAAACCACGGAAGGAAAGAAAGAAAATAAAATGTTACTTTAATGTTCATGATTATATGCCAGACATCATTAATCTGGCTGCTTGACCTAAATTTGTTCTATTGTATACACAGCAGCTGTATTCAACTTCATATGGAAAATGATGGAAAAGAAACTATACAATATGAAATCTGGGTCCAGCAATAATTGTTCACTGAGCTGATTCATGGATTCCCCCTATGAAAAGAAAAAAAATAGTTTCCTCTTACAAATCTAGCTTTGCCAGAACTGAAACAAAATCCAGGCACAGATGAAATTAATTTCCCATGGCAGAAAAGAAAATATTTTATTTTCCTCGAACAACAGTTTCTCCAAAAGAGTAGGCTACTAACAATTCTGTTTTATTGTTTCTGGTTTGTTGATTTACTTATAATATAAATTATTTAGTAGTTGGCTATTAAGCATGGAAAAGTGATGAAAAATATGCCCATGGTAGAAGTTTTATATTTTTGATAAACAACCATTAGATATATTCAGTGCTGTGCATGGAACCATGCAAAAGTAATTGCAGTGATGGCATAAGTACTTAAAATGTACCCAGAAACACAGGTTGAGAAGAGAATTCTTATAATGTCTTATCATTATCCAGTGCTTATATGTTTGCCTGTATTGCTTATTTTGGAAAGAGCTGTACTTTGCTTTATAAGTAATTCACATCAGAAAGATTCATAGCCTATGAACCAACTTCACAGAAAAATGCAAGTTTAATAAATTGTGCCACAATTAAAAATCCTCCCAAGAACTACTGCCTTATAGTTTTAGACAAAGCAACTTTTAATACAATCTTTGTTTACATTGCTTGATAAATTTAATAGCAGTAAGCACTATGCCCCACACTCCATTCCAACAGAATATAAGAATGCCATAATAAATCACCTATTAACAGAACAGGTTTTGCTGTCTAAACCTCATTTCAAGATACTAACATAAAACTATGCAAATACGTGTTCATATGAAACACATTATTAAAAAAAGCAAATGTAATGCAAAACCAAAAATACTGATATACTGCTTTCAAAAATTCTTAAAAAGGTGTTCCATAAATGAAATAATAACAAAAAAAAAGGAGCATTTAAATTACATTTATTGCAATTCTTCATTGTCTTATTTTTTGATTTATTTGGGAACGAAATCGCAGACTTGGGAAAAAAGTCAGTAACAGTTAAATTGTCAATTGACAATTTGAAAAGTTGTCCTTTTCCACCCACCCCTTTATTTCTTCTTCTTAAAATTATGTTATTCTTTCCAGAAGAAAATTAAAAACTACCTTACCTCTCACAGAAAAAGAAGAAAACAAAATCCAAGAATAAGAACCCAAAAATTAAGAGAAATCCTGAATCTCAGTAAAAACATACAAGGGAGCATTTACAAGAGACAGACAGATATACGAACATAAATATCCTCCACACACACACTTGCAGAACAGACATTTTCTTAACCAGATTTTCTTCAGTATGAGCAATAAATGCTCAGCATTTTAAAAATTAGGTCATTCAGAATCAACTGTTTAAAGAGATTATAATAATATTGGTACAGTAAAAATATTATCACAAAAATGAATAATAGTGAACAAACAATATAGACACTGGGCAGTTGACAGACACAAGATGCAAGAGCATTACTATCATGATATAAGCTATTTTTGGAAATCCCAGCCATTTTCTGGGGTGTGTGGCTTTTTGCGTTCTGCATTTTTTATTCATTTGTACAGATAAAATATAAATCTATCTGAAGAAAAGGCCAGTCTTTCAAGCACTAAATCAGGACAGCTACTCATGGGATGAGTAGGAGATAGCAGGTAAAAAGTCCACTTTTTTCTCCATGGTACAGATAATCAGGGTTTTTTCTCTCTCCTTTTGTTACTCAAACAAAGTGAGTAGAAATTAGATTGCTTCTTTAAAACAAACACTAATATTTAGGTTCTCTCTTCAAGGCAATGTCATACAGTGTTTTGAAGGGTACTACTCTCACAAGAGGAAAAGGAAATAACGTATTTGAAGGAGCTATTTGTCTGGGAGCTATGGAAAAGAAAATGCTAGGGTAACACCTACTATATTCTTCCTTTCTCAAACGCTGCAACTCCTTTTGATTTCCATGACTCAGCTTTCACTGATGGTTTAGAGGGACACAACATGGCTTGCATAATCCTACCACAGAAGTTAGTGCTGTCTGTGCTTCCTGTGAAGAGTCCTCATGGTGAAGGAGTGATGGGACATGTATCATACCAGGTCTTCACAGGGATGAAGTTATGGAAACAGAGGGAGAAGAGCTTTACATAATCCTTCCAAACCTTCCTTGGGGACAGGAGAAGTAAGCTCCTCTGACTTCCATGCAAACAGTCAGGACGTGCACCATAATAACTGACAAGAAATACAGTTTTTTCTACTTCTACAAAGTTCTCCTAGGTAACTGCTGACAGCATGGTCTAATGAAAGCCAGAGGATGTTATAACAGACCTTATCGCTCTCTACAACTACCTGAAAGGAGGTTGCAGAGAGGTGGGTGTTGGTCTCTTCTCCCAAGTGACTAGTGACAGGACTAGAGGAAAGGGCCTCAAGTTGCGCCAGGGGAGGTTCAGGCTGGATATTAGGAAAAAGTTCTTTACTGAAAGAGTAGTGAAACATTGGAACAGGCTGCCCAGGGAGGTGGTAGAGTCACCCTCCCTGGAGGTATTCAAGGAGCGTGTGGATGTGGCATTGTGGGATGTAGCTTGATGGGCATGGTGCTGTGTGGTGTTGGGTGGGTTGGTTTTTGGTGTGTGGTTTGGGGTTTTTTTTGTTTTGTTTTTTTTTTTTTTTTTAGGTTGGACTTGATGATCTTACAGGTCTTTTCCAACCTTAGTGATTCTGTGATTCTGTGATTCTGTAATATACAGCCAGGATTAAAACTTACTATATTAAAAAACTAGAAATCTGTTATGAAGAGAAAATTGTCTAAGAATTCAACAGCTAAATGTTTGATTTTAAAAACCAAATATTTATATGACATAATATATCTGTTCCACACACATTCAGCATGTCGATTAAGACAGCTACTTTGAATTATTCCAGACCTGACTATGTTGATGACATAATAACAGTAATAATGTGCAGTCATATTACAACACCACATTTCTGAAAGAGAGGAGAGCTGAGCATGGAGGTCAAAATGTTACTGCATACTTCAAAATAAGAAAGTCTGTTTGTACTGATTATGAGCAAAAGGAAAAAACAAACAAACAAAGAAAAAATAAAATAACAGTATTTTGGGTTCTTATGTTGCTAACTCACAAAGTGAACTGGGGCAAATCATGTGGCTTTTTTGTGAAAAAAACCCAAATCAGAAAAGGGTTAAAGGAAAATCTAACTTAAAAAAAAAAAAAAAAAGTGGAAAATACTCAACAGATGGTACATCTCAGCTGAAGCTTCTGAGCTGAAGGAATCAAAAAAGCAGGAGAAAAACCAACACCTTTTGGTTTGTTTTCATACTATCTGTACTAAATAGAACTATTTACATCAAGCTGCATGAAATACCAGGGCAAACCTTTTTCAGGAGATTATTCTATTTATCTATTCTCAAAAATCTGAATTAAAGGAAGTAACATGTCTTTTCTGAAGCCTTAGAACACCACTCAAAGAATAAAAATAAATTACCAATGACAGTTGGCTGCATCTGAAGGAATAAATTTTGCCCATCAAGTTTTAAAAAACAGCAAAGTCCAACAAAAGCCACTCAAAACTTACAGTGCAAAATTGGATTATCTGTTCTGAAATCACTCTGGTGAAGTTCACTCGTTTTGTATTTAACACAGGAATATTACAGGCCTGTGTGAAGCAAGGGCCTCGACAGATCTATGTAATGAGAACTAGAGGGGCAATAACATCAAATACTGTAGGTGACTACAGCCATTCCTATGCTCTATTGTATTATGCTGATAACACTTTATAATGAAAGTGCATAAGGGAGATTACGGTAGAAATTGGTGATAATAAACAACACTATTACATTGTTTCTCAATTGTTGCAACAGACTTTATGTGCAATTATGTAATTATGATTCCTAAAGAAAATTGAGATCTTCATTCCTTTGCTGTTGAGAAATTTAATTCTTACATAAACCAAAAAGCCAATAATCATAAATTTGTTGCCTCTAGTCCATAATATTCTACAGGTACGATGTGATGAAAAGTGATGAAAATTCAGGTATCAAAAATAAATTATTCCGAAGATAACCCTGAAACAACTACTGGATGATACACTTTAAACTTGAGGTGTTATTGTTAATATATTTTTAAGTACCTCACCACTAAAAGGTAGGTTCATACATTTGGTATGAAAAAATGAAACCAATTTGATGGCTAGACACCATCCAATATCTCTGAAACATTAGTGTGAGATCATTTACCTTTGAAACGCTTATAAAAATAATGAAAAGCAACACCATATGAGATACTTCCCCTGATTCTAGATAATTTTTTAAAAAAGATGCTGACCACATAAAGTCTCTGTTCAGATGGACAGCAGTTATTTCCTAAAAGGATGCACTGTTACTTGTAACAAATAGGAAGTTGCTGTTGGAGTACAACTTTTAATGGAGTAAAATCAGCTATTATTTTTGTTTGCTCTTAAAATTTTGTTTATAAGTGAAACAGGCACACGAGACCTCGGCTACAATGAACTCTTTGCTCTACTTCCTTCATAAAATTTCAGTCTTGGAATTAATAGCTCTAGCAAACTGAAGAAACAGAAACTATGAAGCCCTCGTGATCATATCACTTTGCTTGCTAATATGGCAGCATTTACTAAAGGGTATTAAAAGAAAATATGGACACTTTTATTGTTTTCCTTGAGGCAGAAAATACTGCAGTGGAGAGGTTCGTTACTAAATGTTTTACCACTGTCCAGCTGCCTTACAGTCAATTAAGTTCAGTTAATGTGCATCTTAATGAAGATCTTGACATACCGTTATAATCACAAGCTGTCCGTTCCAATGTCAATCTTCAGTTCATGATGGGTACTTTGTTGGCATAATATAACAAACACTTTCTAATTATGTTTCAGTTCATTAAAATTAAAACAGAGTTCAATAAAAGCAACTTGCAACATGTTATTTATTTTAGCAAAGAGATAGTCCTATTCTAGAGAAGAAGATTCAAGAAGTAATAAAAAAATGAAAAATGCATGGACTGAAACTATTAATATTGTGCCTGGTCAGTATTGAGGATCACTTTCAGTTGGTTATTAAAGTTATTATGCAGATATTCCCCATAGCAAATCAACACACTCCAGCATTGTTGTGTTTTGGAAGAGAAGATATATGAAAAAAGAATACCCCCAAAACACAAAGGTACTTCTGCAGCAGATTTCTCTTTGATTCAAAGGCCATGGAGGTTGCTACGCATGAAAAACAGACAATCACAGATCTACAAAGATTAATCTATTTGGGAAATAAGATTACTGAGAAATGTCAGAAAAGGAGATATTTAGCAAAACATGCTCCATTGTTTCTTATGCAGATTTCTAATCAGAATACATCCTCTAAGTTACCACTCATGAAACCATGAGTACATCCGTGTTGCAGGTTATGGGCAGAGCATTAACTAGTATCAACACATCTGTATCTCAGTCACCAGGGATGAAAGGGATGGCAGCCCACGCCGCAGGAGGGAGAACACTTCTCAGGAAGTATCGCTGACTACCACAGCTTGAATACAGATTGTGCACCATGCAACTAGCTTGACTTTTATGCCCCTTTTTAGATGAAGGTAATTCCATTAGCTTCACACTGGCAGAGAAGAAAAGAATACATTTTTCAAGGTGCTAGGAATAATAGGTATGCTCTGGGGACAAAAATGGGACAAGAGGCTAGTCCTCAGCTTCACTGCTTTACGAGGGAACAACTGAGACTTCAGCAGATTGTTACTTCACAATCACAGAATCAATGTTACTGATAGGAGAAAAAAAACAGCCTGTAATCAGGAAATGACTGTGGTATGAGGAAACACATTTCAAAATATACTTCCAATGAAAGACATGTCTAGTTACAGTACTAGGAATAAAAATATTGTTGCTCCAAGAAGACTATGTGAATTCTACATGAGTATTTTTACAGCAGAAAACTGCTATTTATCACATGCATTATGCAGTTCTCTAATTTTATCTATTACCATGGACCTCTTGTATTAAATCTTTCCTAGTTTCCTCATAAATATGTTTATAATACAGTCAACTGTAATTTTTACAGAAGTGCAGGTAATAATACCCCGAGAGAAACAGTTCCAATTTTTCTAAGAAGACATCATCAAAGTGCCAGAATTAACAGATAAGCTATCTAATTTTAACCGTTTAATATTCAGGAGAAAAAAAACCAAGAAACTATTAATTCTCTCAAAATACTAAGTAAAACAGAGGTGAAATTCTTCCCACCCCATCCTCACCTGACCCTAGGTGAAGATACACAGTAAGAGCTTGCTTATACTTTTTGCAGCCTGGATATATGCATGACAGTTGTGTTATCACTGTAGACGTCCAGTCAGTTAAGACTGATCTGAGTAGGCAAAACATAAAAATGCACAAGAATTCAGGTCGCTGGAGAATTTAGAAAAGCTGGGTCTTATACATTCAGCACCTTTCGTGCTTCTCCAACTGAGTGTGACTCAGGTTGTGAAAGAATTAAAGTTTAATCATTTGAAATACAAAGAAAGCATCAACAGGAAAAATGCATTTTTTAAAACTACACAAAAGGTTGCAAATATATGGACTCAGATGCATTTTCTGACTGTATATTTTTTTATAATATTCATTGAAAAAAAAAAGGTTGGTTTACATATGTATCCAAAAAATACCATTCTTGCTTTAGACATATCTCCTTAATGCCTGAACATGTTTGCAAGGGTCTTAAATTAACGGGAAATTGATTTTTTTAACCTTTGTATTACCTCTATGTTAATTTTCTCCCCCCTCTTTCTTCTAAAAGAAGACATGGGATAAATTCCCTTCACTTAATGACAGCAGCATTAAAATGGGTTTGATTCACCTTCCAATTCCAAGTGTCGTCATGGTAAATGAAACTGAAGAAAGGAGATTTCTCCCTTCTGCTCATACTTTGGTTTGTACTGTGTTCTCCAAATCTGGCCCTCCCAAGCAAGCAGCAGATGCCATTTCCCCTTATCATTGCATGGGGAATAGTTATTTTTGTTTTCTCATTGCAAGTTCAGAATGTAGACAGTGCTGTAGAATGAAACAAAAGTCTCAAACACATGCTAACATTTAAATGATTCAATGTTTTGTATGCTTCATTCTTCTATTGTTCTGCATGAAGGATTAGGAAAAAATGTGCTAGTCCTCTCATCCAGAAACTAAAACTGGTTCACACAAAGCTTTCCTGGCATAAACAGAATACCAAGAAAGAAATACTGATAGTGGTTAGGCGCTCTCTGCAAAATAAAACTGCCTTCACACCGAAATATCTCAATGTGAAGCTCTAGTAGGGACCCGCACACCAACTAACAGGAAAACTTGAAGTTATGAGGCATAGGAGTTGTTGAGTTGACCTCAACTAAGAGGATAGTAAAAATTTCCTATGCTCTGCCCCTACTACATAATTTTCAAATCAAGATAGGAAATTCGTGAAGGAAACACTGATTTTAGTGGGAAGCTACAGCCGAAGTATTGCAAGCATTTACCGAGAAACTCCAGTAGTGACTCTTAAACTGCTTGAAACATTTTTTAAATCCAGCGAAGCAGTATCCAATTTCAGTTTGTCATAGACATCAGACATTTTGCTCCTCTTTTTAGCACCCAAACTTGCAGGCACACACACATGCACACACAAACATGCACCTTCTTTTATTAGCAAAGGAAGGAAAAAACATTTTTTAACAATTCAAGAATAAGCTAAAGGTTCACTCAGAAAACCTTGTGAACAGAAGAAGAAAAAATCAATGAATATTTTCAATAATAAAGATAAAAATCTTAAAAGGTTACAAACTTGTGAAAACAATAAGGGCACCTGCTTTATAAGGTACTACATAAAACCAATGAGAGAACAAAAATCACCTAGTGACATAAAATCTTTTGACCTCTGTAAGCTGCCTTCATGTATTGCACATACAGGCTGTGTGCCTGAAGCCTGCAGTAGAACCACTGAGCCTCAGGAACATTCTGCAAACCAAGGCTCGGCAGGGCTAGGAAATCATTGCTACTGAATAATCAAAGCCAAGGTTACACGTGTTGTTGAGTCCTGCAGTGAACAGCAGCAATGTAGCTTTTTGGTTCATAATTATGAAAAAGACTAAAACCATGCAAAATTTGTCAACAAATAGCTAAATTGATGAAAATCCAAACCCATGCAGAGAAATAATTTGTTTCACGACCATATGATGCACACCTGAGGAGAGCCCATCTTCCTTAATGTTCTCCTGGTCTTCCACATAATACCGGGTGGCAAACAATTACATCCTTATTCCCAGCCAGCTCTGCTGGCCAAATACATCTGGAATTGTATCACTGTTTCCTATTGTACAGGGGCAGACCTATCTAAAAATTAAGTGAGTGACCTTAGCCTATGTCATGCTGCATGATTTACCACCAGAGAAACTGTGAATCAGTTGGCCACTGAAAGCTTTTTTATAGTAGGATAGAAAGTATAAATTTTAAAAACAATTAAGCAGCATATTTTAAAACTGAAACTCGAATCCTATAAAAAGCTCTTAGAGACTCTAATGAACAACACAACTCCAGAGCATCACTTCAGCAACCTGTATTGAAATACACCTCAATTCATACAGTTCCTGATGAAGCAGCATTATCTACCTTAGTAATTCCAAGATTTTAGAATTTACCTCCTGATTTGAACAGAGAAGTTCTGATAAAAAAATGATTTCTTTACTATTTAATGTGCATATTACAAAAACACGTCAGGCATCTTCCGCATTGCTACATGGTAACCAATTGTATTACTAGCAGTGGGCACCCAGTATGTTAAAACCCATCTTGAAGAAGGCAATTCTAGGCTTCTGAGATTACTTAAGATAGGGGCTTACTCAAAATCAAATGCAATGTGGTTTTCAATTGTTTCAGTTTACGAAACAATAGACAAACACAAACCTTTGTCATATAAGTCAATAAACAGCCAAAATAGAATTATTTTTTATCACAGTTGATCTAAACTGCATTCCTTCAGAAAGCCTGTAAAGAAAAATGTCTATCCTCTTTTAAGTCTAAGATAATAAAATGTTTTTTTCTTTTCTTTTCAAACATAAGAAGCAGTTAGGGAACACAGGTATTTGAAGACTATCCTAATTCTGTCGACCAAATGCTTGTAAAGTTTGCAAGTGATTTTGATTTGAGCTCAAGAGCATTTCTTTCTCTGGAAAACTACTGTCACTGAAAGCAGAAAACTATCACTGTGAACCTGTCCTCAAAGTAAGAGTCTAATAGGGTGCTACTAATTTGCTAACTATAGAATATTGTGGGCATCCTGAAAGCTTTAATGAGTGCAATAAACATAGGAGCACAAACAGGCAATTAACCTCATTTTCTTTGCAAACAATGTCCAGAACAGTCTTTGTGCTATCAGTCACCATGTAAAAAAACAAAAAAGTGCTGCTGGGTTTTTAAGATACAAACAGTATGTTTATCTGTCAGCAACATTACTTTTAAGTATCACATGCTGCTCTACAAGCTTGAGAAGTGGGCCCATGTGAACCTCATGAAGTTCAATAAGGCCAAGTGCAAGGTCCTGCACCTGGGTCAGGGCAATCACCAGTATCAATACAGGCTGGGGAATAAATGGATTGAGAGCACCCCTGAAGAGAAAGACTTGGGGGTACTGGTGGATGAAAAATTAGATGTGAGCTGGCAATGTGTGCTTGCAGCCCAGAAGGCCAACGGTATCCTGGGCTGCATCAAAAGAAGCATGGCCAGCAGGTCAAGGGAGGTGATTCTCCCCCTCTGCTCTGCTCTGGTGAGACTCCACCTGGAGAACTGCATCCAGGTCTGGAGTCCTCAGCACAGGAAAGACATGGACCAATTGGAGCGGGTCCAGAGGAGGGCCACAAAAATGATCAGAGGGCTGGAACACCTGCCCTGTGAAGAAAGGCTGAGAGAGTTGGGGTTGTTCAGCCTGGAGAAGAGAAGGCTCTGGGGAGACATTATTGCAGCCTTTCAGTACTTAAAGTGGGCCTATAAGAAAGATGGGGACAAACGTTTTAGTAGGGCCTGTTGCAATAGGACAAGGGGTTATAGTTTTAAACTAAAGGAGAGTAGATTTGGACTAGATATAAGGATGAAATTTTTTACAATGAGGGTGGTGAAACAGTGGAACAGGTTGCCCAGAGGTGGCAGACGCCCCATGCCTGGAAAGATTCAAGGTCAGGTTGGAGGGGGCTCTGAGCAACCTGATCTAGTTGAAGATGTCCCTGCTCACTGCAGGGGGGTTAGACTAGATGACCTTTAAAGGTCCCTGCCAACCCAAACTATTCTATGATTTCTTGACAGATACAGAAAAGCCCTAGGCAAATGTCCTTTACCTGGGCAGAAATACCTCCATGCAATATTACAGATGAGGGGCTGATTGTGTAGAAAGCAACTCTGTAGAGAAAGATGTGGGGTCCTGGTGGACAGCAAAATGAACATGAGTCAGCAGTGTGCCCTTGGAGCAAAGAAGGCCAACAGATTCCTGAGCTATATTAGTAAGAGTGTAGGCAGCAGGTGTAAGGAAATGATCCTTCCACTCTGTTTACCACTTGTGAGACTACATCTGGAGTGCCAAGCCCAGTTTTGGGCTCCCCAGTACAGCAAAGACATGGACGTACTGGAATGAGTTCACCGGGGGTCACCAAGCTCGTCAGGGAGCTTCAACACAGGACCTTCCAGGGGAGGCTGAGAGCGCTGCATCTGTTCAGCCTGGCAAAGAGAAGGCTCGGGAGACCTTTTGGCTGTCTAGAACTACCAAGTTGGAGGATACAGAAAAGAGAGACGGACTCTTCCTGAAGGTGCACAGCAATGGGGACGAGAGCCAATGGACATGTGACGTTCCAATTAGATATATCGGGGAAAAATTATCCTGCAAGTTGTCAAAAGTGGAACAGGGACTCAGAGATGCTGTGGGATCGCCATGCTTGGAGACGTTCAAATCCTGGACATAGCTCTGAGTAACCTGCTGTAACTGCACCGGCTTTATACAAATAGCTGGACTAGATGGAGTTTCCTTCCAATCTATACAATTCTATGATTCTAAGACCATTTTTGGTTTTATAGTGCTTAACATCACCTCTCAGCAGTCAGGCATTAGTTTCTTTGCAGTTTATTAAGCAATTAAGTATTTTTGCATACAATTTTACTTAATAAATCCTGTCCCAGATGATAAGAGTAGTCCAAAAAGACACAATGCTTTGAAAAAAACTAGCTATCTCTCATGACACAGTAATAAAACTGTTGAACTGAATCTTAAGTCAGAATGTATTTTTTTTTAACGCATAAAGTCAGCACCATAAGTAGTTATCCAAAATGTAATACTGCATATATTCTCAAACAACTATAAAAAAGGCGATATATAACAAACTTGTAAGTCAGATAAAGAAGGCAAGTTGCCTGATTTCCAAATAAATGTTATATTTGTATATGTTAAAACCACCTTATGAACTCCCAAATACTACTGCTGTTTCATAGCTGAGTCGTGCAACTACATAAACTCATTCTTCATAATGGAATTTTTTCTTTCTCTCTTGTTGCTAATTGTGTTTTTAAAAGTATTCTTTTTCCGTTAAAATTAATGTCAGTCTCCATGTAGTTTATCAGATTGGTTGCAATAAACTCAAAAGAATAAAGCCTTTGTCTTTGGTTTAATGATATATCATACAGAAGAAGTAAAAAATTCTTAACAGAAATCTCTTTAAGTGACTCAGCAGAGAGCTTGGAGAACAATACATGGATTTGTTTTCATTTATTTGCAATATCTGGCCCTTCTGATAAAAACCTGGAAGAAAGACAAGAATCAGTAACAAAAGCCCAGAACTTTCAGAAGCATGACTAAATCAAATAATCCAGAGTGACCAAGCAAAGGTTTTAGATGAATTTGACAGAACTAGTCATTAAGAAAAGTTTTGATATATGTTTATATAATTAAAAAAAAAGAAGAAAAGAAAAAAAGTTTGATACAAAGATACATTTGAACTAGGTACATTTCAGTCAGGAATTTGGTGCCCAAATGTACATCTCAAAAGGTGCTATGTGCCTCAGTAAGTGTCTTATTTTTCAATGTAATGATCTCTGGGCACCTAGGGTTTTACATCTATCATGCCTACCATTACCTCATGATCTGTGGACACCTAGAGTTTTCTCTCCCTCATTTCTACTGCTGCTTCAGTGAGAATGTTTCTGTCCTGACATTAATTCCTACAGAGACTATACCTAAGCTGTCACTGCTGGAACAGGAATTGAAGCCAGATCTCCCACAAGCCAGGTAAAAACCTTAATCAGCAGACACTGACTCATACTGCTTCTCACCTCTCTTTGCTCCACAAATTGGCAATTCTAGGCTGTGCAAAGGAACAACTGACTTCACATAGCTGCACAGATGCCAGGACTTCCCACCACATTATACACAACAGCTAGGTGCCAGTCTCTGTGCCGATAGCTGCAACTTAACCCCCTCACGGTGAAAAAGAAGCTCAGCCCATTAAAAGCCATAATTTCTAAGATACAGAAAATAAGTATCACCCCCTCTCACATTAACATACACACATATCTCCTCTGCTTCCAGTTCTTTAAGGGCAACAGTAAGAATTGATCAGGACTTCAGAAGTGCTGTGGTACTATCAGGTTGCAGATGGCAAATGGAAGAAGGTGCCATCTGGAACATCCTGTGCTAAGGTGCCATCTGGAACATCCTCTGTACGTCAAGGAGTGCTTTGATTGTATAGAGCTCGATGATTGTCATGACGGGGTTGAATGCTTATGGGTAAGGATGAGGGGGAAGGCCAACAAGCCGGATATCCTGCTGGGGGTCTGTTATAGACCACCCAGCCAGGGCGTAGAAGCCGATGAAGCGTTCTACAAGCGACTGGCAGAAGTCTCACAGTCGCAAGCCCTTGTTCTTGTGGGGGACTTCAACTTACTGGATGTCTGCTGGAAATATAACACAGCTAAGAGGAAACAGTCCCAGAGGTTCCTCGAGTGTGTGGAAGATAACTTCCTCACGCAGCTGGTAAGCAAGCCTACAAGGGAAGGTGCCCTGCTTGACCTGCTGTTTACGAACAGAGAGGGTCTGGTGGGAGAAGTGAAGGTCGGAGGTCGTCTTGGGCTTAGCGACCATGAAATGATAGAGTTTTCAATTTTTAGCCAAGTAAGGAGGGAGGTCAGCAAAACTGCTACCATGGACTTCTGAAGGGCAGACTTTGGCCTGTTCAGGACACTGGTTGAGAGGGTCCCTTGGGAGATGGTCCTGAAGGGCAAAGGGGCACAGGAAGGCTGGACCTTCTTCAAGAAGGAAATCTTGAAGGCGCAGGAGCAGGCAGTCCCCATGTGCCCTAAGAAGAGCCGGCGGGGAAGACGACCGGCCTGGCTGAACAGGGAGCTTTTGCTGGGACTCAGGAAAAAAAAGAGAACTTGCCACCTCTGGAAGAAGGGGCAGGCAAGTGAAGAAGAATACAAGGACCTCGTTAGGTCATGCAGAGAGGGAATTAGGAAGGCGAAAGCCCAGCTAGAGCTCAACCTGGCCACGGTCGTGAGGGACAACAAAAAAAGCTTCTATAAATACATTAACAACAAAAAGAGAGCCAAGGAGGATCTCCATCCTCTACTGGATGCGGCGGGGAACATTGTCACAAAGGATGAGGAAAAGGCTGAGGTACTTAATGCCTTCTTTGCCTCAGTCTTTAACAGCCACACCAGGTATCCTCAGGGTATCCATCTCCCTGAGCTGGATGACAGGGATGGAGAGCAAAATAGGCTCCCCATGATCCAGGAGGAAGCAGGACTTAACGAGACCTGCTATGCCACCTGGACACTCATAAGTCTATGGGGCCTGATGGCATCCACCCAAGGGTGCTGAGGGAGCTGGTGGAGGAGCTTGCCAAGCCGCTCTCCATCATTTATCAACAGTCCTGGTTAACAGGGGAGGTCCCGGACGACTGGAGGCTTGCCAATGTGACGCCCATCTACAAGAAGGGTCAGAAGGAGGATGCGGGGAACTACAGGCCTGTCAGCCTGACCTCGGTGCCGGGGAAGGTTATGGAGAGGCTCATCTTGAGGGCGCTCACGGGACACGTGCAGGATAACCAAGGGATCAGGCCCAGCCAGCACGGGTTCATGAAAGGCAGGTCCTGCTTGACCAACCTGATCTCCTTCTATGACCAGGTGACCCGCCTAGGAGATGAGGGGAAGGCTGTGGATGTTGTCTACTTGGACTTCAGCAAAGCCTTTGACACTGTTCCCCACAGTATTCTCCTAGAGAAGCTGGCGGCCCGTGGTTTAGACAGGTACACTCTTCGCTGGGTAAAAAACTGGCTGGATGGCCGAGCTCAGAGAGTTGTGGTGAATGGGGTGAAATCCAGCTGGCGGCCGGTCACAAGTGGAGTCCCCCAGGGCTCAGTTTTGGGACCGGTCTTGTTTAATGTCTTCATTGATGATCTGGATGAGGGGATAGAGTGCACCCTCAGCAAGTTTGCAGACGACACCAAGTTGGGAGGGAGTGTTGATCTGCTTGAGGGTAGGAAGGCTCTGCAGAGGGATCTGGACAGGCTGGATGGATGGGCTGAGGCCAACCGGATGAAGTTCAACAAGGCCAAGTGCCAAGTCCTACACTTTGGCCACAACAACCCCAGGCAACGCTACAGGCTTGGGGACGAGTGGCTGGAAAGCTGCCCTGCAGAAAAGGACCTGGGGGTGTTGATTGACAGCCGGCTGAATATGAGCCAGCACAGTGCCCAGGTGGCCAAGAAGGCCAACGGCATCCTGGCCTGTATCAGAAACGGTGTGGCCAGCAGGAGTAGGGAGGTGATCGTGCCTCTGTACTCGGCGCTGGTGAGGCCGCACCTCAAATACTGTGTTCAGTTTTGGGTCCCTCACTCCAAGAAGGACATTGAGGTGCTGGAGCGTGTCCAGAGAAGGGCGACGAAGCTGGTGAGGGGTCTGGAGCACAAGTCTTATGAGGAGCGGCTGAGGGAGCTGGGGTTGTTTAGTCTGGAGAAGAGGAGGCTGAGGGGAGACCTTATCGCTCTCTACAACTACCTGAAAGGAGGTTGCAGAGAGGTGGGTGCTGGTCTCTTCTCCCAAGTGACTAGTGACAGGACTAGAGGAAATGGCCTCAAGTTGCGCCAGGGGAGGTTCAGGCTAGATATTAGGAAAAAGTTCTTTACTGAGAGAGTAGTGAAACATTGGAACAGGCTGCCCAGGGAGGTGGTAGAGTCACCCTCTCTGGAGGTATTCAAGGAGCATGTGGATGAGGCATTGTGGGATGTGGCTTGATGGGCATGGTGCTGTGTGGTTTTGGGTGGGTTGGTTTTTGGTGTGTTGTGGTTTTTGGTTTTGTTTTTTTGGGTTTTTTTTCTTTTTTTTAGGTTGGACTTGATGATCTTACAGGTCTTTTCCAACCTTAGTGATTCTATGATTCTGTGATTCTGTAATCTGAACAAGGAGCTTGACCTTCAGGGAGAAGAGGGGTTTCAGGCAAACCAGCTGTGCTTACTGTTTCCTACAGGCTACTTGTAGGCAGTCCCAGGCAGGCTAGGCAGGTGATTATCCCATTTCCTTTAGACCTCATTCCAAGGCATCTATTTTTCCCCAGGAACATACAAGGTGTCAAGAAATCATAACATAGGTTTCTGGATGTAGCAACCAAAACCTTTTCCTGTACCTTGAAATTAGTAGTCACCAACAGTCAACTATGAAATTTTATTTTACTTTTTTTTTTAATTTACCTGGCAACTGCCATGTCCAAAATCTGTAGAAAGATCTACATGCACTTGCTACAGATTTCACAAGTATATTTTTTCTCCTAAAAACTACATCATCTGTTCAGTCCTGAACTGTCACAAAATACGATTGTTACCCAGCTTTCAAAAAGGAAATGTGCAAGTGACTTCAATTTTACTCCAAATGATAATAAAGATACTAGAAAAAAGAAAGTCTTCTTTGCCTATGTCAAACAATGAAAATATAGAACATGTATTACTACAAGCACAACACAACAGTAGGTCAGTAATTTATTTTTCAGAAACCACAACTTAGTCACTAAGTAGATGTCTCAGTAGGATACTATAAAATCATAACAGCTGATATCCCATAATAATCTTTAACATCACAGTGCAAATATAGAAAACATCACCACGTAATTCCACATGAAGAGGCTTTTAGTGGAAAGAACTGGCTGCACAAGCAGGAGTCAGATGACCCAGATTCAACCCAGATCCTCTACTGACTCAGGGCTTATCTACCCAGGGAAAACAACCTATAATAGCTTCTCCTACAGACACTCATTCCATTAGTCCTAAAATTTCTTTGTTCGGGTAATTTAGTTCACTTTAGAATCTAACTGAAGACAGCACAGAATACTTACCATGCTTAAATTTCATATCCCACCTTATTTTGCAACAGGTTCAGTGTGTAAACAAGATTTGATGATAAGGCTTAAAATAATCAGTATATCACCTGGTGCTTTTATTTATTCAAAGGATAAATGGCAATAATTCATGTTACATAAATCAGAATAGTATTTGGAATCTGCAAATATTCAAGAATTATGTCTAGATCCTCAAATAATGTCATACATATCTAATGCAGACATGTTATTGGCATTTTTTTTCTTAATTGTTTCAAGATTATGTAAAACACTATTTTCTGACTTTTACTCCTCAGCAACTCAAAAAAACATTAGCTAGTTCCAGATACAGAAGTATTTAAAGAGATATTTCTTGAACAAAAAGGCAGAAAATTGGCTTCCCTTTTGGGAAAATTAAAGAAGCTTCCATCATCTATGCACAAAATTATTTGTTAAATTGCATGTTAGGGTGCAGTCAATTAATACACAGCATTTAAAAATTCTTTTAGTTCAGATTGCACTTACCTATTTTTATGAAGCATCTTCAAACTGTAATTTAAATTAAAAACAATTCATAAGTGAATATAACAAATTTTTTGCTACATCTATGTAATAGAGGGAAACAAAAATAGGCAGTTACATCTTATTCTTGGTCAAAACATAATTTTAACTTATAAAGGTGCTTAATTTCCATCTGAATGAAATGTCTTAAAGCTACAGGTAGTCTTACTACTTACTTACCTTTGTTAGCGAATTGACATGCAGTAACTCTTTATGTTTCCTGGCATCCCTGGCATTTCAGTAATCAAAATGCGTACTTGCTTGTTTGTGCAGCTAAAGCTAAGACTACTTAGTCTGAAGAGTTTGTTTTCAATGGAAACTACACCAGGAAAGGACAAGGTAGCATTGTCTGATGGAATTAAAACAAAATTTATCTACAACTCATTATCACAAACAAAATAGCGCTAATGGAATTATCAAAGACACATATTTCTGTTGAAGACTTGTAATATTCCTGCACAGAAGTTTGAATCTGTAAGTATTACACATTAAATAAAAGCCCTGCTGGTTTTGGCTGGGATAGAGTTAAATTTCTTCATAGTAGCTGGTATGGGGCTATGTTTTAGATTTGTGATGAACAGTGCTGATAACACAACTATGATTTAGTTATTGCTGAGCAGTGCTTACACAGCTGCTTCTCAGACTGCCCAGCCAGTGAGTAGGCTGGGGGTGCACAAGAAGTTGGGAGGGGACACAGCCGGGACAGCTGACCCCAATTGACAAAAGGGATATTCCATACCATATGATGTTTTGCTCAGCAATAAAAACTGGGGGAAGAAGGAGGAAGGAGGAGGCATTCAGAGTTACGGCACTTGTCTTCCCAAGTAACCTTTACACATTATGAAGCCCTGCCTTTTTGTCAGATGCCTCTGAAAAACATGATAGGATAAAGCATTGCAATTTGCTAGTTACATTATTTTAAAAATTCTTCATATATTGTCTTGGGACAGTGAGAGTTTCTCATACTTTTTGCTCTTTTCAATAAATGTAATTTTTTATATAAACCAAAAAATCTAGGTCTGCCTCACAGAACGGTATATGAGTTTTGCCTTTACATCATGTAAAGTGTCAATGCGAGGTACTAGAAGGAAAAGGAATCAGGATGCTTTTAGGAAACTGACACTTCACCTCCTGTAAGGATTTCAAACATTTGACAATTAATACCTACCCAATTTCCATTTTATCTAAAATACATTTAAAATGTGGTCTTGCAAGTGAGTGAACAGTCTTTGTATTCGTGGACTACTTCTAGGAAGCTATCTCCTCCCTCTTCCCTTAACACTATCCCACAGACATTTTAAAAATTAGGTTGCCACAATAGTCTTTCCCTTCCCCACCAAAATCAGACTGATCACTGCTACCACTTGCTGAGAAAAAACCACATCTGACTTAGCAATAGCAAGTCACATGTTCAAGTCTGCCCTCACTGAAATAAAATTTGTGGCCATCCCCTCTTGCGTTCAAAGTTTGTTTTTTAAAGTCCCAAACATATATGCAGATTCGATGCCTGTTTATTGCTAGAGTAAGGGTAATAGCATCTGTATGGCTTTTCCTGACCACAATCTTAGTTCTTCCTTCAAAAGAGGAGGAAGAAGATAAGCAGGAGGAAGAAGAAGCTCAAATTCTGTAGCTCTTGGTTCCAACATTATTTCACTTTTTTTCATGCTACCAGATCTTCTTTTCATTCACTGACTATTTTACTGGTACTATCGTTAGCCCAGGCTATCAAGGCTTTAGACAGTCCCTTCAAACAGTGATGAATGTTCCTGGTATTCCATATGTTTTGTGACATTTGAGACTCCCAAGTACTACATTTAATCAGTGCAATATGCTTCAGTGGTTCTCATCGTCACAGAGTCTCAAAGTCAAAAAGCAACAAAACAACCTTCCCTCAAATCCTTTTAAATGTGATACTTTATCACAGTTGCCAGCATAAATTTTCCGTTAGTGACAGCTCAGTTTTTCTTCCAAATCCACATATGTACCACTTTAAAATATTCATTCTATTTATAGAACACATAGAATTATGCAGTGAGTTATAGTATGTGAACACTCATAGCCAGATTTAAAACATGTGAATGGATTTCATTGAGATGTGTGGAACACGCCTAAGAATTTTATTTTTTTTTTGTGATCCAAAGACAGTATCTCTTGAGTAGTTTAATAAAATTTCACTTAATTAGCTGATCAAAAGATATATTTGAGTCTTACTAAGTGTGTTTTACTATTCATGTCAAAAGACTACTTGCTTAACTCTCTCCATTAACAATTAATATAAATTTCAACTCCAAAGATTAGTTAGGAACATTTGTTTCCAAATCACTTATTGCTGATTATTCATTAACTCTTCAATATTGTAGGTTTTCCTATCTTATTTCTGTTCTTTATATTATATAAAAATTTCAAAAAATAATAGTCCCGCTAACATGAAGTCTTATTTACTTGAATTACCATGTTAGATAGACGTTAGTTGTTGCTGTTCAGAATATATTTATTGATAGGTTTTTTTAACTTTCAAAAGATCAACATAAAAGCCCCAAACCTTTCAGAAATTATTAAAAAAAAATCCTAACACTTCAGTGTTCTTACAGTTTTGGAATTTCTACAAAACACTGGAACCCCCATAGATCTTAGAGCACTGTATGGTGTAAAACCTGTTTCCCTACCTACAGTCATATTTGGAAATCTCAATCCATTAAATCAGGCATTTCCTGAAGCTCAAGGCAAGAATAAGACTATGGGAAACTGAAACAACAACACTGAATTGCTTTGTGTTGTAACTAGTGAGTTTCTTGAACTCTGTGTCAGTAAAAAAAGAAAAAAAGAAAAAAAAGAAAAGACAACGAGCAATTTGTAGTCTATCTTATTGTATATGCATACTCACAGGGGTGCACTACTGACTGCTAAACTGAGAATAAGGTAAAATAAGGATCCCTTCCTTCATTCTTGGCATAAAAATGTAGCTCCACCAGGCATACAAGTAGAAGCACAAGAAAAATAATAAAATAATTTAGTATGAACATGAAATAATGAGAAATGATTGCACAAAAAATAAACATAAGTGTCAAATCCTTATTAATTTCCTCTCCAAATGCATCATTGAACCATTGGAAGTTCTCCTTCATATTCTCAAAAGAGAAGGGAATTACTGTGATAACTTATTCTAAGTGGAAAAGTCCATTAATCTTTTGTGTGAGCCTTTTTCCAGCAAAGAATAATGGTCCAATATAAGCAAAATTTTCTAAACAAATCTATTTATATCTCAAAGCTTAAGGCCAGTATCAGGACTATTTCCATCAGCACTGCTGGCAACTGGTCTGTCTGTCCAGGGTTTGCTTTCTCCGCACAAGGCTGCCAGGAGTACTGATGTGGAGCAGAGCTCCTAACATTTCTGGGTTACTAAGGAAGAAGGGCAGCCAGACCCCCAACAAGCCTGTTTGCCTGCTCAGCAAATACATGTTGAACTAAGTCACAGCTGACTCTGTTCCTGAATCACCTAGCTGCATATCTGGCCATGTCTTCATTTAGGCAACCAGCCCTTGACCAACAACCTGGACATTTTCACTACTTCTCCAAGGCACCAAGACTCCTAGGCAGCCTAGGAAGCAGCTCTGGCAGCCATTCAGCTGGCAAAAAGATTTGTCTTGTCTATTTCTACCATAATCCAAGGTGGTAAAACACAGAAGTTAAAAACTTAACACAGCCATGAAACTACATCCGGTATTCCAGCAACACTCAATAGAGTAATTTACTAAAAAAAAGAAAAAAATCCTCAAACACACACACACACACACAAAAAACCCAATACCCACAGCTAAAATAGGTAATAGAAACCAGAAATTAAGAGATAGAAAATTATATATCATAATCAAACCATATAAGTTTTTGTGTACCTTGTTGCCTTGTATCTAGGTAACCCAACCTCAATCTATACAGGCAGAAACAGAATTCTACTGGCTTCAGGAAGCACAAAGAAGGCCACATGCCATCTCCTTCGAAACAAAATATCTCGTGAATCATAGACTCATAGAATGGTTTGGGTTGGAAGGGACCTTAACGATCATCTAGTGCCAACCCCCCTGCCATGGGAAGGGACACCTTCCACTAGACCGGGTTGCTCAAAGCCCTGTCCAACCTGGCCTTGAACACTTCCAGGGTTGGGGCATCCACAACTTCTCTGGGCAACCTGTTCCCGTGCCTCACCACCCTCACGGTGAAGAATTTCTTCCTTATACCTAATCTAAATCTACCAACTTTCAGCTTAAAGCCATTACCCCTTGTCCTATCACTACATGCCCTTGTAAAAAGTCCCTCTCCGGCTTTCTTGTAGGCCCCCTTCAGGTACTGAAAGGATGCTCTAAGGTCTCCCTGGAGCCTTCTCTTCTCCAGGCTGAACAAACCCAAATCTCTCAGCCTGTCTTCACAGGAGAAATATCCCATAAAAGCCCTCCTAAACATTGCAGAATACTTACTGCAACTGTTCATATACTATTTTGTAAATATCAGGCACTTCAAACTGAAGAGAAGACAGAATTTTCAAATTAAAACAGAAACCATGGCTGTTCTATGTGCCTTGGACAAGCCCAAAGATTCAAACACACATCTTTATGACTGTCACACGAACTGGCAGGAACTCTCCTTCCAAAACTTCATTATGCTCTTTGAAACGTAGGCTTAAAACTTTCTTGTTAGGATGCTCTCTCTCTCCCTTTTGCTAACATAAAACTGTGCTCGACAGAAATTCCTACTGTTGCCTCTCAATTAATCTAATTAGTCAGCTTCACAGCAAATTATTTCAGCATGTTTTTAGCTTCTGTTTCAGACCTGCTATACATCTGAAATTCTGGGTTTTTTTCCAAGTGTATCAGTTACCCTAGTAAGAGATACTTTCCCTTCTTTCAACAAAGCACCCAACAAGAGTCGATAGCCTGCCAATGTGCTGTAACTGCAGCATGTTGCACAGAGTAACACTATCCTGTCTCCTTCAAGTCTTTCTCTCTCCTCATCTCTACAGACCTTAGACTGTAAGCTCCTTG
Source organism: Gavia stellata (assembly GCF_030936135.1). Classification (NCBI taxonomy): domain Eukaryota; kingdom Metazoa; phylum Chordata; class Aves; order Gaviiformes; family Gaviidae; genus Gavia; species Gavia stellata. Next base: position 19,267,150 of record NC_082597.1, on the reverse strand, counting down.
AGGCAGGAATTCTTTTTCTCTGTTTTTGCACAGCAGAAAGAGTTTTGGGTCCAAGGCCGGGCACTATGGTATTACAAACACTCAGGAATAACATTTAATATGTGAGTTTGAGCTGAAGTAAAATTTTATAGAAATATTTATTAATATACATACATTCCCTACTATGAATGCAAGAATTTTACTGTTCAGAACAAAACGTTTGCTTTATTACATTTCTTAGATTAATTAGGATTTATTAGATTACCATTATATTACCCATGCAATAAACATGTTCTTTTATGTATCAACACAATCTATACTTGGCAGACTTGAAAATAGTAATCACTTGTCTTTAAATACAACTTTTAAAGGACTTGTTCCAGAAGAAATATACTATCTGAATGAGTAAAACCAAAAGAATAAAAACTATGATTATTTTTGGATGATATTGTAAAAATAATTGAATATTGTATCGAGCAGTAAGCAAACCTGGGCAACATAAGGAAATTAAAACTAGGAAAGTAAATTGAATACAGCTGGAAGGCTGATTTACAAGTGATTTTGTCTTACAAAGTAACCGCAATACTGCAATAAAAAGCTAGAGGTGCTAGTAAACAATGAGTCCAATATAACTGTATAACAGAATATAGTAATCGAAAAGCCAACCACTCCTAAGGGTATCCCATCATAACGCCTCCAATGTGATAGCCTGTCTGTGGTATAATAGCCAGTGTAATTTAATTTAAACTACGGCAGTTAGTTTGGGTACCCAAACTCCATAAAAAAAAGATGGAGAGAAATTGGAAGCAATTCAGAGAACAGCTACTAAAATAATGAAAGAGTTGAAGGGACTGAGTTTTGTGTAAAGGTCAGGAGAGTTAAAAGGCAGTAGAAGGCAATGTGGCATTACTGAGAAAGGACTAAACTAACACAATGGCTTCACCAGTAATCCAGTGTGTAACCTTAGGCATATTTCCCTCCTTTTTCTTTTTTGGCAATTTGAATATCTGCACAGATGTGGAGAGACACTGAACTCATTCTGACTGTGTTGCATGATGGCTGAATGGGAATCATCTCCAAACAGAAAGAGATTTAATGACACTGTGGTGGGGTGTCCAAGCTAACAAAGCATGCTGACATCTTCTCTCTATATTTACAGTCTCTCTGGCCTAACTGGATCATAATGTTTGGTTTTGTAATGTAAACAAAATATTTCAGACATCAGCAAAATGATAGCAAAAATAAATTTATCAAAATACCCATATACCATGATCTTCATCTGTCTATATAGAGGGAGTGTAGCCAAAGAAGTATAACATGTGACAATGTTATCATATCAATAGACATCTTTGGGACAGGCCTAAAACACAGCCCAAATTTGTAGTTTAGAAAATGACCCAATCCCGTCTGCATTGGGGAGTATATTTTCAGATTAGTATCACCTGTGCCTTCATTTGTTTTGGACACTCCAGCATCCAGCTATAATAGTCCCTGAGACATTTGCCATTTGCTAAGGCAAAAGGGAGTCCAGTTCAGGCTTCAAAGCTTTTAGATTCAGGTAAATATTTTTGTGACTAGTGAAAGCCAAGCTCCCTGCTGCTGAGGCTATACTTTTACCAGTATTCATACCAACTGGTTTAAATTAGTCTGAGCATAAGAATTGAGAGGCCTTAATATCCCGTCTGCATCAAGAACATCATCTTTCCAGTTGTCTCTTTCTGTATCTGTCAAAGCAATTTATTATCTTTCATTAATGACTACTTTCACTCATGTCCTCAAATAACAGAAAATTCAAGGAGCTTCTGTTTCCTTTCATGAGCTGGAGAAACTCTGGCCTCATTTCTGCAAATATGGGTTTTGAAATGCAGTGCTTATCTAATAAATCAGGTAGAAATTGCTCCTTTGCTAATTAACACAAGTCGGATGGCTAGGAATACACGAATAGACTGCATGCAAAGCCTTTGCATTACAACGATTATGCTAATGTTCTATGATGCATTTTTCTTATTTTCTTTTTAATTGTAGAGACACAGAACATAATCCTGTGAACATCTGAAATCGATGGCACTTATTATCAAACTGAAAACTAGACAATCTCCTTTCTGACTTCTAACAATTCATGCTGCCAGTATTTTTTGTTTTGTTTTGTTTTTTAAACAGCTGTCTCTAGAGACTCACAGGCATGAGCAGCTCTAGAAAAGATCCTCTCTTCCAGTAGTTGGCTCCGTATTTTAAAAGATGCAGCCAGCATCCTCTCCCTACAGATATTCACTGAGGTAAATGGGAAGACTCCTATGAGTCAAGGTACAGCGCAGGCTAAGCAAGCCAGCCTTCCTTCACTTATTTCATATATTTTGCAATCAGAAATGTAGTTGCCATCTGCACAGCATGTGGATTACATACAGATTTGCATCATGCATACCTACAAAGGGCAGAAGGACAAACTCACCACAACTGTCTATGTATGAAATTAATAAAAATTTTTAATGTTTATGCACAATGCTATATAGAAACACGATGCCTAAAAATTCATTCTCAGAAATGGAAACTTACAGAACAGTGATGATCACATAACTGCAGATTAATCTACCACTGAAGCTCTTAATTGTTAAGCAATGCATTCCTATTTTCACTCTCTGTGTCAGCATTTAAAGTCTGTCTGTTTCCCTGTTCCCATTTCTCCATTTGTGTATTTTTTCAAATCTGTATTTCTTAGAGTTTATTTCCATTGCAGAGGTAAATCTGGCTGCTGCTCAGCTGCATTGCTAGTGTAGTCATCCAACAGTACCTGGGCCAAAGATAGTAAAATACCCAGTCCCAGCAGCCCGTTCTGGGGTATAGGCAAACTTCTGCAGGTTGGCTAAACAACATGTTAGTCCTGATTTTTTCCCTGAAATTCCCTGTCCATGCCCGGAGAGGCTGCCTAATTCCAACAAGATTTTTGTGGGTAAGAACGAGTGGTTACAATTCCCAAAATGCTACAGCCTAATGCGAGTGCAACACTAGTGTGGATGTCATACTTAAGCTTGTCTTTAAAATGTGCTTAGCTTCGATATTTAAATTGCATGTGGCAGCGCAGACAGATAACTGCCTCACTTGCCCTTAAACCAGTTTTTAGTTTTCACATTAAAACACTGGGAAAACTTGCTGTGCTAGTACAGGATTGCACCCAGCCTGCTCTGCCAGCAGGTATATCGGCCACAGCAGAGTCAGAGGGACAGAATGTGTGGGGCCATGCCCACCCTTCCAGATCACAACATGCCTTAATGCAAACCTGCCTTCAGTTTGACGTTTTAAGCTAAAATGCTGGGGAAATTGCTGGCATAGTTGAAATACAGCACTGGTGTGATTGGTGTATGTTCTGCGCTGTCAGTTCTGCTGCAATGAACGGTAACTTCCAAAAGAAGCCTGTTAATACTTGAGAGCTATAACATTTTACAAGGCTGCAGCCGCATTTACTTTAGCTTGTCTATCAAAGCACATATTACCATGAAGGCTTAAGTGCAAACCCTTCTCTCCTTCAGGTGGCCATGACATAGACAAATAGCCTTTTTAAAACCAGTCAGCAAGTGAATCTAGAAGCCTTTTTTCGGCAAATCGAACAAAGCATTATAGAAAATCAGTTTAAAATAACAAAAAGCCTACATGCCTACCTAAGCTTATAAATCTTATACTTCAATACAGCCTATGTTATATAGGCCTTCCTTTGAGTTATGGCAGTACAAATAATTCAGTCTGAATTTCTGTAGAAAATCTCTAGCACTGGAGATTGGTTGCTCACTCCAAGGGACATCCCCTTTTCAGAAAGACCGAACCTACCCAGGTAAAGCAGAGCCAATTTTTTATATGCAGCGATGGCTACCATTACTGGGCTTAGATGTGAAGTCCTTCTTTTGTCTCAAAGTGGTTTTCCATCACACAGTCCAACAAGGCCCGAGTGGACCATTCCCTTTGATTGACAGCTGAACCGCTGCAGCATTTACAACTCGCAGTCGTAGCCCTTGTCCTTTCAGCAGAGCATGCAGCAACTACCTTTTTTCTCTCTTTCCATCTTTTGTTTCCAGATATGCTGCTGGCAACACAGCTACACACCTACTCTCAGAACTGATAATAATTTTCAAATTTTCATACAGAAAGCTATTACAGGACCAACCATATTTGTATATTGTCTTTCTCTTATTAACATTATAGTGACTTCTACTATTTTAAAAGCAACATCCTTCCGCCATTTAGCCAGAACGTCCTTTCCATTTATTATGACTAGAAGGGCAAATAATCACAGCTTCTGTGTTCCTCAGACTGAAGGTTCCTCGTCCATGAATAAAAGACCTTCTGCAACAGATTATAGCTACATCTTGAAATCATTAATTAGAAATCTTAATTTCTTTACATATCTTTAGCCTGGGATTCCTTTTGTTTTTGCTGTATTGAAATATGTGTAAAAGCTAATGTTTACTATTGTCAAAAAACATTATGTACTTTCAGAAGATGAGAAGGCTTAAACCACTCCTGTTAGTAAACTCCCGGGATAATCATTATGCATTAGTACTTTCAGTAACAACTAAACTCGATTTAAAGACTTCATACCTATGAATCTAAGGTCAAATTTTCAAGAATGGAAAGAATGACCTCAGTGCACAAGTCTCACTGAAACTGAAGAGCTAATCAGGAACCCAAACCTCCTCACATGCACCTAACCTTAAAACAACCTTCCACCTTAGCAGACTCATCATCAAAATTGCCGTCAACATACGTTGCAGCAAACAAATCTTCCCCAGAATGAAAAATGTAAAATGTGCCTCTTCACAGCTGGGATAAACACCTGACATAACAGAGTCATCAAACACATGGAACCTGTGCATACATACACACGCAGGGCACCAAATACTATTACAAAACTATGTATGTCAAAGTGAACAGACGTTCCAATATCAAAATGAACTCATACATGAAAATGGTAAAAGACAGGACATGCAGTTAGTGGAACAACAGTTTCCACAAAACATTTACTACATTTCTGATCACTCAACCTTTTTCTCAGCAGACTTACCAAATACCTCCAAAAGATAAGCTTGGGAACTAAAACTTATGGCTTTGCCACATACTAAAAATTGTGGACCTAACAGCAACACATTATTATTTCTCTCACATCCTCTCCCCAGAGAGAGAACTCCTCCATGTTCCACAGGTAACAATTATCTGTCTCTTTCATCCCACAGAGCGAACAACTTGAATACTTCCAGCCTTGCTAGCAGCTTCTACTGTCCCACAGGTAAAAAAAAACCTACCATTGTTTCTCAAACTGTATATTAAATTAATGTAATTAAATTAAGCAGAGCAACTATTTTCAACATGTAGTGTTTTAGTTCAGTTTTGAAGAAATGGTACCCAGGAACTGGTTTATTTTTCTAACATCATTTGCTTAAAAAACTCACACAGGTAGACACACATATCCATCGAACCATATATAATGAAGACTTACAAATACATATTTGCACATTATAATGTATGTATGTACATGCATATTTATATATTTTACACATGCATATATATATATGTAAAACCTCTTAATACATCTTCATAAAAACCTTGCCACACAAAACCATTAAAATATTTTCAAAGCTTAAATTACCACACCTCACAAACATGTACTGGTTTAATTAGGCAAGAAGAGATAAAAATCGTAAAAAATTAGGACTGTGAAAAATAAAGGCCTCATCCATTCCCCTTACTCTGGGGGAGGACACCATACCCTTAGGCTGTTCTTGATACAGATTTGCCTCACATATTTTAAACCTCCAGAGACCCAGATGCCCTACAGTTTTTTTCAGGTATTTAGCTGTGTCATATATATATATATATATATATATATATATATATATAAAAAAGGAGTTTTCTTGTTCCAAATCCTCAGTGTTATAAAGTATGATGATTATTTTTGTTCTAATTGTTACGCTTTGAGAAACAGAACCATCATTGCTCATAATAACCTTTCATACATTAGAAGGCAAACCTTTTGCAATATTATTGACATATATATCTCTCAACCTTTCTATTCAGTACTAACAGACCTTCTATTGTCCTTATAATATCTGGTGCTGGTTATTGTTTGTCTCCTCTGGACACCATTCAATTCATCTATTTCTTTCTTTAAGCCTAATGCCCAAGACCAGGCAAAATACTTCCGTGACATCCCACCCACTAAAGGAAGCTCAGTAGCAACTCCCATGTGTGGTAGATGACATTCCTGTCTGCATATCCCAAGACTATTTGCCCTTTTATGCAAAAGAATCACATAATTAATTAATTTCAATTTGTGGTCTTTTCTAACACCAAGATATATTTACACACTCCTGCTGCCTACACACCGATTTCCCATTTTGTACATAAACATTTGATTCCTCATTTCTAAGTTGTAATAGTTAGCATTTGTCTTTATTGAACTTCATCTTACTGATTTCAAAGCATTCCTCCAATTGATCAATCTCATTTTGAATCTGACACTAAGAAGTGCTTAGTACTCTTCCCATCTCCACGCTACCCACAAAACTATAAAAATGCTTTCTATTCCAAACAAAGGATCTTTTTACCATTCTCTAGTTGCATCTAATTATACTAGTGGATCAAATGGAATATACAGTCCTCCAAATTTAATGAATTTTGTGACCATTGAGTTCATGGAACGTACAGTTTCTGAATATGGCACATATGTTGGAATACACATATTCAATCTCTTATCAAAACTGCTTATATAGCACCGGAAAGAGAACTGATACTAAATACTTTAAAAGACAAAGATAATTCAGTATACAAAGGAAAAAAGCATTTGCAAAGGAGAAGAAAGTAAACTAATTCAGAAAGCACAGATTTTGGCAAAGAAAATAAACAGCTAGGACTTTCTAGGAAACACACATGGAAACACACTGTAAAACAAAATTGACAAATAATCCCTGATAAAGACAAAATGCCACAATAATTTCAAAAAAAAAAAGAAACAAAAAACCCCCCAAAACCACAAAATGTTTTATTCACTGCATAGTTCCTTGAACATGAAGGAATACATACTGACTACAGGAATTCTACAAATCTAGATCCAAATCCACAATTAAATGTCAAAACAACCTCCAAAGTAGATTTTTAAAGAACTTTGTATTACCTTCAGATTTTCAAATTAATAATTAAAAATACATAGATATGAACTGGTCAGCACAAAGTTTCTGAAAAAAAAATCTATTGCGCTAGATAAGCTTTTCCTATTAAGGAAAAACAAATTTTAAAAAGAAAAAAAAAAGTACATTATAATTTTGCACAGCCTTGAGTTTCTTTCTTAACTGTACAGTTCCAGGCAGTGGAGGGATAGAAGAGAAGACAGGGACAGGAGGAGATAATTCATGAGGGCCAACGCTCAACCATATCAACTCTAAGAAAGGGAATGTTGATCCAGGAAGGTCAGCAGGAAAAAGTGGAAGTGTAACAGTTGGAGAAAGAAGTTTAGGTGAATAAATGGGTATGGTAAAAGATTTTTGAACTGCACAGAGCAAGGATGGAGAACAGATAAGTAGATCTAATACCAAAAGAATGCATATAAGTACCCCAAAAAATCTGTCTTCTCAGTGAGTGCAGTATACTGCAATAAACATTCCTCCACCCTAAATCCTATTCAACACTTACTTACAGTAAATGATAGTATCTTTGGTTCAAATCTCCCAAAACACCATTCAAATATGATTGCTTATCTCTGCTAAATCTCCTCATGGTAACTATAGTTTGCACCACTTTACAAAGGGATTGACAGCGACAGTCTGACACTGTCTCACACAATGAATGTAGCAGGATGAAACTATTTCAAATTCCAACCCTCTTCATCATCTGTAATATTATCCTTCCTCTCCACTTATCCAAGTATTTTCTAAAGATTGGCACTAAGAACAACACCTACAGCAGAAGATTCTTTTTTCATGATGTGCCCTCAACTGTGCCACTAGATATGCAAACAGAGTAATACAATCCACCTCTTTTGGCATAAAAGACCTGCTGAGAAAATTCATTTATAGGTGCATAACTGAAGCTTGGCAGTATCAAAAATAGATGCATATACGTTCTACCAGTTTTACTATGCATAAGCCAAATGGATTCCAAACACCCCAGCTCGTATTCATGGCAAAACATAAGTTAACTGAATCAACAGTAGAATTAATTGCTTAAGAACTCTTCATTGACACTGATCTTTGGCAGTCACCTTCAAACCCTTCCTCCAATAGCACATTTGTTTACTTGCTAAATTGAAGAAGAGGAGGGTTCCAAGGTTTCTATGTTAAGCATTTAAAAGTTACTATAAATGATGCATTCTGTAACCACTGAATGAAACAGTTCTAGAATTAACAGTTCAAGCATTTCATAAGTTAAGAAGCAAAAAAATTGTTCCACTGTGGGGAGCCATAAAGCAGTTAATACATAGAAATATATCAATACAGAAAAACCTATCAGTATGAAGAAGCAGTAAGTAAACTAACAAACAGTTTTCTAGGAAACTCAGGTCCTACATTTGATGGATCATTGATTCTTAATACTTCTCCATAAATCAGCACTTACTAATAAATGAGCAGTAAAGCCCCATCTATTGCCTTCAGAACTGGAAACTGGCATAATCGGCTGACACATGTTTACACCTACACAAACACATGGATTTTTCCGCTGCCACCACGCACTGAAAAGGGCGCAGTGATCAGCTGTTGCTGGGAAAGGAGCTGGTACTGCAGTGCAGTGCAGCAAACGAAAGCTGCCACTTTCATGTTTTGAAGCTGTGCTTCTGAGGGTAAGGTTGGATTGAGATATGCTACACCTCTCTCTCAAACCCTACCTGGGATTCTGGTAAGTCTTCCTAAGTCTCTTGATTGGACAAAGAAAGAAAGAAAGAAAGAAAGAAAGAAAGAAAGAAAGAAAAAGAAAGGAAGAAAAAATAATGTGCACAGAGTCTCACTGGTAAAATACCATTTCTGTCTGTCTGCAGAGAGCATGACAGAATACTTCCAGAAGAATGCTTCTCCATATTAATTTACCCTTGGAAACTCTGACTGAAGGAAGCACTGCTATTGCCCAGTGCACAACCAAAGCTAACTTAGGGAGAAATTCCCCAGTTTCGAAAGTTTCTGAGATTTCAATATTATTCCCATTTTGAAACAAAACTTCAAAGCAAAGCTACCTCTTTACAAACAAGACGTAGGGGCTCCATAAGCATTGGAAAACTGGGGAAAACAGCATGGTTCAAAGAAGATATGCACTTTGTCTTGAAAATCAGCTTCAAGCCATCAGTTAGTGCATTAAGGATACATTTTTTACATACCAGTTCCTTCTTTGCACAAAGCTACAATCAAGTATTTTTTTTAGACAGTATAGCCTGTATTTCTCTTGAGATACAATAATAATGCAAGTCACATTAAGAGTCTTAATGGTTAATGAGAATCATTTTTCCTGAACCTGGGAAAGTATTTCAGAATACTATACTTAAGGAAAATAATATTGCTATTTCAGGAACCCCCAAAAAAGTCACATATTGCCCACTACTCCCCCAAAAGACTGACCCCCAACTCATGACACTTTTCCTTTACAGAAGATAAAATTGTTCTAAGAGAAGGGTTAGTCTATCTCCCAACTTTTTAGCTCTGCCCCTCTTCTCTACCAGTATGTATGTAAAATAACTTAAGGTTGAAAAATCAAATTTTAATGCACTCTAATATGCACATATCTCTGGCTGCTCCACAGGAGACTCCACTGACCCACTGTTCACCCTTAAGTTCAGAGAAATGCCATTCTTTTCCTATTACTGTCCTGACTTTTTGCCATCCTGTATTAGGGCTATTAAACAGAGCTATCATATGATTAAGCAATAAAAAAACCAACAGTAGATCTTACATAGAGAAGGAAGCTCATGGGGCATCAAGAGGCCCGCAAGCTGTGCTGCTGCATCTGAAGCTACAGCTTTTATCCAGTGCTCTTTCCATTTCCACACATCTGGAAACAGCATGAGAACTTCTGCTAGTCAGCTCTGCTGCAGATTCCCTACACACACGCGCCCGCATGCATGCATCAAATCCTGATACAGTGACAACAGCCTGCACCTCACCCATCCCCAAATACTCACTCCCTTCATTGCTTTAGCAGTGCTGAATTGCTATCCACCCTCTTTCATCCTATATCTGTATCACTGACCTCGGTTCCTCCCTTTTGCATACCTAAATCCATGTTCTGTCAGCCACCCACACATAGCTGTTCTCACTTGTCATGCACCTTTGAGAAGGATATCAGTATTCCTTGCAGTTCCCTTCTTCTATTTCATGTTTCTCATGCTGCAGGTAGTGCTTATAGGTAGCTCTTACACCTGGGTTCTGCAGGAAATAAGCTGCTGCCATAGATTAAAAGTACTCAGCTAATTCCAGGGTAAAAAGCTTGTATTTGGAGGGAATAGTGAGACAGACCATGACACAAACTGGAAGAAAAAAATCCAAAATGTCTTGGAAATACAAACCTGGTTCTCTGAACCAGAGGGGCAGATGTTTTCTTGAAGATGTAGGTCCATCCTCACCAAAATCAATGTGGTTGACTCTATCCAAAACTGCTTTTAAAAATAAACTGTAGCCCAGTAGCAACAACTTCTGCCATTCCTATAAAGGGCCACAAACTGTGCCCTGAGCTAAGAGCAGCCAGAAGGCAGCAGTCTGGGGAAAGGAAACACATAAAAATAAACCCAAGCAGGTCCGAGGACTGAGGAGGAGGGGACTCTCCCCATGAACTTCACACCCCGCCCAGCAAAGACCTCAGCATGGTGGTTGTGCAACTGTACCCACTGCGGGCTGAGAGAAGCCATCAACCATCAACCTGAGGACCCAAAAGGAGCCTGGAAAGGTGAGCACAGCACCAGAGAAGGGCTTTTTCTAAAACCATTTCTATAACCATTTTAAGGGTGTTATTAATGAGATAATAAGTGTTTGTATTTTTGTAACTATTTCTTGCATTTTGTTTAGATACAGGCATGTTTGTGAAGATATTAATCAGACTAAGAGTAAGTTCTTGTATCTCTATATGTGGTACGTTCTCTTTTGACTGTAACAGGATTGTATTTTGAACAAACTCCATTATGACAGGAAGCTAGAATGGTTTTCATCTCATTGACTTCAGCTGGTAATGTGAAGCAGTGGTTAATGTAAGTATAAGAAACACTATTGTACCACCCAACTCGGTACACAAAGGTCAGGGCCTAGCTGGAGTTTCTGAGATCGTAGAGCAGCCCAGGAGAGAGGGGAAAGGAATGTACCATCACAACTATATGACGGCATCTTTTCATTATATTTCCAGGAGACACATTTAAAAAAGAGGGAAAGTGGAAAAACCACAATAGCACATATTTTCCCAAACTATGAGTCACAGTAGTTGTAAGATGGTAATACAAAAAAAAAAAAAAAATACAACCAACCTTGAAGTGTAAGTAACAGGTTTCCAAAAAGGAATGCAAATAATTACATTTCAGAAAATATTATGTCTACAAAGCTGCAGAAATTAACAGAGATTCAATTCTTGGGTGTTTATGTGTTGACAACTGCTTGGAAGGAGGAACACATTTGGGTAAATTAGTCTGGCTGAAGAAAAAAAACCCAGGAAAGAACAATTCCTAGATCAGGCTAAGAAAAAGCATGAAGATATCTAAATTAGTGTCTTCTTTAATATATCTAGGTCTAAGTTCAAGCTCCATATAGCTAAGATGTCTTAAACATGTTTTATTTCTAGAGTTGTAATGATGCAGCAATTTATTCCTTGGTGTAATGATTCCAGTAGGAAGTGTCCTGATGCCTTCATGAGACAAAATGATCCTCTGAATTAATCCTTTATTTCAGGATAGTATGAGTGCTTTTTGGTCCTCACCACTGCAAGCTCATTAGAAGACTAAAATAAAATAAGAAAGGTTCTAGCTCCTTCTAAGGTTTGACACTCCTCAGTTTTAACTTTGGATTTCCCACAATACTGAAGGTCTGATATCACAAATATCAATTGCTTGATACTCCATTGCCTCATACTTTTTATAGTCTTTGTCATACAAGCATGCCAGGGATGAAATGTCTTTAAAGGTATACTCTTTGCTGGGTTAAAAACTGGCTGGATGGCCGAGCCCAGAGAGTTGTGGCAAATGGAGCAAAACCCAGTTGGCGGCCAGTCACAAGCGCAGTCCCCCAAGGCTCAGTTTTGGGACCGGTCTTGTTTAATATCTTTATCAATGATCTGGATGAGGGGACAGAGTGCACGCTCAGCAAGTTTGCAGACGACACCAAGTTGGGTCGGAGTGTTGATCTGCTCGAGGGCCGGAAGGTTCTGCAGAGGGATCTGGAAAGGCTGGATCGATGGGCCAAGGCCAATTGGATGAAGTTCAACAAGGCCAAGTGCCGGGTCCTGCACTTTGGCCACAACAACCCCAGGCAACGCTACAGGCTTGGGGACGAGTGGCTGGAAAGCTCCCCCGCAGAAAAGGACCTGGGGGTGTTGATTGACAGCCAGCTGAAGATGAGCCAGCAGTGTGCCCAGGTGGCCAAGAAGGCCAACGGCATCCTGGCCTGTATCAGAAACAGTGTGGCCAGCAGGAGTAGGGAGGTGATCGTGCCTCTGTACTCGGCTCTGGTGAGGCCGCACCTCGAATACTGTGTTCAGTTTTGGGCCCCTCACTACAAGAAGGACATTGAGGTGCTGGAGTGTGTCCAGAGAAGGGCGACGAAGCTGGTGAGGGATCTGGAACACAAGTCTTATGAGGAGCAGCTGAGGGACTTGGGGTTGTTCAGTCTGGAGAAGAGGAGGCTGAGGGGAGACCTTATCGCTCTCTACAACTACCTGAAAGGAGGTTGCAGAGAGGTGGGTGCTGGTCTCTTCTCCCAGGTGACTAGTGACAGGACTAGAGAAAATGGCCTCAAGTTACGCCAGGGGAGATACAGACTGGATATGAGGAAAAATTTCTTTACTGAGAGAGTGGTAACACAGTGGAATAGGCTGCCCAGGGAGGTAGTGGAGTCACCGTCCCTGAAGGTATTCAAGGAGCGTGTGGATGTGGCATTGTGGGACGTGGCTTGATGGGCATGGTGCTGTGTGGTGTGGGTGGGTTTTTGTGTGTGGGTGGTGGGGTTTTTTTGTTTGTTTGTTTGTTTTGGGTTTTTTGGGTTTTTTTGTAATGGTTGGACTTGATGATCTTACAGGTCTTTTCCAACCTTAGTGATTCTGTGATTCTGTGAAATCATGGTAGTATTACATACCTTCTCACATAGTTATAAATGACCATGAGAAATGGCAGGCAACAGATAATTGGGTCCATAGTGACTACCAAGTCCAAATTAGGACATTTACTTGTTTTAAGCCAGCGGACAGGTTAGATCTAAACTTTATCAGTGTATATGCCTCCCCTGTATATTATAAAGCACATGAGCCAGCTTATAATTGATATGAACAGAGTCTGTTGGCTCTGGGTTGCAGAACTTCATAATACTGCAAGGATACGAGACATCGGAAGGACTTAAATTCATCCTTCAGTGAGAAGAAGGTGGTAGCAAGTATTAGTGTATAAACTCTTACTAGGAAAATTATGGACAAATAAGGCAGTACCTGTGCTTTTTTATTGCCATACCACAGACTGTTCCACTGAAAATGAGGTGTCTCCCCTACCAAACAAACTTCAGGGAAGGAGGAAGTGATTTCACCTTGAACAGTGCAAATGATTTGTATGTCTACTTAACTCTCTTTTTTTTTCTTCTTTTTTTCTTTTCTTTTTTTCTTACTTAAAGTTCTGAATATATTCTTTTGATTGGAAAGCTCTGTCACCAACATTCATTCGGAAAGCAAAGAAAATTACTTATGGAGCCAGATGGGATAAAGTGTTTCTTTAGGTAAGTCTTAAAAATAAAGGGACTTAGTAAGACTATTATATGGAAACACACAAACTGTCTTAGTTCAGAGTTTTTCACACATGGGATTCTGGCTTGAACTCTTCTTTGATATTAAAATGAAAGTTAACCAACAGAAATTGCTTCCCCATAGTGAGTGGGGTTTTCCTGGCAGTCATAGACAATTGTTGAAGGCAGCAGTTACTGCCAGGGACAGCAGCTGTACTGTGCCAGCGCTGTGCTCAACTTTATCATTTTTACTTCATTGTGTTGCTTGTTTTCACACTTCTAAAGGTGTCTTTCTATGCCAGCTACTTTCATAATAAAAGCCTGACTGTGATCAAAATGTTGAGGCAATTTCTTCATGAATTGCTCACAGTGGGCATAGCTTGACATTTGATGCATTTTAGAGGTTGCACCAGAATCAAGAGAATACATTTTGGGACTTAGCTTCCTATTTACTTAATTTCCTCTACGTGACAAGAGAAGACAAGTGTGGGAAATGTCGGGAAAAAAAAGGTTCAGGAAGAAAGACCTCCTTCCCAACAAATGCTGAACTTAGACAGAAAGACAAACACCCTTATCCCAAAGAAAGTAAAAAATTCCACAAGTTTGAAGTGCAGAAGCTCAAAATCTTCTCTTTGCCCTTAATGCTTAACATATTTGATCTTATGTTTTTTAGATAGTGAGAGAAAGCAAGAATAATTTAAAAATAGCTGCTATTAACTCCACAGAACTCAACACATTTTCTGCCATACAAGGAGGTATATCCTCATGTGGATTAAAAAAGTTAAGAAAAGATAGCAGACTGAGGTTCACAATGACATATAGAAGAGAAAACATTACCCAGCAGGTTATTATATGAATAGCATAGTCCAGAAATACCTGGGGCATGCTCTTCTAGAAAAGCAAATACATATTTTCAGTCCACGATCACAAGCAATATAAAAGACAGATACTGGAATGTGTGCCAAGTACTACGCAAAACCCTACGAGTTCTGCAATTTATCACATTAAAAACAACATATGCTTTATACAGTAACAAGAAACTGACTTTACCTTGCATTTGTAACGTTTTTATTACACTTTTGTCCAATAATCCATTTGTGATCCTCCTAATATTCTGACTACTAGAGTATTCTATCACATAATGCTTTACAAATTTGCCTTTTAAAATTAATTTTTAACTCAGGAAGAGTTCTCAAACTCTCATTTAGAAAAAAAAGTTTTATGAAACAAAAATGAAGGGGGAGAAGCTGGTAAGTTTTCTGGCTAGAATTTACGGAATTAAAAAAAAACCTGAAATAAAGCTGTACAAAAAGTAAATAAAACATTTATCAACTAAGTATGTTTCATATATATGTATTATATGTATATGCATATATAGATATAAAATAGACCTGCACACACTTAAACTGGTACTAGATTAGTTAAAAAACTGAGCTCAATTATACTGTAAAAACAGAATCCACATAATAACTTTTGATTAAGACTAACTGTAAATTTACCCCTGCACTTTCTCCCTTATGTTACCCAGTTGTGTTTCCACGGTTACCCAATTTTAGAAATCACTGAGTCTTACTGGAACATGAATAATGAACATATTTCTTTATCAATGCATTTTATGCAAAGACCAACCGAGCTAGATTCCTGAGTAGAACAAAGTAATTTGCCTTTCTTTTATTTTTTTTAATTATCATTTAAATACTACATCAGGCATACATATAAACAAAGCAAACAAGTGAAATAAAATGTCAAAGAAATATGATAATTAAAATTGAGTTTGAACTTTAATTCTAATTCCAAATTTGCCTAATAACTTTATCAATTTATTTTTAAGGCATGTGCATATTTATTAAAGTAAAGATGTTTTTGTTGGTTTCCAGCACTGACATTAGAAAGGGAAAGGAGAGGAAGAGAGAAGTCTTTTATGTTTGATAGAAGCATGGCTTTGCAGTTTACAGGAAGTAATCCAAGCAACTATTCTTGATTGAAACTTCATTCTAGAGGCAAGTTACTATTTTAATTCCATTGCTAAGCAGATCACAATAAAAGCAGATTTGTTCAACTTCTTAGCTGAAATCTGTATGTTGTAGGATGTGCACGGATACCAAGCTATCTGTAAATTTGGGGTATGATACAGCTGCATGGAGAGAATATTTTTTTTCTGAGCCACCATTTTCAAAGCATTACTCATTTAAAAAATTCCTCCCATGCTGAAGGGTAGTAGGGATGACAAGAGAGAGAGAGACTACAGAATCACTGCTTTAAGTAGCTAAAAGACCAGGGTTAATTGCTTCCTCCTTTTCTTTCACAATGGTATCAACTACATGAGTGCCTTTATTTATACATTATTTTGCAGACACAAAAAATACCTTTTAAGTGTAGTCTTTCAATGTAAACCATCTACACTTTCCTTTTAAAGAGACAGGCATATTTACAACTCCAGTGATTGCAATGCATGTATTATTCCCTCACCATGGTTACCAAAATAGACAAGTAAGAAGAAAATTATTGATAACTGACTAGAGAAAAATAAATGAAGAACAATATATTTTTTTTCATTGTTATGCCAGCAACAAAATTGGCAAAATGGCATACCACTATTAAAAAATTTTATATATATGTATATATAATTTACTGAGTCTTCTAATTTACACTCTCTCTCAAAGGTACTCTATTAGCATATCTTTCTTATCTACCACGGTAACATTTAAGTACTAAAATAACATAACTTATCAGTAGTTCAGCTATAGTTACAGAAAAGTGGTGGTTAAATCATAAATTCATGGAATCATAGAATGGCTTAGGTTGGAAGACACCTTTGAACATCATCTTGTTCAACCCCACTGCCATGGGCAGGAACATCTTCTACTAAATCAGGTTGCTCAGAGCCCCATCCATCCAGACCTTGAAGACTTCCAGGGAGGGGGCATCCACAACTTCTCTGAGAAACCTGTTCCAGTGTCTCACCACCCTCATCACAAAGAATTTCTTCCTTATGTCCAATCTAAAACTACCCTCTTTCAATTTAAAACTATTGCCCCTTCTCCTGTCACTGCAAGCCCTGGTAAAAAGTCTCTCTCCACCTTTCTTATAAGCCCCTTTTAAGTATTGAAAGGGCACAATAAGGTTCTCCAGGCTGAACAACCCCAACTCTCTCAGCCTTTCTTCATAGGAGAGGTACTCTAGCCCTCTGATCAACTTCATGTCCCTCCTCTGGACCCGCTCCAACAGGTCCATGTCTTTCCTGTGCTGAGGACTCCAGAGCTGAACACAGTACTCCAGGTGGGGTCCCACCAGAGCAGAGTAGAGGGGGAGAATCACCTCCCTCAAACTGCTGGCCACACTTCTTTTTGTGCAGCCCAGGATACGGTTGGCTTTCTCGGCTGCAAGCACACATTGCTGGCTCATTTCCAATTTTGCATCCATCAGTATTCCCAAGTCCTTCTACATACAGCTGCTCTCAATCCATTAATCCCCCAGTCTGTATGGATATTGGGAATTGCCCCAACCCAGGTGCAGGACCTTGCACTTGGCCTTGTTGAACTTTATGAGGTTCGCATGGGCCCACTCCTCAAGCCTGTCAAGGTCCCTCTGGATGGCATCCTTTCCCTCAAGCAAATCAACTGCATCATTCAGCTTGATGTCATCTGCAAACTTGCTGAGGGTGCACTCCGTCACGTCGTCTATGTCACTGATAAAGATATTAAATAGTATTGGTCCCAGTATGGACTCTCAAGGAACACCACTCGTTACTGGTTTCCACTTGGACATTGAGCCATTGACTATAACTTTTTGGACATGGCCATTCAGCCAGTTCCTTATCCATCTAACAGTCCAACCATCAAACCCAAATCTCTCCAATTTAGCAGTAAGAACATTGTGGGAGACCGTATCAAAGATCTTACAGAAGCCCAGGTAGATGAAATCCATATCTCTTCCCTTGCCCACTGATGCAGCCATCCCATTGTAGAAGACCTCTAGATTACTCAGGCATGATTTGCCCTTGGTGAAGCCATGTTGGCTGTCTCTGATCACCTCCCTGTCTTCCATAGGTTTCAACATGTCTTCCAGGAGGATATGCTCCACGATCTTACTGGGCATGGAGAGTGAGGCTAACTGGTCAGTAGTTGCCAGCATCCTGATTTTTACTCTTTAAAAATGGGTGTGATGTTTCCCTTTTTCCAGTTACTGGGGACTTTGCTTGACTGCCACAACTTTTGAAATGTGGTTAAGAGTGGCTTGGCAACTACATCAGCCAGTTCCCTCAGGACCCTGGGATGCATCTCATTGGGTCCCATGGACTTATGTATCTTCAAGTTGGTCTCAAACCAACCAGTTGTTCAAGGTGGTCTCAAACCTGATCTTCTTCTACAATGGGAGGGACTTCATTCCCCCGGTCCCTGCCCTGAGGTTCAGGGGCTTGAAAGATGTGGAAAAAGAGATTACCATTTAAAACTTATGCAAAATTTTTTTTTATTACAAATGCTCCTCAATTCCATCTATTGTCTACAAAATAACAGTACATATTACCCACTCTGTTAAGAAAATCAGAATT
This sequence comes from Gavia stellata, assembly GCF_030936135.1. Classification (NCBI taxonomy): domain Eukaryota; kingdom Metazoa; phylum Chordata; class Aves; order Gaviiformes; family Gaviidae; genus Gavia; species Gavia stellata. The sequence continues at coordinate 19,248,700 of NC_082597.1, read as the reverse complement.
GGTATCTTTTCAGCTACATGAGACTTAGGATACCAAATTCTGAATAAAATTACTAAGAATGTACACAAAATCTCAGCCATAAGCATCCCAAATAGCCCAATAAATAAAGGTCCAGTCTGCTAACTCAATTCCACATAAATTTTTATCACCTCCCTATCACCAGATTCAATTTGCAGTACTTACTCACTCTCATTCTAGTCCCCAAAACTTTTAATATATTTGCATAAAAATGTAACGTACTCATACAGGCTCAAAATACCACTGAATGAAATGTGTTAGGATTTTATCAACCTGAATCTGCCTCAAGGGTCAAGCTTATGTCCTTCCACGTAAGACAAAAATCAATTCTTACAGAAAGCAGAAATAGCTGACTGGATCAAAAGTCAATTGGTACTTCAAGGACTGAGGAGGTTTTTTTGTTTGGTTGGTCAGGTTTTATTTGTGGTTTTTTTTCCCCTCTCCTGTCAATGCTTGGTTTGCATTTCAATAAAAAAGCAACTTGAAATTTTAGTTCATTAGTTCTCTTCAGAGATGTCAGGTCTGGAAACCGTTTATGAATTGGGATGCTCAGTCTTCAGCAGAGTGTTGCTTCAGTGTGACAAGTAAGACAGACTCAGCAGCTTCCAAGGCAGCACTACACTTCAGAGGGATGTGTCTCCAAGGCCTTTCCGAATAACTGCTTTCAGCACTATCAGCTGACAAATTGTAGAATGAAATTAAGGCTCTACTGTACTCTCTGTAAGTTCATATGTAGCATGAGGCTCCCATCACTGTGGTGGTTGAACCACAGTGCCACTGTCACCTCCAGTGGCACAGGAACTAACACTCATCACATGCAATGCACTGTCCCACCTCTCACTTGGATAACTGCCTACAAACGTGCATCAGGAACAAAGGAAAGAAGAGAAGGAAAGATGACGAAACACTCACTCACCACAGCTATGGGACAAAATCACTTCTGGCCCACGGAACAGGGTGCCTGCGCCCAGGTGCTGGCAGTGAGGGCTGCAGGGTGGCCTCTGCGAGGAGCCGCTGGGGCTGCCCCATGCCAGACACAGCTGGTTCCAGCCGGTTCCAGCCGGCTCCAACCGACCCACCACAGGGCACAGCTGAGCCCCTCAGCCAAGATGGCAGTGCCTCTGGGAAAACGTATTTAAGAAAGGCAAAAACACCAGAGACCAGTGAAGAGGGAGGAGGAAAAAAGTGCGAGGAACAGCCCCTGCAGACACCACGGCCAATGAAGAAGGAGGGGGAGGAGGTGCTCCAGGCACTGGAGCAGAGATTCCCCTGCAGCCCCTGAAAAGGACCACAGTGAATCAGATTGCCCCTCTGCAGCCCACGGAGAGGTCCACGGTGGAGCAGATATCCACACTGCAGCACGTGGAGGACCCCCATGCCAGAGCAGGTGGATATTTCCCGAAGGAACTATGGCCCATTGAGAGCCCATGTTGGAACAGGTTTATCCTGAAGGACTGCAGACTATGGGAAGGACCCATGCTGGAGCAGGGAATAAGTGTGAGAAAGGAACTTGAATTTTAGCTTTCAGCTTCGATTAAAGAAGTTATATATTTTTCTTCAAAAAGCACCATGCTGCATGTGACTTCAAAACTTTCAGGAAAAATACATCAGACAATGATAAAACAGTATATGAAGAAAAACACATGAGATCTCTAAGTAACTTATTTGACCAGTTGCCCTGTATTGGCTTTTTACAAGAAGGGAAAGCAGTAAGGAATTAGAGGTTTTTGTAAAATGAACTTGGTGGAAGGAGCTCATAGCACAGGAAGGGAAGCAAGTAAGAGCCATCAGCAAGTTCAGCATACTGGGAAGGGAAAAAGAATTTTGTTTCCACACTTACGAGTGACTAGACAAGGGAAAGTACATTAAAACTAGTTAATGGAAGATGTAATAAGGTCAGCTACAATTCCAACAGGGTACAAAAAGGAGTAAATTCCAAGATACGAGTAGCTTACCACAAACTTCAAGTGGTCCCTCTAGGAAAATCACATCAAGTATTTCATGTTAACAAAAAAAAAAAAAGAAAGAAAAAAAAGAAATAATTCAGTTCCATGTAATAAATAGTCTTATGGGAAGGATAAGGCTAAAATTAAGAGGTTGGACCTCAGGGCTTTTTTCAAAGTGGTCTTGATATTTTAGAAGGTCTGAGGGCCAAGATACGCTGATGACAGCTTCATTTTTCCACTAACTCATTATTTGGTTTACATTGCTTAAAATAATTTCTATTTTAAATCACTTAAAGGGAGCTAATGACACATTTTATTGATCAGAAGGAGGGTTTTTTGAGGGGAGATATTTTTACATCATAGTTATTGAAATATTAAGCCAGGATGACTATTAAACCAAACAGCTAAGCTTACAAATTCAGAAGAAAAATACTTTGGTTTCTGCACACAGACTCATATTTAAATGTCAGTGACACCATGACTTTCCAGGTCCCATTACAAGTCTATCCTTCTTCAAAATGCTTTGCAAGCATCACTCTTCTGCATCAGGACCTCTGTTCTCATCGTCTTCCCATATGTCTAAGATATATGGGCAAGTACCAGTTTGGATGTTTTGCTTCTTCCATTATGTCCAGAGAATGAGTCTATCAGTGACAAGCCCTGGCTATAAAACAGTGGGCAACCAAAATGTCCATCCTTTTGGAAGAACAGTTTTGTTCTGTTTGATTTTTTAAAGTAAAAATGAAGAAAAAAGAGCATATAATAATTAGATGGGAAGAGATGGGAAAAGTTACAAAACAATGCATTTAAAATATATCTCACTATAGTTCAATAATGAGCAGAAAATTACATATGCTAAATATGAGAAAGCATTGGCTTTAACCTTGTTGATTTCACAGTAGAAGCCTTTTAAAGATTATTTGAGCCCAAGTATTAATACAGCTTCATCTACAGGAGACGAAACAGTATCTCAGCAAGAACACTTGGTACAATTGCAGTTCTTCGTGCTTACCCTCCCTGGTCTGTAACTCAGCTGGAGGCTAGCAGAAACAAACGATGCTCTAAAGAGAAATAGTAAATTGAAAATCACTCATTTTTAAAAGATAAGTTTCTCTCCGTGTTATTACTCTTCTGAATTATTGAAACCACCGTAACACTCACTTTTGTCACATTATTGATTACTATAGTTTTTTGCATTATACATTCATCTTGAATAGTAAGACCTATCTAGCCATTTTCTTTTTATTTTATATCAGTTTTTATTTGGTCCATCAGATGCTAGCCAATTTTTTGCAGGTGAAATTTTAAGAAAAACTAAAAGATATTCCTCAATTATAACTGACATTTTCTAATCCTTTGGTACACAGAAACTCCTTGCTGACGTCTGACTCAAGGTGACCATGTTCCTTTACAGCTTCACGAACCATCGTGATTCCAAACAGCTCTTGATCTGCTCTACAAGAAAACAGACCTAGGTGCTCCTGTAGACTAAAAGTTTCTGTTTTCTTACTGGTATTTGCTGTACTTATTAACAAGATACATGAGAGGTTATTCATCATGTGTTGACTGGTGGAATTCAGTTAATAGAAACAATGCACAAGACAGCCAAGAATAGCCCTGCTTTCAGTAATAATTAAAGTTATTGATATTTCACCCTGAGATCATTTTATCCAAAGATGACATCTTTTCTTGCAGAGAAATCCCTGTATTTCATGACAAATATGACAGGTACATATATAATCCATCTAAAAGCAAAGCATGTTTGTAACAGTCTATTTTAAACATCAAAGCTTGTGCTTTATTTATTATAACATGCATGTTTTCAACATGAAGTGTTACCAGAAGGTAACTCCTAATTCAAGGAAACAAGATTACTGGCACAAAATGTTTTTGAAACATATGAATTTGTTTTGTTTACCTAAAATGAGCAGCATTAGTATTTACAAATAAGTATAAAATCTTATTATTTTCACTTGCTTCAACATCTGCTTGGGCCCCAAGAAAAATACTCAACTATGTTAAATAGCTCCCTAATAGTAGCAGGTTTTCTCATTAACAGTCAATTTCTTCTCGCTGACTTTGAGACAGAGCAAAGTTATAAGTAAAATGTCCTAATTATTAGAATTATGCAAAGATAACTTCCATTTATAAAAATTAAATCATTTAGCAACTTGCATATAGTTAATGAAGTGTAATAAATATTAAACTAATGACACTGTAAGCCACAGAAGATAATAGGCCAAAGCACAGCCATCATTTGCTGCAAAGAGAAGCCTAAATTTTCACAAGTGTAGTCAACTCCCCAACCAGATATGACGGATTTATTGTTGTTATTATTATTATTGCTAGTGGGGGTTATTTTTTTCACAAAGGTTTAATTTTATTACACAGCAATGTTTTAGACACCCTATGAACAGCTAGCAGTATGAAAGGAAAACTGGAAGACTAATAAAAATTACGACAAAGTTTTATGATAAAAATCACATCGAAACATCTGTTTACAGAAGATGAGGAACAAAATGAGTATTTTGCAGAAAACATATATGAGACAGCACTTAATTTTCTTTTCGGTCTTATGGACAAGCTAAGCCATTTTCAGGTGAAATGAATAATGTGTTTTATCAGTGTCGGGCATTATTTTATGCACAGCAGGAACCATCACCTGTCTACAAATTAAGTACTTCAGTGTGAACTCAAACACTAAAAGCTTTCCTTCCCCTTCTCCCCCTTCCTCAAAGCCAGCGAGAATCAAGTCTTGACTGTCAGCCGGGAGTCGCAGTGATGTTCTGCCACTTTTGGAAGCAGGTCCCTTGCCTTTGCTATCTACCAAAGGACACAGAAATGCTGAACCAGGTAGAAAGCCAAATACCCACCCGAGCTACGAGACACTGCGTTCCTGCCAGTGCAGAAAGTGGATCTTCGTTCCACGTGAGCAGGCAGAGGCCATGTCCTCCAAGAACCTACACCCTTCCTACTGGCCAGAGGACAGCGTGCAGCTCTGGCAGCATCACAGCAGTCCTCGCTGCCTCCAGAAGGACCAGCTGCAGCCTGGACCCAGCAGCTGAAAAGACGCAGCTGCTAGCCTGCAAGCGACAGGTCTGCAGCAGCCCAAGAGCAGAAGCCAAAGCCCTCATGGCTCACAGGAAACAGCCTCCAGCAGTGCTCGGCGTAATCAAATCAGGCAATTCCTCATCAGTGAAACTTTAGTGTTCACGGGGCCGAATTCATGAAAGCCTCATAATTTTAATAAAGTTGGCACATGCTTAAAATCCTGATCTGGGAAACGCCACTTCTCTTCTGACTCAGGTTATAAGACCAATGATGTAGTTCACATTAGTATACTTATGTCCCTCCATGTGCACAGTATCCATTTAGTCATATAATAATACAAAGAATCAAATAACCTTCTCTTTTGCCATAGGTCATTACACATCAAGCAAAATTAATATTTGAGAGGTATCCTTACATAGAAAGGTTTTCAGACTATATAAAACTTAGAAAACAAAATCCAAAAAAACTTTTTGAGTAAGAAGACAACGACTAACAAAAGACAAGAATATGCCTAATGTTTATATATGTATAAAAACATATGTGTATAAATATTTTATACATGATTGTATGGATATAATTTTTATAAATTATATAACTTGTAATTATGATTGATTTATATAATTTATCATAATTATAATTTGTAGGTTTATATATATGTGATTTTTTCAATGAATGTGTATCTATTCCAAAAAAAGCATCTCCTTTTGGAATTCTAACATCTTACTGAAAGTTTCTCTTGCATACTTTTTTTTTTTAAAAAAGAGGTAATGAAGTTTTCTTATCTTTCCAAATATTCTGGTTTTATAGTATTACACTGGAAGACATTTTTTCAGGAATTATTATGCAAAATCTTCCTTTGAATCACCCAATGGCAGAATGAGCATCACTCCTTTGGTAATCACTTCCACCAATCTAGAAAGGAACAGTGTCCATATATTAAAATAACAAAATCCATGCCAAATTAGTTATGCCCAGATCCTGAAAGATACATAACTACATGCACACATACACATATATTAATACAAACTATATTAGATGCACTCCCTTCTAACATACAGAGTCAGTTAGGACTACATCTCTAAATACTTACAGAGAACTTTGCCTTAGATTGTACTCACTGTTTTTCAAACCAGCCAGAAAAGCAGGAAATTCAGGAAGGTTCCTGATGTTCTCTGAAATTTGTGTACAAGCTCTAGAATCCCCATGATAAATCCAATGGGACTTTGGTTCAACAAATGTATTCTACTGTTGCCTATGAGTACCAAAATTGTGCTTTAAATACATTCCACTGATGTCTGTGCCTCAAAAAGCCACTGCTGTGTCCAAGGGACAAGTTTTGCAGTCAGAACCCAAAGAATCTACTGAATTCAAGGAAGATTTTGAGGAGAATATTGGTGTTCTTGTTTGTTTGTTTCCTTCTCTCTTCCAGGGGGGTGGAATAAAATGGCTGAAACTGTTAAAATAAGTAACTCCTGGACAAATGGTTTCCTTAATAGTATGGCTTCCTTCACGCGTGGTAGTCTCTGGCACTTAGGAGCAGATCGTGAAACCTGTGAATCTACACAGACTGCCAGATTTTCTGCAGCATTGAAAATCTGCTGGATGCAGCAGATCCATGATGGGATGCAGCCAGGAAGTGTTTTCTGTCCCAGGCTCAGAGAATACAAGGCCTACACAAGGAAATGCTTTTACTTGTCACATTCAGGAATGACATCCAGTCATAACACAACTAGGGAGACAGCCAGAGTATGCTATGCTCCAGCTACTTCCCTGGCATCTCCTTTACAGGAGTAGTAGTGGAGAAGGAAGACTAGCATTGACCTACACTATCATCTCTACAGCCACTAGAGAAGTTAAAATAGGGGACTATCCTGTGCTTATCATCTCCCCTGCATGGAAGATGCTCAAATGGGGACTTCCATTCTCACTGCTAATCTTGGGATGAACTCACTGAAACAGCTTCCCCAAATGTCTTATATGATACGCTCCAGTTTTCTTTAGCAGTGCAAATATGAGACTTCAGCATGGAAAATGAGAGCCGCGTTATGCAGATTTGCAGTGGCAACCTTCTGAGCTAAAAAATATGAATGCCACATTCCTGGCATCAGACATATAAAGTCAGGCTGACTCTGCCAGAAAGGAAGAAAGGAAGTAAAGTAGCTAAAAAAAATGTCCGGATTCAAAATCATATGCACCTGAAAATTACTTGTTTAGTACCTGCAGTCACTGGACCATGTCCAGAAGAAAATAGATAGCTGTTTACAGTAATGCAACAACTCTTGAAAGCCTTTCTAAGACTGTCTTCTTTCCTCTTGACCAAAACTCTCGTTATGCTCTGCCCCCTTCCATGAGGATACTTATTCTTTTAGTAATGCTGCCAACAGTTACAAGATGTTCCATTCTTGGCTCTACAGCAAATATATTCACTTATTAATCAAAGGGAACAGTCTCCTTAGCACTCTGCTTTTCAGATCTACTGATTCGTGAACCAAAAAGCTAAGGAGGGGAAAAACTTCCTAGGAAGCTGTCAGAAGCCAGAAAGTAAGGGGCCACAAAAATGTTCAATAGGTTGAACTAATATTCTGAAAGTTTCCTGTTTGATGCATGTGGATATGGTTTCCTCAGACTGAATTCCTTTTGATCTCTGAGAAAAATGAGTCAGAAAATATTACTCCTTCTGATGCAGAAATGTCAGGAGGAGTAGGAGGGGAGGAGGAGTAAAGCTGACTCATTTCGAGAGTCAGATTCAACAAACTCTAGATATCTTGTCCATCAAGAAGACTCTAATCAAAAATATGAACAATAGATTGCGCCACATGGATGATGAACAAGGAATCTGAACTAGGCCAGATGCAAGGTCACTAAAAGCACCAGTCTATTGTACTAAGAAAGGTCATTTTGATGTGATTAGAGATGACACGGTTAATATAGCATTCCATCTCCTATAGTTAGATGAGATGGTAGGATTACAGTACATTTTCAATACAAGAAAAGCAAAAAGCGAAGCTATTGAAAATGATGATTTATATTCCTAAAGAAAGGAGGGAAAGAACTGGTGGGAGGAATGCATAAAGTTTACCAGCCAGAAAAAAAAAAAAAGAACTACTCTATTCTGCCTACCTGCTGCTTAGACTGAGACAAAACATCAGTCAACAGCAATACCCAAGAAAATTTTAATGTCTGTTGGCCATACCACACCACAACAGGTCTCTGCTTCCTGTAACAGTGCTACAGAGAGAATCAGAAGGCTAATGATCACATTTAAAGTAATTAAAAAACTCTAAAGGTCCTGCAGATCCCTAATGATCAAACATTTGCTCAAAATCGGGGCACAGTCTATTTGCAAATTATATGATGCCCAGTAGCTTCATATTCAGTCAGAGCAGACTAGCGTAAAAGAAAGACAAAAGAGCTTTGAAAACCCACTGGGTCCTCTGACCAAGAACATCTTCCAAGAATACTTTACTCTTCTGGACCCAGGATAAATTTGCACTTAAAGTGACCGTAAAAGCAGCTAAACCAGGAAAAGGCATTATTCCCTACATGTCTCTGACTCCAAATCCTTTACACCTGTCCTCATGAAGAAATAAAGCAATGTTAGTACATATATTAAAAAGAAACAGAACAGAAATAAACATTTAATGACTAACAAAGAGAAGCATCTAATAACAGCAGAAAAAAAAGGTTGTCTTTGAATGTTTGAAACACATCTGTATTGCATCTCACGAACAAGTATCTTTTTCTTTTAATCTTCACACTGTTTGCCTCCTAAAACTAGGTATGCTTGTCACCAAATTAAAATAAAATAGTTTAATTACTTCTGCTGGCACTAATTTATGGCCTGTCGATTCTTGCTAATTAAGAACCCTAATCACTATTTCAATCTTCTCCATCATACCTCTATCACCTGGTGTGATTCATACCTGCTGATTACCTTCAAGCACTAAAGCCATATATCAGAAAGACATTTCCTAGGATAAAAGTAAACTTTTTAACTATGTAAGAGTTAAATGGAGATTTAAATGCCAAAATTTTAACCTTGCAAGTTTTAAACAAAGCATCACAATTCTATATTCTATAGAAAGTCAATTCTCTGAAAAAGTCTGCAATTCAATTTGAAAAGATTTTCGACTTTTAAAACCAGATGACTTAAAACAACTGTTTTTCATTGATTTGCTAGTTCTTCATTGAAACCAGAAAGTCAAGAATAGTAAAAATCATTAATACCAAGAACACCTATACCATAAATCAAGAATACCAACTCTTAACTTGCCAATGAAGCAAAGGTAAAGTTTAGCAATGAAAAAAACAAACAAATTTCAATTGAGGCTTTTTTCCCTCTATTTATTCATTCAGTTTGTTAGTTTCTAGAAATTTCCAAACCTGCATAGTCCTGTTCAGAGAATCTTAGCCATGATAAGACTTTGATAGTTTCTGCAGTAGTTCCCCAAAGTTTTGCCTATATTAAAGCTTAAATGCACATTCATTTAAGCATTGTATGTATGTTACAGTACTCCTGGAATAGCACGTACTGTAACCTTTGTAGCTAAGTTTCCATTTTTTCCACACGCATATCTGCTATTAAAAAAAAAAATCAGTAATAATAAAAAGACATTATAATCAATATAGATTTTAAAGTAAAGGATGTCCTAAAACAGACCAACACCATCTTCTTTTGCTGAACTCCTTACAATGTTATTCTCAGATTTTTTGTGCAATGAAGCATTTTTAACTCTTCTATGCCTTTTTTTGATACGGTAATTGTTTAAATTCAATGTAATATACAATCCTTCTTATTGACAAAGAGTTTGCAACAAATGGAGGGGTAGTTTAAAACAGCTGGGATATGTTTAATGTACCTAGTGTGAATTGTTATTTTTATCAAGCAAAAGCATAGAAGCTTTACCTGCACAACATATGCTGGAATAGGCCAAAATTAACACAAAATCCTTCTTACTTTTGCCAGTCTTGATTTGATACAAATAATAAATTTTTTTTAAGTCTAGGTATTTTATAAAAGAACAGCAATTAAAATGTAAAATGAAAAGCTTTAAATGTTAATAAACACAGTAAATCTAAATGTGATAAATGGAAGTAAGACTAGGTTTGTTTAATTAGAACCAAGAAGTCTTCTATTGGTGATATTGTTGTGTTACAATTTCTTTTAAGACAGTATTTTTAAGGAACCAGTATAAAAACCTAGATCTTCACATGTGCTTCAACAGGACTTTCATAACAATCATTCAAAGCAAGCTGAAATAAGAGATATCCATGTTTAAATAAACATTATTACACTTGGTAGAACTTTACTTTTCTCATTTACAAAATTTACATAATTCTACACTACTACATGTGGGTGGAGTAGGAGTTCAAAACAAATGAGTCAATATTTTTCTTCAGGAAAAATACCATTAGCAGAGCATTCATGAGCAATCATATAATCACAGGCAACTGTCCCAGACCCATAATATATGACGACAAACACGCTTTAAAGAAATAACTCAGACAGAGAGAAAGCTCTCAGTATGGAAAAGCCAAGATGTTATTCCAAAACGAATGAATTAAAGTAAAGCTTGATAACTTTCCTGCAACCAATTGTAACACAGTCCCCTAAGCTGTAAAGTGAGATTATTAACATTCCTATTCTGGCAGTCTTTAAATCTTTTGCCTAGTCATACTTGAAGTTGTTCAGTGCAAGAACTTTCTCTTATCCTTTTAACTAAAATCTACCTCAGTAGATTCTGTTATATTCTGCTGAAGAACAGGAAAGGCACACTAAAACCACAAATTACCATTGTAATATGTTGTAAGAGTTAATACTTAAGAACTGATTAAGTTAAATTACCAAAACTATGTTTTATTTTTTACCATCTCTTGTATGTAGGCATTTAGGCATAACACCCATAAAAAGGATAGAAAAGACTACTTTAAATAGATTATTTTATTCTGCAAAAAGTTACAAAAATCCAATCCACTATAAAATTTCTAGCTCATTTTTTGCGTGATAGATTTGGAGAACATCTTTCTGTCAAAATTATTTGGAACATTTTGCAGTAAATTGCCCCGCTGTCTGACAGAAAGCATGCATAACTGCAGCCAGAACGATCACTGAATTGAGGTCAATACAGATTCAGAAGTGACTGTATTTGTTTCAGTGAAGGTACTTTACTACCACCTTTTAAACAACAAAGCCTTGGTGCCATGGTATGGCAAATAGGAAACACTCTAAAATGGTAAAACAGTCTGGATATGAGCAGTCAAGTAACAGCTTATTCCTACAATTAAAACAGTGGAGCCTTCTCAAGTCTTACTTCTCTTTGTCATCCTTTTCTTTACAAACTTATCCCTTCCTTTAGACCTCTGCAGCCCTGTAGCCCACTAAACACCATATTGCTGCTGCTAGTAACAAGCCACACTGTCTTTGCAACTACCTTTGCATGCCCTTGGGACTGATGCCTGTCAGACATGCTTTGGCTGAACTTGTCTTGGTCTGCCTGGAGCTTTGCTTTAACTTTTTTTGGTGGAAACAGAAATTTTCTAAGGCTCAAGTGACTACTGCCTAATTTGTATTTGAATAATTGTAGGTATAATCATAATTTTTACAGACAGGAGTAACAAGTAGTTATTTTCTGAAGAAGGAAATATTTGTCACCCTAGCGTAATGGTGTAACATAGAGGAATACAGGCATGATATGATACCAGCAGTCTCAATAGTGGGGACATAGGATACAGTGTAGGGGGGTAAAACCATGAGACGATAACAAAGTGGATCCTTTAAGACCCCAGGACTGTAAAAAAAACACCAATGGTCAGTTAAAGGAATGCAGACCTGGGAACTGGGCAAAAACAGATGCTGGTGTAACAAAGAGCACAAAGAACAGTGCCCAACGTGTTGGACACTCTATAGTGTCTAACAATAGATTTGATTGTAATGTGGATTTGCAGACTGAAGAGTAAAAACTAGGTATAATGCATGATAGGGAACATGCAATAGTAGTCCCAAGCGGACACTAGAGTGAGGAAGAGGAAACCATCAACATGAACATCACAGTCCTCCTAGCAGAGGACAAAGGAACCCCCACCACAGACATCACACTATCCCAGCAAAGCACTTGTGATGGTGGTGGCTCACCACAACTGAAGCCAACAGCCTTAGGATGCAGAAAAGCATGGGAAGGATGAACGTAACACCACTGAAAGGAGTAGATAGTGGCAAGTGTGTATAATGGCAACTGCATTATTTATTATCAACATTTTTCCTTTACTAGTGTTCTTTCCCTTATTTTCTTTTTTCTTTTTCTGTAATAATTAGATCTGGACTAAAAATAATTCTTTGTTTAGACTGTTAAGATTTAAAATACACTAAATTCGTTTTTCACCTAATGTGTGTCCTTTTGGGCAATAACAAGACTAGGAGAACACCACCTTCCCAAACTTATTTTCTGACTTGGTTCACATGATGGGTTCACATGATGGGTTCCTTCATCTTCCCTTTTTTTCCTATGCCTTCTCTTGTGCTTCTCAGTGTTCAAGTTCCTGACCTTCAAAAAACCAAAAATAACTACCAGGGATTTGGAAGCCAGATGCCACCAAGCATCTGACCAGAGTATCCAACTAGTTAAATTCAGGTTATTCTGGCTTCCTTTACTCCTGCTACAGTGCAGTACTAGCCCTTCTGAATTCAAAGCAAATTTCTCACTGACGCTTTCAGTGTAGCCTAAGTTCTACCTTGTCAAACCTAATGTTGATGAACATATAATTGTTGCAATTTTTTAGACAACAGATAAGATCTCTCTCCCAAAACAACCCAGCTCCTTGTTCTGTACATCGGTCTCATCACTAATTGGGAGCCAAAAAATTCGACGTGGAACATGTCACTCAAACAGTGACAGAGTCCCCCAGGAACTGACATGTGCCATGCCACTTTGCCACCCACTGTTATGAATCATAACATGTCATGATTACGAAGAAGCGCTGAAGACATGTGGGTTGCCTCTTAATAGTAGGAAAAGTACAATCTTTTCAATAGCCTCTCTGATTACTTTTATTAGAAATTAGTTTTGGGAAATTCCTGTAAATTACAATTTTACCTTGTGACACCTTTGTTTCAATTTCACCTTCTGGCCTACCCTTCACATTACTGTCCTTTTTGCTAGACTCATGTAAAAAGAGCTAACAAACCTGAGAAGACGGTATATACTATTAAAGGAAAAAAAGAGGACTTGTTAAAAAGTAAACATTAAACATGATCACAAGACAGGACCATCAGGGAGAGGTAAGATTAATTTTTACAAACCAAATTACCTGTGAACTTTGGCCTATATTTGCATATTGCTTTAAGGAAAGATGCTGAAAGATAATAGCTTGATTTTCAGGGATGCTCTCATAACTCAAAGAGAAACCACCCAAGTCAAAATTACGAGTCTCCACAACCTTCAAAGAGTTGACTACTGACTTCAGTGCCTCTTTCTGGATATAAGTAATCAGATACAAGTACTTACTTGTAGCTTTTGCCTACTGCAGCCCAGTGAAGACTATTTTTGCTATTCCTTGTAGCGTCACAGGCTCTGCCCTGAGCTGAGAGCACAGGTCTCAGGGCTGGCCTGGGCTCACCTTGGCAGGAGCTGGGCTGGGCTGGTTTCAGCACCTGCCTCGGGGCCAAGTGCCTGTTGCCCCCCCTGCCTGAGCTTGAGCTCTGCCAGTGCCTCGGTGGGAAGGGTCTGGAAATACGGTTACTCAGTTGCTGTCTAAGAAACAAGAGTCCATGAGGAGGCTGAGCCTGGTGAGGCTGTGGGGCCACGCTCACACTTGGCTGGGAGCAGCCAGAAGGCAGCAGCATAGGAAGCACTCTGAAATAACCAGGAGCAGACTCCACTGCTGAGGAGGAAGGAGTTCAACCAACATTGAAATCCCCCCAGCAAAGACAAGCATCGCAGTCTCCTCGTGATCCCTCTTACCACCCCTCCACCTGGGGAAAACTGACACCATGGACCCAGAAGGATGCTGGAAAGGTAAGCACAGCACCTGAGAAAAAGGCAGAAATTAGCAACTTTTCCTGTATAACAATTTTAAGAGTATTTTTATTAAAAAGACTTTTCTGTATTAATTTAGACTCATGTTTTTGAACCTGTTTGTTGTCTTTTGATTCGATAGCTAAGATTTTAAATACACCAGTAGTAAATTCTTGGGTCCCTTTTGCCCATAATAACATTTTGGGTGTAATGTGTCACGTATTTATTTTTGGTACAACAGAAAAAAATCTCAGATGAAATAATTAACATTTTTAATTAACATACACAATATTTAGTAAAAAAACCCTCTGAGTTAAGCTTTATCATAAGACACTGCCTAGATGAAAACAAAATGGAAAGCCCAAGTTAGAATTACATCAGCAGTAGTAACAAACTTTTACAAGACTATGCAAGCAGTACAAAATGTAACAAAATGAGTTTGGGAAAGCTTTTAATGAATCTATGCTCTCAGCAAAGCATTAACTTACCATAAGCACAGGATTACTTTCCATTCAACCTTCAGGGAATAATGTTCTGTATTTGACAGTAAGAGAAGGAATGGCCAGAAATCCTCAGATTTCTGGTGAAATTACCCAGGCCTTACACCCATAAGAAAGTACTAGATGTAGTCATGTCCCTAACACCAGGATCTATTGTGCAGAGTTTACTGTAACACATCGACTACATCTGTACAGAACTACCATACGTAACTAATTCTAATTTAGAATGTATAAATGAAAAGTGACAGAAAACCTGTGTACATCTTATTGGCCCATATATGCTAAAGACAGGAGTACACATAAATAATGAAAAACTAGCTTTACTGTTAGACACATAGTTCTTGAAGCGTATTAAAAATTAAACAAATATTATGGATGAAAGGGAAATTACATGTTTGCGTATAAGCAATGTGCAGTACGACACTAACAGTAAAACAACTGAGTTGTCAATTCTAGTAGGTCGTACTTACTTTAGCCAAAAGGTGTTTTTGTAATTCGGTGGAGTATACTAACTTTTCCTCTGTGCTGTTTTTTAATAACTTTAAATATGAATCCTCTGGACTAGCTAATTTAACTACTTGTCTCTCACTGAAGTAGTTATAAAAGTTTCTATCACAATAGTTTTATTTTCATGCTATCTAAGATATGTACTGTTTGTTTTCACAAAGAAAGATATTACTATTCAATATGTATAAACTTTGGAATGTAAATATTAAGATTTCTATTAATTGAAACTATTAACTGAAAGCACTAATCAACAGGAAAATAACACAATGATGCATAGGCTGTATGTGTCCCATCTAGCCATAGATATGAATTCTCTCATCAGAACTAATCCCTGGACAACCTCTATATTTTATGCAATGATTGATGTGTTGCACATGAACACTGAAGGATCAGGGACCACAACTGATTTCAGTCTCTTCAAAAGACTGCTTGAATCACTAGGCTGAGACCTAGTGACCCTTATACAGGCTTTTGCTTTTTCAAAAATGCCTGAATCCCTGGTTCCACTGGGGTTCAGATTTGACAGGCGCGAGGGGTGCCTTTAGGGGTTTAGTCACTCCTTCACAGTGGGAATTCAAACCGTCTCAGGCTGAGAAGTGTGAATAGCAAGTTGCTCTAAGCTAGTGTGCAGAGAGACAGAAACCCTTCCTCCAGAAGCTCCCTGAAGGTCTCCGCGTATACCTCAGATAAGTACCCCAGTGCAGGCATGTAAAAAACAGAGAAGTGCCTGACATACAGCCTATGCCTAGTATTATCTTTTGGTCACCTCTCCTGAGGCTTGATGAATTTACACATCCACTTAGTCACTTTTACCACCGACTGTATAGAAATCCTGATAAATTTAGCTTGCATAAACTAGCTGACACCACCTCTGTAGATGCTAAAGCGCCTAAAGGGGGTGTTGGTTTTTCTCTTTCTGATTCGCCTTCTTGCTGTTCCCAGATTTTCTTCAATTTGCCAGCACTGAAAACATACCGGATATTCAGGGTAGGATTAAATTTATGGATTAAGCTGACCAAATTTAGCTTTGTTTTTTAAAACAGTTCCATAGACATACAGACAGCTACATGTCAACACTTAAGACATCTTTACTCTGTGAGCAGAATGGCAACCCCTACAGAATAATAGTAAAAGAGTAAAGCTAAGAGCAAAGTTTCCATAAATGAGAACCCCAAACATTATGCCTGAAATCTTTACTCCCTTTCCAGCTGTGAATGAGGAGTACCAGGAGTTCAGCTGAGGTACTATTCCCCAGATCCTGACTTGCTGTCAGACTCCCTCTTATATGTAGTGCACCTAACTCTGCACATCTCACGTAAATCTTTTAATTTCCACGGAAATAAGGGAACATTTCACTTCTTCTACTGACATTAATAGTTGCTAGAAGAGAAGGATGGAAGAGATCCCCAAATACTTTGTTTCAACATAACTTTTACCACTGCTTTTTCCCCCCTTGAATCTTCTTGCTCTATAAATAACTCCAGTTACTACACAGAAACGCCAGTAGCAGATGTCCAAAACTTGTAGGTTTCCGTTTTGGAGAGAGATTTCAAAACAGCAAAGAAAACCCAAGAATGAAACAAAGGCAATAATTTCACTCCTGTGCACACTGGCAAAGATAGGAGGTGTAGCATCAGCACTGGATCTGCATGTCTTCAAGCTTGAGAAGATAACACTGGTAAAGGTTCATATACATTTCCTATCTGATAACTACAACAGAAGCTCTAGGATATTTCTTTATTGAACCTAAATGTTCAAGCCCCTAGAAACTGCAACTCCCATAAAAAAAATAAAACCTAATACCAGTCTGAAATAAAGTCTTTATTAGAGGTTTTTATCCAAAGTAAAAAGTTGTGAAATTTCTAAAAAAATAAATCTGCTACTTCTTGTGTCCTTTGTGAAATGGATGTTGGCAAAAAAGAGCAAAAGCAGCAGAAAAACAACCCTGGGAAATCCTTCTAGACTTTTTTAGATCCTTGGCATAAGCAGCAGACAAAGTTTGCAGTCAGGAAACTTCAATGGTATCTGATTACCGCCTCCCACTGCCACATGTATTGTCACTTGTCTACTTTTGCTGATCAAGGTGGGAAATGCAAACATTTATTTTCATGTGAAAAAACCCATAATATGCAATTTTTCTTATTATTTCTATGCAATAAACTAATGACTTCTAAAAGGGAAATTTAATACAGAGAGAGAGAATGTCTTCCAATTAAAAAAAATCACAATAGCTTTGTTTTAAAATACCAAAGAAGACCTCCAAAAAGTTTTCCACTATGGACCAGTGAATTTCTCTACTTCTTACTAACCAGACAAAGAAATTAATGCAAAGGGGTTTTATTTTTCACAGGATCTTTCCAGCCAGTCTTCTTTGCTTCCCTAAATTCCATTTCTTCCAATAAAATTTCAAGACGTAATGAATTTTCCAGTCTCAAATTGGGAACAGAACCTTCTAGCTATATCAGCGTCTTCTGAAATAAATATTATGCTGCATAAAAAGATCAGTGAAAATTAAAAATCAAATCATATCTTTAGAGGGATGTTTAGAGAGGGAACCCTGAACTTGTTATGGAGAACTTCCTAAAACTTTCAGTATTGTTTCTGCTTTCTATGATTTCTTATGATTTCCTTCCATAATATGAACTGCCCTTATACCAGCAATATAAAAAATAACTATTTTATGTGCATGTTATAAACTCTGTCTTAGCAAAGTACAGCTGTAATAAGTTATTGAATATTCTGACAAGCCCTCAGAAATGTATTCTGACTTTATAAATGCATGTTTTATTTTGGTAATGTAATGCCTATGCAATTAAGATAAATGAGATAATCATGCGCTTATAACATATCACACTGAAACTTTAATTGTAGATATCACACGGGCCAATAACAAGTTCCTACTCCAAATGGAGCACATTAATAGATATATATGAAGGTTCCCAAAAACTCAGTAGTAGTGCAGTCATGTGAACAGAAATATTGCAGCTCTTTATTGGTTTCACACTGTGAAAGCCACTAACTTTCAATTTTGTGATGTTATTCAAAACAATTTGATCAGCTATTTTATGCCACTGTGCATAACAACAACAAAAGATAAAAGACAAGCAATAAAATAAGAATTTGTTAAGTCAACTGCCTTGTCCCATTATAGAGATGATAGGCTGAGAAAAAGAGGCACTAAGTTAGATTCAGAATTGTCAGGCTCTATTAAGAGAAAGTCATTTTGCTCTGATTATGCCAATGAGAGCAAAAGAAAGAAAGAATTAAACAAGACAGCATGTTTTTCAGCAGTTTAAAAAATACATAGTTACATAACGAGTCAAAGAATAAATGCTACATCTAAATGATAGTCTCTACAGAAACCTTATTCTTTTATCAAGCGAAAATTCACTTTCTTAATTCATTCACTTTTAGCTCCTTGGGTGTGAGTCTGAGGACATGTCCCATGCTGCTGACACACACTTTGCTTCCTTTTTACTAATATATATTAGTCTCTGGTATCTCAGATACCCATTTATGTCTTCCTAGTAAAAAAAAAAAAAAAAGAAATTAGAATAATGCCATGGCATAACCTGTATGTGTTTTATGTGTTTTCCATGTTTTGCAGTTTCTGCTATTAATTAATATTTTTGGAATATCGTAAATATAACTAAAAATTTGCAATTCTGTATTGGCTTTAGATATGCACTAAAAGCAAATATATACGAAATATAATTTCCAACTCTTTTGACTGCATTTTTGCAAATCTTTAAAACATCTGGAAAACACAAAGGATAATGCATTTTGACATCGCTTTTCACCAAGTTAAAAAAAAGGCAATCCAAGATCAGTAAAATGCTGAAATGTCTCTGTATATAGATATTACTGCT
Organism: Gavia stellata; assembly: GCF_030936135.1. Lineage (NCBI taxonomy): Eukaryota > Metazoa > Chordata > Aves > Gaviiformes > Gaviidae > Gavia > Gavia stellata. The sequence goes on along the minus strand of NC_082597.1, from coordinate 19,229,798 downwards.
AAAACTACAATATTTAACTCCTGTAGTAGTGATCTAACATTATCCACTAACCAGTCTATGAATGAAAAATATCAGAGAAGCAACTCTCTTTCCATAAACTGCCCTAACACTCAAGTGGCAAAAAATTATTAGCAAGAGTCGGGCGTTTTATTCAAAATAGTTTAATACCAGTCTTCACCACCAAAACCCTCTAGAGATACATTAAATAATACCTCATGCTTTAAAATGCCTCTGAGAGTCCCTTCAGACATTTACAGAAAGTAGCTCTCATAAAACAGCTTTACAGCTGAAGAGTTCATATCTTCACAAAGAAAGAGAAAACATTCATCATGACATCATATGACACATATAACCAAAAGAAAATTTCAAATACCTAGGCCAAACTAAAATTACTGATGTTACACTACTAGTCACCTCAGAGTTAATGTCAGAAAATTTGTATTAAAAACATGTAATTTTACAAAAGTCAATTTATATCCATCAAATCTACCCACAAATGCACTCAAACTAGCAAAATAATATCAAAATGAACTTCCTGTATTTGGATTTCATGTGAAAATATGTTACATAAATTATTAGTAAAGGTAATGTTTTATTGAGCAGTTTAAAAAAACAAACTTAATTCCTATTGTAGGCAAATTACCCCCAGGAATTCAAAAGTGAGCAGAAAAAACACCCAGTCTTGTCAAACCTAAAACAGACTACAGAAACCTCAGATCAGATACAAAAACCTTATGAAGAATCCAGTCCATTTCCCTGTCATCCTGCAGTTCAAATCATAAAAATATATCAATCAACACTTCAGGTTTTTAAGAAGCTTATTTAATAACAACTCAGCATCCTACTCAATGTTTTACTGTTAGACGAGTCTTTGTAGAACTGCAACTTCTTTCAATTTGTCCAGGTATATATGATACTTAAAAGAATTATTTCAAATTTCTGTAACAGAAGTCATACATCTTATTCAGTAACATCCATTGACTGCTGTGTGTTCGTAAGCCATGCTGTATTTTTGTCTCAGCAGAATCTAATAATTTTCAGTAATGCACTATCAGCAAAAAAAAAAATGGGTATGTCCCCAGCTGCCTTACATGGAAAATTATGAAAAATGAGCCTCTAAAAAAAATTCAATATTTCTAAACCATATGCACAAACTGATAGAAGCTAAGTTTGCCAATGTTAATTTGACCTTCTGTTTCCCTTAGGAATTTATACTCCTTTCAGAGAGAACCAAACATAGCCACTTGGGCTATTCAAAAGGGTCATGTATTTATGTTATGACAGGCATTGATTACACTATTTTGATAAGTCAGCTAATGAATAGCAGTAAAAACTAGCTTGCAGTGGAAGTCTGCCAAGATTCTATTTAGAAAACCACATCCAGATATATCAAAAACTCTTTAGAGATTAATGAAAAGCAAAAAAAAAAAAATATTGGCAATATATTAATTATGCTTTAAAACTAAATTTTCCAATTAAGTGGAAACAAATGCACTTTGCTTCACCACATATTCTCATTTTAGATTTAAAAATAACTCCCTGTTTGAGAGGGAAATGGGAACTAGTAAAATGCCCTTAAGGAAGAAAAACAGCATTTTTGAATCGTATATTCAGAAGCTTGACTTATTATTGAAAACTTCTATGTGCTATTACAATAGTGCAAACATACCAAGTACATGCCATCTACCAGAGAGGTGCTCCTGTGTTTATGATCCGAATTATCCCAGTGATACCATGCCAGCCCAAAGTAAACGGAAATAAACCGTGAGAAGACAATTACATATTAACACTAATCCAAGAAGAAATAAAGGCGGCACTCACTGGGGCTAAAGTCTAATCCCAAATTTGGTGTCAAGAAAAATTACTTCTCTGACTTGCTTCTGGAAACAAAGGTCCCAAGCACAATGCGTCATTTCAAGCTCTGGAACCTTTTATGCCTTTTTCCAGTATAGACTCTATTTCCAATAGAGACTAGATACGTCTCTAAACCACAGAAAAACTCCAAAATCCTGCATGGATGAAGTTTCTTGGCAGATATACAGTGCACCAACTAATTTTACACCACTACTCTAGAGACCAAGGTACTTCCTGGGACAGATTCAAAAGCGTGAACATCTATAAATGTAGGCACCACGTGCATCCTGATACACACTTACTAATTCAGTAAAGGAATTTTTAGTGATTTCTATGTAATCCCATGTAACTCTATGAAAATGGAACACATTTTGAAAGTACTCACTGCCTCACAAAAATATTAAGTATTCAGTTGTAAAGCAGACTATTATACATGAATTATGGTATCCTTTAACTCTCGAGGGCCACAGAAATGAAAGACTGATTTGGCAGAGCTTTTTATATTAATCTCAAACAATGGCATAATCTTCCTTTTGTTCTTCTTTACCTCCATCCTTACGCATTAATATCCACTTCACTTCTTTCTTTGTTCAGCCCTCCACTTAATACATACTTAGCTCTATGGCCTGCATATACACTACTCTCTAGGAGCATCTTCAGAGGCAACCCCAAGAGCAAATCTCCAGCTGTGCACACTGCCTAGCTGCAGAGCATCTGCAGAAGGTTGCCCACCTCCAAGTTGTCTCCAGCAAGGAAAGCCAACCCTGCAGCAGATTTCCTATAGGCAATTTTTTCAGATGGAGGAGCAGGATTAGCACAGACCACACTGCCCTTGTTGCCTCGCACTGGACGACCACCCAGGATGTGCTGCCACCAAAACATGCAGAACCTGACTGATATGAAGAGGACTAGGACTACTTCCACCAGGCCACAGAAAGCACAGTGTAGGGAGAATACCGAGGCAGATCACCATTAGAGTAACGGCAGTGTCCATCTAATGAGCAGCTAGGAATACCCAGGCACCTGCAGTGATCTAACACAGGCAGCCGAGCACTGCAGGGAGCTTCACAGACTCCATGTCCGCATCCTGCCTGGGCCACAGTGATTTTTATTTCTTCTCTTACTGCTGACAGTACACCTTCACAAGCTGGCCTATCCAGAGCCTACGGGACAGGGAAAGCACCCAAACAGGGACCAAGGAAGCTCCTTATATTGGCAGTACCTAAAATAGTCAAAGCAGCAGCAGCGGTAAAAGAGTGGAAGGATTTGCTTGGAAGGTCCTTAGCAAAAGTCACTTTTGTTAACTGTAATAAAAGGGTAGGTATCTTCTCAGGGCAGGATGGGCTGAACAATTTCTTTTCAAAGCAAATCTTCAGCTATCTCTGGGTACCCAGTAAGAGTTGAGGATGTGGCTCAAGGCCTTGTGAACACCATAATTCATCAGAATTTTGTCAGGTAAACAACATCAGCAAAGCAGGTAGGTATCCTCATGTGACATATGTTCATTTCATCTATGTTCCTGGAGAAAAAAACACCAGAATTCTGGGACATATAAACAAACCTCAGACAGGTAGAAGACACTGTCAGTGATCAATAAGGTCAGAGGCATGGGATTGTCAAGGCTGTCTCTGCAATGTCTCCAGCAAGGCTGTCATGATTCCTGAGACACCAACCAGGGGAAAAGTATTAAGTAGAGGATGAGCTGTTAACGACAACGATAACCATGCACTCACTGCGGAACTGCTGTGCTACAGACTGGCACAAGCCTGGTTATGGCTAGTTTCCAGAGCACAATTCCTTTCTGTTTCTGGGCTCCGATTCAGAACTAGAAACAAATGTGCAACCTCCCTCATGTCAAGGGCAATTCATCACAAAGAGCCACGAAGGTTATCTTGCATATTTGAAAATTATCAGTCAATGGGTGGTTATCTCATGTCTGATCCCACAAGGTTTACTGGCAATATGGACAGCCCGTAATACAAAGGTTTATGGTTCTGTGCCAGCCTCTTGAGAGGTCAACATAACCCATGAGATAAATTGGGCAGATAGCAGCACAGAGAGCTAGCTGGTGGGCCTGATTCCTGCTCCACCTCTTGCCCTTTTCTTTCATTGTTAATACCAGTTTGGTTTATACTAAGTTTGTAATAGTCAAGAGGATGCCAAGTTGCAGCAGTAATCAGATCTCCTGAGAGATGTATGAGGTCTCAAGGGTTGTACAGAGCACAAGTGGATCGAGAACAGCACACCTGAGAAAGATTTATACCAAGTCTTGTAGGACTGGTGGCATCTCTGAAAGCATCAGTCTGACTTCCAGTAAAGACATATCTGAACCATTCTACAGAACCTATGAATCTGAATGATGAAGAAAAACTCCAGCATGAGACACTCTCATTAGCATCATAGACTTTTAAGCTATACTTCTAAGTAAGCAAAACAAGCACAGCCACAAATTCTAGGTGAACCTCTAACTGCACATGCATTCCGCATGCTCCAGTGCCCCTTACACTTTCTTTGCTAGAAGTGCATCCGTCTGACACCATTAATTTCTCTCCTCACAAGTCAAAGCAAAAGAGTAAAATAAGAGGGTGACAGTTTCAACAGTCCTGTGTTCTGTTATTAGCTCTGCATAGACCTCCCATGAACAACTCACTTGCATATATGGCAGTTTAACCTCTCAGAGTGTTATAATAAAGAAAAAAACATACACCAACCTCAAAAGGTAATGTGAAAATTAGTTCATTCATTATATTCTGAATTCTTCAAAAGATAAATGCTGCAGAAAGATACTATATTGCTACGAAACCGTGACAGTCTACACAGGACAAATGTTGACAAAGGACAGAGAGGATTATGGCCTTCAAGTAAATAATTTTTATTTTATATCTTGGCATTTTCATGGACCTTATCACTGTAATGTCTGAACAACTCACAAATACTAATTAACTGAGCCTGTTTAATTATTCTCCCTGCTTACACAAGGGAAACCCTAGACCCAGTCCAATCTAAGTAGTCCTTTAACAGTAGATGAGTCAGAAGGAAGGAAGGACAAAGCACAGTATGTAATGTTGATAATCACTGACCTAATACATTCTTCCAAGAAGGCTGTGTGAAACAGGGCAACCTCTAAGTTATCTGAACTCATACACAAGGTCTCATGGTGCCATGCATGAAACATTTATAAGCCTCTCAGTGGTGGGTCCAAATGCTCTATACTGTGTGCATGACCAATAAGGCTTAAACTTGTAAAACAAGCAATGTTAATATATTCAAGGCCCATTCCCTTAAACCCAAGAGTGTTTCTTGAAACATTTGTAAAAAAGAATCATGTATTTTAAAAAAACTAAAACAATACAGTGTTATAGTTATAAATCCATCCATCAGATAAATTTATTTCTTGTTAATAGCAAGACTGTAGCAATCTGCCTGATTCTTCTTGTACATGCTTCACTGAAACTACAAAGTAAGCACTGGTGCAATCATTCTGTTTCATTAAGCTGCTGAAAAAAATCTGTAAGTGCATATAATATGAGAATTATCAGGTGGACTACAACAATGCTTAAAGTCCTCAACCCTTTTGCTCCAGTCTTTGGGAATAAAAACAACAGAGAGATTTAGCTATCTGAAAAATGGAGGCTTTCTATCTATAGAGGGAGTTACATTACTTAGAAAAGAATTATATGGTATTTACTTAGCCAGTCAACACACATCTTCAGTGAAAGAGATCTCAGATTATTTAAAGAACTTATCAGGTCTCATCTATTTTTGGTTCTGGTTTGGTTTGGTTTTGCAACATTTGAAAACCTAAGTCTCTTTCTCCTTTTCAACAGTGAGGGACTGATCCTACAAACAAATAACTTTAGTGTAGTGCCAAACTGCAGCTAACATTCCAACTAGGAGTAGGAATCGGTGATGAAATACCAGATACACTATTTTTCTTTTTAAACACAGAATATATGGGCTGGTCTCACCTGTCTCTTTGAACACAGATGCTTCCTTTTCTCTGTTCTTTCTGACCTCCTTATTCAGATATCCAAGGCAATAACAGTTTAACTGATCTGCCCATGCTTTGCCTTTGTCTTCCTTTTAGCATTATATGTCTGCCTATTTTTAGGGCAGAGTCTCTGGTGACAGTAACATTGTTCTTATCAATCCGCAGACTATAACTAATGTAAAACATCATAATCATACAAAATAATGTCAGGGAAAGATAGCTATGACAAGCTTGGAATTCAGTACTTACTAGGCCAAAAAAAGAAATATAAGGTTACTGACTGGATTTTTCTAGATGTATTTTCAGTTTCAATGCAACACAGAAGTTAAAACACAAGCAGAGTTTCTAGGTGCCAGATAACAGCTTAACTAAGCACAAGCAGAAACAGAGGGATTGATGCACGTCCTTGCGATACTGGAAGAACTTTGCAGTCATTTTTGTATGAGATGTCACAACAGTGAGAATTCAACACTACCTTTGCTAAAGCTCTGAGAAGCAGGGGACCTCTTCTTCCTCCCCCATCTTCCTCACAAGCCTATGTCCATACATAAAAAATGGTACTTGTGCATGAAACAAAAATACCAGCACGCTGGATGCTACTATGCAGCCTTCTCACATACAAATCCCTACTTTGAGCAACATAAACTGGCACCCATCTCTCAACAAAATTAAAAGCAGTATTTTTACCAAGTTGCATACCCAGGCTTTGGGGTGGGACTGTGTGCAGTCCTGAAGATACACTCTCAAAGCAGGGCTACCCCTGAGATAAAGTTACTGGAGTGCTGCAGGACCGGATACGCAGCCCAAACAAGAAGCTTCCCTGTACAGACACATAACCATGGCAAATGGTAAACTGATAATTTTGCTTCATTATTCTGGCTATTTTGAACTGAAAGCTGGAGAGAACACTGTCCCTACACCAAACTATAGTGCAGAAAGGTGACCGTTGTCCCCGTATGTCCACCAGAGACTGCTTCCTGCAATGGATATCCAAGAGAAGAGAAGGATGAGCAATTACTAAGTTTTGGACAAAAGACTGTTCCTGCTCCTTGGTACCGACAATATTGCAGTTGTTTGTGGTATTACTCCCCCGCTTTTTTTCCAGTTCAGAAAATACTCCATCCCAAATTACAAAACCCTTTTCTCCAAATGGGCCATTTACCTAAAAAGCTATGTCCTTACCTTCCATTAAAATCAAACAGGTGCAAACCAAGTTATCTGCTGGTTTAATTTGGTTAGCGAGCATTTTCATCTGGAATTTTTTACTGGAAATTAGTTTTTTAAACAATTTAAAAACAACAGGGCTCCCTCAGTTCTTAGATTGAATACCAATGGTAAAATAAGAAGGTGAAAACTTTGGCAGCGCTCCATTCCAACAACTTCTAATCTTATTTCCATCTAATGAAAAGATAACTACCGTTTCATGTGTATACAGTGAAGCTGACTGTGAGGTCTAGTTTAAAAAGATGATTACAAATTCTGCCTCACTCCCTCCAATTGGCTGCATTATATGCAATTAGTATTCCGTTCCAACATGAACCAATTAGATCCTGCTGACGGCTAGTATCAGTATCTTCAATATACTTTGTGACATTGAATACCCTTGTTTACAGTATCTGACAAGGCAAAGGAAACTAGAAGAAGGCTGACAAGCTTCGTATTTTCATGATAGCACACAAGGACGGATCCTGTTATACCTCATGTGCATGTTCACAGCTGGCACACTGTCAAGTGGCATTGTAATATGAATTAAGGTCAGCATATGAACCACAGTGTCAGGGTGTGCACAGCTGGACTCTTAAAAACAGATGCAAAGGCTCATGTCTTCCTACCACTATATTCACAGATAACCAAATCTACTAGTTCACACTTTCCAAAAATAACCACCAAAATAGCAAAAATAACAACAAAGTGCCTTTCTTTGCCTGATACTGGCCCCTGTGAATGCATTTTTTTTGAAACAAAGAATCAATAGGTACCATTCTCAGCTTATTCAATTTCAGATCTCTCTATATATAGAAAGATCCTTCCCCATGTGCATCGTCCTTCTCGTGTACTGTGGAAGAACCTGGGCTGCCAGCAATTCTTTCAGATTTTCCAGGCAATTGATGGTTTCTTTGCTTACATCTTAGCAGCTGCCCTGCCAGCCTGAGTCCCTGGCAGGAGGAGCGCAGAGGCCATGGGAAGTGGACCTCTGTGGTCTAGAGCAATAATCAAGGTCCTTGTCCCCTGCGTGGAAGACCCTGGATACTTGGGTTCACTGGGACTGAAGTCAGCTTTTCTATGACAGTTAAATGAAGAAGGAGGATAATCTCAGTTTAATATTCTGGAGTCAGTTTTTACCGTTTACCATCAAATAAAAGGAACCCTCCAGGGGAGGCGAATTTCTAACCCTATTGATTTCATAGCAACAAAGCATATTTACATGGGGGTTTTTCCACCTGCTGATGTTTTGCTGCAGACTATTGGCATGGCAGCAGAAGTATTGCAGAGACCCTCAGCAGCCCTTCGCTCTGGCTGCCTGCTTCACTGGGAGCGGTGTGGCAGCGTGAGCCAGTTCACCCTGAACCTATCTGCCTGGGGCGGGGATGGGGCAGGGACAGGCAGGGGACAGGGTGGTGGCTCACCTCTGCTCTTCCGCCAAGCAAAATGGAGCTGCCGAACTGAAGACCATCAGGCAGTTTAGATTAAATTAACCCCCATCTCTGAAGGGCAGTCTTCCCTTCTTTCTGCTCGACAAGCAGTGTTAATATGCCAGCTATATTCCAGACTTATTCAAAGCCTAATCCTGTACAGACTAAACACATTGAGTATTTGGTAATATTTCTTATTTAAAAACATGTCATTTGTGTTAATATCACTTTCTTCTGCCTGGAATTAGTTTACACTACATTGAAAACCCTATTCTATTGACCCAGACGCAAAGTAAATTGAGAAAATTAATGACATGTTGAAATAAATGACTTTTTTTCCTCTATTAAGCACATTGAATTTAGAAAAAAAAATCCTGATGTATGACACAAACTGTGGAGCACGCTCTTCTTAACAGTAATAGATGAAATAATTGAACGAAAACATGCTAATTCTAAGTGGAAATGGACTTAAATGTTCAAAAAAATGGAAGATAACAGCACAGTAATGATTATATGGAAATGTCTGTTTTGATACTTTCCTATTTTTGCCTAATGACACCACTTAATAAAGCTCCAGAAAGACACTGTGCACTGCAAATTTTAATTTATGCAGCATGAAATTCAGCTGTAGTTCGAGACAGCCTTACTTCTTAGAGGATTAGAACACAGTATTATTTTAATGTTGCTCCACAAAGACGTTAATTAAACAGTATATAGATAAGTTCAAAGCTGGTTGAATTTCAGGCCAAGAAAGCTTTCTAGCTATCTTTTAAAATGTCTTTTGTAGACATTTATCAAATTCTGCAGGTTTGCTTGCTGAAACTGATAAATCTTATTTACATTTGAGGAATTTTAACCCAGCCTGTTCAGTGACGCAGATGAGCGGTGTTTAGATCAGTTGCACAGCTCTCCAACCTGCGCAGAACTTCTTCCTTTGCAAGCTCTTACTACTCCTGCCAGAATTAGTCTATGTATCCATTTTCTATGAGCCATGTTTGTGTTAGAGAAACACAAGCCAGAATCTTGTCAGCTGAACTCGCTACTTGCTGTCTAAGCACTGCTACTGCTGCAGCCACTGAGCAGAATATTTTGATTCCAAGGATAAGATTTATAGCATCTCAAGTTAGTAAATAATGAAAAAGTCATAGCATATACAAATCACACTTGCAGGGTTTAAATTCTGTAACAGTTCTACTTTTTTTTTTCCTTCAAAGGTTTCAACAAACTCTATTTGAAAGGCATAAAGATATCTCTAACTTTTGCTGCAGTATTTGAGAAACATACATTACAGTAAAAAATCACAGCCTAAAATAGAAATCCTTAATCAGCAATTACTGTGAAGCAATGTAAATACTGATGTATTTACAGATGGAAGGAGGTCACACAACTCAGCCAAAATACTCCATTTTCAGAAAATCACAATTCTACTTTAGTTTGTAGTATTAAAAAACCCCTGTAAATTTACAGTCAGATTATAGGCAGCTAGGGTACACTGCCTCCTCCAGTAAAATATGTACTTCCATATAAATCAAGTTTATAGTTTGCACTGTGCTGTAAATGTGTTAAGTCTGTTCCTTTTAAAAGTGTATTAACAATTTTCAAAAGAAGATAGAAGATGCCATTTATAAAGCAGATGCCTCTGAAATCCTCCTGAGGGCAAATGATACAACGGAAGGGCCAGCAGGAGGGAACACTTCCATCACTTTCCCTGACACAGGGGACCAGGACAGAACTTTGAGATCGGTCCATAGGATAGAGGACGTACTGCATGAGAGAATTAGAGATGGAAAACAGCTTACAGGAAAACAATGTTTTTTCTTTGCTCAGTGTAGTTCATATGAGTTCATAGCCCTAAATTCTGCAGTGAATTGCAGGATTAGACATCTCGGGATCTCAGACCATCCAATTTATGCTGGCATTGAATCAAATCACAAACCTCTCCTTGACATATGGGGTTGGTTCAAAGCTAAGCCATGGTTCACCTAAAAGAATCATGAACTTCTGTTAACCTTTCAGTGAAACTAAGTCAGGCAAGTAGTTCCTATAAAAAATGGAAAGTTGAGTTTCACACCATACAACAGCACTACTCTTCCACTCCAAAGGCAGTAAAATGTTGCTATTTGCAGCCACTTACGCTGGTCTGAAAGAGAAAGTTGGGATCTTCCTTCACAGATGAGAGAGGTGAGCAATGTGAAACAATCCTCCCTGGGAAAGAGTATGTATCTGGGAATCTAATTTCACCTATTCAATTGCTAAAACTGTTGGGTTTTTTTTTAAATCAAGACAGATATTTCATGTCTAAAACCCAAAGCTTTTCTGTCGCAATTTATGTTTAATAATTTCCACTTTATTCAGTAGGGTCTTTTGGGGCTCCTAAATTTAAAGGGGGTCTTAAATTTAAAAAAAGAAACATGAGAAACTCTGAAATTATTCCTCTCCTATACCTTGATCATCTGTTTACAGTAAAAATACTTAAAAATACAAAAGCAACTTGAAAAGCCCACATTCCTAATGCACTGGAAAATACGCAGTCAAATTCACATGACACTAAGCTTTCCTTTGTAGACCTAAAAGCCGTAGCAATTCCAAACTACATTTCTCAAACAGCGGGTACCAAAAAATGAAAAAACATTGTTGTGCAACTGTCAGAGAACAAATAACCCCACTAATTCTTCTGCTGATACTTTTCCTAAACCAACTTAAGTGAAAACCATCACACATTCTGAGTGGTTTTATAGCTACAAACAGGAAGATGAAACACAGAGCATAAAATTAGAGGTGATGCATTAAATATTAATTGCCATAGCTAAACCAACCACGATCAGTTCAGTTCTGTTAAAAAAAAGAAAGAACGAACATGTTTTTCTAATTTAATTATGAAAGACTGGAATATTATTTTAATAAGATACAAGTCCTAAAAAAATGAGCTAGCTATACAAGCTTCTATTACTTTTGATCAAGTCTTCAGAGACGTAGGCACCAGTTTTAATTTGGAAATCTAACCTCCAAATGCCAGCTTAAACCCATCTCAGATCTTAAATCTTGCTTTTTGGCCCAGTGCTTTTTTATGTGCAAAATAAAATGTTACTGCAGACGGGGTTACTGAATTCTTTTTATTGTACATCTAAATTAGAAGCTCAAAAGAATTCTGAGACACAAATTTCAGAGACATTGTTCATACAGAAAAAGCTCAAAATACAACATACATAGGAAGAAACTGAATGCCTTTCTGATGATGCATTTAACAGAAGTAGGATGAGAACAATGCAGTGGAAAGCCAAGTAGGCAGGAACTAAAAATAATTTATATGAAAAATTTGGGAATTTACTAGTTGGAAATGACAGAGGAGGAAAAAGGACTACAATGATGAACTGATGACAGATTAACTGTACACTATCATCACCGTTATGAGGCTATGAAAGGACAACTGCTATCCTAACAAAGGGGAATAGGAGAAGTATTGCTAAAAAGAGGGAGACAAGTATAAACATTAGTGCTCGACACCACTGCAAGACAGTTAAAATTCAGATTATACCTTTTCAGGCCACTGTTTGTGGGGGAAAGAAGTATTGACAAGTGTACTACAACTACATAATCTGAAGTAATGCTGGAAAAATAACTTTTTTTCTTTAGTGTGGCAAAATAAAGGCTAAGAAGGAATATTACTATATTCATAATTTCAGCAGGGATAAACACTGGAAGGAGGCAAAGTGCAAAATAACAAATGGATACATGCTACAAATAAATTAAGGCTTAAAAAAATCAGATTTCCAGTAACAAAAGCAATGAAATTTTGAAAGAGCCCATGATAGGAATGAGGGGGGAAAAAACCTCCCACAGACTCAGTTTATAGACAGAATATAATGTAGACTGTTATGGTCTGCGATTGAAGTTCAGGTGCTTAATTTGAAAAATTTAATTAGATGAATAAAAGTTGGGAAGGGGAAAAAGAGAGAGAGTAAAAGGACTTGAGCAACAGAACAGTTGCAGTGCTGATCAAAAGACAGATGGAACCTACAGTGTTTAAGACTATTAACTTTGAATTTATAAGGAAACATGTAATACACATAGTTAGGGCTGAAGCAGCTTTTTGCCAACAAATGCTTCAGTCTGCAAGCTCAAAATTTACCGTTACTAACTGATAGGCAGCAATTGGCTTTGACTAGCTGACAGGGGTATAATTATTCTCCATCTTCCACCTCTTGTTACAAACCTTTGAAAAACAAAGTTCCTTAGAACTAATGACATATACTAATAAGCATTTAGTCAGAATATTCAAGTCCCTTGCATACTGCATTTATGAAATGTTCTTCACCTTCATATTCACGGTATATGTACACCTAATACCACAGAACACAAACATGCACTTTGAATGTGTTCACTCAATTTTCATGATGCTGAACATTAAGGATATATAACTAAGAATGTTTTTGCATGTACAGAATGTGAAAAGCATGGGTTCCAAAATACAAGTAAACCTTTTACCACTTGTTTGAACTAAAGATTGAATAAGTATACCATTTCTGTGGTCACAACATTCCCTATTTTCATCCAAAATCCAAATTGCAGCCATTATTTACAACCAAAAATCAAAAGCATGTTCCATACACTGAGAGGCAAATGAACATGTATGCAAGTTCTCCTACAAGTACAGCACATCCACACTGCTGCAAGCAGTCTCCCTTGCAGCTAAAAAAAAATTTGGTCAGACTACCATCCACAAATGTGCATTTAAGCCTCTCAAGCCTCAGAACTGTACATAAGCTTCACAAAGCTCCAGAACAGCTGGGATTGTGATCCAACCAAAATACATAGTAAAGCCTTCATAGCGGAGGGGTGAGGGAAGGATCACCAGCAAAAATTCATTGCACATATCTGTACATAGAGACCTTCTGAGATACTTGCAGAACTTAAAAAGAGTACACACTGTTCTAGCTGGATGGGTTAGAAAAGAGTTCTGGTTACTGATGTACCAGCAGCACATCATAGCGCTAACAAATGTCGTTTCAGAAGAGAAATCATAATTGCAAACTATGGAAATTATCCCACAGAAGGACAATGTGGGTTTCACTGACACAGCAGCCTGTCTTTTGCATACAGGAATGCAAAGGGCACTTTGTATCACTGCATTTTAAATGAATCAAAATGTTTATATATGATTCAAACATGACAATATCTAAAATATGAGCTACTCTAACACATTCACAAATACAGTAAAGTATTACTTTACTTGTGGGGATGCAAGTCATATTGTTGTAACATCATAATAAGCAATATAGAGAGAGGAAAAAGCAATTTAACCATGCACAGTTTGCTACTAATTTCTACAATTTGTTTTAAGATTACTGCGTATAACTACATCTTTTCACTACTACTGAGTGTCACCTTCTGTGTGATACTACAATAATTCCTAAACTCTATGTCATGGCAACACAGTTCATTGCTGTAGATCAACTATGATGTCCCATACTCAATGTTATTCAATTGCCGGAGCATCAGTGGAAGAAAGGAAATTGGAAAGGAGAGGAAAGTACTAGTTTAACAGTACCCTGCAGTGGTATAACATTGCCTTTTCAGAAGCATCCCAAGACACTTCGCAAACTCACATCTGCAGAAGACAACTTTATGCCTTTCGAATACACCCAGGTACTACTAAAACACAACAGACTTATTGTACACAGCATAGAGAAGGAGTACCTAACGGATACATCGGTGATGACTTAGAGAATGTCCAGTACAGTACTATTCGGTATTACCCCTCCTCTTTCGGACTCCTGTTCTGTCTTTTGGAAGAAGTGGCATTTTCAGCAACACAGTTCCTATTTCCCCAAAGTACTGACATCGAGCAGCACCGTATCAATCATCCTAAGTGCAGGACTCCAGTTTTCTTCAGGTGCCAGTCGAAGCTTGTTCAGGACGCATTACCACACCCATAAAGTAATGCACATGGTCTTTAAAACACAAGTATATGTCTGCCACATGATATGCAAAATAAATCAGTGTGTCAGTGCATGCTGGTATTCGCATGCTGCATTTGTAATACTTTTAAGTAGCTCTCTTACTACCGGACCAGCTGCAAAAGCAGATACAACATCAGGGCCCTGCAGGCACTCACGCCCCTGCCCAGCACACCCTGCCCACAGCCCAGCCCCCCATTCCAGCCCCCCAGGGCCATCAGCCCCCGCCCCAGCGACGCTGCAGCAGCGCTCGTCTCCAGCTCCCCACAGCCCTGCCCTCCCTGGCCATGGGCCCTGCCGAGCTGGGCCCACCCGCGGGCCCGTGGCCCAGCCTGGCCTTGGCCTGTCCCTGTCCCCAGGGAGGTGCCCCATGCCCAGGGCTGGGGCTGCCCTGGTGCTCCCCAGCTGCCCTGCGGGGGTGATGGGCCCTGGCTGCCAGGCCCTGCCCGGCCGGGTCTCCTGGGAGCCCCAACACCCCCCGCACCCCAATCTGAGGGAGCCACAGGCCCTTATGGCGCCCTGACATACAAAAATGCAGAAGATGGATGTTAGTTAAGTGCATGCAAGGAATAGTTCCTATTAGATTTTGCACTCTAGCATACAGTTTAATTACCATCTCTATCATAAAGAAATAAGCTATATATTTGCCAAGACTCTTGAAAACAGAAACACAAAGTTAGACTTTACAGAGTAGCAATTAGAGATGGATGATTTTCAAAAATATTCAAGATGACTGACAACAGCAGCAACTGTGTGTCCTGTCCTAAACACTTCCAATAACCAAATGTTTACATAAAAAATGGATTTAAAACCTGACTTTTTATCCTACTGTTTCCCAGTTTTCTCCCATTGGACAGAGGTTTGCCAGTGACCTTCAAAACTGTCAGAAACCGTACTGCTGGAGAGCAAGATGTGCTTCTTTGAATGCCTTCTCTACCTCAAATGAAGAGGAACTTGTGTATTTTTAAAACAGGAAAAAAAATCAATAAAAATTCTCCCTTACACATTTACCTTCCCATACGAAGCGAAGCAACACGAGAAAGACATTAGTCACAATATTGAACGCACTGTTACGAACTGTGTTCGCAAGACATACAGCAAGTCTTGGGCAACCACAGTAGGTGGTCAAGAGCTTCCTGGATGCTACCCCTAAACAGTGACATGCATGGACTCTGCATTTAAAAACTCTGAAATATCATTAAATAGCAATTCTTGGCAAACTCTGAAACCACTAGTGGTCTGTTGACCTGGGATATTTTGGAAAAGCAGAAGAAGAGCACTCAGGGCAGTACCAGAAGCCATTTTGATTCTGCAGTGTTGTGGAGTAAGGGCCCCCCAGGTGTAAGCACAGGACGATGGCAGAAGCAGGGGGTATAAACATAAATCACAGTCAGCTACTGCTTACTGAAGGAATGTAGCAGTTACTGGTTACTGCAGGAATGTAGCCTGGAGAGTTCGGTAGAACCAGTGTAACAAGGAAAATAAGAAACAAGCATCTCACGTATGTAAAACATCCTTGTATGAGGTACCAACGCAAAGGTGGTGACCAGCAGGTATAAAAAAATGGCTACAGCCCCCTCAAAGGCAGGAGCCAAGGAAGAACAGTGAGGGATAAGAATTGTCCCAGCATTGTCTCCCCAGTCAGGTATGCCACACCTCACCGCTGACCCTTGGTGTCCTCAGCAGGTCCTCCCTCCTCTCTGGCAGGGACTGAACACTGCTTTTGGATTTGCCGTTCACCACGTTCTGCAACTGCAACCCAGCAATCATACATAAAGTACTATCTTTACCATTTAATTGGGTTAAGTATGTTAGGATTTCAAAGAGGTCTGTGTGTGTGCTTTCTGCTCCAGCCTTCCCACATGACAAGATGATTGATACCGCAGCAACCACTCAGAGTAAATGCAGACATAATAGATGAGTGCAGCATGAAAATCTAGGAAAGCTGGAGAATCTCCATCATCAGAGGTCTTAAAGCAGAGCAGTGGTTTAGGTGTACTCCGTTCTGCTGTGGGCTTTCGACTTACTTTTTATGATTCCATAGAAAAAACCTTAAATTTTACTTTAAAAAAGATCCTAATAATTTATAATGGAAAAGGAGACTTTGCAATAGAACTGCAGTGGAATACCTTAGTGCTGTCTAGTGGTAAGTAGTTTTCTGTTATTACATTTAACATAGTCAAAAATGAGATCCATTTTTAAATCTAACATACCAGTATGGAAGAATTATTCAAGCTATAACACTCAACTGGATCAGGCATCAGCAAAAAACTTCACCTTAAAAAGTTAAATAGCTCAGACGTTCCATGAATCAAAAGGTCACAGGCCATCATCAGTAGAGCTAGATCCAACACAATGATATTTAGAAAGCATTAGATGAAGATTGGGGGCAAGCGTTATTATTTCTTACATAATTCTTAAACAGTACAAAATATATAAATAGCACTGAAAATAAAAACTGGCTGTTTGCTGAGACTTGAGATATGCAGTAAATTAACTAGTTAAACAACTGACCCTGCAAATTGCTCCATAAAAGTAATTTGCTCTGTTTGGCTGCACATGGAGTTAGAAAGCTAACAGAGCAGTCCGCGGCACTCGGAACTAGAGTTTACAATACTCATAGTGCACAGTACTAAACCTGGCCTTTTAAAATAGCAAAAATGGATCTCACTATTAACTCCATGTTTTGGTCTGTTTACCAAAAGCTCTGTTTCATAGAGAAAATATTATTGGTAAGTTTGTTCTACAAAAAAGAATTAGTGAATTAAATAGAATTCGAAAGAAATTTATGAGAAAAAACAGAATATACTACCCCGCATATTTAAAAATCATCAATATTAAATGCACAATTGCTGAACAACAACAGAGCTGCAACAAATTCTTACACTGAAAAACTTCTATATATTTTACTATTTTTTTAGGAAAAAAACCCAAACAACAATTATCTAGGAACAACATAATTAGAAAGCTGATTCGAAAAGGCTCAGTTTGCATAACTTACCAATGCCTTCATATTTTATTGTTTTGCACAGATGTAATCTATTTAAGGCCAACCCCACAAATGCACAGAATTGTGCTCTTTCTTATTGAGAAAACTTGAGAAACTTGTCATGCAAGTTAAGAGTTTCCTCAGTCTAATACATCAGATTTAGAAAATTTTTGCAACCTACATGTTACCATGGCAACTTTCTGGGTTTTTTCAAAATGTAAATTAACAGTGAGGCTTCGTTACAAACTCTTTATTTCCTCTGTGTTTGTACATAATCTTTTCTCATATATGGATAGAGAAGAATAGCTCTTTTTATTTTAAATGGCTACAGTTTATATTAAAAGATGAAGCTATATTGAGAAGACGTCAGGATTAAATCACAGTTAGTAAGTAAGCACATCTCTGCTTAACCTTGACCACTTTTAAACCATAACAAAAATAAGTGCAGGAGAAAGCAATCAAACAAGTAAGTAGTTCTATGGCAAAGGTTTCTCTGTTTGGCTTTTATAATTATAAATTATTAGAAAATGAAAATATGCTGCATATTGCAGTCCTTTTCTTGCTCTTTTTACTGCTAATTCCATTGAAATTTTACTGTGTTCTTTTCTCTTTTTGAAAAAATAATCTGGAGAAGAAAATATGATTGCTCTGTTTTCTTCCGAAGAAAATTGTGTTTTGACATACCACTCTAGCCCTGGACAGCTTTACTGAATTCAAGAACCTGCCTGCCTAAAGATGCACAGGTGTCTGCAGTTCCCATTACAGTGAACGGGAATTACAGAAGCCTAGAGGTAGATCTGACATCTTCAACATCATGTCAGAAAGTCATAGCATTAGAATGAATCTGAGAGACAAGCTACTCCTTTTAATTTGACTTCCATCATTTGTCTGCTGAAAAAGGAAGGTTTGCAAATCTCATCTTGTGAACCGAAAATAATTTTCAAGCTACTCATTAAAATACCTGTAACAAGTAGAGACTTTATATTCATTTTACACCATAATATAAATTATCAAGCATACATATTTCTATGAACTGGGTTTAAGAATAAGAATTATTATAAATCTAACTCATTTTAGCTCGCACCATGATAGAGCTCACAAAACTGAAGAAGAAAACTTAAAAGCGTAACACTACAATAAAATGCACGTGAAAATATACGAGCTTAACTACATACAGATTTGGTCTCCCCAGCATGAGCATTTAAGCAACCTGATCTAGTGGAAGGTATCCCCGCCCATGGCAAAGGGGTTGGAACTAATTGATGTTTAAGGTCCCTTCCAACCCAAACCGTTCTATGACTCTATGATCTGTACTGGCTTCCTAAGGGACCACCAGTTGCCTGGAAGTTTGCAACTGAGTAATCTAGTCAAAACGTCCCATCTAACAAAGAGGAAGTGATTATAAAAAGGGCACAAATTCCTTGTTCATCTTGGTTCTCTGTCAGTACTAGAAAAGTAAATTTTCAGACTGTATTATAACAGAACTAAATCAGAATACTGGTAATTCATTAGCTAATACACTACGCCCTAATGCCCGATGAACTAGGTCATATGGCCAGCCACATTCTAACCTAAAAATCAGACTGGAAAAATTTTATAATGGGTAGAGGGACAGTCAAGGCTATACATACAGTTATACAAGCATATAGGCAAAGCTAATATGGAATATGTTTCTAAGAGAGCCTAGAAACTAGGGAAGAAAAGCACAATGTTCAGAATCATAAAAGATCCCTTGACCATCTCTTTTTTTGCCCATGTTCCCACACGTGTGTGCAGAATGAAGCTGCATTCTCCCAGGAGAGCATGCAAGACAGAAGGCAGAAGGAGCGTGCTGGATGTGGACAAGGACCACTGAAGAAATTAGGCAATTCCAGCTGGAGAGAAGCATTAAGTCTGTGAAGAGACACTGAGGAGAAATGATAGTTCGTAACTTCTGTTATTTTAACTACTTGCTCATGTATAATTTAACAATCTTTTTCTTGTACTTCTTCTGTGAACTGCAAGCATCTCTAGATTTGTTAAGTGACTGCAAGGGTACAGTTCTGGCTCTAGGTAAGACCTCTGCATAATTAAACAGAAGCACATACTACTAACACTAATAATTCACTGCACTGGAGTATGCAGTTACACAACAGCCATAGTTTTTAGCATCTGTGGAACAAGGAAAATAATAAAACCTCATTTTACCAGTAGCAAGACAGTGTCACCAGGAGCTGGAGTGCCCAAGTATGGGACAAGGAACCGTAGTACAAAGCAGAACCTGCCCAGTGAAGTACATGCTTTAATCAGCTGATTTCAAAAAGAGCTTCAGTAGGAGTTATCTTTCAAAATCATCTACCTCAAACATTTTACAGATAGGAAAGGACACTTTCCCAAGTCAATAAACCAAGGCAAAAGTATACCAAAGTAGAACCTCATGCTGCCCAACACACCTAAAAGTGTGGCCTCAGTGAAAACAGCAAGAAGTTCACCATCAACTTGAATGGAGACAAGATTTCATTCCTAACATCAAATAGTGTACTCATTTCTTCTAATCACATTGTTTCCTTTGAATTACATACCTTACAGATTACTTTCTGAAGGCTGTTACCAGAGACAGTTTACTTAAAAGTGAAAAGCCGTGTGTGGCTTGCAAAAAGCTTTTGGGAAAGTGCAACAGAAAGGAAAAACAGCTGCTAATTTATACAGCAATCTTACAATGCATTTTTTATAAATAATTAACACTACAAGTGATGTGTATATATCACAAAAAATGGATATTTATCTAGGTATGAATTAACCAGCAATAACAATAAACCTGTTGAGCCTTGGCATGAAATTACTAAGTGGACATGGCCAAGAAAATCCTCAATCCGTATGTTTTATCACACAATCTCTAGTTGCAGGCAATGGGAATTCTCGGGTCTTCAACCCACTAGAAAATCATGCCACTTATTACCTAAATAACAGGTAAAATACATTTTTAATGTTGTTATAGTCTTTAGGGAAGACATAAAACTTCTTATAATATTAAAATACTAAAAGTTTTACTAAAATATTAATCAAAATAATGGAAAGATGAAAGGATTCAATGAAACAGGGCTGTTACTATACACTACCAAAAAAACCCCCACACAACAAAGGGATTTTTATCTTTAAAGGCTTGACTCTAAGGCTCATCAGCATCCATTATAATTCTATAAAATTAGTTAAGGCAGCATCTGGTACAATCTATATAGTTTTATAGCCAAGCATACAAAAATGCTTACAACAGTTATGAGATCTTCTCACATTAAATGAAGCTGAAGACTCTTTACTTCATCTACCAGCATGTATTTAGAAAAACAAAGGCAAAAGCTAGAAAAAAAGAGGAATCCAGAAGGACATCCATTTTTTTTAATAACTAAATAATACTTTTAAAGCATTAACAGATAGTGGGAACTGCCGATGCCCAGGAAAAGTAAGCATCTCACCATCATTTTAGTTTAATCTCAATTAGTTCATAGCCGTAAGCAAGGTGATACTCAAGCAGTGACCATTTCAAACAACTGTTTGGTTCTGCTGAGGCCAAATCTATTCCCAGATCCACAATACACATCTCCAAAACATGTACGACTCTGGAAAATGGAGCAGTGGTTTCTTCCTTAAAGCCATAAATTTGTATTGAAAGAATCATGCAGAAAACCATGTAATGTAATACAATAAAAACTGTAGCAAAGTACAAAAGATATCATATAACATCATTGTCATGATTAATTAGCAATCCCCACAGAACCACATAAAATATGAGTGCTTTTTGACAAACTAGTACAAAGGGATAAAGAAATTTTAACTTGCGATACAGCAACTTCTATAAACTTTCTTATTTCCTGTCTTTAAAGAAATGTTAATGCTGCTCAAGGAAACAACAACTAGCACCCAGCTCTTCTACACCTCAAAGCAGAACAACTTTGTAGCGTGTAACTGTTCCAGAGACATGAAAAAATTCTAGACGGGACTTGCTCCAAGCTCAAGTTGTGGAGTATGACTGTATTGGATTTCCATGGAACGGCTGTGGTAGCAGGGGGGCTACAGGGGTGGCTTCTGTGAGAAGATGCCAGATGTTTCCCCCATGTCCGACAGAGACAATGCCAACCGGCTCCAAGACAGACCCACCGCTGGCCAAGGCTGAGCCCATCAGCGACGGTGGTAGTGCCTCTGGGATAACATAAGGGGGGGGGGGGGGGGAAATTGCTGCAGAACAGCAGCAGAGAGATGAGTGAGAATATGTGAGAGAAACAACTCTGCAGACACCAAGGTCAGTGAAGAAGGAGAGGGAGGATGTGCTCCAGGCATCGGAGCAGAGATTCCCCTGCAGCCCGTGGTGAAGACCATGGTGAGGCAGGCTGTGCCCCTGCAGCCCATGGAGGTCCACGGTGGAGCAGATATCCACCTGCAGCCCATGGAGTACCCCACACTGGAGCAGGTGGATGCCTGAAGGAGGCTGTGACCCTGTGGATAGCCTGCACTGGAGCAGGCTCCTGGCAGAACCTGTGACCCCATGGAGAGAGGAGCCCACACTGGAGCAGGTTTGCTGGCAGGACTTGTGACCCCGTGGGGAACCCACACTGGAGCAGTCTGTTCCTGAAGGACTGCACCCCATGGAAAATACCCATGCTGGAACAGTTCATGAAGAACTGCAGCCTGTGGGAAGGACCCACATTGGAGAAGTTCATGGAGGACTGTCTCCCATGGGAGGGACCCCATGTGAGAGCAGAAGAGTGTGAGAAGGAAGGCGCGGCAGAAACAACGTGTGATGAACTGACCGCAAGCCTCATTCTCCATCCCCCTGCACTGCTCAGGGGGAGGACATAGAGAAATCACAAGTAAAGTTGAAACCGGGAAGAAGGGAGGGTAGGGGGAAGGTGTTTTAAGATTTGGTTTTGTTTCTCATGACAAATCTTTCTGATTTTGATTGGCAATAAATTAAATTAATTTCCCCAAGTCAAATTAGTTTTGCCCGCAACAGTAATGAGTGAGTGATCTCTCCCTGTCCTTATCTGGATCCATGAGCCTTTCTGTCAGCACGATTTGCCCATTTTCCTTTTGCTACTGGATTTGAAACCATGCAAACATAAAAAATAGACAATATTGCATCAAGGTACACACCATCACAGACAGCAACGAACACAAAGCTCTTTATCACCCACAGCACCAAACAGGCACAGGTTGACAGAGAACCCCTCTGAAGCCTTTTGCAGCTCACCCTGTTTTGCGCCTGGTTCTGTGCTTCTGATACCAGAGGTCAGAATAGTCATAGGGACCTCTGGAGATAAGCCCTCCAGGTGCTGGGGTAACAAGAACAGACTGGCAGAGCTTAACAATCCTTAACCCAAATCACATAGAATCACACAGAATCATTGAGGCTGGAAAAGACCTGTAAGAACATCAAATCCAACCATCAACCCAACATCACCGTGGCCACTAAACCATCTCCTGCAATGCCACGTCCACACGTTCCTTGAATACCTCCAGTGAGGGTGACTCCACCACCTCCCTGGGCAGCCTGTTCCAATGCTTCACCACTCTCTCAGTAAAGAAATTTTTCCTAATATCCAGCCTAAACCTCCCCTGGTGCAACTTGAGGCCATTTCCTCTTGTCCTATCACTTGAGACCAACATCCACCTCTGCAACGCCCTTTCAGGTAGTTGTAGAGAACGATAAGGTCTCCCCTCAGCCTCCTCTTCCCCAGACTAAACAACTCCAGTTCCCTCAGCTGCTCCTCGTAAGACTTGGGCTCCAGACCCCTCACCAACTTCGTCACCCTTCTCTGGGTGACTGCAGCTCAGAAAGTGGCATGATTTAGCTAATAAAATACTTAAAACACTGGTTGTTTTCTTGAGGTTTTATTTGTCCCCTGAATACTTTCAGATCCTAGTGTGTCTTCTCATGACCTTACTTCAGCGGTCAACAGAAAACTGCCGTAAAGTAAGACGTTTAAATATCTTTCACCTTTCTAAGTAAGTTTCAGGTAAGCGCACATTTTGGAGGATAAGACTTGAAGGAACTTCAAGAAGTTGCCTAGTTCATCTGTCTGCTTCAACCTGACGATACTATTCCCAACAGATAATATTTTAACCTGAAAGTAAAACTCTTCTGTTTCACAACTTGCCAAGAAAATCTATTCCAATGTTTAACTGTTCTTGCCATTCTTGCCATTGCCAAGTCTTCCCTGATGCACAGCTCAAATTTGCCTTGCTGAAATCTTTCCTAATGTCTAACCTAAATCTCCCTCAAATTAGTTTGCACTCACTGCTTCTTGTAATCTTCCCACTTTACAGAAAGAAGGGTTTGTTATTCTTAAGGCAGAATTTTACCCACTGAAAACTCTTATCATGCTGGTAATCTCTTCTCTAAGCTCAGTAACTCTAGTCTCTTCAGTACTTCTTTCTAGGTCATACCTTCTAAAGTTGCAGTTATTCCCTTTGTTCTCCTGTGGATCCACTTAATTTGGCCTACATCTTTCCTCATGTGTGACTGTAATTAAACATCTAGACTTTGGAATACCATATAGCCTTCTGGCACATTAGAAAGAAGCTGAGATCCAGAATATACTGGCCTATTATAAATACAATTTGTCACCCAATGAATTAATACAATCTTCTACTTTCCTCTATATGTTCAAAAATAATAAATCACTCACATGAAAATACACATTAGCATAGCATCTGCTTTTAGAAAATATTTCAATAGGTATTGATCCATTGCATTATTTTTTTCTGGTTATTTATATGCTGTTTGGATATATTTCAAACACGTTACTCATTGCTTTTCACAAGACTAACAACAATTAGTAGGAAGATCTATTGTTCTGAGTAGCATTTACTTGTGAAGAGATGTAGTGCCAAAGGTAAAATATAATGAATAAGCAGATTCATTATATTGTGTTGGATTTCGAGAACAGGCATAAAAAGCTCATTTAGGCAAATAATCGGATTTTTATTATTAAACAGAACCTTCTATCACTATGGGTTATAAGTGGCAAGAGGATATAATTTCTGAGCAAAATAAATCTTTGCTGAAATCCAGATACTGGATGGAATAGATCCCTGGCTTGGACTCGTATGGACATACACTACAGTTGGCCAGTCACACTCGGCTGAGCCACCGATTCCAACTGGGACATCTAAATACTACCAGAAAACAAATACTGTTGTTATCATTTGTGCAAAAACTTGTGTTGCCTCTTTTCTTCACATGATTATAAAAAGTTATTTTTAAATATAGATGAGAAGAGAATAATTTTACCTATATTTTGACTAGTGAATTAAAAACATTTATGGCTTTTCTTACCAAAACTACATTGAACTCTTGACGTCTAAATACATGCTTTTTTTTCAATGTCTCCTTTTAAATTCAGCTGAAAAAAAATCTCAGTGTTGTGTGTTTTGTTTTTATTCCAGTTTTATATTTGGTGCATGCCTGCTAAGAAACAAGAAAAATAAATATTAGTCAACAGACTAAAAAGCATGCACTTTTGTATGATGCGACTCACATCAATCTATAGTACTGCCTTTAAGAACAGGTAGTGCTGATAAATGCTGAGAAAGGTCAATAATTCCTCACTTGTGCTCCTGGGACGTGAAACCAGGCAGTCATAAAAAGGCTACTGAAAATCTGTTACTAATTCATTTTTTCAAGTTGCTCAGTCGGGAAAAGCAGGGGGTTCATACCATCTCTGGTGCACTTCCCTGTGAAGACATACGCATCTTTCATTTTCATCACCCAAAACCAAAGACTATTTCAAAGCTCCCTTCTAGGGGTAGTAAAACTGCCAGACTCCCCCTCTTGGTATGTCCAGGCACAGCAGATGCCAGACAGAGAACATCTTTCTCGCCTCCCTGAAAAGAACACTACTGAGAACTTTTGCTGCACAGCTTCCTTTCACTCCTATACATCTCTAACCCCACCTTAAAAAAAACCCTCTGAAAATGTAAAAAATTTTCAAATACAAAGCTATTTTATCTCAAAGCAGGACCTTGCTCATTTTTCTGCAGTTCTGATGTGCCACACGCAAACAGCCACTGAACTGGGTCTTCTCAATTTTATTTATTTGCCGTAGAACTATAAAAAAAATGCAGACAAAACCCCGAGATTGGTTACTTTCACATTTTCTTTCCTTGTGCAGCATTTTTTCAAGCTTAGGGCTTTTAAACTGCCAAATCTGTTTCCTGGATGGGAAGAGAAACCTTCCACTTCTGCATTCTGTCTCTCTCTAGCTCTGCCAATCTCATTCATATCTGCCTCTCCACAATCCCCCCCCCCCAAAAAAAAAAAAAAAAAGAATGTCTAGAAGACAAACAGGAGAAAAGAATTACACTACAGTATGTTAAAGGTAACAAACACTTCAAAAGCAGACAAATTTGCAGCTGGGACACGCTGTCCTCAACTCGGTTTTACTATATATAGGTAACATATGCAGCACATCTGGTACACAAGGTATCTTACTGTTTTGACACACAGGTTAAGCATAAAAGGGCAAACTGAAAAAAACAACTCTAACATAAACCCAATCTTTTTTCCCCACATTCTTAAAAGCAATTTTCTTTCTCACTTTGTTTAATTGTTTCAAGTCTTTCTTTTTTTTTTTAATGTTTAAAAAATAAAAGAAAAATAAATTTTAAAGGAATGGCAAAATTATCTGGTGTAGTAAGTCACATTCAAATTCTTTCCAGGAAAATTCTGAGGGCCAAAGTCTCAAAAAGTTTTAGAAGATAGCAACTCCTTTCTTCAAAATGTTTTACACAGCAGCCAACATTAGTTTTACCAACTTTATAAAGCTATCAGGTTGCATGAACAGAAAGCTCTGACAAAAGTCATCTTGGCTATACTGTCAGTAGACATTTTCAAACATCAGCAGAGGAATAGCAGAGTTGTTTGGGGTTACACAGTTAAATAGAATAATAATTTTGAGTGTCTAAATGTACATCCTAAAACAACAAAAATATTCATAAAGCTTCCTCCATACTTTTAGAGCAGGCTAAAATATTTAAATCTGTAAAAAGTGACAGAATAAAGATATTCAGTATAAAACTTAACCAAGTTATTATGTGTAATAAATGCATTCTCTTAAAGAAAGTGCTGCAGTATTTTTTGCTATCGTGACACTAATGCCTCTAAATGTGTTTGACAGAGAAATGCCAACGAGAGTGTAACCAATAATTGCTAACTTTTGCCTAAGGCAGAAAAAATGTTAATTATGAAGAATGTGCTAAACAGATGCCCTATTAATATATATAAGTATATGTTAACTCTGTACAAGTGATGCTAAAATTCTGGTTTATAGCCATAATCATCTGGTTATAACAGAAGTATTGGAATTCTCTTGTCTCTACTTAACTGCTGCAGTGTATCAACAGCAAATCACCCTATTGTACACAGCTTACTACTGAACATCTCCCCAAGAGATTAAGAATGTGGTTTTGAGATCTGAATACTCCAATCCTCTATACTTTAAGTAAGATTCTTGAGACTGAATCCATGTTTCTGTGTAGTCCCTCTCCAAACAAGGCTCACACCACCCTAATCTCATAAACCATTCAAAATATTAAATCGCCCTTGAGAGATAAGACATTCCAGTCTCTTAACGAGCAACCACAGGATAAACAAAGCTTTAAAGTATACCCAGGGCTTTAACACACCCTGTCTGCGATATGTACATACCCTTCTGAAGTCACTGCACTACTTTCCATGGGATTCAAAGACACATAAAGAAACTGTATCCTTTACCTTTCCCCATCACTACTGTGTCTGAATAGTTAAAATGTTCTACTACATGAAAGGGGTACTTGTCTGGGGGCAAAGGAGTTCTCGTAATTGATGTGTGTAACATCAGCTCAATGTTTTTCAGTTCTCTTTGAATAAATGTGTTAAACAATAATAGATCATACGTCATTTAAAATCAGAGATGGGTAGTGAATGTAATTCCTTACTTTTAATTCTCGATGGTGTACGCAAAAAGTTTTAGAAATTTCAATTTTTAACACCCCTTCATGCTGACTGCCCCTGACTAGAGTATGTTAAACTGCTTTGCAGGAAGATCGGACAGGCATGGGATTGCAATTATATATCACAATACCCTTTTCTGGGTTCACAGCTCTATTCATCTTTTAGAAACACTGAAGGACAGATTGGACATAGGGGAACGGATTAACCACAGGACGACCTGTATTTCCACACAAAAGCCTAAGTGTGGAAAAATGGCACCCTGTGTCACCCATTCTTCACTTCCTGAAAAAAACATATTCATGAAAATAGACATTTAAACAGCTCTTTCCCACTCATCTCAGAACAAGCATTCATTGTTTCTTAACACCATTTAAACAGCAGTAATGTAATGCTTCTATTAAACTGCCTTAATGCAAAAATGTATATAAAAATATCTAAGAATTAAGACAGGGCTACTTAGAGAAAAATCTAAGTTCAGCATATGAACCAAAATGAAAAATTAACAGCGTGGAAACACTGTTGCAACGCACAACCTCATATTTATGAATGTGACTGAAGGAGGACTTGGTTCTGGTAATAAGTTTCAGCTGGATGCAATGAAAGTTGTACACACTATAGCCATGCAGTATAACTGGAATTATAAAAATATCTTGTGTTAATAGGTGATAAGAGTTTAAAGTAATGGATAACATCACTAATTCCAAGTGAGTAAAAGGAAAATGAATACAGAAAAAGACATGTGGCAATTACATCATTTTGAGATGTTGTTTGTCAGTTTTCTATTAAGACTTGCCTCCGGAAAAATAATAAGCAGTAAATATTACGAAACATGCAAAAATGGAAAGAACGTGCGTTAATAAATTAAGTCAGACCTTTAATTAATTTTCCATGTCATTCTGCTTTAATCAATTGTCTTGCATACAAAAGAGATGCTTGGTGTATGAACTTGGACTGTCAAATTGTCTCAGGAGAGATGTGCTATCAGCTAATCTGATCAAGCTAGGCAAACTGGTAGCTTACTTATTTGTTCTTTGGGACTATAGGAAATTATCCTTCTGCACAAGAAATAATCAAATGACAATGTCCGAGCATTTAACTTAGGAATTCAGCCACACAGCTGAGTTAGAAACAGTGAACCCGTGTAGTTCATTAGGCTCTGATGCGAAATTAATCTTTTTGCCAGGAAATCAACAGTCCAACAACATTACGTGCAATGAGACAGTCCATTCCTAACTTTTTATAAAATTCTTATGTAAAGGGCTAACTCTGATATCAGAAAAGAATTTCAAATCTTCTCAAGGCAAGGTAACAGCCATCTCACAGGTATTCTTCTTTATACATATTTACTTAGTAAACTAATGTGGTAGGCATATGGTTAAATGATTTGCTAGTCCTTTCCTCACACTTCTTTCCCTTGCTTTCTTACTGAAAATGATTTAAAAAAAGCAAGTCTGAAAATGAAAAAGAAACTTAAATCTTGCTTCTGCAAACTGTTTACAATATATAGCTTAAATCTTCCGTTGTCTGTTTCTCCTTCTTTTAGATGCCTGCATTTCAATGTATTATGCTTAAACCAATCATCTTTATTGGCTATTTTAAAAGTTCTTCATGAAGAAAAAGACTCGGTTATACTATGTAGACTTTCCACTAAACTATTCAGTGTCATTATTGAAACTACAGGGAGGAATACATACACTGCTGAAGTAATTATATGAAAAGGGTCAAAATGCTATTTTGGAGATTAGCACCTGTCAAGAAACGGCTGACAACTAGCCCAATACACGCAATCTGTATGTACAGTAAGTACTTAGTTCCCCGTGTTAAACAAAGCAGAAATATTTTCTTCACAAATATAAACAAACTGAGGCAATGAAGTTATCCGACAAGCCCAAGAGCTTCAGTTTTCTCTCTGCAGTCCACATTAAGAGTGGCTATAAATGCTGGAGGAGAAGCAATGTGAAATGTGTTAAAGTCCTTGGTGTATGGCCATGGTTTCTGTTTTTATATATTAATTTGCTAGCTTTTTACTCCTACAATGCAGGAAGAAATATTTTAAGCGAAACAAAATGCTTCTTCCTTTATGGATTATTTACAGTAACACAGGTCTCAAAATCAAGCAGTGAAAGACTGAAGGAAAAAAAAAAAGCGTAATGGCAAATACTGACAAAAAATAGCCTGAAATGACTGGCAGTATTTCATTCTGCAAAGTCTCCCCAAAACGACTCATCTTATTAGACAGAGATATATAAATACACTAGTCCAAGCATTTTAAAAGAATGTTAAATAAGTGACTATGTGGGAGGCATTGCACACAATGCAATTACAGCATGGGTAGGTTTCTTAAAGGAGAAATCTCTGGCACTGGAGATATCTGAATAACGCTTCCTAATTAACCACATCAGGCAAATCAGTGTTCATTCATTTCAGAAAAGATCTGTGAAAATGTATAGTCTCCTGCTTTTTTTGGGCTGCCACGGAATTAAAACCAGTAGCGATACTTCAGTGGTTGCAAGGCTGTCGCTTTGCCCAGTCTTGAGTGAAACTTTGTCCCAGTCACAAAAAAGTTTTTTTCCATGCTTTGCGCAGCCAGCACTCCCAACTGAGCTGGGCTCCTTCTTCCAGCAGCTATAATCTCAACTATATTACAATGCTAAAAAAGAATAAATGGGTTCACCAAAAGCCCCATATTGTTGTGTTATATTTGTTAACACTGCTTAAAGAACAGCACCGGGCTTTCCCACACACCACCAAATACACATACATCTCTCAGGATTCACACTTGAATCTCAGACTACAGTTTGCTTTACAAATAAACAGTGGAATCATTATTGTAGCAGAAGGAAAAAAAAAAAAAAAGAGTATTTTCCTGAGGAAAGAAAACAAAACACAAAATAAACCCCCCAAACAAACAAAAAAGAGCAATACGAGGGTTACTCCCCCAGAAAATTCCTCTATCCACTTAATCAAACATTTTTTTCCACCCATCTCAGGTAGGAAAAAAAAGGAAGAAAGCCTGCCACACAATCCAAACTATTTTATCCAGTAAATTGTAGTCACAATTTTCTGACCACAAGGTGGAAAAAACAGGAGCCTTGAAACCATGCAAAGGCCTCTTCCCGTTTCGGGGCAGCAAGGAGGAGAAGGAAGATGCTGAATGCCCAGGATTTGCTCTGCCCTGCCCTTTCCATAGAACTTTAGTGCCATCTATTGAAAATGTACCGAATAAGGAAGGGGGAAAGGATGCCTATTGATTTGGTATAAAAATAAGACGTTTACTTGTTAAGGGCTTTTCGGTTTATTAATACTCCCATGATGACTGCTGTTCTGTGGTCATCTGATAGCAACAAATATTTTCGATACACTATACATGCCCCATAAAGAAATGAGACATTGGCTACAGCATTGAATACAAACATCATACAGATTTTGTATATATATATACACATTTACCAAGAATGTAAGTCTACAGCTACCTATTATCTAAAGGAACAAAAATGAGAAGGCTCTAACGGAAAGGAAAAAGAGCGTAGAAGCACTGCTGTAAATAGAACATACTGGAAACAGTAAAAATAATTAAGGCACCTCGTAAAGACCTTAGTATTAAAGAACAGGGTATGGAGACATGCAGATATAATTACCTTCTTTAAGAAACTGTGAGTGGATGACAAATATAAGAAAACAGCAGATCGCTGCTCCTGCTAGTGCCCATAAAGCTTTCAAGAGCTGCATCTCGGTCTGAAACTCAGTAAATACCCAGAAAGTCACACAATGAATTTCCACAGCGATGCATCAACGCTTCCCTCTGTGCGCCAGGCGCGGCGGCTCCCGGCAGGGACCACACTCCCGAGCAGGGCGGGCGAGCCCGGGGCTGCGGAGGAGGGGCCGGGGCTTCACACCCCGCGCGGGGGCAGCGGCAGCGGCAGCGGCAGCGCCGCGCTCTCCGCGCCGAGGCAGCCGGCGCGGGGCCCCATGAATCAGCGCTCCGTCTCCGCGGGAGCCGCGCCGCGCCGCGCCGCGCCGGCGGCGGGGGCAGGGAGGCCGGCAGCGCCGGGCAGGGTTGCGCAACAGCGCCCGCTGCGCCGCGGGGGCGCGGGGCCGCCGCCGCCGCCGCCCGCTCAGGGCGCGCCGCCGCCGGGCGGCGAGGGGCGCGCGGGGGCCGGGCCCACCCCGCCGAGGCTCCGCGGGAGCCGCTGCAGCATCGCCGGGCTGTGGGCGCCGCTCGCTCGCTCGCTCTCGCCTTCGCTCGCTCGTCGGGCCGCCGCTCCGCTGCTCGCTGCCACGGCTCGGGGAGGAGAGAGCGAGCGGGGAGGGGAGGGAGCGGGGGGAGGGAGGGATCTCTCTTTACTGCAACTTCTCCCGGCTGGCGGCAATTTGTTGCACCCCCCCTCCTCCCCCGGCTCGGAGATCCTCTCTGGTGCGGGGGGGACTCAGCTCACCCCGCCGTCCCCGGCAAGCGCGGGGCCGCGCGGGGGCTCGTGCAAAGATCGCTGGCCTCCCCTCGGGCTCGCACCTCCGCCGCCGGGGCTCCTCCTCGCCCGGCTCCGGGAGCTCCCCCGGGCGCCGCGGCCGGCCCCACTCGCTCGCCCGCCCGCCGCCCGCCCGCGGGGTCGACCCCGTCCCGGCGCCGCTCCCCGGCGCTGGCACCGCAGAGCGCCCTCCGAGCAGCTGCGCCGGGCTACGGCGAGAGCGCTCTCAGTCTACAGGTTGTGCCTCCGTTGCAGCCATCCCCACGGAAAACAAGAACGCAAATGAAAGAATGCCATAAATAAAAAAAAAAAAGACCGAGTCTGTGATTTTGCGGCCGCCCCCCCACTCCAGGGGAAGGACCGAGCCGCGGCGGCCGACTGCCGTAGAGAAGCCAGGCGGGGAGGGGGGGGCGGAAAGGCCGGGGAGGTGCTGCGGCGCGGAGCCGCTCCGCGGGGGCTGCGCGCTCGGCCCCGCCATTGTGGGACGCGCTGCAGCCCAGGCCGGGGGCAGACACGCCGCGGCGCTCCGCAGCCGGGAGTCGCGGGGCCGCCCCGACGAACGGGGGCTGCCCGGTAAGGACGGGCGGCAGCGAGCTCCGTGCCACACAGGCGGCTGGCGGCGGCTCGATGGGGCGGTGCGGGGGCTGGGGGAGCAGCTTCGCGCTGAAGCGCGGCCGGGTGCGCCTGTTCGGGCGGCAGAGGGGGTTGCCTGGGCCCGGCTCCCGGGCGGGTGCTCCTCTGCCCGCGGACGCGGTGCGGCTCCGCGCCTCTCGCGTTCAAACGCCGCCGGCTGCCCCGTGCGACTTCCGCGACGCGTCCGTGCCCGGCACCGCGGCCTGCGCTGGCTCGCGGGGAGAAACCGCGAGTGCCGCGGAGCGGAGCGCGGACCGAGGCCAGCGGCGGGCGAGCGGCGCGGCGGCGGCGGAGCGGGTGTCGGCAGGGTGCGAGCGACGGGCGCGTAACCCGGGGAGAGGACGGCAAAGCAGAGGAGGACCGGGCAGGGGCAGGTGCCGTTCGCAGCACCGCGGGAGGCTGCGGGCGGGAGGCGGCCGGAGCGCCGCGCGGCCCCGGCGGGGCGGGCGGCACTACGCGGCACGGCCGGCGCGGCCCGGCGGCGGGTCATCCCCGCCGCGCAGCTCCGCGGCGAGCTGAAAGTTGCTGTGCTCCTCAGGCTGGCTGTAGAGCCCGCACTACGCTAGCAATGATAGGAACACACCGATGGCTCATGCGTTACCCCGGTTTATCTGGGATAGACATGAAAACGCATCCACAGTTTTGAGGATATAATCCAAGTAAGGGAATACTTGCACGCTAAGAGCTTTGTTTTCATAGCTCTTTGGTTACATATTTGCATTTACGGAACTTTTTGTAATACTTAATATTTAAATATTTTCTTAATTTAAAAAAAGGGAGGGTTTCCAGGTGCTTGGAAGGACAGATTAATAAAAGATCAATATTTTCGTTGGGCAAACATCTCCCTTGTTGTTGATGATGGGTGTTAAGTTCATCCCTATGCTTTTTTGGTTTTTCACTGATAGCGCAGAGAAACATTAAAAACAACTACCTTTTGAATTTTAAACTTCACACAAATCCCTATAAACCCATTTATTGCATTTCCTATATTTGAAGATTACAGCAGTGCAATGTTAAAGCAATGTCATAGCTACACTAGAGATATTCCACTGTAAATCTTTCATTCTGAAATGTACACTTTGGTGAGAAATTGGCCATGCTTGGGTGCCGTTCAAGTTGGATTTTGTTTGTTTATTTGTCTTCTGGGTGAAAGAAAAAAGTGTCAAGTAGCTAAAGAAAATTCACACATTTTATACTTAAGCACACACACAAAAAAAACCCCTGACATAGTAGCTTTTAAGTCCACAGATAAGTGGCTTTTAAAAGTGTCTCAAACTTAAGAGGTTTGTAGTCCAGGATAAGCGATATGTGTCTTTCACTTTGAACATGCGAAGTTTGAAGATAAAGCCTATGAAAAATTTTACACATTGCTTTCCTTTTTGACTAAAAGCATGTGAAGACCCACTGTCAGTGGGTCAAAATCCCCAAATTGCTTGCTCCTTTTGAGGTGCAAGATGAGAGCCCTTCTCCCATTT
The DNA here is from genome assembly GCF_030936135.1 of Gavia stellata. Classification (NCBI taxonomy): domain Eukaryota; kingdom Metazoa; phylum Chordata; class Aves; order Gaviiformes; family Gaviidae; genus Gavia; species Gavia stellata. The sequence goes on along the minus strand of NC_082597.1, from coordinate 19,195,833 downwards.
TAAGCTAGTCATAACTTCTTTGAGCTTCTGAATTAGACGAATACTCCTGGGCTTCGGTGAGCTTTGACTCAGACCCTTCCGTAAGCAAGACGTCAGAATGCGGCGCTGTGCTTCCCGGCCACAGCGGAGTCACTGTACGCGCACACCAGTGTAAGTGGGAGCAAAATCTGGTTCAGCACTCACACTGTACAGAGATATTTAGTCTCATAGCAACCAGGGATTCCAGAAGACTTCCCATTTGAGAGGACAGTGGTACCTGGCAACGCCACTTGCTGTACTAAATATGGTTCACTGTGGTTTTTGTATTTTCTAAATAGCTTTGGACCTTTCAAATAGGGTGAGTCCTATTGAAAAATACCCATCTTCAATTTCTTTACTTGTCACCTGCATAAAGATTTATAAAATACTAAAGTTACCAGTGTAGACTTCTCTGGAAGACTTTTCTGCATAAATTCCACTGACCAAAAATTCCCCCTTATCTTTTAGCCTATTAAGATTTGCATGCCCAACTGAGGGAATAACACCTGTCAAACAACTTCCAAGCTGCTTAGGCCAAAAGAGATTTACAGAACTATCTCACCGTGAATTTTCAGGTTTTTGCCAAAGCTCTGACCCCATACGTCTCCAGCAATACAGAGGCAAAAGGCTGTGGTCCCAGCAGTAGCTCCTGCCAGGGAACCGCTCTACAGGAACTTTCTCAGTTGTGTTTTAATGTTAAAGGAGGGATGCTCAGCACCTGAAAGCTGGTAAAGGATGGTGATGGTGTTGAAAGACATTTCCAATACAGAAGACAGTTGCAGCTGGGAAAAGTAGTGAGGAAATGAGGAATGCATTTTCCTGATGATCAAGGAGCAAGAGCAAATGTGTATGAGATACAAGTTCTTCTGAGTTCTTACAGGAAAGAGCACAAAAATCAAGCGCATAATTTCCAAATGTGTGTTCTCTTTTGGAAATACAGCTCATTTGTTCTTTTTACCAAAACTTCAATCTAGTTCTATAGAATTACTAAAACTGGAGCTCTGTAGCACAGACAGCAGTCTTTGCTCAGTTCTAGAGATTTAAAAGTATTATCTATACTCTGCATTTAATTCCGTGAAAAGATTCTACCAAACTTCAGAAGATGTATTCTTTAGTACTGAGATATTTTATAAATAAAAATGTGATAAAATTCCTGGAAAACAATCATGTTCAGATTGTACTCCACATACCTATAACTAAGCCCCTAGTATTTTCAGTTGTGTCAAACGTCTTTTGCATAATTATTTTATTCCTATTCATGCAATAAAACCCAAAATTATGCAGGGCCAATGCAGATCTAAATGCAGGAGCACAAGAGATGACGTTAGCCCATTTTCACTAATGAATTTGGAAACTGCTGCTGGCTTTGAATCACAAAAAATAGAGCAGACTATATCTATTATTAGGTTATCTAGACCAAACCTTTGCCAATGCCCACTAGATTTCATTTTTGTTACTTTTGAGTTACTGAGGCAATAGTCTGTCACCAGTCACTTGAGGCGATTATTCCAGCCCAGTGGTTCTCTCAGCTGGACTGTTTCTCCTGATACTAAGTTTAACATTTTATTTTGTTGAAATTCACCCAGTTCATTCTTCATATATGCCTGAAGTGGCATTATAAATCTTTTTCCATTTTGAATCTAATCAAAATAGATGATATGTTGAATATATAGTAATGAATACAGATGGATATATTTCCACCAATTAGTTTTTGCAGCCTTTAAGTATTTTTTTGCCTCTGTTCTTTGCATGCCAATGGCTGCTTCCCATTTCTTTGCTACTGTGCTAGTCACAACTACAGTAGTCCTCAAAATTTTATCACTGGTCTTCAGCTGATGCTGGGCAGGTGCCACTGGGGTAGAAATTAATCTCTAAAGAGATTCTATTAATCTCTGGTTTGTGACATGATGCACCTACCATAAGAACCACAAATACACATCCATTTGACCATCTCCTTCTATGAACACCTAAAATTTGTACTTGTTTTTCCTTCACTTACCTGGTTAGGTGATATGTTAACATGTCTTTAATAATTTTTTGTCAGACCAAACCCTGCTTCCTGTTCTTTCTCCTAGTGGCAGATTCATAAAAGGGATAGCGCAGCCTGGATAATTTAGAATAACCAATGTGCAATTTCCTTGCCACAGTGCATCATGTCTACTTAGAACTTTTGATGTTTTGGGGTTTTTTTTAAGTTATTTTGTTCCCTTTGCTTTTCAGTTGTATTATTTTGCTGTTCTTGTCTTCTTCCTACCATCTTACTGACTTTCTATTTAGGTATGATTTTCTTCCTCTTTTCTATTTATAAAGAACTGTGCCAGCAGTTCCTGTCATGTGGACAGTTGCCCATTGGGAACTCATTGCACTTTCTCCCACATAGCAGTCACCAGTTGGTAATAGCTTTTGGCCACTACTGACAAAGGCTGTATAGCAGCTGCCTAAGAAGAAGTGAAAGGTTCTGTAAGACCACTCTGATCCCTTGAACCACTGCTAAATTTCCCCAAAACACAAATCTGAAATGACACAATATGCCAGTCACAGGTACTATGGGTAGTATAGTCAAACTATGTTACTATGCTCCTCCATCCATGTTGTACTCATGGATCATCTTCCTCATATCTGCTCACCAAGCAGTCTCCCCTTATATAATTCAAACCTTTAAGCAGCTCACTTCTGAAATGTTGCTTTAGTCCACTTTCATTGTACCGTATATGCTCCCCCTGTTCCAGGGAGCACCTAGCTTTGCAGTAGCTGCTCTGACACATTTAACAGCACAATTATAGACGACTTGGTAACCAACCATTGACTAAAAATAACCTAGCAACTGAAGACACACTTAAGTATTTATACTTAGATATCCCAGAGGAACCCTTCACAGCTCCTGTAGCTGGGGAAAACATACGTATCTCACCAAATGCAGTAGGCTAGGAATCCTCAGGGTTGGGGGTGGGGGGACGTAGGGGAAGCGATAACATTGCACAGCTGAAAGATTTTCCAGGCAACACTCTGCCAGCTAATCCAACTCTTATCCAGCTAGCTCTGCAATTAAGGTTTCCTATTGAGAACAATGACAGCATTATGACCTGGGGAATTTTCTACATATTAAAACCCCAACACATCTGGGATTACAAAATTTAGAGCCTTAAAAAATCCAGTTCCTACACTGATGGTGCTTGCAACCAGTACAGATCCAACGGAACTAGTGCCAGTATGCATATGAGAAAATAGATGAGCTGTAATGAATGAGCCGCCAATGAGGAGGGAGCCAGGGCAGCATATCCTGTGTGAAGAACCTGCAGTGCTGAAACTCGTTCTTGCCTTCCAGGGTACGGGTACTTTTTTTATGCGAGATGTACCAAGTTTTTACTCAACCTCTTCATGAAGAAGTACTCTAATGTCTGAAGAAAAAGACAACTAAATTATGTGATTTCTTTTTTGTGATACATGATTACATATGCTATGGCTGCCTATGGATAGTTTTATATATTTGAGGGGAAAAAGAATCCCAATATTAAATTGACAGAACCGCACATCTTAATGGAGAACTTTTAATACTACAGTGTCTGTCTGCCCATCCTTTCCTACTCCCAGTTTTTTTCGGTTTGTTTATGTTCATCTATTCCTGTTTTCAAAATATGCCTTCATTCAGCTAAAAAGACCTGAATAGGTAGCTATTTACATCTGGGAGGAGAACTACTAACCTCAAAGAGAGAGTCTACAAGGCCTCAAGGGCCCTTCTGCCTGCCTCCAGTTGTAAGATTATTGCCTTGAAATGATAATGAAGTGTTCAAAGTCAGGTTGGATGGGGCTTTGAGCGACATGATCTAGTGAAAGATGTCCCTGCCCATGGCAGAGGGCTTGGACTAGATGAACTTTGAAAGTCCCTTCCAACCCAAAGCATTCTGTGATTTTATGATTCTATGATAATTCAGAGAGACCATACAACAACTGAAACTCACGGTTAAGACTGGTGGGCAAGGCATAGGCCTGAATGTTCCAACGATTATAGAGCTATTCACAAAAATCTCAATGCAATTGAGAGGGCTTATCCTCATATTTTTACTTTTTATATATTTTAAGATCATCTGGATTTTTTAACACTTCTCAAAATACCATTGTTTACTTTTTTTTAGAAAAAGGATTTCTATTATAACCAGGATGATTAAACACATGAAATTAATGGAATTTAGTTACAATCCACAATCCACAATTTCCAGCATCAATTTCTGAGGGTCTAGCCTAAATGCACACAACAATGCTGTAACATTCAGTGAATGGTTCTTAATTGACAATGAGACCCGTGGAGAAAGCCATGCTGAATAAGCAGTGACTCCATGAGTCAAGTCATAGCAAACCTTTATAGAATGGCCAATAGCAGTCTTGTATGGAAAAGTTAATAAGCTAATATATTTGGGGGGTTTGTTACTTCCTCCCACCTTAGTGGAGGTGGAAAATAAAAAAAATCCGAATTCTACAGGAGTGAATTTTACTATACAAACTCAAACTCACTGACAACTTAACCAATAAGCTCTTTGACCTATAGCTTGAACTTTAACCAGAGAACTTTCTTTACGTTTATTTAGCTGTTGACTTTCTACCTCAAAACCTAGCTATCACAAAAAATGATCAGGAGATGAAGTCAGGCCACAATGGACACTTTTAATTCTCTCCATTAGCGATTCTTACTGTAGTAAGTAGGAAAGGGAGCTGCAGCAAAAATGTAGCATATCCAGAACAATCCAGGCACGTCCACAGTTAGTTAGAACAGGTTCTGAACATACGAGGAAGAGACGATGACTGCCTCTGTAATGTTTGAGCATGTTGGGTGATATTACTGAGGGAAGAGGTTATCTAGTTGCTAATAAGCTAGTGGAGGGGAAACAAATATTTTTCAAACAAATGTTAAGTGCAGATGCCTTAAAAATTATTCAGAACCTCAAATAAACAGTTGAAAATTGTTACATGCACAAAATGAACAATTATTACATTTTAAGTATAAATTAAAATGGGTTTACCACTATGGCACTCTTTTTTTTTTAACCTGAAAACACTCATGATTTCAAGAGATCCACACCTGCATCAGACTGTGATGTTAAAGGAGGCCCAGAATTTTAAATAGTAAGTTTCTTCTGGGTCTGTGTTCAGGACTTCATTCCAAAAGCTTGAATATGTAAAGGAGAAAATGGTTTTTAAATTCATAATTTAAATCTTAGAACACAAACTTGTTGGTCATTCTGAAATACAAACCAATAATTTTACAAGCCATTCATGTATAATATAGTTCACTAGTTCTTGATACTAAAGAGAAACAAAAAAGTATTAGCCAGTCTCTAGCTTTTATTAGATATGGCCACTTAATACTAAATGGTATAAGAAATATTTTGTTCAGTAGGATGAAAATGGATTACTGCAAGCTAATCTGAGATTTATTACTGGACTCTGTGGAATTAACACACTGGAGGCCCATCTATGTACACCTGGGGTGGGATAATAGCAGGAACTGCAGATTAATATAACCTTCCCTTGCATGCACAACCTCTTTATTATTTGCTTGCCTGTTTCTTTTTGTGGGAAGTTTATTTCTTCTATTTACCAGATACATCAGGCAGCCTATAGCTTACTGCAGTTAGTGAAGTAGCCACTGTATAGAAGCTTCCCACAAAACTTGCTGCAAAATGCGTATTTTTAAAGGGAAACATCCTCTTTGTTTTTGTTTTGAACTGTGCTGTTCTAATAGGAACCATTTTTCTGCATGCTTACATTGTTTTAAAGCAGAAAGCTTTAATTACAGTATGAAATGAAGCATCTAAGATTTTGGCATTTAACGAAAATGCCAGCTATTAAAATAGTCCCCTTGGCACATGGGGCAGTATTATCTCTGTTAAGTTGCAACTTAAGCTAGTGACAGTGCACAGCCTGAACTAACTTCTGTAAAAATCCTGGAGACATTGTAGCTGATCCAGCTGGATTTCAGCTGGATAAAACATTACAAAGAGCATTATACAAACATTGTAAGAGATAGAACACCCTTCTCTACAGCAGAGTACACACACTTCCTGGACATTGCTTAATCTTAAGTGGAGAAGGAGTGAAGTGGATCATGGACCGCTCTTTGCGCCAGCTCCTGGGAGGTTTTAGCATCACACCTCTGCTGGACTGTCCCGATCATCATACTCATCAGCAGGCTTTTGAATAAGAGACAGAAAGCTTTCTCTGATTTCTTCACTGAATGCACACTCAGTGAAAGCCCCACACTGACACCCCATATCTATACTTCCCTTCATGCACAGGTTCAAGTTCACCAGCCCACATGTTTTTAGTTGTCTGTGTCCATATCCAAAAGGGCAAATGAGTCATGACAGCTAATTTCTTCTAACTGAACAAGAGTGTCTAAGGTAGTATGTAGACAGAAGAGATGATCTGGGCATTACATCTTGAATGTCAATTTAAGCCTTAAACTAGCATATTGGTTAAGCTGTGCCCACAGAAACAGTTAGCTTTGACCCTAAAGTCACAGTAAAAATCTGAGTATGACTTACCTCACCAGTATACTAATATAATGGTAATATTATGGCATTACATTAGTATAATATTATACATTGAATGGCTACTATAGAAAAAGTAGACATATCAGAAGTGGGTAATGATGAATTAAAGTTTTTATGTATGAATTACCACATACAGATTAGATACCGTATTTAATTTTTTAAAATACTTGTTACCTTTTTTTTTTTTAACAAAAAAAGTTTATTTGGTTTTGTTTAACATTTCAGAGGAAATTGGTATAGTCTGTTCTGTCAGTAATGGACAGAATAATAGGTCAGTAACACAGTTTATTATAAACGATACGCTCTCAATCCATGCCATAGTGCTTTGAGAATGTGTCATCACTTGGTGATTTCCTTACCCAGCTCAAAAGCATCTTGGAAGCACCCCGGGCAATGTCTCATATACAGCCATTGAGGGTTATCCGCTCCAAAATAGCTGTTATAATCTGAATGGAAGAACCATAAATGATTCAATTGAAATCACTTCTGAAAATGCAAAAGGAAATGAACACAGAATAAACTACAACATTAAGGGGTCTAACAGCCCGCACACCTGAAGATTTAGAATTGAAGACTTGGGCATTTCCCTATACAATCACCCTACTGTATGTAACAGCTACTTTGAAATGCTGCGACCAGTATTCATAAAATTGACCTTCACTAGTTTTAGAAGAGTTTTTTGCATCATTTCAGATATAAGTTAACCAAACACATTTAGCTGCATCTGACATAACTGAAACTTGGTAAAGGAATCTCTCCCCCTCTCTCCTTCTCTCTTTGAAAGAGGTTAAGTATTCATGTCTTCCCTATAAAGGAGATATAGTATAGTACATAGCACTTACCTAGTTATAGCCTTCATAGTAAAACCGTGTTAAATAAAAGCTTAAAATCTAATGCCACCAAATGTTGGATCCACAAACAGCTTGCTGTGGGTTTTTTTTTTTTTCCCTTTATGGAGAAACAATGCCAAGAAAAAAATATCTTTTTTTCACAGAAAACTAATGGAATTCTTTAAAACCAGAACAAATCAAACTCCCAGAACACATGACAATTACTTCTAGGAACAAGGGAGCAGCAAAAGGCAGTATACTAACTCGAATATTTCTTACAGTTAAATATGATATTTTAGATTTATTTTGAATGCCAACCCCATTTTGTATTGTTTTCTTCTCTTTGCCTACACATAACAGATTTTTTTTCTTCCATTAGGTACCATTAGGTTTTAAATTTTTTTTTCATAATCACTTCAGAACAATGTAGAGGAGATATGAGAAGCAGGTGGGTACTTTATGTAGTAAACTGAAATACCAGATAGTATGAGCAAGATAATATCTAATTGTATATTAAGTATTGCCTGAGGGATCAGCAAGGGAGAAGTTACTCTGTTGATGTAAATATGTGCAACGGGCATTGATCCTAAATACATGCCATAGGTATGAAGGTGTGTGCTGGTTTTGGCTGGGGTAGACTTAACTTTCTTCATAGCAGCTAGTATGGGGCTGTGTTTTGGATCTGTGCTGGAAACAATGGTGATAACACAGGGATGTTTTAGTTACTGCTGAGCAGGGCTCACACAGAGTCAAGGCCTTTTCTGCCTCTCACCCCACCCCACCAGCAAGTGGGCTGGGGGTGCACAAGGAGTTGGGAGGGGACACAGCCGGGACAGCTGACCCCAACTGACCAAAGGGATATCCCATACCATATGATGTCATGCTCAGCATACAAAGCTGGGGGAAGAAGAAGGAAGGGGGGGATGTTCGGAGTAATATGGCATTTGTCTTCCCATGTAACCGTTATGTGTGATGGAACCCTGCTTTCCTGGAGATGGCTGAATACCTGCCTGCCCATGGGAAGTGCTGAATGAATTCCTTGTTTTGCTTTGCTTGCCTGCGCGGCTTTTGCTTTACCTATTAAACTGTCTTTATCTCAACCCACGAGTTTTCTCACTTTTACTTTTCCAATTCTCTCCCCCATCCCACCTGGGGGGAGTGAGTGAGCGGCTGTGTGGGGCTTAGTTGCCAGCTGGGACTAAACCACGACAAGGTATTTATCAATAATGTTGTCCTATCTGGATAGAATCACTATATGACCAATGACCTCCTACTGTGAGAAATAGCTGCAATTTACTTTGCCATAAGGAAAAGGCCTTACCCTTTCCAGATTATGTACCCTGCTGCTTCTCATGCAGAAAAACATCCTCAAGAAGGCAGTCATTAAAATATAGTAATGCAGCTGTAATAGCTTGAGTAGGTTTAACTGTTTTCCTTTTCCAGATATACTGGCAAAGATGTGTATCTTCCTTTTGACAGACAAAACATAGGACAAAAAATTTTTAACAGAAATTTGAATTTTCCACTGTTTGTGAATGCTCATCTTTTTTAATTAGCTGACTATCAGAACTGAGTTTTGTAAACAGGCATCTTTTGGGTTTTTGAATTGTTTTTTTCAAACTATATTAATCTTTATCATCGCAATTATTTTTTGTGTTTGATGCATACAGTGTATCAAAGAGGATTAGTTTGACACAAAATGTAAAATATTTCCTATTTTTCAAGAAGATAAAAGTAATCCTTTGAGTTACATTTTTTCCTGAATATTTTGGTAGAGATTTTGTTGTCATTGCAGTAGCCTACTATGAAAATACATTCATACAGGAATTTTTTGGTAATGAAGGATTTGACTTAAGTAATGCCTAATAAACAGAAACATGAATAAACTCGAAGTTGAAAAGATATGTTATGGTATAAAACAACTGGGAGAAAAAAATGTTTCATTAACAATTGTTAATGATGCTTCCTCTCCTTGACTTTATTGATACTTTTTATTCAATCCTGCATCAAGTTATATTACAAAATCTGGAATTCTGATTAAGAATCCCCTAAAACAGATCTTGCATTTACTGACAAACTGAAAGAAAAGATAGCTGTACTGAGTCTTTAGCTAAACCCAGAAAAAAGAATACAATACATGAGGTCGGGAGCAGCCTAATGGTCCTGAATCCAAGTTAAGATTAGGAGTTGATCTTCGTGGCTCCTTTTGTAATAAGTTTGTACAACACTGCAATAGTGTACTTTACCTCTTTCTTTCATTTTCAGTTCTTCTGTCCAGAGTACTATATGTTACATATGTGTTAAACCCCATCCAATCCCCAATACTCAGAGAGAGGAAAAAAAAAAAATGACAAAGCTCTCTTCTCCTGCATAGTGAGGAAAGTCTAACCATAGCTTAAAACAATATTCATCTTGAGAAGCCATCATCCTGAGAAGCATTTCCACTATCACTCATGTGGGTACTTCACTAAAAACAATCCTATTCAGTACATATTCAAACAACAACAGTGGAGGGATGGACTTCACAGCAAACTGCACATTAATAACATGCAATCCCATGAACCCCAGAACAAATGAGGCCTATACTCCTATATGTTTACATCTTATAATTGATTGCAGGCTTTGATTTCCTACAGTTGGATATTTTTTAAGACCACATTGGTTCTCTACATTTAATACGGTAGGAGAGGACATAGTATCTGTTCGCACCATTGGGACATTTATAGGGTCTCTGTCTTCTGATGATCACCTATATTCATAAACCTTTTGAAACTTCAATATTTGATACTTATGACTCTCTGAGAAATTTGGTTGAACTCAGCCCCCAAATTAAAAAGTTTTACATGGATGAACAACAGACATCTTGTATCCTGAGCCTCAACAACTGCAGAGACCTCTTCACTGTCCTCAAGGACTGCTCACACTCTTCCAGGTTCCTTACTTACATAATTTGTCTACTGCCAGTAGTTTCTACAAATAAAACAAGCCATAACAAAATAAAACCCTTTATGAAGTCTTTGCAGCATCTATTCCCCCTATTCTCACCAAGTCCTCTACAAAGGCCTTGGGAATATTGGATATTCTTTTCCTTCTCCTTGGTGCTAATGCTGAGCCCCATATTCAGATTTTAATACTCTACAGCACTCAGCTAGGCAAATTATCAAATCAAATTACAGTGACTTACCAATTTACCTCCCATCAGCTCTAAAGCAATACCTTGTTAACCTGCTATAACTGTGTTGTGTGTCTGAACTGAACATGTATGAGTGAAGGTTATTTCAGAAAGAAAGGACAGACTGAAAGAGCAGCTTATATCCACAAGGAAAAAACAGGGTAGACATTTGAGCAAACTGTTTAACTTTAAAGGCAATTAGGCAATGGAATGACTTGCCTGAGGAAGTAGTTTAGACAATGTAATGAGAAGTGCTTAAAATAGAATAAACTATTTGCGAGACAGATACAGATGTAAATAATCCTCCATGTTTTGAACGAGATGAATCAGGAGAGGTATCTTTTCTATTCAAATGCCTGACTATAAAAATTCTATTCTCTTTCCTTGGGAACAGCTTTCAAACTTATGACTGTTTACACCTGTTCTGAATACTAAAGTGAAACTGCACTCCAAAAGGCAGTTTAACCTTACTGTATCATTATAAAGTAGATTTATTCATAACAAGCATCTATGAAAAACTTTCAGCAAAAAAGGCCTTAATCAGGCAGATGCACATTGTTGCAAAAATGGATTGTTTCTCTTAAGTGCTTATATGGCCCCATCGCTATAGTATCCAAGCGCCTTACAAACATTAATGAATGTATTCTCACAACACCCCTGGGAGATAGAGATAGTATTATTAGCTAATGCACAAAGAGTAGCTTGTCCAAAGTCACACAGAAAGTCTGTGGCACAGCCAAGACTCAAAACTGTGATTTCCTGCCCACTGCCGTAACCATGACTATATTCTCCTGTCCATATACAGCATTTCAAAATATGTTACATGTAACCTTGGATCTTTACACAGTAAGCCTTTCTGTTCAGCTGTAGATCCAACCCCTGACTTAATAAATAAAAATAACTTTGTTTATCAGGAAGCTTCATTATGGCAACAAATTTGCAGGTTACTGAAACAATGACAGTTATATGGGCCATAACTGCTTCTGATACATGAGAGCAGTGAAAGAGAATTCCCTGATCATCACATTCAGAACAGGAGGCATCATATCCGGAACATGATTTTGACACCAAAATATTTTCCTTCAGATAATGTAAAGTGTTACGTTATAGAGACAAGGCTGGTTTTGAGAAAAAATTTAAAAAAAAAAAAAAAAAAAGCCTAGCTGTATTCCCTACATAGTTCCTTTTGGATAAACTATTTCTGTAATAAGACACATACAGTATTTTCAGTTTTAATGAGGTCAAATCTGGAGGGACAACTGCAGTAAGTGTATTTAGCCATGAATATCAGAGAACAGAATTTAGTATTATAACAATGCAAATACATGATTTTATAAATATATGTAGTTTTGCAGTCCTTTAGATTCATTTCAGTGAATTCAGAGATCTGATCAAATGATAACAGGATTCTCCTGAATCAGGAACACAGCAACTTGTCTTTCATTTTGGCAGAGGGGAAGCCTAGGCATTACATTTTTCCACAAATGCTGAACAATTTAAAAAGAGAAAATAGAGGACAACTGCATAAATAATGGAAAAGGGTATGAAGGTGTCATAGATCACAAAGTGAATAATGAACAGAAAAATACAATTTTGTTCCAACAAAGTGAAGTATAATTTTGGAATTCATTGGCAGAAACAAAAGACAAGGTAAGTAAGTAGTGTCTCCTGAACTTCACTCCTGAAGTTCCAACAACAGCGCTTTTCTCAGTTTGTGGCTTCATGATTTAAGCAAGATGCATATAAATTAGACCTGGTTTTAATTAGAGCTACCAGTATAGCAAGGGGGATTTACATCAGATGCTAATTGAAAACAGCCCAGCTATCAGGACAGATAAATGATGGAGCAGATTATCATTGATAGGGAATCCACATCTCAACATGTGTTTAAGAGCAAGTTAAACAAATATCCATTAGGGGTGATCCTAATTCACATAAGAGGATAGACTAGATTGTGTCCTCAGATCCGTTTCAGTCTAACACATATATTTAATCACTGTACAAATAGTACAAACAGCTGTTCAGATCACTTATTCTCCAAGAACCCCTATTCTAGAATCCCTTATTCCCTCCTTTTTCTCTCCCTCTCTTCCTGCCTCTCTTTCTCTCTTACTTTGCCTTTCTCTTTCCCCTTTTCTTTCTTCCCCCCTTCCTCCCCCATCAGCTCTATCTCTCCCTTTCTGTCTTTCTCTCTTCCTTCCCTCATCCTTTCATCCCTCCCTCTGTTCTTTCTATATGCTTTTAAATTGACACATGCCTGGTTGGACTGGAAATTCTTTAGGTGTCTACCTTTAGCAACCTTAACATGTTAAGGAACATCCTATTCTGAGGGGACAGATGTCTGTTCCCTATAAGACTACATAAAGATCCAAATTTAGATAAAATGTGATTTAAATTCCTATCATAACTTCACTACAGGACCAGAAAACTGCAATGACTGGGTACTTCTGGGTAATTTTTATTATCATTTTTATTACTATTGAGTAATAGAAAAATTATGAAGATAGACTGTATGTTAGCAAAATTATCAGATTAGAAAAACAGAGACTCTTGCTATTAAAGAGCTTAGGTACTCAGGTAGGTTGCAGGAATAGCTTTTAAATTTCTCAGAGTCTCCCAAGTCCAGGGCAAGTTTTTCTTGCCTCTTCCTGTAAGCTACCTTACGTTTGCACATGCAAAAAACATACTCTGATTCAAGATGATGAGTATCGATCATTCTGTTTCATAAAAGCCAAACAATTGTCACATGGAAGAAAAAAAAAAACAGGTGTCCTGTACCATCAGTTTGTCTTATTTCTTTTGAGACTGTTTAAACAGGGACTGGATGGGCATAACTGGAACTGCACTCAAATAAAAGAATAATAGGATTAAATAGTTTCTAGTTCCAGGTGGGATGCAGTGTTTAAACAGTCAAACAGGATTAGAGGAAATGTTTCTAATGAAAGACTAAAGGAAGACTTTAAACTTCGAGCACCCACTTGGAGCTACAATCCCCTCCAGGTCTGCTTTGCAAAAATGAGATCAGACCATGCTATCTGGTTAGAACAGGTTACTGTATTCATCCTGCTTTGTCCCCAGAGATATACAGCTGATTGGGAGAAACTTTTCAGTTATCTGAAATTGTACAAAAGCCATAATAATATCAACAAGTGTATTTTCACTATGTGAAAGGGCAGCCTACATAGCTGCCACTAAGGAGGAGTATGGTCCCTTATACAACCAATTCATATCCACTGGAGTACAGTTTATTAGAATGGCTGTATTTATGTGCACTTTAGAAGTTACTGTATAAAGGATTCAGTAAAAAACATGCACCATTTGGCAAGTCCAGAAGTGCACACATGGAGCAAAGTCCTCACTCAAGGAGAAAATGAACCTTTGCCTAGAATGTGGAGGAACCTGCAGGATGCTTTTCAGAAAACCTCAAAAGAAAGGCTACTGAAGCTAAAAGCGGGTACCAGAGAGCCCACTTACAAGATGTTAGCAAGGGCCCTCTGCTGTGAAGTTTGCGGAGTGCCTGGCCAAACACTAATGAAAAAAGCCGCAGGAATCCCATACTGGAAACTGAAAGTTAAACTGTTAAATATGAACATATGGAGCTAGGCAAGCTGTAGGAGTCTGAGCTAGTTGTGATGGTTTAGACAATAGCACTTGTCATTCCTCACAGGAAGATTATATCAATGAAAGGACTCTCAAGAGTTGTGAGCATCAGTTAAAATGGATGGCTTCACTTAAAATGGACAATACCACTGACATAACCAGCAAAGGGAATGATGATGACTCAGTGAACAAAAAGATTATAAAATGTTATTTGACATTTCATCATGAACAGCATTGTGCTAATTTTACCAGAAGCTAACCAATTGTCAACAACATATAGAGGTAAGATCTTAGAGAATGGCACAAGCAAAGCAAATTCATTCTCTCTTGTGAAAGGTCTCACTTTCATTGTCTGCATTAGTAATCTCCAATCTGGCAAGTGAATTCTAAAAGACAGTCAGAAATCTAGTTGTGGGGTGGTTTTTTGTTGGTTTTGGTTTGATTTGGTTTGGTTTGTTCTGTGTCTGTGCTTGACTGTGGGAAAGCACACAGTCTTTCTGACTCGCTCAGAAAACAAGGGCCCAATGAATGAGAAAAATCTGGGGAATTACTGGTAGCTATCACACAGAAGCTCAAAATGAAAACATGAGACTGCCTAATGTAGCCTCATTTCACTTGGAAACACAGATAATTTCCTCTAATTTCATAGAATCATAGAATCACAGAATAGTTGAGGTTAGAAGGAACCTCTGGAGATCATCTACTCAAATCTTCCTGCTCAGAGCAGGGTCAACTGGTGATCCAGGTCACTCAAGACTGTTTCTCTGTCAGGATGTGGATCACCACAACCTTGGTGAAACACCTGTTCCAGTGTTCATTCACCCTTACAGTTAAAAAAAAAAAAAAAAAGAAAAAAAAAGATTTTTCTTATGTTTAAATGAAATTTCTTGTATTTCAATTTATGCCCATTGTCTCTTGTCTGGTCATAATAATTTAGGCAAAACTTAACCAAAATGTAAGAAATCAAAGTTGATAGCAAAACTTTATGTAAGTCAAATTGTTGAGTCTTTCTTGAAAGGAAGGATACTTCATATCACATCTGGTATTAATTCCAGTGAATTAAAAAAATTAATTGCACTGTTGGTGGTTAAAGAGTCATAATTATGTTCCTATTCATGTGCTGTAATATATGTATAATGACATAGTTCAGTCTACAGGAAGAACTACCGTAACAAAATAACTGGTGATAATCTCAGGGAAAGAATGTCTATCTAGCTGTTTCCATGAAGATGGTGCTACTACATCTTGTCAGATACATCCTAAGGAAATCAGTGAGTAATTCAGTCACAAGATGGGAACCCAACTTGAACCCAACAGACATAGAACTATGCATCTTGTAATTCAAGTGCTAAGCATACAGACTAAACTATTATGACCCACTTTTCCGTCTGCACCACAGTGGATGTAGACCAGCAAATAATTCAAATTGAAGCCAAGAAGTAAGATAAAGAAAAAATGCAATAATATGACCCTTCTTTATGCTACTCCAGTTGCAATAAAAGCTACACCATTACAGTAAGTGAAACCAAAGAAATTCTATTAAACCTGCACATAGCATATGTTTAGATTAAGTTTTATTGTAGTCCACCTGATTTAAATTATAAGATGATGGACTTAGGTAAATTAAAACAAATACTGAAGAAATTAAAATATACGCAAAAGAAGAAACTGAGCCCATAGATCAATCTGAGAACAAAAAAAAGTTAGAAATAACCAGGATATTGCAAAATGATGGTTTTGTGCTGGTCATCTATTTTCTCAGTTAAATTTTGCATTCCTTGTATTTGAGTCCTCTTTGGTGTATAGGTCTAGTTTTATGATCTTGCCTTTTGTAGTTGCATGAAAAGGTTCAGTATGTGCAGATAAGAATGTCTATAGAAATGCAGGTAACGTACAATGGTAGGGAGCTCCTGGGAATAGCTAAACAAGAGTAAAATCTTCTGAAAGATGAAGACAACTTAGAAAAGTCTGTTGCCTAGCTGCTTCCAAACCTACTGTGAGACCATTCGAGAAATGAGGTGAAGATTTTGAGACTTTTCTGTCCTACTTACACTAGAAAAATAAACATTTTTAAGCCTGGAATATGCAAGAGCTACATTGTTACAGAATATAGTATATTTAGTTATGGTGAGTATGTATAGTTGTCGTATACTTCTGCAATACAAGTTGCAGGACCATCTGAGCTTACCCGTTTCTGATCCTGCCGCTATTAGACTAAGATTTTTTTGCTCTTTGCCAAAAGTTAATGGCTTGTGTTTAGGAATTTGATAAATATGTTGTATTCAATATGGTGAGAATGAATGATTCAGATTCATAACATCCAAAGTCTCAAATCATATGACAGACAGCAGTACGTTCCTTGCAGTCAGGTAATGGAACTAACCAAAACAGGACCTTTGATCTACATTATTAAATATTTGCAGTTGACACTAGGTCAACATTAAACTAGAGAAGAATCATAAAACACTATTCCAGTGCAATTGTGACTGGGATCTGTATTGTCCTTGATTTACATCTTAGCAAAAAGAGAAAGTGATGGCTATAGCTATCCGTAAATTAGGAAAGGGTTGCTTCCTTGCAGTTAGTGATGCACTCACAAATTTCCGGAGAAGTTACTTCAGCAAATAATCACGACTATGTAATGTCAAGCTTTGAATGACAGCCAGAAGGACTTGGTTCCAACAAATAATACTTTTACGTGGGGTATTGCTCTTATTTCTGACATAGGAAATTTCTAACAGAACTTAACAGTAGCATGCAATACTAGCTAACCCATGTATCTACAGGCCACCATGGCAAAGATACTTCTTCCATGGGCTTCCATGTCCACAGAAATGATACTGCAGTCAACTCCACATGAATTCTGGCAATAAGCTAAGTGGATAATGTATTCTTGCTCCAAAACTTTATATAGTATTTATGTCACATGCTCAGTATGAAAATGACACCTACCTGACTCCCTAAGAAACAGAGATTTTCAAAACACTGACAAAAGCCTGAACTAAGGCAGCTAACAGTGATTATTGCTAAAACTGGAGGTTTAAGGCAACATTTTAAAGCCAGTGAGGAACATACATATAGCATATAAAAAGTGAAAAGATCAATAAGATTTTCAAAGTTTGGTCAAAATATCAGAGATTAAATTCCTAATGACTGAGTAAACGGATTAAGGAAAATTAGAGCAGTGTTAATTGCGTCTTTAAAATTCTGCTGGTTTTATTTTGTTCGATTAATAGTTTGAACTTTTCATCACTACTGAGTAATATAACAGAGTAAAATCATATTGCATGACAACCCAAAACAAGGGATTTGCAGGGAAGCGGAGGGACAATATCACATCATGCTATAAATTAATGCAACGAATTAAATAAGAAGAAAAAAAGAGAAACAAAACAGTACCCAGTATCTTAGTTTGCTTCCTCTCCTAAGCATTAAAGCAGAAATATTTAAAGGAAGGACTTTATCACAGCCCTCCTAAAGGATGGGTTTGCATGACCTCAGAGGAGGTAGAGTATTCCATAAGGAAGACGAGCAATACAAATAATTGTTTATAATCTGTAAGATTTATTATAAATACATTTTAAAAAACTTTTAACTGATCATTTCTATATAATGATTACATACATACATAGGTTATCATTGAAGCAATGCTTCTTAGTGCTGCCATGAGCTGTCCTTTCAGCACCACAACCAACCACATCACTAGCAATTGTTGTACTTCTTCAATTCCTCGAATTAACTCCAGCAGTTAATTACCTTACGAAACAAACAGGGAGCTGCCATCATTTTCAGACTAGAGATTTATGTTTAAAAGACACAGAATATTCAACCTGAGATCTGAGTTACACATATGTAAAAGTAGTCATTTACAATGAACTAGAAACCCTAATAATTTTATAAACCACTATTTTTATAGGAGACAACAAAGAAATTATTTTAAAACCATGTATTTTTTAAATCTCTATGTGTTTGAAAATCCTGTTGCAAAGTAAGAAATTATTTCAGCTCAACAACTGAGTATGCATAATAGAATTCCTTCAAACAGCCAACTAATTATACCAAATCCCATGATATAAAAATTGTTTATATAGGTGATAACTGTAGATTTTCCTTCCAAAAGCTTTAAGTGTCTATGTGACAGAAAATTCCTTCTCTGTAAGCACTAATAAGATCATCTGCAGCAACATCTTTGATGTGCTGCAGGACTGTGGTTCTTAGTGAATAGAAGAAAATGGAAAAAAATATTCTTAGACTGTAAATCTACTACCATTTTTTTCTTTTCTTTGGGTCAACTATGCACATACATGACAAGAAGAGATTAAAAAGTCCAGGTTTAAAACCAGCACTAACTCCACATTAAGACTCTATCTTGACTGTAGAAATAGTTTCAAAGTTATTGCCCTCTTCTGTTGAATGTTTATACCTTTAAACACTGCTGCAAATTTCAGATGTAACTGAAGTATAATAGGTAGGAAGAATTTATGTTTACTCCCTTTTGATACGATGAAGAGATTGTTCATGCTGGAAAGTTCAGAACTCCACCTTGTGGTCATGATTTTAACTATATGTTGAAAACAACTGGGGAGAAGAAAAGGAACACTGAGATGCAATCAGGGAAAGCAAGAGAAATTCAGGTCTGAACTATGGTGAATAAATTCTGTGGAGGTTCATTTGGAAAAGCTTGCAAATTCACTTAAGACATGTGAGGCAAAGCAAAACCATAGAATGTTTTCCTTATTTTGGAAACAAACTTGTAGAACAATGTAATGTGTAATATTCACTGTGAAGATAGATAGGCTTCCATCACTGCTCCACTTTTTCAGTCAAACCAAATGACTGAAACTTAGCACATACCTATATTTACAGTGACCGCTCTATGGGTTCCTTTAGCTTTCTTCTAGCAACAAATGCTAAGCATTCTGCTGGACTTGAATTGTTTAAGGAAATCCAGACCGACCGTCTCCCACCACAGAGGGCAATAAATAGCAGATAATCAACAACACAAATGCCATCACTCAATGTTCAGCAAATACTCTGCTAGTAAAATATCCATCCTCTTTTATTATTAAAACAATATGAAGGGAAAAGAGGACCTAAGCCTCTGGAAGTTTTCTCCAACTTAAAATAAAATTATCATAAAATACGGCTGACGCACAGAAGCTGAAAAATGCATATGCATATATAAGAAAGTCTCAGGCACTGCCATTTTCTTCCCATGGTTATGAAAAAAAACCCCAAAACCTGGATGTTTTAATTTATAATGCGGTGGTTCAATCTTTCATTTTACTATAGAATAGGAGACTTAAGGGTGACAAGGTGGCTGAACAAGTTAATATGCCAAATTCCTATAATTCTATAGATGCTATGATTTATCTGTTTGTTTATTTTGGGGCAAGGACAACGGGTTTTGGGGATCCCTGTTTCCTTTCACTATACTGCTGAGTTGTAGTTAAGCATCATATGCTCTACTGCTGATCTATCTTTGTAGAAAACGAATTGAATTAGCTCATCTATTAAAGAATAAGGAAAAAATACAAATTTGTCTACTAATACTGTTTTGTTTGTTTGTTTGCTTACAGTATTAGTCTAATTAATTAATTTAGCTAGAAAAGTCACTACCATGCCACAGAAAGTCTTTTCCTGAAGAAAAGGACACTATTTCATAGAATCATAGAATCCTTTCGTTGGAAAAGACTTTTAAGATCATCAAGTCCAACCATTAACCTAACACTGCCAAGTCCAACACTAATCCATGTCCCTAAGCTCCTCATCCACATATCTTTTAAATAACTCCAGGGATGGTGACTCAACCACTACCCCGGGCAGCCTGTTCCAATGACTGACAACCCTTTCAGTGAAGAAGTTTTTCCTAGTATCCAGTCTAAACTTCCCCTGGCGCAACTTGAGGCTATTCCCTCTTGTTCTATCACTTATTACTTGGGAGAAGAGACCAACACCCACCTCTCTGCAACCTCCTTTCAGGCAGTTGTAGAGAGCGATAAGGTCTCCCCTCAGCCTCCTCTTCTCCAGACTGAACAACCCCAGCTCCCTCAGCCGCTCCTCATAAGACTTGTGTTCCAGACCCCTCACCAGCTTCGTCGCCCTTCTCTGGACACGCTCCAGCACCTCAATGTCCTTCTTGGAGTGAGGGGCCCAAAACTGAACACAGTATTCGAGGTGCGGCCTCACCAGTGCCAAGTACAGGGGCACGATCACCTCCCTACTCCTGCTGGCCACACTGTTTCTGATACAGGCCAGGATGCCGTTGGTCTTCTTGGCCACCTGGGCACACTGCTGGCTCATATTCAGCCGGCTGTCAATCAATACCCCCAGGTCCTTTTCTGCAGCGCAGCTTTCCAGCCAGTGGTTCCCCAGCCTGTAACATTGCATGGGGTTGTTGTGACCCAAGTGCAGGACCCATCATTTGGCCTTGTTGAACCTCATACAATTGGCCTCGGCCCATCGATCCAGCCTGTCCAGATCCCTCTGCAGAGCCTTCCTACCCTCAAGCAGATCAACACTCCCGCCCAACTTGGTGTCGTCTGCAAACTTACAGAGGGTGCATGCGATCCCCTGATCCACATAATTGATAAAGATATTAAACAAGACCGGCCCCAGTATCGAGCCCTGTGGAACACCACTTGTGACTGGCTGCCAACTGGATTTAACTCCATTCACCACAACCCTTTGTGCCCGGCCATCCAGACAGATTTTTACCCAGTGAAGAGTCCACCCATCCAAGCCATAAGCAGTCGTTTGAACCTCTTCAGTCACAGAAATGCTTGAGGTAAAAAACAATGAACCTAACCTATCAGAGATCCTCCGCTTTTCAGTATATGTAGCAAACCCCCATTCCTTGTCAGACATGCCTTCGTTCCTGGAAGTACCAGTGTGTTGCAAGAGATATGAATAGCTTTACATATCATCACATACAAAGTGAAGGAGAAGACATCATTAACTATTTCTTTATGTGCATGTCTAAGCCCTCACACACTATCAGAATTGTCCCACAGAAGGATACAGATAGCAAAGTAAAGACACTCTGCCAATCTTCTTAACAGAAGACATTGGAAATAGTCTTAAAAAAAGTCTTCCTGTGTTTACTGTACATCAATTTATTGTCCCCTAACAGCTCACACTAAAAACAACGTCTGCATGCAAGTGCTGTGCACCCCTGGAGTAGCTATTACTTCAGAAGACCACTGTGTAAAGCTTGGAAAACAAGGACCAAACCTTTTCCACAAATAAATTAGTTCTTACCTGTCCCTGAAATATACTCTCATGGAACACCATGTGAATATACTCTTTAAAATGAATCCATTACTAAAAATGAATATGCACAAACCAAACATACAACCCACATATACACTGGTACATACCTATTCTGACATGAAACTAGTAGCGATAGCAATAACTTACTTACAAGGCTTGCATACAATTATAAATATCCAGGTCATGACAGAAAAAAAATATACCTGCCAAAGGAGAGTCAAATCTATAAAGCAGCTATAAAGAATAGTAAGCTTTTATTAGTTTCTAGCATGGCTGCCTCTTAATGAAGTGTTGTTACCATTATTCTGTGCTGCACAAACAAAGCAACAAGAATGAAGGCCTGCCAAACGAATGCATGCAATTGCAGCAGAACTCTGCAAGACAATAAATGTTTTAGTGGAAGGAATTAAATACTTTTCTTATCTTCTGTTGGTTCCTATAATGACCAATGCACCCTACCTTGAAGTAGCTGATTTAAAATTGAGCTCAGTGTATGAATTATTGAAACATAATAGACATTAGGCAAAATGGGCAGACACAAGAGTACATCATACCAACACTTCTCCAAACACCAAACATGCACATTTGCACTTGTATGTACATCAGTTACCAGGGTCATAAAAGGTTTCCTAGATCCTCTCTCCTCTCAGTCTCATCTTTTCCCTGGCAAGAAGCCTACCTCTCTCTGCTACCCTCAGATTTCTACTACTAACCCTGCCCACAGCTCTCCTGACAACAGCAAAGTAGACAGAAGTTTCCTTTGGGACTTCTACATTTCTGTATCTTATTTTCCGAATTTCCAAGTCCAAAATTCACCAGATACCCATGTATCATTTCTACATTTTATGCAGCATTCTCTCTGGTGGTAGAGAATAGCAAGTAAAGCCCTATACTGGGTTATTACCTTCTTGGCTGTGATGGCTTTTCATAGCTTGTAAATGTATTATTTTTGTTTCAGTATTTCAAATGCCCACTCTTAAGGATGGTTTATGTATGCACTGCGTCTGTGACAGTACGTACTTCTTATTACAATTTTTATGATACAATGACTTCTGGAGAGGGAATCCACTGGCAATAACTGAGGGCCACCTTCTAAGTGAAAAATTCTTTTCTCAACAAACTTAGCCTACGTGCCTTTATCACTGCCAAATTTCTACACGATGAAATAATCAGAGTTCATATAAGGGACTGCTTTCATTGGTGTAATTGGGTATGGACTGTCTGTAATTACAGATTTTCTTCAAGCTGGCAAGATTTTTTTCAGTTTCTCAGGGATTCCACTGATCTGCTAAGGACCAAGGAGCTCAGCTGAGCAGTTTCTAGGCACCTTCTACTGCACTGACCTCAAGTATTGCACCTGCTCTGGTACTTCCACTTGCTGACTGTGAGATGCTGCCCTTTTTCACTCTCTTTTTTGCAAAGCCACCATTTATGCTGTATGGTGCACCATCAGCCAATGTTACTGACAATCCCCTGTATTAGGAAAAAATATAAAAGTAGTTAAAGAAAATATACATTACAGTAGAAATTCCACTGAAAATCGAAAACAAACCCCTACAAAACTAAACAAAATGAAGTCCTGTAAGCAGAACTTTTGTTTCTTGAACAAAAGAACTGAAGAAATTCTAAAAAGCAGATATATAAGGAAAGGATCTTAATAAGGCTTCTACAATAAATTCCAATCAGTGTTCCTGGTGAAATACATACTGCTTTTACTTTTACATTTTTAGAGAAACTCTATGGCTTTCTCAGTGATCTTAAGTTGCATTGCCTACTAAAGTTCTTCAGTAGTATCCTTGTTAGAATCTGTATAGTCTGTTGTGAACTACAGTGAACCACAAAGCAAGCCTACAACTTAGGACAATTAGCTATGTCAATACACAGGTTATTTTCACATCGTTATTCACCATTCTCAGGTAGCCAGGATACCTGTTCACACTGGTGAGATTTTAAGTAAGTCCAGCACTTTCTATTTAATATTTGTAAGTATATACATGCAAAATTTGTTAGAACATATGTGGCACTTCATATATTATGTTTGTTTTCCAAAGACCAAATATCTCAAATTTATCAAATATTTCTGATATATATGGCTACAGTCATAGGTGCCTTTCCTTTCTGTGAAAAAATATGGGCAATGAAGCATAGCAACACATTAGACTACTATTCCTAAAGCAGCTTCATTCAAAACCTGGAAACTTAGATGTTTTTCCCTTTAAAAGATGGAATCTCATCAGACCAACTTCTCACTTGGGTATGATCTCATTTCCAAGAATCAGTAAGTATTCCTGCTTATGGATGACAACTTTAAAATGACTGATACTGTAGAATGGCTTTATTTAGACTTAAAAGACCAATCACAGAAACCAACGCACAGGTTAACTATGACTGCATTTTTTGAAGTATTTCAGAATTTTTTTATATATATATATATATATATATATGAATATACGAAGAAAGAGTTTTCTTTACAGAAATGTCAAGTATGTTTAAAACCAAGCCAAATTAAGTACCAACTGAATCCAAATATGATAATCAGATAATTTATCTGCTAATTTAGTAGTTTCATGTTGAAATAAATTAGGCAAATAGTAATTTGTTTTAAAGATCATATTTTGATTGCAAATAACATAATTTATGATCAAAAGCATTACCATTTGTTTTACTCAAAATCTGGTTTAATCTTACTGTCTCTGGTTTCAGATATGTTACAGATACATGAACTGTAATATTTTTAAAAGAAAAGTAAATATATCTGAACTGAATTTCAGTTTCCAAGAAAAATTAATTGCTCTTTTTCTTAGTGGTTTGGTTAAACTAATAGAATTTATGTGAGAAAAATGTGCCAATATTAAATAGAATGCTTTTTTTTTGGAAGAAAATTACTGAGCTTAGTATCTCAAAGCCACATGTAATGCATAGAAAACCTTATTACTTCCAGGAAAGGAGGAGGAGGTACCAGAAAATCATTTGAAAATGTCATGGGAAAGTGTAGTACTGATTGCTGCTTTTATAGTAATTGCAAAGGAAATGAAAATAAAAATCAGCAACTACAGACCTTCTCAAACATTTAAAATATTCAAGGTGAAATGATGAATCTACTTCTGAAAAGTTGTTTTCTGGCTTCAGACAAATTCCTATCATCTTCTCAATTCTTCTCACTACCTTATTATTACTAACTTCAAGTTATCCAAGATTTGCTCACAGGATTTTCTTAAGTTCCCAGCTCTGCAGTAAAAATAATTAAGCATAAAACCCCCCATATACTCTGAAGGGTAGTTGTCATCAGTCAATTGTGTAGGCACAATAAGCATGACAACTGTGGTGCACGGCTCAAAGCAGATGCAAACATTCGTGGTTGTTGGCAGAGGCAGGGTAATAGACAGTATCTAACATCTACTGCTGTTAGCAATGTGCCAAAACAGAATTCTGCACAAGAAAATGTTACAATTCTCTTTGGAAATCCAAGGGGAATCATGCTAGTAGAAAACAGCACTTACTCATAAAATATACGTACTAATAAAAAAATCCTCTGATTGTTGGGCTTATATTTATAAAAGGGTCATAAACAATGTTTTATTCACATTTTGTCATTTAAAAAAAGATCAATTTTCCACACTGCTTTAATAGCAGTGATACTGTGTTGATGTCCAATAGCCACTACCTAAAATACCCACTATGAAAGCACAGTATGAAAGTGTAACACAGGGAAATGTGGAATTATATCAGTGAACTAACTAAAAATGGAAGACAACTTGGGAAATAATGGAACATAAGTTCCTTGCCTTTATATGTCTTTTACATATTTCTGTTATTTAGAAGAGCACTTTAATGTAAAAAAACCCAAACTTTACACAGACAATCCTAATTCATATTTTCAGATAAGAAACTACAGGAAACTCAAATTCCTTCCAATATGGTACACAGCTCTTAACCATTCAGCTGAATTACAGGAAGACAATTGAGGTTTCACATCTTAAAATGGGAAGTGGCAGGCTAACTGAAACAGTGCTAAAGATAGAAAGCTTACTGAGCCTTGAATTACAGAGCTCAGTATATAAGGTCTTCTCAAGAAAGTTGTACAAATAGGGTGATGTGGGAATAGAAGTGTACCCAGCTCCTAGGTCAGTACCAGAATATCTCTAGCATAGTTTACAACACTACAAATAGAGTACTCTGTTAATTGAGACCTTTCTGATACACATTTCTTGCC
This sequence comes from Gavia stellata, assembly GCF_030936135.1. Lineage (NCBI taxonomy): Eukaryota > Metazoa > Chordata > Aves > Gaviiformes > Gaviidae > Gavia > Gavia stellata. The sequence goes on along the minus strand of NC_082597.1, from coordinate 19,170,180 downwards.
ATTAGCCTATAGGTTCAAACACTGGCTGCTGGTTTATTTGCAAGGCAGAGTAGTCAGTAGTCCCCAGCAATAATGAGACACACAGTACCATTTGTCATGCAAACAGTAACTAGGCAAATATCAGTAGTTTTTAAAAGCGATTTCTGCTTATACCTTCTGCTTACACAATTCTCATACCCCATCAATTTATAGAGAACCTGGAAAGCAAGAAAAAATAAAAGAAAATATCATGAAAAATTATATAGGGGATTATAAAAAGCAAAGTCTACTTACTTTGTGGTTATTAGCCTGGACAGCTTTGCCTAGTGTTTTGAGGTAGATGTTTTAACTCGTAGAAATTAAAAAACATATTAATATAACCACCAAAGCAGGGATCATTGTTAAGTCATGAAAGACAACATTTCTGAGTGGTAAGGATTTCCCGCCTAGAAGAGGGAAAATCTGGGTGTATGATGGCAGTTGACAAAATCATGATGACTTGGGGAAGTAGATAGGGACCAGCTACTCCTTGTGTCTTTCGGTACAAGAACTTGGGACTATCAAATGAAGCTAGCAGTGGTCATGCTCTAGGGAAACAAAAGTACGTGGTTCTCAACACAAGTGAACCTGTGGAACACCTTGTCATGTTGTGGTTGGATTCAAGAGAAGACAGGGCAAGTATGCAGAAGAAAGTTTCATTGAGAGTTACTAATGTGACAAATGCTATCAGGTTTAGGAAAACTCCTAATCTGGGAAAAGCTAGAAGATTTGTGCTGGGAAATACTATATATGCTCGTCCTGTTTTCACTCCTCCTGAGCACCAGCCTATGAGTGCTGTTGGAGACAGGATAGAGGAGGAGAGGGACCATTGTGCTGAACCCATATGGTCATTCTTAGGTTCTTACATTCTTGCTTAAAAGCATCTATTTTCTTTTCAATAAGTAAAGGAATGAAATAAAAACCCCACAACATTTTCCTTAACATTTTACACTTGCATGTTACCGTTTCAGTGGTGTCTATTCAACAGACTACATTTAAAGTACTCCTGCTTATTAGTATTGGTTTAGAATGGCCATGACATTTTGTCAGTGCATTTTCACTTTTATCAGAAATATGATCAGTTTCATAACGGTTCAGGTTGCAAGTCACTGACATACTTCCACACATTTCTTCTGACTATGTATTTTCAGGTCGTCTCTGATGTCCCTATAGGGAAAGACTGATTGCCATCAAGGTACAGCAGCATGGAAGCCAATGGTGATTTCATACTGGAGTACTACACTCATGTCCTTTTATGGCCTTTTGCAGTGAGCATCACACTAAAAAGAATTCTTGGCATTTAATATCTAAGCCAATTTTTTACTGCCACTTTCACTCACCTTTGATAAATTTAAAAAATAGTGACAAAGTAGTTGTAGTCCAAGATCAGATGTTGGCTTATGGTATACATCATGTTTAGCTGACTCTTGTTATTATGAATGCAATGAAAGTTCCAGGGTGGTGCATGAAGGGTGTAAATCAGTTCTCCAGTGCACAGCTAAATCATTTTCTGTAATTTGAGGCATGCAATTTTGTATTATTGGAAATAGCTAACATTGCTGGTATCTATTCTGTGATTTAACTCTTTGCTGGTTTTGATTTGAATGCAGAAGTCCCTTCTGTGGAAGGCAGCTTTTAAAACATTCTATTTTTGCATTTAGACTGTCAAATTATCTACTTTCCAAGTTTTTAGCTATTGCTGAATTTAGGTTGAGATGTTACCAAGACAGACAGTTATTTCTTCACCACTGTATAAGATGCAGCTTTTATTATTACTGTTACATTCACATCCTAGATTCTGAGAAATTTTACTCTTTAATAATTCTGAGAAATACAGAATGGGTTTATGATTAGCCAAAGGTCTGTTAAGCAGTTTTAATTCACTCCCGTGTCCTCAAATTCAACATCATTTCAATGACTGAATTGTTTACAGTACTTCAAAGAGGATTTGTGAAATTTATACTTCACTTTAAAAGCTTTAAGCATACCTATAGATTGTTCTTAAAGAGAAAATACATTTCTGATTCCAACAAAAGTGATGTTTTAATGTAATAGTTCCAGCATTTAATATGTTATGCTGTTAACATTTCTTTCAAACATAATGTAAATGCTTTAAAAATGCTGTAAAAATAATGTAAACAGCATTTATGGAAATTTGAACAAAGTTATGGTTTATGTCATACACTTACAGTAAATACACATTGTAAAGATAAATGCATAATGAATTTTCTTTCACAAAATGTCAGCTTTTGTTATTAAAAAGAAAAGGTCATTTGGCATTTAAAATGTTTCTATGGATGGCTTCTATACTTTGGTTGAACTGAATAAATTCAAATAGATGTTCTCTAAAAGTTAACAAAACTATAAATAAATGTAAATAAATAAACAGACCCACATTTTGCATTTTCCCCAGAGATACAACCTCCAGATAGAGCAGAAAAGTGGCAATCTGAAAATACATTGTTATATATGCCTAACAGTGCTAATTGTAAATGTTAAGTGCTTCAAAAATTGCTATGATTGAAAGTTTGTTGAAGACATTTGGGAATCCTTCTTCTCTGGTAAAATTAATTAAATTAGGAACATTAGACTTTCATAGTACAATAGAGGGAAATTTTATTATGAGGAAGCTCTCTGCAACGAGTTTATTTAGGAGTACCATGTGTCGGATGGTACCTATTCAAATCATTTAATTCTTTAAACAGATCATATACATCCTTCCTCTGTGGGTCATAATGAATAAGCAATAAATCATTTAAAAACGCTTAATTTTTTATGGGTTTATTTGAGTGATTTACACAGAGTGACTCAGAAGAAGAATCCAGAAGAATTCTCCCTAAAACAAGATTTAAACATCTAAAATTTAATTAAATCAATTTATTTTTTAGTAAGGCATATTGTAATCTAACCTCATTAGGATATTTGCCCATACCCATATTTCTATGGCAATAGATTCCTTTACATCCATTGCTGTCCTGGCTTTGGTCCACACTTCCTGTGTGTCTCTGAAGAAGATGAAAACATTAGACTTAGTAGAAATTGTATTTGTTGTCATATAACCCATTTTGTGTTTACAGCATTCATAGTGGAATTGTGAGATGGGTTTCCATCTCTACTCAACTCAGAAATACTGAATCACTGTCTCACAACACATTCGTAGTAATCACCTTGTGTGAAATACTTCCTATTTATTTTCTTGAAACTAGACTACTGGGTAACCAAGAGAGCAAGCAATGTTGATTCTAAAATAGTAGTAGCTAAAAGCAGAAATGGGTTCATTTGTTTAATGTCTAATGTTAAACGGATATGCATTCAAGGAACTGTATTTGGGACCAAATCTATAGCTCATGCAAACTCAGTGCTCATACCATCAGACTAAAATGAGATCTTTTCTACTTCCTGTCCTGGTACCATGACTGTTGCATCCTTTGTTGGCATATGGGTTCAACTTTAAGAAGAATCAGTTTAAGTACTCTTATCTGTGACACCTGCAGCCAGGTTATTAGACCACTTGTCAGAAATGCTGAAGATTGAATTTAATGTCCTTTCACCTACCAGACTACTTTAATCATTAGCTATTATGCAAAAGACTAGTGTTGTAAGTACTACCACTCCCAAAGTAAAGTAGGCAGATAGGGTCTTCAATGTGTGGGAAGGTATTTCTGATATTTTCCTATGGATTTGATGAAGAATGAACTAAATTGCCTTCTGGATACACAGTCAAAGGGGAGCTGTCTAACTGAGAAAAACACGAACTCTGCCTACAAATCTTGAAAGTATAGTTAATTAATGTGTTTTATATTATGCCATCTTCTAGAACTATTGACTGCAATGGGTTCAGTTTGTTCAATGAGGGCAATTGTAGATATGGACATGTGAAGTGGAAAGGGATTTGTTAAGTTCAATTTAATTTATTTAAAGAAGGAAAACATCATGAAAGAAAAAGAAAAGAAGAAATAAACCCAGAGTTGATTTTAAATATAACCTACAAGTCAAGAATTGCAAATACACTGGTGTTATCTGAGGATAACAGGTTGTCTTTCTAAGTGCTACATTTCAAATACTTAACAAGTTAGAAACAACACAAGAAAGAAATTAAATCATCAAAATTAATTACTTCTCCCAGCTATCCATTAGATAAAATCAGTATCTATTTTCTGTATGACCAGCTCAGGGGAAAAAAACTAACAAACAAACAAAAAAAAAAAAAACAACAAAAAAAACCCCAAAAGTATTTGCAATTATCTGTGAATTTCTCAGGGTCCTGAATACACTTTCCCCTCCTGGGGGTTCATCCACCTGTGCTGAAAGTGCGTGGTGATATGGCATAGCTGCATAACCTCAGTTCAAACTGCTGTGAGAAGCAGTGGCCTCCCTGCTCCTTTGCTGAGAAGCTACATTTAAGCTCAGGCTCTCGCCCTCGGTTGCTGCCTGAGTTACAGTACTACCATGCCTGTGCCTGGCCGTGTACCCTGCTGATCTAGACGCTGACCCTAACCTGGGAACTTGAACTTCTTAGCTTGTGTTTGCAAGGCTTGACCTGCCTTCTCACCACAGACTTGCCTGGGCATCCCTGCAGTGGGGCTGATCCTGGTTAGCATCACTGGACCTGATCCTGACTTGCTGTCTTGACTTCCCAGCTTGACCTGGGACATCCCTCATCACTTCAGTGTTGCCTGTTGCTCCAGACTCTACTCTGACGCTGGTTAATGGAACCAGACCTTCTCTGCTCACCTTGTTTGGGTATTGTAGGACTGGGCCCTTGCTGGTGAGGTTACTGCTGCCCACCTTGCTGTCTCTCGGCTCCCAACTTGCCCTTCTTCATGGAGCAGACCATTCTTGCTGCTCCCTGATGTTACTGATAACCACTGTTCCTGAAACTAAATCAGGGAATGGTCCCATATTTGTCATTTTCTTTTCCTACAAAGTCAATTTATTTTCCTACATTTTAGAAGACACCATAGAAACTAAAGGTGATTTAGTTTTCAAGTAATTAAATAACTTATTAAGATTATTGGAAATAATGAATGGATTAATAAATAAAAGAGCAAGTAAATAAGTTACATTAAATTAGAATCGAATGATACACTGAAGGGTTAGTTTAGAAATAATACTCAAATCAGATGTGCAATTCTAGAACTCAAGATATTTTGGAGGAAAAAAAAGAGTATTTCAATCAAATGAGTATTTTCAACAGGAAATGTAGCTTGATAAAAGTAGTCTTAATTCAGTTACTAATGGCACTGGAGGTATATTTCTATTCAGCTAGAGTAGACTAACTGCCAAGCAACAACAGCATAATCCAGTAGCCACATTTAAACACACCAAATAAAAATTCACTGGAAATAAAGTATGGATAGTATCCTATAATGCAATTCAATACCGAAGTTCTTTTAAAGAAAAAAATGAAAGTGCAAACTCCTAAGACAGGTAGGATAATATAATTAAAAACATTGTTACTATATAAGGTCTAAGCTCACAATTCCTCTTAGCATTGTCTTAAATGTGAAATATTTCTATTATTTCTAAAATAAGCACGGAATTTAGGAGAAGTTAATGGTTATTTAAACACTCCACCTTGAATTTATGCATGGTTGATACACATAACTCTGGCTAACGACTGTAAAAATAACAAATTGAAGGAACTAGCTTTATACATAGAGTATGATGGTTCTAACAGTAATGTAGGGTGTTTCAGCTGTTACTGATTTGATGTGGAGTTAGTAAGAGAGATTCAAATGGTTTAAGTAAATCATAACTCAATCACATATGATGTAAAAGATGAAATTATAATGAGATAAAGTGCAAGAAGTTAGAAATAGAGAGTTGGATGCAATTAGGGACCCTGTCATGAAATTCAAGTTTTACAGTCAGAGCATTTCTATAAATACACTTCATAAACTTCAGGAGAGCTAATGTACAAAAACGATATAATGCAAAGCATAATGTTTTTACTATTCAACTCAGATAAAAGTAAACTGGGAGAAATAGGATTAATCTTACCAAACTGTCAGCTTTGAAAAACTTAGATACCTAACCTCAGCTGCTCCTCTAGACTCCATCTAACCTTAGAGGGAAGGCAGGCACCCTAGATGGTTTCAGTCTATGTTTGACTCCTACCTGAAGATGCCTACCTCTTTCCTCCAAGTTTAAGCACAGCCTAGACATTTAGCTGTGTTGCTGTAACTGCAGTGGTCTAAGAACACAGATGAAACAAAGCTTGCAGGTAGAGATATAATAGCTTTATCTTTAGAGGACTAGTACTGTAATGCATTGGTCATTGGTCTAGCATGTTAGTATTACACAGTTAATATTATAGGTGCTTGGTGTTATCATGCCTCTGCCTTCATACATTCTTCAGCTTAAGGTAGATCCCCGTTGGAAGCAGCTAAAGATGAGGTGAGTCACACTGAGTGAGCACACCAGTATGGAACTTCAAAGCACCCATGCACATACTTGCAAAGAAAGACTAACTTTTGTAGTTACAGATACATAATCCAACTTCAGTTGGAAAAATGACCAAAAAAGCATGCCAGTGTTTAGGGTACACATAAATGAAGATTAAAGAAGCACTGACTGCACTACTTGGACAGTGAGAATGGGCTGCACAGCAATAAGTTCCCTAGCCCATTACAAGAAATATAGGTCCCTGTGGTGGTAATGAAGTGGAAAAAGGGTTATAATATCCTCACCTACCTAACCTGTCGATCCAACCTGTACTGAATACTGAAGCGAGGTTTGCTCACAGTCATGCAGCCGTACAATTTGTACCACAGGAGATAGAGATCAGAGTGATCTGCTTTCTTTCTGTCTTGCACTTCTGTGCATGCACACACATAAAACTACTTCTGCGCTATGTAACTAGTTTGACAGATCAGGTGTCACTACCTGTTCTCAATAGGTGGTATCCACGCTTTTGAGAAGTTCATCTTTTTGCACAATGAAGATTTGCCCTATTTGTTCTTATTTAACACTGAACTAAAATCAGTAATATGGGTAGAATTGTGTTAAGTCCTTAATTGAATCTTCTTTGTAAATGCCCACTAGTTCCATATTTTCTGGATTTTTCATCAATTTCATAGTTTTAAGTTTCCCTTCTGCTAAAATTTAATTTTTAGGATTATTTAACCTCACCCATAGGGAGGTTTCATGCATTATGAAGTTAATATTCTGTGGTGGGTTGACCCTGGCTGGACGCCAGGTGCCCACCAAAGCCGCTCTATCACTCCCCCTCCTCAGCTGGACAGGGGAGAGAAAATACAACAAAAGGCTTGTGGGTCGAGATAAGGACAGGGAGATCACTCAGCAATTAGCGTCATGGGCAAAACAGACACAACTTGGGGAAATTAGCTTAATCTATTACCAATCAAATCAGAGTAAGATAATGAGAAATAAACCCAAATCTTAAAACCGACTTCCCCCCACCCCTCCCTTCTTCCCAGGCTTAACTTTACTTCCACTTTTCTCTACCTCCTCCCTGCCACTGGTGTAGGGGGAAAAGGAATGGGGGTTGCGGTCAGTTCATCACACGTTTCTGCCGCTTCTTCCTCCTCAGGGGAGGATTCCTCACACTCCTCCCCTGCTCCAGCATGGGGTCCCTCCCATGGGAGACAGTCCTCCACAAACTTCTGCACTGTGGATCCTTCCCACAGGCTGCAGTTCTTCACGAACTGGGTCCTTCCCACGGGGTGCAGTCCTTCAGGAACAGACTGCTCCAGCGTGGGTACCCCACGGGGTCACAAGTCCTGCCAGCAAACCTGCTCCAGCGTGGGCTCCTCTCTCCATGGGGTCACAGGTCCTGCCAGGAGCCTGCTCCAGTGCAGGCTATCCACAGGGTCACAGCCTCCTTTGGGCATCCACCTGCTCTGGCGGGGGGTCCTCCATGGTCTGCAGGTGGATATCTGCTCCACCGTGGACCTCCATGTGCTGCAGGGGCACAGCCTGCCTCACCATGGTCTTCACCACGGGCTGCAGGGGAATCTCTGCTCCGGCGCCTGGAGCACCTCCTCCCCCTCCTTCTGCACTGACCTTGGTGTCTGCAGAGTTGTTTCTCTCACATATTCTCACTCCTCTCTTCTCCGGCCGCCGTTGCGCAGGGTTTTTTTTCCCCTTCTTATCTATGTTATCCCAGAGGTGCTACCACTGTTGCCTTGGCCAGCGGTGTGTCCATCTTGGAGCCGGCTGGCATTGGCTTTATTAGATATAGCACAAGCTTCTAGCAGCTTCTCAGAGAAGCCACCGCTGTAGCACCCCAGCTACCAAAACCTTGCCACACAAACCCAATACATATTCTATCTTTAGATTGCAGATCTTAATATAAAAAGGAAAAGGGGGTGGTTTTTTGGCCTCGTAACAGATAGACAGTATTATTGATTTCATTTCACTTATTTTCCGTTTCCAAGACAGCAAGAGATACTTGAGTATGATTGTCTGATACTGGAAACTTTCTCAAGAAAAAAAATATGTTTTCTTAATTTGGTTGTTTGTGCATGTTTTTGTGGGCTTGTCTAAACAGTTTAGTGTAGAAAGTAGCTCATAAGCACAGCCCACACTGCAAGCTGTCAGAGTGGGACTTGTCCATGATCCAGCAACTATTAAGTTGTGTTGCAGAGAACTGTGCCTGTGTTAATGAATCCTTCCTCTTACCTGATTCCCTAGGTACCCAAAAGAGTATAAACTATAGGAACTGTGACATGACTGGCTTATTTTAAGATCAGGAAGCTTTTCATAAAATTGAAACGTCTGCTTACAGCAAAAACTGGCCATATTCTTAGTGGCTAAATATTTATGCATTTATCTAGAACTGTATAGAAAAAAATTAATCTTTCTGAATTATATTGTTTTAAGCTTATATTTTATTTCCATCAGAGGAATATTATTAGTTGAGCAGTAAATATATTCAAACTGTCAAAACAGACACTTAAGAAAAGTAAAAGAGCTAAAACAAAGTTTGCTTTTTTGAGTTCCTCTGTTTGGGTTTCATGAATGTTTCAGATACAAGGAAGATCATTTTCTGTTTTCCCTCTCAACATTACATTCTGTTCTTGAAAACTATATAGTTGTAGGGATGTAAATTACAAGGTAGAAAGAGATTCAAATTAAATATCAATGAAGTGATTTTGCTCTAGGAAATTCAGGATTTTTATTCAACTTAGTAGATGTATATCCATGCAACCTATCTATTTTTAATTGAAACAAATAGTCTACAGTTTCAGCTGAGAATTATCAGAATTGTTTTTTCAGGGAAAAAAATTATTCCTTACGCACAACCAAAACACATTTTTAGAACTCCTTTTAGAAGACCATACAAAATCTTTTAAAATGTTCATTTAAAAAAAATCTATAAACAATCCCTAAACAGATTAGTCTTGAATCTGTAGACAAAAGAGCCAACTTAAACTGAACTGCATGTGTATGAGGATAGCTGGTCAAATTCTAGAGCAATCATAATTTTGTGGTTTAATCTGTTAAGACAACAGTTTTTATTAATACTCATTTGTTACTTGTGAGAAGTTGCTGACATAAATTGATGATTAAGCTGCTATGACCTTCACTGAACCTTAGTAATTCTCATTTGCATTCTCATTAAAGCTGCGTTTCAGTCTCATTTTTTTCAAATTTGTGATACCATCCTACTCAAGTCTTCATAAAGTCTTCCTCAAGAGCAATTAACTGGTCTGATAAAAAATGTTTAATTTATAGATAGATTAAAAAGAAAAAAATCTTTAAATGGATACAGATACCAAGTTAAAACATATACAATTACATATTCTTACACTGAAGCTTATGAATTATTTTTTTTTTTTTCCTAAATCAAGAGAAATTAAGAGTGAAATACTGGAATAGTATTGAAAATGGCCATAGGGTAGTTATTTTTTGGGATAATATAAACTAGTTTGGTATTCTTCTGTAAATTCAGTACTTCTATTTTATATATACATTTAAATATATTTGTTTAAGTATTTAATATGATTTTGTGGTGGACAGTTAAGCTGAATAGTTTGCCAGAATTAATTTACCAAGCCTTTCTTCATAAAGGAATGGATCTCTTCTCAAAAACAGGTCAAAGAAGATGCAAGGTTAGTGATAAAGGCCTGGGCCCGATAGTTTTCTGTATTTCGGTAAGAATCAGCAGTGGTGAGGCTGGTGCAAGTACTGTGCATTTCCTTCTCGAACATAAAGACTGACAGAAATATTTTTAAAGGATCTTTGATATTAACCTGTAATAATTCTTTACAAAGGACATGAAGTCATATATCCATATATTTGCAATGTGCTAAATTCGTTCTCAGAAAAACAGTGTTTTCAAAAAGGAACAGATAATTTTGTCTTTGGAATCTTAGCCTTTTCCATATATTAAAACAATTTACATCTTATTTCTAGTGGCATGCTGATAAGTGAACTATATGACAAAATATGTTTAGAGAGTCTCTGGTGTAGTAAAAAATGCCAGTATTCTTAATTTTGATTTTACATTACTTTCAAAGACATAAAATCTGCAAAGTAATCAACTTATATGGACAATCAGTATTTAAACAGAGACAAATGTAATAGCTGTTTGCCAGGCCTACTTTGACATTCATCTTTAAAATTAACTTAAGTTCATTTTTAAGAATACAGAAGTATTTCTAGTATCTCTATTAGTTTGAAGGACCTAGAGAAGTCAAATATAAACACCTTATTTTCAAAAAAAATTTCTCTCTTTAAGGATTATAAAAATAGGCAAGTGAGTGAAATTCTCGTAAGACTCCTTCTTTAAGAAAAGATAAGAAAACTGAACCTTTTCTATAAGAAAACTGAACCTTGATAAAAATAATAATTAAAAAAAAAAAAACAGCACAACTTCCACATAGGTTCAGTTAATACATATTAGAACATCCTGAAACTATTTTAAGCATCATGTGCTTAGCAAAAGTGCTGATAGGGTATTTGAAATGATTGACCTAATTAAGCACATGTTAAATGTACTCAACAAATTCTAACTAATTCAATATCCATGACTGAGCAGAAAGGAAAGTTAAGAGATGAGCAAGGCAACAGAAATGTGTATACCAATGATGCCTAAACTGGAATACACTGAAAAGTATAATATTGCACCCCCACAAACTTCCACAAAAACCCAAACACAAACCCAAATGACTAGATACTATGACTTGATGTTGCAACTTTAATTCATACATAGTTTCAGAATAATTAATGAAGCAATAGAAATCCATGTTCAATGTCTGTGTGAATATAATCCAATTTACTTAATTCGGGAAAACTATAATGAAGCTGACTGCGTTCCTATGCCTAGGATGTATTACATTTTAATCATTTTTTTTCTGTCCAACACTGACAGTTACAGGTTGATCCTGAGCATTGGCCTCATCTGGACGGAGCCATATGAGTTATAATACCTACATTTAGACCTCTGTTTTCTGCTTGCAACACAACTACCCATATTTTGCATCCTGACTCTCTACCAGAGCCATTCCAGCAACCACTTTTATCTTTTCCTTCACATTTGTCTCTTCACTCTGGGCAGCAGGAAGAATAAATATGGTCTGGTAAAATCGTTAATAGATATTGTAAAAATTATCATGATATCCAAGTTTTTCCCAGTAGGCACTCAAGAATAAGCTTTTACAGCGAACAAAGAACCACCCTTCTGTCATTAAAAACAGGAAGAAGAAATATGATCTGTCTTCTAACTTGCAGTTATTTAGAACATAATAGTTTTCATGAAGGTTAAACCAGACTTCAACCCCCTCACCCTCATGTTTTCCAGGGATGGGAAATGGGGTCTATGTGAGTGTCTACTTAGTATTTACCCAGGTATCACACTGAGTAGAACTGCATTCTTATTTAGGTCATAAAGGATTTACCTTGTCTGAGGTTAATAGTACTAATTAGTATTAGTACTAACAGGAGAAAGAAATGAACACTTAAAGACTGATATTATATCACTATTCTATAACTGTTGTAAGGATGTATGGGATATGAGGCCATTTAGTTTAGGCTGCAGTATTCCTAAACACCTTATGTTATCCCATTCTGAATTATTTTCCTATTGTAATTAAATTTATTAGATTAAAAGCCGCACCTACAGGAGTTTGCACATTATAACAAATATATAAATTCTAATTTTTGCATATCCTAATTTTTTTGTAGAAAGTCTTCATTTACAAATAAATTGATTGTGCAAATTACAATATACCGATATTCAGTAGTAATATAATATCAGTAGTAATACATTATAGAGTAGGCTCAATAGTTCAATATAAACTTCTTTCTCAGATATGAATATGATGCTTTAACAGTACAGAAAAGTGTATGCATACACAGAAAAGTTATGCATAACTGTGCAGCACTAAATTACGTTTTGTTGAGATCTTTGCATTCTATATTTTTGTTAAGTTTTATAGCTATAGATGATATTTACGTGATTAAAAGCTGCTAATGGCAAAAATGTTACATGAAAGGTACTTTCCTGAACAACAGAATGAGGCCTAAAGCAGGGACTACTTCCTAAATACAGGCTTGCAGGCAATTATTCTTCAATAAAAACTAAAAAAATAATTTCACTCAAATATTCAGATGGAATCTGGCCACAATATTTGCAGAGGATCTCTACACATCATTAGAAAAGTGAATGGGGTATATTTATTGTGGAACATTTTTAGTCAGGCGGTTCATCTTCAAGAATTCATTTCCTTTCATATTTTAAAATATGAGTTAGATTGCACATTTACTGATATCCAGGCAATCTTGGTGAGTCAAATTAGTTTGAAAACTTACATTGCTAAGCTTTGCAGTTGAATATACCCTATGGTTCAAACATTTTAATGAGAGTTCAGTGTAGTCTGCACTCTGAGGGATCTGGTCTTGCCAGATCAGTGACTGAGACAAGATTTTAAGCTTGGGCCCAATTACCTCTCTTTTATACCAAGTTTTACTTAAGTCAAAGCCAACAAGAGTAGGAGTAGTAGTGCACTGAGGAAACCAGGCAAACTGATCTCATGTCAGCATTTTTTTAGAGGCAAAGATTACTAGGAAGAAGATTAATAATAATCTCTGAGCAATAAACAGACTGATAAATCCCTTTAAATAATAAAAAGTGATGACCATATGAATAACCTAGCCCTCATGTTGTGAAAAAAAAAAATCTAAAACCTTATAAAGTACTATTTTTACAGAATACATCTGTATTGCCAGTAAATAGATTCATCCAACTAGATTTAATGATTACCCAACATGATGCAATATTTTCTTAATTTTATGTATTTTTACGTTGGTGCCAAGTTTTTAATGGCTTAGAATACAGTTTAGTAATGAAAGACACAAAATACTACAGGCTTATTTTTAGCTTATAGAATGTTTGTGCACACTTCATGTATTACAGAAACTTCAAAAAACAAAACACAGGAAATACAGTTCAATAATATCAGTTCCGATTTATTCCTAAACTTCATATACTCCAGGCATGATTGTACTAGTTTATCGCTTGGCAGATGCCTTTCTTGTTTATTTAATTGCAAACCAAGAGGCAAGATACATAACTGAATAGGCATTTAAATAATGCCTGTACATGATATAAAAACCTTACAAGATAAGACAGTCATTGGAATCAAACAAATAGGGGAAAGGAGAAATAATTTAAAACAGGAAATTCCTCAAACAAATTCATCCCTTCAGTTTTGATTCCATGCCAGTTCTGTCCATGCTAATTTTCAAGCCAAGTTTATAGAATTCTCACAAAAACAACCCAGAAGATGCCAGTAGTAACTAGTCTGAATACAAATTTCGGACATGATTGAGCATTGATCTCTCATATAAACTCAAAGCGAATATCCTAATCTAATTTTATACAATATTTAATTGCAGGAGAATATTATGGAAGCCCATTTTGCCTTTGTAGTTTGAATGAAAAATTTATTTTAATTAGCGGCATTGTAGTTATGTTTGTTATTTTTAAAATTTTTATAAAGAGTAGGAGAGTTAACAAATACTGTCTTCCGTAAAGGAACAGAACTCAAAAAATACTTAAAATACCGTTTTTAGAAGACTGTTCCAAAACCAGAAAGGAAAATTGTCTGTAGCAGTAAAAAGAGAACACCGCTGCAACCCATGGTAATAAAACCCCATATATCTCATGACATGTCCTTTTACAGAAAGATGCGAAGGAATTAACGTGGTGTTAAATATAATTAACAATGATTTCTCTTTCTTGCTCTAGTGTTCATTGTAATTAAACTGGAATCTTTCTTTGCAGCAGTTTGCGTACTGAAACCAAGCATCCTTCTTTGTGGGATATTAATGACTGCATAATTAACTACAATAATTTCATGTAGGCTATTAATTAGCTACAGAGTACAATACTAGTAAGTGAACCGCTACTTTCTGCAGGAAAGAATCCTAACTGTTCAAATCTTGGAACTTCTCCCGACTTTTTTTATTTTTGCGAGAACTATCATCTAATAGTTAGTCATCAATTTCTTACTGACCATGATGCCTCAAGTCCTTAACGTACTCACTGACCACTCCTCTTTTAATAATTTTGAAATGCTGGTAAGTTAAATAATTTTCTAGAATACCACTTACTACTAGATAATTTTAATTTTATTTATCTTCACTGGATCTCACTTCCACCTTTCGAACCCAGAACTTCTTGGCCTAAATTGCGAAGTTCTAACAAAATTAATTGTTTCTTCCCTAACATATTATCTTTCTGCCAGGCCAGCCTCTATGTTTTAGCTGCCACACTAAAGTGAAAAATTAGATTGTTCCACATGTAAAGAATTCCCAGTCAGAATCTATGAAGCCAGCATCTCCTCCACTCTTAAGTTTCTCCCACTGTCAAACACACTGGCAGAAAACAAGTAACAAAAGCTTAACAACCAAGTATTTCACACTACTTGTTTGTGCTAAAACCTCTAATTATCCACTCTTCTTTCTTTTAGCTTATCTGCTATTTGTCATCTTCTAAACTTCTAAGTTATTAGCTCTTTGAGGTACCCCACATTTGAATGGTGTCCTAACAGAGTCTGAACTGAGTTATCCATTACCAGCCATTAATGCAATAAATACCAAATACATTGTTATTACCACAACCGCGAAAAGTTATGTGTGTTCCTTTATTGCCATGCCTCTATTTTAGAACCCTCAAGCAACAATTAGGGGATATTTGAGGTAAATGAGGCACAAAATAACTACTGTGTCTTTCTGGCCTTAGCACAGGCATGTCGCAAAGCTGCTTAAAATGAGCTCACTGAAAGAGGACAAATTCCTGATAGCAATGTCATTTCCCTATGCTACCTTAGAAAATGGCCCCTCTTTCACTGTTGGTCCAAGCAGCAGTGACTCACCATTTCTAAAACTTGAGGAAGGATGCTTTCTGGAAGCAGCATGAGCTGAAAGGCAACAACTGCCTTCCTATTTAACATAGGGAGAGAGCAGCTTAGGGGGAGGCAAGCCATTCCCTTTAAAGAGCTCCCTGCTGTGTTGACTCCATTCTAAAAACCACAAAAATTAATATCTTTTTGAGAAATTAAGATAATGAAGAAGGTTGGTAAACTGTTTAGCATTAAACTCATTATTTATTTAATAAATAATACTGTATCTCATAAGCATAAACACACACAATCCCTTGTCTCCTTCTGATCCTAACAAAAATATTTCCCCTCCCAGTTTCTTGTCTTCATCATTACTTTACAATCATCTATAAGGGGCTTCTCAACTCAACATGTCAAATTATTGTAATTGTTGCTTTTTGCATTTTGTTTTCTGTGATTAATATTTTTTTCTGTTTATGGACATTAATACAGGAAATTAGCACTTGCAAGCATAATTTCTATTTATGAAGTTTTTCATCTTACAGATAAAGCAGCGTTATAAAAAAAAATGTCACCAGCTATTTAACAATTGTTATCCAAGATACAGTACAACTATGGATAACTCAAAGCTAAATGTGTATTAACTCAGGACAAATTCAAAGTTTAAGAAGAAAACCTGAGTATTTGGAAAGAGGAAGGTGTTTGATGAAGAATTTGAGAGAAACTATATTTGGAAGTACCAAAGTGACACAGGATAAACCTTATTTTCAGAATTGATCTAGGATATTTCCTGCATTTTAATTACTGAACTCACACAGCTCACAAAGACGTAACCTAGATAATTTCAAACATGGTACAATTAACACAACAGTCTCAGAAGCCAGACCTCAGCATAGACTACATAGCAGATAAGTATTTATCCAGCTTTTCAGACTGTAGTCCGCCCCAAGCCACATATGGCCATAGCAGAATCAGTAAAAGCTCTTCTGCTAGCCAGGGTAGAGCTAGTTTGTACCCAGATGTAACCATAGGAAAATATGCAGGACCTCATCCGTTAGGTGATTCAGTGACCTGGTTATACATCCTACACAACACAGTCCCTGGACAGACATTACTTGGAGCAAGGACGGAGTCTGGCTTTCATATGCTTCTTCTCTGCCCCAAAGACTCTTCAACTCGGTTTTGCACAGGGACACCGTCACCCCAGAATAGGTGGAATAGTTCATCCCTCTTTTCTTCTGTGAAGCCTATTTATAGGGCCGTTATTTGGAGTGGTTTTGGGTGGGCTTAAACACTCTCTTCAAGGCAGAGGAGGAGACTGAATGCAATTGGAGGGTATGTATTTCACATGAATTATTTAAGAAATAAAGAATATATTATTTGGACCAAGAACAGTCATGAAAGTATACAAATTCATATATTAATTACCAAATTTACATTTAAAAGAATTATTACTTTCCAGTAAAAAAAGAATACAACTTGTGAGCGCCGCATAGCTGAGGACACAGGATGCAGGCTCGGGTGCAGGCTGAGGTGAAGGTTTAGAGCGGGGCATAGGAGTGCAGAGTGGCACCACTGTGCAATGCTCACCTCTGCCCCAGTATTTTTCATCTCTGCGCACTGTCTGTTGGCTGCTAAAAGCCTCAGTCTCACTCATTTACCAGGAGTATTTGTAGTCCTGATACCAGTAGCTGTGTGAGTATAGCTACACCACAGGACATAAGAACTTTTCCTTCACCTCCTTCTGGAGTAACCTGATATTCAAACTGCAGCATTTCTTATCACAAGGCACTACATTTTGAAGTTTAAAGATCTAACAAAGATTTTCTCCCAGATTAATAGCTTTGCTTCATGCCAGCTAAATTCTTTTGTTTACCTGGCTAGCCTGAGTAGCCTGCCCGCCCAATGCCGACTGCCCCAAGGAATCTAGCTATTTCTGTTTTAAAGAGTTGACTGACTTCTGTGCAAAAGTGTAGCAGCAGGTTAGAAAGAGCACTTCACATCACTGATTCTTTACATTTCTAGGTGAGATAGTGCTATGGCTTTCATGTAAAGGAAGCTGAGATGGGAATTACTGGAATAGGAAGAGAAATAAACAACTCCATTTAAATAAATCAGTTCTTTACAATAATGGAACCAGAAGGATCCTTTTCATTTTAAATGAACATCTTAATTATTGGGAAATTTTGCTGCTAGGGCAGTGGGCAGTGAGAGCAGTTTATGTTTTTCAGACCTGTCACAAAGTTATACCCATACACTCTTGAAGGCTGCTTTCACTCAGCCCCTAAGCAAAACTCCCTGTGAACAGCATTAGCACAGCCACTGCTGTGAATTACACACTTAGAACTCCTCTGTCTTCAAGTGGCTGGGAATTTTCTACAGAGACCATGTTAGTGAAAGAGAAAATTCCATGCACTCACAATTCAAAATATTGTAGTTCAGCCATCAATTTGTTCAAAGCAATATTTACGCGTCAAGTATTCCTGTATTTTCACCTAGCGACAACCTTTTAAATACAATATGTAATAGTTGGAGAGGTTTAAGAAAGAAGTAGAAAACCAAGGCCTGAGAAATTGAAAATACAGAAAAGGATGAAAAATCACATCCTAGTAAAGTCCTAATTCAACAGTTCAAACTAAAAATCTAGTGCTAATCCAGTGCTGCAAACATTAATTTTGCTCCAAATTGCAAGCATATAAATAAAAATCAGCTCAACAGTTTCATATTTTTTTCAAGTTGTTTTATGCAAACACATACATCTCTATTGTTTACCATGCTTTCACAAGCAAAACATACACAGCAGAAAGGAGGATCAGATAGGACATCTTGTAAATATACTTCAGAAATAAGCAGAACGAAGTTTGAGGGTTCTCAACTGGCAGGTTGTTTAGACATCTCTGATTTTCAGGAGAACATGTGCTACCATTTGCAAATTTGATGCTTTTCTTGGTCCACAAGTAAATATTTTATACACCATCAATTCAGGCCTTATTTCTATTGTGGTTTTATTTCATCTTTTTATATAATCACACTAATGAAATACACTCTGTGTTCCCCAGTCATCAAATAAGTACAGCAAACAGTTCCATACTGCATCCTGCTGGCTATGAACCCTTGTCAGGCCTTCCATCCTGCCCAGAGCTCCAGTGTGAAATTACAAGTTATGGACACAGGATTTATTTAGTGCATTCTTAGCATACCCTATCATTATATACAGCTGAATCACTGGTATCCTGGGGCAGTGAAAAACCTCAGTCACCAACTCTTCATACTGTTGTTGCACCACGTTCTGAAATACACCATGAACTTCTGATTCTCCTTAGCCCCAGGCTAGGCTCGTTACAAAGGTTGTTCTTTCTCTGCCCTACTTTCAGTTCATTTTATCATGCAGAGCTTAAAGCCCTTCTTCTAATTTATTTATTGGTCTGAACACCAAAGCAGCTTTCTATTATGATCTGCAACCATAGCTGCTTTTGAAATAGAATTTAGACTTAATATCCTGCTGAAACTAACAGGCACAATACTTGAGAGTGTGTGAAAAATACTGACCAAGCCGAGGAGTGATTTAAAAATATGTATACTCAACAACAGAAGGTAAAATTAATAGAAAAGATAGTGGCATAGTTGACTTATCTATTGAATTCAGAATTCCATTTGCTTACTAGCATAGCTAGTAAATAAACTAATGCAGATGTTAATTATATATTTTCTCACACCACTGCCCCTGCAGGGTAGCTGGAGATTGCAATTAGGAGACTTTCTCCCTGTAATCCCGTTGATTGTTCCCAACAAAACTAAAAATGGAGAGAATTAGGTTGACTGCCATCACTGAATCCACATAAGACTGTGAAAATAATCTTCTCCAGTAAGGACACTGAAAAGTTTGGCAGTTTTGCAAACACCAGTAAATGTCTACAACCACCCAAGTACAATAAAAGGAGCCACCTTTGCTTCTTAGGAAATAGATACACCTACAGGCAGTACTTAGTGTTGTCCACTAAAATGGTTAAACAAAACAAGTCACTTCAGGGGAATTAAAAAGGTCACATTTTCCACAATATTACAGAGAACATTTGTTTGAGGATGAAAGTGTATTAAAACTTGCCATTTTAAAAGCACAACCTGCAGCACTACTGTCACTGATGCTGGAAACATGAAATGTGAGACTTAAAACTAGTTGCAATTTGAAATAACCAAGCAAAATCATTAGAAGTTATTAAAAAATACATGTGTACTATATTAAAAGCACACATATGTACACATAAACATATATACATACCTAAAAAGCCACAAAAACCCAACACTACTTCCAGTCTTTAGGACAGATGTTTAAAAATGGCTAAAAGCCCCTCCAAATGGTGTCTTAATAACAATTTCAGATGAAAACCAGTATGAATATTCTCTTAGCTAAATACTCTCTTACTCTCATGCTTAGAGGCATTACTTGACGGTTGTGTTGGAATTTATGAATAGTATATTCCAAACACACAGAATGTTTTGGTAAAGAAAAAAACGAGTCTTCTAAGAACTGTGTACTGCATTTGGCTGCTTTTCCTATTTCTTAATGACAACAAAAGTACAGTAATTCTACTTTTTTTAAAGATAACCAAAGTGAAAGACTTTCACATTCCAATCTCCTAGTTCTTGCTTAAAATGCGTGTTTAATTTTAAGTTAGTTCAGCACTACAGCACTTTGCTAAAACATTAATGAAAAATCAAGGTCAAATTTGCAAAACCCATTAGTGAAAAAATTCCAACTCAATATAATTTAAAAATAATTAGCAAATATTCAGGTTTCTAGAAGTACTGTATTAGGAAAGATATGAAAAAAAGAAAGGATTCAGTAGTCTGAATTATTTAAGTCACCATCATGGATTTCATATGCTAGTTAGACAACTTTTGTCCTTACTAAGTGATCTTAGGCAGAAAGCTGAGCTCTTTTAGTCTTATGCTCTCCCTGTCTGAAGTCTAACACAACTGATTTTTGATTGCTGAAAGGTTTTGATCACACACTGACTGGAGAATCAGATTCCACTTTCAGTTGCAATAGCACAAAAACTGTCATGACTGAGGGTTTTCACAGTTCTTTGTGGAACAATGTTGACGGATACTAAGATTGTTTACAATTCATATATTAAATGTGTTTTAGCTTGTGTTCTTCACATCCTTCCTTAAGCAATTGAAGGCATCTGCCACAAACTCAACTCTTAAAATTTTGAGGGCTATCAGAGATGGGTGCTAGAACAGCTGGAAATGTCTGGGTAGTGTTTATAACATGACTGGGAAATGAAAATAGGATAGGTGTCCACAGGTGACACTGTTCCTCTGAGGAGCAGTATCTAAGGGTGGCTGGGATGGGATAATTTTCTCTGGGATAATCTCAAAGATGATTGTGTTTTTAGCAGAAGTGTGACCAAAGTGATACTAAACCAACAGAGAGATCAGCTGAGCTGTTGCCTCTCTGCTCTTCTCATCCAGGCATAGAGGTAAAATGAAGAGCATGACCATAGTGTCTAAAGTCAGATCCCAAACGACCAACATCATTAAACCTGTTTTCTATCACTTTGTAATTTTTTACCCCTGAAAAATGGTACTGTCCCAATCATCACAATTAGGTAACAGTTTTCCCATTTGCATAGTACATAGAAAATAATGACCGAAATTATAAAGCAACAGAGGATCACTGCCAAGATATAAATTCATTATGTCGTAAGGTAGGTAGACAGATACTTCACAGTACTTCTGGCTGCTGATAAGTAACAAGAGGACTGGGTTATTCAGGCAGCAAAACAGAACAGAACCTGACCCCTATCGCTGTTCATGAAAATTAGTGACATTTGCTTTTTCTCTACACCAATGTAAGTTGAACTTTAAAGGAAAGTACTCCATCTCTTTACCTGACACTCCAACATGAGTTCAGGTTCAAATGGTTTCGCTTTGTGTATAATAAAACATTTATACTCAGAGAAGTACACTTCAAGGAAATGGAGAACTGAAGTCTTCTAAAGGAGCATGTCACTGCAAGTCTTTGTTAAAAAGAAATTAAAAAATAGAAACAGGGCACTTATTCTATACCCTGCTTGTCATTAAATTAACAAAAATGTGGGTTTAATTTGGTTCATCAATTCAGGGTGGGGTAGCCCATAAAAAAGGATAATAGCAGCTACACAGCATACCTGGGACAGTATTCTCAACAGCACTTAATACTGGTATAATTCTGCTACCATTAATGTTTACCGGGACAAAAATCATAGGTGCTTTTGAAACCACAGTTTCATCTCTGACCCTTTCTGTTTTGGACTTCATATCACTTCATAACAGGTAACATGCTGTCGTGGTTTAACATGGTATAGCTTAATATAACATTTTCTGCTCGTAGATGCATCACAGTCTTTTCACCTTTGAGATCTGACTTACTCCTTAAGATATCTGAACACCACAGTAAAAACTGAACTTTCTCATGTTAGATTCCATGGTAGAAACAACAACAAACAAAATTCAGGCATAGGAAAGAAGTAATAATGACTGCTATTTTCTTGTGCTTGTTAACACTGTTTATATTGTACAAACCGTATGTTTCAGTGTTTCTACTACTTGTAAGGGTTGAAAAGTATAATTTTTCTTGGTTCATTATGTGGCCGTTAGAGACTGCTTTCCCTTGAACCAGTGGGTGTTGACTACCATGAAAGAGAAGGTAAGGTAGGTTATGTGGGTACTTTTGCAGGTATCAGACACTCTGAAGTACTTGGGTTTTGTGTCTTACATGGTCAGAGCTTAATCAGACACAGGATTCTCCACGAGGAAAAGGTTTTCCTCTTGTCAGATGGGCAGAAAACCTTGGCTCCTCTGTTGTCCACGACACAGTCCACCTTGGCTTCTTATTTGGGAAGTACACCTAATAAAACTCTGTTTTGCATTCCAGGATAAAACTTTACTTTTTAAGAGACTGAGAGCCTTTGCAGTACCAGAATTGCTCTTGCTGTATTCTTAAAGCACATTGTTGTTGTGCTACTTCATCACTTACCAGGTCTAAAGTTCATTACAAGGTGTTGGTAAATGTTCTAAACTCTGCATGTGGTTTCATTGACCCTCCCGAGCTAAATTTTTATGGTATTACTGGCTAAAATTACAGGGGAGTGAACCTGAAAAATGGCTTGGTTCTGTCCTTTAATTTCTGTATTTGTACAATAAAACAACCTAAATTTTTACAGTAAATTGAACGTTTCATTTCATTCTTTTTTTCAAAATATGATATAATATTCCCTTGGCTCAACATCAGTTGAAAATAGATGTGAATGAACCTACATGCACTGAAGATACAGAAGAAAAGCTGTCAAGCCTACAGAAGACTTACAAAGAGACTGAAAAAGAATCTTTAATGTTGGCCACTTGGAACAAACTTCATTGCTATTATTGATCAGGAGCGAAACTAAAAATGTTACAATTTAATACTAGCCGAAGAGGACCAAAAAAAAGGAAAAAAGAAAAAAGCTAGAAGTAAAAAGTAAAGCCATGACAAGAAGCTGAATTATTTTCCTGGAAACAATTTTAAACTAATGACTAAAATGAATAAGGCATGGCCCATGACAGGTTTTTATTATTTTAATAATATCCTTTTTAAATGCAATTTCATGATAATGTTAGAGGATATTTTAAAGACCATATAATTTATGAGCCAATGAGACAACATGATCCTAGTGTGGCTCCAGATACTTTGTTTCTGCAAAATATGAATTGCAGATTGCCATACGAATTTGTATAGCAGAAATTGAAATTTAATTGCAGAAATCCTAAAAGAAAAAAAGCTACATCAAAGATAAAAGGAGTTGTGATAGGATATACTCTGCTTTTTCCCAATACTTTTTGCCAAGATGGAGAAACGAGGCTACATTTTGGTAATAATCCATGGAGAGGTTAGCAAAATTAAAATCTAAACACCTTGTGTTATGTATGCCACAACTACATTCTGTCTCCACAGTTCTGATCCACCAGTAATGACACTATAAAATACAAGAGGTCAGGCTCAAAAAATATTCAAAATTCCATCAAATTTTTGTTGTACCTTTTTGGCAAGCACTTCAATAACTTGGGATATGATAGAATTTTACTTTTCTGGAATTTGAAAGATTAGTCACATTTCCATTTGATCTATGTTGGTAAGGCACCCTTGTCAGCAAGCTTTCTATACATCAGATAATTCACAATACAATGAATTTGCAAAACTAGTGAATTAACAATTACAGTGACTCCACACAGTCACAATTTCAATTCACTTGCATTGCTTTCTCTGTTTACTGTGAATGAAAAAATCGTGAATCAAGCACTAAAACGGAAAATGGAACAATCAAATACAGTTAGGGCTAAATCTCCAAGCTATCGAGACAATTAGGGTTTTGGTTCAGGAAAAGTAACCACAAACAACAAAATCAAGGCCATGTTACAAAAATAAAAGATAAACTTTATTTAGTGTAAACTTTATTTATTTTGGCACAATATACATATATAATAAAATGGTAATATCACAATATAGCCCTTTCATAGCTTATCTTTCTAGTATATCTCATTTATATAAGTAATGGAACAAGTCCCCTTAGAAACTATCACAAACCGAATGAAGCAGGTGATTAGAAAAAGCCCGCATGGATTTACAAAGGCAAATCATGCCTGACTAATATGATCACCTTCTACAACAAAGTCACATCTTCTGGCAAGATGGGGAGAGCAGTGGATGCTGTTTACCTGGACTTCAGCAAAGCATTTGACACTGTTTCCCACAGCCTCCTCCTAGAAAAACTGGCATGATACAGATTGACTGGGTGGTCTGCGAGATTGCAGACGACACCACGTTGGATGGGAGTGTTGATCTGCTTGAGGGTAGGAAGTCTCTGCAGAGGGATCTGGACAGGCTGGATTGATGGGCTGAGGCCAACTGTATGAGGTTCAACAAGGCCAAATGATGGGTCCTGCACTTGGGTCACAACAACCCCATGCAACGCTACAGGCTTGGGGATGAGTGGCTGGAAAGCTGCCCTGCAGAAAAGGACCTGGGGGTGTTGATTGACAGCCGGCTGAAGATGAGCCAGCAGTGTGCCCAGGTGGCCAAGAAGGCCAACGGCATCCTGGCCTGTATCAGAAATAGTGTGGCCAGCAGGAGCAGGGAGGGGATCGTGCCCCTGTACTCGGCGCTGGTGAGGCCACATCTCAAATCCTGTGTTCAGTGTTGGGCCCCTCACTCCAAGAAGGACATAGAGGTGCTGGAGTGTGTCCAGAGAAGGGCGACGAAGCTGGTGAGGGGTCTGGAGCACAAGTCTTATGAGAAGGGGCTGAGAGAGCTGGGGTTGTTTAGCCTGGAGAAGAGGAGGCTGAGGGGAGACCTTATCGCTCTCTACAGTTACCTGAAAGGGGGTTGCAGAGAGGTGGGTGTTGGTCTTTTCTCCCAAGTGACAAGTGATAGGACAAGAGGAAATGGCCTCAAGTTGTGCCAGGGGAAGTTTAGATTGGATATTAGGAAAAACTTCCTCACTGAAAGGGTTGTCAGACACTGGAACAGGCTGCCCAGGAAGGTGGTGGAGTCACCATCCCTGGAGGTATTTAAAAGTCGTGTGGATGAGGTGCTTAGGGACATGGTTTAGTGGTGGACTTAGCAGTGTTAGGGTAACGGTTGGACTTGATCTTAAAGGTCTTTTCCAACCTAAACGCTTCCATGGGTAGGAAATTGGCCAACAGGCTGTACTCAGGGTGGCGAGCAGTGTTTTTTACTCAGGCTGGCAGCCTCTCACAAATGCAGTCCCCCAGCGATCAGTACTAGGCCCCACACTGTTAAACATCTTCATAAATCATCTGGATGATCGGATTGAAAGCACCTTCAGCAAGTTTGCCAATGACACCAAACTGGGTGGTGAGGTGGACATGTCAGAAGGGAGAGCTATCCTGCAGAGAGACCTGGACAGGCTGCAAGAGTGGGCTAGCAAGAACACTATGAAGTTTAACAAAGACGAGTACAAGGTCTTGCACCTGGGATGAAATAACCAAAGAGCCGGGAACAGGCTGGGATCTGTGTGGCTCCGGAGCAGCCTTGCTGAAATGGATCTGGGGGTCTGGTGGACAACAAGCAGTGTGCTGCTGCCCAAACAAAAGCAAATCGGATCCTGGGATGCATCCACAGGGGCATTACTAGCAGACATAGAGACGTGATCATCCCACTCTACTCAGCGCTTGTCAGGCTGCACCTGGAGTTCTGTGTCCTGTTCTGGTCCCCATAATGCAAGAAAGATGCAGACAGACTAGATAGGGTTCAAAAGAGGGCCATGAAGACAATCAAAGGATTGGGGAACCTTCCCTATGAGGAAAGACTGAAGGAGTTAGGTCTTTTCTCCCCAGAGAAGAGAAGGCTCAGGTGGGACCTCATCACAGTATTCCAGTACTTAAAGGGCGGCTACAGAGAGGACAGAGGCTCTCTCTTCACAAGGAGCCACATGGAGAGAACCAGGGGCAACAGGTGAAAGTTGCACCAAGAGAGATTTCACCTCAATATAAGAAAAAAATTTTTCACAGTGAGAACAATCATTCACTGGAACAACTTCCCCAGGGACATGGGACAGTCCCCATTGCTGGAGGTTTTCAAGGTGTGACTGGACTGGGTGCTAGGTTATCTCATCCAGACTCCCTTTTCCATGAAAGGTTGGACCAGAGGATCTTTTGAGCTCCCTTCCAACCTGGGCTGTTCTGTGACTCTATGATTCTATACCTCTAGATCTCATCCTCTAATATGGAAGGCAATATCAATACTTCCATTTTCAAATGGAAAACCTGAGGAAGAGGAGTGACTTGACTATCTTTCAGTAGGTCACCATCAGAGTCGGCACTAGAATTTCCCAGCTAAAGAATGTTCAGTAGTATTCTTCTCAGGTAAATTTTGAAATGTCATTACAAAGAGATGGTTTCCACTGATTTATTTTCACTTATTTCCAAATTCACTGATTTGGCCAGATCAATGCAGAAAAATCTTTTAGATTTTCAGTTCCCTAGGGAATCTGTTTACTAAATAATTTTCTCTGTAGCCGACTCAGCTAAATAAGATCTAAAATTGTCCTGAGCCAATATTTACAAGAGCAAGTAACAGACTTAAAAATATTTAAAATGGGAAGAGGAAACAATTTAGTGAGTTTCAAAATAAGGCAAATGAATCCCCATGTAGTAAGATGGTATTTCAAACAGATGTGGAAAATAACTTAATATCAAACACAATGAATCCAAGACATAAACACATCTGCAAGTAAAAGATAAATTTAAGACTACTGGGGATGATTTTGTAATACATTTAATCTCAAAAAATGATAGGAAAATAAATTTAGAAAAAAATGCCCTTGATGCCTCCCCATTTAATTAGAGGTTACTGTACAGGTGACCATCATTTATGATAAATGTTTTTAATGAATTTGTCTATAAATGAAAGTACCACACATAACTGTTCCCAGTACAGAAAAGTCATTTAAACTCTCTGGAATCTTCACAGTTTGAATGGAATGATATGAATGTTTACACAAGGCAGCGGGAACAGCCAAGTTGATGTCAGCAAAAATGCATCCCCAGTAAGGGTGTGTAGCCATTTAACTATTTTGAAAGGAAAATTGTAAATGAAAAGTTAATAACACAATGTTTATAATGGATCCTATTCAATATTTCAATATAAGAAATATGGCAATCTGGTCTTTTAAAATAATTTATGTGAACTGTACAATTTATGAATAGCATACTTATGGTTCTACTAAAAGCTATTTTTATTGGAAAACTATTTACAATTTTATTAACTTTACAAAGCTTACTCACTCATCATTCAAAAATCCCAAAGACAGATGCTTTCCATTATATCCAGAAGAGCTGAGAATTATTTTATTACATTATTTCAATTATTGTTTGTGATGCCACGTGTCCCATCTTCTTAGCATCTTTCTCTTAAGAAGTAATTCCATAAATATTTATTACTGAGTGTATTATTTCTTCTATTACTGCTATCATTTAATCCAATAAAATAATTATCAAGCACTAGGTCAACTGAAAAGTGTTTGCAAAAGCAAGAATTGCCTAGTGTGAGGAATGGCAGGGATTTACTGTTTTGGTTATGTTGCAAGGTTAAGAATAGTGACAGCACATGAAATATTTAAAGAGTAAGTATATTATCTCTCATGTCAACTAATTGTATGAATTAACAGGCTATTTAGACTTTGTAGCTACATACAGCTCAGTTAACTGAAAGAAGAGTTTGAAATTAATTCATAAACATTTTAACTGTTATGAAATCTTTCACATCCCTGAATTTTTTTTTACTTTTCCAGTCAGTTTTTAATAATAATAAATCAGTACAGTCTAGATGATGATCTATGGAACAAATAGATGCTTCTGTTTCACCTGCTATTCTGAAAGATACAGGGAATGGATGTTACAGAAGTGGACAAAGCCTAAACAAGATAATGTCTTCCGCTGGCCCAGAGCCCTGTTAGTGCTAGATGGGAGTTTTGCTACTCCTGTCATTAATGGCATTAAAAACTAGAAGACTATCTCAACTTTCTTTCCTGAGAGAGTGGTGAGACACTAGAATAAGCTGCCCAGGGAGGTGGTGGAGTCACCATCCCTGGAGGTGTTCAAGGAACGTGTGGACGAGGCACTGTGGGACATGGTTTAGTGGGCATGGTGGTGTTGGGTTGATGGTTGGACTTGATGATCTTACAGGTCTTTTCCAACCTTTGTGATTCTGTGATCTGTGATCTTCTGTGAACTTAATGCACAGCCCAGCACAGGGCAGCCAAAGGGGTAGCTACATGACCTTGGCTCACAGAGGAGTCTTCTCTTTCCAGGGCTGGTGTTATTTGAACATTGTGCTCAAGCAGTGCTTATCAGAGCAACAGTACTGAAGAACAGCAGTAACTATATCAACAAAGATTCACAATCTTTCTTGCAATGTATAAGCTTCACTCACTGCAAGGATAATGGACTATAATTTAAAAGCATTAAAACTTTAAACTTGTATTTAAATAGCAATTACACTGATTAAACTATTGCACATTGTTTTTAAAATCTGCCTTTTTTTCTCTTCAGAGCAGCTGAGTATCTTGTGTGATTAAATACCAAACTCTGCAAAGAAGTCCACTGTCTCTAACGACAAATAACATTTTATAATTGCAGTTATTTCAATTTTGAGACATCATGTAATCTGTTAAACACAAAAGTTCAGCAAGGCCTTTTGACTTTCAATATGCTGTAGCAAGTCATCTGCATGTTAAATTTTGGGAAAACTCTGTAAAACCACCATAAAAAATGAAAATTGCCTTTTTAAAATCACATTTGTATGGAGATGTGTCCCTGTGGCTTCCTCACATTGACTGCCAATGACAGAATGCACACCAGAGGTAAATGGAACTG
This sequence comes from Gavia stellata, assembly GCF_030936135.1. Lineage (NCBI taxonomy): Eukaryota > Metazoa > Chordata > Aves > Gaviiformes > Gaviidae > Gavia > Gavia stellata. Next base: position 19,141,429 of record NC_082597.1, on the reverse strand, counting down.
AGCTGCCCATCTGCATGCTTTAAACACAATTGTGTGCCAACAGCTAAGAAGTATACATACAGAGATACACATATAGATGTATGTAACATCAAGCTTCTTTGTCCTGGAAAATACAGTTTGAAACATAAAACCACAGTAGTAGTCCATGACTGTCATCGAAGTTAACAATGCATCAATTCAGCACCATTTGCAACTTTGGGACAGAAAGCACTACTATCACATTACCTCCGAAGCCCTGCCAAGATGAACATGTGTTGTCAGGGCAGACTTCAGGGGAGAACAGAGCTTGACAAGCAAGCACTGATACCACCCTCTTGGTGAGAATCACTTGCCAATTATGTGGTATTAGTCAAAGGAATTTCTGAATTACATAAATTAATTGCTACATGCGTAACAAAAAAAAAAATCATGCTCTTACCTTCTATTGCTTCATTCTAGCCTCAAGAGGTAGCCCTTTTCCACAGATTACATTAATACCCGAAGAAGTATGGCCCAGAATAACACAGATTTGGATTGAGTCTAGATAGATAATTAAAGCAGGTTTTGATTGTATTTTGCTACAGTAGTGTTCTAATTTCATCTGTAACATTAATAGGTCTGGAATATATGCAATTAAAAAGTTGAAAATACCAAAAAAAGCAACTAAAATTTCATTTTATTATTTTCAATACTTAATCTATACTTTATACATTTATTTTTCTTCCATGCCAAGTCTAGTTGGCATGTATCTATAAAAGTACATTTCCTAAACATCAATATAGTCAAGTTCTAAATGAGTTCATTACCCATTGGCCTGCTTCCACCAGTGTTTCATATGAGATCTTTCATTATGTATGATTTAGAGTAAAGGTTTTAAAGTGAAATACACTTCCATCTTACGTACATACAATTACCTTTACCGCTAAATTTAGAGCTATCTTTTGCAAGACATAAAGCATCCCTAGCAAGTCACATTCACTTCCTAAAGTGAACAGATCGACACTGACAAATCTCAGCACCCCAGCGAGTGAAGGTCTGACGTCTAAACTTCCCCCCTTCACAGCTTTAGATTCACTAGTTTCTCCTAGAAGCTGTTTCACTCTATTTCAAGCTAATTTGCTAATGTCCAAAGAAACCTTAAAACTCATCAAACAAAGGCTTTCTCAATAACTATAATACTGTTTTTTATTGTCTATGTATCATCCTGTTGGCCCATTCAGTATCACTTCCCCCCAGAAAAATTGTTTGACTGTCTTCATGAAAGGTAGTGTTTCAACTCAACTCAGATTGGTTCTTCTTCTATGAATTACAAAATACATTTTAAGATCAGGGTACTAGACAGAATAGAGTGTACTAGATTTGTGCTAAAGGAAGTATTCTTGTCCCATCAAACATCTAAAATGCAGTAGGTAACACGGCTCAATACTGAAATACTCTTGTATGCAGGTTGTAGGGCTAATTTTGCAAGTATCATTTACTTTAATGAGAGTAAGTCAGTAGCAAACTGACCAGGTGTAAAACCCAGAGAGATCCAGGTCTTAAATTATGTAGATAAAGGAAGACAGAAGACAAACACTGGCAGTTAGCTGGTAATGAGGGGCAATTTCACTCTTTGTAGTCAGGGCTATGCAAAACACATGGAACAACGGTAAAGACTCCTTACTCCCTGATAAGAGTTACTAAATAAATTGATGCATGCCCACAAGCAGGCTAATCAATGGAAAAGTTTAGCACAGCAGCAGAATTTGGTACTCAATGCACAAGGACAGTACCTGACAGGACAGAGGCATCCTTCCCGCCTACACACGACCTGCTGGCTTCACCAGTGCTGCTGTGCGTGAACAGCTTTCAGCTCGGCTGTAAGCACACCATGCACATCTCACTGCTCTTCTGCCTGTTCAGTCTTGCACCTTTGCTTCTAGCTGTCTCTTACTTAAGTCATTAGCCCATCTACCAGGCAAGTGAGGATGATCTTAAGGGTGAAATTGTGACATGCAAATTAAGTTTTCTCACCTAAACTGAGACTTCCACAATATAGATATTTAAATATCTTACCTGTCTGGATTCAACTGATAGCCAATGGAGAGAAATGGATCCTTCTGGAAATGCCACTTACCACTTCTCACAAGGCATGTCTGGGAAAGACTATGTGAATTGCCCTCAGAAGTGCCTGTTTCCTCTCATTAATTATAGAGGAAACATAGAGAACTAGCTCAGATGTAAACATCTGCACCATGATTGATATGTTAGGTGAGATGAAGCTCATCTGTCCCTACATTTTGTCATTATAGTGCAGATCGTGTGTTCAGAATTGTCTAAAGAGGCCAAAGAGCCCCGCTGCCATACCGAGAACCGTTTGTCAGTGCAAGTACTACAAAAGACAGTTTTAATAATGCCTGCTAAGGAGACGGATTAAGGCTTGGCATACAGAGAGTGCCATACAGAGACAAGCTGACAAGAGTCTTGAAACGAGCCAGTCCCTAAAACAGTATAAGGAGGTTCTCATAACTTGATAAACAATACTGACAGCCCAAAGTTTTAACAGACCAGAAGAAGGAAGGAATAGAAACAGCTTCCTTACAGGGTTTTTTTCTCTCTAGGAAGTAAATTTTGTTTCTCATATGATATGTCTCCATTGAAAAAAGTTTCCTAACTATGTGTTTGAACCCATGTTTATAAAATAGTGAAAAAAATTATATGGTTTTGCCTCTATGAAATTTTTATGGTTATATACTATCTGTGATTAATTATACTCCAACAAAAAAATCTTTTGTAGAGATGAAGAACAAGCCAGTCTTTTATTATTCTACCACAACAGTCAAGATACTAAATATGAAGAGTGTCTGGGATAAAGGAGACTACCAATTGAGATTACCAATTGAGTCAACATAAAGCTCCTAATTACCAGAATATAATTTTAGAATTAAATGAGTAACTCCTTATCCAAACCTTGGTGTCATACTGCTAACATTTAAACCAAATGATCTCCTCAGATTAAAAACTTATGATATTAGGGCATTAGGCCTGGTTTACCTGAAAAAAATGACTAGAATTCTTAATTGTCTTAAATTGTGTTCTTAATACAACAACTCTTTTTCCAGAACAGAAGGTCCATACGGGAATTATTTGGAAATAATTATAGCAGAATAATTTATTCTGGTCTATTTCCCTTTTATAGACACAACTTTTCTCTAATGTAATTCTACTGATTTCAGAAGAATTACTCTCAATTTTCCACAAGTGAAAGATGAGACTCAACCTCATCATTGTGTTCTGATCACCTTCATATGTTACACCTAAAAAATAGTATTCAGTTACTAATCTTTGTTGTCTCTAGACTTAGAGGTTCCATTCATCAAACTATAATCATGCAGTAGAGAAATTTTTGAAACGTCTCTGGGTCTGAGGACAAGACATGACTTTATCCCTCTATACCCTTCAGGTTTTTTTCCTAAATATGAAATAATCTCTGCACAGAATATATATGCACTACATTCTTCAGTGTCAATTTGAAACATAAATGTGATCATCCCTTTTATCTAAGGGAAAAATAGGACAAGGAATGGATGCATGTCATTTCAGAAAGATGCACATTTTTAAGGAAGCAAAAGAAACCATATTTGCTTTGAGGAGCTATTTTTTTTTACATATGTTAGTAGGACATAGATTGTCAATCATTGTCTGCATCCATCTTGAAGTCCTCCTTCAAATGCCTGACTTTACACCTATCAGGTGCCAAAATCAACCAGATAACATGACGGAGGGCTCAGAAGGTGAGGCATGTAAGAAACGTATTTCCCTCTCTGGAAAGTAGATCAGCTAAATTAGAAGCAATGGCTTAGATGTCACGGTACAAATTGTATCAAATCTGAAACGCTACAGTTGATTTAAACAGTCTAATGTGTGTCTGTGAAAATCTTTACTCAAAAACTCCATTTGATATACAGAAGGCATAGTAAATATTTATAATTAGTATTTATTTACATAAAATAAATGACAAATGATAAATTTTACCCCCAAAAGGGGACTTTTTTTAGAAAAATAAATGAAGTGGCATGTAAAAATGGCCTATAAGCAAAGACAGTTAGCTGCCACTTATACCATATTTGTCTCACAATGACCTTAGCCACATCAGAACTAATCTTAGATTTGCAAATCTTTTATTCCCACTCCCTATATCCACTTATTACTGTGAAACATATTGGCATTCACATGAAAATTCTGAAAAAATTCAGCATTCTGTGTTTAAGTTCTATGTAAATCAAACTTAACACAGGTCAATCCTCCCTAATGATTTCAGTTAGAGTAACCCCTGTTTACGGCAATTAAAAGAGAGCAGAAACAAGCCCGGTCAATAGCTACTAATCTTAAATATCTTTGCAAGAAGTGCTGGTACTTTAAAACAAAACACTGCCAAGATTTTGTTTGTGCTTATGTGTGTGTGTGTGCACATTTAACTGCAAGAAACTGAATTTGGGACTTGGACTTTTGTGTGTGAAATCTCAGAGAAATATGTAAAACATTTTTCAGCAAGTTGTAGTCCTCATAATTACAGTAATTCCAGATGACAATGGAAAATACAGTACGTTATCAAATGATTAATGCTTTAAAAAATACAGCATATTCAGAAACTGGTTAAAATCACATTACAGGGACAATCTTAACTCTTACAGCTTCTTATTTCTGAGTACTTGACATTGAGACATGGATAACATTGATGTAGTATATTTTTAGCTCATTTCTTACAGGAATAAAATCTAGATCATTGCTTTGAATGTCTGTCTTTCCATCTGGCACTCCTTAACGTTTTAATCTTTTGGACAATTTCTGTCTACCTGAAAAACATAGTCCATTGCTTTCCTAGAATTTTCATAAAAATGGGTCGTTAGGTAGAGAGTCTTACTAAAAGCGAGACCCAGGGAGAGCAGACCTTGTAACACACTGTTTGACAGCAGCCAACTGGCCAGTCAGATATGTGTATTGGCCAGCTGATCGATATATGCACAGCTCTAAATGAGCCACACTATGTGCTGTCTCTTGCCCAGAGGTTTTCCCATAAGGAGAGAGCTATGCTTATTGCAGCAGGAAGGAAGGAAAGATTAGGGATAAAGAATACAAATCCCTAAGAAACCAAGTGTCGTTAGTTCCACTTCTCATGGAACGAACCGTTTTCTATGTACTTTTTTTAACCGTCGTCAGAGAAACCAAATCCTAAAGCACTGATGAAAGAGTAAACAGGTATTTTCAATCTTTTATATTTACATACAAAGCACATTCAATCCACAGAGGAAAAATATTTCTCACTCTAATACCACCGAAGTAGGCTCTGAACACATGGGAAATGATGTTTTGTCTTCACACAGGTGCAACACGGAGTGCCTGCACATGTGTCTGCATCACCTGCTCAAGGCATTCAGAGTCTGGTGATAATGTATTCAGTTCTACAGACACATCTGATTTCTTCTCTTGTCTTGCAGAGGGGAGAGTGTAGCAAGCTTGGTGCAGCCCTAAGGCAACAACAATGACTACGGAATGAGAACAAATGACACTTTCTCTCTCCCCATTTTCTTTTTTTTTGTGAGTTGGAAGGATATTAATTACTTCACTGTGATTTTCTCTGGTTATGATAGTGGTAAGAAGTGGTTTATTTATTTATTAGGAAAGACAGATAGTGTGTGTTTGTACTTTCAAATTCTTTTAAATGAGACCTGAAACTTCTCCGCACCATGAAAATTATTCAGTACCTGAAACTAAACATCCAAAATCAGAGGCACTCAAAAGAACCCAATACGTTCGCTTATGGTTACTCATATCTGCACAGTAAAGAACAGAAAATTGACCTCTGTGCTCCTAATCTTGTTCTTATATCATCTACTTTAAAACTTTACTTATCTAATTGTTAACATAAAGTATCATTGAAGCCTGATTATCATTTAGTCACACTGACTACATCATAAAAAACATGCTGGCCTTAGCAATGTAAGATAGTTTAGGTACTATACAATTTACACAGAGCAGTAATTGCAGTTGTGTGAATTTTCTGCAGTAAAGACGAGGCAAATAAGTCTCATAATGGTTAAACATAAAATAATCTCTTTGGTAGTTTCATGAATGGCAAAGATAAATCATGAAGACAACCAGAAATAAGAAAAGCTGTTGGCATGGAAACATAACAGTTAAAAATTTCTCATGCTTTCTCAAAACATCAAATTTTGATAACCAGGTTGGATTCCCTGCTCCTCATAGTAAACTATCTGGTGAAACAAGTGCTGGCATGAATCTTTGACAACACATCATCTTCAGTGGTTGAGCAAAGCCATATGTCTACACTGCACTGTAGTACAAGAGCAGAAGTTTCTCCAATTCCTTGGACAGCATAGTGGGGGAAAACATCAACATTATCAAATAAAACTCAGATTTTGGACATCCTGTCATTTTCGACAAAGGTACCACTTGGGTTCTACAGAAGCTCATCTAGCCTTACAGTGCTCAAACATAAATTAAATTCAGCTCCTTGTTTGCATATAGAATAATGACCATTTAAAATACTTCTCACTCTAAAGTTCCCAGCAGTGAAAATTTCTGCTAGTCACGCTTTTTCCTAAAAGGTAGTTACTATATGAATTGTGGCCCTGACTAATTGGGAAGAAACAAAGTATTTCAACACCTGCACATCCGAATGTACCAGTACTTAGTTATTTCAAGAGGAAAAAGAAATAGGAAGACATTCCAAATAGCCTGCCAGCACTGTTACAAATTGACTTCTGCTTAGCTCAGCTATTTCATCTGCTCGCAGTGCTCTCTAGGGTTGGCTCAAATGAATGGAGAGTCCTCTGTGAAATCGGCCAGAGAAGAGTTCTTGCAAGAAGCACAATATTCTCCCATCAAATCTTTTATGAATGGTTGCCATAGCAAAATGGAGACTAGTACAATACTTCTGATGAGGTCTGGTAATGAACGTATCTATAAAATACATGCACATGTTCTCCAGAATAATTCTGATCATCTCCAGAATCATCTGTAGGATGAAGCAGCTTGAACTGGAGATCAGTCAACTTTAAAATAGGAGATAACCATTTCATTGTCTCCTCTCCTTCTCACAAAAAAGCAGCAATGGTGTAGATGGAGAAGAGGAGAGTGTTCTGCCAATACAGATTTGGCAGGACTACTAAGGAATTATACATTCTTTTTATTTTTAGAGATGGGAAGAAAGTATCAGAATTTTCACTAGTAGGTAATTTCTAGTTGGATATCACTGGGTTTGCAGGGGTAGAAATATCTCCGGGTCCTCAACATTTTATGATAGTTCACAACAAGGAAAAAACAGTCTGCTAAAGTACAAATATACTAAAATCCCTTCAAGTCTATTGCTGAATAGTGATTCTTAAAAGGCCTTATGCCTTCACAGTCAAGGACGTCTCTTTTTTTTTTTTTTTCTTTTGCAAAGCCAAATATATGCCATGCAGGAGTATTTTATTTTACAACAACCGATCTTCATATGAGGAAAAGATTGTGTCTAGCCCCAAGCCTGGCTGCTGTATTTAAAATTGGGGAAACAGATTTCAAATATACTCCAAAATTGGGGGGTCCTTTTGCTATACAGTAGACCTCTGTGTGAAGGGCCCAAGTGTAGAAGGCAACATTTCCCATCACTATCTTTCCCCAAGGCTAGTGTCATTAATAGTACCATGATACTGTAATTGAAGAGTAGAAAAAGAAATTACACTAGCCGAATCCGTAAGAGATGAGTTGCAACCAATCATTGTCTTTGGAAGAGATGGAAAACAACTGCTGCACTTAAATGTGAATGACACTAGAACAATACTTTTCTTTCCAACCCAAGGTCCATATATTGTCACACTTAAAAGTAATGAGAATAGAAATCTATGGACAAACTGCTTAGTAATTCTTATCCTAATCTGTAATCACATGAGAAAGCTAGATCACAAAAACTATCTTCAAGCTTCCCTAGAATATTATTCTCTTCTTCAAATGCACATGTAACTCAATCAATAGAGGTAATATATGCATCATATTATTAAAAGAAAATAGAGTCTTCAGTAGTTTCAGCAGATGTTTTAGTCCAGGAAGGAAGGATCATTTTTGCTAGCTTGGCTGCTTAACATTTAAATGTAATGTTCCTGAAATGTATCTTGTCTTTATGAAGAAATAAAATACCAGTAGAGCAACATAAAATTGTACTAAACAGCATGAGAATAAGATTATCATGACTGTCAAAATATCTTTTAAAAAATGTTTATTCTACACAGCCATCTAGCTTAACTCTTTCGAAACTGAAAAATAAGAATCTAGGATGTTGGAATTTATCATCCTTATTCAGAAAGAGTGACAGATTGGAACATTTTTCTTTCTCTCAGAAGAATGCTCATTCGATTAGATGCTTAGTTGGGTTAACCATCAGCTGAAGTTTTGACCTGTAATATAATTAAAGAAGACTGCGAAAGATGGATATTACCTAATCCTGCTGCATGAATAAAATGTAAGTTGACATACAGGACATTCAGCTGATACTTGCATTAGCCACCACTTCACAGTTTTCTAGGGATAAATGGCTAAGCCATAGTGATCACTGCACTAAACACACGCATGCCTAGGAAAAAAAATCAAAATAGATAAAATTTAAGACAAACCAAACATAATCATGTCCTTTAAAAATTTTGATGCCAAGAAGGACTGTCTTGGTACATAATAGAAGACAACTCACCAAAAACTTGTTTGCTGTCAAAGCTTAAAAATAAGTAAGTAACTAGAGAGAGGTCCAGGTTTACTATTGGCAGAAGAATGCAGAACCTTACTGCAATATGTGATGTTGCATCCATCTTTCTGCAGCAGTAATGAATTTGGCTCACCCAGTTACTACTGCTGTTAGGTATCAGTATGAAAACTAATATGAAAAAAAACGTTTTGGGGAGGTAAAGCATCAAGAAGCTCAATTCATGTACCAACAGAAAAATTAGTGAAACAGCCAGATGGGGGCAAGTTGTATAGAACATACACCTTGTAGCTGAAGAGTACCCTCTATTACAAGGCTTTTCAAAAAGAATGCCATTCTAACATGGCTTTACTGAAAACTTCACTATTACTATGCTTTCTGCTTGCCATGACGATAAACAAAATTTACAGAATCACAGAATCATTAAGGTTGGAAAAGACCTGTAAGATCATCAAGTCCAACCATCAGCCCAACACCACCATGCCCTCTAAACCATGTCCTGCAATGCCACGTCCACAAGTTTCTTGAACTCCTCCAGTGATGGTGACTCCACCACTTCCCTGGGCAGCCTGTTCCAAGTTTTGACCACTCAGTAAAGAAATTTTGCCTAATATCCAGTCTAAACCTCCCCTGGCGCAACTTGAGGCCATTTCCTCTCTTTCTATCGCTAGTTACTGCCTGTTTAAATTGTACTTTACCAGGCTAATATTGCAACAATGATAACTGCTTAGAAACTGGATTGCATGCGACTTTGGAAGTGGGACACATGAGTGAAAGCTTCTGCTTCTCATACGTTTGCAAAATAAGTTTCAGGGCCCAAATATAGAAAAGTAAGGTAGGGAGGTCTGAACGTATGTGCTCTGGGAATGTTTAGAGAAAGGATATGCCACATCAGCAAACTACAAGATGGTTTACCCCAAAGAAAGTAGACAACCTCGCACAATTCTCTGTGTCATTTAATTCTCTTGGTTGCGAGCAGGAGAGCTATCACATCCCCTTAACTTCATTTTCACCAAAACTCTTTATTCATTTTTTTCTTCAAAATAAGTTTCAAAAAAGCAAAAAATATGAATAGATATCCGAAAGGAAACAATCAATTTTTTTCAGAAAAAACTGAACACGGCACTAGGGGAAGACATTCCAATTAAAAAAAAAAAAAAAAAGGACTGTTCTTTTAAATGACATTTCAAGATCTAGCCTAATCCAAAAAAGACCACAAGCAATCTGTTTCCAGAATCTTTATTGTGTTCTGTGAAGATCTTTCTGTAAATAAACCTGCCTAAATTATTTAGATTAGCTTGACAGATTAAAGTTCTATTTTCATGGGATCTCATATAAAGCTTTTACAAGGAAGTGATCACTTCTGGGTCAACATTTCAGAAAATCTGCACATAAAAACTTTTAGTACTAAATACATAATCTTCCTGACAAAAATATCTTCTATCTGCCTTCTGCCTCCATTCTTCTTAGAAACAGAAAAAAAAAAGTTTAAGGAAGATCTTCTCATCTGGTAAGATTATAGTTGCTATTATTAATCTTTCCTTAAGATTTTTATTTTTAACAGTCATTAATTTACTAGCAAAAGATGAAAGACATGTAAATTTGCACATGGTTGCACAGAAGTGTTTAGAAGGTATAACAAAATGCATAAGAAATCTATATAAAGTACGTATCTTAAAATAGAAGAAAAACTGGAGAAGTCCTGAATTACTGACTCTATTTTTCCCCAAGTCTTTTTGAGGCAGAGTTCTCACTGGGATATGTTGAACTGTGCACCAGAATCAGAACAAGATGACCTAATTTTTTATTATGCTGAAAAATGTGTGATTTCAGAAAAAGTCACTTAATTTCTTACAACTTCAGTTTTCACCTTTGAATAATAGGGGCAATGCTTTTTACATTATCAAAAGATGCTTCAGAGAAGTGAAATATATATTATTTCTTTTCTCAGTTTTATATTTTATACTTCAACTACCTCATCATGGAAAAGGAAAGCCACGATCAATTCCTTGATGAAATATGTGCTGTATTTTGCTACACATTGGCAACTGAATAAAACACTGCTATTGCCCTCTCCTGCTTCTACTTCTCTTCGCTTGCCTGGAGTATCAGTTGAACGTCAGGGAAAATCATATTTATCTGGCACCTTTGAAGTTAGAAGTAAGGTGAGAAAATGGGAAGTATCCCATCCAAAGGGAAGGAAAAAGGCATGAGGGTATGTCTAATGGTGAAGTGTGAGTACGGAGGGTTGCTAAAGCTACACAGGTAGCAGTACAAACAGGTGTCACAAAAAAGATGAATTACTGAATTGGTTCAATGATCTAATACAAAAAACTTGCTAATGGATAAAAATGCTAACTCCAAAATGTAAATACAGGTGTATCCATGTTATAATTGAAATGGCATTATCTTATTTTTTCAACACTAAAAATAAATATCCAACAATAAATACAAAACAAGAACAAAAATTGTTGCCCCACTGGTCCAGAGAGATGTTTTTATGACAACATTCAGGTTTCACGATCCAAAATTAAGTGCTGACTTAGAAGCAGCTTGTACTAAGTATTCACCCCTGTCTGGCTTTTTTACATATTTGTGCTTCTTAGAGTACAGTATTTCTGAACCATCCTTTATCCAAAAAACAGCATTCATATTCCCCCATCCTAACACTTCTCTGAGAACAGCTGTATCAATCAAGATTGATCATTGTCAAGAAAATATAATTTGATAGAGAATTACAAAATTCTTAGCTGGATCCTGCTTTGGGAACTTCTGGATCTTCTGGGGACAGGGTCCGGGATCATCAGGGGACTTCTGAGAACCCTCTGACAAATGTGAGGGTACCAACTGCTGCCAGATAAGGACAAGGTAAGGGTAGCCACGCAGGTGTGAGCCTGAGAAAGCTCTAGCAGCTTCTAACAAGCTGAATCAGCTGCCCGTGACTCAAGAATACCTGCAGCCTTTGTTACAGATACCCCACAATTAGGGAGGTTCAAGGACCCTTTTAGCTGGTGCTAGGGAGAGGCCAGGGCTGAAGTACAGCTCCCAGAGTGTAGCTAACAGATGCAGGAGCACAAAGAAGGGGGGCTTATCTCAGTTCAGACCAGACTAAATGTTTTCAGGTACAGTAGTGATGTGCCACAGAGCTCATTCCCCAGCAGGCTGCTGGAGCAACTGCCCCTGCCAGGGCACAGGCTTCAACCCAGACAGAGCTTCAGATGATGGGTGCCACCCTGTGAGTCCCAGGCTGCAGGGAGTGCCTGAGGCCTCTCCCTGAGACTGGAGAGGTGGTCCCCTTTCCTGAGGAGGTGTGCTGTTGTTGAAGAGCCGTGTTGCCAAGTGGAGGAGTTACTGGAGGAAGTGAGCAGGCTTGCACAGTGTCAGAGAGGATGAGAGAGAGATGGACAGCATCTTCCCAGAGACCCTACACCTTCAGAGGCCTGAACCCCAACTGCAGTGGAGACACTGGCAGAGTCTGTCCCTAGCAGAACCACCAGTAGAAACTCTGAGGAAGGCCAAGGCTGAAAGCTGGCAACTTCTGGCACCAAGACGAAGGCTGCTGCTCCACCTGAAGGGTTGCAACTACACAACGGATTCATTGCTCTTAAAGCTGAGGAGGAGCTGAGTGTGCTTTCAAGTGAAGCATCTGGGCTGACGGACCCTGAGCCACACAGGAGCATGAGCAGAAAGTGGCAAGTGATAGCAGTGGTGACTCCCTGCTGCAGGGGACAGAGGCCCCCAACTGTTGACCTGACCTGTCACCCAGAGAATTTTGCACCTTCCTGGGCTCCTAGGTCTGGGATGCTGTGGGAAGACTGCCAAAGCCTGCCTGAGCCTCTTCTGCCTGTTTCCCCTTGCTGTTCTTCCATGTGGGCACCAATGGGAGAGGTGGTGCCAGGGGCAACCCAGAGAGTATCAAAAGTGACTACAGAGCATTGGGGGGTAATAGTCAGGGACGTGAGGGCCCAGGTGCTGTTCTCCTCAGTCCTGCTGGTGAGGGGAAAGGGTGTGAGGATGATGGGACTGATACTGCACATCAACAGTTGGTTGCACAGCTGATGTCAGAAACAGGATTTTTGCTTCTATGACCATAGGACCCTGTTTGAGGATCAGTGGCTGCTTGGGATCCACACCGCAAAGTGGGACAAAAGTATCTTTGCCAGTGGTATGGCTGACCTTGTAAGAAGGGCTTTACACTAGGAACAATGGGGGAGGGAGAGACTTTCCAACACCCCTGTGAGGCAGTGATGGACAGAGCTGACAAGCAAAGGACCTGGCATGATAGAAATGAAAGGGAACACAAAAACAACAGGCCAACCAGCAGGAAAGCAGCATGGTAGAAAAAGATCTGGGGGTCCTAGTGGACAACAATCTGACCGTGAGCCAGCAATGTGCCTTTGAGACAAAGAAGACAAACAGCCTCCGGGGCTGCATTAGGAGGAGTGTTGCCAGCAGGTCAAGAGGGGTGATCCTTCCCCTCTATTCAGCAATGAAGAAGCCACACCTGGAGTAGTGTGCTCAGTTCTGAGCTCCCCAAGACAAGAGAGACATAGACATATTGGAGAGAGTCCAGTAAAGGGCCATAAAGTTGATAGACTGGAGCATCTCTTCTATGAGGAAAGGCTGATAGAGCTTGGACTGTTCAGCCTGGAGAAGAGAACGCTCAGGAGGATCTTATCAGTGTATATACATACCTGAAGGGAGGGTGCAAAAAGGACAAAAGCCAGGCTTTCTCAGTGGTGCCCAGTGACAGAACCAGAGGCAATGGGCACAAACTGAAATACAGGAGGTTCCCTCTGAATATCGGGAAGCACTTTTTCAGTTTGAGCGTGACCAAGCACTGGCATGGGTTGCCTAGGGAGGTTGTGGAGTTTCCCTCCTTGGAGATACTCAAAAAACATCTGGACATGGTCCTGGGCAACCTGCTTTATGTCGCCCTCCTTGAGCAGGGGTGTTGAACTAGATGACCTCCAGAGGTCCCTTCTAACCTCGACCGCTCTGTGATTCTGTTATATGTACATTCAAAACAGTATATAAAAACTGTCATTATGATAGTCCCCATTTGAGGACAAGAATACTCGGGCACAGAGACGGGGAAAAAGCCTTTTATCTAAGGTCGTTTAGTGGGCCACTGCCAAAAAATGACCAAAGGTTTCCTGATACCAGTCTAATACAGTGTTCACACTGTCTGTCATAATAAAATATATTTACGACAGTGTCAAGACTACTAGGTGCTTTGTACACACTTCAGTTGAATCCTGTTTTAATTTTTTATCTTTGTTTCTACAAAACTGTTTAGCTCACACACATTTGAGTTAGAAATAATTGCTACATGATTTTCAAAGGCAGTTTGTTCTGTGCATGATGACCAAGTCGAGCTTTCTATTGAGAATGTAAATTAAATAAATAACATAAAGTACTTACACGCAAATTAGAACATCAACAACTGGCTTCAAGGAGTTTTGTTCAAAAGTCCTCCTTAGCAGGTCAGGGGGCAATAATTTCAATTGCGATACAAGATGAGGCCCTTCAGATTAAGGTGGAAGAACCTGAAAACTTTACTTAATTCTGAAGCTGCAGTGTTCCTAAACAAACTGAGAATTCATCTAACATGTCTATTCAGGGTAATTTTTCAAGAAATTAAAAATCTTAGGCCACCTCTCCCATTCTTAATGCTACAAATTTCTCTCCTCTGTAGAAATCACAAGACAATGAATGCATTTAAGATTGTAACTTTTTGTAGAGTTAGGTGATTACAACAAAATTAGCAATAATTAGGGGCTGGTTGGAAGGAAGAGGAAGGGATTGTCTGTTCTTTCTAAACATATTTCAAAGTTTTAAGTACATTTCTTTATTAAAGAACTTCAGTAGTGTACATGGTGAAATAGAAAATATGTAAATACATTTTGGTACTCCGAAGTACGCAGTAGTGAGTCACTAAGAGCGGTATTTCTTAAACCTGTCCCCACATCTCACTGTACCAAAGCGGGTAAGATTGCCATTAGTAGAGGCAATATTCATAAAACTCTAATAAAAATGAAATGCCAATACATGTTACTACGGCCTTTGATATGATGCATGATAAAGACCTCTGCACAGCTTTAAACTATGCTGGAAGACAATGCCAACTGAAACCACAGAGTAGTCTCCAAGCATCCTAAGGTATGTCTCTGCCAGTAAGCTAAACAGGTTCATGGCACAGGTTCTACTATTGCTCTTTAGTCATCCCTGGTGGTGAATTGTTAGCCTGCTCCCTGGCATGGTTTCACTTCGTGTCAGCTAAGACTCCCAGACAATGATTTAGGAATTAAAATGTGACAGCACATTGACAGACCAATATGGATGGGACCAGGTATACAACACATTCCTTTAGTTTAATGCTATAAGCACACCTTTCTAATGAGCTTCACTACAGGCCTTTGGCTACTTCAAACACTTTGAATGAAAAATAATCAGCTTAAAATATTATGCTTAATATCACAGGACCACAGAGACATCACATTAGGTCAGTAGACACCCAGGGCCAAGTGTTATATAGTGTGGGTTTGACCAGTTTGTTTCTTTTTGCCTTAGGTCCAGAAAATGTTCTCTGTATTATTTAAACACATAGCCATATCTCTAAGTTTTGCAGAACTGGAAAAAGTAGATTTTAGCAAAAGCCAATATGGCCTTTGAACTCTGAGAGTCTCTGAGACTCTTTTCTTGCTTTAATATGACCTGGCCTCCAGCAAATCCTGAGAGTATCAAAATACTATTTCCTCTCCAGAAGAGAAGCATGACTGCATCTTTATGCAGATATACCAGCATTAAACTAGCCAGCTCAAAGCACTAACAAACAGCTGCATGCAATTCAGTGCAAGTTGTAAAACTATTCCAAGGCTTTAGATACATTCTCAAGTACTCAGCCTATTCTGAACTACACAATCCTTCAGCTGAACTACTAACCTGACCGGCACCCACAGCCTGAGATAACTTTACAAATTATGTTTACAAGTTGCGTTCATGTCCGTGGCACATACAACCCGTAATTCCCTCCCAACACCATGGGGCTTGCTGACCATCAACCAAGTACTACAGTTGATCCAGGTCTTGATAGATTAGACAGTGCCACACTACACAGACAGGGCACAAGTACTACTCTGTGTTTTAGTAGAGATTGTAAAGCTCTTATTCTCACAAGGAAGACTACAACTTTTTGGAATATGGCAGTAACAAATGAAAGACAAAATATAAGGCCATGCTTGGTGGGTTCTCTCTCCTTTCAGGACTGAAAGACCAGGAGGTGCTTCAAGGATGAAAGCCTTTGGCTATGTCTGTATCAGCAAATAGGATAGTCTGATAGAAGAAGATCTGTATTGTACTCAATACCTGATCCATATTAAATCTCCCTAAAAAATTTGGATTCCTGACCAGATCAAGCCTGGCTCCACATCTTCTGATTTTTTTTGAGAAGAATCCAATTCCCAAGCTCCAAGACCACTCCACAAGGTAAAGAGTAAGTGAGGACTGGGAAACCTCCTGATCTACATTAATGTAGATAAACACCTTTTATCTACACTATTCACATCTTCCGTATCTTTGTATCTTCATAGTAGTGATGGTGGTTTAGGAATCCCTTCTTTCCCAAGCCTATTCAAAGACCAGTAGTGTTCCATCTTCAAGTACTCACATTGGAGGTGGAAGTAAGTCAATTACTTGTGAGGAACCACCTAGAAAATCATGACAGGAAACAAAGAAACTCCTTGTTCTTGTTTCCATGAAAGCACCATGGAAGTAGCACTTACATAAACTGCAGTTTAGGAAAGCCCTGTCAGAGACGTGTAGTGATTAATTCAGCCCTACCTGGAGCAAACTACAATTTTTAATACTTTCTTCTGAACCTGACCAGTACATCTCATAAGGATGGTAGAGAGTAGTCATTATTATGTACTGAGATGGCTAGTCAGAGCGGAGAAAATACATGACATGCCAAAGTACCTTTCCATGTGATTCATACACATTTGTGCATCAAACATTTATCATGGAAGATCCTATTAAGGGCTCAAGAAGTAGCCAGGCAGCTACTGCTTTTCTGTGACTTAGAAGCTGAAATACATGATGAGAAATACAATAGAAAGTATATTCTGAACTTTATAAACATTTTCCTAAAGTTTTATAATCATACCTGTGGAAAAAAAAAATTCTCACACATACGTGTGTGTCTTGCACACATACATACATAACAAAAACAAAGGTTTATTTTTAATAAAATAAATGATAAATAATATAATATTATTATAATAATAAATAGAACATGCTGCTCTAAAGGTATGTTTGATTCTTCCAATTGATTAGAAAAGGAGCTTAAGATCAGTGCTCCCTTAAGAAGTCTCTGTTATTACACCTTGGAAATATTCATATATGCTTAATTTGGGGGGGGGGGTGTTCACAGAAATAGCTTTTCAATCGAAAGGGTTTATATTAGTTATTTTTTAAACACTTTCTATGCAAAGTTTGTCAAATGTGATTTGAAAAAACTTCTTGACTTGACTAGTGTGTCCTCCTTTGTCTTTCTATCAGAAAACCATTTCCTAAAAAACCAGTATTTAAATTCATCTTTTCCCTCTACATAAAAAATACACTATTTTTACAAGTATTATTCTGATGCTTCAATGTCATAGAGATATTGTATATATTACACATACATAGAATAGATTGTTTTGTCCTATAAAAACTAAATGGTAGCCAGTTTATTCTTTCACATGACAGCATGGTCAGATAGCTGTTGAAGAGATGCTTACTTATAGAACTACACAGAGGGGTGGGAGGAAAAGAGGAGTTTCTTGGTGATGCCACTCTGTAAGTAGCTATTGCAATTGGAAACCTGATTCTGGATGTACAGAAAAGTGTTTGCTGTATCAAAACATCGAACAACACGTTTCTGGCAGTGCCCTGGAGCTGTTCAAAATTGTCCAGCAGAACATTTGAAGAGAACCAGAATGGGAAATAAAAATTCTAAATAAAAGAAAATACCATTTTTGACAAAGGCCTGAATGTTTTGTCTCCATAATTTCTATCTATCTGTGGCTTGTCCACTGATGCCTGCCAATTGAACCTAGAGGTGCACTAGATTTGCTGTGTACCCAAACTAATACATTTCCCCTCTGAACAGCTGATAAAACTACTGGGCTTCGAGAAGATGTCTAAACATAAATGGAGCACTTTGGTCTGACTGCTCTTAGCTTTCAGTCTCATTTCAGCTTGCGCAAGATGGCTGCAAAATGCTAGCAAAATTGAATTGTAGTTTTCTTATCACCACTCTGCATGGTGCAAATGATATGTTCAACTGTGGGTATTCAAAAAGCTTTCAGATTAAAAAATTTCAATTGTGTTGGAAAGCTTTTAAGTTTTTTCTAACCTATGTATTTCATATTACACTAATAGTACCTTGAAATACTGTCCAGAAAGGGTGATTCAATGTTCTTTTTTGCTCTTCCCAGCTGCCAAGGCTTCTGCAATGCAGGCAGCCACAAATAAGTCAGGAGAAACAGGGTCCATTTTAGTCAGAGGCAGATGGCAGGTAGTTTTTAAATGTCTCCATTACCTTATTCTCCACCCTGTTCTCCCAAAGTCATCTTAAGTGTAGCAGTACTATTCTTTAGCTTTTGTATCTGAATATGTAGTTAGCAGATTTACTGTACCTCAGCATCTTCTCATCCTCCTTGCCTACCAGTGTCGTCTGTGTCCAAAAGGTAATATTAGTAAAACTCCCACAAAACACAACTTCATCAAAAGACTGACCTCATTTGCTGGAACATTTTGGGAAACAATATGAATCTGATATTGATTAATTTATTTCATAACATTAATTGTATTGCAACATTCAAAGGCAGTTTTTAAAGAACTTATTCTCTGCTGATTACTTGTTTTCTGTCCTGTCTCCTCACTAATCCTTTGGGCCAGCTTTTTTTTTTCTTTTTTTGTCACAGATTCTTTCCTTATCATAGATCCTTGATGTAACGATCAGAATTCAGAGAGCTTATTACAGAAAGCTTCTTATACATAAAGTGTTCTTATTTTTGTTTAAGGGAAAAAGAGACCTTTTAAAAATTACAATCATATTAAAGTAGAAATTTACATGAGCAAATTTAAAAATTTTGGATCATTTTGAGTACCTCTCTAGGGTAATATATATTATTGTAATATTTAAAATAATTTCTCTTTTAAACCAAATCAGAAATGTTTTCCCAAATTTTTGACCAGAAGGCCATGCATCCTCAGCTGCTGATGTATTTGTATTCTTGCCCAATAAATGATGGAAACTAAGATAACGTGTTTTAAAAAGCATCTGTTGTTACACTTGTTTATCCTATTTCTTTAAACAAGCAAATAAGTTAGCCATCAAGGTTAATAAAATTTCTCACTTAGAGATGTGCTAAACAGATTACTGACACCAGATTTCAGCAAAACGCTTTAGGGAAAACCCAGCAAGCAAACGCTACGTTCAGTACACAGACAATTTGGTGAAATTCTATGGCCTATTTAACATAAGAAGTGATTAGATACTGTAATAATCCCTTCTGGTCTTTCCTCTATGGATAAGGAGTGTGTTTTCTAAAGAAAAAAGAGGAAAAATACAAAGTTTCACACTTGACAAATGTTTTCTACAGACTACATTTGGGTCAACTTTTTCCTCTTCCAGTTGTCTTGCCACTTATTCTGCCGTTGCAGCAGTACCAGTTTGAAATGATTAAGCCAGACCCCTAGTCTCTGATTTACTTACTGTTCCAAATATACCACCTAGTCCGAAATATTCAAGATGAGAAGCACTGCATTAGTAGTAAAGCACTCCTCCTGTAAAACACTAGAGGTGTATGTAGCAGGCCTGAAAGAGCCTCTGCTATCATAAAGTTCTGATTACTGATGAAAATAGTGACTACTGAGATCTACTGCAGCTAACTTAATGGCTCAAACTAGTGAACAGGTTCTGATCAGCAACAGAATATCAATACAGTGGGAGGAATATGTAAAATATGTAACTGTTCAATGACAGATAATCCTGTGTGGGATGGAAAAGTTAAGATATCAAAAAGTTAGTCCAAACCTTCATTCAGGAGAAAAAAAAATAATTGGAAAAGTATGCCTGAGTACGTCTCCCCTAATTTTGGACATTCAAAATTTAAATTAGGTATTGAGGTTTTTCCAAAAATCAGTGTAGAGAGATAGGTTCTTTTTGGTGGAGGTTATTAGTGAGTTTTGCATGCCTGCACTTCTACCTCACGTAACTGAGTTAGGAGCCTCTTGGATGAACTTTGACCTTCCAGATCTTTAGAGTAGATTATAATAAAGATTAATGGAGACCTTTATATTTTATCTTGGAGAACATTTCAGTTCTTATGAAGTTTCCAGTAACATAAATTTATTCAGCCCTCTAATTGCATGTCAAACAGACCATACCCATATGCCCATGAAAGGAGATGCATTCTAAAAAACTATTTGAAATCGGAATGTTTTTTGTATTATTAGTGCCACTATATACACTGATGACATGAGAACAGTCACACAAATTAAAATTTCTTAGCCTCACCATTGGGTTAGGTTTAACAAACTTAACGTTAACAAACTTAACGTTTGTTTCTAATATGAATGTTTTCCCTTCCAAGCTTTAGAAGATGGGCCTGCATAGAGTCTGTGGAAGCTGCACAATGCAGAGTAAAAAAATAATAATCTTAACTGAAAACAGCAGTCTACAGGAACAGTTACGTGCAAACTAAACTGGCCAGTCTGGGGATCATCAGAAGACTGACCAACTTAAAGCACTAAAGTGAATCCTCAGCAAAAAAAGGTGAGGCAGTACTAACATCAGTAGTTATTTATTTTTACTCTTTTTTAAAGACTGATTCAACAATTTTGTTTAGATTCGATTTTGGTGTCTCCCTGAAAGATCTATTGGTCAGATTAATATTCTAGTGCTTGAGTACTTCAGCACAGTACAAACATTTTACTTTCTATACGTTTACAGAATAAATCCAATGATTAGTCACAAATTCCTTGCATATGTCCTGCTCTCTGCTTCCTTTTGCAAAAAGTGTTTAATTATTCTTTGGCATGCACATTCATGGTAGGTTTTTTCCAGCATTCAAAGAATATTCTTTAAGTGATTAGTCGTCTTCTGATGAAAGGTCATGGCTGAGAATTTCTCATTATATAAAAGAAACTAACAGAATGTGAAATGAACATACAGATGACATGATCCATATCATATACTGAAATCCAATTACCAGAAAAGGAGCAAGATGGTTGGGTAAACACCCAATTAAAAAATTGTCTTCCAAACTAGCAGTAAAATGGTCAAGAATGCAGACTGTCAATCCCTTCTTTGCCATAGGGTTTTTTAATTTCCTTCAGCAAAACATTTAGCTGAGACTGAACTGCAGCTATTTTAGCAATCTAAAAGACATTTAGCTGACATTAGTCTTCTTGGTTCCACCAGGGGCCACCACAGAGATATCTCCAAAAAACTACTCATTCTGTCATGAGAGATACGCTCACAATAACAGGATGAATCATAGTTGGTTGTGCCTGTTCTTTTTCATTAACTATGGAGAAAGTCTAGGGAAATGGCTTAAATTGGACACTTACATTTTTAGACGGCTACAAATTGTCCAAATCAAATAAAATTAGTGACAGTTTAATATTTTGGTTGTTTTCAGAATCAGAAACTGTGAGGCCTCCCAGAACAGAAACCAAAAGACCAAATAAAACAAAGCCACCTGAGGTACCTGCATAAAGCTGAACACTAGGACAATGATGAAAATGATGTAAAACAGATGCTTCATTCACAGCTGGAATCTCCTGAGGTCATGATCTTTCTCCCAAAGAACAAAGGTTGGGGTTATCTTTCAAGAAAAGCCGAAGGGGATTATCCATAGCAGTGACCATTGCTCATGCCATGGCTTAGTGCCTGGCAGCAGGAAACAAGCCAATTTCTCCTAGGTGAACACTCCAACCAGAAGGCTGCATTGCCTAGGGCTACACCCTTTCTCTGACCTAAGGCAGGTAGGAATTCATCTGGCAAGATTCTAGAAAGACAGAAAGTGTAAATGGCTGCATAAATAATCAATTAAGGAACTTAGAAGGGAGGAACTTCAGGTCCAGTTCCTGCTTCAAGGCACAGGAAGGAATTGAATGCTTGTGCCTCCAAGTCCCCTTAAGAGGTGTGACACCACTACAGCTTCCTCCTAACAGCCTGTAGTTTTAGGTACTGCATAATGCTGTGGCTTACTGACCTAAGCAACTTTTATCACCTTTTTAAAACAAGAAACAAGAGCAAATACAACCATTGTGTTTAAATTACACTTAGTTTGAGATGTGCAAGCCCCCTGCTCCCAAATTAGAAGTTACCAGCTTATAACACAAAAAGTGTGGGCCCTGACCCTTTGAAAACCATCAGATAAATTCCAAGGTACAGCTTTTCGTCCTCAAGTCACCAAAGAAACAGTAAAAAAAAAAAAAAACCAAAAAAAAAAAACCTATCAGAGATTGTTATATATCATGCTGACATTTATTTCCATCACTAAGAATGAACTGATGAAAAAGTCAGCCTCAGACAGATCAGGAGTTAAGCAGGCATCACACTCCAGACCTCATCAGAAAGATTGAAACTGAATCTCAAACTGAGCATAAAAAATAGTATTAACTACTTCTACAATATAACATAGTATTTCTTTATGTTATGATGGCACCAAGTGAGCCTTCTAAAATTCCAGAACTGTAACTGTAGTGATTGTAACCAGAAGACCATTGTACATCGAGGAGTTAGCGATCCACACAGCAGTTAAACTGAGTAGACGCATGCCTGTGCTGCACCTATAGCTGTGCCATCAGGGCAGCACTCTGCTGTGCGTATCCCTTGGCTGCAGGATAAGCTTAGTTCACCTATGGTAAAAGAGGAACCTGTAGGCAGCTCCCACTCAGTACCGGTGATTACACCACCTGTGCGTCCTTGCATTTATCTAAAAATGTACCAAGAATTTCTCATGTGAACATCCTTTTTTTTTTGACAGTAGAAATTATTAATAGAACTGTTTTCTTTTAAGAAAATCCTGTAAGAGCTCAAAAGAGCTCTTCTTTACAGTGTTAGCTCCAATGGCATTTTAAGTGGTGTTTTACAGAGTGTCAGTGCCCTTCTTAGTATGATCATAATGAACCAGCACTTCCAGAGGCAACCCAGTAACCAAGACACCTTATGCTCCAGTCGAAACACCAGTCTTCAGACCTTGAAATAACAAACTTATTTCTACTCACACCTAGGGTGTTAATAATACTTTATCCAGAACACACCATTGTAAAGCCATCATTTTGCTTTTTGAAATACACTTAAGATATGTCCTAAAAATTAAATGGTGAAAGTAGAATTTTTTTAGTAAGTTTCAGGTCCAGTCCATGCTTCTAACAGTCATGATACTTAAAAATCTGCTTAAGAGTGAACTACCTGCCCAGCTTTTTAAAAGTATACAATCCCTAATATTTCCTTGTTTCTGGCACTATTTTTAAGAGCGGCATACCTAACATACCTAACTCTTTAACAATGTCATCATTTCTTACTTACATGACCAGGAATTACAATTTTCGCCTGCTTTTTGCATATAATTAACAGAAGCATCTGCTTACGAGGATTACAGACCCTCATCTAAATCATTCCAGGTTTATTACAAGAGCTCATTTAAAGTGGGGTACAGGTCATGCTGAAAATCCCAGAGACCACAGTGCAATCTACTCTCCTTTCAGCCATTCCAAACATAGCTACTTAATTGGATAATAAAAAATATACGTGTATTACATTCTTACACTAACCTCCTTTTCTCAAGGAGTTCATAAGCCCTGGCAGCTGAAAATACATGCATGTTTGGAAGGAATAGGAAAGCGTAAGAGAGTTAAGAAGGTTTGAACGTAAAAATTCTGAAGTCAGATTTGGTTCTTACATCTCTGTAAATTCCAACTAAGCCACAGACCCCAGGGAAATACTCCAGATGTCTGGTAAACACAGATCAGGCACTACGACATAAAACTCTCTCCTAATAATTCCAGCGACTTCTATCCTCTCTAAAATATGCAATGACTTAGGGGTTGAGAGAAGACTTGGGCACTTCTTTTTTCCTGGAGCTGTGACTCCCAATGATCCATTTTCTTTTTTTTTTTTTTACCTGCTCTATAAACAGGTACAAGAAATAGTTAGTATTCTTTATCTTAGCTTCTTAAAGATATATGCCCCTATCTTAAGGGAAACATATGGTCTATGAAAATGCTCCTCTCTCATCTGCATAGTAATTAAGCACTACTGAAGGTGATATCAGAGACCGTTCCTTGCCCTACAATGACATGGCTACAAGGCAACATGTCGCAATCCCGACTAGGGAACAACCGCGAGAGAAAAGACCATTATTTAGCTATCTGCACTGGACTGGAAATTTAATGCCAAGTTTTTTTCTTTGCTTTTCTGTCCAGTTCAAATTGCTTTTACAGATTGTGATACTCACTGAATTTCTAGTTTGTTTTCATAAAAATGATATTTTATAAAAGTTGGACAGTCAAAATACAGAAGTATCAAATAAAGAAGGAAGAAAAACTCACAGTATATAAAAACCCCTACAATGGCTTGAGCGCTTACTGTCAGACAAACCACAGTTCCAGCGAACAGTAGATCTCTGTTAATTTTCCTAAATGACACATTCAAGAAACAAAAGAAAAATAAAAGGAATCATCAGTTCAGCATTTAAGAAAAACACATCTGATAGTATATTTTTAAATGAAATCTCCTCCTCCAATAAAAGTGCCATGTTGCAATCTTGTTAAGTCTATTCACAGTATACCAACTTGATCATCTCATTCTTTTCCTGCAAAAAAACCCAGAGCACGCATAATGACAGTGTAATCAACATTTAAGTGAATTCACAAGACATTGTCTAATCTTGTAAAGACCAGGAAAGATGTAACAATAAGAAGCACAGAAACCCTCTTCACTACCCGGTATGGATGAGCTTCCTAAAAGTGACAATCTCAAAGTTTGAAATGAAATTAATGAATAGAGAGATAATGGAGATATAAACAGCATTTACAGCCTCATCCAGACTGATGCTGAGTCTCCTCAGCTTCCGTATCATTCATTATAAGGTGAAAGCACTTAGCAGGATTGGTATGCAAGATGATTATTCACTTTAATGTTTCATCCAAATCCTGCTATGTTTAGTTTTAGCTATCTCATCACATAAGACAAATCAGAAAACACCTACTTTTCATTTTGAATATGAACTGCACTTTTTTTTAAATGCATTTGTTCAAAACAATAAAGTTACAGATTTTGTAGCGTCATATTTTTATATGAAAAATGGATATATCAAATCTACTGATACAATTCATCCATCAAGATCCATGTAACTAAACTCTCTCCTCTAACCACACAAATAAAATTCCTTTAAGAAGAGGAGTACACTTTGCATCAAAGCCCTGAAATACCAGAAGGTCTATCTGGTTGCATCAGAGAAAAGGATGCTAATCTAGCATTCAGGATCTTTAGTCTTTATCATCCCTCAATGAATTACACAGAGCTACTAGTTCCATTTAGAGAGCTGCTGACTGCATTGCCTCAGAGGAGCAGTTTCTAGGAAGTCAAGTTTCAAGCTTTGTAGAACTCATAAATCAGTATCAACTCTTTATAATATACCCTGACATAAATCGGAAAAGCCCCTACACTGTTGCTCCCCTTCCCAACAATAAAAGTCTGTATAAAGAAAATACTCCACTTTAGTAATGTGCATAGATGCTGTGACTGTCATTCTTCATGCTAACTAACATTATTTCCCTTTGGTCCTCTCAGAATTTATTTTATCTGTAGTCTTACAGCTGAATTAGAAACTCTCTGGAAGGAAATGTCTTTACTAACAACTTGTTCAGTACCTAAAATGAAATAAAGTTCCTATCTCATGACTGTTCCAAGCCCACAACAGATTTGGACAAGGCAGACTTTTAAATCTTTACCTTAAAGTGACATTTGTCACTTTAGCAACAATAGACAAACATAATAGATGAACAAACAAAAATAGACGAACATAATTTTTCTTCCATTAGAAAGAGAACTAAAGGTTAGGCTGTATGTGGTGGCATAACACAAAGGCAACAGACTAGCTTATTCTAGAGTGTTTGGAACAGAAAGTGTTCCTTTCATGTAGTATTCATTTTGCCTGTTGAAAACACATGGTGGTTAGAGATCCAAGAGAGATGGTTACCGCATCACATACAAAATATATGTAGACTATCTGGAGTGAAGTCTTGTCCTAGGCAACAGCAATTCCCAGTTAACCTTTGGAAGTCTAATCTTTTTGAGGCTCCACCAATTTTACATAATCATATGAAATTTAACAACAGCAAGTGCAGGATTCTCCACCAGGGACAGGGTAATCCTGGTTATACGTACAAATTGGGGGACAAGAGGCTGGAGGGCAACCCCATGAAAAGAGATCTGGGGGTTTGGGTTGATGGCAAGTTGAATATGAGTCAACAATGTGCCCTGGCAGCCAAGAGGGCCAACCGTGTCCTGGGGTGCCCCAAGCACAGCATAGCTAGCCAGCTGAGGGAGGGGACTGTCCCACTCTACACGGCACTGGTCTGGCCCCACCTCGAGTACTGTGTGCAGTTTTGGGTGCCTCAATATAAGAAGGACATGAAACTATTAGAGTGTGCCCAGAGGCAGGCGACCAAGATGGTGGAAGGTCTCGAGGGCAAGATTTATGAGGAGCGGCTGAGGTCACTTGGCGTGTTCATCTTGGAGAAGAGAAGGCTGAGGGGTGACCTCATGGCAGTCTGCGACTTCCTCAAGGGGGGCAGCGGAGGGGGAGGTGCTGATCTCCTCTCTCTGGTGATCAGTGACATGACATGAGGAAATGGAATGAAGCTGCATCAGGGGAAGTTCAGATTGGACATTAGGAAAAGGTTCTTCACTGAGAGGGTGGTCGGCCACTGGAACAGGCTCCCCAGGGAAGTGGTCACGGCACCAAGCCTGCCAGAGTTCAAGGAGTGTCTGGATGACACTCTTAGTCATATGGTTTACTTTTAGTAGTCCTGTGAGGAGTAGGGAGTTGGACTCGATGATCCTTAAGGGTCCCTTCCAACTTGAGATATTCTATGATTCTATGATTCAATTTCTACAGCTTTTTTATTTTTTTTCCTTTATGCTGCTGCTACCAACTTCATGGGTTTTTTCCATAAAATGAAAAGCCAGTATCTGTAATGAATTACATTATTAAACCAGGAGAGCTATTTGGAGAATAAATATATGTAGTATATGCTTAAGAACCATACTGAAAACATCATAAATAATAAGCTGTATATTATAATTGTGTAATCTATTGGTTTTATTGAATGCTGCTCAGATGTTGAGAAAGAAGAGGCTAAACTAGCCAAAGAAGATTAACACCATACGAAAGAAGAAAAAGGATTAATTTAAAAATGCTGGGAAAAAAATGAAATTTTTTAAGGAAAGGATATGACTCCACAGTTTGGTGAGCTGGTAGTCTGAATCACTGAAAAAGGAGAAGTAATGGGCTCCTTGTCTTGGAGTACTACATCTGTTTAATTTACTATACTCTGTCCTTTGTCCTTGCAAAAATTCTAAACACAGAATTAAATAGTTTGTAGCAGACAGCCAAGCTTACATATTCAGAAGATCTCAGGTAGCTTCATGTGTTTTTACAGCAAAAAGTGGCAATGCGTTCAGTAAAAGACAGCTCTGCACCAAATAATTATTCTCCATCAGTGAATAGACAAGCTCATGGTTAAGGAGAATTCTGCTGTACATCAGGCAGTTCAGGTGGGATCAGCTTCCCCATT
Source organism: Gavia stellata (assembly GCF_030936135.1). Taxonomy (NCBI): domain Eukaryota; kingdom Metazoa; phylum Chordata; class Aves; order Gaviiformes; family Gaviidae; genus Gavia; species Gavia stellata. The sequence goes on along the minus strand of NC_082597.1, from coordinate 19,113,852 downwards.
TCCTTGCCTGATTACTGTATCCCATGAGCTGAGGTACTCCTACCTAAAATGTTCGAGAGAATCCCTGAACTATGTAGCTTCTTCCATGAAGTCCATGCACTACAGCAGTGAGCTGACAGTTTAGTGAAGTAATAAATATATGCTACGCAAGAGCATCAGTGCTGGCTTACACATGCTGGGTTCTTCTAACATTTGTGACTAATACTGATTTAATACACAGTATTTCTGATTCTCATACAGTACAGTGATGGATGCATAAATAAGCTCAGATCAGCAGCTACAAAGATTTTTACACTAACTCTCCACTTAGTTGAGACTGGCCTCGTTAACATCTATATGACATTCTTATCAAGTCATTTGCAAGAGTAATTTATATGTAACAAGTTTATCATGGTATTTATTTTCTCTATTTCACTGTGTTCTCCCACTTGATCTGTTGCTGCTAACTGGATAAGAAAAGTGCTTAGTCCTATGCAGTGCTTTTATCAATACTCACAGAATGTTTTACAAAGAAGGCTTAGTATTGTGATCTCCATTGCTGTCAACAGAGAAACTTAGGCACAGAAAGGTCAAGTGCCTTTTAAAGTATACTCAGCACAGAAATCACAGAGCTAAACTAAGAGGACTCTTGAGTCTCAGTCCTGTACTATATTAATACAGCTACGTTCCCTCCCCTAGAGACAGAAAAAGCCAAAATCAGGTGGCTAATTACAAGTAACCACAGACAACCAATAATCCTTAAATAATCCAGTTTCAAAACCCCTGAATTATTAGATTCATAGATCCCTTGTAAGCCTTTGAAGTAATTAAAGCCTGACTGAGGAGCTAAGCGATCTTTAGCTCAAATCCTATGAATAGATTAGCTTGTGAACATAATGTATGCTGACTATTAATGTGCTATTTTGCTGTATAAGCAGCGAGGGTAATTCAGCAAAACCCTACCCGAATTGTACATATAATAGACTCACATCATCTTTACAAAGCTAAAGCTAATGTTAGGAGAAAGCATCAAGAAGTGTGATTTTATCTCTTATTATACCAATGACAACATGAGATGCTCTAATTGACATAACACAGCCAGCTACTTCAAGCCTCCAAGGGATGCAGATCTGTGAATCCTTCCATAAATGAAGAAATGGAGCACTGTCTGATGAGGGCAGTCTAGTAACAGGAGTATGAACTGTTACTCTTCCACCATTTTTAAACATTTGGAAAGAAATCCTACAATATAAGGTTTTCTAGAATTCTTAAACTATTGTTAATTTTTTATGTTTTAACAAAAAATAACCTGAATTCTCCTCTTGGAAAGGTACTATAGTGTCTAGAGTAAGTTAAACGCCCTTGAAGTTACCTGGAATGTCTCCATTGACCATGCAGGGAGCAGAGACCATTCATTAAATAGACTTGTATTTAAAATGCATGTGTTGAGCAACAAAATGCTTAGGAAGCACTTCTTTACTGAGAGAGTGGTCAAACACTGGAACAGGCTTCCTAGAGAGGTGGTCAATGTCCCAAACCTGTCAGTGTTTAAGAGGCATTTGGACAATGTTCTCAATAACATGCTTTAACTTTTAGTCAGCCCTGAATTGGTCAGGCAGTTGGACCAGATAATCATTGTAGGTCCCTTCAAACTGAGTCTATTCTATTCAAAATATTTATATCACAATCATTGGATGCTATTTGAAAGGAATGTTCATTAACTTATCCCTATGTCTGAGCTCATTAAAACCCTCAGCACTTCATCAGAAAATAAGAGATTGTTTTTCTTAAGTGAAATCAGACTGAACCTAAGAACTCATTTTTAATTATCACAGTCACTCGATTTCTGACAGTCATCAAGACTAGAGCATCCCTTTGAGCCAACTCAGCTTAAGTGTGAATTTGATGTAATGCAAAAAGAACAACATCCATCTCTGCACAAATTCTTGGTCTTTTTTCTATTTTCTGCATCCATTTTCTGTAGGGTTTTAGTGCACATTTGGAAAGAAATTACATCTATCGGCATGTCCGTCCAGAAAAGACAACATTTTTAAAAAGACTGTGAGGCTAGAGCCAATTTGGGCCACACCATAAACAGACCAGTATTTGGGCTTGTCACATCCCTTCCTCATGAGGAATCTTCTTTGCTGAGGATTCGTTACAGAGCTGTCACAGTACAGAACCCAGGACCTGAGGCATTAATGAGTAGCAGCACCAGCTTACATTATTAACTGCAGTATACACAGTGAGTGACTTAGGAAAAGTGGGAATGTGTATTGCTCTCTTAAGCTTATCTTCCCACCTGCCCAGATCTGCAACTTTGCACTCCATGCAGACACATCTTCCATATTCCTTCCTCCCCGCCCAAGAGAATCTGATGCCAAACAGGAACAACAGGGTCCATCTGCCCAAGAAAGGAGGAAGAAAAATAAAAAGCTAAGCCTCACAGAAGTGCAGCAGAAGGCTACCATGGCTGCAGATTTTGTTTTGACCGCTTGTTCCACCTCTGTATTATGATGCCTCTTCAGTGAAATAAAACGGTTACGCAAGAAGTTCACTTTACACATTGGCCTCAATGTTCTGATTCCAAATGGCATCATCACTTCTCTAGTCCAGTCACAAATGCTATATCCTCTCATGCCTTCTCTTTGCTATTCTAAATACCTCCAAACTTTTTGTTCCTTCTCCTTTTGGAAGTCCTGAGGATATTTCCTAACTCTTGGTAGCATTAAGACTAGTTAGGCGTACTTTCATATTAAGAAAGTTTCTTTAAGCAACTTGTCTCCTTTTCTAGAGAGCAAAAGAGGGGAAAAATTCTCATTTCTAGACATATAATGCAAACATTATGTAGCTCAAATTTAAAAATTCAAAATCCTACTTCAATGATCATAATTGCTCAAAGAGTTCTTCATGCCTATGTAAGAAACTAACACTTCTGGCCTAATAGCTACAGCCCTGAAAATATGCAGGTGATGAAATATTTCTAAATCTCCATTAGAAACTTAGATCACAAAGGCAGTTTAATGAAAGACTAGAGTTAACCTCACTGAAATGCAAAATTATACTAGAAGACTCTTTATATTACACTAACAATGAGGTAAGAATATATAAGCTTTTGAGATAGCATACTGTTGGGTCCAATTTTTCAGCTGTGCCTTGCAAAGATGAGAAGAAAAACCTAACTATTATATCCCTGGTGCACTGCTAAGAAGCACAGCATACATATAGTTAAAGTGAATAGGAACAATAGGTCAGCATGATGGAACTTGTGGGGAAAAAAAAGCTAGGAAATGTGGAGGTCTACAAAACACTAAAAAATATATATATCATCCCTTAAATGATCTTTGGACTCATGCCTTATATTAAAAAAAAGGGGGGGAGGGGGGGAAGGAAACGAGATCTTTGGCAAAATAACAGAGAGCAACATGAAAGTGCAGATAGAATTTGCAACTGCGCTAATTTGAATCAAACCCTGGAAAGCTTCAAAAGGTTCCAAGAACTAAACTTTATAGAACTTTAGTGCAGAAATTCAACAATAATCTGACATCTGCTTCTTTCTTCTGACACTTACTGTTACACCTTCAGATGTATATTCCATATATTCAGTTAACACCAAGAGATGAGAGAAAATTTAAGCCAACTGACCTCTGTCACCTCTAAAGATTTCTCACTAAGTCATCCTATTATCTCCCAATAATCCTATAAAGCATCTCATGAAAACTGGAAACATCACTCACTTATTTGCAATACAAGAAGCAAGTTACTACACAAAATAAGGCTGGTGATTCATCTAGTCTAGCACCATGCTGCTGACAATGGTCAGGTTCACCTTTCTCTAAGAGGAAATTCTGCTTCTAATACGTACAGAATATAATGTCTATGTGAAGGCCTCTCCATAGCCATCATAAGCTATGGATAGGCTCATCTTGTAAATCATGAGGTTTAATAAGCATAATTTTATTTTTATTTTGCCTAGAATTAACTATGTTTACATTTTCCAGATAAAGAAATAATCATACTTTCAATTTTATCCAGCTTTCAACCTCCTTGATTCCTTGTTGCAGTAAACTGAATGGATTCATCACATGCTCTCTAAGAAAAGGATCGTTTTATCAATTTTGAGGGTTTTTTTTCATTTTTGTTAAACATTCATTCATTTTTTAATTATTAGCAAGGAAAGAGGAAGCTACAATACATCTATATAAAAATTGTTATCTTTATACCACTGCTGTGCTTTACAACACCTACACTCTCCACAGTGTAAGTCTGTCCATCTTCGGTCAATAAGCTGCCCACCTTTTCTCTCTACTTATCTGTAACAGATGACGAGCCTAGATCCACAAATATACATGCAACTATGGTCCTACGTGGATGCTAAATTCTCATTTATCTAATAGGAAATAGGAACCAAAACATTTAAAGATTTTATTCTTCATATTATTAATAATTATATTTGTAATTCATCCCATTAAATGCAATTTGAAACAGATATCCGAGGTACAGACTGTAACTTCAAAGAAATAAAAAGAAACAACTGCTAATAACAATGAACAGCCTGGAGCAATTAATGATTTTTTTAATGACAAATAGTGTGAGTCTGACTATAATTTTAATCCCTCTGTCATATTTTTCTTTCATATTTAAAAGATTAGAACCATTTGCTGTTGTTCTTTAGTTACAGCTCTAAAGATGTATTATGGTATGACAGATCCAAGAAGCCACACTTTTAAATAAAACTTCCTCTTGTAAATAGTCCTTCAGAACTTCTGGCTTTAATCATCAGTTTAATGAAGTCTAATGGATCTGTTACTATCCTTTCCCTTTAATGGGGTGATGAGAATAAAAATATAATTAAGGGTGTTTGAAATAAAGGAACAAAAGCTGAAGACAAGGGAGAAAAAAGAGATAGATACAGCAATACTACATCAATGAGAGGTCAAACAAGCTGCAAATAGCTTTTCTATGGGCAGCCACTCTAAAACATACTCATTCTATGATTCCAAACTTATTCATAAACCTGCAGCCTTCTAAACTTGTTACAGAAACACCTTATGCCCCATCGTGTTATGAAGAAAACAAAACAAGTCTGAGTGAACTTGGTGCATCAAAATTAATTTTTAAAAGAAAATTAAGCCATATTTTACTAAAAGCAAGTTGTCTGTATGAAGCAATAATTGTGAAGGAGATGATGTGCACTTTTTGCATACTGTGATTGTGTTTTATCTAAATTAAGGTGACTCTACAGGCAAAATAAAGTCTGATTAGTTTCCAGTAAAATGAAGAGAACACTAAATTTATGTTAAATACCTACTTTCAAGAAGCTTCTTGCCTGAATTTTGTTACTTTTTTATAGTTTTGCTATGTTAAAGATGCATTTGGTAGAGGACAAAAACTTAATTTGAAGAAAAATTATTAACAAGATGAGGACACATATGAAACACATGGTTTTTATGCAACAAAATAAATTATTTGTAGTGTCAGTATTTTCCTTAGAAGTTACCGTAACCTCAGAAGTTTCTACATTGTACATTTCAAGGCATTATATCAAAATACTTTTCCTTTTGTCCTAAAAAAAAATGAAAAAACACTTAGTTTTAAATTCAGTTTGGATTTTTATAGCAAATGGGAAATCAAATTTCTTGGATCTCTAGTACAAATAGATAAAAAAATCTTCAATTTTATTTTTCATATTCTTAGATAAGGAAAAAGCATATAAGGTATTTAATAAATAGTATGATCTTTCTTTCCCTTTCTTATCTAACACTAGAAAACACATCATATATCTTGTAGTATACATTTCTCATTAATAAAAAAAATAATTAGTTTTATCACAAACCTATGACTGCCCATTGTAGTAGTATGGCTTTAAAAAAACCTGAAAATTCATACTATGCCTTCTTTGTTTCTCAATTTAAATATGATAATCAATGGTTTTATAACTTAACATCCTACAGTAAAGTTACTTGGTATTCTTGCAGCACACCCAAAAAATGATTATGGGTTTAGAAAATAGTGACAGGAAAAAACCATGGTTTTTTATATGAAGCAACAAGGGCGACAAGATGAAGTCATTTTACTTTGATAGATGATACGAACCTGTTCAGGAGCTGCGTAGGAAAGCTTATCTTACTGGTTTTCTGCTTGAACACTTTTAGCTGCACTGCTTGTTAAAGAGAAGACAATATCTGGAGGTAGATCAGGAGGTAGATTCATCTTGGCTATTGTGTTATTTTAGCTCATCGATGAGATCAATGAAATGCATAAGAGAGAGATTTATTTAGCCTTTTAAACTACAAAAAAGCAAAAGCTACCCAACTCTTCACACTATTTCCTCCCTATACCACCCCTTGAATCTCTTCCTAGATTTTTGCAATGCATGCTACTCCTTTAGTTATTAACTTCTTGGGCTTATCATTTCCACTACAGAGGATCTACACTTGTCCTTGAAGCCTAAGGGAATGTTGCCAATGGAGTACAACTTAAAGTGCTGAGCAAAATGAGCAATGAACCTAGAGTAATCTTCACATACAACTAAGTCACCTCATTTTTTTCTAAAATGTGTGAGTTTGAAATAAGATAATGCCATTTAGATTTCTACTCCATGCTTCATAAGGAGTTGAAAACAGCATCTTTTTTGTCAGAAACAGAAAATGAGTATGTAATGAATGCTAATTTTCACAAAAACATTGCTAAAAATTTTCAATTTGTTTTCACTTCTAATACACAGAGAACTTAATTTCATCCATTTTTTTCCCATTGTCATATATATCTAAGCTCAGTACAGAACCAAAATAATTTTTCTATGCCTTTTGCCTGTTTCTCCTTTTGAGGGAATAGTGGCATAAAGGAAAGCATCAAGGTGGACAATTTTGAATAATTTAATCATGACTTCTCGGTTCCTGTGAATTGAGTACATAGCATCACAGCACGACTCTTGGGTTGTACTATATATGCAAGGATAATGGTAATTAGACATTTTGTAAAGAATAAAAAGTTAAGCAACCCCTTCTTCCCTCCCTTTCACGCAACAGTTGGAGCCAAACAGTTGTTCAAGCTTGTTATGCACAATCCTGTTGTTATAGGGAGAACTATTCCATAAGAAGATTAGATATTAGCTTAAGCTGCCTTGGTACAACCGAATAAGCATGAGCCCGCAGATATACAAATGCTAAATCCACTGGCATTATAATTTCTTAAGCATTCAGAAACCTCCGAGCTTTTCTAGATGGTAAAGCATCCTACTACACATAAGTCTATTTCACAGACATACTAAATCTGTTTATTTTGAATAGAAGCAGCATTGTTCAAGTTAAGTTATAGTGTAATAAACAGATTAGGGCATTAGGCAACAGAATTATTAAAAGTGAAAGATCCTCAAAGTGAAGGGAAAGAAATGAATGCCAAAGCCTCTATTTAAAAAAAAAAAAATGCAATGAAATTTAAATTAAATCTAGCTCAAAATAATTTACCTTTTGGCTTCATACATCAGTATTTTAAGTACCAGTTCAGAAATTAAATAACACTCCAGGCGGAATGAAAAATTACCCTGTCTCTTTTGATTCTGTGTGAATTTTCAAATCTAAAGTAACCTGTAGCCATTTAGTTAGGGCACCTTGTTAAAGTACTGTTTGTTACACCAATAAAGAGACAGGAACTTCTAAGATTTTAACTTGCTCCTGGAAATTTGGCTGCATTTCATCTTTTTTCTATTGTTCTTAACGGCTTATGGCAATTTGACAATAATGCAACTGGGCTATATGTAACATTTTCTTTCCCCTGAAAAGGTAAAATTCACAGGGAAAAGTTTCATCCACCACCCCTGTCTATCAGAGTTTAACTAATAGAAGGATAGGTCCTATGCTGGACCTTGACACAGAACTCTCTTACTGTTATTACATCAATGGCTATTATGAAACAAAATCTTGCATCAAAAGTCAAAAAAAGTCAGTGATCCTTCCTGAGTAGAAGGCTTCTTCATTATAATATAAAGCTGACTATAGCCATGTTGTTTCTGGCAGTACGTATCAGTATTTCCATACCGAACTACAAAGCCTGAAGACTAAGCACTTCCAAATTGTCTTTGAAGTGGTTCAATTTTTCATAGGAACAGATTCTGCAGATACTACCAGAAACTGCAGAAACAAGGTTGGGGGTGGAAATGTGGGTTACTTTCAAAAAGTTAGTAAAATCTAGTTATTTATAGTCTCTTTAAATCAAAGGTACTTTATAGCTAGCTGCCCTGCTTAGCTTTAGAATATCGTGCCAAATAAATAATAAACAGTAACTTTTCTTAACCACCATTGACCTAAGTTTCTATCACTTTCTAAATTTGACCAATATTAAAAATTGCGTTAAATGTTGAGAAACCATAAAATATTCAGCTTACAATACAAGACCTAAACACAAGAAGCTCAGGCATCCTGTTTAAGCTCTTTTAAGAGAATACAATTTGCTGGTAGGTATACGTCTCAAGAATACATCTGTCCCCATCTCAGGTCAAGAAAGAGCTAAAGAGCGAGCTACCTTTGTGTCAATGGTAGAAGTATCAGACCTTAAGAAATAGAACAAAACAAATTGGTGAATATTCATGGGAAACAAGAACAGGACTTCTCCTAGTTGCACTATTACACAAATCTCTTAGAGATATGTGTTCAAACCACATTTTATCTCAAAATAAGCTCTTTGTTATATTTAGGCTGTGTACTTGTCCTAACAGAAATGGGGGAGTATCACAGTGTGCTCTTCAGACAGCATGGAAGTCAGAAAACCCAAATACATATGAAAAGTTATTGCCTTGGGTTATCTACTGTGGACACAGATGCTCAGGATAAATAAATCATCTAACAGACTCCAGACTGCAGAAAATGGCCAGGCTTGCGTGTTCTCCTGCTACTGTCAGAGACAGAATACTAGACTAGTTGGACCCTTGGTCTCCCTCAGGAGCATTTCTTGTATTGTTACCTCTGAGTTCAATTTTCAAGTGTTAGATCAAATGAGAACATTATATTCAAGGTTTGAATACTCTATGGCATTCTATACCACTTCAGTATTTTCAGCACCTTTGAAGGAATAGAATTAATTGGTTGATGGTGTTTCAGACATTTCAGACAAATTTGGGGAATTTAGAGATAACTGTAGTAGAATTTCTCTGTTCTTTTTTTTTTTTTTAATTTTTATTTTTAGTGAGTTGTTTTCTGGAAGACTTATATGTGGTGTTTTCATTGAACTACTTCTATGTCAGGAAGTCAGGAAGCATGCTTGTCATTCAAGGATTTGCTGTCTGTCCCCAACCCTTCTAAACCAGAGCATCAACAAACACATTTAGGATTCAGTTTGCCAACTCTACCTTATCTTGTACATAAGACAGAATACCTGGAACTGAAGAATGAAATATCTCTACAGTAAATTATACTAATTCCTCCTCCTCTTCTTATGCTAGCCCTCTGGCTTCATTGCATTTATTCTTCTCTTTATCTCATTGTCTGTGAGTGGGAAACTTCTGTCTACTGTCGACAGTATTAGTTTCTGGGAAACACACTGCAGCAAACAATTAGCCACTCACTACTTCAGTTTTGAAAAACAGAGTTTGAGAAGAAAATTAGACATCCAAACAGAAAAATATTACTTTGGTCTAGACCCAAATTCCAAAGAGAAGAGATTTATATTAACAGTTGCAGTTGTTCTCTTAAGATTTGTGGATTTGCTTGGTTGGTTTTTGTAACATCAGCAGTGTTTTAACATGCTATTTAATGAAACACAACTAGCAATGTAAAAACCCCTTCACTGAGAAAGCAGGTTTGGCATAGATATAACTTCTTAATTTGTCTGTCTATGCAATTTACTGACACGCTACAAGATTCAGCCCGCTACTGTGCACTACTCTTTTCCCTCTTGCTTACACGCCTGTCATATTCATCTTTCAAAACCAACCTTTTTTGTAACATCAGGCTGGGTCTACTTGAAATCAGCATTGACTTGTTTGTAAAGAACTAACTTGCACTGACTTTATTGGTTTACATTTGAATTACCTTGAGACAGTATAAAGGGCAGAATTATGCAGTGCTTAATGCTATATGCGATGTTGTGTTGTATCTTTCTTATGAGTATTTTATCCCAAACCCTTTACAGGGAAAATCAAGTAGAAAGACTAAGTAAGTGAACAGAACTGATAAAAGAAACTAAAAGGTTTAAGGCAAGGGAGAAAAACTATCTTGAAAAAAAAAAAAGGTATCTATTTCAGTGTGCAAGTGTGAAAAAATTTTGGAATATACCCTGTTCCTTTCAGACTGTTGAATGCTTTCCTTGATCACTGCAACAACACATTTTAGCAATACAACCCACTGGTTTTTGCTAATAACTAAAGACAGAAAGGGACAAGATTTCTTGCTGACTAGTACAACAAGGTCAAACTTTTCTGAAAAGGTCTTACTGAATTTCATCTACAAGCATATTCATGTAGAATTCTAGGAGAGTTATATGGAATTATGAAAGAATCTGAATACTGTTTTAGCATAATTTCTGAAGGCTTTAATTAGTTTTATCTCTATTAACATTTATAGGGCACCTCTGCAAAATGTGGTGATTGATTTCAGGCAAATAGTTAGAAATGCAAACTTTGTACTTTGGTGTACTTTTTTCTGCAATCGGTTTTTATTCTGTGTAGTCCTTTTACAACTTTTGCATTTCTTTCGACACTGGTTTGAAAATTCACTAAGATAAATGATTCTGTGACATGACTAGAGATTCTGCGGTAGAAAAAGGAAAGACTTCTGCTTGAGGACATCAGCTGCAAAGGAAATAATTTGAGAAGAAGACTCCCTAAGAACTGCTTCATTTCATAGGTCTCTACAACACATGTTATCTTCAGCTTTTTCAAAGCAGTCATCATTGCCAAATTTCATGGGAACTTGGGCAAAGTTTTTCCATATAGTCCTTTACAAGCCCTGTGAATCTCTTTGTAGGCTAAAACCATAAATTTCTTCAAATTACAGTAACAGAACATTTCTTCTTGATGTTATTTTGTAGTGATTTCTAGGCAGGCAGAATTTGGCATTGTCTGCTTTCCTTTTATAGTTTACTCTGCATCCTTCTCTAGTAAAGTTTCACCTCCAAGTCTTATTCAACTCTGTTCTAAGCTACATTAATCCATGCTCGAGGAAAAGAGCAGGTCCCTTTTCCAACCAAAAATGACTGGCTTGGTAGACAAGGGGAGAGCAATGGAAATTGTCTACTTTAACTTCAGTAAGGCTTTTAACACTGTCTCCCCTAAGATCGTCACAGACAAGCTGCTGAAGTATGGGCTGGATGAGCAGACAGTGAGGTGGACTGAAAAATACGTGAATGGCCAGACCCAGAGGGTCATGATCAGTGACACAAAGCCTAGTTGGAAGCCAGTAACTAGCAGTGTACCCCAGGGGTCAATAGTGGGTCCAGTCCTGTTTAACATCTTCACTAATAATCTGGATGATGGTGCAGAGCATTCCCTCAGCAAGTCAGTAGATGATGCAAAACTGGGAGGAATGGTTGATATGCCAGAGGGCCCTGCTGCCATCCAGAGGGACCCTCAACAGCCTAAAGAAATGGTCTGACAGGAACCTCATGAAGTTCAACAAGAAGTGCAGCAGTATATGCTCTGCACCAATCAGCTGGAAAGCAGCTTGGCAGAAAAGGACCCGGGAGTCCTGGTAGGCAACAACCTGACCGTGAGCCAGCAATGCACCCTTCCAGCAAAGGCAGCTAATGGTATCATGGGCTGCGTTAGAACTGCAGCAGGTCAAGGGAGGTGATCCTTCCCCTCTACTCAGCACTGGTAAGGCCACACCTGGAGTATTGTGTCCAGTTCTCGGTAGCCAGTATAAGGCATGGACATACTGGAAAGAGTCCAATGAAGGGCCATGAACATGATGAAGGGACAGAAGCATCTCTCCTGTGAGGAAAGGCTGAGAGAGCTGGGACTGTTCAGCCTGGGGAAGAGAAGGCTCAGGGAAATCTGATCACTGTATATAAATACCTGAAGGGATGGTGTACAGAAGACAGAGACAGGCTCCTTTCAGTGGTGCCCAGTGACAGGACCAGAGGCAACATGCACAAACACACACAGGAGGTTCCCTCTGAACATCAGGGAACACTTTTTTACTGTGAGGGTGAGAGCACTGGCACAGGTTACCCAGAGATGTTATGGAGTCTCCACCCTTGGAGATACTAAAAAAAAACATCTGGACATAATCATGGGCAACCAGCTCTGGGTGACCCTGCCTGAGCAGGGTTGTTGGACCAGATGAGCCCAGAGATCCTTTCCAATATCAACCATTCTGTGACTGTCTGATTCTGTAACAGAGACTTGCATCATATATGACCGAAGCCCAGTCAAGGTACAGAACTCAAGTGTTCAAAGCAGAATAAAAGTAAGGCAGCAGCATCATATATAGACTCAAATTGAAACTTTAATTGCATTAGGCTTAGCTTTAGCTGATAGTATTAATCCTCCACTTAAATGAACATTAAATGCAATAAAATAAAGAATAAAGTTCTCTGCCATGTACCAACACCAACACACTTACTTGTTGGGTAACACAGTATTTATGTGCAAACTTTGCTGATACAAATGCCTTGATATAAACGCTGATATAAATGTCCTGCTTGGCATATTCATAGGAAATTGCTAAACCTGTGAAGTATACTGATTTATCCTTTATCACATTGTTTCTCCATTTAGACACAAGCAAGGGGTCAAGGGTCTTTTCTGTTTAAATTAGTCCCTGTACTTTATAAGATTAACATTATTAGACTGGTTGACAACTCATACTACTGCTATGGACTTCATTATAACTAGAAGAACTTTAGGGCTGAGGAAAATAGTAGACAATTATAGATAATAGACAAAGATAATTTTTCTCTCCCATTTCAACCATCTGAAGCTCTTCCAGCAAAAAATCTGAAGTAAGGCTCTTCCAGTCACAACAAGAGATACTCACTGTTAACTCTACATTCTGCTAGTTGATTGAACAGGTAGTTGTGACTAAGGAATCATTTACATTAGGAAGACAGGAGCATATAAAATGATCAAGGTAATGATAGCCCATTATTCAAAACCCCCCACAAAATCAAGATACAGTTAGCTACATTTTATGAATCTTTTGCAGTGCTTTTAACAGCACCTGGATAAGGAGCAGATGTGAAGATAAAACATTATTCCATAATGCTTTATGATCATAAATCTCATTTGGGTGTTTCCACTCTCATTTAATTTTATATCAGTTTAGGCAATGGGACTACGTATTTCCATGAGCTGCATTCCATTCACTGGGTAATCTTCAGGAGGGAAATACTGTCACTGTTTGAAAAGAGTTATTGGTATGACAAGGGTAATTATAATAGTGCTTTATGCTTTGGGGTGTAAAGTAACACTGCTTTGGTTCATGGGCAGCAGAGAGACTTTAGTTATAATGTATATGGTGTGGTGTGTTATTTTGTATTATTAGCCCTGCATGGCATTGCTAAAGAGAAATGATGGCAAGTCAGGACTAATATAACAGGAACTAGAGTATTTGTAATTCCCTCCTCAACATCTGTTGCATAAAATGTAATTTGCTCATTTGTGCAAGCTGTGCTTCTTTAAAGGCAATCTCCAAATCCTTTTTTGGATGTACCTGCCCAATTTGTACAATTTGAATATGGCCCAAAATAGCGTGCATTTCAATTTCACATAATTTGAGAATGCTGCAGTAAGCAACCTGTTTATTTAAATTACATCAAAAACAAAGCAACAGAGGGGTATGAGTGACCGGAGAGTCAGAAAGGAAGAATTCAAAGAGGGATTGTTTTTTTGTTTTTTCAAGAGGCAGAGCTCTCAGATCACCAGGAAGAATATTAAGGAAAGCAGTTAATATGTAGTTAAAGGAATCGTAATGCACATGAACATATGTTGTTTTACCTAATTTTGATCAACTTAAAAGTAAAAATGTCTTTATTCTTTCAGTTGGGTTTAACACACCATCTGGTTTAATTATTCCTTAGGTAGCACACTATAAAGTTAATAGTAACAGTATTGTTACGCCAAACAGAAAGAACATTTCTGATGTGGTTTTTTTACCAAGGATGTTTCTTTTAAACCCATTGACTATGAGGTCAATGTAATAAGCTTTTGCATAAATATTACGTTACTGCCAGTGCTTGGCAGATGTCAGCTCATAATTGTCACCTCTAGATTGACTCAAATCTGCTTACTTAGGGAAAGAATTTAGTCATAATCTAAAGTTCTCCCTTAATTTAGAGTTTCAGGCAGAATTTTAGTTTTAAAATTATTTAAATAGTTTTAAATAGTTGAGAAGATATGATGGCAGTAAAAACACAAGATCTTACAGGATTGTCTGTTAAAAGGAAAAAAACTGCAGTTTATAAAAGTCACGTTGATTAAAGAGTCAAAATACTGAAGTCAATCTCAGTCCTCATTTCAACAATGAAAGATATGCCCAGTGAGACTTCTGAAGTCCACTGCTTTGAACAACAAGGTAAGTGAAATATGGAGTGTTCGTTATTTATTGTAATACCAGAGGGAAGGTAGGGATTTAGGGATTCCCTTCAACACCTTTGAGCTGAAAAGTGATTTGAAGCACTTTTGAATAATCCCAATTTTAGAGAGTCCTAGTGAAGTTCACCATTCCACTCCTGCTGACTTTCAACAGGACCTAATTATTGCTTAAAATCCTAGCTAAAAACTACTTTGTGTTGTTTATCTTTAAAACTATTATTCAAAAAAAAAAGAATCCTGTAAAAAAAATTCTTACAGAACTGAACATTTTCCTATGACCCTAAAAAAATCTGTTTCCCCTGAAGGTGTTTGTGAACTGAGGGGAAAAAAACCCAACCAAACAAAAAAAACTGACCAAAATTTCATCTCAACGGATGCATAAGAAATACTTTAGGGAACACATAACATACTATTCTGAATTTAGCAAAATAAAGGGAGATTTAGAATACATTATTGGTAGGGGAGTGCTTGATATTCTCATCATCATAACATACATACTTCTCAAATGTAGTATTATATGTTCTCATTCCCTATTCCAGATTTCAGCTATGCATGTGATAAAGAATGTTACATGATGATCATGAATTAACAGACCAGATATCAGTCATACTGGGAAAAAAAACATTAAATCACTTGAAGCAAATAGGTGTTTTCCCCATTCTTATGCTTTGTTGCCCATTGCAGCTGGATACAACTTATGGCATAATACTGCTGTTCTAAATTACACCAGTTACAGTGGTGTCTGGTGACCCCATGAAATACAAGAGGCAAAAAATAACTTAATTTCTCAACACCCATACTAAATGGAGTTAATGAAAATCATCTGTGGTTTACTAACTGCTTCCAAATCTCATCCAACCCAGAACTGCCTGAGCAGAAAACAGCTGGGGGACAGGAGGGCTTCAGGGACAAGTATCATATAACCTTATGCTGTCCTTAGATTTCCCTAGGTATCCATTTACGGCTACTGCTGTGATTATTGGGCTGAATGACCAAGTAAATTTGTTCCTATGTTTCAGTATAAATAAAGAACCAACCAAACTGAATAGATGTGTAACCCATAAAATGATAAATAAATGATACCAGACAACTTTGGGTACTTGAATGTGTTTCATCAACAGAACAAATGTTACCCAAAAGATGGGGATCTCTCCCAGGACTCATTTTTGGAAGTCGTAAGGATAAGTGCATCTCCACTGGACATAAAATATTGATGAATAGGAGAGATTCCACCTGCAACTTGAAACTTGAACTTAAAAAGCCTTATCAACCAGTCCAAAGGAGCTAATCAACATGTAACAGATATCAGGAGATGAAGACAGTAATCCATAGGCAATTCCATGATTTTAGTGCAGACTGTTATCAGAAAGGATAACCTCTCCCTTATCCCAGCCACATGTTGCTACACACCCTTATGAGAGCCATAGCATTCAAGGAAGCTATCTGTCTGAAAACCAATTTGACCAAAAGAGGAAGAGGGAGAAAAAAAACAAGAAAAAATGAAAAGAAAAATGTGTTGGATGTGGATACTCGCTGGCTCTCAGCGTGGTAGGAGCTCAAAGTCATGGTGACTTGAAGCGATTGAGAACCACAGGCTCAAAGGCTGTAAAATATTCTTATCTGGATACTGCAGATTGTTCTAATTCGTACCACATAAACAAAAATACCCAGGTATAAGAACATTTAATAAATGTTGCTGGCTGGCTATTCTACTGTATACAATCACCTACACCATGAATCACTGGCAATCAGTACTGGCAGTGGTTTAGAACCTATTACAGCATCTGTCTTCTGCTTCAAGGGAATGGCAGCCTGTTCACATTCACTTCTCAAATACAAATAATACGTGCTCTAAAAGTAACTTATTCATAATCCTTCTCCCTCACTGGCTTGTCCACGAGGTGCACAACCCAGTCTGGGAAACACAGTGTTAGGGCAATTTTCAAGGCTATAGTTCTGATGAGATGCTGCACAACTTTGGCACATAGCAGCTTAAATTAAAAGTGAGCAGTTGAACAATATAATGGACTGGCTGCTGGGAAAGAAAAAAAAAAGGCAGCACAGAAAAAAGGCAACACACAAATAAGTTAACAGCTAGATATTACCATCTCACAAATGCCTAACATTAAGAACAGCAATATGGTCAGATGAACAAAAGTCTGGAAGAGATCTCTTCAAGTCATCAAATCCACTGTCTTGCTATGACAGACCTCTTTGTATTAAATTTCTTTTTCTAAATCAATATAATCCTACTTCCACTTAATCCTGAGCTAACGTTGTCCTTGTTTTTTTCTTTTTTGTTGTTTGTTATTCTGATGTACCTTATTATATCTCTCAGTTGTTGTTTGACTAAAGAAGCCAAGCACTTTAAAGCTTAATTTCTGGAGTAGACATTCCATTCTTCTGAACATCCAACCACTTTTTCCACCTAGTTCAGTATGAGTTTCTGAATAAAGGGAATTATATACATAGTTTTGCTGATTAAGTCTCAACAATGCTGTTTATAGCAACATTAATACTTCTCCATTTTCTAATTCACCTTGGGGTCACACATCTTTTTGACAATCCCAGTAATAATTCATAGCTCTCCTGCAACTAACCAGCATGCCTAGGATCTCTATTCCTGCATGACGACAGGTAAGCTCTTGTTTTACTGCAGAAATTCACATTGATAATTAATAAATATATGGTGTTGTACTTCATCTAACTGTAGTTCACCCTCTTTCTATTACTTAAGTCTTCAATATCATCCACTGGTGTTACACTTTTTCCTTATACTTTGACATATCAGTAGGATTTTAAAATGCAAGCTAAATGAGAAGTGTGCACTTTAAATATATTTGCTTCTTGAAGCATTAGATACAAGGCATTCTTTGATATTTAGACCCTTCACTGCAACACAAAAATCTCAGTCTCATATTGTATCAAATGATGCCATGGTCGAACCATTTGTTCTAAAACAGTGAAACCAGTCAAACAACAAATTCTACACAGAGATACTACTGCAACAGCCATTTGATTTTCTATGTAAAAGAAAATGATTAATGTTCCTCATTTAGTAGGGAACAGCTGCACTCCTAACTTTACTATCTGGAAAGCAGGAGGAGAAGTAGCTGGTTAAAAAAATCATATAATTTTTAGTGAAAAATGGCTTTAACTTTGGGAATAATTGCTGTTGCTAGAAAATTACCAGCAAAGCATTGAAATAAAATGTATTAAGATTCAGAAGATTTTTAAATAATTATCAATGTGAAAATGAATTACAAATATCAGCTGTTGGCCTGTTCACACATATCAGCAGTCAAGAATACACAACTTCAGCTTAAAAATAAATTCTCCCGTCACTCACACACTACAGTAGCTACCTAAATGCATCAGGAAGCTTTTGAAAAAGGGAGCCTAAGTATAAACAGAAAGTAACCACTTAGTCCCTTTCTGTCATTCTCCCTCTTTTATTGCAAGTTCTAACAACTTGATCAATGAAACAAGAAACCCCAAATTATTACACTTTCTGCCATAATTTTTTCTAAGTGGAGAATTACATACTTGAAGAAGAAAAGATTCACTGGGATTCAGTGAAGATTAAGCCTTACCCTATTCTTTCTGCTCCCATGTCAATCAAGTGCAAGAAAATATTGATAGCTTTTCTACCATTTTAATAAGTGTACTGTTCTTTAGCAAATTGGTCAAACCAATGATTTTACTGTAGAGAACCTGACACAATATTTTCTAACTAGTGAAGTAATTGCTTTCCTGTTAATGCAGTTACAAGACCTTGATCTTGAGTTTTAATGTGCATGTAAAGAAATGTACATCACATTTATTTAGCTCAGAAAGACTGTTCTTTTGATTATGCCAGCTGACCAGGTGTTAAAAGTACTAAACCATGCAACAGTCTGACACACCAGTGCTGGATGTGTTCCCAGCTGCTGGCCAGAATCTGATTACCTTTTTCTAAGCAAGATGTTCAATAAAGTAGTAAAAAACCCTCCTGTCTAACACCACCTGTCAGCTGGGCTTCAGACCAGGCCACCGGTCTGAGACAGCACCTGTGGCTCTGCTGGATGACCTCCGCATTATAGGGAAAAGGAAGACAGTCATATCAATTCTAACAGACCTGGCAGCTTTGGTATAGCTGATCTCCAAATACTCCTACTTCCATCCCAAAGACAGCTGCAGAGGGCAAACAGTAATAGCCTGAAATGGCTTGGGTCATTTTTCTCAGACCACAAACGCAGGATAGTATGTGCATTTCTTTTCTCTACCATCTTCAGACTCTCACAATGATCACACTCCTCCTATTTACTCCTCATCAGGATCGAGATCTAGAGTGCGAGCAGCAGAATGCACACACAGCATTCAACCCTACCCCGCACCAAGCATGAACATAATAAACTCTGTAAAAAGCTCCTGTTTAAAGAGGAGGCGGGGTAAGAACTGTATCCAGGAAGGCCAAAATAATGCTGGAAGCTTGACAGAAGTGCTCTGAAAAACAAACTTTCACTAGAATCACTCCCATTTACAAATATGTTTGTCTTTGTGCCACTAAATCAGGTCACAGCTTCAAAGATGTCTTTTATTCTTCATCTTTGGCTCAGACAGCCATGGCAGCAAAAATATCCCCCTGGCTTTCATCTCAGACTTACTGGAACTTACCTGCTTTTCAGGCATGTGTTGGTCCTGGTGAAGCGGTCACTCATATCTCCAGATTTGCACTGCATGTATGGCAGGAAGAGGGAACTGTGATTTTATGTGAATATGAAGCTCCAAATGAGACAAAATTCAAAAGTCCATGCCCAACAACAGAAAATGTACACATTTTTATTGCTTAGTGGATAAAGTCCAGTTCAAACTTTCAAAGGCCTACGCTAGTCTGTGAAAGTAACTTCTAACAGCATCATCATTCCAAGAAAACAATTATGTTTGTCATTCTTGACAATGAAGTGTAAGAAACAAAAATTTTATGACACTATTAGCATCATTGTGATACTAATTCCCCCGAGATTAATGGAATAAAATACAAACTCAATTTATTCAGATTAATTTACCCTCATTTTCTTCTTTTACACACAAAATGGAAAGACTTCAATAAATTAATTGAGTTATTTATTCTAGAAAAGAGAGAGGAACATGCTTGTTAGCAGTTTTTTATAAACCTGAAAGGTAATGGGGCCCATAAAACTCCTTGACACTTGTTTTTGAGCTTCACAAAATTCGAGTCTGTACCTCATACTTGAAGTGTCAGGAAGACTAGCTTCTTTTGCCTGATTCATCTACCAGCCAAATTTGCTGCTCACAAGAATTTGTTTCATAGATTTTTACTCCCTTCTCTTTAAAAAATAATAGAGTTTAAGTTCGTTGAACTAATAAGTCTTTTATCAATGGCAAAAATAACAGATGCATTATGCCTATCCTGCAAAAAAACATGCCACAACCACTCTTTTTAGATGTTATTGAAAACATACAAAGAAAATGCATTTATGTTTAGAAACACGTTGTTAGTGTAAGATCAATATTATTCATGGAAAATTGAGATTCATCTTACATAAATCTGCTTTTTCATATGTATAGAAACTAGTCAGGCAATGGAGAAAAAAATCTACTATAAAATGAGGCTTATGGTGTGTATACGTGTACTCTAATCAGTACAGACAGAATCACTATCTAAAAAAGACATTTTAGGAACAAAAGATACTAATTTCCAATATTTGTAGAAGTTCCACATAGAGATGAAAAAGTTTTCAAATGTTATAGCACACTGAATTGAACAGAAAACTGAATCACATTTTAAGTGATACCTCAAAACTACCTTCAGAATTCTAGCTGGTTTCAAAAAAAGCTGTATACTTAATTTCAACACAAGTAAGAAATATCAAGAGTTTGGTAGATATTTTCACATGTGGAAGCTCTTCTTCCTTTGTTAGCTTCACTGGCTCAGACACTCATGCAAATTTCCAAGGTGTTGTTGCAACATTAGTCATCTTAAATCCAAGTTCAGGGGGAAAAAAAAAAAAAGAATGCAATTGATTTAAAAGGAGCCTTTTCAACTGTTTTCAGACAATAAATCATTCCTCATCTTGTGTGTTTAAACCTGTTCAAATTTCTTGTTCTCAGGAAATAAACATTATGGGCATTTTCCTGGAATGATATCGACTGATAATATATGTAGGTTTTAAATGTATCAAGCAACATTCTTTCTGCCTGAGTATAGTCCCAATAACAGCTACTTTCAACGTGAAAGAAAATACATTTTTATGGTTATCACTATGTATTTTATAGAGGTAAGCGCTGCAACAGTGCATGAACTTCCTGGCCAAGATTTGTGTTAGTATGCACAGCAACTGAATGAGTTAGCCAATACACATTCTCTAAGAACTTGATTTTCCTGCCTCTCAGCTAAAATACTACCAATGCTGGGAACTAACATTTTGACAGTTTGTTAACAGCTTTAATTCCTCCACTATGGTAGTTCTTGCATTAAACAAAGAGACAGAAGCAGACGCTTTCCCTTTCAGCAGGTACAGCTTCCTGACTAGCAGTAATGTTTCAGACTCAGGTGCCTGGGGAAGAGACGAAGAGAGACAAGGCTCAACACAGAATCCACTACATGAGAGCAAGCACTCAACCCAACTCTTAGCTTTCTTTAAATGATATGCAGCCATAGACATATCTCATACACTATAAACCAATAAAGCTATTTATCTTACAGTCCTAGAAAGAGCTGCCGTTATCAATATTGAAATATTTAAGTGGTTTTATATAATTTGGAGGAAAGACCCACAGAAGAAAAAAAAAACATTTATTTACCGATCAAACTACTCCTAAATAAACAAAATTACTCCTCTCAAAAATTCCAGACAAGATATAAATTAACCAGTGTGATACACTTGTTTCCAATGAAGCAAAACTAAAATGGATGACCCAGAGTATCATGTGGTTTTCTCATATGTGTATCCCTGTGTGTATACATCAAACAGTCCTGGGATGTAGGTAAGAGGAAAAGCAACCAACACACAAACAAGCCTCAGTGTGAATTTACAAGCTTTGATTTTTTTAAGGACAGAATTTTCTCCAATGGTTGTCTGTCACATAGTTGTACCTGATTTGAAAGGTGTTGACTGTTAAAGAAACGCTGTCAAAGTCTGCAATCAAAGTTAATATCCAACTTCCAATTCTTTTCAACATGTCAGTGAGCAAAATTCAAAATTTTACTTCCTCTACCTTTTCTTTAAATTTGTACCTTTTTTTTCCTTCTAACCGAGGCTTCCATATTAGGTTCCAATTAAAACAAAAACACCCCACCAAACTCATGGCACTATCTCTGTTCTTCAGGGAAAAATATCAGCAAATTTAGAGATGTGGGAAACAAATGTTACATTTTGATCAGTTAAGTTCAGCTACAGTGTTAATCCTGAGAATAAATATATGCATTATAGAAACATACATTATAGAAACATACACCGAGAAGAGTAAACCAGAAAGCAAAATTAGAGTTCATATGTTTTATGTGACCATCCCTTTCAAACAAAGACCAAAACCAATTAGCTCTGGTTTAAGTTATAGCTTCCTGCCACCCACTTTTAATAGAGGTGTTTCTGTTCGTTTCTGTTCCACAATTGGAAAAATGTCTATTATCCTAGCAAAACATAAGTGTCCTTTGTCACACAAAACACACATGACCTGCGTAGTATTAACACACATCTGAAATTTAGCCACCCCTGTCATGACAGATGACAGATACCCGTCATATCTACCAGGGCTCTCCAGCAAATTTCAAATGTTTGTTCAAATTATATACACTAAAACTGAAAGCATATTTTTTGTCAACGGTTCAGTTCTAAACCTCTGTGCATAGTCATATATGTTGCTTTAATATACTTTTAAAATAATTTAGAATGATAGAACAAAAATTAAACTCTAATTTCAGATGTATTATATTCTCTGTGCACTGCAAGTTTACTAAGTTCTAATAAGGTACATACATGCAAGCCTACAGTATGCCACGTCAGAGTTTATAATTGGGCCTAGAGAACCTGATGCATGTGGAAGAAAAACAACCAAGCCCAATTCTCAAATCTCTGCAGATCTAGCAGTTGGGAGAAAAAGTCTCTACACATATATCAAGTTAATTTGTCTGGCAAACCGTGATTCACATAGCTGTACTTGTCAGACCTAGTAACAGAAAAGCACTTCAGAAAGTGGCAAGACAAACAGTAGAGCCAATTCACCTGACCTTAGATTAAGAAAAATAAGAAAGCAAAACTGAAAAATGTAGAAAACTAATATTGGGACTCTATGCCAACATGGAGCACTAAATTCTAAAAGAAACTCTCAGGAAGTAAATGGGCATCAGTTACTACAAGCAGTGAAATGAAAAGCAGTGAAATAAATTGGGAATGTGTTCTAATAAGGTAACATAGGAAATATTTTCTTGAGTTCTACAAATTTGGTCTTTGATGGAGACAAGAAATCCCCTATAAATTTCAGGGAATTAACTAAAAAAATGAGATAGGTGGTTGCTTCATTCTATTTTGCATCTGCGCTTATATTAAAATATCAAGAGGAAAAGATTACTTTCACTCTGTGAAACTGAGGATTCTGAAGAACATCTCTTCCCTCTATATAGAGATAAATTACCTGAGAAAATATTAAGCGATAGTCCTTGGTATTACATATGCTCAATATAATGTCAGTCTTATGAAGTCAATGTAATATTTGTGCCAAAGAATATACTGGTTTACCTATATTCCTGTCAAATGTCAAAATGGAAAAAGATAAGCATTAAGCTGTTTCATAGGAATTACTTTTGAAATGCCACCAGCTCAAGTACTATAAGTTGTTTTTAAACTAATTCCTTGGAATTATATCTGAAATACCTCAAATCCATTTAACATGATTACAAGTGGCAGTTCATGCAACTTGTTATCACCCTAAAAGTTCGCAGCAGCACTTTACAGAACTCTGCAAAAGCATGGGAAAGGGAGCCCATATAACACCATAAACTGTTAAAAAGTCTCTTGGGTAAGGCACTGTAAAGAGTACATTTGAAATTACTTACATTTATAGACAGGATTAAGGTAGAGATCTCTAATTATACAGGCAGCACAACCAGATTGGCCAGCTGTTAGACAAAAAATGTCCATGAAAAAGGTGAAAAGCAGAAATATATTCATTGAACAAAAACATACTGATAAAAGAATGAGGTATAGAAGGCAACAAATCTCTCCAGATGAAAAGGACTGTAAGAACAGCACTTACACTGAAGAATGTAGAAATGAAGGAACCACTGGGGTCATAAAGCCCAATACCCTACCAAAAATAACGACATAACATGAACTTTTTTCATATATAGATTTATTTTTCCAGGTGAGGGGAAAAGTAAGGGCAGGAGGAGTTGAGGGGGGTGGCACTTCTATGCTCAGTGCAATTCGTATGTGCTCTTATATTCAAGGCAAACATTTCTAGTCTTCGCCCCTGCAGCTTCTTATATGTATGTACACATTGTTCACCTTTAAACCTTTTATACCTAAATCATTAGATGAAGATGATTCAAATGTATTAATCACACTACGAAAGGTTGCATGGTGCAGATGTGTTTAATATTGTTTCGTATGGAAGAGGCTTAAAAAATGAGAAAAAGAATGGTAAAGCTGATAACCTTCGGTACACTCATCTAAAATTCACCTAGTTTCCAACTTTTTGGGGAAAGACAGTATTTTTAGAGTGCCCAGAGTTTGAAAATACTGGCAATGAAACTGGAGAATTTACAGTAAGACAAAACACATTGCAAAAAACACAAGCTGTTTGCAAAGATGTCTTCAGAAGATCCCAGTAATTTATGCCAACTACATCCCTCAATTTGTAAAAAAAATCCTTTGCTGCAGTAGTTCAATATCTTGACCTATAGTCTTAATGAATCTGTATCACAAGCCTATTTTTCTACGATTTTTCTTCCCTACAGAAATACTAAACCAGTTACTTGACAATAAACATTTAAATATTAAGCGTGGGCCTTGAAAATAAAATAAGCAACATTCTAAAGATGCTGTAATGAAGGACTGGATTAATGGGATAATATATATGTTAAAATTTTAGCAAGTTGTTTAATATGCTTTTTAGTTAACAAAGACAAGCACTTCTGCAGCATGATTTACCTCAAAATACATCATGTATCTAAAACAGGTCACATGAACTGCACTGTAAAAATGTCTGTGTTTCTATTGACTTTAAAAGGAGATTATGGTAAATATAGATGACTATACTGCAGAAATCTAAAGTCCTATTCAGATGGAATTGAAGCTATTTGTCAGCCATTTCTTTTAACCCAACGGGATCTGAGTTCCAGGACATATATGTTTGGTTTTTTTCTAGCTGGAGCTCATAACTTAAAAGGAAAACATCTGTGAAAATTCTTTGAAACCGTATCTTAAAACAACCATTATTCCAGGTATTAGGATATAGAAAGATATGTTAGGTCAAATGCCTTATAGCAAGTAATTTCAGCGAAATTACTGCCTTTAAGTAACGTTCAGTGAGAAAAATTTTTAAAGCCTCTGTTTTATGATAAATATTGATGTGGTTTTTACTGAGCACACATATACACAAACACATATATACTCTCATCTTAAAATGAATGTTCCATAAAGCACTACTGACAGTGTATACTGAAAAAGCTCTGGAACACTTTTCTGATATTTTTCAATAAAATGATCTTGAATATTAACTCAGATTATTGTATTAGTTCAATTCAGAAAAGAATTTTTTACTTTTATGATTCAAGCCTATATACAGAACTACTTTGGAATTAGTTCACTATACAAAAATAATAGAAAAAGTCATATTTCTTTTAGGTTGCACAGAAGAAAAGTGTCTATCCAAGGTATAACTAAATACAAAGACCATTTTGGCAAAAAAAAAAAAAAAAAAGAAACCGGTGAACCCTTTCAGTAACACCAGAGAATGCTATCAGTGACAGGTAACCTCTCACAATATCTGTTACACTCCTATTTAGTTTAATCTAAAGCAAGAGAACAAAAGTCATAAAATGGTTTGGCTTGGAAGGGACCTTTAAAGATCATCTAGTCCAAACCCCCTCCCATCTGGCAGGGACATCTTCCACTAGATCAGGTTGCTCAAGGCCCTGTCCAAACTGACCTCAAACACTTCAAATCAGGGGGCATCCACAACACCTCTGGGCAACCTGTTCCAGTGTCTCACCACTCTCATCATAAAAAAAATTCTTCCTTATGTCCAATCTGACTCTACCCTCTTTCAGTTAAAAACCATTGCTCTTTGTCCTGTCACTACAGGCCTTGGTAAAACATCTCTCTCCATCTTTCTTATAAACCCCCTTTGTATACTGAAAGGCTTCAATAAAGTCTTCCTGTATGTAGCCTTCTCTTCTCCAGGTTGAACAACCCCACTCTCTCAGCCTTTCTTCATAGAAGATGCGTTCCAGCCTCAGTTTCGTGGGCCTCCTCTGGATCTGCCAGAAGTAGTGCCAGAAGTCCCTGTTTCTACAGCATTTCAACATTTCTGCTTGCAATTGTACCATTTAATGAAAAGTGCAAGAGCTTAGCTTAAACCCACTTCTGTCATCTGGCTAAGCTGTTCTGCCAAACCCTGCACTGGGGTAGTTCAATGGAAAAATAAAATGTTCTGCTAAAATGGATACTGACATCTGAGAGTATCGAAAGTGATACAGGCATTTGGGGTTAACAGTATCTCATGTTGTCAGCATATCATCTCTTGAAACACATTTGTCAACAAAGTTCTAAGATAATCAGAAGAAAAAAAAAAATAAGAGTATTAAGAGCAAAGGTAAAAGCCACCGTAAATTAAACTATGATTAACAAGAACACAATAAGAAATCCCTTTTACTTTTCCATAGACTTCAGAAACAAAAATTCCTTTTTCATAGGTAGTAATTTCTCATTTCTGTATGAATTAAGGACCTTTCTCTCAGATGATGCAGCTTTTTCAGCTAATGGAACCAGCGGGTTCTACAGCTGTGCTTGAGTACAGTCGGTCACTACAACTCTTCCCTACAACAGATGAAAAAATAAGGAATCAGTCCAAACCACATAACTCGCAATTTGAAACATTACCAATCTCCTAGGCATTCTGCTCTGGGCTTTTATTCCATTTTTGGTACACAAAATACAAACAGAGCACATCTGTTAACAACGTTCTGGAATTAACCTCTACACAAAACAAAACCAGAGACAGTCCCAGTTCTGGACCTTCAAAACACCAAACCAAACAATGGGGTCATAGCTCAAATTGCTACTTTCAGTCACAAGCAAAGACAGAAGGAAGCTTTATTTTGCCAGGTATGTGATCCTAAAAATATTGTAAGATCCTGCCCTGTTAAAACACTCTCCTGTTGGAAGAGCAGGAGATGCCAGTGGTGGAGGGCTCTTAAAGACAAGGGTCAGCTGAAAGCATGTGTTAACTCGGGCTGCAAGAGAATGAGGCAGAGAGCATCAAAACTAAAAGTAAGTCATACCAACCTACAGCCTTGAAGGGAATTGTAACCACAGGAAAACTAGTAGCTAGAGTTCCCTCTAGATACAGTTCGTATTTTCTCCAACAGCAGCATATCATTTGGCAAAATAAATAATCTCTAGAAAGAGAAGTAGCTTTCTTATTGCTGTACTGGCCCACAGGCATTTAAAAATGCTAGGAGATGCAAAAATGGGGATGATATTGAGTAACAAGCTGTTGCACAGAGACTCCTTAGAAAAATAGTCCTCACCCCAGAGTGAGACGAGATACTTTCCTGTTATCTGAAAGCAGTCAAGTGTTTGAAGAAAGGTGTCAAAAGCAGCAGTCCATCCAGAGATCGAAATAAGACAGAGGCCACAAAGTCTTCAGGAGATCAATAGATCATCACATGAATGCAAAGCCATCTACCATTATACTTGTGATTCCTGTACTATAGCCAAAATCCATTTATTGAAAAACATGCACAAAATCTTTGAAATAAACCTCTACACCAAAAATACTGGAAAACATACACTGAGTATGGTTCATATATTTTCAAATAGTCACCATATAACATTTTCCTATTTGCAGGGCTAACATAAAAGCATATCCATGAACAGATGACTTCCCAAAACGTCTACAATAAGCAATTTTGCCAGCCATCTGTGCAAAAAGCAGTGTAATTTTCCTTTAAACAGAGAAAAAAAACCTAAACAAATCCCCAGCCCAACAGCGCAACAACACATCTGGTCAAATATGAGCCTAAGCATGAAAACATTATGGTTTGAATTTAGCAACAAAGAATATGCAGACCAGGAAGATTGTGGTTAATCAATGCTATCTAGATTTGCCTATGTATTTGACACTTCTGTACATAGTTCAGTATCCAAGTGCATTTTTGAGTTATTGACAACATACAAGGCACACCTCTAACTAAAATTATTTGGCATGCCAGATGCTGGACTAGATGTCAATGTGGGTTTTTTTCACATAATAGCCTTATGGTTAGAGCACTCACTAAGAAAGCACTAAATTATATCTAAAAACTGAGAGATTTCATACCCCCAGCTTCTAGCAGCTGAGTAGGAAAATACCCACTCATAAGGTTAATCTCAGTGAAGGACTTACTACTACTTCAATGGATTCACTAAGCAAAGAGTGAAATATTAATGGCACCCCAGTAAAAGAAGTTACAATCTAGCCCATGTTTACACACTTAGCTGGAGCAGTGGGGCTCTGCTCCATACTGCCAGTGCTGTTTGCGTTGTATATGGTAAGAACAATACAGTACATTGCATAAACAGAAAAAAAAGTAAGTCAAAGAGATCCCAATCTCCCTCCTATCAACCCTGCTGAAAGACATGGAATACTTCTCTGCCACATACTTAACTGAAAATATCCATTTCTTCCTAGTTCCCCCTCCCTACCTGTTTCCCATTATATCATCTATATCAGTGGTTATACCTGCAATGGAAGTAAGAGTTACCAGAATTCAAATACATTTGAGAAATTGTAAATGGTGCTTACTTAGCCTTAAAGGGTTGAATTCAACATTAAAAGCAATAGAAGACATTTCTTATGTTGATGCCAATGACTTCTATGTAATACATGATCTGGAGAGACTACAACATAACTGGTGAGACAATCTCAATGTCAGTTTGGTAGTCACATTGACAGGTAGTATGTTGTAAAGAACATTAAGTTCAAAGCACCAGTTTTAATTCAAAAAAATGAACCTTCTTAAAAAGGAGCAGCTGGCTTGTTACCTAATGAGACATAATTTTAATACCTTGCTTTTCTTATTTAATGTCATTCAAGCATTATTTTTTATTTCTGTACACAAACTAGACTGAAAAAAAGTTTAAATAATGACAGTTGCTCTATATGTCACATTTATTCTGTGTGCAGAATTTTGAAAAATACAAGCACAGTAATTCTTGCAGAAAACAATAAAATTACAGATCAGTTTGGACAGATTTAAAAAAATCTGTCTTTTTCATTTGTAAAAACAAGACAAAGTGATCTGAATGATTTAGGATCATTAACAGGAACTGTAGGCCTTCATTCAGAGGTGATTTGTTTGCATCCAACACAAATCAGCAGTGACCATTTATCATCTAACAGCTGTTCAGGAGCCAATGCATGATGATATGGTAGTTCCTGTTGGAGATCTGTCCAGGTGACAATCACAGCTAATTGTCATCCCTGCTGGCGGTCTCGAAGAGTATAAGGGAACAATAAGACCTAGAGACCATAGTAGCCTGTGTCTTCTAGACAGAAAGCAATTCCAGAACAGGATGATGAAAAGGTATTTCTCAAATGAGCAGTGCCCACCCAACATGTAACAACAGGATCTCAATTTAAGGTGAGGTCAATAAAATACTTTTCATGGGAATTATCTGCATTTTGTATGGTACCATGCAAAATCTTTGAGACACTTCTGTTACTTATGCTAAGGGCTTGATTTTTCTGCTCAACAAATTCCACAGATTTAAATGGTAGACTGCAGAATCAGTCATTTAATAGAACCTATCAGTATTTAATCATTACAGTGTTCTTATTTTGTATTCTGCAAGCAAAAGAAATAATGAATTAGGAGAACATTTCCTCTTCCCATTTCTTATTACTGTGAACGAACTTGCACTGACAATGCAGAACTGTAGAGTTACGGGAAATATTTGGCATTTTGGACTTTTGAATTCTTTTTTCCTGGTACTATCACCGTTTAAACAGCATCAATGCTGGGCTTCATATTGCTCTCTTCCATACACAGTACTTAAAACAAGAAGGTGAACCTTCCAAGTACCATTCAGTTTTGGTAGTTCCTTTCAAAAAACCCATTGGCTCGCCCTTAGGAGTATTACCTTAACACAACAGCAAAACCTGTTACACCACAGGGGTCTAATGTTTTTTTCCTTATGCTTACGAAAATGTGTAACATATGGAAAGCCAAAAGTTCAAAATAGCCACAACTTCACAGAATCACAGAATCACTATGGTTGGAAAAGACCTGTAAGATCATCAAGTCCAATCATCAACCAATACCACCATGCCCCACAATACCTCGTCCACACGTTCCTTGAACACCTCCAGTGAGGGTGACTCCACCACCTCCCTGGGCAGCCTGTTCCAGTGTTTCACCACTCTCTCCATAAAGAACTTTTTCCTCATATCCAGCCTGAACCTCCCCTGGTGCAACTTGAGGCCATTTCCTCTTGTCCTGTCGCTAGTCACTTGGGAGAAGAGACCAACACCCACCTCTCTGCAACCCCCTTTCAGGTAATTGTAGAGAGCGATTTGCTAAAGCTGAATCATATGTTGTTTAAAAAGTCACCATTTACATATAAAAAGCACCTCAGTATTTACAGCAAAGCCAACTGAATAAATGCACCAAGAAATAATCCTGAATCAAAACCATGTTATTTTTAGATTTCTGATGTAGCATGCAGCTTTGATGCCACAGAATATGTCTTTAATTTGACCAAACTTTCTAACATGGAAAAATGTAAATCCCAGTTACAGAAGGAGCAAAAACCAATTCAATGTACCTTCACAACATAAAAACAGTAATTTAAAGAATTCACGGTAGGTACTTCTCTCTGGTCTACCACTGTTCATTAAAGTATGCTGAATGCATGTCTGGGATCCAAAAAATGTCACAACTCGTCTAAATCTGAATTGCCATTGAAGGTGTTCACCCTCTACCAGGATAGCCTTCTGAGAGTGTTTTTACATTTACTGATGCTTCTGTTAAGTAAACGAACTCCTTGGTGGTCACACCAAGGACCATAAACAGCCTATTTCTACTACTTCATTTTTGCCTTCTCCTGTTGAGAACCTACCAAATCAGACCATTTTTCTTCAGTTGGAGAATATTACATTATTTTTATCACTATAGCAACTAACTTAATTGATATGATGCAGGTTTCTCTTCCACCATAGGATGGAGCCACTATCCCTAAGTATACTATAAACATTTAAAAATAAAAAATTATTAGTTTATCATTTTACCATGTCAAAGAGAACATAATTGGGCTTCAGAAATTAAGGTATAAGTGAAAGTCTAATGGAATGTACATATACATCCAGAACATGCTTTATAAACACACTTATCTGCTAAGTGGAACTCAGAGTATGGTGTTTACTGGTTGCTCCCAGTAATAGGGATGACTATTGTACAACAAATACATTCCCAGAAATAAAGATTTACAAAGTAATTAGTGGAAGGGGAAGAAACATTCATATAACTAATTCAGGAATAAGGTTTGTCAGATGATTAAATTAAAAATTAAAATAAGCAAGCTAGATCAAAAGTTTTATTTATAGTGCTAAAAAATGGAATTATGCAGAAGTTCTGATTTTTTTTTTTTTGAGCTGCAGGGTTTGATGTAAATGTATTAAAATGATACAGTGAGAGATAATCAGATATGAGGTTCCTGTAATTACTTTAATAATGTATTCAACTGTATTGGTTTTTTACAGAAGTATTTTTGATACCAGATTTAAGTTGGTATACTTCCATATACCTGAATATAAGGTGTGTGGAAAAATACAGAACACCTTACATTGTCAAGTTCTTTTCTTTTACTTCCTAAGAAATATGGCAAGGCTGTTATTCTTAAAACATAACTGACACCCCCCACCCAGTTATGCTTTTCTTCAAAAAGTAAGGCATCAGATAACAAAAAAGGCTGAATAAACCCTAGATGATTTTTAAAAGAATTCATAAAATTTGCAGTACTACTTTACCTATAAATAGCTTCACATTTTTTTTTTCCTTGATTTCTAAACATCTTCACCCTTTCCACAGAGCAAGAACATTTTTTGCAATTTTTCAAATACTACCGCTAGAGAAAACGTTCATGGTGCTTCATTAACATTTGGAATTGCAGCTGTCAAATCAGTGAAACATTACATAAATGGTGGAGTGTTTTGACACTACATATTTTAAGCTGCATGGTGCTTTTCAGCACTATATGGAATGAAGAGCATACTGTATGTTTGAGGAAGACCATCTATACTGGCTGAGAGAACTATTTAGAAACTGGTGATTTAAGCACACCAGAAATTGCCTTCATATTATCGGCTAACATTTGCATTGTTCAGCATCGGTAAACAATGCAAAAAATAAATAATGAACAATATATAACAATTCAAATGGACAACTTCATTCGTTAGAACAGAAACTTGTCAAACCTCTCACTGTTGAATATAAATAATTTTTAAGGTGTCAGAGTTTACAGCTAACTCTTTCTGAGGCTATGCTGATAGAAGATATCTGCACAGAAGAACTCTTATCTTCTCATGAAAAGCCTGGGACCCTCCAGACATTTCTAGCACAAACTTAATAAAATATTTCCTATTACTAATATCCAGCTGAATTCCCTTTACACTTGAACTATTCATCCTGTAATATGCATTTACCGAGTCACTTATCTCCCAGTACGCACATAAATTCTTTTAAATCTCAGTATGTTGTTTAGCATATCCTCTATATTAGCACACTGAATATGGCATTATGTACACAATGAAATTATTTAAAAGTGTGGCCTGTTTGATGTGATTTTTTATGAGACGTGTAATGCAAAATGTGCTAAATTACAAAAAAATCATTACAAAATATGTTACTCTTTTTAGAATAAGCCTCCTTCCCTGTTGTCAGTACAAAGAGCCCCTGTAACATGCAAAAAAGTGAATTAAAGGTTCTCTTAGCTAATTACAATCTTGTTTCCAGAAAAAAAAAAAAAACACTGAAAAATGGAGAATATAATACGTTTGGAGGGAATGGAATAGAGGGTTAAGAAATGCAGCAGGCATGCTCCTGAAAATCAGAATCCATTTCCTATTCATCATAACCTACACCTATTACAGCTCAACAAGACAAGCCTAGTGCAAAGTCTTTTATGCTACAGCTAATGAAAGGAATACGCACTATGGGTAAATTACTGACCACATTCAGCTCAGGTTGGGAAAATACAGTGTAGATTCATTTTGGAAAAGTTGTGCAGGTCCCTCCTGATAAATTACATATTTTTTTATTATTGCATAGAAACTGCTTTTTCTATTGTCTTCGAAAGATTCCCACTCTGGTACTATGGACTAACTTGCATTCCCCAGAAGTATGTGCATTGAATCTATTTATATTACATAACTGCTTGAAAATTACTTTTGCCAAAAGCAAAAAAAAGCTAACAAGAAATAATAAAGACCTTTCAAAGTATTAATAGTCCAGGCACTTGATTCTTACAGATACCTTATCTGCAACTCAGTGTGATTAATGGACAATCTATCAAGCCTGAAAAAGAATATACAAAACTCTACCGATAGCCTGTGAGGCAGTTCTAAGACTGATAGCATGGGCTTACTAAACTGTTGAGGATATGCTAAGGAAGTGCCGGCGTGTTCCAATGCAATTTCACAGTCAGAGAATCACATATGATCCCAGTGATGTTCAGACATCTGTCACTTGACTATGTGCTTCCTAAAGGAATGAACATAAGCAAAATGCTCCTGTTCATGGAAGGTGGATGGGGGTAGGAGAATGTGTATGCAGAGGGAGCAGTCTGGGAGAGAGCTGGTAACATCTGATAATAAACAGGGAACAGTGGATCGCAGTTACTACCACTAAAAAGTTTGTTCATAAGATCCGAGATGTTTCTGTTTGGACTGGAAATGCCACATCTACACCCTAAGGCCATCTCACGCTCCCGAGAAGCAGCAGTATTAAAGTATCAGTCTACCTGCTTTACAGTGAGGGAGGGGAGGGGGGGATGTGTCAAGGTGGCAAGCCTAGGGCACAGTACCTACACCAGCCAGCTTCAGAGCTTAGCCTTTGCCAGAAGCGTTACTTCAGACTGGAAGGGCGTGGATTTACGTCCAGCAAAAGCACCAGGACAAATATGTACTTACTGCAGTAAGCGATTAGGAGACTAGCCAGGATCATGATAGCCCAGAAAGTTGAGGACATGCTTGGCAAGGCGTTGGCATCTTTCCTACTGCTTCTCCTGGGAGATGGAGCCATTGAAGCCACTTCCCCGGTGGGGGGGAAAGTCAGACAGTTTCACCAGCCAGCTCTCCCCTTGACTGATGGCCTTTCTCCATGTGTAATCCCCAAGGAAGGCATCTTCCAACGACCCCGCAGTTCATCATCAGCAACACGGTCCTGTTGCAGGAACCATCTTCCAGCCAGAAAGCCAAGCGTGCAGGACTTCTGCGCAGTGGCCGCAGCCAGCTTTCCTCCTGTAACCGTGGTGAGATTCACCAGCGTGGTGGGTTTGACTGGGACGCGGATGCCTGGTGTGGTGCTGAGCTTTGAAGATGTCCCACGAACGAGCCTCTTTATTTTTTTCCTTCCTTTTTTAATTCGCAGAAGTTGTTGCGCTTGTTGTCCTTTCCCCTGCCTCCTCCCCCTCCCTCGCGAGGCAGACCGCCGCAGGCAGGGGCCCGGGCCGAGGCGCTGCTAGCGCGGGGAGGCCTCGCCCGCCCTCCCCCCCGCCGCTCTAGGGCGATCCCCGCTCAGGCCGCCGCCGCCTCCCAGCCCAGGGCAGCATGGCCGGGGGGGCAGCAGGCACGGAGGGGCGAGGGCACCTCGCCGGCCACCGCCGCCCGCCCGCGGGGAAGCGCTCCGCTTGGCAGCTCCGCGGGGCGAGGGCGATGCGCGCCCGAGGCCAGCACCCGCGGGGGCGCGGGGGGGCGGCGGTGCCCGCCAACGGCTGAGGACGGCGGCGGAGACGGACAGCCCGGCCCGCCGGGCGGAGAGACGCCCCGCGCCCCCCCGCGAGTCCAGCCTGATCTCCCCCCCTGGCGGTCCGGCGGGCGCGACGGGGCGGAGGCGCGAAGGGCGGCCGGATCCGCGGCGGGCGGGACACTTTACAAGGAGGGTCGGCGGTGGCAGCTCTCCTCCTCTCCGTGCTCCGCCAGCTCCGCTCCTAGGCTCTGCCGCTAGAGCAGCGCCGGCCCTTCAAGTAAAAAGAAGGAGGAGGCGGAGGCGGGGGACGGCGGTCACGCCCACAGGTGAAGAGCGCACGGAGCGGTCCTTCCCCCGGCGTCGCGCCACCTGCGCGTCCCCGCCGGAGGAGCTCCCGCCCCCCGGGCGCACGTCCGCCCCGCACCTGCCCGCCGCCGGCGGCGCGGCGCCCCGCTCCTTCGCTCGCCTCCCCCGGTGCGACACTGCGACCGGCGGGCTTAACCCTTGGCGGTGGGGAGGGAGGAGCCGCGGGGGGACTCTCCCCGCTGCGGCCGCTCCCGCCTTGCCGGGTGGGGGTCGGAGGCGGCCCTGCGGCGGGCGAGGGCCGAGGGGCGCGGGGCGGAGAGGGACGAGCCCTGTGGCTCTGCAGGGGTAGAGCCAGCTCCAGCCCCCAGCGTCTCCCCACCGCCTTCGGCGGAGAGGCGGCGCGGAGGAGCCGCCGGGCAGGGAAGGGAGGGGAAGGGAGGGGAATCGGCGCCCGCCCGGAGCCCCCTCGGGGCGGCTTTCCTCTTGGCTGAGGCGGAGAAGAGAAGGGGCCCAGGGAACCTCTTCCCGCCCTCTCACCTGCGCGGTGCGGCTCGAAGTCTCCACGGCGTGTTTTGCCTAGACAGGGCCTTAGGTGCTGATGGAAGCATTCCTCCTTCCGTATTCATCTGCGGTCCTTACAGGGACCGGTGGCACTTCTCTCACTGTAGTGGCAGGAACACATTGATGTGAAACCTCATTCAGAGGGCTTCAGTCCACAGGTGCGCCAGTAGCCTTTATGGTAATAATAAAAAACTAAAATGTTTTAAGAGGGACCAGGTAGTTGAGCTTTTCCATTCGGAGTCTCCATAGCAATGTCCTCAAATTAGTATCTTCAGTCCTGCAGAAGGTAGTCATGTTCAGAGTACAGGCACAATCAGCAGACTAGAAGAGGAGCTCAGTCACAAAATGTCCCAACCGTCTCCTCCTGAGTTTTGCTTGCATAATAAAAATACAATGAAAAAGTAGATCCATATTCCTTTAGTAGCCCCAGGTTTGTCTGATTGTCTGCCACTTAAATGTCTAGACTTAAAATTGTGTATGAATGATGCGTTATTTACAAGACAGGGCTGCAGTGACTTTTTTTAGTACAGCTGCACTTGACTAGATACTTGGAACTAAGTTCAGCTTTGCACCATGAGGACATCGTCAATATAATCTCTTTGATTTCAGGATCTGATTTTCTACCAGAGTAGTTTGCATCCTGAACTGGTAGGGCAGTAGGCTGATGTGTGCAAGTATGCTTCACAGAGATGAAGCTTTAACTATCATTTGGGTACATGCACAACATCCCTTTCCAAGACGTGACTTTCCTTTCCCTTATTTTCAGTGGGAATTTCTTTTCTTTTGCATTTAAAAACTAGAATATAGCACAACTCAAGCATTAAGGCAACATGCTAAGCTTTATTCTTCTCGCCTACATCATTTACAAGAGCATTTCATTATTGTTTTGTATTTAGAGACTAAATCTTTGTAACACCTTCTATCCCTGACTTAGACACTAGATTTTCTTTGTAAGTCAATACAAATTCCATAGCTCCTTTGGTATCCTGAAGTATTAGTTCAATTTGATGTTGTATAGTACCACTGCAGAAATATTTTTTTTTAAAAAATAGGACTTTCAAATTTCCTATTCTTAGAACAAATGTAAATAAGTATTAAGCAACAAAAATGCCTCAGTATGATGTGCTGCTGTTCATTGCAATTCCAGGACTAACATGTAAATTAAGCAGTTTTCTGTATGTATGAAAAGAATTTTGATTTCCATTACAGTTGCGAGTATTGAATGTACAGTTGAATAATATATTTTAACTATTATTAAAAAGAAAAAGCACAAGTATCTTGACAAGAGATATATAGTATGATAAATAGATTAAGAGACTTTAAAGCCACAAGGGATAGCTGCAACAGTATATAGGCTGCTATACCTTTCAGTATAGTCCATAGAATTTTACATACTAAATCTTAGAGTTTACCCATTAAGTTGTGGTTATACAAGAAGGTTTCCCTTGGAAATGCATCCAGCTTTCAGTCTGTGGAGTGGAAGTCATGATTACTATTCACCTAAATAAAGTCTGAAGCTTGTTGCAGAAACTGGAGTATTGCTTTGCTATTTCTGAAAACTGGCATTGTTCACTTGAGACCAGGTTAATTCTCATGTCGGAGAACTACTCAGTTACTCAGAAAGTAAGGTACCACTCACTAAGAACAACAACTACTGAGCTGGGACCTCTGTGTTTCTATAGGCATCTACCTGTAATAGTTTTACATAAGGCATTTTATATGAAGAAAGATTTTCAAACATTACTTTCTGATTTGATTGTCAAAGACAAGGTAAGACTTAAAACCACTCTTTAAAAATGTAATTTTAGGTCACTGCTGATTTGTTCTTTAGGTATATGTTGATCCCCAGTAATGGTCTGGCTGTTCTGCAGTGTCTTGTATTGAAAAGTACCTCACCCTAGAGTGACACTACTCACAGAATAAAATCCTGCTCAGTGAAAAAGTGGCAGAATGTGACCTTAAATTAATTTGCTTGCCTCTTTCTTGACATGTCCCTTTCACATTGATTTTCAAGGAAAATGTGTGAAGCCTCTGTCTTTAATGCCTCCCTCATCTCCCAAGAAATTCCCAGTATTCAGACCTTTGTGTGTGCAGAGATGTAGAAACAATGATTAAACTCATGGACAGATGTCTGAAAGCAGACAAGAAAATAGAAACCCAAGTTAAAGGCTGTATATCGAAGTGAAATAAGCTTGTCAGAAATCAGATTTATTCCCATACAATCAAAGACACAGATCTCTTGTTCTGCCATTGCTCTTGGCAGAGTTAGTATCTACAAGAAAATTAAAATAATATTTAAGCTATTTATTAAGATAGGGTGTGCCATTGCTGCAACTGAAATTACAAGCAAAATGTTTCTATTGACTAAAAACAAGCGTAATTTGAAGCCTGCTGTATGCTGTATCTATGTGTCAGACAGTTTGTCCATGATGTGTATACGCACCACTGCTTTCGGCTGGGATGTCAGACCTGTAAAGCCTGTGCAGTGATGTTGACCTCTATTACAGGTGCGGCCTACAGAGGATAAATCCTAACATTCATTTAGCATCAAGCATGTACATGGTAGAAGGAAGGTAATATTCTTTAGATATTTACAGAGAGACCTTCCATTCTTTTTGATTTTGCTTATTTACTTTGAAAAAAGTTTTAAGTAAAAATTCTATGGCAGTGCACTGATTCAGTGCACTTCATAATGAATTACCAACCAATAATATTCAATCCAACAACTGAGTTTTGGCTTTAGATAAAGTAAAATGCTTCAGTTGATTCTAAATGTTGATTTTAAAGAAAGAACAGGATAATCTCTGAATGGACATTATTGTTTAGATCTTTTAATTTTAAGATAAATATGAGTAAAATAGATGTAAAAGAATAGCTTCAATAAAAACCATTTTTTTTTTACAGTGTTGAAAGCATGAGTTACATACAAGAGCTATGTAACATCAACTTGTGTTATCTCAACAGAATTTTCAGAGGAAGAACAGTGGAGCTTAATACTAAGAAAGTAAGCTCTTCAACTTTATTTAACCATTTACATTTTCAACAAAGTAGTTAGACTCTGTATATAGCACCTGTTTAACAACCATAGCAAGTAACAGAAAAAATGCAAGGGAATTGCAATTTTCTTCCATCTTCCTTGAGAGGAAGGGTCAGTGGAGACCAGTCAGATGATACAGATTCATGGTTAAAGAAAAACATCATTTTTAGTTAGATTTTGTGGGAAGATTTGCTATCTTTGTATTTATGTTTGAAAAAAAGGTTTAAACTAGACACATACCTCAATGATTATTTTAATACCTTGTTTAGTGCCCATAATATTGACCATCTGTTTAATAGGGAAGGTTTTGCTATTGGTTTGCATTAAGCAGAAAATTATTGTACGTGTGTCAAGGAAAGAGGAAGGAAGAAAGAGAGACAGAGTGTGTAGATGCATGCTGATTCAATTCCCAAATTATAATTTAGAGAGTGAGTTCAGTCCTTCAATAACAGAAATCATATTTGAGTCTAAATGGCAGAGAACTGCATACATCTGAAACTATGGGATCAGGAACTTAGTTCTCAGCCAGTATTTCAGTAAAAGTATTTCAAAAAATCATAGAAATGGATTTTGATACATGTTCATGCAACAGGCTTTTTTCAAGGTCAGTAACAGTAAGGTCCTTAAGAACTGTCCACAATTCTCTTAATGCATAGTCAAAATATGTTTAGAGGGAAGCTGTTGACCATTGAGTGACCAAAGCTGAGTCACGTTGCTTTATTGCATTATATTGTCTATGTGCCAGGTGCTTTCACTGATGAGTGCTTTTGTTGGTTATTACAAACCTATAGCTATGATGTGTTACTCATAGACTTTGCCTTTTCACTAATCTTTCTGTAACAGATTCAAGCTACCACTTCGCAGTGGATTTTTTCTAGCCATTATTAATTTAGCTGGGTTTTTTTCTAACTTTAATTGCCTGCTAATGACATTATAGATCTAGTTTGATATAGATACAGTTTGAAAAGCTGTATGTGTTTTTGATTTAACATGAAAGCTTTCATAAGTTATGGGAAATCCTCACCCTGTAAAACAAAATACATAAAGTTGTTCACTGACAGCTGTGTTAACCTATCTGATTATTTGCAAAGCCAAACACAACAAAAGCAAGATAGCGACAGTGGAAATATGCTTCCAATACAAAACAATTTTATACCTGTCTGTATAACTGATGTGTTGTCACAACAATCACATTCTCATTCTGACTGAATATTATTTATAGACTTTACACTAAATGCAGAAAAAAACATGAAGGAGAAACACTTAAAGATGCATTTTAATTCCACTGTGTGTCAAAGGCAAGTCTGCAGTTTTTATTAAAAATTGGCACCAATATAGTATCCTATCAAAATGTTTCTGCCATTTATTTCAAGAGATCCTAGCTCTAGATGACCAAGAGATTAAATGAACTTTTGTAAAATTACTGCATTCTCACTTAGATCCTTAAAATATTGAAACTAAAAAAAGCACTTTACTGTTTATATGCAAGAAGCCCAAATACCAGAACTAAGGTTGGGTTATAATAAACTACAGCTCTTTATAGCACGTACTAATAAAATGTTTATTTTTGTGGTGTGGGTGTGTATGATTGTTTCTTTGCACTGAAATGCCTACAACTGATGTGGTAGATAAGTACGTTTCTGTCACCTAGCAACCTTCACTGGTTTGGAAAAAAATTTTGGGGGTATCTGGAATGCTATTATTGAAAGTGTCTGGAGTTTAGCGAATTACCAAATCATTCAGAAGTGAGTCATTACCTGAGCTATAGTGATGCAATATACTCGATTTGAGAGCAAGAACAGAAATAACTGACTTGCATACGTGTATAATTTAGGAAGGTGTGTTATTTTAAAAAATTAGGAAATAAATCAGAACATGAAACAGCAAACAAACCTGAAATAAATCCAAATACGGCAAATTACTTTCATAACAGTAAATAGATCAAGAATAGAGGGATATGAAATCATAACTATGAGCAAATTTCTGTCTTGGAGATTACATAAATTATTAATCAGATCTGTGGCGGGTTAGGTCTGGTTTCATTTTGTGTATTCAGTTGAAAGGGACACTGAATTCAGTACCTGTTCCAAAGTGTCCAGAAAAACCTGCTTTTGATACATAACCAATAACATATGCGATTCTTTTACAATAGATTTAAAGCAAAGAAAGAAAAAACATTTGTTTGGGAATGTATTCCATTTTGTCTTTTTTTACTCTGATTCCCTTTTACTAGTTTTCCTTCAATGACATACCACATTTGGTAACTTACACATCATACGGGTGTTAAGAAGTGTACAACTGCAGAAACCTGATTTTTTTTGTCGCTCCCTGGTCTTTTTCAGTCCTGTAGCAGGTGGTTTCCCTGCACTGAGTTCTCTAGGAGAGAGAAATCAAATTATCCTATACATGTCTGTATATACACTCAGCAACTACCCATTCAAGAGAAAAAGCATCATTGCAGATCTGGCAGCTTCATGATCCTGTCTTTCAGGGAGTGTGCTCCGAAGCCACCTATGGAGTTACTATGTGAGTCATTGTTTCCTTCAACATTTTAATACACACTAGAGATAAGGGCGTGTGTGTCTAACTGTGTCTTCTTGGCATTTTCTGGAAATCTCACCCCTTCTTCACAAACCTTGCTGTAGAAGAAAGAGGTGGTATTGTCTGGAGGTAGAGTACTGGGTTATGTTTTGAGAGCTGACTTCTGTTGCTAACGAAGCCAATAAATTTTCTGAGCAGCTCTGACAATTATTTTAATGTGTCTCGTTTCCTTAGTTCCTGCTGGAACCGTGAATGGTTAATGGTTTTTCTGTGAAGTGTCTAGAGCTTTTTGATGAAATCTTCTGTTTGAAGGTGAGGCAAGGCACAAACATTTTACAAATGTATTGTTGAGAACTCATCTCAATCACAGAGCAGTGAGCACAGTTGTGCTCTGCCTAAGCTGGTATTTGAATTGCTAAATTCACCATGCAGCAGTATGTTTGATCAGTGAATAGTAGGGTATTTCCCCAGGAAAAAGAAAAATCTTGACAAACTAAGCAAAGCTGCAGATTTAAAAGCTAAAATTTTCATCTAGAGCTGATAAGATTTACTGACAATGTGGTTTGTTTGCATTCTCCCATTTGCCAGTTCAGCAACTGGCTTTTTACAGTAGCATGAAATGGTGTTTCTGGTATCATTATGCTATCTTTCAGAAAGCAGCTAACTTTGTGTAACCAGGAAATTCCTCAAACAAATCATCATCTTCCTGAGTGGAGATTAGAAACTCTTGGTCTACTGTAAATCATAGTGTATGAATTGCAGCCTAGGAACCTGGTGGACTTTTTTTGGGAAGCAACTAAGCTGTCTCTTAAGTGATATGCTAAGGAGCAGATAAGAGTTGAAATTTCCAGTGGTTTTTCTGGTCGGCATGGTTCTGAAATTCATGGTTCAGCATCAAACACATTCTGTTTCTATATTCTAAAATAGGATTTTAGATGTAGGGTAGGAGAAGAAAGGGTACTAGAAGGTAGAATTAACAGTAAATTACAAAAAGGAGCAACTACATTTTCTTTGGAATGCTCCAAAGGTGGATGAGTGATTTACTAGAGATCTTGCTGGTAAAATAATTTTACCTTTGGGATTTTTGGCTTTGGGTGGGTT
Organism: Gavia stellata; assembly: GCF_030936135.1. Lineage (NCBI taxonomy): Eukaryota > Metazoa > Chordata > Aves > Gaviiformes > Gaviidae > Gavia > Gavia stellata. The sequence goes on along the minus strand of NC_082597.1, from coordinate 19,071,624 downwards.
TTTTTTGTGGGGCAGTGGAAGGGAGGACAAGAAGTGGTGGGGTGGCAGAAAATTCTGAATTGTGGAAGGGCTATTTTTTCATAAGGCAGTGGACCTATTTGATTCTGAAGGTGTCACCTCCATGTGCATCCTGCACAATTATGTCCATGCTGAAGGATGGCTTTGGATAAAATGTTTGTCTCTCACAGAACACTAAGCTCATGAAGTTAAAAAATGGGAAGTACAAAGGCTTGCACCTGCAGAGGGATAACCCCATGCATCAGTATGATGGACTGGCGGCCAACTGTCTGGAAATCAGCTTTGCAGAAAAGGACCTGGGAGTCCTGTTGGACATCAAGGTGAGCTGAGCCAGTAATGTGCTCTTGCAGGAAAGAAAGCCAGCAGCCTCCTGGGCTGCATTAGGCAGAGCGTTGCCGGCAGGTTGAGGGAGGTGATCCTTCCCCTCTACTCAGCACGGGTGAGACACATCTGCAGTGCTGTGTCCTGTGCTGAGCTGCCACAAGAGGTAGTACAAGAGAGACATGTCCATATCTTTCTCCAGTTCAAGAGAGAGATAGACATACTGGACACAGTGCAGCAAAGGGCCAAGAGGGTGATTAAGGAATTAGAGCCTCTGTTGTACAAGGGGAGGCTGAGAGAGCTGGGATTGTTTATCCTCAAAAAGAGAAGCGAGGTGGGGTGTGTCTTATCAATGGGTCCTGATGTGGGGAGACAGACTCTTCTCAGTAATACACAGTGAAAGGAAAAGACACAATAGGCACAAATTGAAATAGAGGAAATTCCACTTAAACGTAAGAAAAAATACTTTACCGTGAGGGTGATCATACACTGGAACAGGTTGTGCAGTGACATTGTGCAGTCTCCATCCTTGGGAATACTCAGAACCTGTCTGGACAAGGTCCTGAGCAGCCTGCTGTAATTGAGCCTGCTTTGAGCATGGAGGCTGGACTAGACAATTTACAGAGGTCTTAACCAACTTCAGCTATTCTTTAAAAAGTAATTAAATAATGCTAAATAAATAAAAAATAATTTAAACTATAAGAGTTAGATGCTGTCTTGCCTCTTTTTAGGGTAATTGACTATTATCTAAGACTTCGAGTAACATTTGTGCTTTCAGACAGCAATGATGAGGGCTAGGTACCTCAGCACAGGATCTGACCATGAAGTCAGCAAATGGGTGCAGCTTAAGAAGTAACTAGTAGATAGCCCCTTGAAAATGCTGAGGGCAAGGGTAACTCCTGTCCTCTCATTAGGACTCTTAAGTGGTTTTCTATCCACCTGAGTCTTTATCCCAGACCCTACTCCTGAAGGTTGTCACCTATAATCCTTCCTTCTAACCAAGTATTGCGTTTAGGGGAGAATGAAGTGGTGGCAATAGAACAGATGCCACACCATGTCCTCAAGGTATCCTAGTCATGACAACATTTGTTCAGGATGTATGGGAGTTCAGTTCTCTTCTCTGCTGTGGGCAAATCTGCATCAATCAACGGTTCTATAATGGGGCACTTAGAATCCCCTTGTTGAAACAGTGTCACTGTACGTATAATAAATCAAGACTTACAGAGCAGAAGGAGAAAGTATAAAAGTGAAACTAATTCTGTAGCTAACTATTGATGTGGGTAATCACCTTGAGAGGAGACCAATCTTTTCTTGCCTGATCCCAGGACAGTTTCTGTAATTTTAACAATGACTGTATAATGTGCTTGATTATGAAAAAGACAGGCCACTGAAGAAGATTGAGATCAGAAAACTTTGATTTACTTGGCCTTAGCTTCCATGCTTTGTCTGTGGATTGGATAATACCTGATGTAAGTATGTAACTTTCATGGCAAATTTGGTATCACATTGCATATAATGAGATAACCCATGGCATTGACTTTCTGACATTGAATCAGTTTCCAACCAACACATAGCTATTTTTTCTGAATAGTTACGTCTAGGACAGGTTTCATTACATGAACCAGAAATAAAATTGTTACATTTGTATTCACAACAATGTTTTCTGACAAGATCAAAAAAATGTTATAATTAAGACATTGTTATTCACTCTTTTGAACTCTCTCTTTCTTTAGACTCACATTCTTCTTCATCCTACCCAGACCAAATTTTTTTCTCTTTTATTAACATAGACACTTAGATAGAAAAGTGACGTTACTGAAAATAATAATCTTCTTACAAAAATAATTTTCAGCTGTCCAAAACTTGTTTGCCTTCTCCCCTACACATTCATTTTTTACCCTTCAAAATCTACAAGTTTCAAAATGAGAAGTCAGATGCTTCTTCACTGCATTTGGGATTATTACAATCTGAATTAAGCGGTATTATGTAGTGTTTATGCCTAGCACTCTTGTATATAAACTGTACTTGCATATAAACTACACTTGCTCTTTACACAGCACCCATACCTAGCACTGCAGCCTCTGTGGGGACCGGGGATATGGACGCACTGTGCTCTGCCACACCTGTGGCTCTGCACCACTACTGCCAGCCGTAATGGGGACCCCCCCACACCTCTGCCTCACCTTGGTGGGGTCCTGGTTTTTTAGAGCAGGACTTGGTGGGCATGAGGGATGGGGACCTGGCACGGCAGCAGAAAGGGATGGCAGAGTCAGCTGCCTATGGATCCTGTGGGTGTTGTGGTGGCAGCTGGCTGGCTGGATGTAGGAAGCTGTGGAAGACTATCCTTTGCGAATCTTGCAGAGAGGGGTTGTGGAGTTCTCCATCTGTGGAGATACCAACACTCAATTGAACATGGTCCTAGGCAACCTGCTGTACCTTACCGTGCTTGAGCAGAGGGCTTGGACTAGATGCTCTCGAGAGGTCCCTTCCAGCCTAAACCTGTGATTCTGTGAATTATCAGTGTTTTCTTTCTTCATTATAGGAATGTATGTTTTATCATATTGAAACCTGTTGAATATACAGCAGTGTAAGTAGGAAGACAGAATGGCTCAGCTGTGCATGTTAACTTGTCATAGGCATATTTGACTCACAATGCTTTAATAAGTGATAATTCCCCAAGTGTTCAGCTTATTAGAACTGGTTTATCGGTACCCTAGACAGGCCTCTATACCTAGGGCAGCTTGGTTCTGTCTCCTGTTGGGCACACTAACAAAAGGCTGGGAATATTGATTTTGTGGGTCTCTTTGAGACATCACTTTGTTGCTCCCCTATGGAGCTTCATTACCTTCATCATGCCAATATCCTGCAATATTATCTCCAGTTGAAAAGAACTGCTTTGTGTTTGGAATAGGGTGAGCCACACAGTCTCTTAATACAATTTTAGGTACTGGACTGAAAAAATGGAATGCAAAATTTTAAAAATAATTGAGCTGTCCTTGTCATAAAATGAGGAAACAATATACTTGTTTACAAGAACACTAATGAATATTTTAATTCGTTTTTATTCTTGTGCTGAGGTTAGCAGGACAATAAAAATAGAACCCAAGCACATTTCTGTATCATCATGAATTAAGGCAATCAGTAGAATTCCTTGACCAGTTGCCAACCCTCATGATTAGGGGGTCCTCTAATGCTTATTCCACAATGGATTTTTAAATCTCATCAGCTGTGTGAGCCATCTTTGTCAGGCAGGAAGGACCTTAACAGCGTCTTTATTTATTATCTAGACATCGCTTGAAACTAACATGGCACTTCAAGTCTGTTGTGAAGGTCTGTATGTCCATAGACTCTCTTTCAAACATGCTTAGTGTTGGCATCTGGTATGACACAAACTTTCAGTTATCTGTGTTGCTTAAAATCGTACAGAACGGTTTCCTGCCCCCCCCCCAAAAACCACCTTCTGTAACCAGAATGCCCTCTCACACACAAAAATCTCTGTGCTTTGTGTCAGATCTACACAATCTTTTAAGCAAGTCATAAGTAGCATTGGCTTTGAGAACAGATCGAGTAAAAATCTTACTTATTTTAAAATGCTATTCTGAGAAGTTTTGACATATGAGAACTGTACACGTTTTGACTGATCTGGATGTTCGTCCAACTTCAGAAGTGATAAAAATTGGAGAAAGGAATTTTTTTGGACAGGACATTTCAATGATGTCTTCACAGGTGATTTCTCCTGCCTTATGATTAACTGTGGTGCTGGATGAAGCTTTTCTACACAGTATTCTTTCCTTTCTGTCTTGTCAGTTTTAGTTCCAATATAATTTTAAGAGATAGCTTTTGAATCATTAGACTTTCCACCTAATTGCAAAGCCATTACAAGCTTAATATGGCAAGAGCTGAGCCTGTCAATGCATACATTTCTTTTAGTTTAATTGCAGTCCATCCACCTTAGTTTCTTTCTAAGCTACTTTTAAACTTAGATAACATTCTTTATGAGATTTCCTATAAACTAAAATGACATTCTCGGAAACTGTGATACTTTCCAAATGTTGCAGAATCATACACGTTTGTCTAAGGTGATTCTGATGCCAAATGGGAAGGAAAACAGTAGGTATCTTTTAAACAATGTCATAATAAGTTGTCATCTTGTCTCTTTCAGGAAGATCTGGTGAGAATAATTTTGACAAAACATTTTTCATCAGAAAATGTTGACTTGGTGAAACCAAAGTTTTTCACAGAAATGTATATCTTTTCAAAAAAAGTTTCATAATGAAGAATTTTTTTCAGGTCCAGGATAGAATTTCTAATCAAATCCTGACAAATCGAGATATATCTACCTCTGTGGTCAGGGCAAGTTAGGAGACCTAGCTTTAAATCTCTTACTTTGAGCTGCAGCAGGTAGCTGAGCCTGGGCCTAGCACTTTAAAAGTGACTGTCCTCAGTGCTTGAATGCTGTTTTTTGGGGTAAATCTCCCCCAGACTCCCTTAATACATCTTGAGAACTTTCTAAGTATCTTAGTTTTTCCCCTACATGGAGGTAAAACAAATAAAAAAGTGACATGTTTACTAAAATAACATTCTTTTGTTTTCAGGTCAGTCTACTTGTCAGAGTGCAAAAAAAGGTGCTGTTTGGATGTATTTAGACAGGAAGACTTATATCGTATCTTTGAAGCTCTGCTTAGAGCTTCGGGTTCCATCTCTGTGTTGATTCATAACAGATAATTCTCCTTGATTTAAGTGGAATTATCTCTATGGGTACAGGTAGAAAGCTTGAGCATTTCTGTTCATAAGCTTTCACAAAAAAAAAAAAACACTTTAGTCTTAATGCTAAATAATTATTTGCGTGTGTCATTTGAGTAGACAATTTTATGCACATTTTATACAGCAATGAAAATTCTCTGCTAACAATAGTGTGCTAGTTCCTTCTTGGGTAGATTTTAGTTTCTGACATTGCATGTCACAATAATACAAAAGAATTTAGATCAGTCAAGGAATTAACCACATCATAGCTGAGGACTTAAAGTCCTCAAGTAGTTTCTAAATAATGAAGAGTGTGAACATTGCTGATTGCTTCTGTTACAACAGTGGACTAAGAACACAAGCTACACAATATCATTTCTTCTAAATTAATAAGGCACTCAAAATTGTGTGAGATGACTAGAGCTGTCAAGTGGACAATTATACATATAAAAATATCACGAGATACATGACTTGAACATAGTGTTTGTGAAACACCTTGACTGTTGGGAATGATTTACTAAAAATTAGCTATTTAGACTGAAATTAACTTTAAGAACATACTATGTGAAAGCCAAATTGTTTATATTTTTTACAATTAAAATAGCCTGTGATATGACTCTCTACAATTACCTGAAAGGGGGTTGCAGAGAGGTGAGTGTTGGTCTCTTCTCCCATGTGACTAGCGACAGGACAAGAGGAAATGGCCTCAAGTTGCACCAGGGGAGGTTCAGGCTGGATATTAGGAAAAATTTCTTTACAGAGAGAGTGGTGAAACACTGGAATAAGCTGCTCAGGGAAGTGGTGGAGTCACCCTCCCTGGAGGTGTTCAAGGAACATGTGGACATGGCATTGTGGGACATGGTTTAATGGGCATGGTGTTGTTTGATGGTTGGACTTGAAGATCTTACAGGTCTTTTCCAACCTTAGTGATTCTGTTATTCTGTGATAATAATAGGTAGTGCTACTGAACATACTTCTTTTGGTAAATTTAGAAAATTAAAAAAAAGTGAAGTATGGGTTGCCTTTTAAACTGGACTAGATATTATGTAGACCATGAACAAAATGCCCTTTACCTTTTCATATACCAAAATAAGTAGAGCTTCTTGACAATCAGCTTTCTTAATGCATTATGGCTGAATGAGAATTGACTAGCAGTAATTGAGGTCTGTACATTCTGAATCCTGGGTTACTGAAATAAGGAAAAAAGGTGGTTTAGTGTAAAACTGTAACCTTATTAATTACTACTTAGCATCCATCCATCCCAGGGTCACTGATTTGCAGTAGGCAAATCCTTGTTTAGCCTACTCCTAATTTTCACTAAGGCTTTAGAGTTCTGCATCTGCAAATGGCCAGAATTGCCTTACTTCGGACAAGCACCTATCTTCTGCCTGTGCCCTGCTGGAATCCATGCTCTGACACGGTCACGTCAGGGTTCAGATTTGCTAAGTACTCTCACAGTGTATCAAATACACATTATCAGAAGAGCTATTACAAAGTGTAATCATGTCCACATTCTTTCTAAAACCCATTATCATGACGTAGAAGGGTAACTTGTTAGTTCTCACCTTTGGATAATAAACAAAGGATTATGGCCACTCATTCATGAAGCTTGAGGTAACTTATATTCTAAACCTTTGTCCAGAAGAGCATCTTCAAATTCACCTTTCTTGCTTCCCTAGAATATGAGTGAGTTTTACTGCACAGAAAACATTTTAAACCGAAGAGTAACTCTGTGACCGAATAAGGTATTCTGCAACAAAGAGTACGTTTAAGTCCCTTCCATTCACTGTCAGGATTTTGTTTGTTTGTTTGTTTCTTTCTTTCTTTCTTCTTTTTTTTTTCTTTTTTCCTTCCTTTTTTTTTTTAATTAATGGTTGTTTAAGAGAAACTTTATATGGAGCCTGAGATGTAAGTACTCTGACAATTCCTTTAGTGACTTCATCTCTTAATTTCTCAATTATCAAATGGCTAAAATAATTATACCCCTACCCAAACACTTTGATAATTGTTGATGAAAGACACAACTTAAAAATGCATACATCAAAAGTGCAAGCATCACAGTACTTGATGGCATTTCACTCCAAAATAAATTGATCACGAACATTTTTTGTAACAGTGTTGACCATATTGTCATATAGAGAATTTTTTCACTGTTCTCCAATAGGCAGGCAAAAGGAGACACACTGATTGTTTGATTCTTGCTGGATGTACTGGTTTTGGCTGGGATAGAGTTAAATTTCTTCATAGTATCTTGTATGGGGCTGTGTTTTGGATTTGTACTGAAAACTGTTGATAGCACACTGATATTTTAGTTTTTGCTGAACAAGCTCACACAGTGTCAAGGCCTTTTCTGCTCTTCAGACTGCCCCACCAGTGAGTGGGCTGGAGGAGCACAAGAAGTTGGGAGGGGACACAGCCGGGACAGCTGACCCCGACTGACCAAAGGGATATTCCGTACCATACGACATTGTGCTCAGCGATAAAACTGCGAGGGTGGAGGTGCATGGGGGCTGCTGTTGCTCCGGGACTGGCTGAGCATCGGTCGGTTGGTGGTGAGCAATTGCTTTCTTTTGCATCATTTGTTTTTCTTAGGTTTTATTTTCCTCCCTCTTTTTTTTTTTTTTTCTTACTATCTTTATCTCAGCCCACGAATTTTCTCACTTTTACCTTTCCAATTCTCCCCCATCCCGCTGTGGGGGAGTGAATGCGTGGCTGTGTGGTGCGTATTTGCCAGCCGGGGTTAAACCATGACACAGGACTAGACACTGCCTGTCAGTCTATTCCCTTCATTCATGACTGCATGGGAAGGAGGGAGGCAAGAAGGAAGGAGAAAAAGAGGAAAGAAGAATGAACCAAGTGAAAAGCATTTTCTTCTAAGACACTGGCAGCAGTGTCTTAGATTCTGCTGAGACTCTAAGGTGAATTTATATGACCTTATGAATTCAGCTTTATTTTTTTGAACGCTCAATAACATTACAACTTTCACTACATATTGCAGCATCCATTTGAATGTAAGGGTTCAGTGGCCCTTGATCATGTCTTTTGTACCTGTGCTTCTATGAAAGAACACGATGCCATAGTGGTCATATTGTAGTTCTTTCTTGCCTTCCACCTGTATGAATGGCAGCAGGTGAGTTTGTTCATAAAATTGACTAGTCAGTGACTGAACAATTGGCTTATTTCAGCTTGGTGCTAATTAGTTTTGTGCACACTTGGGCATAGGAAAACCTGCATGTTCTAGAGAGAGTATTTATTTCTACTTAATGTTGACTCTACTTTCAGGTTCGCAGTTCACATTGTAGGTAGGCCAGATATTGAAGATGGCCTTTGGATACCCATACCTACTCTGCCTGTGAAACTACAACAGTTGTCAGTACTGAACAAATCATCAGTGTTTTCTAATCAGCCATTTCTTGACTTTGAATGTTTCCATGTAGAAGCTCTCCATTTCTTGTAGTATGTGATTAAAAAATTTGGAAGGGATGTTTCCCTAAGGAAAGCAGAACATTCTTCTAGAAACATGTCAGTCAAGCCAAATTCAGAGGGGTTGCCTGGCCTAAAGACTGAGACCCAGTTCAAGACTCGCAGGGTGAGAGCAGACTGGGGTTTTTGCATTTAGGATTCTTCTGGTTTATTTTGTAACTTGCTTGTAATGCATAAGTGTAAAGAGTTCATTGGTAAGAAAAATTGTTGGTAGACCTGTATTTGTAACCAAGCAGCTAGAGCTGCCCATAGCCCAGTGTCATATCATGGACAGAAACTAGGAACGTGTCTAAGGAACTGGGAAGGACTGGTATGGGTGGGCGGCATATGGGCTGTACTGTTTTATTAGTTCAGAAGGTCCACACAGCTGTGGCTGCTTAACAGACTCAGAACTCAGAACATTGGGAAGTTATTATTCAGATCAAGAGGGCATTAAAACAAATGGAAATACATGGTTGGCTTCAGTCAAAACAGGTGTTTATTCAGTAAGTGGAACTGGAACACCTTGTGAAAGAAAGTGATGTTTGCTTTTAAAAAGTTTGCTTTGATTTTCTGTGGAGTCACATAAATCCATCTCTGCAGGGATTTCATTTTTCTGTAGTTCTTGCTGTTCTAATATGATGCTCACTTCAGGCTTCTGACTCAAATGTTAGAAAGTGAGTGTTTGACTTTGACTTTTTCTATGATACCAAGGGTGACAGGAAATGGCTCACTGCTATTATACAATCAATTGAAAGGGTAGCTGCAAGGTGTTGGCATACCACCGCTTGTGGCAGTGCTGACAAAGAAACAACACATACAGTGGCTGTCTTGGAAAATGTACAAATGAGAGAGAAAGAAATGACCCAGAAGGACGTATAACATTTAATTTGTAAATAGGAACTTACAATACAGGCAGTATTGTAAGAAAGACACTTGTTTTCTTGTACAACATAATCTGAAGCACTGTGAAAACCTGCCCATTCTAGATGCCAACTCGTTTCAGGCCAAAGGTCCAAAAAGTATGTTCTGCATGTTATTCACATGTATCTGCACTTGCTAATGAACATGCAGGCATAACAACTGCCTGGCTTTCTGCCAGAGCCCAAGCAAAAGGATATCTAATGCACTAGCTGTCAAACAGCACACCATGGGTCATATGCAAAGTGATGATCTGCTACTGGCCTCTGGCTCCTCCCTTGCCATGCCAAACACCTTTTACAGGGGTCCAGACTCTTCCTTGCAGAAAGGGAGCCTGGATGACCCTAACTGCTGGCACATATGAAAAACGAGACATAAAACAGCAACCACCTACGGCAGTTTTACATATAGCTTTTCTGATTATATTTTGTTTGCTTAAACCCAGTACTGTAGTTGCTATGAAAAGGCTCAAGAAACTTAATCTTCTGGTTAATAGTCATATTACAAGGTAATAGGCAAGAAAGAAGGAAAATGGAAAGAAAAATATCACGTAATTGAATAGACTAGGTTAACCTGTGAAGGTTGAAAGATATGATAAAGAGAAGAAAGAAATGGAATGCAAGAGTATAGCTCTTAAGATAATGAATATAATTTGTTTAACCTCCATTATGTTTTGTTTCCCTGAAAGGGGAACCCTGGGTGAAATGTTGCTTCCGTCAACAGCAAGAATTCTTTGAGAAAGAAGATCAGATCACAATTTAAACCCTATTAATATAACATATCTATATTATCATTTGCAACAGTTGAGTAGTTGTAGCTAAACAGCAAAGAAAATCACCAGGATGCATGTATACTCTCAGAGCATGTAGACTGAACAGTTCAGTGGAAGACAGTATTTTTTCTTTGATTTTATTTACTGAATATTCATTTATATTCTCAAACCTAAGTACAAGTAACTTCTTGAGAATGAAACTAACCAATCAAGAGAGGTGACTGAGAACATGTTTGTTTGCCTCCTTCTCCCAAATGTTCTTCAGAAGAATGTAATTCACTCTATTATTGATTCTGAAGACTAGCAAAGGTGCAGTGAGTTTTTTGAGAACCCCTCAAACAGAAGGCAATTTCCTTTCTTGACACTCTGAAGTCTGCTGTTCCATTGAGATTCATGCCCAAGAAACTATGATATTGTTATTCACTTTTTTTTGGTCACTGTGTGGCTACTTCAGCTACTTCGGCACAAATCAGAGCAGCTGCATTAGGAGCAGAAGTTCATTATATAGTCAACAGAGAGCACTAGACACTGCTCAGGGCCAGTTGAGAATGCTTAAAATTAATTAAATTGGTATTCAACTAGTCACTATAATCAGTGGAGACTAGGGCACAGGTTTTGTCATGCCTTCTTTAACACTAGTGAGTTCAACTGGGAACTAAATATTCTTTCTATTGATTGCAAAGGTAGCCCACCTGTGACTAGATCAGACATTATAGACATTTAAAGTTAGATGAGATGGACTTCTAAACTTATCTCTTTCCTCGGCTCAGACAACCCATAGTCAATACATTAGCTCCTGAATTTGCAGCCAGGGGAGCCCACATTAATATACCTAGGCCTGACTACATGGATCAGTGTAGGTGACAGCTTTGATCGGTCTGCAGCTGTTCCCCTGCTAAGGAGTTTTAATTTCTCCTTTAGCAAAGGCTTTGATTGCTGTCAGGTCCCTCAACGCACATACATTCTGGTAGTCATTTAGCATAGAACCACAGTAAGAGTTAGAAAATCCAGGTCCAGGAAGAGCAGAAATAATAATTGCATTGGGGAAGTGGTATTTGTGGGGACACAATAACCCTGTTCTGCAGATCTGTTTGAGACTTTTGGTCCGTCTCATCTCTAAATTCTCAGAGACTTACTCTTTTCCTGGTGCAGTTTGCAGAATTCAGGTTTGGTCCATACCAATAGTTGAACAACCACTTGGACTTCGGACTTAATTCAAACCTTTTAATGAATGTAAATGCTTTCTTGTGAATGAAAATTGGAATTAATATTCATGTGTCAGTAAAATTTATAAGAAATTATTGTCCTCAAAACCTTAGTTCATCTGTTGTCTCTTCTGGGCCAAAACCCATATGTAGTTCCTAGTGAAGTACCAACGTTAGCTGCTGGCCCTACTTGGAACTCATAACCATGGAAAGAAAATTAAGAAGCTTTTATCCTGTTCTGTTTTCCTGAGGTGATTTAAAAAATAGTTCCGTGAACATTTTGACCACATTGTTCCCGTTGGAAAACTGTTCTAGATTATCATCTGAATTGAATTCACAATCTCAATATGTTAATGGCAAGTCTGTATTTAACTGCTTATACCTAAGCAATTTAAAAGAGGTTGTTTTTCCTCATTGTTTACCTCTACCACATATTTACAGAGGGTAAGACTATCTCATCTCAGCCTTAAATAAGCCGTGTTTATATATAATGCCATTTTAACTGTCTCTCCAATTAGGAGGCTTTGCCAGTTGAGATCACAGTGGTGTGAAATACTGTAAAAGTTTTTACTTCCGCTAATGCTAATCCGACTTACGGGCCTGTGGTATATTTAGAGCATGATGATAGGGCACATGAATCATTTGCCAATGAAAAACCATTGTTGACTGTACTGTACTTTAAATCTGAACTTCATTATTAGCAAGGAGTAAAAATGTTGGAAGTGATGTTCAGAATTGAGGTACACCAGTTTGGAATATAAGAGAAATTATCTGATCGAGAAAGGCACATATGAACTAGAATAAATCTGAAAAAGGAATAAGTCTGACTTGCTGGATGTCCAATCAAATCATTACAGACATCTTCATGTTCTAGTGCAAGTTTCACAAGGCTGTTATCCAGTTTCCCTACAAAGTCAATTGTTGATTTAAGTACTACTTAAGAAGGTTTACCTTTTTACACACACACTTACCATGCTTCTGCCAACTCTGCTGATACATATAAGAGTCTGAGTGGATGTAACATATAGGCCAACAAGGCACAAGGTTTAAGCTAAGTACAGTGGACTCTAGATATCACACTCACATTCCAGTTTGTGAAAAAATGGGATGTTGGATCTGACCTGACTTGTGAAGCACCTTGAAATGTAAGTAAGTGATGTTAGCTCTTGTGTGCTACTCGGATCTCCTGAAGATGAGACAACCACACAGCTTTATTTGGGTCTGTTGTGAGGTAGCAAACCAATACACACAGTTCCTCCTCCTTCACTGATTTTGTTCTGTTATTGCATCAAAGGAAAATAATTGGGGTTGAGAACACTGTTATAGATGAGTTGTTTGAAATCTTTGCTTTGAGAACTTTGCCTCTTTGGAGAAAGGAGGAGCACAAACCCTCATGAGATTAGTGATTGCATGCATGCATTATGTCAGGGTGCTGCAAGGACTGGCAGCTGCCTGGAGCTGAGTGCCAGGCGACACCGGGGATCCCCCATGTGTCTCACCAGCCAGGGTCTCTTCCACAGCCCCCAGCCAGGGAGCAGGGCAGGGCAGGACAGCAGCCGGAGGCAGCCCTAGACACCATCAGGCACCTCTGCGGGGATGGGGAAGTCAGCCTTTGGGTTGGGCCCGGCTGTGGTGGAACTGGAGAGTGATACTCCTACAGCATCACTGGGACAGGGATTGGCAGATCTGGGCTGAGCTGAAATAGGGTCCTGGGCCATGGGGCAGGGGTGGGGGGAGGCCCTGGGGAAGGCTGCATGGGGCCATTGAGGGCCATTAGTGCCCTCAGTGCCCTGACATTTAATGACTCGTATGTAAAACATAAAAGGTCAGTTTGTCTTTATCAGAAAGAATGGTTACATGCTTCTTGATCTTCTAGGCTGATGACCTTTCTTTTCACGTTGTTTCCGCAAAGATGAAAGAAACTGTCAAGGAAAAATAAAGAAACATTAATCTGAGGAGCCACTTTTCGATGCCTCCTACCTATACTAGGAAAAAAAAAAGGATGAAAATAAACTCTGTCACCGATTTTTTAAAATAAACAAGTTAATTTGAAAATAAACCACTATAGATTCTGGTAACTTCAAAAGTCAGGATATTGCATTTCTTACTTATCTCTTGGTGTTCAAGAAGCAAATAACCCCCCCTATTTTATTCAACATGGAGATCTGTTGCTCATGGATTGTATTGCAGATTGCTTAAAACAATGAGGTACCTTGCCCACTAAATTATCTGTTTCTTACCTTTTCTTTCAGAAGTTCACTACTATACAAAAACACCTTTTTCTTATCGGCAATAGTATATCAAAGTGTTAAGGGTGATCTATATATACTTGGCATGACCGTTATTAGAGCGTATCTTTAAAAGTTCCCTGTAATAAAAAACGTCTCTTAACCTATTCATGGCATTAGTTGTTCACAAATACAATAAATCAGTATTTTTCAGTCACTTATCTACAAGACTTTTTCATTTACGATTTAATTTCACAGCTGCATAAACATAACATCAAAAATCAACACATTTAAAACACTTAGGTAAAATAAGGGACAACTTACTACCATGAAATGGCAGAGCACATGAGAACAGATATATCTGAATTGTGAGCTGAGCAGCAGAAGAATCTCTTTTAATAAGGAATTACATATCTTTGGAGTTTAATTACAATAGGGCCTGTCACTATAAGATTAATGATGAGCAGTTTTTCACTTCAAACGATAGCAATTGAATTAAGATAGTACCATTATTCTTAGAGAGATAAGGTCAAGCAAATGAGGCAAAAGTGAGGGAAAAATGGAAAACCAAACTGTACTGAAATGACAGAACATTCTATAATAAGTCAGGACCTTAAAATGCATTACAAGGCTTATTTTTACAAATTTTATAAAATGCTGTGTAAAATATTGAAGTAAGATGATAAAATACTAAGAAATTTTATATGTTTTTTATTTAACCATGCAACACTGCGGGGTCTAGTACTATTTTCAGAACTGTGAATCAGAAATAATTTGTACATTTGCATCTCTCCCTCCTTTCTGGAAATGGGAAAAACTTTTCTAGAACACATATATCACTTTCTCGGTCAGAGATTATATACCCACACTCATGTGCAGGGAGGACTTTTGACTGTATGGTAGGGATAAACTCTGAATTGTTGATTGTGAGGTTATTTTTTAAGGCACAGGGTAGTGTGGCCTCAGGAGTCACTGTAGTTTGTCCTTATAGCTTGCTATACAAAGGCAGTAGCCCTTTTCCTTAAGGAAGAGACATTCAAAGAAAGAAAATCTCAAAGATTGCTGTTACCCCTCCTATTTCAGAACCTGAGAAGAGGAAGTAGGTCCTTTAATCTTCATTTGAAACCTCTTTTCTGAAGTCTTTGCATTTGAGCAAGCAGATTATCAAAATTATTGTAACTTTTATTTGAATCAGGAACCATAGTTTTCATATGCTGTACCATCAACTCTTGGCCATAAAAGTAAACCACCTGAGGACACATATAGGGGAAGTGGAAGTGAAATGCTCTGTCTACTAACCCCACTAGTGGCAAACCTTCCATAAGGCATAGATGTTACAGAACATCTCGAAACACAAGGTCAAAAAGAAGTGAAAAAGAATGGAAAGGTTTACTGTAGATTTGTTTTCAAATTCTTTATTAAGTGTTGAAATACAATTTAACAAGGCCCTAATAAAAGGGTGTAAGGGACCCTGATTTGTAATCACATTTCTTTTTAATATAACTTATGTTTCAGTTTCCTGTGTTTGATATCATCAGAGTTCATCCTCTTCCACTCTTCTTACTAATCCTGTAATCCTGATATTTCCTTTTTTTTTTTCTTTTGTTTTTCCTTGGTATTACAATATCTAAAAAATGCGTATTTCTATTTGCATTGTGTTGACTTCACACCAACTTTTGGCCATTATTGCCCTTACGTCTTTTGATACCTTTGAAGGTCTCTGTTATCTTTATTAATGTAAATATATATTCAAAACCTTGTAAGATATGTGGCAAAATATGCCACGATTCTTCTTTTAGAAATCACATCAGTTTATATATTTTGAGAAGGAATCAGGTTCTTCAGCTCATGAGGATAACTCAAAGAATAGTAGTGTAAAGGTTGTGATAAATATGTAGAAATATGTTTTCTTTCTTTATTCATATCTCTCTCTAAGAGAAAATCTCTAGGGAGAGAGCAAAATCTGGCTTATACTTTGCTCTAGCTGTATCCAGAAGCAAGCATTAGCAATTTACCTTGTTACCTCTCTTAATTCAGCACATAATCTTACAATGCTTTCAGCCTATGAACTAAAGAAGCTACACAATCTTCCTGGTTGCTCAAAGAATAAATTAATTAATAAACATTATTATAGGTTTTAATTAAATTAATATAATGATGGGTAATTTGCATAAGAACAATAGGGCTAGTTTTTCAGCCCACTTTGTTAATAAATTAGTTTGTCTAAGAGCTGGTGCTTATTCTGAGCTCTTTTGAATGTGAATCACTTACACAGACATTTAAAACAGAATCATCTTTCAAATTCTCATTACTTGGGAATAGCTGTTTCACACGCTTGTTGAAAATAATGCATACACCTTTTTACAGGCAACTGCATATCAGGAAAACACAAACAAACCCTTCTTGTTTGTTAATGTAATCTCCAAAAATAAACTGTATCTCTCAACAGGAATTATGTAAAATATAATATGTTTCCTTTTACATAACAAAAAGAAAGAACACCTAAACCTTGAGTGATAACGAGCCGAACACTGAATTCCGGAGAATACTTAGATCTGAAGATGTTATAGACTCAGTGAACAGTGCCAGGATAGCACAAAGAATATAGCTCAAAGATCCAGCTAATAGACTAATAATTATATAAAAAATCGAAGCTTATTTATATCCATAAGGATTTCCACCAGGATCCAGCAGTGTAAGAATCCAGATAGGAATTTTGTAATATAAATTGGTGCAGAGTTAAATTTGGGATTGTTGCTTTTGAAACTGATCCACTATGTGGCAACATAAATGGAATTCCTCTATAAATTGCTGCAGTTTGGGTTTGCTGAAAATATTTCCAATTTATATCCTCTCTTGTGATCGTGGTGGGGTACAAGTTCTGAAAGACAATTTCAATAAACTTCTTATTAACAATTATAATAAGTATTAAATAATAATTACTATTACTAGCAAAAATACTATCAGTAATAATAATCTGTCTGACAGTGTCAAATGTAATGTCAAATACGTCAAAGTTAGCCTCTGTAGAAAGCTGGTAATGTGACAAGAACCGCAATGTTCTCAGCACGCACATGCAGTTGCTATGTTATATGCTGTATGATGCGACATGTTGCAAATCCCTGTAGAGTCTTAATAGTTTAAATTCAACTGAGAAAACAGGCTTGGAAGAGATGTGCAAGAAGATCTGTTAGTCTTTGGTTAGCTCAGGATATATTAAATAAGGAAAATACCTTCCATAGGAGGCTCTCCAGAATGATGTGGTCCCATTGTGGAGGGAGAGAAAGGGAGAACTGGGGTTGCCAGCTATAAAGTAGCTTTAAATATAGACATAACAGAAGCTTAGGAAAGAGTTTCTTCATTAAAATATTTCAAATTAAATACACTACTTCACAGAAAGAATGCATATAGGACCTAAGGAACCCTGGGGTCAATAGCAGAAAGCCAAAGATGTGGCAGCAGTTTCTCTTGTCTTTGTTCATAAGGACATGTGCACTTTGTTGCTTCTGTTTAGTGATACCTTTTCTTATCAGCACTCCAGGCGACTATTTAGGGTTTTTTTCCAATCAATTGGCCAGCTTTTCCTGTCTCCTTTGACCGTTTGCTTTAGACATTAATCTGTGATGTGAAACATTGTCAGGTGTTTCCAAAAATCTAATTTGTACCCGCTGCTCTTCAGAGGGCTGATCTCCCTTACCATTTGGTACCTGCATAGAATTACTGTCGGTAATAGTATGATGTCGTATCTTTTTCTCTTTTTTTCTTTTTCCCTGATGCCTGTAGGCATATTTGTTACTTTTTTTTCTTATTTTCCCCAAATACACATGAAAAATCTTTCATTAACATTTAGACATATTTACAATTAATTTATCTGGTGTCTGGGTTGGATTTGGTTTTGGCCATATAAAGTTTACCTAAATTATCATTCTGTAGAATCCCTCATATTTCTTAAGTTTCTTTCATATGTGCTGAATCTCCACACTCAGTTTTCAAACATAATTATAATTGTTGTATAACATCAGTTTGAACATTTCTCCAGGGAATAGTTAATATTTACATTCCTGATAGCTACAGTTTTTACTAGCAACCTCATAATATGGCATACTTATTTTCTGGTGTAAGATTGGCCATAAATATAATTTTTTACTTAATAGACTATGTAAGACTATGTGTACATTTTAATTTTAGTGATGCCACATCCCTTTGTTTCTGTAATATGCTGAGCTGAATTGCTCATGCAGGGCTTCCTCCTGTGTTACGTAGGGACTCTTCAGCGTCAGAAGATAATTGTTTCAGGATCAGCTTCCCAGCTTTTTATTTGCTTTAGGGTTTTGGTAGCATTACACCATCAGTAACAAAGAACTGAATCAGAGGACCTGATGAATGAAAACTAAGGGTCACCCTACTATGGCCCTGCATGTTCTTGCAGATCATGAGGTGTACATGGGTTACTCCCATCATGCCTCTGGAGCTGAAGAGACCAGCATCACCATGGGGCTGGCATACTCTCTCCCACACTAGTACATGGAGGGTAGATAAACAGCATCAGCAGCAAAGAGAGCAGTGAAATCACCTACTTCCAGTGCATAGGAGCAGCTAAGGCAATAAAAAGAGCCAGAAGATACTCTTGGTACAGAGCTAGCACAAATTAAATCTACTCAAGGAAAATGTGAACCAACGACTGTTTTTCTCTCCTAGACTGTAGCCTCTAGTCAACTCTTGTAGTATACCTCGTTTAGTGCAAATGTATTATTTCAGCATTGTATTTACAAATATGCATCCTTCTCTGCCTCTTGCACATTATCTCAAAACCAAATCTTTTCTGTTGTAAAATGCACAGTAAATAATAAACTAATTAAAGGCCATGAGAATAGCTTATGTCCTCATGGAGATCACTTGAAACACATAAACCCCAAAATCCTCTGCATGAACAAGGTTTGAGGAGAGAAGTGGCCTGTAAGTAAATGGGCAAATTGTAGTGTTCATAATTAAATAGAATACTATATATAAATTTTCTTTAAAAAGATATAATGCTATTCTGTAATATTCAATCCAAACTGTTATTTATTATGAAATGACAAAATAAAGATATCTGGACATAGAGTAGAATAAAGAAATTTGGATTCTCATCTCAATATCTCAACTTTGTACCCTGCAAAACAAATAGTTGTCGGTTCAAAAGCCTAGCAGAGATCCGTGGCACAAGACACCCTCCAACTCTTTTGGCTGATGAAGCTACATGATATGTTTTTGTGAATGTAGTGGGAGATATGTTTTAGTAAAGGAGAATAGCTTGTCAGACAGTTAGCAGGGCCAGGCACGTACATACCCACGCACAGTGTAGATGCAGCTGGTGTGCATCAGAGAAGACCTGAGCCCTACGGAGAAGAATCAGCTGGTCTGTGAACTCAGACTTCAAAGTCTAGACAGCATGTAGACATTGCTACTGAGGACACCACAGTAGTAACCTGCACGGTCACAGATATTCTGTGTAAAACAGGTGGTGTTCCTTACAAGGTCTGACATAGCTCTGACTTCTTCAATAAGGCTGAGGTATGTTTAGATGATCTTTGAACCAGATTTTTTTGCGCATATTGCTGCCTTTCTAAAAATGGCCTTACGCCCTCGTTTTACTTGTTTTATTTTGAGGGAGGAAAAAACCCAACAAAACCCCAGTATTCCTGTCCTTTTTATACAATTAACAACTAATACTAGTGCATGATAGGTGACCAGTACCTGTTATGAAGATAGCGTTAATCACAGTGTCTTGAAAGAAAATGAAGAAAAGTTGCAACAACATATTGTCTATAAATCAGAAAGCTGTGTTTATTAATTTATATTGAAATATTTTTACTACATACGCTGCATTGCTAATGCATAGAAACCATATATTTTCTTTGCCTGGGGTGGTGTAAAGCTCTGATGACAATAAATCTGGATATACAGGTAGTACTACTCTCTTTAGCCAATAAATTTAGTAAACAGCAGAGTTTCCGAAAATATATATCGCAGATATAGAAGTCCCTCTAGACAGAAAAGCAATATAGTAAAAATGAAGTTCTGCTTTCACACAGTCCTTTTATGAGAAGGTATATAGCTCCTCTCATTCAATATATTCAAAACTGTGTCTTTCTCCCTAAATCATCTGAAATGCTATGACCAATATAAGTTACATTATTTTGAGATTATATTAAATGAAATGCAAACCATAAGATAATTACTTAAATTTCACTTAGTTTTTGAGGGTCAAATAAAAGTAATTCAGAAATTGAATCCCCAGTTTTAGTATCTATATTGTGTGAACTGTAATTTGTAAGTTTACAAAAAACAAAATAAAAAGTATTCAGAAAATACCGAGAAGAATTTTGATGAATTATGCTTTTTTGCTCTATAAAATAAGATCTATGTTAGATAGACTGTACCTTCAGCCTTTGTTTCTCCACTCAGCACCTCCTTTTTCCTTTTTCTTTTATGGAAATACACTGGGAAGTAGGCTAATAATATACCAAACAGTCTTTCACAGTTGTGTACATAGAGTGGTTCATTATGGCTCATAGTGGAGATCAACACAGGGTCTGGCTTTCACACCTGTTATGCTTCTGTAGCTCCAAGCAGTGGAACAGGCTGCCCAGAGAGATTGTGCAGTCTCTCTCCATACTTGGAGGTTTTCAAGACCTAACTGGATGAAGCCCTGAGCAACCCGGTCTGATCTCAGAGCTGATCCTGGTTTGAGCAGGAGGTTGAATTACAGACCTCCTGAGGTCCCTTCCAGCCTGAATTATCCCATGCTACCATGATTCTGAGTGAAGTTTGGAAGTTCTTCTGGGGCAAATTCACACGTACACATAGTGTACCACAGTGTCATGCAGAGACACTAGAGATGCGTATCTTCAGAGCACTGTATTGTGCCAAGTACATATGCCATAGTGTGTCACTTTTGAGGATATTTGAGCTGATATTTTTTAAGCCAATGAGAAATGACTTCAAAATTTCTGAGTGAAGCCTATGATTTTAGCTGCCTTCCTCAAAGAGACCTAGGACACTCAAAACTTGACACTGCTCATGAAAAATTGCTTTTATTTCTCTTTTATTTCTTATGTAACAGTAACCACTGCCATGATTGAAGGAGCTGCTCTGAAATCCTGAGGTGAAATATGGGTGGCTGGGTGGGTGAAATAAAATTTTATTTAGAGATTCTAGTGTTTCATTTTTTACTTACAGCCTTGGTTTAGATTGCTTTAGTACTGTATTACTTGAGTTGCAATGCAAGTAATTTTGCATTTCATGGCAGTCTTCATTAAATAAATAACAATTTACTTTTACTCCTGCTTTGACGTCTATGGTTCACAAGCTACTCTATCTGTTAATGGCATTTGCCCATTCCACCATTTTCCAGCTTCTCATCCTTCTTCCTTTCATGTCCACTGCCTTTGGCCACATTCCATCTTCATTCTTCATGCATAACTATACAAGGTTTCTTTTTCTTACTATTGTTATGAATAATTTCTTTTTTTCCATTGTTTTCATTTAGCTCCTGACCACATTGTTTAAAGAGTTGCAATAAACTCCTCTGCTTTCTAATTAAAAATATGATCTGTATTTATTTTGGTTTATAGGTGCAATTCAACAGTGCTGAAAAAAACCTTGAGTAACCTCCTTTTGTTCTCGTTACTGTTGTTGCTAAAATAATCTTCTGAACTACCAAACAGTATTCATGGAAGTTTTCAATGACCAAAGCCAGGTGAAAAATCTGTTATCACATTAAAAGGATAGAGAAACATCTGTTTCAAGAGTTTTGCCTCTAAATGCTGAATATTTTTTACTGACAGTCATGCCAATCTAGAGTACAGTGGTAGTGATATGATCTATCTTTGCTTGCAGTTTAGAGATTGCTCATGCTAAAATGAAAATCTCTTTTTACTAGCTTCTTTTGTCTCATCTTGATCTTTGTTCTTGCCAGAATTTGCAGGTAAGACAGGATTAACTACAGTAGTCTTCCCATGAAAGCCTGGGCTGCTGTACTCTATGGCATTAGTATTTCCAGGAGCGCCACTTCTGTTTTTAACTCATTACTGAAGCAGTGGAGCAACGAGGTGATAAACTACTTTTTGTAGTGGAGTTCTTTTCTTACAGAAAAAGGATAAAGCTAGGCTTCTGATTACCCAAGAGCACTGAGAGGTACTGCAAAAAATATAGCCTCTATGAACCAAATGTTTTATCTGAAAGGAATTTTTTAAAGTTCAGTGTAAGCGATTGTACACAATGCTAAAATTTACACTGACAACATTCATTTGAATATGTAAATTTAGAGTTGATATAAGCTATATTTCAGATGTAGTATGTCAGAAAAACAATAATTTCTGTAGAAACCAGACTGTGGATATAGAAAATTGCCAAAGACTTCAAAGAGCTGCATATTTCTAGAGCAAGCTTCTCAAGTCAGTGGAAATAACTGCCACTGTGGAGCTCTTGTTGACTTTATTGCTTGTATGTCCCAGTAAAGAGTTGATTGCCTTAATATAATTCAAATTAGCTAAAGGCAGTGTGTAATCTATTAAAAAGACACCCTGCATTTAACCAGCTGGCACTAGTCTAAATAAACACAAGCCTTAGCTTCATTACATGACCCTATCCATTTTATTTCTAATCAAAAAGTATTGGCTTTACTACTTTACTTTCCCTATAGCACTGTGATTTCTAAATGGAAACTAACCATAGTACTTCAGGGTTTTTTTTCCCCTATTGCTTTTCCTTTAAATGCATGTTATGGGTCTAATTTCAGCTGAATATTTGACACTGCTTGCAAAAATGAGCTTACACATGGCATTATGAACATGGGTATCCTCCCATTGTGTTTGTAGATATACTTTTTCTTTGTTGCATGTTTAACTGATCTTAACTGCATTGTTAACTCCAGATTTCAGGGAAGAAAATCCCTGAAACCTGACACAAACAGAAGGATGAGGTGCAGTATTTTTATTTCCATCTCAGTGAGTACTATCGTTCTGTACTGATAATTCAATAACAATCCACTGTTCTCCTAGCAAGAATTGTCCAGTGATAATTTGTTACCATGAATTGTGCTGTGATCATGTGTAAACATCAGGCTTCAAGCCCCCCGCCCCCAAATCTTTGCAAAGCTTGATTGATTGTATTTCTTTTGTGCTTTTTCCCTTTTAGTATTTTATTATTTACTTTTTATTACTAAAAGCTTTGTGTCCTTGTTAGAGCTTCTTTGAAAATAGTTATTTTTATAAAATGTTTCCTGACAGACAATTTCTGACTCATTTTATGGAGGCCTAAGAATAAGATCCCAAAGTCTCTAGAGGAACCAAATGAACAAGAAATAGGTGTTAACTTCTTCAATAGAAGTCTAAAACTGAGAAATTAATATCCAGGGATGGCACCTGGCCCTATGAGCACAGAAGTCCTTCTCTTTTTGGGTATTTAACTAAGAATAGCCATGGACGCTAAGGGCAGTTTCATGTGTTATCAATTCCCACTTTGAAACCAGACACATTTTCTAAATGATAAACACACAGTTCATAGAGTATATTTCAATACTAATCCTTAAGTAATCATGAGCTTAAACCCTTGAGGGAAGGGTCAGATAGATTGAAGACTAAACTATGTAAAAAACCACTCTTCATTCAACTTCCAAAAATTATTCTGGAAGAATAAACCAGAATAAAATGAAAAGGAAAAAGGTTTTTTTCATCACTGCTGGAGAATATAAGTAATAGAATTGCCTGTACGTTGGTTTTAAGTTACTTACTATCCCAACAATATAACCTAATAGTAGAAGGACTGTAAAGGAAGCAGATCTCTGAAACAGCATGAAGCCCATTCTCACAGTATCTCAACAGCTAGAGTCCACACTGCGGCCATAGATGCTACATAAAGTCCTTGAGGACATCGCTAGAGGACATTTTATCTTCTGGATTCCAATTAGTCTTAAGTTCCAGCTACACTATGCTGTCAAGACATTGACAGTTATATTTTTATTGATTTTTTAGTGACTGGTTTTTAGGTTATTTTTCTACCAAGCTCTACCCCTCCCATCAATATAAATCCTTCATTCTTCAGCCACAACCAGATATTCTGTAAGAATTGTCACTCAGATTTCCTGACTTCAGACAGTATGGCAATTAGCAAAATGGAGTAAAATTGCATATTACCAGCCAAACTGCAGCCAAGAGCTGTAATAACTGTCCAGGTTCTAAAATCTGAATTTGACTAACTTCCTTCTTATATAATTACATTGTTACACATTGCTCAATTTGCTAATTGACTACATAATTTGTCTGACATACATATACACATTAATCAGTAGTCTTGCTCTGCTTTTGTCATGGGCATACCTGCAATGTTTGGCAACATCCTGACTTGAAAGGATATTCTGAACTGCAATTGTGTGAATGCATTTGAGTATGTATGTATGTATGTATGTATGCATGTATATATGGTTTTCATCAAGTACAGATGATTCCTTTTAACTGCAGGCCTTTTATTTTCACAAACCTGTTAGTGTCAGCATGATCGAACATTATCCAGCACTCTGCAACACAGAAAAAGTCCCAGCAACTTCCCTGCTTGTTGCTATATATCACTTTTATGATCAGCTGGGCCCACGTCTACAGCACAAGATATGGCCCAGAAAAACAGGAAAGTAAAACAGTAAAGGCCCTTTGCATTTTAGCTTTCTCCAGGTGCAGAATGCAGCTTTCAGAATTTGAATCAGGCACCTAAGTGCCATCTAAATCCCACTTTTTGTACATACTTCCTTTACTGGCTCAAGCCCATAGTAAATTTGGCCTGAGATTTGGTCAGCGAATTAGAATATTAATAAATATTCCTAAATGGATTGTCGAAGGCAAGAAAGGAAGCAGAGAAGGAAAAAGCAGAAGAAGACAGAAGATGTGGTTAAAAGCAAGGAATTGTGGGATGCTGAGATTACACGACAAATAGTCCACAGGGAATGGGTGGTCATGGAGACAAAGTATGAAGGGAGTCAACAGCAGAAAGGAGACACACAATGGAGAAGGAGAGTGGCAACAGGAGAGGGGAGACTGTTGCCTATACACAGTCATGCTTCATTTATTCTAAAAGGTGAAATACATAAAGGCTGATGTTACATTTACAGGAGGTGAATATTTGTTTAGAAACTAGATTCTGTCTATGTCTCTGCCATTGAGTTTCACTGTATTTGATGAATCAACTATACTTTCTAAAGGTGCATGTTCGTAATAGTCTGAATATGTTGCACCTCAGTTACATCAATATTGACTGTTCACAGATGGAGTTAAAGTTGATATGCTGTGCTGTGAATATATGAAGATCCATTAATGCTAATACTATGAAAAATGAGGTCATAGGTATTCCAGCCAGAGATTTTTTAATCTCAGTCTCTTGGTGTCTCAGTTCTGTCTCTCTAAAATGGTGACAGCACCCATATGTGAAATTGAATTTATTAATGTTTATGAAGCAGTAACACACTCTAGTGATAAGTGTTGTACAAACGCTTGTGGAGAAATTAAGAATTCCTTCCCCAGACCAGGCTTTCAGTCTTATGGACAAAGTAAGGGAGAGGGCCAGCGGGAGCAGGCCAGGCAGTGGACAATGAGGAGAATGCAAAATATTGAACAGATGTGTGAAATACACAGTGATCTTGTGGACACAGGGATCCTAAGGAGAATAGAGGTAATTAGATAATACATCACAAGGCATACATATGACAGAACTGAATTAAGGTTACAGTGGGTACCTTTATTCTGGTCAAAATTTTTTCAGTGCTTGATTTTTCAATTTAGACTAGACTAGACTAGACTAGACTAGACTAAACTAGTTCAGTTGGAAGGGACCTACGACAATCATCTAGTCCAACTGCCTGACCAATTCAGGTTATGAATATAACCAAAAGTTAAAGCATGTTACTAAGGGCATTGTCCAAATGCCTCTTAAACACTGACAGACTTGGGGCATCAACCACCTCTTTAGCAAGCCTGTTCCAGTGTTTGACCACCCTCTCGGTAAAGAAATGCTTCCTAATGTCCAGTCTAAACCTCCCCTGGCACAGCTTTGAACCATTCCCATGTGTCCTATCACTGGATCTCAAGGAGAAGAGATCAGCACCTCCCTCTCTACTTCCCCTCCTCAGGAAGCCATAGAGAGCAATCAGGTCACCCCTCAGCCTCCTTTCCTCCAAACCAGACAAGCCCAAAGTCCTTAGCCACTCCTCACAGGCCATTCCTTCCAGCCCTTTCACCAGCTTTGTTGCCCTCCTCTAGAGGCATTCAAGGACCTTCAGATCCTTCTAAAATTGTGGGGCCCCGAACTGCACACAGTATTCAAGGTGAGGCTGCACCAATGCTGAATACAGCAGGATAGTCACCTCTTTTGACCAGCTGGTTATACTGTGTTTTATGCACCCCAGGATGTGGTTTGCTCTCTTGGCTGCCAGGGCACACTGCTCCTATTGAGTCTGCTGTCGACCAGCACCCCCAGATCCCTTTCTGCAGGGCTGCTCTCCAGCCACTCCTCTCCCAATCTATACTTGTGTCTGACTTTACTCCATCCCAGATGCAGAATCTGGCATTTGTTATTGTTAAATTTCATGTCACTGATAATTGCCCAATGCTCCAATCTATCTAGATCCCTCTGCAAGGCCTCTTGTCCCTCAAAAGAGTCAACAGCACCTCCCAGTTTGGTATCGTCAGCAAACTTACTAATGGTGCATTCAAGTCCTTCATCCAGATCATTGATAAAAGTATTGAACAGAACTGTTCCCTGATGAACACCTCTGGTGACTGATCACCAGCCAGATGTAGCCCCATTCATCACAAACCTTTGAGTCCTGCCCTTCAGTCAGTTCACCCAGTGCAGTGCGTACCTGCTCATCTCACAGTTGGACAACTTGTTCAGAAAGATACTGTGAGGGCCAGTATCAAAAGCCTTACTAAAATCCAGAAAAACTACATCCACCATCTTCCCTTCATCCACTAGGCAGGTGACCTTATCATAGAAAGATATCAAATTAGTTAAACAGGACTTTCCCTTTATGAACCCATGTTGACTGCGCCTGATGATTGCATTGTCCCTTAAATGTCTTTCAGTAGTACCCAGTATGATCTTCTCCATCATTTTTCCAGGTACTGAGGTTAGACTAACAGGTCTGTAGATTTCTGCGTCTTCCCGCTTCCCCTTCTTGCAAATTGGAAGAACGTTGGCTGGCTTCCAGTCAGCGGGGACCTCCCCAGACTCCCAAGACCTTTGGAAGATAATTGAGAGTGGTCCTGCTGTAACATCTGCTAACCCCTCGAGTACTCTGGGATGAATCCCCATCAGGTCCCATGGACTTACGAACGTTAAACTGATACAACTGGTCCCTTACAATTTTAGTGTCCACAACTGGGAACTCACTGTTCCTGCAGTCATAGAGTCATAGAGTCACAGAATATCTCGAGTTGGAAGGGACCCATAAGGATCATCGAGTCCAACTCCCTGCTCCTCACAGGACTACCTAAAAGTAAACCATATGACTAAGGGTGTCATCCAGATGCTCCTTGAACTTCAACAGGCTCGGTGCCATGACCACTTCCCTGGGGAGACTGTTCCAGTGACCAGCCACCCTCTCAGTGAAGAACCTTTTCCTAATGTCCAATATGAACTTCCCTGATGCAGCTTCATTCCATTTCCTCATGTCATGTCACTGATCACCAGAGAGAGGAGATCAGCACCTCCCCCTCTGCTGCCCCCCTTGAGGAAGTTGTAGACTGTGATGAGGTCACGCCTCAGCCTTCTCTTCTCCAAGATGAACAAGCCAAGTGACCTCAGCTGCTCCTCATAAGTCTTGCCCTTGAGACCTTTTACCCATGTTGGCTATGACCAATGACTGCATTTTCTCTCAAGTGTTTTTCAATAACTCCCAGAATAACCTTCTCCATAAATTTACCAGACACTGAAGTGAGACTGACAGGCTTGTAATTACCAGGTTTTTCTTCTTACCCTTCTTGAAAATTGGAACATCTACCAGCTTCCAGTTGACTGGGACCTCTCCAGGCTCCCAAGACTGTTGAAAAACAATGGAGAGAAGTCCTGTGACGACATCGGCCAGCTCTTTCAGTATGCTGGGACAAATCCCATTGTGCCCTGTAGATTTATGTGCATCCACCTGGAGCAGCAAGTCTCAAACAAGTTCAGAGTTGGCTGGGAGTTTATCTTCCCCCCAGTCACGGTCTTCCAACACAGGGCTCTGGGTGTCCCAGGGCCCATCATCAGTGTGGAAGACAGAGGTGAAGAAGGCATTAAACACCTCTGCTTTGTCTATGTCTCTATTTGTGAGGTGACCGACCTTGTCAAGGAATGGACCAATGTTATCTCTGATTCTCCTTTCGCTATTAACATATTTAAAAAAGCCCTTTTGTTGTCCTTCGCAGTGCTGGCCAGCTTGAATTCTAATTGAGCTTTGGCCACATGAATTTTCTCCCTACAGTGGCAAACAGCATCTCTGTAGTCCTCCTGTGTTGCCTGTCCTTGCTTCCAATGTCCACACACTTTCCTTTTGCACCTAAGTTCTAGAAGATGATCCCTACTCAGCCAAGCCGACCTTCTGCCCTGCTTGCTTGACTTCCAATGCTTTAGAATTGCCTGTTCCTGCTCTTTTAAGCCGTAGTCCTCCAACTCGGAGGACCAGACAGCCAAGGTCTATCATTAATATTAAAGACTGAGGCAAAAAAGTGCATTAAATGCCTCCACCTTTTCTTCATCCCTATTTTTCAGGTGACCATGTTCATCAAGTATCAGTCCAATATTTTCCTTAGACCTCCTCTTGCTATTAACATACTTTAGAAAGCCTCTTTTGTCATCTGACGCAACACTGGCCAGTTTCAATGCTAGTTGAGCTTTTTCAATATTCTTAATTTAGCATAAATTTCTCAGTTAAAAGAAAAAAAAAAAAATCCTTTTTCCCCTTCCTATGTAGTCTATTTTCCAAGACCATATCAGATATGCAGGGAGCTGGGGACACACGGACTTTGATTGTATTTTCCAATATAACTGTAATTTTCTAACATAATGATAGCTGAAACCAGTGGTTAAGCTGATGAGCTGATAAGTGATATAATAGATTTACACTCTGTTACCAGTTCCATTACTGGCTAACTGATGTTTTGTCAATCACTGCTGATCATTTTGTCTCAATTGTGCTGTCTGATAGTTGGATAAAAATTATGACTTTCTTTGTAAAATACTATGAGAAAAACTATATGAGAGTAGACTGTTAACTAGTATTGTATTAAAAATATTTTGTTTCCTAAATTCATACTGAAATTAAATGTTCATTCATTTATATTTTTATTTATTCTAATACAGAAAAGCATTAAGTGCCTCATGTCCTCGTCTCAGCTTTGTTTTTGCCATGGGGTACACTCAATCCTACCTAGTTCCTTTGGGGAGGTGACAGGTTGTGCAGAAAGTTGGGATCAGTGCCTCTCTGCTCCTGGCTTCTTGTTGTCTCTTCCAGCATGTTATTGCCCATGGCTGCAGACTCTCAGGCATGTCCCTGCCCTGGAGTGGGTCACCCACACCCACAGTCCCTCAGGGGTGTCCGTACCCCAGGATGTGTCACCCATGGACCACAGTCCCTCAGAGTTGTCCCTGCTGTGCCATGAAGTGCCTCCTTCCAAGAGTGCACCTCTAGTCCTGTCCTCAGCGATGTCTCTTTCCGCCTATCTCCTCCATGTCTCTTACATGTCTCCTCTGTTTTGTTTACCCTCCCAGCAACTGCCACTCTTAAATATGTCTGAGTAGCCATGCTAGGTTCTCCTTGGACTGGTGGTAGATTTCGCAGATAATGAGTTGTTTAGGTCCATTTCAGAGCAGCTCCTGGTTCCTTCCACACGGGTCACCTTCCAGCACACTGCCACCAAGACCCTGTCAAGTATGACCACAAGACAGACACTCATATAAATGTGTTATTTTTGAACAATACATCTACAGAACTTAAAGCTAAAGGAGATTATGAGAATAGTTTGCCTCACCTCATTGGCCCACTTTGTGATGCCTTTTGTGAGGAATAGGCTTATTTCTATTTGACCACAGACTGACAGGTTGCACAGCTTGTTCACACCTTCATAAAGGACGATTATTAAATGTCTGAACAAATTGTCTTCTTCTACCAGGTTTCATGTCACTTCTTGCTAACATTGCTGTATTTTTCTCACTTATGATTATTGGAAATGAAATTGAAAATATAAGGTTAAAAAGGGAAATACTAAATTGCACATATGATAAACATCGGGGAAGTGAGCAGAGGCAATAAATTAAATATAAACAGATGATACAAGTAATCTGATGGATTAATATAAATGACTGTGCTTCTCTAAAGATGTCCAGTATATTCTGGAATAGAAAATCAATCATCTACAAAAATAATACAGTACAAAATTTCTACAATTATGATAAAGATACTAGACCATTTTTTCCCTGAAAATTGGTGCAGAATTAAAAAAATACTCTTTGTACAAATTCCAGATGGATATGTACTATTAGCCAGGAAATTGAAACCAACTCATCAGGGAATAAGAAGGAGCCAATGTGTTCACAATTAAGAAGCAATTCCTTGTTCCCACGAATGGGAAATTTGCCTATGGTAGGGAAACGCTTTGATTGATTTCACAAGAGAGAACCATGAAGCACTTAGAACCATAGAATCAGAGAATCATTTAGGTTGGAAAAGACCTTTAAGAACATCAAGTCCAACCGTTAACCTAACACTGCTAAGTCCAACACTAAACCATGTCCCTAAGCGCCTCATCCACATGTCCTTTAAAAACCTCCCTGGGCAGCCTGTTCCCAGGCGGGAGTATTGATCTGCTTGAGGATGGGAAGGCTCTGCAGAGGGATCTGGACAGGCTGGATCAATGGGCCGAGGCCAGTTGTATGAGGTTCAACAAAGCCAAGTGCCGGGTTCTGCACTTGGGTCACAACAACGCTACAGGCTTGGGCATGAGTGGCTGGAAAGCTCCCCCGCAGAAAAGGACCTGGGGGTGTTGATTGACAGCCGGCTGAATATGAGCCAGCAGTGTGCCCAGGTGGCCAAGAAGGCCAACGGCATCTTGGCCTGTATCAGAAACAGTGTGGCCAGCAGGACTAGGGAGGTGATTACGCCCCTGTACTCGGCTCTGGTGAGGCCGCACCTCAAATACTGTGTTCAGTTTTGGGCCCCTCACTCCAAGAAGGACATTGAGGTACTGGAGTGTGTCCAGAGAAGGGCGACAAAGCTGGTGAGGGGTCTGGAACACAAGTCTTATGAGGAGCAGCTGAGGGAGCTGGGGTTGTTTAGTCTGGAGAAGAGGAGGCTGAGGGGAGACCTCATCACTCTCTGCAAATACCTGAAAGGGGGTTGCAGAGAGGTGGGTGTTGGCCTCTTCTCCCAAGTGACAAGTAATAGGACGAGAGGAAATGGCCTCAAGTTGCTCCAAGGGAGGTTCAGGCTGGATGTTAGAAAAAAATTTCTTTACTGAGAGAGTGGTGAAACACTGGAACAGGCTGCCCAGGGAAGTGGTTGAGTCACCATGACTGGAGCTGTTCAAGGAATGTGTGGACGTGGCATTGTGGGACATGGTTTAATGGGCATGGTGGTGTTGGTTGATGGTTGGACTTGAAGATCTTATAGGTATTTTCCAACCATAGTGATTCTGTGATTCTGTGAACTCAAGTTTTCAGATGGCCTTGCGGTGCCCTGCTAGATTCAGCACTCAAACCTGACCACTTCTGTCATACAGACTGGTCTCTGTGCCTCATTTACATTGATCTCCTCTGACTTTAAGCCATATGACCAAACCACTTTCTGAAGTTGTTACTCAAATGCCAATGAAAAGCAATTATGAGCCTAATGTTGGAGCTCGAGTTAGGTACCTAAAATTTACACAGAATTAATCCATGTCTTTCCCTCCTTTGTAGTCGTGTGAAATCCTGCCAACCACAGTTGCTGATGGCATATTAGCATAGGAGGCTGCAAACATCCTCACTGAGTTTTTTCAGCTCTGAATAACTTCCTGAATATTTCTTTTTAGAGAAAATCTTCTTACTTGTGCTATCAATTTCTACTTAATGGAACAGAATTTCAAGCTGATATATACAGGCTATTGTCTGATAATACGTATTCATAGGGTAATAATTTGATATTAAAATGCATAATCTTTTGATTTTATCACATTAACAAATTTTAAAAAAAATATCAATGGTCCAAAAGGTGATGTCAAATTAATATGTATATGAGATCATTAGTGGAAGAATCAGTTTGAGTGGTGAATTATTGATTTGGACTTGTAGTTAAGAAATAAATGAAGTTCTTTTTTTCAAGGTTTCCATATTCAAAAGCAAAATATGTAATATAAATTACCAGGTTTTTATACGTGAAATATCCTTATATGCACGGTTTGCCTGTATGTAGGCATTCTGTATTTCCTGATATATCTGGGTAACTTGGCTATTGTTCAGATAACTAAGAGTTTGTACAAACCAAATAAAAATCTATAAAAATATTTGTAAGAAGACATAAATGATAAAAATGTGTCAATTTTTTCTGTGCTATTATGCTTTCAAAAGGACAAAAATAAATACAAGTGCAAAAACAAGATGAAGAAAATATGTGTATTAAAGCATAAATTTAAAAAATCACATAATAGTATAATTAATATTCATGGGGAGACAATAGAAGATTGTTAGCCAGTTTCTGCAGTTTCTCTTAGATTGAGCATTCAAACATTGCCACAGTCATTCTGTTGACTTTCAGTGTACAAAATTAATTTTTCAGAAATTTTGTAACTGGCAAGTAATCCTGGTGTAATTAATAAACCTTGAATCATTCATAACTAATAAGTAAATTAGATCAAGCTCTCCCCCATACAGTCACTTAATTCACTCATTTTAGTGCCATTTCCATCTCCTTACAACCGAGTGTCTAGGGGAATTTCAAGTTATGATTGTCTGTGTTTCTGCAAATACTAACGGTCTCAGTTATGTCTGTGTTATATGCCATAACATTGGAAGGTGCAAATTAAAGTAGGATAAAGTTAACCATCTTGATTTTGAGTTTCAATGTTTTAAGTCATCAAATTGACCATCATGTTGAGAATGAGATGAAAAACAGTTTTTCTACCAAGACAGTTCGAGTAACAGCTGTGTTCAGATAAACTGACACTACATGAAGGAAAGGGTAATAACAAGAAAAAACTAAAAGCACATGTCACAACAGTACTTAAACATTATTGGATTTTATTTTTTTTTAAAGAGCAACAAGCACTGGGAGCAGAGATCAGAGCCCATGCCTCTTCTTTCCACAGCAAGGGCTATAACTAGTGGGCTGTAGAGTAAAACTCTCTTTTTCAAGTCCAATAAATCTTGAATTGTTTTCTACAAAGAAACTGCCTTCAGCAGACTAGCTTGATAATGCCACAATAACAGAGCAACTCAAGGTAACATTTTTAGGAATTGGGATATGTGAATGTTGAACCTTAAAAAGAAGAAAATGGTACCTTGGAATCTTGGACTGGTATGTTATCAGGGAACAATTCTGCTTCTCCAGTATGCTTTCTCCTTTTGTTTTGAATATTTGTGCTATTGTTACTGCTCCTAAAGATTGAAGTGGCTCTTTCATGGAAAACCCTGATTTCCTGGCAACTTGGTATTTGTCTTATAGCTACAGTCATATCAGTTCATGGGTTCAGTTCAGTTTCTGTGGAGGCATATGGTGCACTGGCTGAAGTGTATGATATTATTGAATGCAGATATATAGAATCCATACATTTGATAATTCCTTGTGTGGGGTATTTGGGTAACTTCATATAGAGTAAAAATTAAAATGTCTTGTCTAAAATATTTACAAATCCATACAGCATGAGTTTTTAAAAATACTACATGTCAATATCCTGCCCTTCAAAACAGAACTCTAAGATATTGGGTTGAACTGAGTATCTGCATTTTTTTCCACTGCAGTCAACTAGAATGAAGACATGAATGCAACTGGGTAAGTACCGTGAAAGTGGCAAGCAATTAACAAATTGACAAATGAACAAATTAAGAAACAAAACCTGTCAAATAAACCAATTGGTAAACTGGAAAAGTGACAAATTGGCAAATAGCTCGGTAAGAAGGGAGACATGCTTGAAGTTTCTTAGAAAGGGCAGCTTAGGTACTGTAGGTTGGGAAAACTGATTTAAGATTGTTTCAAGCACGGGGTAGTAGTCTTTCACTGAGATGTTGTGAATGAGAAAAGGAGTAAAGTGTAAGACGAGGAATAGGGTCTTGGACATTCTATAATCAAGTCATGTGAGAATTAAATATTAGCCAAGAACTTGGTAATCTTTGGAGGAAAAAGCTACTACTTTACCTTTACTGCACATAGCATTTCGATAAAGATAAGTAATTATCCCACACTTCAGTATGTGATAGCTAAATGATAGACTGGATATCATGAGCAGCTCCTATGTGAATTATGCGATGGTAAAAAGAAAAAGACCGCTTTACAGGAAAAGCTTGCCCTCTGCCAGCAATCCTTGGGCACCATCCTGACCCCACGTGGTAGAGTTTGGAGATAATGTGATTCACATCACCTTTTATTTTAGGTTGCAAGTTTTAAGTTGATTATTTGCCCATGTGGTGGGGTGACCTTGGCTGACTGCCAGACACCACCCAACTGCTCTCTCACTCCTCCTCTTCAACAGGACAGGAAGAGAAAATAAGATGGACAACCTCATGGACTGAGATAAGGACAGGGAGATTGCTTACCAGTAACAGTCACTGGCAAAACGGACTTGACTTGGGGAAAATTAATTTAATTTGTTAAAAAACCATCTAGTAAGATGGTGAGAAATAAAGACAAAACTAAGAACACCTTCCCCCACCCACCCTTTTCCCAGGCTCAACTTCACTCCTTAATTCCTGACTCCTCCACCCCTCCTCACCCTGCCCCAAGCAATGTAGGGGGGATGGGGAATGGAGGTTGCAATCAGGTGATAGCAATTCCTCTCTGCTGCTCCTAGCTGGGAAAATACTGCAGGCTCTAAAGGCAGGTGA
The DNA here is from genome assembly GCF_030936135.1 of Gavia stellata. Classification (NCBI taxonomy): domain Eukaryota; kingdom Metazoa; phylum Chordata; class Aves; order Gaviiformes; family Gaviidae; genus Gavia; species Gavia stellata. The sequence goes on along the minus strand of NC_082597.1, from coordinate 19,036,876 downwards.
TTGCTCCAGATACTATATCACACCATGGGCTCTGGGTTTTAACGGCACTAATTATCCTGGCTCTACTGACTTCAAAAACTGTGTATCACCATAAACAAACTGAGAAATGTGTCTTGAAAAAAGATATACTCCTAAGGGAAAGATATGTAGTTAATGCAAATGACCAGGTTCAGTTTAGTAAGAGAGATTGTTTAAATATCGGAATGAGCATTATCTAAAAAAGGCCAAAATTACCTACAATCATCACTTCATATATATTTTTTCATTTTTTTAATTTAATTTCAATGATGCCTTGTCAGAAAAAAAGTAATCATCAAGTTTAAAAAAGTGACCCAAAGATAAATGGAAAATAATTTTAGATTAGATGCCTCAGTTTCTTTTGAGCCTTTCTTTACTAGCATATTGCTATTTTTCAATTTTACTTTTTATGAAACTTAACACCCTTGCTGGGGTTAAAGAAAAAAAGTCTGGTAAACAAAAAGAAGCCCAGAATCAGGTGTGACAACTGGTTTATTTTTTAGATATGACACAAATATCAGGATGTGTATGATGATATCCGAGAACTGAATCACTTGATTTCTAAGTTTTATGATTTTTTCTTCATTGTTGCTTAGAACCAGGTATTTAGAAGTGGGAGTGTGAACAGTTCTCTGTTGGGTCATGCTGCCATATAGATTATATGCTCTGAGGTTACCATGCTGTACCTATACTGTGAGAAACCTTTAAGTGCTTCACCGTTCTTAGGGTTATGTGCATGACATGCCTGTGACAAGTATGTATTGTGTCATGACCTATGCATGCATCATCTTTCTTGCACCATAGTTTACATGGGAAAAAATGACTGCAGAAGTCAAAAGGACATATGATGAATTTCAGCTGTTTTCCATTTTTGTACCCGTCTTTCAATAAAAGCATAGTAACACAGAGCCAGATTCCTGGCTTATCTGGGTGAACAAAATCATACCAGATATTAAATGATCAGGAAGTTCTATGCAGTGAAAAAATAGGGATTGACTCTATTTAATAGTATATAGTTGTCTTCAACACTGATATAATTTTCGACGGTATTGTTATAATGTATAAAACTGCCGTGAGTTAAAGAAGAATCGCACCTATAAAACAGTCAGGGATAAGACTGTTTCAGGTTTGCTTTAATGAGTTCTGTCTGTATCAATTATGAGCTCTGATTTGGCATTGCTATCCAATATCTCTCCTCAAAAGCATACATATTTGAAATAAATTTAGACTAGAGTAGAATACACTGTGTTCTTGTCAAGCACTTTATCTCCCAATAAGAAAATAACTTAATCATGAAGTATAAATGTTCAGCTACTCAAAAAAGTATGACAGTTGAGACAGAAAGGGAAACAATATGATTATTTTTTCATTAGTGCACAATAGAGTGCTGAAAACTGGGATTTGGTTTCTGTATAGATGCCTGACTGTAATATTTAAATATTTTAGAATCAAGCTTGTTGGCAACCTATCATCCTAAATAAATGTCTGTCCTGAGAGTCAGAACCTTATTTCAATTACTCCAGGAGGTATTTAGATTAATTATATTGAAGTAAATGAAAGCATTTTAGTTATTCCTTGTCTAATTGAACTAACAGTCTTCCCTAAGAAACAAGCCATAAATATAAATAAAATTTATTATATGAAAAACACCAAAAAAGAATCTAAGTTGCCCAAGGGTTTCAGCCTACAGTTGCCCTTCTATCATACTTTCTACTCTCATGAGTCACCAAAAAAAAAAAAAGGCATTTTTTATTAAATACATCTAGAGAAAAACTTGTAGTTGATGTGCATAAACACTTATCATATCATTGTCATAGCATTAACTGGAGGTGTGAACTCTTCTCAGCTTGAGGAGGAGAAAAACCACAACCATATTGAAAAATTAGCCAGCAGCTTATACACTTACCTGAATAGAGATATCCTCTTTTCCTTTTTTTCAAAATCATATCACTCAGTGGGGAAAATTTAGCAAGCTAGCAAAAGCGCAAACAAGAGCATGTTGACAGAATAGTAACCTGCATTTTGTCTCAGTAGAGAGTCTTCATACTTCTTCTCTAATGAATTTTTAATGCAAATCATATAAAAACTATTACAGTAAAAACTCTGGAATCTAATGTTTCAGCTGTACAATAACCATTCTGCTTTTCAGAAATTCATAAACTTTGTTGAACTGTGACAGAGCTTCAACAAAACTACTCTTCCCGCATATTTTGAGAGAAGAGTGAGTACTGTTCACCCCTCTGAAAGAAAAGATTCCGTGCACTTATACTGAAAAAAGTATCAAAAGGACAGAGATGCATGACTCTACAGCCTTGTAGGTTACTAACCAGGCCTGCAAAGAGGAAGGCACTTCAGAAACACTCTGACCTTCATATTTTCTACTGGTAAGTGGTTAACAATACACTGGCATTAACTGCATTAATTGTTGATGCTATGTGTTTCAGACCCCATTCCACATTGGTTCTCAAGTGGAGCACAGGGAGCACAGGTGCCTAACACAGCATTCTGAGTTCTCTTCCAGGGTCCTGTTGTCTAAAAGCTTCAGCATCTAACTGTTAGGTGAACAAATTCCTTTTTTGGATCTGACTCTTTAGTACAGAAAGAATCTTTCTGTCTAAAACAAAAAGGCATACCCTATTCTTCATACTTACTTCACTCTTCATCAACTTTATCAACATCTCTGCAATACCTGAAATCATTGGAATTTTTGCCTTTGACCTCAGTGGGAGAAGAAGGATGGTTTTGGTTGCAGTGATACCCAGAATTAAGTAGAGCCTTACTTTGCCTTTCAGCCAAATTGTTTCTCTGGGAGATATCCTAATTAAGCAAATACTCCAATGAAGTGTGTCCCATTTATATGGAGATGGCAGTACTTCATCTTTCATACAGGGTAAGAGTAACAAATGCAATACAGAAATAATGTCAAAGAAACTGTTCAGTCTTCTAGATGAATACAATAGTTTTATTCTCTTATTCAATTATCTTTTATTAGGTTAATTGGTTCAGAACTGAATATGCATTCCTGATAGAAACTTGCATATTTTGCTTGACTGTAAGACCATGTTATTTGCCCTCTCTGCTAACTCTTTTGTGTTAACTGCCAAGCAGTTATTGATGACTTTTTTGAAGCTGCCATTGCAAGAACTGTAATGAATTGCTCTTTTGCAAGGTCATATATCAACTCAAAGATCTCTGGTTTTAAAGACTGTTTAAATCTGTCATTAACATACTAGGTTGCCTAAGAATCATGCCCTCTGTGCATTCTTACCCTCTGTCCTTTAACTTATGGGCTTTCATTATTGTCAAAAAACATAGGAAAATGCATTTTGAAAAATCAGCCTTGATAACTCCTGGTGATAAAAAGGACGGATAGGTCACAGAAGAAAAGTATGTGGAAACTTCAATTTGCATTATTGACTGCCACTATCTCAGAAGACTCACTTTAAAGCAACCAACAGCTTTTTTCCTGGTAGCAGTATGTAAATGAGGAGAGTATTGAGGTTATGCACTAGTTTCACCTCATACAAGTCAAATGTCATTATACTGGATGTCAGGAAGAGCAGACAGGTACAAGTTGTCCTTTTCACCTATATACAGTCCTTGAGGATTTATAATTAAAATGACTTTAAAGCTTGCCAATGGCTACTAGCGTATCTACAAGATTTTCCTTGTGATAGGCTTCACCAATAGGAAAAGTGCTAGATTTTATTATTACTTTCTTCTAGGGCTTCTCTGATTCACTAAATAAACAAAACCAAACAAAAAAGACCTCCCAAAACTTTATCTATTAAAAAAAGGTAAATGAAAGCATTTTGAGAAATTGCCAGTATTCTTGCTTCAGCAGTGATTCAAGGGACAAACTATAGAATAACCATGGCAGTATAAAGCCTTTTTATTTTCCCACATTACTGTAGACTGCTCTGGAAGAAAAAAGAGGTCTCAAGATGAAAGAGGCTGTGGTAGGGAAGCAAACAGAATAAACACAATCTTTTTAAGGATGAGGGGAAGGAAGACTGGACTGTTAGATTTCTGTTTTGAAAGAGTAGCAAACTGTCATATGTATTGGCAGAAGCTTGATCCCATCCCTGGTGGACTATGTACAATATCCTCTCCTTTGTTCCTGAAAAATTTTGCTTTCTTTTTGCTCTCGTAAAAGAATATGATTCACATGTCTGTGAATGATGGATGAAAGAAGAGGGAAGAATGGGGGGAGTATAACAGGAGAAAAGGTGTTTTGGATCTCTGCAAATACCCTGGCTCTTGAGACACTGTAGGACCAGATACTCTAAGTGGATGCACTGTCTAACCATGGGCACACCGTTAGAAAATACCATTTCCATACATTAAGAATCAAAGCCATGCATGTTTCTGGCCCTTATAATTCATCCTGTCCATTCAGACCTGACATACCTCAATCACGAATTGCCAGAAACTATTCTAGAAGACAGGCTCTTCATGCCAGCCCTATATCCCCAAAGAATATTTCTCTTCAAAGAGCTATCAGCAGATTAAGAACATTCAGCCACTAATTTACACTATGAGTATACTATGTTAAGCTAAGCAGCTCTTGCAGTCTACCTTTTCCCTATCACCAGACTTTGGCTAACAACAAATATGTGCTCAATTCATGCACCATAGCAGCAGTTGACTTCTTTTCATTTTTGATCACAGTACACACACATTCGTTGGCTAGCTTGTTGACTAACTTACTTATTCCTGTGCACAAAGTGACTGTATTTGCAGACGACCAACCTTATAAAGGTCGGCATTCTTGGCCAACATAATTGCTTAGACTGGAGAGGAAATATCTGCCCAGAAGGAGAGCAACAGGGTGATCTAATAGCAGCCTGCAACTACTTGAAGGACAGTTACATGGATGGTTCACCCAAGCCCTTTCCAACAGAAGCAGGCAATATAATAAGGAGCAATGGCCAGAAGTTGCAGCTTGGGAGGCTCGTGTTGGTCACTGGGGAAAACTTTTTTCACTAGGAGAGAAGTGCAGTGTAATAACAAGCTGCCCAGAAGGTTGCCCATTTTGTAATCTTTACTCTTGAAGATTTTCAAGGACACTGCTAGACAAACTTGTGGCTGACCTGACAGTGCTGCTGACAGTCCTACTTGTAGCAGGGGGCTGGACTAGATGTCTTCCAGAGGTCCCTTCCAACGAATACTTCTATGATTTTGCAAGTGTTGAGGCACAGTTTGGAAAAGAACTCACATCAGGGAATATTCTTAATTGACAGTTTAGATGCAGCCAGTCTAGGTTTGGTGGCCTATTTTGTTTGTATTTTCTTTTTATTTATGATGGATTTTTTGAGACAAAGAGATGGTTTATCTGTATGTACATGAGTTGGGTCATGCCTTTAGAGTTGGGTTATGGCATGTGTCTTTAGAAACAGAGGACACTTCCTGTCATATTTGTTTTATTTGCTAATAAAACTGTACCCTGTTGAGGTCTTCATCTTTCCCCTACCTTAAGAGAAGCTTTCTGATGAAGATAAATCACTATAGTTGTTAAGGAAGGACAAAGGCCTTTCTAAAGTAGTTCATGCAAAAAGTGTTCTGAGGGAGGTACAACAAATACTATTAGGAGAAATGTTTTCGTGAAAACATGGCTCTGTGATGCTCTAGAGATGTTCTAGAATCTGCAATGTAGAGGGAAATGAACATTCCAGCCAAAGGCAATCTTCAGGTGCCCTACAATAAAGCATGTTCAGTGTAAATTATAAGATCAAGATTTTGTCTCTTCCACTGCAGTATCTTAACAGTGAAAAAAAAAATATAATTCCATGTCCAATTAATGTCAAGACAGAGCTGAATTTTAGGGTTTTAAGTAGCCAAAATAAAATAGCAGGGTTCTCTTTGTGTAAATGAAATTTCTTAATTGTGATTTATTCTACACACTTTCTATAAATAGAAAGTACATAGTAACTTAACATGTAATTGTAAATGTAGTCTCTTGAAATCTCATAAAGAGCTACACAAGCATTGGCTAATTTTAACATCTAGGTAGGAAAGCTGTCGAAAATTTATAGGTGTCACAATAAATGAGGTTGGCCATTTAGAGTCATTTCTCTCCAGTGCAGTCTCTACAGTGAGCTGGATGGCACTAAGAGAGATACCATTTTTTCTGATATAAAAAACATTGTCTAAATCCTTTCAAATTACTAAAGCTCCCAAGACTCATTTCATAAAACTATTAACTTGCATACACTGGCTAAAATCCAATATAAGTAATTATAGCTTTCTTATATAAATTCTTCCCATAATTTCACTGGATGAGGTATACCTTATTACCTGCTTTAGGATTCCAGACAATGTTGACACGCTTTGTTTTAGAATTCTTATAAGAATAAGAAAACATTGATTTTTCTGAGACAGAATTAAACTTTATGGTAGCTCAGATTAAGTATTGTCTTTTAGAATTATGCCACAGACTGAAATGCTAGTCAATTTTGGTCCTATTTTCAGAAAGCATCCATCAAAGAAAAGAGCAATAGAAATGTCAAAGAATATTAAAAAAACACATATGAGCTGCAAATGCTTCTGAACTTTTGTATTTGGAGTGATGAAGAAGTTGCATAACTGAGATGATTTGCATTTTTTTTTTTAAAGTAAAGTAAGCTAAGCGTCCTGACAACAATTTTGTGAAAAACAATGGATTAGCTGACATGCCATTATTTTCATTAAGAACTAAGGAAGTGTATAAATAGTTTGTCAACAATGTTTTTTGAAAAACAGATGTTGTATTAAGCTGAAGAGATCACATAATTGCTTAAAATATTACAATGGTCATGGGTTAATCATTAGTTACTAGCTAACACATCTTCAGTGAAGATCGGTTCAGTAAAAAGTGTTAATATTTAAATTGTAACATTACTTTCATTCACTTCTAAGTGTTAACTTCCAGGGTGGCGTCCTGATCTAGTTGGAGATATCCCCGCTCATTGCAGGAAGGTTGGACTAGAAGACCTTTAAAGGTCCCTTCCAACCCAAACCATTCTATGATTCTGTGTAAACCACTGGGACCCTTATGAAGATCATGAAGGAATTGGACACCTCCAAATGACATCCCCAGCATGCAGAGCATAGGGCCAATACACATTTAGCAAATATGAAGTAAGGAGTGATGGGATATACGTATATCTGGCTGTCCTCGAGGCAGAATTGTTTAACTCAGATGTTAAACAATAGATGTTTCTATTCATGGGGCATCAACAACACATATTATTTCCTCATGGTAAGTAAGAACTACATAGTCAAATAAAACTTCCACTTTTTTCGTATGTGGGTAATGGCAATGATGACACCCATATAATGAGAAAAGGATTTTCTTCTGTTTCACAATTGCATGTCATAACCACCAGGCTATGGAACCAGTGTTACTACTGTTTGCTTTTCTCCTGATGATCCTGACTACTTACTTAGCAACATGGATGTGATTCACACATCCAGACGTCTAACTCTGAGGTGTAAAGATGCTGAGCAACTATAACACTCTCCTTTTTCAAGAGTCCATGGAGAATTAAAAGTTTGAAGATTATGAGCTCGTTTGTGTATAATACGTATGTGGAAAACAGATATTTGGTAGCAGAGTGCTTTTCAAGGTACTAGACTAAACGTAAATTAAAGTTTAGTATTAGGAAGTGTATTTAGATGAGAATTAAGATACTATTTTGAACAGCGACAGCAATTAACTGGTGTTATTTGTCTCTCTTGATGGCAGATTTTAAATAAAAATGGACATTTCTCAGGCATGATAAAATTTCAGTCTATTTTATTCAAACAGGGAAAAAGAACAGCTGCAGAACTGTCTGCATCTCATCATGTAGGTCTGCAGTGAGTAGGGGTAGGATTTATTCTAGTTGAGCTACCTATGCTAAAAATACGTTCTCTGGACATTTGAATCCTGCTTGAACTGCCTTCCTCTCCTCCACTGGATAACGTTTATCAAGAGAGCTGTCTTTATACCTAACAGTTGATGCAGCCAGATCCCCAATTACAAAATAGTGTGAAACAAATACTGCTTCCTGAGACACCCAAATAGGTGCCTGATTGCAAACATCTCAGGTTAACCTGCAACAACATTTGATTTAAATTCATGTTTTTTTTCTGAACAGATGCTATGTCTTATTGTCTCCAAAGTAACCTGTGTTATCTATTACACATAGCACCAGTTAAATTTACAGAAGAAAAGTCAATTCTAGTACAGGGTTAACTTTTTATTACAAAATCAGAATTACTCTTACCACAAGGAATAATAAAGCCCTACAGTTCCTCTTTACTTGGTCCAGTGACTTAACTAGCTTTGAGGGGAATTGCTCCTTTCTGTCCCAGTAAGTCTAGCTCCCCAATGGGGGCTTGGCTTTCCAAGGACAAATATTCTCTTCCTCTGTGTTTAAGATAGCTTCACAGCATCTCCTACTTACCTGCTTTTATTTTTAACCCAATTAATTAAGTTAAAATGTAAAAGATAGGGCATTTTGTCTCCCAGAGGGCTTCTTTGACACATGATCCTATTATTTATGTATTTAGTTTAGTACATTCTTCTGAGCCTAAATGGCTTTCTTGCTATTCACATTTTCAAGAGTGTCACAACATTTAATAAATTGAATATCATAGAGAAAGGATTTATTGTGCATACATCTGGTAAAGCTAACAGGCTGTGGTGTGACATGACACTTTTGGCAGCAGGACAGTCTTTCCATTCACCCCTTCCCTCACTACTGCCTTTTTAAGTTCATTAATTTTTCTATTTCATTTTCTTTAAAGAAAAAAAAAACCCAAACAACAAACAAAACAAAACCACACAATCACCCTGTATCAAACTCTGACAAAATGATTTTTCTGCTCATCTAAATTTTCCACAGACCTCTATGTCTACCTCTTTTCTGAACAACAATTTTAAAAAGTTTTTTTCTGCATTTTTTCCTACCCCTTCTCCAAATCAAGACAGTTGGCAGCTCTACTGTGATTTGTGCACTGTGACTCAGCACTGAAAAAAACAAAACTCTGTAAAAAAATAAAAATTAAAAACATTATCAAGATTAAGTATATTGAGTAAAACCACGATTTTTTAATTAATCAATAAAAAAGAAAAAAGAAGACTAATTATATAGAAACTGGGTGTCGAAATAGAGAATCAAGTCCCATGTATAGAGTCCATAAAGTCTCGTTAGTTTAAAAATAATATATAAGTAATAACTGATGTATTCTATCACTTCAGTAAAATCTGGTGATGTACTTAAAGGAAAACAACTTGTATGCTTACGAATATATGAATAAATTTATACTTACTTTTCTTCTCTTTCCAAAACACTCCTATTTCTATTAAGCAGAGCACAAATAACTGCTGAATGTACTAGATGTAGCAAGTTCTCCAGTTGTTAAACTTTTAATGAAACCAAACCATGATCATTCCTTAAGATTTTCTGTAGTCACTTATCTTTTGAGAGAATAAAGTGCTATTAATTGCATTTATAGGCTTTAAATGAAGTACATCTGATGCTTTTTACTGATGGTTTGCCAGACAATTTGCATTATAATGAATAAAATCCCAAGGATCTTACATATGGTGGAGAATTAATGATGTGGTCAATATGCAAATATACATACAAAGTTCTTGCATCTTAGCTATTACATAATTATTGCATTGCCTTTAAAAGACGGACAATGAAGAAAACTGTAAAACTTAATTAAAATTAGCATTTTGTTAACCTGAATTCTAGTAGATCCAATGTCAATTAGTGTATTCCACACAACAGAAGGTTTGCTTTTATTTGGGTTTATTTGACCATTTAAATTGTGGGGTGACCACATGACCAAATTGAAATCACTTTGAAAAATGAGCACACATTTTCAGACAGTTGTGTTTTGCCATAGCATAACTTATTCTTTGTTGTGTAATTTTGTTACATAATTTGTAACACGGGTTTTGTGAAAAACTTAACATCTAAGTCAATGAATCAAAAGCATACTTATAGTAGCCAAAACGGTGCAGCTTCAAGGCTGTTTTATAAGTGCTGTTACATTCAAAATGGATGGTTTTGTAAGCTGTTGGATGTCTTAGATAATATTTGCTATGTAAAGGAAAACACTGTTTAAACACCAGCTTCCTGTGAAGAAAAGCAATGCTGTGTTACAAAATGTCTGAATTCCATATTTGCTATGAACAGATGTTAACAGGAACAGTCATTATATTAAGCTGCATTAATTAAATATTGACAGAACAACCTTAGTAGATGAATTTATTAAACAGCATGGGGTCTGATTAGCAATTAGTAGATTGATGTATTCATGGTTATTTGCATGTGACAGCAAACAATCAGACTGTAGAGAGAATATTTCCCACGTTATAATTCATGTTATCCTTTCCTACGATTTGAACCAGGAAATTTCCCATTGGATTAGCAAACCGAGTTAATGACTCCCTTAAATTGTTCAAAAATCTGTGTTAATTCTTACAACATTCTGTTACCACTGATTCTGTTAACAACTTTCCTGACAAACCAAAAACCCCGACTTGTAATGCAGTTAGAGGTAATAGCTCCAAAATTATGTATTGGGAAGAACTGAAAACAACATTTTCGAGAGTGCTTTTCCCTCTCCAAAGCACGTAGATAAGTTAGTCAAAGCAAAATAAGATTCCTTTATTACAGGAAGACATTGTTCTCTTAGTATAAGAAAATTAGCACATCCATGCAGTTCTCTTTCTTTTTAATAACTTTAACCTTTCACAAGAAGGTTGAGAGGTTTCTGAATGGTGCTAGCTGTGATTCTAATCAAAATAATTGGATACTAGCTGTTTCATTGATTTAAAGAAGGTAGGTAGTCTTAACATATTGTTTCTTTGAAATAAACTGTTTCTTTCATTTAGAATGTCTCTGGAAGGTGAATAATTATCTGCTGTTAGTATAAATTTATTTTCATGACTTCTAAATGTAATAGATTGAATTATTACGATTAGGTCATAGAAAAGTACAGTATAAGCCTGTGATTATATCGTTAAGTAAAACTTTTAAATACCCTTCTTTATTGCTGTGTTCATGCATATGCGCAGTTATGCACACATCTTTGTTATCTTCCACAAGTTCCTGCCTGTTCAATGGCAGGTAAAGCAGTCAATGCCTACTGGGAACGTGCACCCAAATTGCCAATCCACAATCTAGTGCTGTCTACTACAGATCTTCCTATCCTGGCTGATGAAGTCAAAAGAAAGTTTGACGTGATACAGAGTCCTAAACTGCAGCTGGTTGCATCTAAAGAGCAAATTGTGAAGAGTAGAACTGATAGACGTAAAGCACATCCCTCTTCACAGTTCACTGCTCCCAGTTCCCAAAACCAGTATTTATTTAACTGAAGACCCTGATCTCTGATGATGCTTTTGTAGGACTTTGGATCCCAGAATCTAAATGGTTATGAGTTTGTTTCTAGGACAAGGCAGAGGATCAGTACTTTAAAGTAGCTGGTACTGAAGCCCCTGCAGTACACTGGATGAAGTTCAAGAGTTTACTTCAGATCAGTCTGGGTTTATTCTGGTCCCCTACACTGAGTGTCTCCACAATGCACATGGCTCAAATGTGACCAAAGGACCAATGAATGCTTGACATCTATATTCCCTTTAGGTGCTAAAGAGCATTCAGTGTCAATCCAGAGAAAAACTTCTGGTTTAGTTTCTACTTAGAGAAATTTAGCCAGAGTACACTAAAACTTCTACTGAACTGCGATGCTATGTCATAAGTGGCGACAGCCAGGGGACTTGCTAAAAACTTGTGCTGTTGCTCCAAACCGAATTGTTAATGTAGTTGCAGTGCTATTAGCACGAACAAGGCACTCTGGAGAAGCTCCGTTCACATACTCTATAACTCATTATTCACAACAGCTACTTCAGGAGGATTTATGAGAGTCAGGAATAATCAAATTTTCCCTGTACAGTATGCAGTAGCGCAGTGGGATAACAGTGGAGCTGGGAGACAATCATTCTATGTCAAGGCCTTGGACACACCCTTTTTGTTTTGAATAGATTTTCTGATTTTTTTTTTTAGTTTTCCTGCTGCTTAAATGTGACAAGAATTGTCAGTTTGTGGCTTTGATTCATCTTTGCTGAGGTGCCCTTTGGAGAAAGCTTTCTGAAACTTGTTCCATGAAAACAAACAAATGAAAAGTTTAGCCGTGAAAAGGTCTTTAAACATCATCTTTAAAGAGTGTATGTCGTCATCGAATCATAGAATGGTTTGGGTTGAAAGGGACCTTTAAGGGCCATCTGTTCTAATGCCCTGCAATGAGCAGGGACATCTTCAGATCAGGTTGCTCAGAGCCCCCTCCAACCTGACCTTGAATCTTTCCAGGGATGGGGCATCTACCACCTCTCTGGGCAACCTGTTCTACTGTTTCACCACCCTCATTGTAAAAAATGTCTTCTTTATATCTAGTCTGAATGTATCACCCTTTAGTTTAAAAGCATTCCCCCTTGTCCTACTGCAACAGGCCCTGCTAAATAGTTTGTCCCCATCTTTCTTATAAGTCCCTTTTAAGTATGGAAAGGACACAATAAGGTCTCCTTGGAGCTTTCTCTTCTCCAGGCTGAAGAACGCCAACTCTCTCAGCCTTTCCTCATAGATGAGGTGTTCCATTCCTCTGACCCGCTCCAGTGTCTTAACATTAATCAGTCATTGGGAGGGAACCTGATTACGTCTAAATTATACTGCAATCACAAAATAGATAACACTTTAGTTAAGTGAACATTAGCAATACATTTTGCTTAGCTCTTTGAATGGCAAGCTATACCGAGACTTGGCTAAAGTTGAACTTAATATGTCCTATTTTTTCTGTAAGTCTTTGTGGCAGAGTCTTTGTTCTATTACATCAGAGCCCAACATCTCATTTCCATCTCTGTCTGAAATGATCTTCTGAAAGTTCTTGCTTGATCTGTGAGATTATATTATTACCTTTAACTGGTCACAAAAGAGCTATGAAAGCCACAGGCATATTAAGAAGTCAGCAAAATTTCAAGGGGTGGAGCTCTTGGTCTTCAAAATTAAAGGCTGCTGTGTATTCCTGTACAAGTTTTGAAGTCCACTGACTAATGAGTATTACATGAAAAAAAAGAATTTTGCTTTCAGTCTGGTTTTGCTTTTCAATAATTGTGTAAAGGCTGGAATTCTTTGTGTCTCTGTGAGATTGTCTGAAGCAGTGAGAGAAATTAAGGCAAGTTTGGAACTCAGCACCAATACATATAGATGTGTAATTTTAGTAGTTCTGAGTAGTAGTGGAAACATATGTAAGACTACCCAGGATTAATCATTATACTCTAGAGAAAACATTCTCTCACAGGTGCATACCAAGAAAACAAATAAGAAGTGACATGGTTTAATTTTAAATTATAATTTTTTAAAAGTATAGAATACATAGACTTTGTCTTATGAAAGAGTCTAGCACCAGGGACTGGTGCAGTAAGTAAATAAATACAATTAAGTGGTTCACTGAATATTGATGTGGTCCCCAAAAAAGAATGTAATTTGATTTAGTAAGTTTTCAGTGACGACAGTTGTGGGTTTTTTGAACAAAACTTGCAAAATTATGAATTTTAATGGAACATTAATATAGTTCTTATCTTCGATATAGTTTGAAGTAATAAATACAATAGAACAGTATATGTAGTTCCTAGCTATGCATATGATCCAAGTGTCAGTAAAATTCAGCATCACTTTTGACTGTATCATCTACTTTTCAGGATGTATGTTAACTGTGATCCTACTTATACAGGTTTTACATTTCTGCTGAAGTAAAGAGCTCGTGATTTTCCCTTATATCTAGCAATTAGCAGAAAGATGTAAGCAAGATCTGCAATTCTTTGTGGGTTTTGGAGATTTTTTTTTTTTTCTTTTTGCAATTCAGTAATATATTAATAGCATGTCTTTAAGTCATCTCTCCATCCAGAAAGTCAGTGCATTAATTGTACCAAGGGATTCATGATCAGAGAATTTCTTTTGACGTTATAGCTTCTCAGCTTGAACTGATCCTACATACCATTCATCAATGTCAAAATCTGTATCTGTAGAAACCATAACATCATCTTTTGGAAATGACATATTCTATTTTTTACTCATGGGTTAAAGTGCCATTAAAATGCAAAATTCTGCAGAAATCATTCTAAAGATCTGTTAAAGATTAGAAAAAAAAAATTTTCTACTAAACTGTCCCTTACAACTTAACTAAGGAGTCTATTTCACATACACAAGTGTGGAAAACAATGGAAGAAAATTACTATGAACTTCTATTACATTCTGCAAGTGATTTCTGTACGGTAAAATATCACCCATCCCATAAAGTCAGTTTTCAGAAGCACCAAAACCCAACATAAAGAAGCATGAATAAGCATTGCTGGAATTGTTTAATGTGCACTTACTTGTAACAGAATGAAGGTGCATTATGCCATTGCAAAACAGGAATGCAAACTATGAGAATATAATAAGGTTGGGGTTTTTAAAAAACTCTTTTCACCATTTCAGTAGAAAATGGCTTACATGCTAAATGTATTTTTTGAATGTTACTGGAGTAGTTACGCAGTTGAGTCTGAGACGCAACTTACAGGAGCAGTTTAGACAAAGTATACCTAAGAAGAGAAAGAGCTTTCTGGCAAATTAATTTGCTAAAGGTGAAAGTGACAGCATTACATACTTTTATAAACTGCTTAGGAACACGGTATCAGATGTGGTCTGCTACATTACAGACTCAAATTCTTTCCTTTAATTGGCATGCTACTTATGATTTTCACAGACTGATAAAGCTATATCTTAAGTATAGTTAGGGGATTTTTTGTCTTTTAATACTCCATTTGGTGAACTATTCCAGAATTCATCTTGTGTTAGAAATCTCTTTCTACTTTCTGTCCCAGCTTAGTTAACAGACAGTTTATATCCATTTTTTTCTAGTGCTGATATGATTCTTTGGTGTCATCAGTTCTTCCTCTCTGTTTATCACCTGCTATATTTATAGGGTGAAATCAAAGGTGAAGACGAAAGCCTTCTCTGGCTTTATTGAGCTAACCTGAATAATTGAACTCTCATATTTCTTCCTGTATGCTTGCCCGTGGTTTCAGTCATGCTAGTGGGTTTTTCCTGAAGCTGATCCAGTTTGAACTCATTTTCTCTGAAGAACAGCGGCCAGAACTGTCCAAACACTTTCCAGATGAGGTTCTACCAAGTGATGTATACAATGACACTAAGACTTTCACAGTTCCACAGGACTTGGTGTGGCTTAAGCTGTTTAAAACAAAGAACAATAGAAAATCAACATGATGATACACTGTAACTGGACTAATAAATGGCCAAGCGACTGGACTCTAAATGTGACCTTTAATGGAATCCTTGCCAGACAAATATATTTTCAATATTGATCCCAAAAGATCAGTTATAAACTATATACTATTTAGTATGTATCAATGACATGTGCAATTTTTAGATAAGACAAAGTAGAAAAAGCCATAATAATGAAAATAACAGGTAAAAGATACAGAATGATATGATTTATTTAATGATAGAGTCCAAGCAAAACAGAATGTTTCAAAATGGCCAAGTAAAGCTGGATATCCAGGACCAAATAGGTTTAGCCATACATTCAGAATGGGAGTGTTATTCTAAGAAATAATGAATCTGTGTAATCATTGTGTAATAGCTCAAATGACAATCCAGTGCGAGTCAGAGGTTCAAAGGGTTGATAGATGTCTGCTGCAGGGGCATAAGCCATCTGTGATGCACTCATCTCATTCAAGAACAATAGATGTTACTAAGTTCCACAGCCTATGAAATGTGTAATATGAAAGGACCACTACTGCTGGGGTAGCTCCTAGGAATTTGGCAACTCATATATTAAATATTCTGTTGGAATAAATCTAAAACAAGTTCAGGAAAACTGTAGAAAAAAAGAAAGCCAAGATTAAAAAAAGTAGAAAGCTGAAGCTGATATGGTAATATCTAGCTAGAAGTGCTTTTCAGCAGGTAAAAGTACCTGCTAGTGCTTACCACATATATCACTACACTTGCACAACTGCACATTGCAGTCTGGCATTTTATGACACCAAAATTCATTATGTGAAAGATTTCTATTACTGTAATAATTAATTGCAGTGATATGGTAATTCCCATGTTGAAAGCATCTTAGAAGTAATGAATACATACAAGAACTTCGTGGTTTTATTATTTCCGCCAGTAAAATAGTGGCTATCTGAAATGAGAGTACAAATTAGCAGTAGGGCAGCTCAAACGTAAAAGCTGAACATCTATTTTTGTATATGAAAGGTAACAGAGTCCTAAACATAGTAGGCAATGTGTCAAAATCTGCAAAGGTCAGATGTTGCACAACACAAACCCAGTATCTTTTAAAATTATAATTAATTTCAGTGTATGCAATCAAATGGAAACTGCAAGTTACTCTCAGAGTAAATTCACCAGAAGAATGTATGTAGGTCAGGAAAAACTCAAGCTGCCAAGAAAAGCTCCTCCCTCCCCGAATTAAATGGAATGGGCAAATACAGCTATTCATATTTGAATAACAGCATTATATGTACATTTATACTCTGAAGTTACTGATTGCCCAGTATTAAATTTAATTTTGAATAGAAAGATTGAAAAGCCATTTATGCATTCTTGCATAAATATTATTGAATAATATCTTTTAAAAATATAAAAGAATGTCTGCATTCTTGCTCATTCACCAATGATTTTGGTGGAAACTGTTGTTTGTAATTATCTTAGTGCTCCACCTTGTCTTTAAATCATTGTTCCCAGTGCAGCAGTCGTGACTCAGCTGATGACTGATTTCAGGTGTGCTGCAATACAAATAGAAGGATTTAAGCAAAACCTGTGGAGATTACTGATTGTAATTTTTTTTTTTTTTAATGCACAGATTTTTCACTTTATAAAGTGGAGATAAATGAGGTGTTTCAAACTCAATGTTTCTTTCACATATTCATGAAAACTATACAACATCATCTGAAGATGTTTATAAGTTTGAAAATTCGGCAGTAATTGTCCAGATATCAGCCAATTTTTTAAAACTCTTACATCAAAGCTATCCAGATTTGCTGATTAAAAGCTGTCCAGCTTCAATAGCTGCTGTTCAATGTGTTTTTAATTACAGCCCTAATGCAAATAATCCAAAGTCCTTATAATATATACATATACATATATATGTATAATCTGTCTTTTCCTCAGCTACAGAACAGAAATATTTATTGAGTGATATTATAATTTGTCCTAATTTATCTGGTAATTAGCCATTGTTAATGATTTGATAAAAAGTCTAACTATTCTCTCCATCTCTGCTGGCCATATATTTGTCTATGTTTTTCCTTATGAGCTTTCCTCTCCAAGCTAATTATTATCAGTTTTCTCTTTATTGAATTTTTTATTGTTGCTTTCTCTTTGCCTTTTACGCAAAGCTGTTTTTTAACAAAGACGGAGGCTTTTGGAGAATCTAGTAAAATCTTTTTAAGCAGCTCCCAAGTATTGATTGTATTGTGTAGTGTTCTCTCTCAGTGCAACTGGCTTATAATTGTTTTCCACTTTGTGAAATTGGCACCTCTAGAGCACAAAACAGGCATATATTACCGCTTGGGTTTTCAGTCTTTTTGCAAGTGTAGGCAAGTTAAAACCACTTGGAACTAATCAACGACTTTCAGTTCTGTGATCTGCTTCCCTTTACTTCTTGGAATGACGTTTGAGGTAAAATTCAAGTCACAGAGTATGCGGATTCTTGATTCTCCTTAGATGTAGCAATTGTTTGATGTAAGTGTTTAAAAATTGCAAAAAACAGCTTGGTACCAGCAACCCCAGGCTTTCAGCACAAACTGAAGTTCCTCATGTGTTTTTTTTTCTGTATGTTATTGAGAGTACTTAATGAGTACATCTCTTTCCTAATGGATGTTGTGGTCTTTAGCACACATCTTCTTTAGTACAGCTTGAGTTTTATTCATTAGGATACCAATCTGTAACTATTCAAGAATATTTGGAACTGAGTTTTTAATGAGCTGGAGATAAGGCCTTCCATTTCCTTTGTTTCTCATTTTGCCTATATAAGCTTTCCTAAGCAGGTTGTAATTTGTGATTTTGACATTCTAGTCATGTGATTCTACCTACTATGTTTCAGTGATACCAACAAGATTGAATTTGTGCTCATAAATGAGCAATTTATGAGCTCAAATCCTCCCTGTTTAGAAGCCAGTCTCTTGGCAGACATATATAGGAAATTAAATACTGTATTCTTTTCATGTATAATAGTGATTTAGTGAATTTTCTTCTTGACATCTTGATTCAGTGCTAAATGAGGGATTATTTTTTCTCTTTCTCCTTTCGTTGCTAGTTTAATGCCATGTTGACATAATCAACCAGGTGGTCAGCTAGAAGATTTTCCCCCCTTTCACTGCAATAAAGCCTATTAAAAATTATATGCCACTCTCTTAAAATAAAACATGGTCCATTTACCAAAGCTTTCCATCTTATTCTATTCACTGATAGATGTTTGCCATCAGAATCTTCACTTCCAGGAGAAAAAAAAGATTTTTGAGAAGATATCTGGGACACTGTGTTTCCAAGTGAAGAGGAAAACTCATTAGTTCATTTCAAATAAATCTTGATTTCTTGTGCTTGCATCTGTAGGAAGAGAAGTCCTTACTGCATCCTCACATGTTCCTTTATGGTATTATAAATAGCTAAAGACAGGATGTATCTTGTTTACAGCAAAAGCAGAACATTTTGAAGGTTTCCATGATCAGCTCCTGATTTTGAATAACAGAAATGTAAGATGAATTTATCCTCTGCTCCCTTGATCACAATTTCAGTTTAGAGCAGAGTTGCCAGCAAAGATGGAGACATTTATTATCTATTCTTGGATCACTTAGAATCATAGAACCATAGAATCATTTAGGTTGGAAAAGACCTTTAAGATCATCAAGTCCAACCGTTCACCTAACACTGCTAAGTCCAACACTAAACCATATCCCGAAGCACCTCATCCACACATCTTTTCAACACCTTCAGGGATGGTGACTCCACCACCTCCCAGGGCAACCTGTTCCAATGCCTGACAACCCTTTCAGTGACAAAGTTTTTCCTAATATCCAGCCTAAACCTCCCCTGGCACAACTTGAGGACATTTCCTCTTGTCCTATCACTTGTCACTTGGGAGAAGAGACCAACACCCACCTCTCTGCAACCTCCTTTCAGGTAGTTGTAGAGAGCGATAAGGTCTCCCCTCAGCCTCCTCTTCTCTAGACTGAACAACCCCAGCTCTCTCAGCCACTCCTCATAAGACTTGTGCTCCAGACCCCTCACCAGCTTCGTTGCCCTTCTCTGGACACACTCCAGCACCTCAATGTCCTTCTTGTAGTGAGGGGCCCAAAACGGAACACAGTATTCGAGGTGTGGCCTCACCAGCGCCGAGTACAGGGGCACGATCACCTCCCTACTCCTGCTGGCCACACTGTTTCTGATACAGGCCAGGATGCCATTGGCCTTCTTGGCCACCTGGGCACACTGCTGGCTCATATTCAGCCGGCTGTCAACCAGCACCCCCAGGTCCTTTTCTGCCGGGCAGCTTTCCAGCCACTCGTCCCCAGGCCTGTGGCGTTGCATGGGGTTGTTGTGACCTAATTGTAGGACTTGGCACTTGGCCTTGTTCAACCTCAAACTATTGGCCTCGGCCCACCCATCCAGCTTTTCCAGATCCCTCTGCAGAGCCTTCCTACCCTCGAGCAGATCAACACTCCCACCCAGCTTGGTGTCATCTGCAAACTTACTGAGGGTGTACTCGATGCCCTCATCCAGATGATTGATAAAGATATTAAACAGAACTGGCCCCAGTACTGAGCCCTGGGGAACACTGCTTGTGACCGGCCACCAACTGGATTTAACTCCATTCACCACAACCCTGTGGGCTTGGCCATCCAGCCAGTTTTTTACCCAGAGAATAGTATGCCCATCCAAGCCATGAGCAGTCAGTTTCTCCAGGAGAATACTGTGGGAAACTGTGTCAAAGGCTTTACTAAAGTCTAGGTAGACTATATCCACAGCCTTTCTCTCATCCACTAAGCAGGTCACGTTGTCATAGAAGGAGATCAGGTTAGTCAGGCAGGACCTGCCTTTCATAAACCCATGCTTACTGGGCCTGATCACCTGGTTTCCTGTACGTGCCTCATGATGGCACTCATGGTGATGTGCTTCATAATCTTCCTTGGCACCAAGGTCAGACTTACAGGCCTGTAGTTCCCTGGATTCTCCTTCTAGCCCTTCTTGTAGATGGGTGTCACATTTACTAACCTCCAGTCAACTGGGATCTCACCGGTTAGCTAGGATTGCTGGTGGATGATGAAAAGTGGATTGGTGAGCTCTTCCACCAGCTCCCTCAGTACCCTTGGGTGGATCCTGCCCAGCCCCATAGACTTGTGTATGTCTAAGTGATGTACCAGGTCCCTAACCATTTCCCCTTGGATTGTGGGGGCTTCATTCTTCTCCCCATCCCTATCTTCCAGCTCAGGGGGCTGGGTAGCTGGAGAACAAAGTTTCTTACTATTAAAGACTGAGGCAAAGAAGGCATTAAGTACCTCAGCTTTTTCCTCATCCTTTGTCACTATGTTTCCCCCCACATCCAGTAAAGGATGAAGATTCTCCTTAGCCCTCCTTTTTTTGTGAATGTATTTATAGAAACTGTTTTTGTTGTCTTTTACAGCAGTCACCAGGTTAAGTTCTAATTGGGCTTTGGCCCTTCTAATTTTCTCCCTGCAAAACCTCACAACTTCCTTGTAGTCCTCCTGAGTTGCCTGTCCCTTCTTCCAGAGGTCATAAACTCTCTTCTTTTTCCTGAGTTCCAGCCAAAGCTATCTATTCAGCCAGGCCAGTCTTCTTCCCTGCTGACTCATCTTCTGGCACATGGGGACAACCTGCTCCCGTGCCTTTAAGACTTCCTTCTTGAAGAGCATCCAGCCTTCCTGGACTCCTTTGCCTTTCAGGACTGCCTCCCAGGGGACTCTGTCTACCAAGGGTCCTAAACAGGCCAATGTCAGCCCTCTGGAAGTCCAAGGTAGCAGTTCTGCTGACCCTCCTCCTTACTTCCCTGAGAATCAAAAACTCTACCATTTCATGATCACTGTGCCCAAGGCGGCCTCCCACCGTCGCATCCCCAATAAGTCCTTCTCTGTTCACAAACAACAGCTCCAGTGGGGTGCCTTCCCTAGTTGGCCCACTCACCAGCTGTGTCAAGAAGTTATCTTCCACATGCTCCTGGAACCCCCTGGACTGTTTCCTCTCTGCCTTATTGTATTTCCAGCAGACATGTGGTAAGTTGAAGGCCCCCCGCCCTGAGAACAAGGGCTAGCGATCGTGAGACTTCTCCCAGCTGTTTATAGAATATTTCATCTGTCTCCTCATCCTGGTTGGGTGGTCTATAACAGACTCCCACCATGATACCTGCCTTGTTGGCCTTCCCCCTGATTCTTACCTACAGACACTCAACCCTATCATCACCATTGTTAACCTCTAGACAATCAAAACACTCCTTGACATACAGGGCTATATACCACTTGTATTGTGCAGAAGCAATATGGGTGATATTCATTACTTAGTCTGTTACTATTGTGGACTTTGTTGTTTACATGTACAGGATGAATGTGAATCAATATAATCACCCTAGTTATTACTGAAAACTAGGGTACATTCTTAAGACATTACTTTTTACCTTTGGATCAATATCAAGTTCTCCAGGACTAAGTCCAGGAAGCCAGGCTACTCCCATACTAATCTGTGGAAGCATGACTGTGAGTGTGACAAGGCCTTTATAGCCCTTTCTGAGTGATATGCAGCTTTGGACAATTATGATGCTTCAGTGAAATACTTCTACTTAAGAGGAAGAGATCAGTTGTCACTTCCTATTCTGTTTATGCTGTATTTATTTCTAATATCTCAAAACTGAGTGAAGCAGAGATTTGGTGTTGTAGCTCTATGGACATTTTCACACTTTTTTTTCTTTTTTTTTTTTCTTTTCCTTTCCTCTTTTTTTTTTTCCTGGGCTTTACTCCCATATGTCCTGAGAAGTTAGAGAACTGAAACATCAGTTCAAGCTCTCCTTGTAGGTAAAGCTCCTTGATTTACTTTGATATCAGAAGATAAAATCTTAGATCTAACCCATAAATGAACTTGGGCACCTTATTTCAAAACTGCTATCTGAAAGTTCCATTTCGGATTCTAAGGCAGAAGGTGACTAAAATTTTGCAGGCATTGCTCATGTTTTACTTTATGTTTCGGTAAGAACACAAAGTCACAACTTTCTCACATCCAGAACTAACCTAATCTTGAATATCCTGAGGAGCCCTACACTCAGTTCATGCCCAAGAAACATACTAAATTCTTCCTCAGGTCCCAAAAGTGCTTGTTACACATAGAATATTGTGCAAACACCTAAAACACCTGTGTAGGTTTGTAGTACACTCCAAATGCAGTGGGAGATCCTCCCTCTAAAAACATAACTATACTAATTGTTTTATTATAGGTGAAAACCCCCTTTTATGGAAAGGTCTATTTGTTAGACCATTGATGGGTGTGAGGCCCAGAGTCAGTTGCTTCCATTTCCCGAAGGAGACTTATTTCCCACTGACCGGGAAGGAGCCCTTTCTGGAAAAAAACCTACAGACTTTTCCTGGAAAAGCGAATATTGTCCATTCTGTCAAGTCTACCATCAAACAGGAGAAACAAGAAGTATTGGCAAAAACACCAACTCAGGAAGTGCTTTAGGGTGCTGTGATAGTCAGGTGGCTGAAGATGTGGGTAATCCACTTCAGAGACCAATTTTAAGAATTTCTGTTCCTAATTATCTCTATTTAGTTACCTTTATTTAGTAGCATCTTGAGTGTGCTGATTTCAGTTGTCTCTCAGCTTAGGCTGTTGATCCCTTGGGATACCATTCTAATTTAACTGCCATGCAAACTATGAGGAATCTAAGGAAATAACATAAAGTTTTATATCTCATTAAGGTGTTACATTGCCTACGTCTGCTATTAAATCCGACACTTAGAAGTCAGCACTGCTATTAACTGTGTTTTGAAGCCTCTCAGACTGTAAAAAGACTAATGTATGACAAATTGAAAGAGAGGGTCTTAGGTTTGAAGAAAACTCAAATGAAAATAGAATTATATTGTTCTGAAAGAGCTAGGTTTGAGTTGCATTATTTTCTCTACTTGATTCCCATTGCACCGTTTAAGCTGTTTAAGCCAACACATTACTTTATTTACAATGCCTCACTACAATATTTATCATTCTAATCAAATCTGCAGCTGGTTTTCTTAACTGGAGATTCAGTACTGGCTCCTTCATAAACAGCACTGAATCTTCTTAAATTTAAATATAGTGCTCAAGACAATATGCTCATCAAAAAAAAAAGCCCATTCTGTTTCCATTTTAAGAGATGTGTTTTCTGCATGTTAATGTTGAGTTCTGTAATGTTTTTGCTTGAAATATCATATAGACTGTATTTTGCTAGAAAATATGTCATAATGTTTTCTGATATTTTTAGATGAGCTAAAGCGTATATCTGTTCTTAATCTATTCCCTTTGCTGAGGCAATGTACATCCTCAGCAGCATATTTAACCAAATGGATTTTTTTCCTTAGCAGATCAAACTGAGTTCTGCTGCAGGCACAGAACTTCCTATTTAAATGACAAATGTCTCTGCTTGCAGATTTGAAAACTCACTTATTGACTCTTTCATCTTGTGTAAACAAATAATCAGCCCATCACCACTATGGTGGGGAAAGTGGAAGAATAAAAGGGAAATGGAATTTTTGGGACTACTGCCAAATATTGCATTACTTGGAATGAAAAACGACTTGTTTGCTGTTAATGTTGTCATTATACACAGATAGTAGACAGCAATGCTGAGAAAGAACAAAGAAAAATCTACAAAGACTCTGTAATACCAAATATTTCTTCACACTTAGAAGGCAGTGAGATTTTCTTTTTTTCTCAGATGACAGAAGAGAATTCCTGATTTTTAACAACATATTTTAAGCTGCTTTCACAGTTAAATTCTGAGAATTGTTTATTTAAGAAATTTTCAATTTGGTCTTCAAGTGTCCGAAGAGTTTAAATATAATATCATTTAGGTACCCCTTGAAAAGTTTAAAGTTAACCTGTTTCTAAATAATTTATTTTTTTTAGGTAAAGCCTATATATATATATAAAGGTAATGAATGTGAGACATCCCATATGTTTTGTTGTTCTTGTTGTTTTGTTTGCTTTCATAGTGAATTGTTATAAGGAAAATGAAAAATCAATGTGATCTAAAGAAAATTATGTCTGAGTGGTCTTTTTTCATATTACAGTGCTTTGAAATGTGTTATTGCTGAACAAACTTTACAGGGTAAATAAAAGCAGTGAAATTGCTCAAGGAATAAGGTGCTAATCACTGTATGTAAAAGTAATCTTGGGGTGAGGTAGGTCCATAAGGAAGAAAACATACTGCAGGTTTTAGGCCTAATCTGCAGCTGCTATAGTTACAAAAATCAACTGCCTATATGAAGAAAAAACATTTCTATGTTAGATCCATGGATCGAACTGCATTGGTAAATGTTGGTTTGGGATCTGGACAAGTAAGACGCTACTCCTCAAAGTAGGGTTTGTTCTTTTCTTACAAATGTTTTATGGCTTCCCTAAGTTAAAAAAGACAGTTCATGAAAACAGAAGGAAGTTACATGTTACACTGACGTCTCTGAGATCCAGATTCAGTGAAATTGCTGTGTTCTAAATTCAGCTATTCCAGTTGTAATCAGAGTTGCTCAAAACAATAGACGCGCACAAATTTGCAGTCACAGGTAAACTTTGCTCCCGTCTAAGAACAAAATCTGTATTCTTTAGAATTAAAGTTTACATTTGCAAATGTAAAGTCTTAAAAATTTAAGTCTTCTTTCACAACTAGACTGTATTACAATGGAGAGATGTAGGATAATAGAATGGATGTTTGGCATAAATAACTAAATTTTGGGAAATATGATTCATTGCTATGAAGTAGTTTATTTACAATGCACAGGAAAACAAACCTGAAGAAATTAAACAGTAGCTGTGCTCTGAATCTTATGGTAAATAACAAGTTTGCAAACTAGGAGGCAGAAATTTGTTAATCTTAGATACTATTGGTCTATCTGTACTTGAGATTAATTTTTAATTTCTGTGTATGAATCACATAGGCTAAGTCAACTGCATTTTTAAACATTAAGGAAATGCCCAAACTCATACTGGAGGAAAGTAATATCAAACACATTGTTAACTCGCACTCAAAAACTTCACAGAAATGTGAAAAATGGACATTTCTGAATCCATACGAAGGATGAAAATGTGTGTATATACAAGACCTGCAAGCATGTATCTACAGAGTGGTTAAGTGAATGCTGTCACAATACTCTGTGTAATATCGTTATTTAAATGTAGATTTTGAGTTTGACTTCATCACTAGATAGGTATACTAATTCCAGTATTTGTTGGAATAATCTTAAAAAGACATTTGAGACAGGGATATTTTACTTTTAGTTGAAAAAATGCTTCACCTATTTCCTCCAAAAACTTCTGTTCATTAAAGAAACCTCTCAAATCCTCAACATTAATTATGTCCTGTATTTTCTTTCCCAAGTCTAATAGTGATTTTGCTGTCTATTTACAAACCTATTAGTATTCCTACTGGAATTTTGTGCAGACTGATACAGGGACTAAGATGGGATAAGAAAAATAGGGAAAAGTTATTTATTTACTTATTATAATGAAAAAGAAAAGTAACTTCATAACAAATGAAATTTCCTGAATAAAGTCATACTGTGTCTTTAAAAGGTCTCAGATAATGTTGTACTTGCCTCTTCAGAATCAACGAAGAGAGAAGGACTGGTGGGAGAAGTGATGGTGGGAGGCCGTCTTGGGCTTAGTGACCATGAAATGATAGAGTTCTCAGTTCTTGGTGAAGTAAGGAGGGGGGTCAACAAAACTACTACGATGGAATTCCAGAGGGCAGACTTCGGCCTGTTCAGGACACTGGTCGAGAGGGTCCCTTGGGAGACGGTCCTGAAGGGCAAAGGGGTCCAGGAAGGATGGACGTTCTTCAGGAAGGAAATCTTAAAGGTGCAGGAGCAGGCAGTCCCCATATGCCATAAGAAGAGCTGGCGGGGAAGACGACCGGCCTGGCTGAACAGGGAGCTTTTGCTGGGACTCAGGAAAAAAAGGAGAGTTTATCACCTTTGGAAGAAGGGGCAGGCAACTGAAGGAGAGTACAAGGATGTCGTTAGGTCATGCAGAGAGGGAATTAGAAAGGCAAAAACCCAGCTAGAGCTCAATCTGGCCACGGTTGTAAGGGGTAACAAAAATGCTTCTATAAATACGTTAACAACAAAAAAGAGAGCCAAGGAGAATGTCCATCCTTTACTGGATGTGGCGGGGGGGAACACTGTCACCAAGGATGAGGAAAAGGCTGAGGTACTTAATGCCTTCTTTGCCTCAGTCTTTAATAGCCACACCAGGTATCCTCAGGGTATTCAGCTCCCTGAGCTGGAAGACAGGGATGGAGAGCAAAATAGGCTCCCCATGATCCAGGAGGAAGCAGTTAACGACCTGCTATGCCACCTGGACACTCACAAGTCTATGGGACCTGATGGCCTCCACCCAAGAGTACTAAGGGAGCTGGCGGAGGAGCTTGCCAAGCCGCTCTCCATCATTTTATCAACAGTCCTGGTTAACAGGGGAGGTCCCGGATGACTGGAGGCTTGCCAACGTGACGCCCATCTACAAGAAAGGCTGGAAGGAGGATCCGGGGAACTACAGGTCTGTCAGCCTGACCTCAGTGCCAGGGAAGATTATGGAGAGGTTCATCTTGAGGGCGCTCACAGGGCACGTGCAGGACAACCAAGGGATTAGGCCCAGCCAGCACGTGTTCATGAAAGGCAGGTCCTGCTTGACCAACCTCATCTCCTTCTATGACCAGGTGACCCGCCTAGTGGATGAGGGGAAGGCTGTGGATGTTGTCTACCTGGACTTTAGTAAAGCCTTCGACATTGCCTCCACAGAATTCTCCTGGAGAAGATGGCAGCTTGTGACTTAGACAGGTGCACTCTTCATTGTGTGAAAAAAAGGCTGGTTGGCCAAACCCAGAGAGTTGTGGTGAATGGAGTCAAATCCAGTTGGTGGCTGGTCACAAGCAGAGTCCCCCAGGGCTCAGTTTTGGGACTGGTCTTGTTTAATATCTTTATCGATGATCTGGATGAGGGGATAGAGTGCTCCCTCAGCAAGTTTGCAGATGACACCACGTTGGGCGGGAGTGTCGATCTGCTCGAGGGTAGGAAGGCTCTGCAGAGGGATCTGGACAGGCTGGATCGATGGGCCCAGGCCAGTTGTATGAGGTTTAACAAGGCTAAGTGCCAAGTCCTACAATTAGGTCACAACAACCCCATGCAATGCTACAAGCTTGGGGATGAGTGGCTGGAAAGCCACCTGGCAGAAAAGGACCTGGGGGTGCTGATTGACAACCATCTGAATATGAGCCAGCAGTGTGCCCAGGTGGCCAAGAAGGCCAATGGCATCCTGGCCTGTATCAGAAATAGTATGGCCAGCAGAAGTAGGGAGGTGATCGTGCCCCTGTACTCGGCGCTGGTGAGGCCACACTTCAAATACTGTGTTCCGTTTTGGGCCCCTCACTCCAAGAAGGACATTGAGGTGCTGGAGCGTGTCCAGAGAAGGGCAACGAAGCTGGTGAGGGGTCTGGAGCACAAGTCTTATGAGGAGCAGCTGAGGGAGCTGGGGTTGTTCAGTCTGCAGAAGAGGAGTCTGAGGAGAGACCTTATCATACAAATACCTGAAAGGGGGTTGCAGAGAGGTCGGTGTTGGTCTCTTCTCCGAAGTGACTCTTCTCCCAAGTGATGAGTGACAGGACAAGAGGAAATGGCCTCAAGTTGCACCAGGGGAGGTTTAGGCTGGATATTAGGAAGAAGTTCTTTACTGAGAGAGTGGTGAAGCACTGGAACAGGCTGCCCAGGGAGGTGGTGGAGTCACCCTCACTGGAGGTGTTCAAGGAATGAGTGGACGTGGCATTGCAGGACATGGTTTAGTGGGCATGGTGGTGTTGGGTTGATGGTTGGACTTGATGATCTTACAGGTCTTTTCCAACCTTAGTGATTCTGTGATTCTGTGAACAGGAATTTTTTCCCTCTTTCAGTGAGAGAGGAATAATTTAATTCAAAGGAAAAGCAAATAAAGTAAATTAATCATAAGAAATAACCCAGGGGGCAAGTTTTTCAGTCTGATGTACTGATATAATCAATGTAATCTCATTAGCTTCTTTCTTTCCACTGTATTTATCTTGGAATAGAGTAATATTTAGCCCATAAGACCTGTTATGGCAATATAGCTCAATTGATTGAATTGGGAATG
The DNA here is from genome assembly GCF_030936135.1 of Gavia stellata. Lineage (NCBI taxonomy): Eukaryota > Metazoa > Chordata > Aves > Gaviiformes > Gaviidae > Gavia > Gavia stellata. Next base: position 19,008,413 of record NC_082597.1, on the reverse strand, counting down.
ATCTATCATGCTAGCATAAGTTAGATCTGGAATATAGTCTTTGTTTTCAGTCTTCTGTAGATACTTCTTACAAGGCTAAAGAGGCTAGAAAGTTAGTTATTTCGGTGTGTTTTGTAGTCTCTGCAGAAAGCCACAGTTAAACTAACCCAAAGAGTTTCACACACAGAGTCATTATTACCATACCAAGGAGACAACACCTCAGTTTAAAATTCATTCATTATTTCTAAAACTGTTAGCTTGCTTTCTTATGTTCGCTGTGTGAAGAAGCTAATCAAAATCTCACAGCTTTTGCTGTCTCTCAAGTACTCCTGGATAGAAAGCAATCTGTAGCTTGGGAATGCTGGAAGCCAGAAGTTGGACAGCTTACATAATGATTGACAGCTCAGATATCTTATTTCACTAAGGCTGGAACTTATCTCCCTCTGCTATAGCTGAATCATATGGGAGATTATATATCATGGGCCAAATCTTTAGTTTATTCAGGCAACCAGCCTACTAATGTACTAATGCCTGAAGAGCAGCAGCTAACTTCAGCAAGTATTTTGCTTCAAGAGGACCCTCAACATCATGTGCCTCTAATGGCTGTGAGTACACTTTAATCAGGAAAGGTCTCCCAATAAATCTCAGTTAGATGGCTTGCATGATTGAGGACTACTTATGCAAATATCTACAAGGCTCCAACGCATGGGATGGAAATTAAAGTGTAGAATAAATAAATGCATCTTCTTGACTAACTGTCCAGTATTGGTATTCTAACAGTTTGTGCTTGATCTTGCTTTTAAGTAAATGAAATTTAAACTTGGAGAAGGAATTTTAATTTTAAATCCTGGACTAGTCAGTCCATCAGCCACTACGTGCAATTTGTGTGTTATACGCCTGCTTGAAAAAGCTGTGTATTAGTCATGTTAATTTTCCATGGGCATTTTGGTCATCAGAAAGAATGGTAAGCTGCAGTGAAAACAGAAAGGAAAAGATAGCTGAAAGTGAAGGGTTTTGTTTACCATTTCTTTCACTGCATTACTGGAAGTGTTACGTATGAATGAAAAATACCCAATATATTCAGACTCTGGAAGTCTGTGGAGCTGTATAGTAATCCATGGAACAGAATGGAAATTTTGTGTGAGATTTTAAAAACAGTTAAAAGTTTAAAAGCATCCCAAAAGGACTGCAATTCAGGAAGAATTATATGCCTAACTCCCCTACGTTACTTTGCAAATAATTTGCCTTGAGAAAGATAATTAACTTGAAATCATATTGAGGATTTAAGTTACAGCTTCCTCAGCAGCAATCTGGAATGAAAAAGGCAGACTGAGAGGGCTGCAAAAGATATATATGAATCAAAATGTTATATATATATATGATATATATATACTTTTAACAAGAGTTCAGGGAAATTACTTCATATCATGCTGTTAAATGTTTTTCACTTTTATTTATTATTCTGTCATGCTGGCAGTAGTATTAACATGACTGTAATGTTTGTATAACCCCTCTTAATGTATCCTCTGTCTTGATAAGCTTGATATGTCTAGGTGTGCTATCAATCTAAAATGTAGAAATCAAATAATTCATACAGTACGTGGGGGTCACAGAATGTTATGGAGGGTACCGTTGCACTTTGGTGACAGAAAAGAAATAATGGAAAACCTCTGAATGGTAGATCAGTAGGCATAATATATAACTGAATACTAAACTGAAATTTAGGCCAAAATAGGATGGTTCCCCTACATTAGTTACCCAATCCCAAAGAGACAAGAAAAGAACAACTAGTCTGTCTTTCTGAAAAAACCACCAAGACAGAACCTTCAAGAATGGTTTCCCTCTAAGAATGCTGAAGATCTGTAAGCAGACGAATCGCTCTTTGGTAGGTACTGCTGAATATTAGAAACATTAAACTCTATGTTGATAATAATTCCAAAGATGAGGTTATCTATAATCAAAAGCCAGATCACTGTTGCATTTTTCTCTGATGGATCTTTTAGTATTATTTATTATTGTATGTTTTAACAGAAATGCTTACTACTCCTTTATTTGCTTATTTGTATGTTTGTTTATTAAAATACTTGAGTGTCTTTTTCTCTCAGATAATATATATTTAATGGCATGGTTTTTGAATGCAGAATTGTATACATCATGAAGAACCTGGAAGCTGAGTCTGATGATTTCCAAAGGAAGCCTTTAACCATATAATTATCATCCCTTGCTGTGAGCTTACCAGGTACATTTAATTTTTTTTTTAAACACGTGGTAAGTGAGGCACTGACACTTCTTTTGTTAGCTGAGTATTTGTTTTTCTACCGTCAGTTCTATCGATGGTCAAGTCATGTTAGTATGACTGGCAGCATTATAATTAGAGATAGTTGTCTCCTGAGAGCTGATATTGTGCTTCTTGAGTCTCAGTGTCTTCCACACAGACATGTGTTACTTGTGTTACCTGGTATCCTGTTCTTTCCCCTTTCTTTCCTTTCTGCCTCTTTGACTGTCTTTCTTTGGAGTTGTCTCTACAACATGTATCACCATGATGTCCATGACCTTTACTAACATTAATGAATTTTTGTTTATTGTAAGACTTTCCTGAGAATAGTGAGCCATGTAATGTCATACTGGCAGCCACCTAAGGGAGGGAAAGAGGAAAAGAGGTTATGTGTATCCTGAAGATGCCCCAGTAAAACAGGGACAGATTAACATTCCAGTGTGATGAATGTCCCTTGTGTTTCTGTATGCTTGGAGTTCACGTGTATGTGTTGAATAGCTGAGGGTTTTCAAAAACCTGTTTTTTGTCTGACCCTGTTTTGGGTTTGTTTGTTTGTTTGTTTGTTTTCCAGGAGCTTATTACAGATTCACTTTTCCTTATTTTTAACCAGAAATATCCTAACTAATAATTTTGCAACACAGTTTACTGTGTTGGGTAGCGGTTCTGACAACTCTGCATAAGAGTTGTGAGATTCAGCACAGCTGTTTTCTTTCCTTTTATTTTTGATGGTTTTTCCAACAAAAATATTAATTGCTTCCAAAATAAGACTCTCAGATTTTATTTTCTGTCTGCAAAAGAAAGTTTTAAAGACATGCCCTGAAAACAAAGGTGCAGAATTGTTTATAATGTTAGACTTACTTATAGTCTGCATATAGAAAAGTTTGTTCTGTTTTGTTTTGTTTTGTTTTTCTGTGCTTTTAGGTCTCAGATGGGAGTAAAGTGTCCCAAATCTTCTGGAGGAAGGCTGAAGGCAACACAGAGAAAAAAAGTGCAGATTATATTGAACTGTTATTGTTTCCTACCCTTCTATGATTGCTTTGAGGGAGCTAGAGGCTTGAATTCTAAAGTCTTAGGTAAATCTCGTATTATGTTCTCAGCATAATATTAGCGCTCCTGTCAATTACTAACATTCACCCAGATGGGGTTAGCAGTATGTATAGGTTGTGAGAACAGATTAGGAGTGATGAGAGTTACCACTATTCATGAGCCAAAGAAATGTAATGGTTCCGTAAGCATTTTATGAATCTCCTTTGTGTTTAATTTTTTTAACAGAGTTATGTTCTTAAATTTTAGGACATTGCCACTTTTGGTAATAGACTTGACCAAAGAAACTCGAATAACAGAGAATGACATCCTTTAGGATGCCCTGACATATTAGAATAGTTTTCCTGCTTATAAAATGTTATGTTCTGATGTCCAGAAGCCGCTAACTTTCTTCAGAGTATCACATTTTGTTTTATAAGTGAATTATTGCCATTTGTTTGCATATTGGTGAATTAATTTTAGGGATCAAATGTTGCATAACAGGAAATTAAAATAGTGCATATCTTAAAATACTAACATTTAATTGAATAGAGGTTTGGAAGATTTTGAGAAACAATTTAAATGTCTAATTTGGGTTAGTAAGTGTTGTGTTTTTAGAGAAATGGGAGATATGATCAAGCTAGCAGTAGATTTCACATGTTATTAGGAGAGATGATCACGTGGTACTTCTCTAATTTCTCTTTGTGTTGGTTTTGGAAGTAAACATTCTTTTCTTGACCTGACAGATGCAACCCACCCTCACTTCAACTGATACAGTCTTCTCACCTATCTGTTTTTGACTTACATGGAAACACTGTGGAGCAATATCCGTCATAAAAGCAGAAATAGAGATTAGTGATGGAAAGAAAGTGTTTTATTGTATTCTGTCCCCATGATTCAGAATGTTCAAAATCACAAGTATTGGTACAATCCCTGCCCACCTGAAATTTAATGGGATACAGGATTCATACTAGGAAATTCAGGAGAAGAGGAAAAAGAGGGGCAATAAATAAGCCTAACAAAATCCTCACTAAGAGATACTGCTTAGGACATTTTTATATAGTTTCTGTGTGTTGCATTGTCCAGACTGGTGCAAAATTGCCTGCATGATGATCTTCCACAGGGAATTGCTATTTCAAGGCTCACAGAAACAGTTAAACATAGGCCAGAAAGTTACCAAGTCCTTGACCAGGTAACTGCCATTTCTCTGTTTTCCAATAAGCAACAAGTACATATTCTCCTGTTAGTGTTATTTTGACAATGAATACCCATATTGTTCTTATTTTGTATGATACTGTTCTCTTAAACATCCACTGCATTATGCTGCCCCTTCATGTCACTATAAAAACAGGACAAAGATTTTAGTGAGACTTATAAAGTTCAGGTGGGAGTGTACCCCCACTCTTCCTAGGGTAAGAGCTTCTCCTGGATTTGCCTTAAACACACACATCAAGATAGCTCTGTTCATTGGGAGAGCAGAGTGAAGAGCACTATTTTTGCTAGAAGTATTTGCACTGTACCAAAAAGAGACAACCAGCAGCCAGCTTAGTTCAGCCTTAGGGACTTGCCAATCCAGCAAGCATGATGCAATGGTTTGGTTTCGACACAGGACTAAGGTCAGCAGCTACTGAAGTGGAAGAGAGTGTAGAACATCTCCAGTCAGCAAGCAAGCATTTAGAATTAATACTTTAAAGTTCAGTGTATTATAAAATTACTAGGTGTGTGTTCCCTCGACTTTTCTTCAGTTTTCCATTTTAATGATGATAGGTACTTTTTTCAAAATTCATATAATAGGCTTCTTTGTTAGCTTCTAAGCTTTGAATATCCTTTCATCATTATCAGCAGAGTTCCAGGAAAAACTCCTAAATGGGTATGGCACCACTGTATTTATAAAAATACGCAAAGTCATGACTTTAGGTGTGTTCAAATATACATTTGAAAGATTATTTCTTTCATACAACAATAACAAATTTGCTGCAATATTGATGTGCTCTGCATTTTAAATATTGTGATCTTAGTTTCAGAGATATGTTACATTTCAGAGATATGTTACATACATATGTTACAACAGAAACGAAGGAAACTTTCCAACAGTTTTCTCCAGAAATTCCTTTTGTTTGATTGATATGATCTCTAAACGAGTAAAAGGACGAGAAAGAACCACACTAGTAGTGGAGATAATTTAGAGTTGTTGTTGGAGCAATATCTTACTCCCTGTTAGAATGTGATGATACAGATCATGTATGATCATGTATGAGGTTCAACAAGGCCAAGTGCCAAATCCTACACTTAGGTCACAACAACCCCATGCAATGCTACAGGCTTGGGCATGAGTGGATGGAAAGCCACCTGGCAGAAAAGGACCTGGGGGTGTTGATTGACAGCCGGCTGAATATGAGCCAGCAGTGTGCCCAGGTGGCCAAGAAGGCCAATGGCATCCTGGCCTGTATCAGAAACAGTGTGGCCAGCAGGACTAGGGAGGTGATCATGCCCCTGTACTCAGCGCTGGTGAGGCCACACCTCAAATACTGTGTTCCGTTTTGGGCCCCTCACTCCAAGAAGGACATTGAGGTGCTGGAGCGTGTCCAGAGAAGGGCAACGAAGCTGGTGAGGGGTCTGGAGCACAAGTCTTATGAGGAGCGGCTGAGGGAGCTGGGGTTGTTCAGTCTGGAGAAGAGGAGGCTGAGGGGAGGCCTTATCGCTCTCTACAACTACCTGAAAGGAGGTTGCAGAGAGGTGGGTGTTGGTCTCTTCTCCCAAGTGACTAGTGACAGGACTAGAGGAAATGGCCTCAAGTTGCGCCAGGGGAGGTTTAGGCTGGATATTAGGAAAAGTTTCTTTACTGAGAGAATGGTTAAGCATTGGAACAGGCTGTCCAGGGAGGTGGTGGAGTCACCCTCACTGGAGGTGTTCAAGGAACGAGTGGACATGGCATTGCAGGACATGGTTTAGTGGGCATGGTGGTGTTGGTTGATGGTTGGACTTGATGATCTTAAAGGTCTTTTCCAACCTTAATGAATCCGTGATTCTGAGTTGCATGTGAAAATGGAAAATAAGGGGTTTTTTATTATCTTGTGAGTAGACTGCCTACCTTACAGTAATTTATGAACACTGTAGTTTATAAGTGCTTCTTGATTTTTCTCACTCTGATATTGAAAGATGGGAATAAAATTCTTCTTAAATTCTTCTTTGTTTAACTGAACCTTAACTACTTAATTGTTAATATAAAACTTATAGCTCAATTCTGAGAAAGCCCAGAGGTGATATGAATGGATAGATACATACTTACATTCCTTTGGTAAGTAGAGACTTTTCTACCTACTTTGGAAAAAAAAAAAAAAAAAAGAAGCTGCAACATTATTTCATACAGAGGAAATGAATATTTTCAGCTCAAGATGAGAGACATGCAGAACCTGGCAGTTTATGTTCACTGGCGTTTCACATGACTTTTATTACTCTTATCTGCATGGACTCCATTTGTACCTCTTTCCTCATATTTCATTTTGTATTTAGGACATAATCAAAGAAAAATATAGTATAACCCATAGACATGGATCGTCCACCCTGATGAGTTGAATTTATGCTAGCATAATTTTATAGGCTTTGTTACGGCAGCACAGGGAGTCAAGTTCACTGAGTTCTGTTTGGTTTCCATTAGAAACCATAAATCTTTCTCCAGTGCTAGAAAATCAGCCCAGGTATCTCCACATTCAGTTCCAATTCACTATCACATTTGCAAGTCAGAAAAGCTCTCTGAAATGATTGATGAATGAATAATTTTCTGTCAATCACATGATAATCTAACTGTGAAAGCCCAATACTTATGTATTTATACCTCAGACCTTCACAGCTAACTTCCATAAAATATAAGAGAAATAGAGAACCCACAGATTGTTGATAATGTACATGACAACCAAAGGAGTGAAATTATTATAAAACGTTTTTATTAAAAAAAAAAATCAAGCTAGTTGAGAGGATAATCATAGTCCCAGCTTCAATACTGCAGAAGCCTTTTGCAATGGAGGCCCAGTGATTTCACAGCAGAGTGGGGACAGATGTGGGAACAGAGCACTGCTCCTGCATGTAATCTTCATCTCAGGAGTTCAGCTGTCTGTGCTCCAAAACCCATTTTGTTAAAACATGGGTTTATGTCCTCGGCTCAGTTTTATTGGGAAAATTGTTTATTGGGAAAAAAGATGTAAGAGAGTACATAAGCTAAGCCATGCAGTATAAGAAAAGTAAAACCACAGAAGTGCAATTGCTAAGTCTGGAATTGTTAGCAGATGAAGGATTTACATGGAAAATACTGTCATGAGAAGATGCAAATCCCTAAGAAAAGCAGTGAATCCGAAAAGAGCAAGTCAGCAACATGAAGGATCAACGTACTCCAAGGAGCAATGGAAATCAACACTTCCTATCCTGACTGACAACTGCCTGGCCAGCTTAGCCTCATCACCTGTCTCACTGAGTAAGGTGAGCTTATTAATGCCGCACCTACTGGCATGCTTAAGTCCCAGCTACCTCCTGTGTTAACCAACAAATAACTGCTATGTACTCTTGAGTTGTTTAGATCCTGCTTGCAGAGCCTCTTTGCAAATGGCAGAAGACCCAGTAACTAAAATGATGTGTGAGGGTGGGCCACAAGAGGCTAAGAATTCCCCTGAGTATATGTTCCCTAGGGAAAGAGTGTGTAAGGGAGAAAGATGTGGGCAAATTTATTACCTGCTTTGAAAGTTGGCCTGGGAAGCTGGTATAAATAAACCTCTAGAAGCTGACTGTAAAATGTCCTGCTGACGCGTATTTTAGGTCTTCCCACAGCTTCCCCTTCTGTATCAACTGGATGATAGAAAAAGAATACACTGCTTTAAATATCTCTTGCTATCTTTTGGTACCTCATCGGTTCAACTTTTTATCTAAGTCTTTTTGTCGATCATTTTTTCATTTTTGTGCCTTTGTTCACAAACGGACTTTTACTTTCTCTGAACATGGTAAGTATTCGATGCTTGCTGGACCCTTCGCAGCTATTCAGCAGCCACATGTTTCATAGCCTTACCATGAAAGCTGGAAAAATATTATCTCCAGCTTTCCTTCTCACTCCCCTCCCTTCTGCTCTGTAATCAAACATTCTTTGTATGGCTTTGTTCATAGCAGGGTTTCACAGAATGATTCAAAATGGATGATAGTTTTTAGGATGCTTGAATACACTCTACATTTAGTTTCCTTTGTCTATGTGATGCCTTGCACAAGTGTTATCACTTCCTTTTATCATTTCATCAGAAATATACTCAGTATTATATAAAATTTTCTCCATTAAGAATAATGCACGATTTTTTCTGCTTTATTTCAATCTTGGAGATTATAGTTTACAACATCCAGATTTTTTTTGGTTGAACATTTCAAGTATTTCCTTTATATTTTGTCTACTTTTTTTCAAACAAAAATATTAATTGCCTTAGATTTCTTCATTTACTGTACAGTTAAGACTAGCACCACAGTTACCTTTTTAAGTTCAGCAGCTGTCATGCAGTACTAACAAAGAATCAGAAAACCATGCACTTTTAAAATGTCAGTTTATAAAAAACAATAGGCATACCCAGTGAATCACATCCAGCAGTAATTCCTTTTTTTTTCCCTAATCCCTGATCAGATGAATCTACAGTCTACCACTTGTAGAGTTTTGGTTTTTTCCCTTCTGTAGGTGTTCAAAAACTAATACATTATTGTGTATGTTCGTCAAATTGCTTTTATAATCTATTCCCTCATATTTTATCACCTCAGATATCTTACATCTGATTGTTTTGTTCTCTATATAAGAGAGTTAACATCTGGAAACATGGATTTTATGACTTATTTTGAAATTTCAATACAAAATTCAAACTTACATTCTTACCCTCAGACATATTCAATTAGCTTCTATCTATCTTAAATTTTACATCATACAAATAGCATAAGAAAATTTACAGGAAATTTGACACAGGATCCTGCTGCCTATCATTTGATAAAATCCAGATCCTAAAAAGTAGAGCTGCAGATTAAATGTGCTTTAATAGGAAAAATCAAGGCTAAGTTTTAAGTGCATGCATTTTCTTTGGGCATTTTATGTGTCATGCACCATTAAAAGCATGCTCAGTCCAGATAACTTGAAAGAACTTTGATATCTTCTGCTTAGCAGGAGGGGTTTTTAATGTTAAAAACAAATGGTAATTTTTTTTTTGTATGTCCGCTTTAAGGAGATGATAGGATAGTTCCCCTTCAAAGCTATGACCTGTTTTCCATCCACTCCCCAAATACAAATGATAGTGTATTTCATATAACTGTGCTTCTTTAAGTAAATTTTATTTTCATTGCTCATGTCTGTACATCCATTATTAGTTACAAGTTTTGTCAGGCCTTCCCCCCCCCCCCCAAAATGCTTTAATAATTAGATTGTCAAATTACAGAGTGTGCTGGTTTTGGCTGGGATAGAGTTAACTTTCTTCATAACAGCTAGTATGGAGCTGTGTTTTGGATTTGTGCTGAAAACACTGTTGGTAAAGCAGGGATGTTTTAGTTACTGCTGAGCAGGGCTTACACAGAGTCAAGGCTGTTTCTGCTTCTCACACCGCCCCACCAGCGAGTAGGCTGGGGGTGCATGGGAAGTTGGGAGGGGACACAGCCGGGACAGCTGACCCTAAATGACCGAAGGGATATCCCATACCAGATGATGTCATGCTCAGCATATAAAGCTGGGGGAAGAAGAAGGAAAGGGGGGACATTCGAAGTAATGGCGTTTGCCTTCCCGAGTAACCGTTACGCGTGATGGAGCCCTGCTTTCCTGGAGATGGCTGAACACCTGCCTGCCCACAGGAAGTAGTGAATGAATTCCTTGCTTTGCTTTGCTTGCCTGCGCGGCTTTTGCTTTACCTATTAAACTGTCTTTATCTCAGCCCATGAGTTTTCTTACTTTTACTCTTCCAATTCTCTCCCCCATCCCACCTGGGGGGAGTGAGCCAACAGCTGTGTGGGGCTTAGTTGCTGGCTGGGACTAAACCATGACACAGAGAAATGCCACTGCAGTTTGAATTCTATCACCTGAAAAGCTGGAATTTGGGCATGTGGGCATTTTGGAAAATGTAATAACTTTTTTATGGCTTAAGTGTTGACAGAAGTCAAATGCAAAAGAGGCCCAACCATGGATGAAAGGAACTTGTTAAAAGCAAATGTAGTTATTATTTTCATTAGGCAACTACTATAAAAGTTCACAACAATTTACCTAAATTGTTGTTATTTTAGGTGAAGAGTAGTGAATGCAGCAACACACAGGAATAACAGGATGGAAGAAAGTATAACTCTAGCCACAGTTTTTTTCAGATTAGAAATAACTTTGCAAAGCATATATACAAAACAATAACTAGTCAAACCCACGAATTATGTTCTTAATGACCCCCATGAGGGATGTCTACACTGTTTTTCCAGTTTGGAGCAAGATCTTACTTTCCATATGTATGTTGATACTTACATATCCACAGTTCACATTGCTTTGGTTTGTAGAATAAACTCAAAGGTTGCAAACTTGGTTAAGTCTGAACAGACTTAAATTGAAAGATACACTCCACTAGTGTACCATAAGGGAACTGATGTGAATAACTGAAAAAACCCAGTTTATCACTAATATATTTCAGATCACAGTAATAAAGCCTGTGTTTTCTTGTCTCTTATCTTTCTTTCTCTTCTTCCCATTGACCCTAACGGGAAGTACCACTAATGGGAAAAATGGAAGATGCCTTGAACTTGTCATCGCCACTCTGCCTGTTGAGGCAAATATTTGTTGCGGCAAATACGGTAGCCCTCCCAAGATATTTTTTAGCCAACTGGTAAAAGTATTTGATTCTACTTTCCCTATGGCTCCCTATCAGTATGTTTTGATATCTTGACTAGGAAAGAAGTAGAACTGAACTTGATAATGGCTGATTCATTTCTTCTCTTCCCTTTTTTCTTCTTTAATTTTATTTTTTCTGGTGAGAGAGAACATATGGTGACGAGTTTAAAAATCTTGATTTACAACTATTTAATAGCATCTGCTATTAAAAAAAACCCAAACAACCCAAAACAAACAAAAAACCCCCCTAATCTTCTGTTTTCAATGTCAGCCTTTTCAATGCTTGCAGGTAATAGGGAAAATTCTTCCTGTTGGATAATATTCATTTAATGGGTTATGCACTTAAGTAAAGGTTAACAGGCAAAGCAATTTGAAGCCTGAAGAGTGTGCAAATGAGTAAATGATGACCTGTCAAGATGCTCAGGACCTAACTGTCTTTGCCCATACCATATTCCCTGAGCCAGTCTGTTTCTGCTGTATGATTTAATTGATCTTGCCTACAAAACCTTTTGCAGCCCTGTAAATATTGATTTTTTTAAAGTAGTGAGTAATTTACAGGTAAGGCTCGATAGCAACATGTCTGTTGGATGCAAATAAGAAAGAAAACTTAATGATTTTGATCTTATCTAGAATCTTAAGGAAAACTAGTGAGTGTATTGATTAATCACAGATCACAGAATCACTAAGGCTGGAAAAGACCTGTAAGATCATCAAGTCCAACCATAAAAAAAAAAACCAAAAAAACCCAAAACCACCCACAAACCACAAAATACACCACAACCCACACCAAAACAACCCACCCACACCACACACCACCATGCCCATCAAGCCACATCCCACAATGCCACGTCCACACGCTCCTTGAATACCTCCAGAGAGGGTGACTCTACCACCTCCCTGGGCAGCCTGTTCCAATGTTTCACTACTCTCTCAGTAAAGAACTTTTTCCTAATATCCAGTCTGAACCTCCCCTGGCGCAACTTGAGGCCATTTCCTCTAGTCCTGTCACTAGTCACTTGGGAGAAGAGACCAACACCCACCTCTCTGCAACCCCCTTTCAGGTAGTTGTAGAGAGTGATGAGGTCTCCCCTCAGCCTCCTCGTCTCCAGACTGAACAACCCCAGTTCCCTCAGCCGCTCCTCATAAGACTTGTGCTCCAGACCCCTCACCAGCTTTGTCGCCCTTCTCTGGACACGCTCCAGCACCTCAATGTCCTTCTTGGAGTGAGGGGCCCAAAACTGAACACAGGATTTGAGATGTGGCCTCACCAGTGCCGAGTACAGGGGCACGATCACCTCCCTACTCCTGCTGGCCACACTGTTTCTGATACAGGCCAGGATGCCGTTGGCCTTCTTGGCCACCTGGGCACAAACAGTAAAAACTCATTGCTCAGTTAAGACAATTACCTCCTCAAAAATCCAATAAACAAACAGCATAAGAAAATAAGTAAACAAGAAACAAAACAAAAAAAAGAAGGCTAATTAACCAAATTACTCCTTTTGGGAAATGATGAGGAAGTCATGAGTTATATTCTAGGCTGCAATTACTAATTGTGTGTATGTTTTGCTCATATAACCATACTGTGGCTTTCCAAAAGGCATCATTTAAGTCCTCCTTACTAAGCAGATGATGATTTGACCATTTTAATACAGAAGTGTTTCATATTTTATTAAGCAGAAACAAAGAAAAGACAGCATTATAAAAAACTTCTAAATAGTTTGGCCTTCTTTCTAATATACCACATTAGACTCAAAGCCATACTTTTATCCTACAAAGAAAGATGTATCCATGTTAGAAATTCATATATTTCAAATTCATAGATTTTATTGGTGTGACAAGCAGTAAAAATGTTGCTAAAGTGTGAAAAAAGAGGCAGGTCCCTTAGGCATCTGTCAGAAATTGGTAAAATCCAAGTAGGGCAGGACATGGTATTTGCATGTACTGACATTGCCTTATTTCACTGTGATAGCCAAGTAATTCCTGGTCCCTTTTATGATGTATTTTGACTGCTAGTTATGAGATACAACATCCAGAAATGCAGCTATATGCAGTATAGCAAAAAAAATATATTCCCATCCTGTGTGACTTACCAAAATTTGGAAGTTTTCCTATTGCACAGAGGAACAAGGCCAAAGATTTTGAAAGGTGTTTTTTTTTTAATTTGCTTTTGTAAAAACAATAAATACAAGACAGAGCACACAGCATTTTGCAACTTCTAGGTGACAGATGACTCTCCTGTTCAATTAAAATGCAGGAGGGCAGTAGAAAAGTAAGTATTATGAATGTGTTGGTGCAAGCCTTGGATATCTGACAAAATTGTGGGGAACAGATGAGGCCACCCAAAACCAAGTGAGTCTTATTCATTATTTTTATACTTTCTGTGGTTTCTATGAAAAGACACAAATATATTTATATGGAATTTTCACTATATAAAACTATCAGAATTTCAAGTGTTTATGAAGCTATGAGAAGACTCACAATGTTCAACATTTTATTAGAGACTGATGTAATGAGAAAGAATCCAAATATACTTTCCAGAATTTCATGTGTGATGTGAGAACTATTTCAAAAGAATTCAGCTAACATAGTTTGATCAATATACTTTTTTGAATTTTTTTTTTTTGCGTTCTTACAAAAATCTAGATCTAATCCAAATCACACTTTTTTTTCCTAAGTTTCTAAGTAAAGGAAAATGGTAGCCCCACAAGCTTTGAAGATTTACTTGCACATAAGGAATCCAAGAAAAAGGGTGACAGGTCACTTCCTCAGAAGGGACATTATTACCCTTGGATAGGTACAAGTTGAAACAGAATGCCAAGCCTGGCACAGAAACAAGCAGCTGAACAGTGTCATAGAGAGGAACAGAACCTTCTGGGGGGTTTTGAACACCCAGATCTTGAGTGTATTTTTTAAACATTTCAGCTGAGAACTGTCTCTTCAAAAAGCTAAATCACATTTTGGGAGATTACTTTTATGTATATCTTATACATCTATTTGAAGTTCTCATAACTTTTTTATTTTTTTCTTTTAACTGTTTGGAATTTTATTAGAACCAAGGATTTGTTTTGGCAGAATAATAATAAATTTTTTTTTTTTTTCTGGGTTTTCTACAAACCTGAGGTACTTTCAGCTTTTAGAGATGCAGAACACTCAGATAAGATGGAAGTTAAGAGAAAGTCATTGGGTTGCTCAAAGAGATGTTTGGGAGAAGTTAGTGTGCAGACCCCACTAAATTGCAAGGGTGAGATGCAGGGCTGGTACCATCAAATGCCAGGTAGAAGGCTCCCTGGGCTGGAATAATTCATCGCATGAAAAGGGATCATCAGCAGAAAGACAGCTCTGAACTTTTGGAAAACCACCTACTGGCAAAAAATTCTTCCTGCCACTGCCTGTTGACTTGGCTCAACCACATTATTTCCCTTCACATCATGTTGGTGGAAACTATCATTATTTAGATTTGTTATTATGGTTTGACTATGGTGCTCTTTGCATACTTGCATAGAATTGAAAATCTGATCATCCCAAGAAATCTGTAGGACATAAGTATCTTTAGAAGATCTCAATTTCAGGGTTTACAGAGGATAACAGGAATTAGTTTCCCACCAAAGGGCAAAATATCCTATCGAGAAGCTCCACAGTATTTGTTTGCTGTGAGCAGTTGTCTTATTGCAAAACTTATTTCCATTGATTTTGCAGAGAATAAGATGAGATAAAAAAAGAAATTTTGAAAAACATCATGAAAGTCCATATCTATGAAACATAGCTGAAGAAGTTCCTAAAAGCCGGGGAGACACAGCAAGAGAAGACATACTCTTCTACTTTGTTTCTTTTCTATTTCTTTAATATTGTGGTTCAGAATGGACAGTCTTTTGTTTTCTTTACCTTGGCTATTTTTATAGCCTTAAATAAAGCAGAACTTTCTACCATTGCAGTTGAGTTACAATGACTCATTCCTCCTCTGTTTAGAATGCAGGATCTGATATCAAATTGATCTTTATAGAAAACAATAACTTAGAAAAGAGAATAATTTAAAAATTACATCACACTTCTGCAAGGAAGTTAATATTAAAAAACTCCAGTATGTCATCGTAGAGAAGCAAGTTCATTTTCTGAGACACATAAAAGTCAGTTTTAGCAATGGGTTTCTAAGGTGTTCATCACAATAATGGTGCTAAAGGTCCCAGGACTTGCATGGTACCACCAAGATAAGAATCACCTTTATAAAGATTACATTCTAATAGAATATAAATATTTCAATGCCTTTTCTAATAAGATTTCTTCATAGACTTTATAGATGGCTAACATCTCCAAACATTTTCTCCAAACAATTCCTCCAAACAAGGAATTAATTGAAAATTAAGAACACAGATTTCTAATTACAGATGTATATAATGTATATACAAATCTGTAAGTATATACACTTAAATCTGAAAAATGTTGAAGAAAAATGAATAATCTTATACTGTATTCTGATATATTACCTACCATAATAATACTATATACCCAGAGGCCTTAAATGCAAACTGAATTTCTAGGAATACATAATTCACATTGCGTTACCACCTCAACTGGTCTACTTTGACAATTCACCTTAACATGTCCTTTATTTCAGTCTTAAAGAAATATTACTGTTCCCTTACTATAAAATATTGTGTGTATCTGCAGAAGACATTACTATGCATTACTAACAGTTGCATCAAATGAAAGAAAGGTAGATCTTTGAGGTTTATAATTGAATCCAGCTAACTGAAGTATTTGTGAGTGCAACTTTCATGCTCTTTTGTACTCTTAAAAAATTTTTTTTAGGGAGGGGGAAGGGCCAAGAATAGCCATAAACACAGTTCAGCAGCTGGTAGAGACAAGCTCATAGCAACATTGAGACAGTAGGTAGGTGGGTGTTAACCAATGGATCACTACTTAGTGATATTTTAAATAGATTCTGTTCCAAATACTGGAAACATACATAAAAGCGTGAAAACATAGATTATGTGATCCTGAAGTCTCTCTTTTTAACCATTGGTATCATAAGATCAAATGCATTTCTCTAGCTCTCCTCCATGTGTTACACGCAGTAGCATTTAGGAGAATACGTGTCTCTTTGCATAAATAAATATGGTAACGTTCAGTGTGATAAGCTAGTGAAACATGTACTTTTCAGCAGGTGAAAAGGAGTATAAGACTGCCTTTAATATTTAGAGATTATGATGATGGAGACTTATATCAGGGACCAATAGTATTTAAGAGTTAATTAGACAGAAATGGAACATAGTTCTGGTCAGGCTGTTCAGTACCAATAGTCTTGGCACAAATTCAAAAGAAATTCAGAGAAAAATAATTATTCTCAAACAGTAACTGTGTTGGGCCCCTGATTGAGGCACCACTTTAAGGTACATCTGCTTTCTCCTTTAGTAAGATCCCTTGAGAATGTTTTCTGACTCAAAACCCCCTCAAGTTTTTATTAGAGAATAAGTGAGAATAACTAACCTTTTAAGAGTAAAGACCTAGTAAGATGGAATAAAAAGAGAAAAGGGCTTGCAAACACATTTTTATTTCCTTATCCTTGATACCAAACTTAGCTGTAGTCATCTCATTTCTCACAAAATATGGCACAATTTCATCCACCACCAAGAAAATGTCTTTCTTTACATGTCGTGTCTGTGTTTTTTTCCTGCCATTCTCAGTAGTCCCCTGCAAATCTCTTTCCTGTATTCTCTCCTCAACTTCATCCTCCTGTGGGGAATTATTGCTGGATGTGACTTAGAAATTAAATCTGTATTTGCATTTTAAGGAAAGGTACAGCATAGAAGCAAAGATACAATAACCTATTTAGTGCATGTAATGGTGTCTAGTGGAGTACCTGGGAATGCGCCCACAGTCTGTCACCTTTTGACAAAATACTCATTATAATACTAAAAACCACACCTCCATCCCAAAGCTACCCACATCCAAGTTGCAACCACCCCTCACTGAGCCTGAGCTCTGAATTTTTCTTGGTCTATACCTTTAAAAGCAAAGTGAGAAACTTTTACACCAATTACAACAAAGAAATAATGACTAGAGTCACTCAAGCTCCACCTGTAAAGCAAAATAGTATAAAAAGGCGTAAGAGAGGAAGGATGTTAGGGAAGATACCATTGCAGACCTGCTCTGAAATCTGAGATCAGTCGACAGGCTGAACTTCTCTTCCCCCCCCAACAGGGATGCCTTTGGGTAAGATTCGGAGACTTGGCTATACCAAGTGTCCTCCCCCCCAGGAGTTTTAGCAACCTCTATAGAGAGTTGTTTGGTGACTTAATGCACTTGTAGCCAGCTATATTTCTCATATTAACACTTGGCTATACCAAGTGTTTCCCTGGGAGATTTAGCAACCTCTATAGAGTTGTTTTGTGATCTAGCATGCTTGTAGCCTGTATTATGTATATTCTTGCTATTTGTACCACCTTTGTGGGCAGTAATTCTATCACCAGCAATCCAAAAGAACTTGTGCATCTGTTGCTTTAATAAACTACACTATTCATTAATCTAGCTGTAAGAGTTCTCATTGAACGCAACCAAATTCCTTAAGGATGGCTGTGATAGTTCATGCAATGCGGCTAGACTGAAAGTGTATGGAGTTACAAGTGCATCTGTAATCATTAGGATTATATATACACATATACATATATGTGTGTATTTATATATCTCTATATTGAATCCGATCGGACTTGTAAGACAGGAAATTGGGCATCACTCAGAATCTAACCCTAGCCACCTCCAGCCCCTCTGATATCTGAGGACAAGCTGGAATGCAAGGGGGTTTATTTTCTGCCAAATTGCTCAGTCCTTTCACGCAACATCCTGGCAGATCATCTGGAAGTCTCTCCCTATTACACACACAAGTTCAACTGCTGTCCTGGGATTGCTGCTGTCTTTCACAGGTCTCCAGCTCACTGCCATGCCACTTGTAAGAGAACACAACATACAGGCTAAGGACAGATGAATGCAGGCATGTAAGGATGACTTTAGGAAAATCAAGGCTTACCTAGAGATGACACATACCAGGGATATCAAGGACAAAAAGAGGAGCTTCTATTGCTACAATGGTAGTAAAAGGCTGAACAAGGAAAATGCCGGCTCTTTGCTGAATGTGCTGCAGGACTCTGTGAGATAGCGCTGAGGTATTAATTGCATTGTTTGTCTCAGTCTTCTTCATCAACAAGGTCTCCCAGGCCTCTGTCCTTAGAGAAAGGGTTAAAGGAGGATGAGAATTACTAGCAAGAAGAGAAAGCAAGATCCTAACACAGCTCCTCTCCCTCTGTTGCTGAGGACTGCCACCCAGAGCTAGCTCAGGTATCCCTTTGTAGAGTACACAGAGATAAACACTACTCCTTCATTGCACATCATTAGCCCTTCATTCCTAATTCATCTAGATAACATATAGGCAAGCTGCCATGCATTCACACAGTCAAAATAACCATAAAATGATTTTCAAACATTTTAGTAATATGTTGGCATTCACATGCCTAATTGTCTACAAACAGTGATTAGTAATAACCAATGTTATTGGTTTTATCGGTACATGTTATGGGAAAATTGAAATCTGTTATTGATCATTGTGACAATTATTTGAAAAATGTTAAACGTGTTGTTCATTGCAGTAGGACAAACTTATTACTATTGGAGGTCCACAAGGGAAGAGATATACAGCAAAAAATGGATAGTCTGTCACAAAAATCTTAGCATGTATTTTACAGCCTGAATGGAGACCATTTACCGCTTACAAAATCAAACCTCTTTTTGAAGAAAGCAGGATGCCATAGGAGTCTAAGTAGTTTTAGGGGAAAAAAGGATCTTTAATGAATGAAATTCAGTTGAACCACAGAGCAATAATGTATATTCAGTAAGCATTCAAAAATTAAACTGATAAATTTAACTTTTACTCAATCTTACATTCTCTAGATTTAATTAAAAGTTAAATGTGAAAGTTAGAGTATGAGTGAGTGAAAGAACCATGAAAATTGACTTTGAGAATATGATGAATCTCTGCTGTACAGCTACCTGTTAGTCCTGTAAATCTAATTACAGCAGAACAGGAGATAGTCTGAATTCTTTGAGAACACATCTTCACGTGATAGAGTGGTACTATCTCCCTCTCTCTTTCCTCCACTGGCTTTCTACTCTGTCAGATAGCAGGGAAATAATTTCAAAACTGAAAAATTTACAGCACAAAACAATATTCATAGCACATAACATTGCTGCATGAATGTGTGGTTAACCTTTGATATGTAGTCATAAACCAGAAAGCTGATATTATAGAGGATTAATCTTGGGGCTGATTAAAGTCAATGGCAAACACCCTATTGGTCTTAAAGAATCACAGTTTTGACTGTTTGTTCTATTTGGCATTTTAAGACCAAGACAGAGATTTATAATTTCAGAAACCTTGGGTCCGTCCTGGCATAAACCCAAAATGTTGGGGGTGTAAGGTATAAATGAGTCCATTTGCAAGTCTTTTGATACAAAACTATTTCAGACTCAGAAGGTCATTGCAGCTTCAGAATGACAGCACTGAACTGTATATACTGAATGTCTCTTTTTCAGTTAAGATATTCATTAAAGGTAAAATTACAATCCTTTCTAAACATCATGTGGCATATGCCAACAAGCTGAGGCTAACTGTAAATTCTAGTAACTGAAAAGAAATGGTAAGAATTTTACTTTAGTAATCAGCCACTAGTGTGGCAGAAAGACTGTTTAAACTTGTATTTTGAATGTTCTGGGAATAGCAATAGACTATTTTAAAAGCTATTCCATAATTCCATTCCAGTGAGTGCAGCCACATATGTCCTTTTAGGTCTTTAGACTTCCTCTAGTAACACCAGCACCACATGCTAGCAGCAAATAAGATATCTATTCCACCTTTCAGAGGAGGAAGATGTAAAAGACATTTGCTAACAGCTGACTTCTTCCCACCTCCAGCTGCAACTCTCTTTTGGAAGGGGTGTAGGGGAACAACAACTTGCCAGCTCTGACTTCTGTCCAACAGATGATGATCTTTTTGATTTCAAATCTTGTCTTCTCATTTGTTTGTCAGTTCTTCCAAAAGCTTCAAAATGTTGCATTTTTGGAATGCAGTTGGGAAGAAGAATAGGAGTTACAGCACGTTTATAAGGAAGAGATTGGGGATCAGTGATCTCAACCCTGTTGTCACCTTAAAGTGATTGATTGAGACCAGACCTGACTGCAGTCAAGAGCACTTACTCTGCATATGATTGACATGTTTTAGTGTTGGTGGCATGTGTGGTTTTAATGCTTGGGCAGACAGCAGAAGAGAGACCCAATGAAAGATGGCTTCCATCAGTCAGGAATGCCAGAGAGCCACTAAAGAAAAGGAAGAGCTTAACATCTCATTCAAATAAATGGGGTTTTTTTAGCAACTGCAGTGTGGATGTTGACTTCTGGTAGAACAAAGAATGCATCTGTATTCATCTGTGGAACTGAAAAGCCTCAGTCTTATACAAAAGAAAAATGTCCTTTTGCTCAAAAAGTGGGACTTGGGGTGTTTTGGTTTTATTAGGGGAAAACTGGACCAGATCTGACAGTCTGAGAGAGGCAGTGCTGCCACAGCTCCATACCCCCATGTCCAACTGGTAGTGAGGCTGAACTCACATCCCCAGTACACCCATGCAGAGCACAAGTATCCACCACATATATACAGGTCTGGCCACACAGATCAATACAACAAACTCACAGAACACTCACACAAGCACCGATAGCATGAATGGCCTCATCTTGCTTCCCTCTCTGGCTGAGCAGCATGGAGGCCTGCTGGTGGTAATACAAATATGTGCATATGTACAATGTGGATGGCCCTGCAGCTGGGCTCAGACACCTAGTCTGGCCAGCCGCTGGCACCTGGACACGAGAGCCTCTGAGGCCACATGTACGCACACACACAGCACCAGCTGGGACTTTCCTGGTCCCTAGTAGCCACTCCCCACCCCACCCCTGTGGTCTCACTCTTAAAGACCCACTCCCTCGCTCCTAGACCACCTCACCTACTCACTGGCTCACCTGGCTTGATCTTCGCTGGTGCTCACACAATCATTTGCACACCCACACTTGCTCCAGTGGCTGGCACCACGGACACATAGGTCCCTGTGACCGAAGGTCCCACTCCAGTTGCTGGCATCGACATCCACTCACTGGGGTCTCTGCAGCTGCTGGCACCACAGAGACATAGACCCTCCAATCCATGGTCTGGCTGCAATCACACCACCATACACACAAGAGTCCCTCACCCAAGAAAAGAGTAAAAAGGAGTTTTAAAGGAATAAAAAGAATTTTTAAACCAGCACTTTTAAGTAAGCAGTTTTGGTGCTTTCAAGTTTACCAATCACTATTCTCCAGTTCTCAAGTCTCAAAATGAATACTCATATACTGGAAAATACCAAAATGGACTGGGCAGAACCATAATAAGTCTCAGTTTAAGTGATATTTCACTTGGAACATAGAAAATGTCAACATTTAGGATCTAGTATTTTTCCCGTATGTTCAGAATTTTGAGGGGAAAAAAGTATCTTTTCTGAGGAAGTTAATTACCATTTACAAAAGGTTTAAACAGAGTTTTGAACCAAATTTAGTCCCCAGAAGCCTGTACTTGCTTTTACTCCTATCTGTCTTCTATAAAGAAATGCCTGTTATGTGCATGTTCTTAATTTGAGCCTATTTGTGAGTTTGAGGACCAAGTCTGACAAAACAAATTCCGTATTTGGTAATTAAGAAACAATAACTTAGTAAATAATTTTAAAAGCATTTTTAGAATCTATTAGATGACACAGGACTTCTGAGATGTCCATTTTCTTCTGGACCAAAAATTGGAAGCCAAGTACGACACCCTCAGGCATCTACATTTAGGAGAGTGAACTGAGCCTTTAGCTCTTCTATGGAAATCTCATTTTAGGTGAACTCAATCTTCCTCTACACAGATACTTTTGAAATAACTGGAGTACTAGTGTATTCAATATTTATCTGCTTCTCAGGTGAGGTTTGAATCAGTGTTATATTGCCCCACCTGCTCTGTGACTGGTACTTGAGTTATTTTGAAGCTGGGTTACCTGTGGGACTCTGACAGGAAAGGACTGTAGTGCTGCCATACCCAAAACCAAGTGAAAACAAATACAGGTATTTTGAAATTGCCAGCTTGGAAACAGAAAAGGTACTGGGAGTAACCATTTCCTTTCTTCTGCTTTACGAGAACTGTAAAACAGAAGGCAGGATTTAGGGGAGAAGAAACTGAGTAGAGCGGGGTCTCATTTCAAACCCTGCCTCATCCACAAATTCCCTTGCCAGTTCTCTTCATTCATCCTGTAGTGGTTCAACTCTTGCCTCCAAAATTAAGATGGTATTTCCCACCCTCATAGTTTTGCTGTGAGCTTAAAATCCATTAATGTTAAAGTAGTAAAGGCGGTAGTGTTTACAAAGAGGAAAATGTCAGTTGAAAAGTACAGTTGAACAGTGTGATGTGTTTATGCCAGTAAAATAAGGATGATTATTAATGTTGGCCATGACTGAATCAAAATCTATTAAAATGACTTGACTATTTATGAAAATATTTTTAGTTTTTATGCCCAACTCTAGTATTGAGAACATCATTAAGACAAAGATTTAAAGTTGAAGGAAAATGCCAGACTGGTTGGATAAAATCCACTTTTGGTAAATCAGAACTTCTTTTAATAGCTATAGTCAAATAGGTAATTTCCTTCATGCTTTCTTTTAAATTCTTGCATTTTATCAAACCTAATGTGTTTATAGTTACTTTCCTATGTTTTATCCCAGTCCTAATTGTAACTACTAATTTTGCTTTTCTTCAGCCATTAAGTGCGAAACCTGTTGATACGTTTAGTAAGAATCCATGCTATTGAACTCAGTTTTCATCTGCCAACTATTCAGTAACTCTGATAAAGCTTACCCAATCTTCCTGACTCCAACACAGCCATCTGAGTTTTATTTCACCTTAACTATTGTAATTTGCATTTCTATGTAGTCATTCCCATTAGCCACCCTGCCTTTGTCCCTGTGTTATAGAGTCCTCTTTATTGAAAACTGAGATGATGTATTCATTTAATTTTTGAGCCAAACCCATATTATCTTTTAGACAATACCCACTTTGAACACATTGCAACTCCACTTTTTCCCTATTTTCTAGAGAACCTTTTTCACTTGTAATTTCCTTTGCAAGGTCTATCTCTGCTTGACTTTCAACAATTCTGAATTTATGAATAAGAATTAAGTGAGGTCCACCCTGTGAATAGTTCTATCCACCCACTGAGATATAGTCCTGCCATTTATTTATCAACAGTACCTTTTCTGTTACAAATCTAGTTGACAATGACTCTTTTTACTCAGTAACCTTAATCTTCCATTGCCTCTTGTTTATTATCCTCTCAATACCACATGCTCTCCATTACATCTCAAAAAACAGGAATTTACAAATCATATTTAGCAGAGGCCAACTGAAAATAGCACGGGAGTCACTTGTACCTGGGTGCTGTGAATTGTGATCATCCTTGTGATCAAACAGTGAGAATCAGCACTGTTTTCCATGCAGACACGTTCTGCTGCAGTCTTTCTCCACTATCTGATATTGACTACAGCTTATATGTGCCCATTAGCTACTTACTTTACTTTAGCTGAACAAGACTTAAAAAAAAAAAATAGATCGCACTGTCCTTGAAACAATTTATGCAGGATTTCTAAGATGGAGGTGTCGAAGAAATCAGCAAGATGTACCACTTGCTGCTGGATACCAGTGGCTACAGAAAACAGTAGTCACTGGAGTTATACCTAGCACAGATTTAGAAAAAGGATAAAGGAAAGCCAAGATGGCCCCAATTCTCTACAGTACCTTGTCTCTGTGAGGGACAGGAACAACCTATGATCCAAGTGCTTTCATTCCCTGGTTGTATAAGATCAGAAGAGCAGTGCACAGTGTTTGAGGTCTAAAAGGATCCCTTGACGAGGGAAAGGCTGTGGATGCAGTCTACCTAGACTTTAGTAAAGCCTTTGACACAGTTTCCCACAGCATTCTCCTGGAGAAACTGACTGCTCATGGCTTGGATGGGTGTACTATTTGCTGGGTAAAAAACTGGCTGGATGGCCATCCCAAAGAGTTGTGGTGAATGGAGTTAAATCCAGTTGGCGGACGGTCACAAGTGGTGTTCCCCAGGGCTCAGTATTGGGACCGGTCTTGTTTAATATCTTTATCAACAATTTGGACGACGGGATGGAGCGCATCCTCAGTAAGTTTGCAGATGACACCAAGTTGGGTGGGAGTGTTGATCTGCTCAAGGGTAGGAAGGCTCTGCAGAGGGATCTGGACAGGCTGGATCGATGGGCCGAGGCCAATTGTATGAGGTTCAACAAGGCCAAGTGCCAGGCCTTCTTCTGACATTTGGGTCACGACAACCCCATTCAACACTACAGGCTTGGGGAAGAGTGGCTGGAAAGCCACCTGGCAGAAAAGGACCTGGGGGTGTTGATTGACAGCTGGCTGAATGAGCCAGCAGTGTGTCCAGGTGGCCAAGAAGGCCAACTGCATTCTGGCCTGTATCAGAAATAGTGTGGCCAGCAGGACTAGGGAAGTGATTGTCCCTTTGTACTCGTCACTGGTGAGGCTGCACCTCGAATACTGTGTTCCGTTTTGGGCCCCTCACTCCAAGAAGGACATAGAGGTGCTGGAGCGTGTCCAGAGAAGAGCAACGAAGCTGGTGAGGGGTCTGGAACACAAGTCTTATGAGGAGCGGCTGAGGGAGCTGGGGTTGTTCAACCTGGAGAAAAGGAGACTGAGGGGAGACCTTATCGCTCTCTACAACTACCTGAAAGGAGGTTGCAGAGAGGTGGGTGTTGGTCTCTTCTCCCAAATGACTAGTGACAGGACAAGAGGAAATGGCCTCAAGTTGTGCCAGGGGAGGTTTAGATTGGATATTAGGAAAAACTTCTTTACTGTAAGGGTTATCAGACACTGGAACAGACGGCCCAGGGAGTCACTATCCCTGGAGGCATTTAAAAGATGTGTGGATGAGGCGCTTAGGGACATGGTTTAGTGGTGGACTTGGCAGCATTAGGTTTACGGTTTGACTTGATGATGTTAAAGGTCTTTTCCAACCTAAACAATTCTATGATTCTTATGCTGCTGTACAACAGAAGTAATTTCAATACAGTCAGATCAAAAGAGAAGCACAAAGCTTTTGCAATTGTTTCTGTCTGGCTGAAATCAAGTATGTAATAGCAAGTGGCAGAAACATGGTGTGGCCTCCTGGAGCAAAGCTCTAAGCTGAAAGTCGGAGCAGGAGACTGGAGCTCTCTGAAGCATAGTTCTTCCCTTAGACCATTCACTTGTGTACTATGAAACTCTAAGGCGTACCCCAAGGCTGGGTATACTTAATACATAAAAACTCCTTCCTAATCCTATCCAATGGCTAGAACATGATCTTACACAGACATGCTCTTATTTTCTTTACAAAACCATACAAATGCACATCTCAATACTGTTAATATTCTTTTCATCTATATAAATGGTATGTTCTTGAAAGTAAAGATATGTTAAGTAGATTATATGTAGTCTCTATACTCATGTCCTATACATTGAAGAAAAAGTATAAAGTCTTTGATGTTTTGCTACTGAAAGGGACAAAAGTGTCTCAGTATAACTGCCATTTCCCTAGTGGAAATGTCAGACAAATCCCCCCCTGTTTCTTTTTCTCCTTCATTTTCTAATAATACACTGAGGAACTTTTAAAGAGAGCTGCATATTCATCATCACAAATGAAACTTCACATTTTTCTGGCTGTGGAGATGGTAATTATAGGTTTGCACTTCTAATTGAAGCATTGATGAACATGCCCCACACTGCAGCAAATATAAAATAATTGTTAGGCAGACTATGCGATGTTCTGGGGGAAAAAAACTAAAGAGAATTTGAAAGCAGCAGCATGAATCCTGATAATGACTACCCCAATGGCTTATTTCCTAGTATCATTTACTGCCAGGAGAAATTAAACCAGTGGGGGCAGGATATTTTTGCAGAAAATGACAAGTTTCTGGCTCTTCTTTAAATAACAATGCACCTGATGCCTGAAGGCCAGTTTCAACCACCCTATTTGTAGGGCAGTACGACCACTTCTGAAGATAAATCAAAGGGGGCAGAAGCAAATTATATTTTTCATCTCTGGCCAAAGGGTCCCCAAATAACCAAATGAAAAAAACTAACAGGAAACCCAAACAGAACAGTTTAATAACTTTCTACATCTCTTAGAAGGACAAATATAAGTTTGCCATTTATGGCACAGAATGGAAGAACCACCTTTGGTTCATGGTTGGTTGCCCCCTTTCTCCCCTCCTTGTTCACTAATATCTAGCTGCTTTGTATTTGTTCCTTGGTCTGAGGCATTTGTTAGCAGCACACTTGGAGCTGACAACAACAAAGAGATGGCAAAACAAAGCAACTGCCTTGTGCTTCTCTCAAGAGCAGCACTAGATCCACAAGTCACCTCGACCAAATGACTACTTTGCACAGTTTGAATAAGGGCAATACAGTCCATCAGTCTCTGAAGTTACTAACATTGAGGGTCTGTCTAGCTGTATAACTTAATGACATCATTCATAGCTTTATGAAAAAAAATGGCAGTTTACATCAGTGGAAGTAAAAGCTCTAGGCCTGGATTTTGTTTGTTAGAAACAAAAAGCTAGAAAGTTAGGAACAGTATATAGCTTGCTAAGCTTTTGTTTGCATTTCATTCGAGTAGTCTGGGTTGTGGATTACCATCTGTGTTGTCACAACAACATTTCAACCACTTAAAGTTTGATTTAATTCAGGATAAGAAGAGGAAAATAAATGATCCTGATAGTTGTGACTGCTACTCTGTTTCACTCTGTTGAAAACAAATGCAAAACTGGAATAGTAACAGCCAGAGGGAGTTCTTCTGTAAGCTCATAAGAGTCACATCAGAGACAGTTGTTATTCCAGATATTCAGCTCATGGTTATTGGTAAGAAAAGAAGGCTTAAAACTAATTACAGAGAAAAAAAAAAGTTTAAATACTTTTCATGGTAAGACTAACTAAAAGTATTTGGAATTATGAGGGGAAAAGGTAGGTATTATTTTCTGAATTTCTCCTATTCAAAAATATAAGTTTATTTTTTGATACTCTTCATACATCATTTCATAAAAAAAGAAGTCTGGTTCTTAAGTATCTTGAACCTGACAAGCAGTTAAATGAAAAACAAACAAGCAACCAAACCAACCCAAAAAATCATGCATCAAGAAAGCCGTCTTAATAAAAAGAAGGGACTGAGAGACATACCTGATACTAAGCATGTTTTAGAGTGTTCCCGTTAAAGGCTCCTGTCTTACTGAAAGAACATCACAAACCTCCAGGAAGCACTTTAAACCACTTAGATTGAACCTCCTGTGCTCAGCTGCTTGGCATTTCTGAACTAGCTAATTAATGCCAATATTTAGCACAAGAACAGGTGGGAAAACTAATGACTAATTTCTTCTCTCTTCCAACTCAACACCACCACTGTCTTTTAAAAATACAATTCTTATCACTGCCTGCTGATCCTATTTCTTGTCAGCCTCATTGCTCTGACGCAGAGCTGCAATAAACAAACAGCTGGATGCAGCATTCTACTGCAAGTGGAACAGCTTCATTTTTGCAACAAGCGCCTTCTCTTAATCTGCTCATGTTGCCTCCCGTGGATGGGTCAAAAAATGTGAACTCTTCTAACAGGAGGACCAACAGCGTGTGTGCTGCAAGTGGCACTAGTTCCATTTGATTGCTGAATGAAGTAAGCTCCATTAGAAAAGGAAGGAAAAAGGAAGGTACACATTTTTTTAAAATCGTATTTTTCAGGTATATGTAATAAAAGTGAAGGAAGACAGGAAAGATCATAATAAAGGTATTCATCCAAGACGTTGGTGAGTGCATACAAATATCTGCTCTGAATCAGCCGAAAGAGAAGTTGCTTTAACTGTGTCTGAGTTAAAGCACAAGCTTTTCAACATTTCTCACTCCAGCTTCTTCAGTCTGTCTCTATTAAGTACATTGGTAGTATTTAGCAATAGCATAATTTCCTTTTTCTGTTTGAATGATGTTGTCAGTGATCATAGAAATTTTGATCAAGCAGGTCTAGGCTTATGGCAGCTTCTTCATCTTTAGTTCTGACATGCTCCAAGGTTTATGTAAACATTATCTGAGCTAAAGAAAATTATTAACACTCTTAGAAGAAACGTGTGATCCTAGAGCTTTCTCTTGACAGCAAAATGTCAAGGTATTTTTGAACTGTTTCTTCTTAGACCTAAAGGAAACCATTGAAATGTTTCAAAAATGTTTTCATTACAGCAAAAATCGTTCAGCAAATTTCCCATACATCTGCAAATAGTTTTAGCTGCTACAAAACGATATTTCTGACAGCCTAATACCTTCAGTAAAAGCCTGTGTATCAAAAGCCTGTGTATCAAGCTTTTGAAGTGAATACGTGACAAAGTTTAGTAGAATATTGTATTGGGTTTTGTGGCAAGGGTTTGGTAGTGGGGGGGGGGGGGCTACAGGGTTGACTTCTGTGAGACGCTGCTAGAAGCTTCTGCTATATCTGATAAAGCCAATGCCAGCCAGCTCCAAGATAGAACCGCTGCTGGCCAAGGCCGAGCCCATCAGCAACAGTGGTAGTACCTCTGTAAGAACGTATTTAGGAAGGGGGGAAAAAAAGCCTGTGCAACTGCAGCTGAAGAGAGGAGTGAGAAAATGTGACAGAAACAGCCCTGCAGACACCAAAGACAGTGAAGAAGGAGGGGGAGGAGGTGCTCCAAGTGCTGGAGCAGAGATTCCCCTGCAGCCCGTGGTGAAGACCATGGTGAGGCAGGCTGTGCCCCTGCAGCCCATGGAGTCCACAGTGGAGGAGATATCCACCTGCAGCCTGTGAATGACCCCACACCGGAGCAGGTGGATGCCCAAAGGACCCCCTGGGAAGCCTGTGCTGGAGCAGGCTCCTGGCAGGACCTGTGATGTTGTGGAGAAAGAGGAGCCCACGCTGGGGCAGGTTTGTTGGCAGGACTTGTGACGCCATGGGGGACCCACACTGGAGCAGTCTGTTCCTGAAGGACTGCAGCCTGTGGGAAGGATTCATGATGGAGAAGTTTGTGAAGGACTGTCTCCCATGGGAGGGACCCCATGTGGGAGCAGGGGAGGAGTGTGAGGAGTTGTCATCCTGAGCAGGAAGGAGTGGCAGAACCAAGGTGTGATGAACTGACTGCAACCACCATTCCCTGTCCCCCTGCACCACTGGGCGGGAGGAGGTAGAGAATTCGGGAGTAAAGTTAAGCCTGGGAAGAAGGGAGGTGGGGGGAAGGTGTTTTTAAGATTTGATTTTATTTCTCATTATCCTACTCAGATTTTGATTGTTAATAAATTAAATTAATTTCCCAAGTCAAGGATGGTTTGCCCATGATGCTAATTGCTGAGTGGTCTCCCTGTCCTTATCTCGACCCATGAACCTTCCGTTATATTTTTCTCTCCCCTGTCCAGCTGAGGAGGAGGAGTGATAGAGCCACTTTGGTGGGCACTTGGCATCCAGCCAGGATCAACCCACCGCAAATATGAATGTGAATTTTAGCACTAGCTAAAGCTGCAGTGAATGGAAATGCTAAAACAGTAAGTGAAATCTAACAAAAAGAAATGGTTGATTGATAAAGAATAAGTTCATTGCTTTCATACATGAGTTCAGCTGTATGCTCAGTTCACACTGTATTTGAAAGGAGTTAGGTCTTTCCTTACTTAGGTCCTCTTGGAAAGCTGAGCTTAATAGCTTTACAACAACAAGCAGTGAGAACCTAGAGGGAATTAATAAGTAATAATCAGAAAAATGTTAAAAGGATTTCACTTCTGCAGATACCAAGAATTTTTGTATATACAGTTACTCTTGCTTTCAAACACCATGTAAACCAGATCAATTTTAAAGTCCATCATATGTTTGCTTTAAATTAATATGGCTGGGTGGGGGGAAATAGATTGACGAGATGGGTCTGAAATAAGCATTTGTTTAAAAGTATCAGTTTAATAAAAGCAGGCTCTTTAACAGAAAAAAAAAGCAGCACAAATTTACAGGAGCTCAAATTTAAGCAGAACAGGCTATTTAGGCAGGAAACAAAACGTCAGAGTAGTGAACTTAATTCTGCACAAGCCAATTCCAAATTAATTCTCTTCCCTCAGTGACCATTGTGTCCACACACATAGATAATTTTCAGGGGTGAAGTTTAGTGAGTGTTGTGTGTATGAATTGGTCAATTGTTATAACACATCCACTAGTGAAGCAACAGAACTCCTTGCTAAAATCTGGCATAGTTTTGGTCTTTAAAAGTTTAATACGAAGTACCATATTGCTACTGCATTATCCCTTTTTATATAAATACATAGTATAACACAAAGCACCATATTGTTACTGCATAGGGTTCTAATTCTGAAAGCTTGTTGTTTATTGCCACTATCTTTCATCTGTCAACCTCAAGTGAAAAATGTCAAGGCTCAGTTGATTCATCAGCTGACATTAACTGATGAAAATGAGTTGTATCACAGAGCAGAAACATAAGTGTTGCCTGCATACTTAGGACAGTAAAGATCATATTTTTTTTTACCAATCATTTAAAAATAAGAAGGTTTGGGGAAAAAAACCCCTCACCCTTGCAGGATTCTATGAATATATCTATCCATAGTATGGTATATATCCATGGTATGGAATAAGAATTAGGAATTTGAGCCCATTAAGGGCAAGTATGCTAGAATTTTCCTTTGTATGTCAAAATAGTGCTAGTTTTCCACTGACTGTGAAGCTGTCTCTTTAGAGATAGATAACTCAGTACACTGCATTATAATTTAGTGTCTAGTCATAATAATTCAGTATTAAAATCTGAAATGTGGCACTGAAAATGGGTAACTAATGACAATTTTTGAGACAAGTTTTATAGCCCAATCCCACAGTCAATATTCAGCCCCACCCCCAGCCCATGAACTATTTTATTCTGATTGGCTTTGTCCTTGAATCAGTTTTTTCATCCTTAATTCCGAGGGCCTAGTTTCTGAACCTTGTTCATTATCTCCTCTTATACAACATGCAAATTATGTACAGTCACAATGCTGAACTTTGCCCATTTATTGGTATTGATATAAATTTTTTAGCTACTGGACTTTGGAATTGCAAGTCACTGAAAAGCCTTCTAATTCACTTGTACCTGTAGGAAAATACCGAAAGATACTGTGATAGAAGGTCCTTTCCAGAATTTCTATGGTATTATTTTTCCATAGCATGACTTCCATTTGTTGCTCTGTTCTGCTCCACTGCTGTAATTAAAACATTTTTAAATGAATGGCAACTTTTTAGCAGAAAAGTTGCTGAATCTTAAAAAAAACAAAAGATAAAAACTTAAAAATTTATGGTGGTATTCAATGCTTAGGTTTTGGTAGGTATTTTAAGCACACAGCCATAAATGACTGCATTCCAGAACAATAATTTGTCTCATTTGCAGGTAGCTCAAGTTAGTCACCTAAGAGCAGTTAAAGCAATTCAACAGAAAGAATGACTAACTACTTCAGAAATATAACAGTGGTGTAAATTATGACACTATATTTTAGTAACTGATCAATAAGTGGACATATTAAGTGATTAGAAGGAAGGATAACAATGTTGTCTTCCTTGTTGTGCCTTAGCTACACTGGTAGTAATCCACAATGAAGGACAGTCGGATCTGCAAAATGGGAAAGCAAATTATTACGAAGCTGGTCACCAGCATATTTAGTATCTGTGTGACATATACAAGCAAAAAGGTAGAAGTACTTATGATGGGACAGGACTTCAAGTAGAGTCTTTAAATTAGATTTCATCAGAACATAAACTGATATATTTAATTTTGTAAAATAACAGGAAATGCAGAGAGATCAAATAGAAATGAAACAGGTTTATAAATCAGAACATCTCTATCTCCCACATATCCTTACAGAACAGCTTTCTCCAGGATTGCACTCGGGTGCCAAAAAGCTCCACAGTCTCCTCTAGGACTTCCAGAAGCATGTTTCTTTCCAGCACTTTGGAAGAGTGAGTCCTTGTTCCTTCCAGGGCTCCCCTCCACCCCAGGAGCTTTCTCTCCTACCTTGCCAGAAGCTGCACCCTCTGTGCAGAGATCTAGTTACCAAGAAAACATTCGGGGTACATTTACCTTAGGCAGTAATCCTATTTATCTTATTTATTTAATATTTATCCAATTATATATAATTTATCCTTTTTGTATATTATATCCTAGTTATCTTGTGAATAAGATCTAATTATGGGATTGAAAACAGCAAATAAAATACTGCAGCTGAATGGATAACAACGACAATACCTTTTCAACCTGACTAA
Organism: Gavia stellata; assembly: GCF_030936135.1. NCBI lineage: Eukaryota > Metazoa > Chordata > Aves > Gaviiformes > Gaviidae > Gavia > Gavia stellata. The sequence continues at coordinate 18,975,850 of NC_082597.1, read as the reverse complement.
GCCTCCTACCTTTTATTCAGTTGAATTCAGCTAGAAGTTGTAGCATGTTCCAACATGTCATGGTATCTATCAGTCAACAGAGTAATGAACGATGTTGCCAAATACAAAATTAAAGTGTGTTTATACTTTTATCAATATGCTTAGCTGGAAAGGAAAAAATATTTTTTGTAGTTAAATAGCATTCTCTATAGGCATATTTATAGTTTTATATTATGAATATAACCTGGTTTATAAATCCTGAACTGTCACTTCTCAAGTAACTGGTATACGGTTAACAGTCTGAATTTATGTGTTTTATTATTGGGAGAACTGATGAAAAAAAAAGTCTGCAGATGAAGATGGTTCCACAGCAATTCTGTGATTATTATCTGCCAAACCATCCATCCTCTGCAAATAATGTTAACAGAGCATGCCAGATCAGAGCTTTGCAGAAGCTGCCAGTTCTATTTTGTAGAAACATTTGAGACTTTGACATTTGTTTAATTACAGGTTGGAATAAAAACAAGATTTAAAAAGTATTTAAGTGAAAATTAAATCTCAATTTATAGATTTCGTCATGAGATTTCGCACTCGGTAAGAGCATATATATATCCTTATGGTTAGAGCGCAGGCTTCAGACAGACTCATACTCATGACATTTGAGTGCTGATTCAGAGGTAATTTTCCACATCAATTTATGCTGACAAGGGTGCTAATGGAAGTCAAGATCTCCCATGTTGCACAACACAGCCTTTACCTTTACCATAAAGTTGCAGAGCACATAAGCATCTTGTGTTGTTTCATCAAAGTCAGATTTCCCAGCAAAAGTGAAAAATCACTGAAGCTAGAACCCTTAGACACAGATATCACTGCACATTTAGATGACATTTTTCCTGGTTTCAGCTGGGATGGAGTTAATTTTTTTCCTAGTAACTGGTATAGTTCTGTGTTTTGGATTTAGGATAAGAATAATGTTGATAATACACTAACATTTTAGTTGTTTTAGTTGTTGCTGAGCAGTGCTTACACAAGTCAAGGACTTTTCAGCTTCTCACACTGCCCTATGAGGTGCACAGGAAGCTGGGAGGGGGCACAGCCATGACAGCTGACCCAAACTGGCCACAGGGATATTCTATACCATATGACATCATGCTGAACAAAAACCAGGGGGTACGGCCACTGCTCGTGAACGGGCTGGGCATCAGTCAGTGGATGGTGAGCAATTGTATTGTGCATCACTTGTTCTGTATATTTTTTTATCATTGTTATTATTATTTTCCTTTTTCTCCTGTCCTATTAAACTGTTTTTATCTCACCCCATGAATTTTACTTTTTCTCTGATTCTTTCCCCCATCCCACTGGGAGAGAGGGGCAGTGAGCAAGCAGCTGTGTAGGGCTGAATTGCCAGCTGGGGTTAAACCACAACACATCTTAAACAGAAGTGCCTATCAGTTCTCATACTATTTCAGCTGGATGGAGATATACTTATTATTCACTTGAAAATTAACTCAAACCCATGCAATTTCACGAAAACTTTATAAATAATGTTAAATTTTTCTGTTCTTCCTGTGCAACCATTTTTATTGCCTCTAGTACAGGAATAGCAACAGCATAGCCCTTCAGCTGATGACTCCTGATATGTAGACCACTTCTTCAGAGTAACAGGCATCAATCAGTGCACCACTTCAGCTGATCCAACTTGCGGTAGAAATTTGAGATGACACAGATAAGCCCCACAATTCATGGAACAACATTACTGTTAATTTCTTGCAGAGTGGGAGTAGATGAGTCAAAAGCATTGTGAGTGCAGATGACTGCATATTGAGCTGTAAACATAGCTTAAATTTACCTTTATCAGTAATTTTTCCCCACTTTCCTTTATTAGACTTAAAGTAGCCAAAAATCAGAGGTTATGGAACAACGATATACACTTTCATAAAACCTTTCTTTAAGGGACAGACTTTTTTATATTGGAGTAGTCAGATGCTTAAGGTAAGACAATCCCTAGATGGAGGAGAAGGAACTGATGATAAGATCACAGAAGAGTTTGGGTTGTGTAGGAGTCTGCCATCAATGGGGAAACAGGCAACTTAATTACTTGTTAGTGATCTAAAGGAAAAAATTATGCTAAACAAATTACATAAATAAACAAAACAAAAGGAAAAGCCTTCACTGACTATTAAGGAAAGAGAAAACATATTTCAGCTGAGCATTCAACCACGGAATAGAGAGAACAGCTTCGATTATGATAATGGTAGAAACAAGTTCATGAGCAAGACCTATCAATGTAGCCACTAAAAGCTACTGTATGCTTTGCAAAATTAAAAGAAAGTACAAGATTTTTTAGGGGAGTATCCTATTGAAACTAATTATTTTTAAATTCCTGAATATGTTATCTTTCATTTTGCAAGCCATAAATGAATCATAGATTTATGAACTTAGCAGGGAAGTTTTATTTTTGTTAGGTTACTTCGGAACTGAATATTATGGTGTTCCTTGGAATTTCTTCTACTGTATTTAAAACAGCCACTGACAGAAACAATTGACGATACAATTATATCTTATATAACAATTACCATATTACTAACTATTAATAGCTTTTTCTTGGAAGCTGAAGAACATGAAAGAAAGGTAAGATTTGCTATCTCTGATTAGGGAGCAGAACTGTCAGAGCAGTTATTTTGCTTCTCAAGTTACATGACTTAATAAGCTTTACAGGAAAAGCCCTCTTAACATGCACAGAATGAGTTATGTGCTAGTATTTATGTTGGTAGGTGAAGAAGTTCTAACCCATGCAATAATCAGATGGCAATTCAGAGTAGAGATAATTCTGTCATTGGAAAGTCTTGCTATTGATCAACAGATTGTCTATTCTAAAAAGTACAAGAAAGAGACAAAACCATTGTAAATACACATCAGTGTGAATCTTGTTTTAAGAATAGTAGATCTTCTGGATGTCTTAAGCTGTTTATTAGTTTGCTAAGCATTCTTCATTCATCATTCACAACATGCTTAAGGCATAGTTTACAAACTCAAATTGTCTTTAAAGACAAGAAAGTAATGTTTCTGAGACTTCTTGTGGTGCTTAAAGGTTTTGCAGTGCTGAGCCAGACTGAAATCTGCAGAGGCAGTGTTTCTAACTGAACAACTTCACTACTGACAGTTAAGTAGAATACAGGCTGACTGTTGTCTTGGAGCGTTAAATAGAGTCAGCATATGATGGTATGACAGTGTGAATTATAATAAGGAAAAAGACACAAAAGGACACAAATATTTACAATTAATAAGACTTTTCTTGAGTCTTAGGGTCCTTCTGTGACAAATATGAAACAAGTTTGACACATTCTGAGTTCCTGGAACCTCTCAGCATACATATGTATTGAAGTTCGTTAACATTTAACATTTAGTCAGATAAGGCCTTCAGAGATCCCTTTTGTCTTGAAGACTCTACCTCAATAGTGCATGGGCTGACCCGGATTTCCTTACCTGCTACATTTTCCATGAACCAAATATTACAACTAAAGTGATGTTGCTGTTGCTGCCAGAAAACTGCTTTACTGTTGTGCACAGCCTGCTACACCCAAATAAGAGAGAAAAGCAAGTGTGACTGGAATACAGGCAGGTGAGGACTAATAAAAATGCAGGCTTCCACCCTGTGTGTTAAAATCACATATTGTAGAGTAACTGTGCTGAACTTTTGCATCATGTACAGTTTTCAAAAGTGTAGGAGAGACTCATTTTACATCTCAATGACCTAGTTTTCCAGGAGGAAGGACCTCATATCATTATGCATAGCCCAGCAGTTTTGAAACCAGCTGTAGAAGAGAAACCTAGAGTAATGAGGGGCGGAAAGACTACAGGGATTCAAAAGTTAGTACATTGGTGAAAACGCAACTAAATATGCCTGCAGGCAGCGGCAGCTCTAATGTTTTTGTGGGAGTGAGTTAAAACTCAGAGGCAAAGAATATAAAGTTCTGGCAGGGGCTAACCTCACTATTCCTAAGTAAGATCTCCCCCTGCCTGCAGTGCATGAGACAGGAAGAGGTGGCCAAAGCATTGTGAAAAGTAGACTTTCATCCTTGAGCTAATTTTTCATAGCAGAAGGAAGAAAGCAAGGTACTTGAACAGCAGTGTCGATGGACACAAAGATAAAAGCCAGGCCTCAGATTTGTAAATGTGATTTCCCAAGTACTTTTTGACTTCTGAATGCTCCAGCTCCCCTTCAAACGTGTACAGTTATCTCCCTTTGAAAAATCAAACTATAATACTGTTCCAGATGTTTAGAAGGAAATTCCATTTACCATCTCCTTGAAGTTAGAAGATGCAAGTCCTTTCCATGACTTCCTTGTTTTCTGCTATCTCACTTTGATCCTCAAGTACTGCTCCTGAGTGAGTATTATGCATGCGACTGTGTAATACAAAGCAGTCTTCCTTGGTATGAATTTCTTTTGATTATTTTTCCAAAAAGAGCTGAGTCACCAAATGTCGTGGTTTAACCCCAGCCGGTAACTAAGCCCCACACAGCCGCTCACTCACTCCCCCCAGGTGGGATGGGGGAGAGAATCAGAAGGGTAAAAGTAAGAAAACTCACGGGTTGAAATAGAGACAGTTTAATAGGTAAAGCAAAAGCCACGCAGGCAAGCAAAGCAAAACAAGGAATTCATTCACTACTTCCTGTGGGCAGGCAGGTGTTCAGCCATCTCCAGGAAAGCAGGGCTCCATCATGCGTCACGGTTACTTGGGAAGACAAACGCCATTACTCCAAATGTCCCCCCTTTCCTTCTTCCTCCCCCAGCTTTGTATGCTGAGCATGACATCATATGGTATGGAATATCCCTTTGGTCAGTTGGGGTCAGCTGTCCCGGCTGTGTCCCTGTCGTGTTAAAAGGAATGCAGTTTCGAAATTTGTCTGTTAGAGTCCCAGGACTTTCACTGACCCATTTATCAGAGCCCCAGCAAAAGGACTTGTACTGAGCAGATGCACAAAAATCAAAATTAGTTATTTTATTGAAAGCGACAGAAACAGATTCGAGTCTGCCCTTGATAAATTCACTAACTACAATAGTGCTACTAATTAAGGTTAATATTGCTAGCAAACTTGGTAGTAATACAAGGACCCAGGGATAACTTTCACCCAGAGGGTGAGAGGCGCAGCACTTACCCAGAGAGCCGTCCCTGCCTGGGGTGGAGGAAGAGAACACAGCCCGTCGACTGGTCCGTCAGGTGTTGTGGTTCTTCTCTCCCACCTTAACAATAATTTTCTCCATCTTTTATCACCAAAACTACGAGGTTCCCCCCTGCCATATGTGACGTGTAGCATGATTTGGGTGGAGAGACGAGTGCTATAGTCATATATGTTTAGCATGACCTCTATAATCTTCATTAGCATATGCAGGAGTGTGAGTTGTAATATGCATTTCATCGGTAATGAGGCAAAGGTCAGTTATCGGACACGAAACCTTTTCAAAGAAACAAAGGACCTCTCACATTCCTGTTATTTTACTGTCTTTGCTGACCATAAGCAGGGCTGTCCTGCCCCCACAGGGCCCCCTCCTTATCCGCACCCTGTGTTAGCTGGGTGAGTCTCCACTCGCCTGGGTCGGGTCGCACAAGAGATAGCAAGGGCAGTCTTAACAGCTCTTTGTACACAGGAATCCCACCTCATTATCCAAATTCCACAGTCCCCTCCCAACTTCCCATGTAGCCCCAGCCTATTCACTGGTGGGGTGGTGTGAGAAGCAGAAAAGGCCTTGACTCTGTGTAAGCCCTGCTCAGCAGTAACTAAAACATCCCTGCCTTATGAACACTGCTTTCAGCACAAATCCAAAACACAGCTCCATACTAGCTGCTATGAAGAAAGTTAACTCTACCCCAGCCAAAACCAGCACACCAAAGAAAAGAAAAACGCCAAACCAAGAATGTCTTTAAACTTGAGTCAAGTTAATAACTGCTGAAAAAAACCTTAGGCAGAGCACAGCTTTCTGTAATTTAGTAATTAATTATTATTTTGAATCCAAACCCATGTTTTGAAACAATCAGTTTCATACATTTAGAGAAAGAAGGGAGTGGAAGTGTAGACCCAGGGTGAATCCAGTGAGTATCCCTAACAGAGTCAGAAACTGTATTGTTTGGAAGAAATTGGGCTAATATACCGTTCAATATTTCTGCTTCAGAAAAAATATTTTAATAGGCAATCTTGCCTTAGCTCTTAGTTCCAAACAGGCACCTCACTGCAGAAGCGAAGTTGATACACTTTTCCCAATGGCTGAGTCCAAATGAACTCTACTCTTGCCTTTTTAACTCCTCATTTTATGGCTAACACTGTTAACAAGTCAGAGAGAAAAAGGTTAAATGCAGTAGTTGTAGCTCATGCCTTCGTAATAGCTGCAAGGCCTGTATACTTAACCAGGAGAAATTGTAAATTATTTTTGTGTTAGCCAAATTCTGGGCAGTTGCAGTGTCAAAATTATTTGATAGTTTTGTATTAGCCACATCCTATCCTGTCTGAACCTTGCTCCTCATCTTTAATGTCAAGGGCTGTGAGTGGGAACCGTACTTGTATGAGAGGCCCAGTAGTAGACCTCTTTTGCATATAACAAATATTAGTTCTGCAGCCTTTTTATATGTTAGCAGTACTTTGAATGGAAATGCTAGTGCTAGGACAAGACCCACCTTAAATATTTATTAAACCTTATTCAGATGCCTTAAAAACATACTGTGTATTTTATTTAAATATATTATAGCATTGAAAGCTCTCTCTGCAGCCTTAGCATTTCAATTTTTCACACGTTTTCTTTCTCATTTTGATTCAATATCCAGTGAAGCCTCACCTTCTTGGTAGAGTCACAGGTTGCCAGGTTTTTGTGTAACATCTCAGATTATTCCAGAGGAATAAACACAGGTGGGGTTAAGGAAAGGCTTTATCTCCCTTTTCCCAAAATAAAAGTGCGTTCTGTTGACCTCAGGCTGTAAGGAAGAACTTCAGGGCCAAGCAGTGGGTTCAGCAGAAAAATAGATAGACACAAAGGCAAAAGATCAAGAGAAGCTCAATTAAAAATGAATAATACCTGTTCTTCTGTTAAGATAACTGTCACTGATATGACAATCAAAAAACACCAACACATTGTTAGTGGTAGATTAGATCTGGAAAAAACTCGTACAATCTGTTACTGATGGCACTATGTCCACTTTTCCTCCCACTTCATCTTTTCCATTAAACCATCAGACCCAAACTCTAGATGTAAAGAAAGAGTTTTTTGAGGTCTTGAAAGTATGAGATTGGTAGAGAATTTAAAATTTAGGGATTTTTTTTTCTAAAAAAGAACATTTTAATTATCCATTAAAAGATTCATCGTTCCTTTTGTTTTTATTTTTATTTTTTTATTTTTAATTATTGGTTTTCTGAGAAAGGCCTCTTATAATCTGATGTGCTAAAATTCAAGAACCTTTAGAATCCATTCCAGGACCATCTATGATTATGGATGTACTGCACTGAATCTTTGATGCTCAGATGTATGGACCATGCAGCTTGGTGTCATGTCATCTTCTGTGACAGTTGTCTCGGTGAAAGACATTAGAGGAGAGATGGAAAGTGAACCCTCTAACGGGGGTTGGGGGAGAGGGAGGGATTGCCAAATATTTAGATAATGGTAATAGTTAGTCTAGGAGTATGGACGCTTTGCTTATAATTCTATCTTATTATTTCTGTTTTCTCGGTAATTATGGATATTCTGGCCATCTGTAGAAACACTCATTTTCCGAATTATTTCAGTTTTGCCTTTGACATTCTTGTGAAATTGTGTTTTTCTGTCTAATCCTGAGCAGTATGAAGACAAATGTCCTATTATCAGCTTCTGAATAGATCACTTCTATCAGCCATTCCCTGTTTGTCATGCTATGCACACAGTTCAAAGGAAGTGCTCAGGGCCAGGTTAGCCAACTGTCCGTATCACTTATCTGCAGGTATATCTTCATGGCTAGTTTTGACTGCTAACAGCTCCTGTTCCCAAGAAGTCATTTGTCATTAGTCTGCTTTGTGGATGCAATAAAGCAGCCTCTAATTCCCTCATGAAGATGTCTTGATGACTTTCCCGCAATGGCTTGGATGTAGCCTGCTGCAAGGTCAGATGGGAAGTACAGGCAGACTCAGATGAAGGCTGAATTTACTCTGCGAAGTGTGGATATAGGTGTCACATGCTGGGCCATACACTGTAAGCGGCTTGGGCTGTAGAAGAGCCCCAAAGACAGCCAAGTAAAGCAAAACCACCTGCCCTCTCTGTCTAGACTCTTCAATAGATCAATGGAGGGTATATTTTTGTCATTTTTCCTCCACTTCAGATTACTCATTACCAGTCTAAGAAAACCAATGGTAATGATAAAGTTGTGTTCAAAGAAAAAAAGGACAAGTTTGAAATTTTTTGTATAGATAATATTAGTGATTTTCAGAAAATCTTTAGCTCGTTGCTCCATCAATCTACATCAAAAGTTGCTGTGATTTACAGTCAGAAAGAAAATTAAAGAATAGGGTTTGTCACAAGTCACATAAACAAGTTCAGGCTTTGAAAAATGAGGTTTTGTAGAACCTAAACCTTTTCTTTTTTTTGTGTGTGAAACCAATAGAAATGCCTCCTTTTTAATAATGAAGCATATAAAACAGTTTTCACAAGTTACATGTTATGAAAACAGCCATGCTTGAAAAGTGTAGTTAGTCATGACGGAAACAAGACTTTAAAAAGCCCTTTCAATGCACATACTATTTTTCAGTTTTCCAAATTCCTTATTTATTATCAGTTTTACTGAGCCAGAAATAAAAAGAACAAAATATTATGACTACATTTGGACGGAAAGTCTCATTATGCTGCTTACTAAAATGTTGGACTTGGACTCTACATCCAGTTAGCTACATATGCTAAAAAATAAAATTAAATGGGAAAGAGTGGTATTTTTTCTCCTTTTCCACCTCCCTCCAAGTTTGAAGTATTTTAATTTAAAGCTGACTCAGAACTTACATGCATTACAGCACTAACAGTACAAAATAATCGATTTTATACCTACTGAAAAAATCAAATGGGAAATGCTTTATGTATTTCTGTTCAAAGTGAGACTGCTAAGTACAAATCAAGTTAGCTGAGTGCTTTTAAGAGCCCTAGTAAAAAAATTAGCCACCACCAAACAAAAATCCCTACGAAAATCATATGTAGGGAGGGGGGGATGATTTTGAAATAAAGGATCAACTGAAAATCTGTTTCTTGAGCAAGGGAAAGCAAAACACAAAACCAAACAAAAAAAGTCTTCAGTCACTGTTGGAACTGGAAGGAAATAAAATTCCATAAAGCTGAAGTGCTTCAGTGCCATCTAAGAAGGAGATGTGATATAATATAGCCTGAGATAATCACCTTTAAAAGGCAATGAAACATTCTTTAAACAAAGAAGTAAGTAGTAGATTAGTCTGAGTATATACAAATATTTGTGTATGAAAACCTGACTTCTTACAAGTAATATTAATACTTTGCAATTTACAGAAGGCAGTTGGCCTGACAATCTCTCAAATTGTTTTTAAAATATGATCTTTAAAAGATACATGTATCAAACCCCAGAAGTCCTTTTCTTAGCACAGACAAAGTTAGAAGGGTATGTGTGGTTTTAATAGATACCTCTGGTTTGTGTGGCTAATAAAGAGATATTCTTACAGCTGTCTGCCACTAATGTGAGGTCAGAAGGGTTAAACTTCTTGGGTAATTACTAATACTGGGAAGGAATTAATTTACATGGGGAGAACTCAGAGTCTTGATGCCAAATGTTACGTAGTCCAAACGTCATCAGAGTGAGGTTCAGGTAAATGATGGGTTAGCGGCTGTGGAGGGAAGCCCCATAGAAAGTGTTGGGAACACTGCTGGGAAGAGGCAGTAAAATACACTGCATGTGTTTATAAAATGTGCCTCCCACAGATTTGTTTACCTTGCTCTACATTTACCATTTTTTTTCACCTATTGTGAAAGGGCAGCTATATGAGATTAGAGAAATGGGTTGTGTAGCTGAAGAGTCACTGAGTAGATTTTACATTTCCGTGTTTCGTGACAGAAGGTGAACTTTTGGAAAATCCTTTCAGAAATATGCGAGGAATTAAGAATATGCTGAGACCATACTACATGTCCAAGTGGAAACAGAGACTTTACTTCTGTTTTAGGCTGAAGAGCATCAGGCAGAACTTGGAACAGAGTCACCTTGCTATTTAGCAGGTCTGGCACTTTTTCTTCCCATATATAGAAGTCCAAAACACAATGCTGGGGCAATATTTTCTAAAGGATATTTTCTTTTTGAAATCAAATTGAAACAAGTCTGATCATTTGACTTAATCAGGAATCTATCATTTTTCATAAAAAGAAGAATTCTACTTTCTTGTAGCACAGTTGAATTCTGTAAATTTTCCTATTCTTCCCATTGGGTGGGGTGTTCTTCTTAATTTCACATGTCAAATGTTATTAAGAATGTGGTATGCCTCCTAAACCCTCCCTCACTTTCACAAGGTGGTTATGTTCTTTTGATTAAATATTCTGTATGCAAGGTGTGTACACCACTTTGGCATGCTCACTGAGAAAAGGTGCTATGTTAATGTGATATTTAATATTATTCTAAGTAATAGAAGTAGGCTCCAGGAAAAAAAAAAAAAAGAAGAAAAAACCCAACTTCATTTAAATAATGATTAATGGCAGCATATGATGATACAATAATTAATTTCCTGAATGGTAAAAACAAATCAGTGTGTGATTTTAGGTACTGTTCTTCAAGAACAGGATATATTTAAGGGTTGATCTTAGTCATCTAGTGCAGACAAAATTCTTACTGACTTTACATACAATTTCTGTGAAAGGGTCACAACACTGGCCCTAACTAGAAAGAAAGTATTGGAGAATTTTATATCAAAAGGAATCCCCATCCCCAGTACTCAGTAAGTACTTTTATCTGGATAATTAATATACTTTCTGTAAATGACAAATAAATAAAATTGATTCAAGGACTCCCCTGGAACTTTTGTGGCATTTAAGAAAACACTGATGCATTCCTCCTTTAGAGAACAACCTATTACCGTAAGAGCCTCACCTGTCCTTCAGTGCATCTGCCTACTTGTGGAGGCAGGATAAATGTGTTTTCCTTCTAGTATTAACTCTTCCTACTTCTGACAGTGCACATTTAAATTCCTACTCAAATATTTAGGAAGTTGCCATGTTGCACAGACTAATCTTACCTCCTCAGTCATGTAATTAATTTGTGGGGCAAGAGGCTGGACGGTACAATTTACTTGGGGTGGGTCAGGGTAAGGCTGGGATTGGAAGTGACTCCAGGATTGTCATTTAATGCTTTACTGCACTTCAAAGTCTCTCAGCCTCGGCTAGAAGACCAATCTGAAAAGGCAGATTTATTGTGGTCCTTTTTTTTGGTGTTATTTTTGTGGGTTTGTTTGAGGTTTTTTTAAGATTACTTATAGACTATCTTTTTTTAATTCAGGGTGATTAGTAACATGCCTCAGAACAAACACAAACACTTTATTCCAGGCTCTGTGAGAATTAAACCTGTTTTATTTCTCTTCCAGACTAAGTTACTAGTAAGTAAGTCATTCTTCCAGCTGAGAGAGTGGAATTTGGCCCCACTTCCCCGCAGAAGGTTTGCTTTGCTGCAGAGTCTCAGCCTTGGGAGAATGAATCATAAAAACAGCTTCTTAATTAGCTGTAGGATAAATATCCAAGAGAACTATAGGATCTGTGACTAGAAAAATCTCTGAGCAAACAACCTGGATTAACTAAATTTCAAAATACAGTCTGTTGCTTAAAAACTAATACAAAATGACGGGTTGATTATCTGGCAAAGCAGATGTCTCAGGTGAATAATGGAATAAACCATCTACCAGCTGAGAAACAAGATGACTGTGTTTTATGGATAAATTGACACATATACAGAGTACTAATCCATGTCTGCTGGTTTAATTAACTAATGATAAAGTCTGAGTCCACCTGTAAATAGTGCACAGTTAAATCTAATCTGAGATACTGGCATTCAAGAAGCCAGTGCTTCAGCTCCTCTAAAAGTTTGTGCCAGGCACAATTCCTGCAGCGTATGTGCAGATTAGGGAAGGCTTGAAAGGCAATCAGCTCACTGGTAGTAACAAGTTAAAAATAATCACCCCTACTAATTTTCGGTACTGGTTGCCACTGGCAAGAAGGGAGAGATGTGGCCAAGAGTAAAAAGGAACAGGATCCTCAACTAGACTGCAGCAGAGTACTGTTTCCATAGCTTAGTATTTACCTTGATAATGCAGTCACGCTTATTCTACTTCAAAATGAATGTTTTATAGGTATATGACAGATCATTACCAGTAACAATTGGAAATTTCATATACAGCTTCAGAATAGCATCTCTGTTTCAATGGGAAGTCATTCTTTCTATTCAGTTATTCATGTCTGGCTGTTTGTCATTACATAAACAGGTGGAGCTGACGAACGAGAGAGACTGAAGCAGCCCATTTGTCCTCAATATGGCCTCCTGCTGCCCTGTCCACCTGCTTCGAATTTACTTCCAGAATGCAGCATTTTTCACCATTTGCTCAAGTGCTTTCTAAGGGGACACTCCATCCTGACCACAATTTGTTTTCCAGAGAATGCAGAATATGGATCCCCAAGCACACCATGCCATTATGTATTACTATAATTGTTATTAATATAAAGTATTCCCCAACTGCACAGAGCAGTGTAAAGTCAAACCACACTAACAAATACCATCAGTTAAAGTGTCAATATAGAAAAATGTAAACTGAAACACCTTTGCCTAAGGACAAGAGTATGTTACCCTTTTGCTGTTAAATTCTTTACTAGTTGAGTAGGTCCTTTCAAATCAAGAAAGCTTCATGGATAAGTGAAATGGCACTATGCCTCTGAATTAATGTTGAATCAACCTGAATGAAGGTTGTACAATGTAGCCCAAAAATAGCATGACAGAAAGGGAGTTAAATTAGACAGAAGCATAATGCATAGCTAAAACGACCCATTTTAAATTTATATCATCAGACCAAATAGTATTTGGATTCCACTGTTACTGGCTTCTTAAATTAGAACATTTAACTTGCAGTCTTGCAAATCGTTATGATTTAGCATGGCAAATGCTGCATGGAGGCAGAGATGGAATTACATACCTGTATGTTTCAAAGCAGGTGATTGTTACCTGACATGGAGCTACAGTACCTGTGCTACAGTTCAGGCTGACACAAAATCTGGCATGCCAGCAGATTTTGAATTTATGGAACCATATAGTAATTAGGTTCAAAGGGACCTTCAGAGGTCATCTTGTGTAACCCACTGCTCAAAATAAGCCTACATAGATCAGGGCATTCAAAGACATCTCTAGTTGAGTCTTGAACACCTCCAGTGGTGAGCATTCTTGAACATCCCCAAGGATGGATGTTATAAAAATAACCCAACATTTTAATAGAAATACAAAATAGAAAGCCTGGATGAGATTGAGGAAGCAGTAATTAATATAAGTGAAATAAAAAGAGATCAAATAAAATATTTCTAGATGAGAGGGTATCTCACTGGGTTGCTTTGATTAGTTTTTGTATCATAATGTAAGTGACTTCCCACCTGGAATCTGTCTATAACCTCATTCCTCATCTTTGTCTATAGATTCCTTGCACCAATGATGTCCACTGTTGGTATTATTACTGACTTCATCCCAGCAGAGATGAAAACCCTTAGAGGACATCTGAACATGTCAAAAACACTGGCACAACTAATGCAGATATATACATGCTGTAATTATGTCTGTAACCAGTTTCCAGAAGTCCATGACAATCTTGAGGGATATGGGCCAGGTGAAGAGTAGAGTCAGGATGCTGAATTTTAGAAGAACAAACTTTCAGTTGTTTAAGTAATTAGTGGATGGGATCCCCTTTAAAATTTCCCTCAGGGACAGGGTTTATGAACAGAGCTAGCATCTCTTTAAGGACATTTTTCTTAGAGTGCAAGAGCTCTTGATTCTCATGTGTAAAAAATAAGGCAAGGAAGGAAAAAGACCAACATAGCTTAGTAAGGACCTCCTGGTCAAACTAAAGTGTAAGAAGGAAATGCACAGGCAGTGGAACCAGGGATGTGTACTGTGGGAAGAATGTAGGGACATTGACTGGATGTGTAGGGTTGAGATCAGGAAAGCTAAGGAACAGTAGAAGCTGAATTTGGTAACGGATGCAAAGAATAGTAAGACGAGCTTTTACAGGTACGTTGGCCAGAAAAGGAATATTAAAGAAAATGTATGGCCCCTGGTAAATAAGACAGGACGACCAGTAACAGTCAACATGGAGAAGGCTGAGGTACTCAACAATCCTTTTGCCTCAGTTACCACTGGCAAACGCTCTTCCCATATCTCTCAAGCCCCTGAACCCTCAAGGCAAGGACTGGGGGAATGAAGTGCCTCCCACAGAAGGAGAAGATCAGGTGGTTTGAGACCACCTGAGAAACCTGAACATACATAAGTCCATGGACCTGACAAGATGCGTCCCAGGGTCCTGAGGGAACTCATTGGTGTAGTTGGCAAGCCACTCTCAATCATATTTCAGAAGTCATGGCAGTCAAGCAAAGTCCCCAGTAACTGGAAAAAAGGGAAACATCACGGCCACTTTTAAAAAGGGTAAAAAGGAGGACCCTGGGAACTACTGACCAGTCAACCTCACCTTCATGTCTGGAAGGTCATGGAGCAGATCCTCCTGGAAGACATGTTGAACCCTATGGAAGACAGGGACAAATGTCATCTACCTGGACTTCTGTAAGAACTTTGATGTGGTGCCCCACAACATTCTTACCTCTAAATTGGAGAGATATGAGTTTGATGGATGATCTGTTAGAAGAATAAGGAATTCACTGGATGGCCATGTCCAAAGAGTTACAGTCAATGGTTCAGTGTCCAAGTGGAAAGCAGTAATGACTGGTGTCCCTCAGGGGTCAGTACTGAGACCAGTACTATTTAATATCTTTATCAATGACATAGACAATGGGTTGGAGTACACCCTCAGCAAGTCTGCAAATGACACCAAGCTGGGTAGTGCAGTCAATTTGCTAGCAGGAAGGGATGCCATCCAGAAGGACTGTGACAAGATTGAGGAATGGGCCCATGCAAATCTCATGAAATTCCAACAAGGCCAAGTGCAAGGTCCTGCACTTGGATTGGGGCAATCCCCAATATCAATACAGACTGGGGGATGAAGGGATTGAGAACAGCCCTGTGGAGGAGGACTTGGGGATATTGGTGGATGCAAAACTGGACATGAGCCAGCAATGTGCACTTGCAGCCCAGAAAGCCAATCATATCCTGGGCTGCATCACAAGAAGTGTGGCTGGCACATCGAGGTCAGTGATTCTCCCCCTTTACTCTGCTCTCGTGAGACCCCCATCTGGAATACTGCATCCAGTTCTGGGGTCCCCACTATAAAACATGGACCTATTGGTGCTGGTCCAGACGAGGGGCATGAAAATGATCAAAGGCCTGAAACAGCTGTCCTATGAAGAAAGGTTGAGAGAATTGGGATTGTTCAGCCTTGAGAAGACTCTGGGGACACCTTTGAGTACACTAGTACTCAAAGGGGGCCCGTGAGAAAGATGGAGACAAACTTTCTAGTAGGGCCTGTAGTGGCAGGACAAATGGAGATTTACATTAGATATAAGGAAGAAATTTTTTACAGTGGCAGTGGTGAGAAAGTGGAACAGGTTTCCCAGAGAAGTTCTGGATGCCCCATCCCTGGAAGTGTTCGTCATCAGGTTGGGCATGGCTTTGAGCAACCTGATCTAGTGGAAGATGCGTCTGCCCTTGGCAGTGGGGTTGGAGTAGATGATCTTTAAATGTCCCTTCCAACCTAAATCATTCTATGATTCCTTGCCTCTATGACCAACAGTGAAGAATTTTCGGGATATTACAGTCTTTAATCCAGTACTCCATAAATGATACTCACTTCAGCTGACATCATATTATCACTGCATTACATTATTGCAATAACATCAGTTGACCTTGGGGTGCTTTCTACACACTGTAAGAGGATAGAATGCTACATTTATACAAGTAATATGCTGTAAAAACCCCAGAATTTCTAAAGCTGTTTAGGTTTATGTTGTTGGAAGTTGTTCCTAGGTCTGTGAACATACTGTATATTGAATTAAAATGAGGCTACTTTTGGGAACAGGACCTAGAACTATGGAGAACCACAAAAAAATGCTGTAACATTTAGATCACAGTTACACTCCTCTTACCTTTTCCTGTCTCAATGGCTTTTGTATTCCTGGCTGCCCAGTGTCCTAGCTCTAACAGCAGGCATGGACCACATTTTTAGCTAAAGAATTAATCTATGTGGTGGTTAGGGAACTCTCATTATGGGTACTGATTCCAAGAGGTTATGAATGATCTAGAAGCAATTTCCTACTTACAATATTAAACAAGGCTTAGGATGCTAGCCTGTACCTGCTGAAATAAAAGTGCTTCAGTAGTTACTGGATAAACATCTTTTGAAAATTTCTTCTTTGCATTTTGTAGTTTGATGCTTAGGTCCTGACTAGAGCTAGATCTGTTTCTATGAAACCAAGCGAGAAAATTCTGGGGATAAGAATGTACTTCTGCAAAATGTAGCCAAGAAATCAAATTTGAGGATAGATAGATAGTCTACAAATACAAGTCTAATTTTTTGGTTTAGTGTTCCAAAAATGTTATGACACTAATGTGCTGCACATTTAGGTCAGAATTTTTCCTTAAGTGTTTGAATTTGGTGCAGAATGAGCTACTTGACCTTGTTGGAGAGGGGGACAGGAAGGTCAGGACTGGCAATGTTGTATGGAAATGAGAACTAGAGGGAAAGAGTGAAAAGCTTGAGGGAAAGTGTCTGTGCTGAAAGACAAAAGTCTAAGTTTATAAAATGGTCCAATAAATCTGTTAGAGTTGAAAGTGAGGAAATAAGGCTTGGAGGCTACAAAGAAGTCTGCTACAATGTGTCCTTATTGAAATAATTGTGTTGAACCATGGGAAATGAGGTTTGGACCACACTATGAGACAATTTTTTGAGACTGTGCAACTCAGGATTAAATCAAAGCTGTAATGGTTTTCTGAGTTCATTAAAGAAATATAAGTGAAATAGTTCAAAGTTTATGAACTAATTTTTTTGAATATTCTCTTAGAGGATTTAGTAGCTTGATTATCTGTCTCAGTTCAGGATGAAAATAAATTTGAAAAAGAGTAAAATATTTCCCACAGGTTCTGTAACTTTAAATCCAGATCTTTAGTTATGGTCCTCATTAGACTTGGTAAGAGTAGGAAGCCTGATGCCGAGTGAAATAGGCTCATTTCTCGAGGATGGGTGGGTCACCTTTAGAGAACATGTAATGGTAAAGGGAAGGTAGCAGGTTACTTTGAACTCATAATTAGCTGCATGGTATCAGCAACATGGAAGCAAACCTTGCTGGGCTATGGAAAATAGCAATGGAAGGTATCTGGCTTTTGGATGACTTGTGGAAAGCCAATGTCTAGGGGCTAGATGAAGAATTTCGTATCTGCACAAGTGTTGGGAATGTTTAGATTTGTACTCAAACTTTGCCACTGCTACCAGTCTCTATTTAGAGCTGTATGTAGTTCTGCCACCTGCAGTTGTGACATTCCAACTTGCGTTGTAATCTTCAGAGCTAAAACTACACAAGGGAGAAAAAAGTAGCAGATGGAGTCACGTCATTTACACTGAATGCTGCAGGAAAAGCAGCCAGATCGCAGCAGATCGGGGGAAAAATCCATTTTTGTCACTAAGCAGCAGAAGAAAAAATAAATCACAGATAGAAAGGGATTAATTTCTGAGGGACCAGCTATTTAATGTAGCATGGAAATTGGACTCTATCAGAAGTTTGCAGAATTTAACTTGACAAACTATATGCAACAGTGAATTATTACTTTAAACTCATGACCCAAGGTTGCAATGCAGGGATAGAGAAGGTAGAAATTAATTAATCAGCAATCTAAGCTGAGAGCAATATTCACTTTTAGATGTCTGGTGAACAGAAGTAAGGACACCAAAAGGACTTACATAAATTATAGGTCACTGGAGATAACAGCACTCAAATCTGTGAAGGTCTCAATGTTAAATGCAGAAGTGGTGTAACAAGATAAATAACAAGTGTTTAATGATAGCAGAAAAACAATAATAACCTGCAATCAGATGGATAATAAATTATGGACAGATGGTAGTTGGAATCTGCAAATATTTCACTGTCCCATCTGCCTTCATCCATTGGTATCATTTTAAATTTGATTCCAAAAAAGATGCTTTTATCCCCCTCTTTTATTTTTCAAAATTAATTATTAGCATCATGTTGTGTGAATTTGTTTCATGGTTTGTTATGATACATCACCAACAGGCCTTCGTATTGTGAATTTGCAGCACTGGAGAAAAGCCAGGGTAATTTTGGGTTTGCACACATTTGTCTTAAAAATTTCAAAAAGTGAAACTTCCTCTGTAAAGAGCATTTTTATTGCAGAAAACATATTGGAAGTTTCACCTCAGTCAAGTAATGGTATGACTTTGAAAGTGAAGTAGATTTTCCTGTCCAAATAAATATATTGTACAAACATAGTAGGTACCTTGACAAACAAATAGAATTCAAGGACAAAGTGTGTATTCATATTAATTTAATGATGTTGTTAAAATTGACAATAGATATTTAACTTCATGGGTCATGAATGGAGAAAAGGAATTTTTCTGACTTGTAGTTAAGGCACAATTTCTCTCTCAAAAGACCAAAATGAAACTTGGTCTTTTTTTAACATCCTCTTTTTTATGTTTTCATATACATTATTGTTCTCAGCTTGAGGATGCTGAAAAATCTCTCCTAACCTGAGTCTTATTTAAAAATAAAAGGAAAAAAAACCACTGCACTTTCTAAGGATTTGTACAAGGGGATAAAACAGTAGAGGAGGGCACTTTCTTTGTAATACCACTCTCCCTAGCAGGCAGGAGGAGAAGGAAAGAAAGGGAGAACTTCAACTCATTTGAAACAGGCTGTCCATCAAAGACACCTGCAGTTCCTCAGACACAACCATTCATCACCACCATCCTACTAGAGGAGAAAAGGGGTTTTATAAGCAACTTAATGAGCTTAATTCCCAAATCTGACAGACCTTAGCCCCAGGTAGCTGAGTTCTGAAATGGTGGTCTTACATTTAACAGCTTTATGAAATTCTATCATTTTGTAAAGTATGGGTGGGGACTGGGGAAGAGAATTGTGAAGGCATCTGTTTTGTTCCTGTAGAATTCAAGGATAATAGATAAAGTTAAGGGTCAGTTTTCTCTGATTTATACATTCATGCTAAACTAATATGCTAATATCTTATTTAAATCAAGGCATATGAATTTGCATACTGCAGTGTTCTATATCCCATTGAGATCTTCACTGCCTCAATGTTCTGTGTTCTCCTTGTGCTTCAGTTTCAAGGGCTTTTTAACCTCTGGAAGAATTTATTATGTGCCTTCCAGATGGAAAAGTAAAAAAAACCCCAGTTTATTATAACGTATCTAAAAGAATTATTAACCTTTCACATGTGAGACACAAGACAAATTCTATGGTATTCATACGCCAAAGAAATTTGGGTAGATTAAATAAATTTTTGAATTGAGATATTTAACTACGTGTTAATGGTTTTCTCATAAATTTGCACAAAGGCATTAAACAGTACAAAATAATCAGGCAGCAGGAGATATCTGTGGGTTGGTTTTTTTCCCCACTGACTTCCTTTATTTGGAGAAAATAATGTGTTTAGGACTTTAAACAATGAATTGTAGGTAGGAAAGAATGGTAGCAAACAATATTCTGAAGTGTTTCCATTTATAAGATTTTTGCAGAAGCATCTCTATTTGGTGAAAGTAGCATTGTACCTGTGTCCCAGAGTATTCAGGACAGTGACACTTTTTTCATTCAGGTCTGAGGAGCAGTCACCCTGCAGAATAAGGAAACAAGGAATTCAGGAAAGTCATTGAGAAAGTCTAAAAAAGCCCCAAACCGAACATAACCCCATGTATTCAGTTGGGGGTAGTTTGAAAGAAATCCAGTTATCTTTCTGTATATTTCCATCCACAATTCACAAGATGCAACTCTAGAAAATGAAACTTTCAGGAAAAAAGTAGCCTACTTGCAAAGAAAGAGTTGCCAGAAACAAAAAAGGAACTAGATCCCAGAAGGTAAGATGACTTAGGAAGAAATAAAAAATGTCGAAAACACAAATGGAGTACTAAGGATATTGAAACTGTGATAAACTGAAAAGATTTATGAAACCCAGTGGAGAGATGGCAGGGAGACTTGTTTTGGAGGACTTCTAATAAACCTGAGAATGAAAGAGGTGAGTTAATTTTGAAGTCAATAGTTGAATTCTTATACGCTGTTCTGAATAATGAAAGATAGAAAGTTATTTTGGGGTTGGTCCAGAAATGGATTGGAAAAGACAATTAGAATAAGTTTGGTGTAAGACGGTGAATCCATTATCTCTCCTGATGACATGTTGTGTGATCTTCTGCAGCTCCCAAATTTCAAAATCTGTTTAGCTGAATTGTGTAATCTTGTTGAGTATTTAGGTTTTTTGTGATTATTTTTGAAATGTAATATAAATATGTAGAGACTCATTTTTCAGAGGTTCCAAATATTGGTGGCTTCCTCTGAGAATATAATGCATGCCTCCCCCCTTTCAAAATATGCATACAAGAGATTATTTTCTAAATCCTTCAGTTAACATTTTTGCAATATTTATAGGTAATTAGATATAAGAGTGAGTAGAGGTGGCAAATGTCCACTGTATTTTCTATTCTGTCCTCCTGCCAGCACTTTATTCTATCAAAAGTACAATACTTTTCTAAGATCCAGCCTATCTCTTCTTAGAGCATCTCCCATCCTCCTAGGAACAAATATGGTCATATCCTGAAGCAGTAATACTGAAACAGATCACAGAGCTTTTCCGGATTTGTGACATATGCTACAGTGCCTCTCCGATAAGATTGTATAGCTTGTGTTACTTTCAATTTTGGATGTTTCAAACTTAAGTGCTGACTTAAGGCTCTGGATGTTTTGGTTCATGTACTGCACTTTAATTTCATTTATCTATCTGTTTCCTTGCCATAAAAGGCATCTGACTTGTGTGCGTGCGAGTTCATCATATTCACTTAATAACTAATTTGGTTTATTTCACCATAAACTATGCTATTTTGGTACAGTGCTCCATTTTGCACCCTTTCTCTGCAATACAAGTCTGCTTTCTGTGTCATTGTCTTTGAGTATATGCAAGATTAGTTAGGATTTAACAGAAGATGTCAGTCTTTCGCCTTACCACCTTGTTTAATGTTCAGCTATTAAATCTTAATAATGCTGATCTTACTTATATGAAGAACAGTTCCTTGAAATATTTTGCCATTTTTACGATAGTTCTAATTTTTGATGACAAACATTCATTACTTCATTACTGACACTTCACTTTTGTATTCCGCCACGGGAAGACCTGTGATCATTCTTTTCAACAGAGAGAAATATTTCAAATGATATTTTGAAATATCTTTTTCTGATGTAAGTGGTAAACTAGACTCCTTCTGTGTATAGATGAGCTTCACGTAAGTCTTGTTTAAAGTTCATATTTTATGTCAACAGGGCAAAAGTAAACCTTCTTTGACCTGCATTTCTATAAAACATTTTTTTTAAAACAAGCTTAATAAACATCAAGGTTTGGGGTTTTTTTGGGTTGGGATTTTTTTAATATATTTACCCTCAGTTATTTAGATGCACTTCTATTCTTCTGATTTAAAGCTGCCAGACAGTAATAATGGTTGCACACCAGATATTGTGATATTTTTGTACTTCTAATTTTCAGATAAACTGGTGAACCAGTTGGTTGAATTCTGTGCAATGATATGTTGTAAATACAACAGTTCATCTTTTCTCATTTCACCTGCTGCAACATTGCAACAACAAGATTTGTTTGCTTTTGAGACTGTGGGAACAGGCAGAGACAGAATGGCATTTTAGTAGCATTTATACACTTTCCACTCCCGTCATTCCAGAAGCTGAGCATGTATGAGAAATCTGTTCATTGACTAATACCATGTATTTATATTTTCAGTCTGTTTTATGTTCCAAAAAAGAGTCTGATACTAATACTTTTGTTCCAGTCTTAGAAACGAATTAATTTTTTTCATATTAGTGTTCTGGGCTTTAATTTGTTTTCAAATAACAATCAATCATCATTGTTTATATAAAAATAGATAAATTAAATTTCCTCTTTTAACACATTAAACAATGTTGAATTATATCCTACTGATATTTTAAGGAATAGTTTCCTCATTCTTTATAGACTTTGGAGGATAACAAGGGGCTCAGTTTTTTAAGAGGCAAATGTGGGCTGCAGTGCATTGTTCCACCATGGTACGTCTGAACTATACCATGACACCTCTGTCTTGTTTCTAAAAAAATAAAGCTTTCAAATACAATCAAAATGTGAACAGGTGTAAAGATTTCCATATAATGTGATACTCATCAAGTAAAAATCGAATGTCTCTTCGTATTTATAAAAAAAGAAGTAGTCAAGATAATCAGCTTGTGCAAGTCAAGATCATTTTTGTGCAATGCACAGCTAAGCTTCCGGATTCCTGGTCACAGAATATGATGGACAGCAAATACATAAATGGTTTTACGAAGAGCTGAAATGCAGATATAATCTTCAGGTAGGGTTATAAATGGAAGACAGGGTCTATTGGAGGAGATAGCATTCTATCTTGACCTGTTCTTAAACTTCTTCTCTGTTTGGTGTCAGTGACCACTGTAGCATAGGAGACTGGGCTAAATGGATACCTGGGCAGACATGGGGGACTGTTTTTCTCTCCATTAATTTTTACCTTGGCAATGCAGCGAAGGTAAAAGCCAAAGCAATGAGTAGCCACTGATGCCACGAGACCTGGAATGGGCACTTAAATGGTAGTAGCTGAACGCTTGGCTGTCTCTCAGGGTTTTCCCTCGGTGGTCAGGGAAACCCCTCACCCTACTCCCAATGGCATCCTCTGGATAGCAGGATCAGGTTTGGCTTGTGTGATTTGGTCATAACAACAGATCTGGTTTATTGTCCTGCTCCAGCTGTGGTGATCAAGCACAGGGCTGCTCCATAGGTACCCCCTGACAGCACCAGTCACGTGGTTACATGCTCTGTTGTCCTTTTTCTCCATCCCTTGACCCACCTTTTCACTGTTTTTCTACCTGTCTTTCTCTGCCCTTGTCTCGTCCTAAATAAACATCCAGTCCTAATTACTTTTTCCTTATTTGTCCTGTCTGTGCTACAACAGTACCCGAATTTGGTATTTCTGACACTATCTAGGTAATCTCATCCTTATATGGTATTGCTGGTACAGTTACCTGGCCATAGTTGGCCTTGCAAGACTGTACTCTCCAAAAGGTTCCCAATCCAAGTACCTGTGCAGTTTGACTGTCTCTCCCTTTGACCCGTGAAATCCAGCCAACCCTTGTGGCACTAACTGTAACTTGTGTCAGCATGTCACTGGGTTATTTATTATGTCCACGAGTTTCACGTCCAGTAGTTCTCGATGCCCAAGCCAGTTAGCTCAGCCTCAGGCCAGGGACAAGTAAGTACCCTGGTCATTTGCCTGCAGTCCTAACAGAGCCCATTGCTATTTTTTCCCTAAATCAGTTTATCAAATTGCTGCTTAAGAGATTGAGTAGGAGATACTATTCTATATATAATTGTTAATTTAATTGATCCCAGCACATTTCCAATTTAATTACAATCATTAAAGTCGTAAGAATAGCATTTTATTCTGTGAATGTCTTAGTGAAGGACAGATTGGAAATTTCTCTTTCATACTGGAAGGGCCATATTTAATTCCAGTCAGTGGAATTACATGCTCACCACTAGAAGCAGCTCAGGATTGAGCATCCATGCATATCTGCTTTCTGCATTAGTTTACCAATGTTGACTTATTGGATGTCAGTGGAGAAAACATTAATGGCAAACAAATGTGAAAATAACAGAAATTAATATTGATGTAAGCTTTAATTTATATTTGCATATCTGAATATTAATTTTGTGACCATTTCCCCTTAGTTTCTCCCCTCAAACTGAGCAAGAAGAAGAACTGATATAAAAAATAGGATAGGAGATAAATGATGAAAATATTCTACTATATACTTCATTCTAGCTCTTTTCAAGATGATCTTAAACATGCTAAATTTTTACATAGATTCAAAGAGAAGCAGTAAAAGAGGAAGGTTACTAACTACCTGGAAAAAACTTCTGTCTCAAGAGCCGCAAAGGGCTGAAGACTAGAATAACATCCGAGTGAGAATATAGGTATCACATAGGCCTGCCCTGTTCCCTTCTCACAGAATCACAGAATCACAGAATCACTAAGGTTGGAAAAGACCTGTAAGATCATCAAGTCCAACAAAAACAACAAAACAAAACAAAACAAAACAAAACAAAACCAAAAAACCAAAACCAAAAACACCACAAACCACACCACACAACAACAACAAACCACAACACACCAAAAACCAACCCACCCAACACCACACAGCTCCATGCCCATCAAGCTACATCCCACAATGCCACATCCATATCCTTCTCCCAAGGATCTCCTACTGCCCACAGTTAGAAGCTGGGTACTGGCCCAGGATGATCTTTAGTCTAAGACAGTGTACTACTTGTAATATTCATATGGTTTAGAAACAGTCTTCCTCCCTGACTATAAGCTTTTTTTGTTGTTGTTTAAATAGTTGTGGAAATCCCCATTTAGGATGGTGTCCAGATAAACTGTCAGGTGGTTGGGGTTTTTTTTCCCATCTACATTAATAATTGTGATTATTCATTCAAATATGGGACAGGAAATGCAGCATGCAACTTACCTGGGCAATCATCACAAACAAGAGAGCTTGATTTCTGGAGAAGTTACATTCCATGCAAAAAAACCCTAAGGTTTTTGAAGACACCGAGAACAAATTTGAAAAACAAACAAGCAGAGAAAATTGTGATCTGATTTTTGGCAGGGGAAAAAAAAAAAGAAAAAATGATCAGATAGCTTGTTTGGAAAATACTCATCAATCCAGAATCAAAGTTAAATGACACAGACAAAATGAAAGATGCAACAATCTGAACTCTATTGTTGAAAGCCTCACAATACTTTTCAATCCTCTAAATATCAGTAAAGTTCTTATTCATCGGTGTAACTTCTCTTTCTCAGATTTCTATTCATTTTTACTCATACTATATTTGAAACCCAAAAGCAACTGCAGCTTACCTTACTTCTGATTAAGAGGATAACTTAAATCACAATTTAATTCTACCATATTACCATTTTAAAATAATCTTATTCATGCTCTCAATACGCTTTTACTCACAAGATATACTCTTATTTTGAGCAGCCCGTCTGCCAATGCAATTCAATGGGTCAACTTCAGAAGAACATTGGCATCAAAATAAGCAAGCTGAGATCTGTCCATGTTTGTATCTATACAGATGGCATTTGCAAGATAAGGATTTTTTTGTGAGCAAATGGATAGTTAACCCTGTTTAAACCTTGCTCTCATGGCAGTGTTTCAAGACTAAAAAATTTTGCCATGTTCCTCAGAGAACAAGCTACCAAGTAAGAGCCGAATTCCATAAAGAACTCTGCTGAATTGGCCTGTCATTGCTTCTTCAAGAAACATTCAGCACTTGAAATCTCTCACCATATTGGATGTTTTTAGATGCTCCACTTTAATTAAGTTGCGGGGTAGACACTGATATAATACAGTGTAGATCTGTCTTATGTTCTGCAGTAGTTCAGATTAGATGCTTTTAATTGTCTCTGAATGCCTTAAAACCTAGTACAGATCTTCCATCCTTATTAACACTTCACATCCTGTTTAATACATTCAGCAAAGCAAGACAGAGTAATTAAGCCTTGCAGAAGTAACGATTAGCACTCCCTCTGACAGCAGCCAATAATGAATGTCTAGCAAGATATGGATCTGTTAGAACAGGTCCAGAAGAGGGCCACAAAAATGGTCAGAGGGATGGAACACATCTCCCATGAAGAAAGGTGAGAGAGTTCGGGTTCTTCAGCCTGGAGACGAGAAGGCTCTGGGGAGACCTTAGAGCAGCTTTTCAATACCTAAAAGGGGCTTATAAGAAAGATGGGGACAGACTTTTTAGTAGGGTCTGTTGTGATAGGACGAGGAGTAATGGTTTTAAACTAAACGGGGGTGCATTCAGACTAGATTTAAGGAAGAAATTTTTTACGATGAGAGTAATGACACGCTGGAACAGCTTGCCCAGAGAGGTGGTAGATGCCCCCTCCCTGGAAACTTTTAAGATCAGGTTGGATGGGGGTCTGAGCCACTTGATCTAGTTGAAGATGTCCTTGCTCGTTGCAGGCAGGTTGGACTAGATGACCTTTAAAGGTCCCTTTCAACCCAAACCATTCTATGATTCTACGAAAACATGAACATAAGCATTTATGGATATTTTCTCAAGCTGCAGTATTTTGTGGTTCAAATTTACACATACTGAAGGTAGTGTTTTGGGGTTTAATAATCCTAAATTATCATCCTTCTACTAATATATCTAATTCCTTTCTGAAGCCATGTAATCTTTTGGCAGTCAAGCATCATGTAGAAAAGAATTGCATTACTTAATCATCATCCTGTGAAGAAGTGTCTTTTCTTGCTTATTTGGAACTTATTTGGGCCACTTAGTTTAATTTGTTCACTTTCTCAACTAGGAACTTCATACTCTGTTCACCTATTGAGTGCTATTCATGATTGTGTAGACTTCTATCACACCTGTTTTTCATGCTTAAGAGTCCTAGTCTATCTAGCTTTTCCTTCAGTGGAGGCTATGTCTGGAATTAATCTTACCAGGTCAGTGGAATGCTAATACCCAGATGGTAGCTTCTGGAAGTGCAATTTTCAGGCACTTCCAGTTCTTCTTGTGAATCATGTTCTTTCTTCCCTCTCCCTATGCAACGACATTTCTATGTTCTTGTCCTGGCCTACTGTTTCTGCCTCATATGCAGCCTCTCACACTCTAAAATTCTGATTTTTGAGGACCATGTAAGCTAATTTATTCTGGCTAACAGTCTACCATCAACAGGATTATATAGATTATGACTCCCGGTGGCAGTCTCAGGACTAATAAGTGTCTTACGTTTGTGTATCAAACAGAGGTTTTAAGGATCCTTAAACAGATTCATCTTTTGCTTCTGTTTAAAGAAAGCAGTCATTGGAAGGAGCAAGCCCAAAGGAACAATGTGATTCTCAGAGTACACAATTCTGCATCATTGCAGATGTATTTTCACTGTGCAGAAATGAAACCAGTCTCTTCCTCTATTTTTTAACACAGATCACTTCAAAACAAATCCCATTGATTAATCTGTCACGGCTTTACTTATAAAGTTGCCTCTATACTAGCTTGCCTGGAAACTAGCCCTCTGCTTCATCCTGAAAGAATACTCACCTCTCACTGTCTCAGTCTTCTTTTAAAACTGTGTGGGTCTGTCAAAGAGGAGGGAAAAAAGGCGGCTAAGTCCCTGCTGGGGAGTCCATCTGTCAGGTGGTGATGCTAAATTAACTTTCTATATAAAAGTAGAGTTTTTCTTCCTTGGTAAAGAGTAGTTATTCTGAATTTTCAGACAAAATATCAAATTTATTTTCCTTTCTATGCAATGCTGGGACTAGTAGCTTTTTGATATTGTTATCTTTTGTTTTGTTTTAGATTTTCTTTTGTTGTTTTATTATTTTTAAGGTGCCTGTGTGGTTTTCAAAACCTGTGGGCAGACATACAGTGCTTCAGAAGTCGGGCATCCAGTTCTGGGAGAGCAATTCATAGCATACTAAACTAGGCGTCAAAACTCTAGATACATTGTATGTGGGACAGTAAAGCTCTGATGTGCAGCTTGTCTGAACTGGCAAAGAGCATCTGAGACTCTCTTTCCAGCAGAACTTAGGTATGTCCCTAGAGCAGAAGTTACCTTCCTCTAGGACCAAGATTCAGTCCAGCAGAGTCCGTACACCACTTCCAGACCTGAAGCACCCAGCACCTCCCTGGGAATGGGTTTCTGGCAGTTCTTACCCTTGCTCTCATAGTTATTTGGTCTTTAGTTCAGTGATATTTCCAATTTAAAATAGATGGAAGGCCCTGGGAGTTCATGTTGACAAATAATTACCACAAAGATTGAGCATTTGAAGATCTTAAGGATGTGAGGCTTACTTTTCCTGAATTTGTTTCCTGAACTTAGACTTCTAAGTTTCACCTGCAGTAAGACTGGTTGTCCAAAGATTTTGCTGCACACCTTCCCAGCTGTTCTGAGAAATGTAGATGAGGAATAGGCAATCTTTACCTGTGACTTTAGGCATCTACATAACTAAAAAATGACTTTCAGTGTTTCAGTTGTGTATAATATGGGTATCTATTTCAAAGCATTTCCTCTCGCCACTTTTATGACAGTTGGTCATTTTATTATCTCAATTGTTATGCTATAGAGGTATTAATCTTTTTGCTACATCTGAAGAAAAACAGAAGAATTACATCTGAGTTGTGTTTATTCCCATGAACATAGCTGCTTTCTTTTTCTAGAGGGAAAAATTGAACTTCCAGAGCTCTTGCTAGCCATAAAACTGCTGAAGCAAGGTCAGGCATTTCAATATGGAGATAAAATATTAATAAATGGGGTCCATTGTCCCACACTCGAAAATTTATACACTACATCAATATGGGATCATTCTCTTCTTGGTTAAATTCATCTAGTAATTTCTGACTATATTCATTGCCTAAGGATATATTTCTTTATAGTTAAATATCACTACCTGTGCATTTTGATAGAAGAAATGCAGACTACAATTTATAACCTACAAAATAATAAGTGAGTAGAAAGTTGCCCCTTGGAAGAAATGCTACAGAGTATATAAAAATTCGACATTCTGTTTCAACTACTTATGCTGAATAGTATTGGAAGAAACCCCAGTTGGAATTCTAATGCCATTTCTGATCTTTTTCATTTTTGCTGTTGTAGGAATATAAAAATAATAATGTATTGACAGTCAAGGCAATGCAAGATAAATACAGTGCTGCAAAAACCTTGAGATGATCAAAGTAAATTTTGAGACCACACACTTCTCTGTATTTTGTACATTTCTATATACACTG
Organism: Gavia stellata; assembly: GCF_030936135.1. NCBI lineage: Eukaryota > Metazoa > Chordata > Aves > Gaviiformes > Gaviidae > Gavia > Gavia stellata. The sequence goes on along the minus strand of NC_082597.1, from coordinate 18,946,645 downwards.
TTGTAATAAATATCTTTCCTGTGGCACCAGTAATTAAAGGAATACGCAAGTAAAATGACCATTGCCCCCCGAGATTTTACTATTTAAAAAGAAATCTCTCCAAGGCTGTTGGAGCTTTCAGAAAGAACTAAAATTAGAAAAAAAGATATAATGATCCTTGGCTGCATGTAGAGGAAATAGCAAGTAGGAAGATGTTTCACGTCTTCCTACAGCTATAGAAACAGACCTATAGGGGAATACTACATGAATACTAGAGTACTACAGTTCTAATACCATATTTTACAATGGAAGGGAATGTTGGAAAATCATAGAATGTCAGAAGCCTTCAGAGACACAAAAAATATTTAAAGATGTTAACTGAGAGCATTGAAGAGATCAATATATTTATCTCAACAAAAAGAGGACTGAGGAGTTATTTGATCATAGTTTCTAACTACCTTCACAGGGAGAAAGTACAGGATATTAAAGAACTGTTTGATCTAGTAACAAACAACACAACAGGAACAAAAGATGTAAGAATTCAGGCAGACAAAATGAAATTACTTATCAGGTAGATTCCCCATATCTCAATGTCAACAAAGCCAGACTGAATGCTTCTGTGGAAAATCCCAGTCAGTGGGTCAAAGTGTGGCCTTGAAATCAGAATTACCCTACATAATCTTCCCTAATAATTTGTGTCCTTAAAAACAATCTTTCTCTCTCATTTGCAGTTCTACCTTTCCTTATATAATACTATTCTCTTCCTTTACTTTTAATTCATGTCTTTTAAATACTGCTGCCATTCAAGCCACTGTATATATAGTGATAGATGCACAAACAAGGGTGGAAAATTTCTTCATATGTATCCTCTAATTTGGATAAGTAGATATATGGATAAATGCATGCACTTAAAAGCTGAAGATAGCCTAAGGAAGTTTAACAGAAAACATGTGAGGACATAATTGGCAGACTCATAGAATCATAGAATCATTTAGGTTGGAAAAGACCTTTAAGATCAACAAGTCCAACCATAAACCTAACACTGCTAGAATAATAGGGAATAATACTAAAAAAAAAGTCCTCATAATTTGATTCCACTATTTTCTGTAGATATTACTCAACTCCAGGTGGTGACACCTTGTAGCTTTTGCAGCTGACCCTCTACCAGGCCAATACATATTTGTAACCTCATGAGTTTCCATGAGGGGAGCCTATTGACAAAGCCTTCTTACTTCAGTTACAGGAGGCATTGCACTCACAGGCTCTCGTCCTGCTGGGGGACTTCAACCGTCCTGACATCTGCTGGAAAAGTAAAACAGCAAGCTGTAGGCAATCCAGGAGACTCCTGGAGTGCATCGAGGATACCTTCTTAAACCAGGTAATAGACATCCCTACCAGAGGGGATGTGATACTGGACCTGATGGTCAACAACGCAAGTGAGCTAACCAGTGACATCAAGACTGGTGGCAGCCTGGGCTGCAGTGATCATGCACTGGTGGATGGTCACAGTCCTGAGGGATATGGGTCAGGCGAAGAGTAAAGTCAGGACCCTGAATTTTAGGATAGCAAAATTCCAGCTGTTCAAGGAGTTAGTCAATAGGGCACCCTGGGAAACTACCTCAGGGACAAGGGAGCAGAACAGAGCTGGAAGATGTTTAAGGACGCTTTCCACAGAGTGCAGGAGCTCTCCCAAAAATATACCATCACCATTTCTTTTCTTGGAAAGGGATCACAGGTTCATAGGCAAGGAGATATTTGTAGAACCTTCCAGCTGATGTTCCCTGACAGCTAACAAGGGGACTAGAAATATGTAGTGCACTTCTAGGAGTGCCTACATCTACCTATAGAAAGAGCCATTTTTGGTCCTTTTTCCTACTATATTTAAGTCATGGATGGAGATTATTTGTTTTAAAACATCCTGTGAAAAGTTGCTGGAGATTGAGATGGAATTCCCACCAGGGTAGTGTGGCCGAGCTGTCTAAATTGCTGGATTAAGGCTCCAGTCCCTTTGGAGGGTGAGGGTTCAAATCCCACTGCTGCCAGTAATGTTTTCTAGGACTGAATAACACCGGGCACAGGTACAAATTGGGAGAGGAGTGGCTGGAGAGCAGCCCTGCAGAAAAGGATCTGTGGGTGCTGGTCGACAGCAGGCTCAATAAGGGTCAGCAGTGTGCCCTGGCAGCCAAGAGGGCAAACCACATCCTGGGGTGCATCAAACAAAGTACAACCAGGCCGTCAAAAGAAATTATTATCCTGCTGTTTACAGTGTTGGTGTGGCCTCACCTTGAATACTGTGTGCAGTTTGGGGCCCCACAATTTTAGAAGGATCTGAAGGTCCTTAAGTGCTTCCAGAGGAGGGCAACAAAGCTGGTGAAAGGGCTGGAAGGAATGGCCTGTGAGGAACAGCTAAGGACTTTGGGCTTGTCTGGTTTGGAGGAAAGGAGGCTGAGGGGTGACCTCATTGCTCTCTACAACTTCCTGAGGATGAGAAGTGGAGAGGGAGGTGCTGATCTCTTCTCCCTGGTACCCAGTGATAGGACACATAGGAATGATTCAAAGCTGTGCCAGGGGAGGTTTAGACTGGACATTAGGAAGCATTTCTTTACCGAGAGGGTGGTCAAACACTGGAACAGGCTTGCTAGAGAGGTGGTCAATGCCCCAAGTCTGTCAGTGTTTAAGAGGCATTTGGACGATGCCCTTAGTAACATGCTTTAACTTTTGGTCAGCCCTGAACTGGACAGGTAGTTGGAGTAGATGATGATTGCAGATCCCTTCCAATTGAAATAGTCTATTCTAGTCTATTCTATTTTCTCCTTTCTCAGCTCACTGAGGTGATCTGCCTTCCTAACAGGGACAGACATGAAAAGCCCCACAAAATACTGTCAACTGAGCTCATTTCCCACAACTCAGCCTCCAAGGACGACCTGGGCAATCAGCTTCCCCATTCTGTGCACTAGTTCTGCATTAACATCATGTATGGTGTTACATCATGTAACATTATGTATCACCTCAGGGTTACTGTCAACTTCTAAATACAGGTGTCACAAGTAACTTTCTTCCCATACCTATAAGCCAAGTCAATCAGCCTAAGAAATCAGACCTTCTTGCTGAATCACTCTATATCTCAAACATTGAGCTTCCTGTCTTTCAAGGAATCGCTTGAATTCTTCCTGTGAATGGGCAGTAATACCCTCATACAGGCCTAATTACCTGCTTTTACAGGAACTTGATCTCAAAATATGTCTGACTGGCACAGAGCACTTCACAGAATCACAGAATCACAGATTCACTAAGGTTGGAAAAGACCTGTAAGATCATCAAGTCCAACCATAAAATAAACCAAAAAACAAAAAAAAGACCACCACACAAACAAACAACAACCCACCCACAAACCACAAAATACGCCACAACCCACACCAAAACAACCCACCCACACCGCACAGCACCATGCCCATCAAGCCACATCCCACAATGCCACATCCACACGCTCCTTGAATACCTCCAGAGAGGGTGACTCTACCACCTCCCTGGGCAGCCTGTTCCAATGTTTCACTACTCTCTCAGTAAAGGACTTTTTCCTAATATCCAGCCTGAACCTCCCCTGGCACAACTTGAGGCCATTTCCTCTTGTCCTATTACTCGTCACTTGGGAGAAGAGACCAACACCCACCTCACCACAACCCTCTTTCAGGTAGTTGTAGAGAGCGATAAGGTCTCCCCTCAGCCTCCTCTTCTCCAGGCTAAACAACCTCAGCTCCCTCAGCCGCTCCTCGTAAGACTTGTGTTCCAGACCCCTCACCAGCTTCCTCGCCCTTCTCTGGACACGCTCCAGCACCTCAATGTCTTTCTTGTAGTGAGGGGCCCAAAAGTGAACACAGTATTCGAGGTGCAGCCTCACCAGTGCCAAATACAAGGGTACAATCACTTCCCTAGTCCTGCTGGCCGCACTGTTTCTGATACAAGCCAGGATGCCGTTGGCCTTCTTGGCCACCTGGGCACACTGCTGGCTCATATTCAGATGGCTGTCAATCAACACCCCCAGGTCCTTTTCTGCAGGGCAGCTTTCCAGCCACTCTTCCCCAAGCCTGTAGCGTTGCCTGGGGTTGTTGTGGCCAAAGTGTAGAACCCGGCACTTGGCCTTGTTGAACCTCATACAATTGGCCTCAGCCCATCGATCCAGCCTGTCCAGATCCCTCTGCAGAGCCTTCCGACCCTCGAGCAGATCAGCACTCCCTCCCAACTTGGTGTCGTCTGCAAACTTGCTGAGGGAGCATGCAATCCCCTCATCCAGGTCATCAATGAAGACATTAAACAAGACCGGTCCCAAAACTGAGCCCTGGGGGACTCTGCTTGTGACCGGCCGCCAGCTGGATTTCACTCCATTCACCACAACCCTCTGGGCTCGGCCATCCAGCCAGTTTTTAACCCAGCAAAGAGTGCACCTGTCTACACCACGAGTCGCCAGCTTCTCTAGGAGAATACTGTGGGGAACAGTGTCAAAGGCTTTGCTGAAGTCCAGGTAGACAACGTCAACAGCCTTTCCCTCACCCACTCGGCGGGTCACCTGGTCATAGAAGGAGATCAGGTTGGTCAAGCAGGACCTGCCTTTCATGAACCCGTGCTGGCTGGGCCTGATCCTTTGGTTATCCTGCACGTGTCCCATGAGCGCCCTCAAGATGAGCCTCTCCATAACCTTCCCCTGCACCGAGGTCAGGCTGACAGGCCTGTAGTTCCCCGCATCCTCCTTCCGACCCTTCTTGTAAATGGGTGTCACATTGGCAATCCTCCAGTCATCCGGGACCTCCCCCGTTGACCAGGACTGCTGATAAATGATGGAGAGCGGCTTGGCAAGCTCCTCCGCCAGCTCCCTCAGCACCCTTGGGTGGATGCCATCAGGCCCCATAGACTTGTGAGTGTCCAGGTGGCATAGCAGGTCGTTAACTGCTTCCTCTGGGATCATGGGGAGCCTATTTTGCTCTCCATCCCTGTCTTCCAGCTCAGGGAGATGGATACCCTGAGGATACCTGGTGTGGCTATTAAAGACTGAGGCAAAGAAGGCATTAAGTACCTCAGCCTTTTCCTCATCCTTCATGACAATGTTCCCCGCCTCATCCAGTAAAGTACCTGAAATGGCCGCAAACTTATGCTAGCCTTCCAGTGCTCATGATATTCAAAGGTAAATCCATCCTAAACAATTCCTTTCATCCTTAACTCTTTCCCACCCTTCCTCGGCATCTCCTTACCTAACTGCCTGCAGAGACCCTATTTTAAAATTCAAATGGTCACGTTGCTGGAGACACCTTTACTTCTCTGACACCTTTACATATTTTTATTTACTGTTTGCCACAGACCCTGGAGCACCATCGCATTCCTGCCCTCCCTCGCCTCCTCTCACTACCTCCCCACCCTGGCTCTTTTTTTTAATGTTACCTTCTATCCTCTTGTTTTTCCCCACCTCCACAGGTGCCTCTACAGACATCTCCACTACCTTTGCTTGGTTGTGGAAAGTTTGTATTTCCAGTTGCTTACAAAGTATTTGAAAATATAGTTGTGTTTTCATTAATTAAAGTCCATAAAATATCCCAAATTATGCCATAGAGAATATGGCAACAAAAAGCATTTTTGAAAGTACTGTGCTGTTGTCACTGATGGAAAGCCATCCCTTTAGCCCAAATGGAATCACAGTTCTGTGTCTTGTGAATTAGATGGTACTACTACTATTAAATAAACTAATAAAGTCCTTCATGAAGGTGTGAAGGCATGTTTTTTTCTAATTATGGTATCTGCACTTTGTAGTATCTCCCTATGGAGAGTTTCCAGTCTTGCCAGCAGTTACACAGAACAAGAAAGAGAGATTGTCTGTTTCTAAATGTCATACCTTCACTGTGTGAGCAACCCGTAATGACAGCAAGGCTATTTAAGTTTAGACCAGAGCTCCCTTTTAGATGGCAGACAGCAATACCTTTTAACAGTACCGCAGTGCAGAATACCCAGTCAGCACCTAAATCATGTGAGATGTTTCTCCCAACAGTAGTATTCTGGTGATTACACATAGCTATTTTTAAAGAAAATGTAGGACAACGTACTGGATTTCCCTTCTGTGTTGCTAAAAAGTCTCCTGTTAAACAGTTTCTCAGTATCTTCACCATCTAACCTGAGGCATGACGAGATTATTATATTAATTAAGACAACATTATGATTAATAGCTCTTTGTGCCAGTCAAAGGGAGGTAACACAGCTAAACAGCTCCAGATGTCCAGCAACTCTTCATATTAGACTGGCAAGCACACCTAATTCTTGATTTTCCACAGACACTATTAATGTTCCATCGTGGTCACCTGATCATCTCATTCCTCAGACACAAGCACTTCTGGTGTATATCTTACTGTCCTCATTTGTCCCAGTCTCAGCTGCCAGTTTGTAGATGTGTGCCTTTCACCTCTCAGCTGTGACCTTCAGCACCATCATTTATGTATATTGTTTCCACATGCATTTAATCTTCAGGATGGAAAAGACTGTAGCTTTGCTGTCTGGTTGATCACATTATCATTGCAGTCTTTACTACAAGTGCTTTAACCCATCATGAGCTCTTTGGAGTCAGTGGGTCATAGGAGTAATAGGACAAAAGCATTGTTCAGTCTCCTATCAACCAGTGACTGTGCAGGACAGTTTTTCCTACCTGTCTTATTTAATTTCTCAGCTTTAAAAGAGCTAGAAAACTTCTCCTCTCTGATGCAGCAATATTGCAAATCATAGGTCATACCATCTGAACAGTCTTTCAGTCATTTCATTAGGCGGGGAGTATCCATGACTGATTTTCTTGTTCTAAAATAATTCCAAGTCAAGCATTTGTCTGCTTGCAGAAGGAGATCACTCAATACCTATTTTAGGATGCCATGTGTTGAAGACAGAACCCTCCATTTAGCAATGGCAGAATGTACTGACATGTCAGGGAGAGACTAAAGTTTTGGGAAGTGGAAAAAAAAATCCTTATATTGGTGTTTATGTGCCAAAGTAAAACCAAAACCAAAACCAACCAAACAAAAAACCCCAACCAACCAGACAAAAAAACCCCTTCAGGTATTTTGTGTAATTGGACAGATAAGGACCTTTTGAGACCATAAAGATCTCATGAAGAAATTGTTCTGTATGCTGTGTCACACTAGACCAGCACATCTGCCTGTCTCAAGATTTGTTTTTCTGGTAGTTTTATGTGATTTCTGTAAAAGGTATTTCTTGATAGCAAGAAATCATAAGACTTCAACAAATTTTATGATAAAGTCATAGCAGGTTTCATAGCTGAATAAGGTTGTTATCAGGGTTTCTCAAGATGGCCATCTTGCACCTTTATTTGCAGAATAGATCTGAAATAAATACAGGGATTGACTCAATGACATAGATTACTTTTTCCAAAGGAATTTTATTATCTGATTCCTGTATTACTCTGGATGATTTTATTTGCAATTAAAGTTTCTGGATTATGTGAGATTTCAAATCTATTTCTGCAAATCAAATATCTGAAATAGTAGTTAAATGTTCTTCCAAATGTTTTAAGATTATCATCTACATTGTGTGTGATCTAACACGTATGCGTATTTATGAAATATCTTTGTGGCAAACACAAGTGCTACTAGACTCTTCTCAATTTGCGCACCATTTTCTTTTCTCTCTGTCAGAGCACAAAAGACATACGAATCAAAGCTTGCACTTGGAGACAGGCTCCTAAATCATATTTGAGCTTGTTTGCTTGAGTGGTGACGGGCTTAGTAGGAACATTAAATGTGAGTACTGGGGCATGTCAGAGTGTTGTCTTCATTTTCTGCAATGCTTTGGTTTTTCACACCAGTTAAACAGTTAAAGCTGTTTCACCTGTTCAGTACTGTGCAGCAAGTTCTCAAGGATCTTTCTGGGGAGATTTCATGTCAGCTACAGCTTCAATTTATTCTTAAATGGCTTGATGAATATATGTGTCCCATGTATTTGAATGCTTTTGTCATGGATGGGATCTTTTGAGAATGAATTTGGTACATCATTGTTGTGTCCTTGTCACTATTTTCCTCAGTGTCTGTGTTCATCTGGGGTTGACAACAGCCATTATCACATCATCATGTGGCTGTTCGAAATATCTGCAAGTATTTCTTTGATCTTTTTTTAAAACATTCAGTTTATTACAGGAGGTAAATGGATAAACTTGTAGCTACTGTATGGTGTTTGAAATGGCTTAATTCAGCTGATTGATTATGTAATCTGGCTTGTCAGAACCTGTCCTTGTTCTCAGTAAAAATGTTATCAGCTTGTTGGTGCTGTATATCAACTAGTGTGCAGATAGGATGATGCTACCTCAGGATAAACCTGATATTCTCTTGTGAGTGCTTGTTAATACAGAATTTCTTATCTGCCATTTCTCTTCCTAATTTTGATGAAACTGTTAACCCATGTGTTTGACTTTGTGATGTTTTTGTAACACTTTTTTGCGAATTCTAATTGGAGTTCCTTCAGTGTTTTCTTCTTAGGCTGTTTTTAGCAGGAGCACTAAACATGAGCATGCCACTCTCAGTATTTCCAAACTCAGCCTTTTTTTTTCCCCCTTCAGCTTTGTTACATGTTTTATCTGTTTCTCTCCTAGGTGTAGATGAGAAAAGGACTTGATTTTGATCAAACACAATACTTTTCTTGGATTATAGTAGTTCCTAAGTATTAGGATTTCATTCTAAGTGGAATATTTTCAGTTGGTTTCTAATAAAATGAGTTAATACTTTCAGGACTTCCTTACCCACTGTGTGCAATAAAAGAGATACTTGTAGGTCTCTTCTCTGTTATCTTCCCCCAAGGCGTTCACATGGATGTGAAAACCTTGTTTCTATTATTTCCAATCCTCAGCAAGTTCACTGAGATAAAGATAAGTATGTTTTCTAGCTACTCTTAATTTTTCTTTTGACTTTCATACACTGCCAGAGTTTCAATTAAAACAGCAAATGCTTCCTTGGTGTGGGCTACGGTCACTTTTGACCACACGTTGTGCTGTCCTTTTTATATATCAGGAAGCCAGATTGTGACCAAGGATATAAAATTTAAAGTAGAGCTCACTCTATTAGACACAAGGCACAACAGCTTCATCAGGTAATCAGATATAATTAATTTTAAACAGAATTTGAAGAGATGTAACTTCTGTAATTCTGAGTTGTCCCTTAAATTCAAGTGTAGGAGGCCTATGTCTAAAGTTGCCTTTGGTGAGTATGAAGTTTGTGACCTTTTATATAGAATATAGTTAGAATACTCTTGTTCACAATCAGGATAAGAGTCTAAAGATCTCTGTGCATGTCTTTAGTGACAAACCCTACAGTATGCGAGGCTTTGTGACTTTCATAAGTACAGCTTGTTGTTAAAGAACATATTTTGCCAGTGGGAAGCTATTCTACAAAAATCTACCAACATACTAGATAGGTTTAGTTATTTTTGGGCATATTTATACAGGTTTAAAATCTTCTAAAAGGAAAACCAACAGGCAAATGAAAGCCAAGAAACCACCTCTGAAATCTGGAAAATCAAACAGCTTGTGAATCTGCTTTTAAGGATGGTATTTAGGATATCATTATATTCCATTTATTTCTCTCTTCTTTTTTCCACCAGTCACAGAGCAACATCAAGAGAAAACCCCCATGCAATTCAAGGTGCAAAAGTACCAAATATTTAACAAAAGCAATACCTCTATTGTTGCTTTGATACAGATCTATATCTCCATCTTCTGATATTTCTTTCTGACATTAGCCTTTGGTCTCTGATGCATTTTCAAGTATAAAATGCTGACTATACACTTTGCTATACATGTCGGAGAAAAGTATTAGCTACTTTAGCCTTTCCTTAGTCTTCTGCACAGTAGCCTCTCTGAGGAGAATGTTACTGTTTATTTCCAGTAAATCATTGTTCTTGTTGATGTGATGTCATTTTTACTGGAAGGACTGATTTTTTGGGGATTTCTTTAAGACACAATTTCTTTAAAGATGATCCATGATAATTTAAAACAAAGGGTCATTAACTCAAGACTTTTTTGACCTGCTGCAGTCTCTGCTGAGCATGCTTTTAGTTCTTATTTGAATCTTAAGCTAGGTGTATATTAAAGAAAAGAGGTCTTGTCCTCTGTCACTATGAGTCTTTTTAAAGCATCCCATCCTTCCCTTAAGTTCTCAGATCTGCTGTTGCATGTTTTCGTAATAAAAGTTAATGTTTCAGGGATTTCCAAAAGGATTTCTTTTGCATGTTGCCATCTAAAATAGAAGCAGGTCTTCTGAGCACAGGGAGTCACTAGTAGAGAAAACATGTGATGGATTGCTTTCCTAAATGTGCTATATAGAGTACCACATGATTTTGTTGTACAGTGTTGCTCTTCCAATTTTTTAAAAATGGGTTATAAAATCAAGTTAACACACGAATATAAGAGCAGCATGCCGGTTCAGACCAAAGATCTAATGGAGATAGGTAAGTCTCCAGGAAGTGGATCCCTGAGGAAGAATAAGAGGAGGACAAACATATAGGGTAATAGTCCCTAAAACACTCCAACTATTCTGAGCTGCGGAGGATTTCTGAGTCTCTTGCAGTTTCTCTTGGTGGCCTCTCATGAATGTCTCTTCTAAGAAATTTTCTGGTCATCCTTTTAACTCAGAGAAATCATTCGCATTCACAAAAACCTTTGACAAGGAGTGCTACAGTTTTATCTGCTGGGTGAGGAACTTCCTCCTTTCCTAACACAGAAAGTTTGGGAGAATAAGAACATTGCATATTTAATTGATTTTTATTTTTTTCATTTAATGCTATCCAGCACTTAGCTGATGCTTTCATAGAATAGTTTATAATAACCCCAAAGTTTTGATTCTGAGTGCTATGGGTCAGCTGAGAGCCTTTCATTTTTTATGTGAATCCAGGACTGCTTTTCCCTGTATCAATTTACACCTACCTGCACTGAATTTCATCTGCCATTTGTATATCCAGTTACTCAGTTTGCAAATCCTTCACAATCTGCCATCACCCTTAGCATCTTGAATTACTTTGCATCATCAGAAGCACAGTCACTTCTCCAATGTCCTCACTGGGCTATTTATGAAAGTGTTGAATAGCACAGCACTCCAGTACTGATCTCCTTGCACCACAGGAATTAACATCTCACTCCTGCTTTCCATTTCTGATCTTTTAACCATTTATTCTACATTTATTCTACATTTGTCAGTGTAAGGATCCCCTGCACTGATGTGATGGCTGCTTGTTTTCCTTAAGAGTCTGCAGTGAAGATCATTGTGAAATGTCTTCTGGAAATCCAAACAGGCTGTATTAACTTAATCACTGCTATCTCTGTGATTGTTGACTTTGTCAAAGAGCATCAGTATATTTCTGGGGCAGAACTTCTCTTCGCAGAAGTTTCTGGATTTCATTTTCACAAAAATTTACAGAGACATTCAGTAATTTATGCTTTCCTATGCTCTTTCCTGATTTGCTTGGTATGGAATTTTTTTTTGTGGTGGTTTTTGTGGGTTTTTTTTTGAAGATCAGTATCACAACTGCTACCCTCTAGCCTTCATGTATTGAGCTTTAAGTGAGAGGTTACATGCTACATTTACTAATTTATTTTATCATTGAGTTCATTTGAACTCTTAGGTGAATACCACCTAGTTCTGGTGAGTTGCTGATACTAATTTTGCCTCTTTGTGTATAACCACAGTAGTTCAACTTCAGGTATAGCCTCTCCTGAGTCCCTCCATCTCCAAATCTGTCAAGGGATTCCAGATGGGAACCTTCTCTGTTCCTTTTATGGTGAACATCAGTTAAAATAATATATTCAGCTTCTGCAAAATTATTTTGTCCTGAGTGCTCCTTTATATCTCAATGTGCCATATACGTCAGTACAGAATCCCTATTTCACCCTTTGTTCCCAAAGGATTTCAAGAAGGGTATGAAAGGAGATTGATTCATTTTGCTAGCTGAATTCAGAACTTTTTTTTCCCCTCTGCCTAACTATTACAATAATTATAAGAGTTTGTCATCTGTAAGCTCTTAATGTGTACTTGGTTGATTTTTTTTTTTGTCCTGGCTTTTCTTCATAATCATATGACATCTACATATTTTTAGCAAATGCTGAGGTTCCAAGTGATCAGATGATTCCAGGAGATTTTAACTTTAATAAATATTATGAAACTTATGATAAATTCACAGGAACAAACAAAAAAATAATAAAGCGATTCTTGCATACACTTACGTTGTTTTATACCTCAATGTACCTCAAAATCTTTTTAATGTCTGTTACTTAGGTTATATTATACTGTTTTCAGATTAATCAATCTGAAGTATTCCAACTTCTCTTAAGAAACTACTGACTAAGAATTTCTGAGAAAGATAACTGATATTACATTCATTATTTATCTTGATCCTCAAATGCACATAGCTACAATCTTTGTCTGTAAAGATTTATATGTATATCCATTTTGCAAACCGTTATGCTGAGTCTCCCACCTTTTATCTCTTCCTCCTTGGCTACTTGTCATTAGATTTCTGGTGGACATGACTACCCACAGCAGGGCTTATGAAAGACATCATGTGTGTATCCCTCATTAGTTTTAGTGCAAAATCTTCCAGATTATTTGACACTGCCATTGCAGATGGCATGAGCTAGCAGGAGTGACTTTCTCTTGAAAGAGAATAAGAGCTCCACACATGCATTCTTCCTCACAGTCTGCAGAGGAGCAGCTGGGATAATAGTGTTTTCAAACATTTTCTCTACAGACATCTATCAGCAACATAATAAAGTTATTGAGAAGTTGCTGTGTAACCCAGACTTAGTCTATCATTCATTTTCAGACCTTTAAGCCTTACTGACCTTAGATCAGTGTTACCTACTGCTGAGAAGTCAAAAATTTTGACTATTGCATGTTTGCGATCTTCCTATTTATGAAATCAGATGCAATATGTTTATGGACTGTCCCTCATCATCTCAAATAAATCAACCTACTTAAATACCCTGTCTTGACTTAGGGCTTTGTTGCCTTTGATTTTATACACAGTACTGGGGTAATCATATTCAACAGCATAATGTTAACTTCCACTCTGAGTACATGTTAATAATATAGCGTTCTATATTTCAATAAAATTAGTTTTTCTAAATCACTGCAATGATATCTAAGTGTTCATAGCTATAAATAAAGGCAAAATCTAGCTTCTCCTCCAAATCGTGTTTATAAAACATTCCTATGTAAATGGAAGATTAAAGGTCAACTGCTAATCATTGCTGATCGCCCAACTTTTGGATAGAATTCCCTGTTATTTCTAGACTATATCCCTTTCAGGGCTTGAAAGGAGATGGGCTGCTCTTGTATAACTGGCAGGGCAGAGCACATTATTCTGATTTTGGCCATTCGTCACTGGCTTGCAGCTTCTAATACAAGTGCCATCACTACGTTTCAAATTTCCATTCCTTCCAAGCTGTCTCATGTATCATTTGCATTCCACTGATGGGTGTTATTTTATTCTTCCCTGTCTTAAGGTTTTTCTGTGTGTGTGTGACAGCTGCAATGGGCACTATCCTAGAGTACCAAGCAGAGCACCTCTTCACCAGCCATCTGGTAAGATTTTTTTCCCCTCTGTTACTTGTGTCCTCTCCATTGTATCACTGTATTACACAGCAAACATCCATGTCTAATTTTTTTTCTTTCTGACCAAATTCTGATTCTATTCCTGGCATTTATTTTGTGATTGGGTGATTGGGATTTAAGTTAGTGAAAGAGCCGATCACAGGTTCAGTCACAGGCTGACATAGCTCCACGTCAGCCATGATCCTCCCTCTCCAGTCAGCAAAGTAATTTTATCACAGTAGTGATTTCTGAATATCTAGGCTAATATAACTTCCCTGAAAGCAAATTATGTTTGTTCTGAAACATGGTTCAGAGTGCAGTTTTAACTGGCTGGTCTCCAATCATTATTAAGGAATAAAGTAAACAAAATGTGGTTTTAAAACAAAGTAGATGATAGAAATTATACAGTCAGTTCATATATTCACACTTAAATGGTGTCAAGCTGACCCTCAGATGGTGCATGAGGGTATAGTTGTAAAGAAGGCAGCGAAGCAGTATACACAGCCCCTGCTTAAGATCTGGGTACTGTGTTTTGCTTCCTAAAACTTTCAAAGAACAAAGGTGAGAAAATATAACACAAATGTTTACAGAATAGTTATACCTAAAGCAGAAAAAGATCTCACAGATTTCTCCTGAATTTGTACCACATTGTGTCATGTTACCATGGCGGGGTACAATACAGACATTATTCTTAGTGGAAGCAACTCATCAGGTTTCCATGAAAGCTGTGTATTATCAAAATCTAGGAAGATGGTTTTGAAAACCACATATATTTATATTGAGCATTTCTTTTTTGAATCAAGCTATGGTTCAGAAATAAAATCTCAGATCTAGCCAAGAACCTAGTCTTAACATTTCTTCGTGTTTACTTGAATGGTGCATGAATAAAAAGTCCATCTTTTGAAATGATTCAGATGTTATCAGAAACCTTTTCTTTCTACCTGTTAGAGTGCATGTAGAATTATCTTCAGACTGTCAACATTCCAGTTACCTAAATGCAATTTGTGCACATGCATACATTAGAGAAAATTAAATACCATATGGTGCTGAGCCAGTCACAATTTGTACTGCTTGAAAATAGCACACTTTTGAAGCCTGATGACAAATTTTATGGGTTTTCTCTCTCACTAATTTATGGAAAAATAGCTCTTAACCGTTTATCCACAGAAACACTGCCTAAGCTGTGGCTGTAAAAATTCACTGCAAGAACTATGTTGAAGTAAATGACTGTCTATAAAACATAGAAGACCTATGAAAAATTTTTCCTCTTAAAATGCATACAACATTTTTTTCATTTCCTGGCTTCTCTGGGTGACACTGTGTTTTTACTGCTCCCAAACATCCCAAGCAAAGGAGGTAAATGCCACTGCTTGGCAAAAGAATGGCTGGAAGATTAAATAAAAACATGAGAAATGGTGGTTATGGTAGACCATAGCTGTTCCTGATACCCCTCAGACACACTAATGTCATTGTGTGGCCATCAGAGGGATTCATGGTGAAGTGAGTAACCAATTTCCTGGTACCATTTCAGGATGGTGTTTGTGCCTTCTACTGGTCAGCCGACACAGCTGGGTGGTGTTAGCCAGAGGTTGTCTTTAAATTGATCGCAAAATATCAGGCAATAGTGAAGCAGATTTTAATGAATGTCTGGGTAAAAAAAGTGTCCTTGGCCATTTGTATAAAATTTTAGAGTAAACTTTGTTTAGCATGAGCAATGACATTTTGATTGCTATATGTGAAAGCTGTAAACTACTGAAGCAGCAAATTGAGCATTTAATCTTTGTATTTTTGTAGCACATCCATGCCCCATCTGAGACTGGAGGCTCCTCGTGTGAGATACTGGTACATGTGATAAGAAAACCTGGAGAGCTATTCTGTATCTCCTGAGACAAGCACAAGGCTCTTACAGCTTAGTGGCATTTCTCCCTGATCTCCCTGAGTCAGCTGTTGCAGGTCCTTGTGTAGGTAAAGGAAGAAGAAACCAAGTGTTATTATTCTTAATTAATACATAGAGAAAGTAGTGCACTGATTAATTTGTCACCTTGTCTATGAGCACACAGGAGCCCTCTCAAGGCTGGTAACTGAGTCTCAGGTTTCCCGAGCCACAGCTTGTTACCAGTAGGACCATCCATTTTACAATGCAAACAGGTCAAAGATTCAGCAACTGCTTCAGAAGATGGAGGAAATGAGCTTTCATACTCTTTTAAAGATGGTGGGTATTTTCCCTCTCCTTGTCTCTAGTGCTGATTAGAACTTCTCTCATCTCTCAGTCTTACGGCACTGTTCATCAATGAACGATAGTCTGTGCTTTGTGTTATATATGCTGCTCGTTTTTTCCTTCCTCATCTTTATATAAGAAGAATATGGACTATACTGAAAAACCTGTTCTAAAAATGAGTTGCAAATGTTTTGATATTCCTCAGCTCTACAAGCGTATATATATGTCTGTCTAATTAGAAACTTTCCTTTTGCTCTTTCTTGGAGTCTGTTTGACTGCCTCATTTTTATAGAAAAAAAAAGAGATCATTTGGTAATGTTGGAAGTACTGTGTTTTGGAGCCCTAAATCAGAAGTATTCCATATTTCTTTTTTTTCTGACCTTTCTAATTAAAATAATTCTATAAATTAATTAAAAATAAAAGCTGTGGTCAACAAATATAAGGACTTCTATTGTAAGCAAAACACCTATTTATTTTACTGAGGCTTTTTATTTAAGTAAACACATTTTGCTTACAAAACTTTTGTTCACCAGTTTGGTGGAATAATCCACAGAGAGCAATGTTTAAGAGAACCTTAGGGAGGCTACATTAAATAGGATTCATGTTTTCTGAGTAAAAAAATATATTAAACTACATTCCTTGAACCTACACTATTAGTGCAGTTGGATGTTATTGCTCTACCATGTTTATCTTGCTGCCTTTTGGATCTAGGAAATGTTCTCTCACTACCAGTTTTAAATGTCAGATTGAGGCTCCACTTTTTCATATAGCTTTTATCTGGACTCTCTTGAATCCCTTTAAAGCATACAGTGCCTTGGGGTGTTTGTACGACAAAGGTGCTTTGGAAATGGGATGGCGTGGGATTTTCATTGCGAGTCTGCCAGGGCCACATTTAACTGAAAGCCTTGGCACCCCTCAGGACACATGGATGATATAGATTATAAAAATAATTCTTAGCTTTGAAAAAGTGTCTGACCAAAGGTCAGGTCACCTGAAAACACTTTTTTTCCATTAGGATGCAAACCAAGAGCTGGAATCACTGAAGAATAAACTTCCTGTCTGCATCAGCAGAAGCCTGCACCTGCCTGTGAGTTTCTTGTAGCTCTCAGCTGCAGTGGAGCAGAAATTCTCCAGGAACTTCACTTTCCACTATTATAGACTCCTATGTACATAAAGACCTGCATCCATATATGCTTGGGGTATTCTATAGCTTAACAAAGATATTCAATTTAGTATTTCGCTCACAAGTGACGTTCATCAGCCTTTCTGGTCTGGAACGACATTTTCCGCTTAACCCATCTGAGGAGCCAGATACAAAGCCTGAGCATATGTTCTTTCTCCCCTGACCTGCATAAAGTGTAAACAAACAAAGGAGAGAATGAGGATGCATGTTCATAAACTGTATGTGGGTGTACTGGTTTTGGCTGGGATAGAGTTAATTTTCTTCATAGTAGCTAGTATGGGGCTGTGTTTTGGATTTGTGCTGGAAACAGTGTTGATAAAGCAGGGATGTTTTAGTTACTGCTGAGCAGTGCTTACACAGAGTCAAGGCCTTTTCTGCCTCTCACACCGCCCCACCAGCGAGTAGGCTGGGGGTGCACAAGAGGTTGGGAGGGGACACAGCCAGGACAGCTGACCCCAACTGACCAAAGGGATATTCCATACCATATGATGTCATGCTCAGCATATAAACTAGGGGGAAGAAGAAGGAAGGGGGGGACGTTCGGAGTGATGGCATTTGTCTTCCCAAGTAACCGTTACGTGTGATGGAGCCCTGCTTTCCTGGAGATGGCTGAACACCTGCCTGCCCATGGGAAGTGGTGAATGAATTCCTTGTTTTGCTTTGCTTGAGTGTGTGGCTTTTGTTTTCCCCATTAAACTGTCTTTATCTCAACCCATGAGTTTTCTCACTTTTAGCCTTCTGATTGTCTCTCCCATCCCACCTGGGGGGAGTGAGCGAGCGGCTGTGTGGTGCTTAGTTGCCATCTGGAGTTAAACCATGACAGTCCTTTTTGGTGCCCACCGTGGGGCTCAAAGATTTCACGATAACGACAGATTTGATTGGAATGTGCTAGATCAAATTTATAGCTGTTATTACTGTTTAGCTTTTAATGGACAGGCTCCTGTGCTTGTCATGGGGCTTGCCTGCCTTACTGTATATTACAGTCTAGTTCTTGTTAGTGGCTACTTTTTGCTTTTGCTGCTTGCTCTATTGCTTATCATCTGACTCTGCTGTGCCTGGGAACATTTTGATAACAGCAATGGCCATGCACCTGAGCTACAGGCATGTTTAACTACAGCAAGACTGGGGACCCGGCCTTCTTTATTCCCTTTTATTTTCCTCTTTGCTGGTGAATTTCTTAGTGAATTAGTCAGCAGATCATTCTCATAGACTTTCTTTATTGTTTAAGTTTCTAAAGGATGGGCTGGGAATTGTACCTGGTAGAAAATCTTTTATTTTCTTTCTTGCTGGACATTGCCCCAAGAGGTGGGAGATAGGAATGACAAACAAGGAATTGAGCCCTCCGTATCTTCCTGAGACTGCTCCTCTGTGAGCTACTACAAAGATTAACTGTACTGTTAATAGAAGGCTGACTTGGGTGTTCAAGCACATCAAGTTAAATCTAAAAGAACCAAGATCCAGTGAGTCAGTCACAGCTGCGCTTCTGACTGCTAATGCCCTCTCATATGGCATGGATCTGGGCAGAGCAATGCAGGCAGTTCTCTCTAGAAGCTCTTCAAAGGCACATTTTCCATATCTTTTTTCCTACCCAAATACAGCAAGATTAACAGTCAACAAATGGCATTAACGTAAGAGAGAACAACAATTATTTATGTTTGTCTATTAAGTAAACAAAATAATAAACCATTGTGCATTTGATCTGAAGTAGTAAATCCACTGGTCTCGGATCATATTTCTGTCATCTGCATGATATCTACAAACTCTTATCTCTGGAGTTTGGTCCACTGCACTTGTGCTATGTGTGTATGCCATGATATGGTGTACCATAACTGCCGTATCTCATGCTTTTATTTAATCTTCCAGCCATCCTTTTGCCAAACAGTGGCATTCTTTTCTGGCAGTGGCAATAAATACTGTGTGTGCATTTTTCTGATAATGCTATCTAACTATATAAATATTAAAAAAAATCTAGGGCTAGAACTTTATTCTGTTTGAAGTGTATACTAATATACCAATACATATATCTTGTTAGTACCTAATATACATAAAACACTCTTTTTGAGTTTTGAACAGGCTGCTGTTATAAAAGCAGTTATAGCACTTTGCAATTTTGCTGAGTCTTGTATGTTATGTTATCTGATATTAAAAAATGTCATCTATTCACCACACAAAAATATTTGGTATTTGCTGTCTTCCCAAGAATTTCTCCCATTGTCGTAGTGGAAAACTATTTCTTCTTATACGTATATATACGGGTTTTTTAGTCAATTAATAAGTGAAGATATCCATGTTTTTCCCTTACAGTAACCAACAGGAGTACACTGTTTTTTCTTTCACTCATTCTATAATTTTCTACTAACAATGAGCTTATCCTGCTTCTCCTTCATCTTAGAGCAAGGGGAACTTACTAATGGGCGTAAACTTCAAGGCAGTTGGTCCCTCTCACCCCTATTCTGTGCACTCTTATTACACTCCAAGTCCCGGTATTGAGCAAGGAACTTGCGACTTACAGCTTTTCTCAAGAAGAATTGCAGGCAGTGGTGAGTTTTTAATGAGCTTTCGGTGTCTGGAGGTCTTTGCTAAGAGAAGGGTAACGTTAATGGTGGAGGTATCTTCCTCCTTAGTCCTGGGACCTGCTTGTTTACTATGTTTCCTTGCCTGAGGCAGCTGCCTTCTGGCTGCTCCCAGCTGAGCGTGAGTGTGGCCCAACAGACTCCCCAGGCGCAGCCCCCCGCAGGGGCTCTTGATTGTTGGGCAGACTCGCCAGCTTTGCTGGACCCTTCCCACGGAGGCACTGGCAGAGCTCAAGCTCAGTCAGGGGAGGCAACAGGCACTTGGCCTCAAGGCAGGCACTAAAACCAGCCCAGCTCAGCTCTGGCCAAGGTGAGCTCCGGCCAGCCCTGAGACCTGTGCTCTCAGCTCAGGGCAGAGTCCATGGCCCTTTACTAGGAATGGCAAAAATCTTGTTTATCCAGCAACACTGTGAGCTTCAACCCCAGGAACTATTTTTAGATTTTTCCTTTGTTGTGTTTCTCTTCTGCTGTTCCATGTCTTCCTTGTCTTGAAGTGATCAAGGGCTCAACAAAAATGGATAGTATACTGTGTAATAGGATGAGGAAATATTTTCTTCAATGTTTAATTCATACATCTTGTTGGTCTACATACCAATCTCTCATAAAGGAACTGGAGTGAGCTATTAGCTTTGCCTATTTATGCTGTATTGGCAGTAACTTCCTGGATGCTAACAGAAATTTTTTAAGAAGTTCTGGCTGTATTCTTTTTCAAATCAGTGGTGTCCTCAATATTCTGTTGGTATTTCATTCAGTTCTGTTGCAGCTGTCTGCCCTGATCCTGTAAAGAATTGCTCTAACAGTGTTTGTGGGCCTGATTTGTCCCTGCTGTGCTCTCTACCAGTTCTGATAATGCCTTGCAAGGTGATGTAGCCCACTCTGTTTTTTATATCTTCTGCCATATTGTTTTGGCCTATGTATTTTGCCACAGTGTCTTTGGCTTCATTTGTACTTGGCTGAGTTCATGCTTTCCCAGACTTTCGTTTTCCAGTTGTCTCCCTGACTTTTTGGTCTCAAATGAAAATTACAGCTTAGTATTTGATTGCATTTATTCAACAGATTCCTATCCACAAACCTTTCCTCACATAACCAAACCTGCAAGACTGGCTCTTTAGCTTCCTGTTAGTCACTGATTGTTTTTGTTGTTTTAACCATTCTGTACATTCTGGTTAAAACAAACAAACTCAAAGCTTTTTACCTAGCCTTATTGGTATGATTGCATCTCCAGATGTTTAGTCACAAATAATAGCTATAATTACTGTTGTCCATCCTCCTTTGGCTTGTGTGTTTAATTTCTGATTGAGAGTTGGGAGGAAAGCAATGTCCTTTGCCCCGAGGCCCTGTGTCCCTCTGAAAGGGTTGGTGAGATGGTAACTAGAAGATGCCACCTGAATGGTAGCGTTACTCCTATGATAGCTATAGTTGTAGTTGCGAGCTGAAGAGCTCTGTAGTGTACAGTGGAGAAATATGCTGTCAGGAAGAGGAATGGAAGATGACAAGCAGGCTAGGGAAAGAAGCTACAGCCACTCTGGAAGAATGGTATCCTTTTAAAATACAAAACAGTTACCAAAATGCTAGTTAAATAATGTGCAACAATTATCAAAAGGGTTAACAATCAACTGTACATTCAGCATATGTCTCAGTGGCTGTGAACATTGTTGGCAGCATGTATTGACAGGAGAAGTCAAAGCTTTCCATTGAAGTGAGGAGACAGAGAAAACAAAACGATTTCTAATCCCCATATAGCTTTTATGATTTGGATGAACTCGATTTTTTTTTCCCCGCCACTAAGCTTTTATTTTCTGAATAAGAATGTGAGGTTGCTTACTCAACCTTCATTTCAAAGAGTCTGGTGCCTGGGTCTCCTGAGGCGTGTTGTCACAGAGGTGTACTTGCAGCACATTAAGCCACAGAATCTGAATTTCATGATCTTTTACTGTCTGTCATCTTCAACATTCTTCATTCAGAAACTGTAATGTTTCCTATGCATTCATCCCCTGGTCTAAACATTGTCCCCTTGGTAATCTTTATAGGTCTGATGCAAGCAGTAGACTGAGTTGTCAGCACAGTTTGTACCCCGTTAAGAAATACAGTTCTCTATTGATGCTCAAGGTCAGCATAGTCCTTCTGAAAGATTTTACAGAGGGAAAAAGTGTCACCTGACAGAGAATACAAAGGCAGGTCATTTGCTGGAGTACACATTTTTAGAAGCTTGGGTATGAAACTCTTAACCTCATTCCATAAATTACAATGCAGAATGTCCTCTGTGTTCTAAAATTACACCTTTTATGTGAGGTCAATATTTCTACAAGGTTTTATAGCAAAACAAGTCTTTGAAGCACAACTTTATTTTCAATTTTTTTATTTTAAAAAATAAAGGCATTCAGTGGTTGTCCTGATATTGGTAAATACTTAAGGACTGCAGACTGGGGTAGTAGATATAGTAGACATTTTAAAACTCTTGTAAAGCAATAATTTGCACTGCACTTGGGGCTGTAATAATCACAAAAAGTAGCAATTATAATAATGCCTATAGCTAGGCAATCTTTTCAGTCTTAAACAAAAAAGAATCACTTCACTGTCATTATGAAGCTATTCACTAGAGTCTTAGAGACTGAGGTGCTACAAAAAGGAATAATAAAAATTGTGTTAGTAGTAGTCATAGTACAGTCATGTCCGAAATCCGTTCTGAAAGAGAAGGTTAAGAAGTGATGAAAGAGTAGATTTATTTAAAAGTAATAATTCATTGACGCTCCTCTACCTAGTGGGAAAGAATATATTTAGTTTTTATGAAAATGAAGGTTGTAGGTATTGTTACAATTAGAGAAAAGTTGAGAGTATAATTTTAGAGCTCTGCCATTTTTCATATTTTTCCGCCCTGATTGCTTTTTGATATGTTATCTTGTGAATAGTGGCAAATGGTTCTAAATAACTCTTGCAGATCTTAATGGGTTTGAGTATGAAAGCTTAAAGATGCTGGGTTTGAAATGAACTAATACCAAATACTATAAGATTACATTTAGTGAAATAATTTAGGAAACTGCAGAAGGCATCGAATGGAGTTATTCCTTAGGAAAAACTCTTCCTTCCTATTGTGACACTATTTTAAGTCTTGTCATGAGCAGTCAAAAAGGAGAAGAGATTGATTTCACTTCTTTGCACACAACACTACTCTGAAACCACAATGACTGGCTGCTATAGCAGAAACTCTTAAAAAATTAGTCAAGCTCAGTGATGAATTAGCAAAGGCATATACCATCTAACCTGTAGGCACACAAAACTCAGGACAAACAGCTGTTTTGACATTTCGAGCTGGGAATCCTGCTCTCCACAAGCATATTTGATGCTCAGACATTGTCTCTTGGCTGCTTGCAGTCGTGCCCATCTGTCAGGATGGCACTGTGCCCACACACAAGGTGGTATGTCAGCTTCGCCAGGGCATAGGTGCCAAGTAAATTCTGCTGTTTGCAGAGCTTTGCATGTGCTGGTTCTTCAGTAGGAAGCCTCTGCTCTGTCACAGCAAGGCTGCCTCTCAATATGACTCCCTACATTTGATTACACCTGTTGACAATTTGGTATCTAAGGAAGAATACTTAAATAGTACAAGCAAGAAACATCAGTACACAGGAATGGATTTAGAAATCTGTATTGCACATACACTGAAAATCCATTGCTACCTTTTGTTTTTTTCTGATTCCACAAGAAAAGCCTACTTGTCAATGTGAGGCAAAAATAAATTAGATTTTTGGAGACAGATCACCTCCTAGCTCATCCTTCTAGTCTGGAGAGAAGTATGTTGGCATAATTTGTGTCATCATTATTAACACCTTCAATTCATTCTCCTTCTCATTATTCTTTTCCAGCCCCTCAACCCAAAAAGAAAGAATGCTAGTTATCAGCATGAACTCAGCCAAAAAAGAAGACAAAACACAATGGAAAATGGTTGCTGAAGCAAGGAAAGAGAAGCCTGACTCTTCTGCCTTATTGATTTTGTGGTGGTGAAACTCTATTTACCACAGTGGAATAATCCTTGCTTTATCCCAGTGCATGAACTATGAGGGCTGAGAAAAGCCAGGCACTTAAATTGAGTATTGTGCCTGCGAAACTCTGTGAGCAGTCTATGTATCTGAGAAAGCATAGGGATAGCTTCCTTAGCAATAAAGGACATAATCACCTAAAAGATGAGACAATTGTGAGGCTGCAGAGGCATTACTGTACCTTCTTTTTTTAACAGTCCACATAGCTGGTCTAGGGAATAAGGCTGCACTGCCTGGGGGGAACTGAGTTGTTCTGGGTTCTATTTATTATTGAAATTATTTTCTTTGATGAAAAGCTGAATGAACCAAATGAACTGAACTGTACTGTCCTTTCAAAGGACAACTCTGTCTTTCAAAAACACTTCCTCTCATTTGCACATAACTGGTTATTCATAGCGTTCAAAAACAGAAGTCTTCATCGTTCCTTTTACATCCTGTAGATTTTAAATTTCACAGGGATGTTTCCTGTGACAATGATAAAACTTTTAGCAACCTTACCAGCTGCTCAAAATTCCTACTTGTCTTTTCTTTTCATCTCTTGTTGCCATATAACTACTCTGTTTTACATGTGACTCATCCCTCTATGTTTCAATCTTGTCAATTTGTGCATGTTGCATTGAAAACCTCATATAACGTGAGTTTTCAGCTGTATTTATTATTTTTTCTAATAAAAAATCTAATTTCCAAATACCTATTATATTTTAAAAACCTCCAATGTCCTGATTAGTCATAAATGTCTTTAAAAAAGTCTTTTAAAAGCTAGAAATAATCTCAAATTGTTTGAAACCTTCCAGAAACACACCTTTCTGTTCTTATCTATTCTTATTTTTTCTACCCACTGACTGTAGTGAGACATGTAAATGGAGTAACTCAGAAAGATTTAATCCAGCAGAATGATACATAAAATAAATTCTTATTGTATTTATTCCCTCCCTTGACATTAAGAGTATCCCTTACTCTGCTTTTCTCACATGCATCTTTTTGATTGGTGTATTTTATTTTTCCCTCTATTTCTATAATTGCCATTATATTTATTCTTAGGCTTTATTTGTACTGTAGCAGAAGTATTCCAAGCACTCATATTTCCCTAAATATTTTTCAGACCTCTAGTTCACAGCAGTGTTTTCCCATTTCTTTTTTCTTTTTTTTTTTGGTCCTACTAAGTTATTCTCCAACCCTCCAGCAGTATATCATATTATTCTAACTACATAGTGTATCATTCTACCTCACCTGCCCTACCACTCTATCTCTTAGTGTCTTTGACAAATTATCACCATTATTTCCCTTCTAACTGTTCTTGTGCCATTCATCACCCATGACATTAAATAACTGCTCTTCTATCAAAATAATATACCTACATCATCTAGCCAAGTGAATATTCAACCATTTTCTATTAGAGATGGCCTGAGACTGACATATCTGTCCCACCTGGCTATTCACAGATAAATGGATGAACTGAGCTGTTACCAAAAAAAAAAAAAAAAAAAAAAAAAAAAAAAAATTGTGATGAGGTTTGGGTTTCCAGTTAAAACATCCCTAAAATGATTTAATTTCCCTGCAAATGACAATCCATAGGTGCTTTAAAAGAGAAAACTTCATCCTGGACAACATTGTCACTAATGTAAAGTATTAAGGGCATTTTAATTCAACACTTTTCCATGTGAAAGACTTAACTTTTTGTGTATGTGCATATTGCAGTAGTTTAATATTAGAAATGCTTGACCTATTGTAATCACACCAGTTTACAAAATTGATCCATCTCCTTTAAGGCAAATCCATTCCCTGTATCTAATTGAGAACAAACTGAAATGGAGTATTTCACTACCACTCATGCTAATAGTTCATGTTACATTTTAACTGCAATTGGAAAAAATCCCTCTAAATTTCCCTAAGCTAGAAACATTGGCAGAAGCCATGTAGACCTTTTGATCTGTGAAAATTATGTTTTATGTTTTTTATCATTTTATGATTTTAAGTGTTTATGATTGCATGCAGTACATCTAATGTGTATTGCATTTTGTTCATTAAAGAAACATGTTAATGTTAAACTCTAATTTTATAAATCAAAATATCTGGAAACTGCATTGAAATGATGACATTAGACATTCAGAACTTCTAATAAGAGAATAAGTTGGGCTGTGAGTACTCGAAACAACTTTCTGTAGTAAGAAAAAGCATTTTAGGCTAACATTTATTTAAAAACTGAGGTACAAAGTGTAGAGATCAGGTGAAAAAGAAGGTTTTGTGACACTCGGCACTGAGGGTCCTGAAAATTAAACACCCTATTATGTTCCCTGTTACTGACATGGCATTCAACAGGCTTGGATGAAGGAGGGAAGTGGTGGTGGAACAACCACAAACCTCACTCATCCCAGATTAACAGACCCAACCCCAGATTAGCTATTAGTATAAACCAATGAACCTTGACTTCTGTTGGCTCAGGAGCACAGCTTCAACAGAAATTTCCCTTCTTGAGACTAATGTACAGTGATGGGATTTGGACATTCTTGAGAATTCAACTGCATTCAGGCTGAGCTGAGTGTACTTTTTCTACCTTTATTAAATGGTAGAAAAGCTTGCTTAGTTCATAAGAGAAAGCTACCTCCGGAAGAAAATCTCAAGTGTGGAACCCAAATTCATATATCCTTTTCTGCATCCCTGATTATGGGCTTATGCCGTGACCATAGTGTTTTTATGGGTTTGTCAAAAAATAGTTGTCTGACAAAAGTCATTTAAGGCAGAAAATTGTTTATATTGGTTACATCATAATTACAGTATGACTTAGGCTTTTCATTCCAGTGCAGGATGTCATAGAAATGGGGTATTGTAATATTGACTTTCAGCTAGCTAAAGTTGTTTACTGACTGTAACTTCTCACCTTTCTCAAATAAACATTTAATCTGTGCTGAGGCTTACTGACCATTGCCAAGAATCAAGAATACCTTTCCTTTTCTCTATTCTGATTTCAGTCTGGCCAGTTTTTCAGTTTCACTGCATCTTAATGAAATTCATGCAATTCAAATACGATGTTTAAGCACTCCTTTTGTGTGTCATTGTCCATATGCCCTCTTGTAAACAAATATTCATTATTAATTACTTTATTCACCTGAATTAATAAAGATCAAATCTCTCACCTGTTCACAATATAAAAAGAACATATTTCACCACTCTTCTTGTTTCCTTTTTTTTTTTTCTTTTTCATTGTCGATAAGGGAGAGGTCCTCTGGAAAATAAAATCTGAACAACGGTTTTGTTTCTGCTAGGCATTACTATTAAAGGCAATCATGATACCACACTGGGTTTTCATGTTCCTCTGAACAGTCTTGCACCTGATGACATGGAGTTATGCAGCTGTTACCAAAGCTGGTGTCCTCTCCTTGGCCACTGTTAATAGAGACATGCCAATCTCTGGAAGCAGTATGGGTTATCTATGATTACAGTAATTTTTCTCCTAACAGATGTAAATGGAATGGCATTACTCCAAAAAATAGAGCTGATTGCCTCTTGCTGCTTGCCATGATTGATCTCTAGAAGCAAAAGATGAGATTTCTTTCCAATCTTCATATGTGTGAAATGAGATTCCAATTAGTGGTGCATCACTGGGTGCGCAGTGAGGAAGCTCTGTTTCCAGATGCACATGTATGTGAGAGAGAGTGGGGAAAGGCAGAGGCATAGTTTCAGGCCACGGCCAGGCCTTCTGCAACTAACCTGCCATGTCATGTGGGAGGAGAGAGCCTGCAGCCCCTCGTTTTTCTTGACATCCAGGCGGACCCCACCAACCTAGATGGGCAACCAAGACAAGCAATCAATCAGACACCTGTGCCTACCTAACCAACTAAGTCTGCTACAGTTAACAGTACAACTAACTTTAGCTACAAAGGAGTAACACGTCTGCCCCCTTCCCTGTGGTGCATCACGTACCACCTCCTTTTTCCTCTGCTATCTGGTCTGTCAGAGCTATTCCCTGCACTAGAGCTGTTCTCTTTCTTCTTTCTTTCCCAAAAGAGTATTTTGCTTCTCATGTTAAACCTATTTTACATCACTCAGAATCTGTGAATATTAAAAAAAAAAAAAGAAGAATTTCCTCTAATATTGGAAGAATTCTGAAAGATCCCTCAAGTATTAGTCACTGGGTTGTGAGGGGACAGGGTTTACAGTCACATATTCTAGTCTTTTTTTTTTAAGGGAGGTATCCCTTTTAACTTGGTGCTGTGTCTCAACTAAGAAAGTAGATTTGTGAAAAAAAAAACGGCAAACCAACCCATGCTTGCCTCATGTTTTCCTTTTCCAACACACAAAACCCACCCTTTTCAAAGTATCTGGCACATCTACAAGACAGATGCAGATAGACCCAAATTCATTCTGCCCACCCTGCAATCTGTCTGGCCTTACTCCAGCTCCCATCCAAAAGCCATGTGGCTGTGATGGAGCATCACTGAGCCTGGACTAATAAACCCAGCCTCTCAGGAGCTAAACACAACACCGTGCAGCTAATGCAGCTCTGCAGCTTCGGGCCAGGATGAGGCTGGCTGTTGGCTTGCTCAGAACAGGAACAGAATATATTCAGGTCTGTCTGTACCTGTGCTTAGAGATTTCTTTCCTGTTTCTCTGTTAGGTTCCTTTTGTACCCTATCCAAATAAAAAAATTCCACTCTTTAATCCTTGGCACACCTTCATTCACATAATCTGGTGAATATTTGTACGCACACACTGTTGTTTATAGTCCTAGAAAGAAAACATCTGAATCTGATTCTTATTCCAATTGTGTTTTCAAATCATTACTACACAAACAACATACATAATGACAAATTTGCCTAACTATACAAATAAAACAGTATAAAAAGTTGGAATGAGGAAGGAGAAAACAGGTGATTGTTTTATTTAATTCTAATCTTCCTAAGCATTTAATTTTTGGATCCCAATCTGTTAGCCTCACACAT
Source organism: Gavia stellata (assembly GCF_030936135.1). NCBI lineage: Eukaryota > Metazoa > Chordata > Aves > Gaviiformes > Gaviidae > Gavia > Gavia stellata. Next base: position 18,918,105 of record NC_082597.1, on the reverse strand, counting down.
CTTCCCAAAATTCCCCAGTGGTCCCTATTTCCATACTGTGGGGCTACAAAAACAGCAGAATCATAGAATCATAGAATCAGAGAATCGTTTAGGTTGGGAAAGACCTTTAAGATCATCAAGTCCAACCGTTAACCTAACACTGCTAAGTCCAACACTAAACCATGTCCCTAAGCACCTCATCCACACATCTTTTTAACACCTTCAGGGATGGTGATACAACCACCTCCCTGGGCAGCCTGTTCCAATGACTGACAACCCTTTCAGTGAAGAAATTTTTCCTAATATCAAATCTAAGCCTCCCCTGGCACAACTTGTGTCCATTTCCACTTGTCCTATCACTTGTCATTTGGGAGAAGAGACCAGCACCCACCTCTCTGCAACTGCCTTTCAGGTAAGTGTAGAGAGTGATAAGGTCTCTCCTCAGTCTCCTCTTCTGCAGACTGAACAATACCTGTTCCCTCAGCCGGTCCTCATCAGACTTGTGCTCCAGACCCCTCACCAGCTTCGTCGCCCTTCTCTGGACACACTCCAGCACCTCAATGTCCTTCTTGGAGTGAGGGGCCCAACACCGAACACAGGATTTGAGATGTGGCCTCACCAGCGCCGAGTACAGCGGCACGATCACCTCCCTACTCCTGCTGGCCACACTGTTTCTGATACAGGCCAGGATGCTGTTGGCCTTCTTGGCCACCTGGGCACACTGCTGGCTCATCTTCAGCCGGCTGTCAATCAACACCCCCAGGTCCTTTTCTGCCCGGCAGCTTTCCAGCCACTCGTCCCGAAGCCTGTAGCGTTGCCTGGGGTTGTTGTGGCCAAAGTGCAGGACCCGGCACTTGGCCTTGCTGAACCTCATACAATTGGCCTCAGCCCATCGATCCAGCCTGTCCAGATCCCTCTGCAGAGCCTTCCTACCCTCAAGCAGATCAACAGTCTGCTCAACTTGGTGTCATCTGCAAGCTTACAGAGGGTGCACTCAATCCCCTCATCCAGATCATTGATCTATAATAATAGATAATAATTTAATAATCTAGAATAACGGAGGAGGCAAAGAATTAAAAGAGGTTTTAGTGACTGATGAATATTCTCTGTAGATCAATAACTCTGAAAACCCATAGTTGGGTCAGGGCATGAGAAGTTCTTAGAGTTATTAGTTTGTTTTTGTTTCGGACAGGTGAGCTTTCATAGATGCTACTGCTTATAATAAATATGTGTTCAGGCTCTCAAAATAAATATGGGTTCATTTCCAGACAGAGTCTTTTGGAGTTATAGTCCCTGCATATTTTAACATCTTCACCAATCTGGGGAATCACATCAGTAATGTCAGTAAATATCGCTGTTCTCTCCAAGCATGACAAATTTTTCTAATGGATTTAAGAGCTCTGTGTGCTCTTAAGACACAACCCTTGTCTGATGGCATGCCTTCCAAAATAATTCTTTCTTATATGAACGATGCTTAAAGTACTATCTTAAGTCAGGATGTAAACTTAACCAAAGTTTATTTCCACAGTATTTCAGGATTTATTTTCTCTTTCCTCTACTACCTACTTCTGGAATGCTATGGAAAAATATGTTAGATCTTGCTTGTTAATTTTCTTCCTGAACAGAATAAATATAAAAACTTAATGTCAGACAAGAAAAAAAAGAAAAGGGGATTGAGACAAACATCTTGGGAGGTGGGAGTCTTTACATATCTAGTAAGTTATAAAGCGTGATGTGGTTTGCTGTTTTGTGTAGTTTGTGCAACTGTGAATAGTAAGGTTAAATATGCCAAACATGTAAAAGGCCTTTCACTAGTACCGAGGCCCTCCATCTAATCTCTTCAAGCTGACAGAACTGGAAAAATCTTTCATGTATTGCAAAAAAGTCATAGAATTAGAACCAAATTCTTCTGTCTTCCCAGTGTGCGGTTGGCAAAGGTCAGCGGACTGTCTGGGTACCAGGTCAGTGTTGGTATACTTCAGACAGACTGAAAGCTGCTCTAACTTCATCCTGCATCCTGAGACACAGTTGGACTGTGGAAGTATGCTGGACTTTCTGTCCTTCCACTGTACAATCATTTAAGAAGGTGAGCGTGTTTTACAGCAGCCCCACTTCCTTAGAAGCCATTTGATTTTGGTCTTTAAAAGAATACATACAGCAAAGACAAAAAGCTTGGGTGTGATACAAAACTCTTTGTAAGCACTTCTCCAAGCCTTGTAAGCTACTTTATCTATTTAGTACAGAAAATACAATTTTAGCTCTTACATTTTTCTACCCAGTACTGTGGAAACCCAGTAATTTCTCAGCACTGTCTTTCATAGAAATATCTTCACTTTCTTTGAGTGCCTTGCTTTTGCTCACAATCCCATATCTGTAACCAGAGCCACTATGTTTTTCCACACCTGAAGGGCACCTGTAGACAACACTGTCATTCTGTATGACTTTTATTATAGAGTTAGAGAAACAAGGAAGCACAAAATAAATCAAACAAAGAGTCCCTGAAGGAATGTATGTTTTTTCACTCGTATACCACAGCAGACATGTGAATATAGCTGATTGATAGAAATACAGTATGTGGAAAACAAATTGACTTGTATTTACCTAAAGCTGTTTTCCTCACATATATTTGAATTGTCTAAGTGATACATGAGACATGCTGTACGACTGGCAGAACTTGTATTTTGCTTCAGTTAATACAACCACATGCCTAGAAGTAATGACAGAGAAACAGAAGGAAATCTTTGACCTCAGGTGTATCTTATATCGTTTTAAAGAGTAGTTCTAAACATCAAGAAATTAAATGAACTGACCTTAGATTGTAAAATACTATAATTTGGTTAGATATGCACACCTTAATGAATATTTAGAAAGCCAAACATGAAAGCTGAGTGCCTGGTCTCTGATACATAATCACTGTAAGACCCAAAAAGCTTACACAGATCAGTAACAGGGCTAAAGAAATGCAGTGGAAGCTTAGACACTAATGTGGGTTTGCCTTAAGAAAAAAAAAAAAAAATTTTTTTTTAGGTTTTAATCTCTATAAGTAGAAAGCATCTTCAGACCTGCGTGTTCGCATTTCTATAACCTCATTCATTAAACAAGTTCTTTAATGCTAAATGAAAGGTACATCTCAAACAACTACATTTTTTCAAGATCTGTTAAGTGCAAATAAGTTCAAAGATGTTGCATTGCATGGAGAAAAGTAAACATTTAGGAAGAGCTATGTATTTAACAGGAACATATATTGACCTTTGGCCATTGTGGTTTATAGACATAGCTGTTTAATATGTAGGAAGAAATTTCAATATTGAAGTACACAACTAAATAAAATACTTAATATTTACCACATAGAGGATGAAAAAAATACAGAAGTGCTAACCATGCACAGATATATCAGAATGGACTAAATTAAATTCTAGAAGCTTTCGTTACAATCCCTAAAGCCTTTACAAACTGAAACATAGAAAAACAGGTGAGTAAGACGAACTATAAGAATATGTGCAAAAGATAACAATTTCAATGACCTTCAGAGCATATTTCTCTTTTGTCAGCAGTAATATTACAGCATTGGTGGTTACATCTAATGAAATGAAGAAATTGAAAAAAAAAAGAAAAAGAACTATTCAGAGAACAAGAATAAAAAAAAAATCTGAGAATTTTAAAAAATGTTCACCCAGTTAAAAGAAGTAATCCTTTAAATGACATGGAGGATTATAAAGACTTGCTGAATTTTCTCATACCCTAGACAGAGATCCAGACACAACTGTTCAGAGCCCATCAAGGCCAATGAAAGATCCTGATGAGATGCCAAGAGTTCACTGAAGAAGGGCTTGAAAGAATGAACCCACATTTCACTTTCAGCTGTTGTAAAACTCATAAAGAATATTGGCTTTTTGGAGTTGGCGGCAGTCATGGAATTGGTCGACAGATTAGTAGTGAGGACTGTTGAGGAAGAGAATCAGTCTATTTCATGTAGAGATGAAGAAAATACTCCCACAGACATAAGCAATGTACCCTTGATGAAACATTGTAGACTACTTCTGCCAAAAAGTTCCTTCTAGTGTTTAGAGTGGGATGTGCTCAGCCATCTCTCCTCTAGGTACTGAACACTGCCCATGACTTAGCTTGGTGTTGTATAATGCAAAGCTGTAAAATGTAAAAAGAATAAAAGCCTAGGTAACGCAAAAAATAAGAACTAGAAAAAGAGCAGAGACATGCTATGAGGAGGATCTGAATGAAGACTGCTCAGCTGCAGTCAAGAAGAAGGAGCGTTAAAGGAATCCTTCTGATTGGCAACAATAAGGATTTGTGATGGAGAAGCAGCTGGAAGCCAGGCATGCTGTCATAGGGCAGCTAAAATAAATCTAAACTCTTATATAAAGACACCTAAATTGCTGTCCCTTAGGTCTTATCTGAAAATCCCAGAGAATATCAGATGTCATTCACTATTTTAACTAAAATGTGAGACTCCAAATAAAATATTTTGGCAGATTCTGAGTAAAATGAAGAGATCTGAATAAATGTTAGGACTAGTTTTAAGAAAATCCTCAGCCTTCTCACAAGTCAGAATGTAGAAATCAGCCCCATATTTCTGATGTCTGAGATGTATTAATTATTACAGCTTTATATATCCATCCTTTAATCACCATTACAATAACTAAAAGTGTACTAAATTACATGGCATTATGTGAAGTTACATAAAAGAAAATTCTCAACAAAAGAGAGCCTTTTAAATGCTGTTACCACTAAATGTGATTAAAGTGTGATTTCTTCCATCAGGACAGATGAAGAGCAGCAAATTGCCCACAGTACTTGCAAATTGAACAGAAAAACCTGCTTATTGACCACCTAAATTGTTTTAGAGCAGATTGATACATCTCAGTTATTTATGTGAATACATATCAAGAGAATAAGCCTCTCATTTACAAGAACTCCCAAGTGGTAACTGCCTGGAACACAGAAAATAATCACAATATCAGTTCTCTACCCAACAGCACATAGATTAGATACAAGCATCTCTCTGGACAGCATAGCCAATAACATACCGCTTGTAAAGTGTAGCATAAAAGCAATTTCTAAAGTTAGGGTCAGACTCTTCCACAAGAGGGTGACTGAACATGAAAACAAGCAACGCTTTTGGGAGGCATGTTAGGTAAAATTACAAATTTATTTTTAAGAACTAAGGAAGCATTTTGAGTAACAATTTTCTGAAATCACAGGAAACAAAGAGCAACCTTGGTCTTCTTTTAAAAGAAGAAAAAAGTTAAGCTTGCCCCACTTCTGATTAGCACATTAGAAAACTAATCCTGCTGGTGTCATGACATAATGCTAGGCATTCATAGCACATAAGAAAACTCATTCTACCATCCGCTAGAAAGCTTATCAAGTTCAGAATGGTAATGCATTATTAGCCAATCTGTTACAGGAATCACCATCGTCCAGCAAAGAGAAAAAATATTAGTTTTTAAAGCTATATTTTGTCATTTAAACCAGACCAGCAGTTGGGTTTTGTCTGAAATTGCAACTTAGATGATTCTTGTCTTAATTAAAATACCGGCACAAGGTACTTAAGGAATGAGCAACCGGAACATATTCCAAACATGCTATTATTTTACTGCTGATTTAGATTAATTTAGCCTCAAATACTGAAGTCTTCAACCAGTACGTAAACAGATGGATAGATGATCTAGTTGAAGATGTCCCTGCTCATTGCATGGTGGGGGGTTGGAACAGATGACCTTTAAAGGTCCCTTCCAACCCAAACTATTCTATGATTCTATGAATAGATGGATGGATAGATGAATGAACGGGTGGATGGATGAAATCTTTAACCCTTCTCCATGACCTGACTGCAGTCACCCCACCCACCTTCACATGACCGGGAATATCTGAAGAGCCATACCAGGGTGCATGAGGAACTGTGGAAGACAACCAATGGCAAGGCTGTTTTATAAGCAGTCCTTTGCAAACCCCAGTGTAAGGCATACCTTCTACAACTGCCTGGGGCCACAAAAAAATGTTGTTTGGTATGGGCCTGCAGCTTAAAGCATTTTAAGGAAGCCTAATATTGCATCAAACTGTCCAATGAGGTTATCATGACCTGTGAAGACCACTAGGACACTCAATTCTGCCAAGACCAACTTTCAGCTCAAAAATTGTTCAGACTTGAAAAGACACAAAGATACCTTAAATCTCTCAGGTTCCTCAGCTCTGTCGGTTCTTACAGAAGCTTTACAGAACCTGACTACTCTACTGTAAGGGCTTTAGCATAATGTCCTCCTGTTTTGCAGCTCTAACTAGTGCAATACCAATGCTATTAGAATACATACATTATATGGAACAAATGCAGATAATAAACACTAATATGTGCTGAATAGGTCAGTATTTTTCTAATAGTTTGCATTGGGTTTTTGTGGCAAGGTTTTGGTAGCAGGAGGGCTATAGGGGTGGCTTCTGTGGGAAGCTGCTGGAAGCTTCCCCCATGTCCAACAGAGCCAATGCCAGCCGGCTCCAAGACAGACCCACTGCTGGCCAAGGCCAAGCCAATTGGTGACGATAGTAGTGCCTATGTGATAACATATTTATGAAGGGGGAATTAAATTGCTGTGCAGAAAAACAGCAGCAGAGAGAGGAGTGAGAATATGTGAAAGAAACAACTCTGCAGACACCAAGGTCAGTGAAGAAGGAGAGGGAAGAGGTACGCCAGGTGCTGGAGCAGAAATTATCCTGCAGCCCATAGTGAAGACCATGGTGAGGCAGGCTGTCCCACTGCAGTTCATGGAGGTCCACGGTGGAGCAGATATCCACCTGCAGCCTGTGGAGGACCCCACACCGAAGCAGGTGGATGCCTGGAGGAGACTGTGACCCTATGGGAAGCCTGTGCTGGGGCAAGCTCCTGGCAGGACCTGTGGAGAGAGAAGCCCACAGTTCGATCAGGTTTGCTGGCAGGACTTGTGACCCCGTGGGGGACCCATGCTGGAGCAGTCTGCTCCTGAAGGACTGCACCCCATGGAAAATACCCATGCTGGAACAGTTCATGTAGAACTGCAGCCTGTGGGAAGGACCCATGTTGGAGAAGTTCATGCAGAACTGTTTCCCGTGGGAGGGACCCCATGCTGGAGCAGGGGAAGACTGTGAAGAGTCATCCACCTGAGGAGGAATGAGTGGCAGAAACATGATGAACTGACCGCATCCCCCATTCCCTTTCCCCTTGTGCCTCTGTGGAGGAGGAGGTAGAGAAAATAGGGAGTGGACTTAAGCCCGAGAAGAAGAGAGGGTTGAGGGGAAGGTGTTTTTAAGATTTGCTTTTATTTTCTCATTACCCCACTCTAATTTGATTGGTAATAAATTAAAATAATTTCCCCAAGTTGAGTCTGTTTTGCCCGTGATGGTAACTGGTGAGTGATGTCTCCCTGTCATTATCTCAACCCACGAGCCTTTCATTATATTTTCTCTTCCCTGTCCAGCTGAGGAGGGGGAGTGATAGAGCACCTTTGGTGGGTACCTGGAATCCAGCCAGGGTCAACCCACCACATAGTTATTAGGATTTCTAGTGTGTGCACTACTTGTATTATCACAGTCAGTCAAACAGTGGCCCAACAGGCCTATACAAGGACCTTTCCTAAGGAGTGGGTAATTAACAGTATTCAACTATTTGAACTCTGGCTGTTTTTTCTGCTGAGCCTGAGAAAGGTATTCCGACAGGTACAAATTATTGGAGGGATAGATTTTTATGAAGCAGTCATTTTAGGTACACAACAATATATACAGCCACAAAAACTCTTTAGATAAGAATGGTCCTTGGTCTTAATATCAAAAGAATTGCATTGTCCCCACTCCCCCCAAGTGTTAGAGAAACAATTTTATAAAAGCTTTTCAGAAACGGTTCAGTTAAAGATGTTTGCTATTGTACCTTTGCTGCAGAAAGAGACTTTTAATTGTCATGTTCCTCCCTGGCCATCCCTGGGATGATCATTTTGACAGAAAGTGATCAGAGATGGGATTCATCTTACATAACTTCAGTCATCCAAAAGTAGGGCAACTAGTCTAAGCTAGCTGTCTAAGCTCCATTTGTAAGACAGGAATGGAGAGCGATAGGGGCACAGGGTGCCTCGTCCCATCTCTCAGACACTGTTTTGGAATGGAGTAAAACATCCACCAGCAATGTACAGTTTCTTCAGGTGCACAATTGAGGGAGCATAGATTATTAGTTTAGACAGCTCAAGTTAGCTACCAAGTCTCCCTCCAAATGTATCAAATGGGGTAGAGGAGGCAGCTCGAACGTGTTTCGTAATTCTCACCTAAACACTAATAATCATTAGCTGTTTAGTTGAACGGTTGAAGAACTCAGTAGATTTCAGTGACTATGGCACATATTTGGTGCTTGTTCCTCCACTGACTGCAGAAGAAATTATCACAGACACTGTGTTATCATGGATTATCATAGATATCATAGTTGCTGTGTTCTATTTCCTGACCACTCCAGAATTTGTTTTAGAAAACTGAAATGAGCTTCATAGAAAAAAAGTGCTCTGAAGAAATATATGACTGTCAGGTGAGGCAACCATATTTTATCATACACGATACCTTAAGCTATAGCAAGTTGTAACAAAAGATAAAATTAAAAAACAGGAAAGGAAATTGAAAAAAAACCCTATTTACTTTCAACTCTGTAATTCCAACCCTGACATTAGCTTTTATGTGGGAGCACGCGGACAATATTTATTAATAGAAGCCACTATTTCAGATCTCAGATGAAGGTGTAGGGTCACTTCTGTAATACCCTTTTGTGAATGTAACTATTTTCAATAAGGCTTATTCAGGAGAGTAGAGGAGAAATGACCATCTCTATTACGGAATGTAAACAAAACAGTATAGATGGAAACAATTGTTTCATTATCTAATACTGGCTCAAACTGCCCTTGACATTTCTATTTTGTCTTTTTGAACACATAAGGTATGCATTACCACAAGTTAAGTCTTTTGGTTGCTGACACTTTACATGTTTAGCGTATCATAGGTTACTAAGATACACCTTGGGAAGCAGAATGTGCAATAATTACACCTGCTGACAACGACATCTTGTCCTTCCCTGCAGAGCTGCAATAGTTGGGGAGGCAAAGAATAATTGCATGTATCTTTATGATAATTTGTCTTAAGACAAAAAAGCTTAAGACAATGCTCAAGAACATTGCTTTGACAAAGCCGGTATAATTATTTTGAGGGGTAAATCCACAATTAATAGATGAAAATCGGGACAAGTTCACAAAAACCACTTTATTCAACAGCACAGTAGTGTTTCTGCTGGGTGTTCTTGCCAGAAATCAATTTTACAACATTTAGCTGAAAACTGTAATAGATATTAAGACATGTCAGCAGAGTTCTTTATGTTAAAATATTTCCAATTGCTTTTTTTACATTTCTGTTACAAAACATATTTATGTCCTATTTAGCACAGTGCAGTTGTATCTCAAATTTTCTAATTAAAAAGTGCAAATATATGTACTGCTTTGAAATGATAACAAATTAACATGCCTATTTACTCTCATTCCTGAAGTTTTCAGCTGCAGCAATGTTACAGATCATAAGTTCTTTCTGCCATTAATACCTAATCACCCAGGTAATAATTTATAATGCAATATTGAGGTGAACACACCCTATCCAATACATCATTGCTGCAGACCTATCACATATTTCATATACTTGTTGAAGGTCCAGGTCCCTGCCCTGAGTTTTCAAGCTCACTGAGGCATTAGGATAATCTTTTCTCCTTTTTTGTCCTCTAGAAGTCTAACTCTTGAATACAACAGAGAGCAAGCCACCTTTCTTGAGAATTTTCTATAACAGCTCACTTTGAGCTATAGAAGACAAATGCAAGTGACTGAGATAAAAAAGTACTCTTTTGTGAATGTTGAATAAAAATTATCCTTGATTTCTGTATAGTAAATTGTTTACTACTTTTATTAATAATTATTGGACTTAAATCTTGCTCCTTTGCGTGTCGGAGTGAGGGTTTCTATCTATATGTAAAAAGACCTAGGTTAGAACTGTGTTGCATGCAGATGCACGTACCAATGCTGTGGTAAAAGACAGATTTTGGGCTGAGATGGCTATATGAGTTTCCTTAATATATGAATCCACTAGCAGGTAATTTCTGTGGTAAAAGTGGTGCAAATGTTCCAGTATATATTTCTGGGATATAAACATGAGAGAGGTCTTAAGGTATCAAGTTACTGTATAGAAGTGGCTCTGAATATGTGATTGTCATATCAGTTTGAAAATATTTTTTATCATCTGCTTGCTTCTGAGCATGTCCATTATCACCTGACAACACCTAAAGGCTGTATCACACCAAAAATACCAAAACATTTATTTTGACAAACGTGGCTTGTATGCCCTTAGTTAAGATCTGTGACAACATTTAGGGTATATGTGGAGAATGAATAGCGATTTGCTGGAGTTTACTACTGAATCCAAATTACAAGTGTATCTATTAGCTCCACAACCATGATTCGTTGCTCAGATTTCAAAGGTCCAATTCACAAGCCAATTTTGGGCACCTTTTGACATTAACATATTCCTTAACCATTATAACCACTTGAATCAATTGTATGTTCCAAAAAAATCTTAGCTTTTTCATGTGGCCTGATAAGTATATCACTCTCATTTTATCATCTAAAGTATTTGTGCAACCATGACTTCAGAAAGTAATGGTATATTTTTATAGAGACATGCCTGTGTGTTTCTATCTAAAGCTTCACCAGCTGTAGAATTGCTAGAGTAATTCCCAAAATTTTTGTACTACTATAAACTTGTGTTCAATTTGTGTGCGTGGAAATGCCTTTTTCCAAGATTTTTATTATATGTCTGTAACAACATCACGGCACGATTCATTTATTAATCGCAGAATCACAGAATCAGAATCACAGAATCACTAAGGTTGGAAAAGACCTGTAAGATCACCAAGTCCAATCATCAGCCAACACCACCATGCCCACTAAACCATGTCCTGCAATGCCATGTCCACTCGTTCCTTGAACATCTCCAGTGATGGTGACTCCACCACCTCCCTGGGCAGCCTGTTCCAATGTTTCACCACTCTCTCAGTAAAGAAATTTTTCCTAATATCCAGCCTAAACCTCCCCTGGTGCAACTTGAGGCCATTTCCTCTTGTCCTGTCAATCAGAACATAGTGGCATTATTTCCCAGATGTCAGTCAGGTATTTTGTTTTTTCTGTTTTAAACAGATTTGTGTTGAGTAGCTGAAGAATGTGAACTTCCATCAATGTAATCATAATGAGAAGCTTATAACAGCAGGTGCTTTAATCATGTTACAGACAAATAACAAATTTTGGAAGAAATGATACAATTACACTGATCAAATATATGAAACAGATCCAACAGCTTCGCAATTTTAATCTATCAAAATTACAGTATTAAAATGAACCAGAAAAATAGTTTTGATGTAACTGAAGTCAGACGAATCAAGAAATGTGGTTTTAATGTGAGGGAGGTATTCTTGCTCTTTCCTGTGTATTTTACTTGAAGTGTGGTTTAGATTTTTATTAGCTTTGTCTTTTAAATCAAATATGTATCTTTCACATAGCAATCTTGAAAATGGCAAGTTTGTCACAGAACCTTTTTCATTTTACAGTGTTCTCTAGTTCAGAAATGTTCACGTATATTTAATGTTATAAGCAGAACTCTCTCAGCTGACACTACGAACTTGTGTTTCTCATTGGGAAGATCATTTAGATAGGCTGGATTTGTTCTCCATGTGGAATTTTGTATCACAGGCAGAAGTTCTGAACTTCTGATTCTGAGCAACTGATGACCATGATTAAGACTGGAAAGGAGAATTTTATCACAAAAATTGAATGTTTTCAATCTGGTTCCATGTTCTGGGAAGAATGTGTGTTTTCTGGAAGTTTCAATTCTTTTATCTCATCTTCTATAGCCTTTCAGGTGTAACCTTAATTCAGTAGCATAGTATGCGATATGTAACTTACTGGTGTGTTTTCTGGTGGGGGCTACAGGTTATTGATCTCAGATCCCAGGTTCTTTCTCTTCTTTTCAATATAACTGAATGAATATAGTTTATCAATGTAATTCAGAGCACATGCTCTTGCCACTTTATTGCAAAACAGGCAGTGCATCTTTATGTCAAACGAAAACATACCAACATCATGATGCAGCTGGAGCTCTGGCAATACCAACTTCTAAACCAACATAGCTGTATCATGCAAATTTATTTTCTCGGAAACAGCAAGTACACCAAGTTCGAATAAGACTTTCCTCTCACTAGATTGAAAAAGGACATGGCTGTGAAATAAAGTAACCTGATTTCCTGTCTGGAAAGTATTGTTATTAAAATAAACTGTGGAGTTAAACAGAGGAGAGACTAGAAAAACAATTGTTCTGTATTCTAAAGTAGCTAAATCAAGATAGTTCATGCTATATCAGTCTTGGTTTGTAACACATGCTGTCAATGAGAACTCTTTTAAAATGACGTCCAATGGGAAGGGCAGAAAATTTCAATGGCCTTTCAAACAACTCAATAACTGTTAGGAAATTTATCTGTATAACTTCTTTGGATGTATAACTGTTCTTGGTTCCTTGATCTGTTCAATGTATAGAAGAATTAAAAAGAAATCTCAACTGAAGAGTTTCTATTGATCTGATTTTAATGAAGCATTCAACAGTTTCAAATAAATTGATACATTCTTTAGTGTCTTGGGAAGATGGAGTGTGAATAAAAGCTCTTTACATTCCTATCTGTATAGTTGATCTAAAAACTTTATTTCCATCCCCCAGGAAATTCTGACATTGTAAAATTTATTTTTATTATTTGGATTGAAAAATGAAAGTGCAGCTGTTTCTTACTGCAGAGAAATTTGGAAAAACTAGTCTCTTAAACATTATTGTGTTTCATTTTCATGAGTTTGCATTCCCATGTGTTAAAAACAGTATAACACAAAATACCAACTTCTAATATTGAAGTGAAACTCAATAATAAAGTTCAAATGGAATATCTCTTTCTTACTGAAGTAAGTGTGCATTACTAACCTAAAACTAGAAGGCAATGCTGATTTATTTCATGCTTTTCCTTTAAAAATATTACTGGTGTGTTGGTACTTCTCTATTTTCTGATGAAAAAAATTTGTTCCAGATTTACTTATAGCAACCTTAATAGAGTAGTTCCCTGTTGCATAGGAGACAATGGAGATGCGTATGTATTTAGGTGTGATTTCTTTCCCCCTATTTTGAAATAACGTTTTATGGAAATGGGGCTGATGTCTGATACAAGATATATTATTTTCTCAAGATTTTTTCTTCTGATTTTTTTTTAAATATTGAGTCTTTTTTTCAGCAATTTAGTATGATTATAGGATCACAAGGAGCATTTTTGTTCTCTAGTCAGGTACAAATCCTTCCAGTCAGTCAGTGAAATCCGTTGCTGTCAATTGTTTTGCTGTGTGAATCTAACTAATTTTCAACAGAACTAGAGTTATTTTTAAATTTTCTGTCAGTTCTAAAAATAATTGCTTTGAGTAGATCAAACAATTTTTTTTACAACGTTTTTCCTGGAAAATCATTTCAACAAAAATTAATCTCAAGAAGAATAAAGTTGAAGGAAATTTCAACATGAAAATGCAAAAAGGTTTTATTTTAAAAAGAAAAAATTTACTTTACCTACCTAGTAGACCTGAAATAATTTCAGAAAACGCTTATCTTTGCTCAGCCTGCATTTTCAGCTACATGGATATTTAAGCTGAAAATATTTGCCCTGCTCTATTTCTCAGTTATCTCCAAATACTCTTAAAATAAAGAAGCTTGGCTTGCTTCGTTCTCATCTCAGTTCCCCCCCACCTTGCTCAAATTGTTGGTAAGCTTGCCGAAGGTTTTGCACAGCAACTGTGTCTCCAGTGTCTGCAGCCACAGATGCAAATGCATGTGTTCCCATTATGCAGGCTGAAGAACTGATAGCGTCCATAGACACTTTTCCCATGAACGTAGTTGATAAGCACATCTTATTTAGGAGGGAATTGATTGCAAAGTCCTTTGAGGCTAGTTCTTTTAGTTCTTCAGTCCATGTGATTATCATTCTCGCAAAGCAATTGGAGGCTGCTGAAGTGTAAAATGAGACTGATTAACCCCATAATTCTATTGCAGAGTCTGCTTGTTTTTCCTGTCGATCAAGTTATTGGGGAAGAATTAGTTCTTCCTCAAGAATAATGACATTCTTCATGGTTACCAGAGGGCTGGGTTAGCTGTGTTGTTAGCTTTAGGTGCCACAGATGACTTGTCTTTTAGGAACAACTGCTATTTGGAACATGGCTTGTGAAAACCTTTGCTTTTAGAAAGCTGTTTTCTCTTTCATTGTTATATGTAATAAGATGGGTATATAATTCTATTCCATTTCTCTGTTTTCCAGTAAGTTACCCTTTGTAGTGTCTTTTTGAAGTTATGATGTAGGCTCAGTTTAAGCATGAGTTCTTCTGGGTCTCGTTCTCTTGTTCAGCACACAAAGAAGTCTAGTAGGAAAGCGTTCTTCCCTACTTGTAGAGAAAAAGCATAGAGAAGAGCAGTTTCCGTGACCTGGACACAATATTCATTTACAAAAGTCTGCTGGGAATGATCGTGAAAGCAGAAAGGTAAGACCTTTTGATAGAAACTAGAAATACAGTAGTCCTACAAGCTAGTGTAGCAAGGTGGGAAAAAACATTTAACTGTTTATTCTACAAGACTTTGGATTTTTAGCTAAAAGTACCCTTTGCTATCCAGCTTAAAGGCTGACAGAATGACACTCCAAAACAGGGATGCTTCTCTAGTGTGAGATGCAGGAAAACAGATTTTGGTTGCTCCCTTTGCATGACTATGAATCTTTCAATCACTGCTGAGAAATTTTCATGCCTCTGAGAAATGTTAACTTTCTATCTACATTTGTTTATCCTTATATATGAGGGCTCAGCATGTCTGTCCTGAATATTTCTGTGATTGCATACTGGGATACTAATAACAATGACTAGAATGAATACAGAGTAGTGGAATAACCTTATTTTTAAGGAAAAACTGCAAATGAGATCATCAAAGGAAATGCAGTCTGTGTGCCTCCCAGTGCTCCACTGGTTCATCTTTGAGTCAGCTGCCATCTAAGTTTTACATATGCCCTTTGAAGAAGTATGAAAAGTTAAATGACATCAGGATGGAAATTGCCACCACCTGATTTTGCAGTATTTGCTCCTACCTTTTGCACACTGGTCTAGTTCTTGAGGTACTCAGCCAGGAAATGGCATATCTGCATTACAGCCTCTGCTTAAACTTCAGGTTGACAGCATTTTCTATCTGAACCTCAAAATTGTTGCTCTAACCAAGCCTATAAAAGATCCTAAGTCAGACCTTAGCATCTCTCCTATGAGAGATGAGCCCAGGGATGCAAAGTAATGGAATGAGAAAGAAAGAAACAAGAGGCAATCTGACTCTGCTTAACTTTTTGTGGCACTCAAAAGGGAAATGGTCCTTTTCCTCATGTTTCTTCTTTTTTTTTTTTTTTTTTTGGTCATATATAAAATGCATACTCATGTCAAGAACCTGAATTTCAAAAGCTTTCTGCCCTTTCCAGAGTTCTTTAGCCCATGTTAGTTAGGTTAAAATGTCTTCGGTGTCTTCAACAGAAGCAGTAGGGAATATTCCACTTGAAGCAGTTGTATAGCCTACTGATTTTGGATATAGTAGGTATAGGTTTAATTCCTTTCAGGATGAACAGAGTCTGTAATGCAAGTGTTCCACTTGGGAGACACTTTGAGGGCGAATCAGCTTGCAGGTTATGATATCTAAATGTAAGACTCCACATGTCTATAGATTAAGAGTTTAAGCTCCAATTATCTTTAATGGGATCTTTAACAGTCGGTGTAACCTAGAGCTGACCATGGCTATCTGCTTTCATTTGGATAAGTTGAACTGTTTTCCATCATTCCTTGGCTATGGTGACTGCATTGTCTCTGCCTGTACTGGGAGCTTAGACACCTAGCTCATCTGCAGAAACTTTCCATTGTGATTGCCTAGAAGTAGATGTTTGAATCTGAGCTGAATCCCACCCCATGTTTCTCTTTCTCCTCTTCCATTACATCTTTTAAAGATCCCAGAAACGTGCCTGTCAGTTCACTAGTCTGTAGACATACAAACTGAGCAAACTATTTTAACTTTTGCAGGTTTTCAGGTGTGCCTACTCTCCAAGTAGGGAGTAGTTTCTCCACTTATTGGAATGTGAAGTTAGACATACTAGATTGCATTCCTTTTCTAAACCTATTTGTGAGACAGTGCATAAATTTAATAGATTGAATTCCACCCTAATTGCGCAACATTCACATTTGAACTATAGGGTGTCTTTATGATTTTGAGCATCTTTAGCTCTGTTAGAATAACTCCAAAATTATTCTAGTAGCTTTAAAGCCAGTTTTGCTGATGACTTTTTTTTGCGTGTGTGTGTGCTGATTATTGTTGTTCTTTCTTCTTTAGGAATATATATTTAAATTTCCCTGCTGCCTCATAGTTCCCATGCAATGTTTGCTTGATTGCATATTCTTTGTGGTTTCATTTGGTTTGTCTCTCTAGTGTGAGGTCCTGCAAGCAATGTTAATAAGACCATCCTCCCAAGAGGAATTTATGGGTAATTTTCTTTGGTACCTGAAAGATTTATGATCAAAATATTAAACATGAATAGGAAACAGAACTAAATAAAACACAGCTTAATTCTACAGATGTATGCTGATTTATTTATATATGGGTAAAGGAGTCAGAGACCCCAGTTTTACTTCAGATTTCTGCTGACATATATATGCAGGCAGCAATTTCAGCTCAAGGCCAGGTGCTAGGGACTCTTACATTCAGCTCACTACCAGTACCAAGTTCTTCCACAGTTTTTGATGAGGCTTTTGGGGGCAGATCCAGAAAAGTTTGTGAGCTGTACCTGTCTGCAGTATTCAGACTACATTAGGAACTTCATTTCACCAAAGCAACACTTGAAGTATCATTAGTGGGACTCAGCAGAATAATACAAACCACTAAATCAGCAGTCTAGACTCTGTAAGTAGACAGTGGAGAGAAGTAAGCCCCTCTCAGGGTCTATGAGTACTTACTTTGGTTAGCAAACTATATCTCTCCCTTGACTCCTTGGAGCGTATACACCTACTTCAGCGTTACTGCGTACTGAGCACGGGGCAGCTTAAAGCCAGCCAAGAAATAGCAACTCATATCTCAGCTGAAAGCTTGGATAGTAACCCTTGCCTGGAACAGCATATAACCTGGTGGTTTGTGGTGGGGTTTTTTCCCATGAAAAATTACAGTAAAGTATAGTAAAACCACATCTTTATTTTTGACCTTTTTCACACAAGTTGTAAAAAATGGCACTACACAGAACTACCAAAATAGGCAGTGATTTATTCCTTAGTAATGCAATTTAAATGTTATTTTCCACTTCAGGAACAACAGCAAATACCACTGTTTCCTGGAGCTTATCTCCATATTCCTGCATTCTTATATATATCAAGAATTTTCTTATACCTGTCAGTCCTCTCTGCCAGCTATTGGGCTTTCTTCTGCTTTGCATGCTTTGCTGTGTTATCTAGGCTACTTTTCAGTTTCATTTAGCACCTGCCAGTCCTCTTATACTGCTTGTTTTTTACTCATACACAACGATGCACACAATGATTCTGACAAACTATTAACAGCCATTTTAACACTGCTAACTTTGCTTGCTGTTCCTTCTTGTACATCTCCTCTGTTTTAGTTGATTCTTTTCCTGGTGTGTTTAAACTATACTTCAAACTCTGTCTCACAGCTAGTCTTTGTAGGGATCTCATAGGTCAGAAAGCTCAATTTTGTTTAGAAATTTTTACTCTAGACTCTGTTAATATCCAAGCATGCTCCTGTAAATTATAACAGACTAACATCATGCTCCAAAGCCTCACTGCTTGTCAAGTTCTTCTAAAAAATATCTTCTAAATGAACTCCGAGGTTTATTTTAACTCTTCACAGACCTTCAAATAAAGCTAACAACCATTACTCTGATTTTTAAGAAATAAATTTTGACACTACTTTCTAAACTTACAAAGTGATTTAAGGAGATATTGTTTTGGACTAGGTATTTCTTCTGAAAACGTAAGCAAAAGCATGATTGTGTATAGTTCATGACATGAGTACTAAAATATTCTGCATTCAGGCAGTGAGTGAGGGTACCAAATTTTTGATGCTAGGTATTCTGCTCTGTTACTACCAACACTATATCCGAAGTAGAATTCAGGTTTCTGCTTTCTCTATTATAGGCACTTCCCTGTTATCATGGATTTAGTTCATCTTAAAATGATGATCATGAATCTCAGTGGTGTTTGAGAGCTTGCAGTAGTGATTAACAAAGGCCTGTTGCTATTCTGAAGTGCACTGAAGTATGTAATTAAACATATTTTTTTTCTCCAGGTTGAGTTTTTGAAATAAAGAGTGGTTT
This sequence comes from Gavia stellata, assembly GCF_030936135.1. Taxonomy (NCBI): domain Eukaryota; kingdom Metazoa; phylum Chordata; class Aves; order Gaviiformes; family Gaviidae; genus Gavia; species Gavia stellata. Next base: position 18,899,624 of record NC_082597.1, on the reverse strand, counting down.
GATTGAAAACTCAGCTTTGTGAAATGGTTGAGTCCTCCCCAAGCTAAAGCCAAGTTCAAAAAACTGATGATATAGTTAAAAGAACTTGAGCTTAAACTATTAATAGGAGAACCTCAGCACTCACACTGCCTTTAAACTCGTCCAAGGTCCTACAGTTCGTGATGACTGCACATTCATTTCAACTTGATATAAAAATATACAAATGTCTTGCCTATGTTTATTCCCTCAGTGGACACCAAGTTGAACATGAGCTGGCAATACACCCTTGCAGCAAAGCAGGCCAACAGCCTCCTGGGCTGCATTAGGCAGAGCATTGCCAACATGTTGAGGGAGGTAATTCTCCTCTACTCAGCACTGGTGAGACACATCTGGAGTGTTGTGTCCAGTCCTGAGCTTCCAGTGCAAGAAGGACATGAGCATACTGGAGTGACTTCAGCCAAGGACCATAAAGATGATTAGGAACCTGGAGCATCTGTCATATGAGGAGAGGCTGGGAGATCTGGACTGTTCAGCCTGGAGAAGAGAAGCCTCAGGGGGATCTTATGTGTGTAAAAATGTCTTTGAGGGCATTAAAGAAGGTGGAGCCAGACTCTTCTCAGTGGTATCCCATGACAGGATAAGAGGTAATGGACACAATTTAAGATATAGGAAATTCCACCTAAACATAAGAAAAAACTACTTATTTAGGGTTTGTTTTTTTTTTTTTTTTGTAATGTTTATGGTGAATATGGTCAAAAACTGGTAGAGGTTGCCCAGAGAGGTTGTGAAATCTCCATCCTTGGAGACTTTCAAAACCTGACTGGACATGGCCCTTAGCAACCCACTCTATCTGACCCTCCTCTGAATAGGGGTGTTGGACTAGACGACATCCAGAGGTCGCTGTCAACCTGGATGATTCTGTGATTCTGTGTGTTTGTGGATGATTCACAGACTAAAAGGAAGGAAAAAGTGTCAGTGACTACAGTAGTTTTAATTGCTTCAGCTCTCCTGCTGTGCCAGATCACTTCTTCATGTGATCCCCATGATGAAGTAACATGATAAAAGTTCCTTTCAGCCTCAACAATTCTTTGTCATTTATGTCAGTATCCATTCAAGTTCTTTTTATCTCAATTTTTTTAATCATCTTCCTTATCATAGAAAGCATTGCTGGGAAATTATAGTATTTAGTCTCAAGAGGAGAAAAAAGCAGGAAAAAGTATCTTTTTCTACCTTAAAAATATCTTTGCAAACAGTCTTTCCTAAACAAAATCCTACATGTTATAGCAAGTCATCCATGGTGATAAGATAATCTTTTTACCTATAAGAGAACAATATATTGTTCAGTCCATAGTTTCCTTCATGCATGATATAAGCATCTTTGTTAGATTTCATACACTCTTTGGGTCAAGTTACTAACATATGTATGGTTTAAAATATTCATCTCAGGGAACCACATGGGATTAGCAAGCAGATTTACACAAGTGTTTTTCAGAAGACGAAAAAATTTTGCAACAGACATAAATGCTGCAGTATTATCACTGTAAAAAATAAAGTTATTTTAAAGGAAGAAAGAAAAGATGATAGAATATTTTTCATTGGCTGCATGTATTCTCTTGGTGGAGAAGCTGATATTAAGTCTCAGTGGTGTAGTAATCTTCCTTTAAAATATAGAATATTCAGAAGCAATAAATCAAGTTACATTTTGTCAGCTGAAGTTCTTCTTAGTGCATACTGACTCTGCCTTGCATCTATTGACAGAAAAAAAGATTATGTCAACAACATTCCTTAAAGGTGACTATCCATCCATTTTCTGCTTTGCTCCTCCTGTTCAGGATTAACAGTTCAATTGATTCTGTTCTGTGACAAGAGTCAACTCCCTGAGCTCTAATTTCCATTAGTGCTTAATAAGTTTTTAACTCCAAAACATGTAAACTCCCTTTAACCTTAATAGTACAGGAAAATCAACTGCAAATAGCAACAGTGATCCACACCCATGACTGAATACTTAAGATGGAAGGATGAAATGTGCAGAAGCAGAGCTGTTACATGATACCATTATATGATTTAGCACATACACCATAGTAAACAATGTTATTGGTTGAAGTGAAGGTATAGGAATGATAACTTTCAGAGATGTGGTATAGTTTTCCTCAATACTTACAAAGAAATACTAATGAAATAGAGCATGAAAATATTATATGACTAATAATTTCAATAAGGTAATTTGTGTGATTCTGTAGTGGTGCAATTTGATTCAAAACCAATTTCTTTCCTAAGAATTGGCTTCCAAAAGATCATATTTCTTTTTTAATGAGTGATATTGTGTCTTATGTTTACAGGGCAACTCTCAGACATGTAAATGATGTGTAATCTGGTACAGTTTCAGTAAATCCCAATAACAGTGTCAAGTCGGATAGCTATGAGGCAGCAAAACCTGTTTTAGTTGAGCATCATGTCTGAAAGATTTCAGACTTTCCAGTTCAATCAATCACCTTTGTTTTTCTTCTTCTTTACATTATTTTCTTTGAATTCTAATCTTGAGGAATCTGATTGTTGCATAGTTGTTTATGGCTTCACTTTCTACCCTTCTCTGTTTTTCTTTGTCACAAGCTTATAAAACAAAGTGCTATAACTGGCTTTATCTGAAAAATAAAAGACCAGAATATTCAGCCTGTGCCTACTACCAGATATTGATTACTTCTGTTTGCGAAGAGAAGAACAAACACCAGTTCTGTAAAACTTTTCAAAGCACTACAAAAATCTTCAGCAATGTTTTTTTCAAAATGATATCATGGTTCTTCACGTCACCCAATTTAGCTTCCCAAGGAGTCGTGTTATTTTCGATGAAAGATAAGGGGAAAGTTAAAAGACTGAAGGCTATGCTTATACTGTCATTGTGCCATCCCCGAGGTTTGTCCCTGGCCATTGGGCCAGGTGATGGAGCTGAGCTAGACAAGAAGATTGTGCTGCCCATTGCTCCAGGGCTGCTTTCAGAGGGAAATGCACTTCAGAAGGGAGCCATGGGTATCAATCATACCATCTGCAGTAAGGATGATTACAGCAAAACAGAGACCAGGGGTGAAACAAGGAGTAATGCAAGGTGGGATTATAACCCTGTATAAGCTTGTACAAGGCTTCTATTCTGAACTGTCTTTAGGTAGGACCCCATCTCTTTTCACTGACCCCAGAAGGAATTTAGATAAAAGAAAGAGGCAAATTCTGTATCTAAATATACATGACATTTAGTCATACCTGCCACGTCCACTCCCAATCACTGCTGGGAGAAGGGCAAAGAAAGTATTGTTCAGCCTGCACTGGCATGGTGGCCTGCAAGAGCATCATTGCATCATTTCTTCAATTAAAACAATTCTAAGAAAAGGGAAAAGAAACTGAAGAAAACTGTTGTACAGTTTCAGATTGTCTGGCTACACAGAGAAAATGCCTAATTTGCCCCTCCCCCTTTTTGTTTTGACACTTGAGGCCAATTGTAGGACTTTGTAATCCAAACATTGTGCAACTCAATAGGAAGAAGTATCTGCCTTCCAACGTCCTAATACAAATACCACCAGTATAATCCTTCTAAACTCTTTGCAAACAGTTACCAGTGCATTAACACATACTGAACTACTCATTCATTAGCTCTTCAGCATCTTATGTATGACCTTTTTAATAATAAGAAAATTTAACTGTGTGATTGTATGGGATTTTTAAAACCTAGCTGCTTGCTATATTAGCATTCATGAGTTGAACTGAAATTACTGAGGATTTCTATAATTTTTTTTCTCTCATATACTTTTTTTCCCCCTGAGAAGGATTATATTTTTACCAGAGTGAAAAGAAGATAACAGTTAACATAAGAGTTTTATATTCCAACACATCCAGTGATTTAGGGCAATAGTATGAGACATTGTACAGGGGCCAGACTGACAGGTGCAACCAATCTGAGCAGTATCATTCAAGAAGCTCATGAATTAATGCGTAACATTTATGGTAGAAGCAAGTCTTTACTAGAACAGTTTTGCAAGGTATTCCACAAATTCACTATTAGCAAGATAAAATAATTTTATCTTATGTTGTTTATTAGGCAAGAGTAAGGCAATTTTCATCCTACAAATTATGAATGGCTCTGAATACACAGATGGGGTTCAGTTCTATGAGAACGTAAATATACTCTCAGTTACCTAGTTTGTACCTGTTCCGATTGTCTTAGATGCATTCTGCTAGAAATTTAAATTCTTCTTTTTATTAAAAAAATTACATATTTGTAACTGTGAACTCAGTAAGAGTTCCATATACCCATCTGAAATTCAATTTATTGTTATTTTTTGTTTCCTTTCCTTTTTTCCCCACTTTTTCCTGTCCTATCCTACTTTCTCAGATCTTTATCCAGCTCTCCCTTTTCTGCCTTCTTTTTCAGCCTGATTGCTTAGAGAAGCAAAGATTACGTGATTGTGCTGTTTGCCCATGCACTTACGAGCCAGCCTCTCATAACCTTAGAACACAGGCTAATTTCGATCATATTTGACAGAGGCATAGTAATCTCAAAGTTCCTGAGCTCTTAAAACTTTCATGAGCCCTTGTGGCTGTTTAGAGAAGAGGCACACCACATCATTCTCCTGCTAAGCAACGTTACAAGGTGAATGACTTCAAAAGCTATCATCTACGGGGCTGCCTAACCAGGAAAGGCTGTCCTCGCAACATAATTAGATCTTGAAGAAGAAAATTGGTACATGCTGCCTCTTCTTACATGGTATTAATGTAAAATAGGAAAGCAATGAGAAAATTGCTATGGTCTAAGGTAGACAAAACCAGATACATTGCAGATGAAGGTCTGCAACATGGGTGCCCTGTGAGAACTGAAATGGTGAGCTGTTGGAGTAATACAAAAGAAAGGAAGGAAATGAGGTTGGGGTGTTATGAGGGTTGCTGAGCAGAGCTGATTCTGCTTGAATAAAGTGACACAAGGGATAAAGGGCATTAAGCTCGTAATTCCACTGTTAGTTGAATAGTTTGCTTTTACTTCTTTTCCCAACAAACTGTGGCCTGCCCTAGAGTGCAGTTTTCTGTCATGTCATAACATTTTAATGAGTCATTTCAGTGATTAATTTTGTCTATTCTTTTTCTTCTCAAAAGCGTCTTCTGTCCTCCTCATCTGATCCATTTTTCAGACTCTCAGAATCTCTTTCCATATCAGAGTTGCGCAACTCTGATGTTTTCACTGGGGGAAATACATGGATGTTGGACGTTGAGGAGTATAACTTAGTTTTAAAATTAACTTATTTAAATTTCAGAGCAAAATACCTTTAAAAAAATTAAATTAAATTAAATTATATTAATTTTTTGTTTGGTTTGTGGTTTTTTTTTTTTAATTAAATTAAATGAATCTATTTGCTGAATTTAACTGGGATAAACTGTTCCAAAAAATGTACCCAGCTCTTTCTTTAACTGTCTGCCTTAGTGCAAACATAAAGAACAGTCATCCCATTCCCATACGCTGTGTGTTTGTCAACTATTGCTACAATTTATATGCTGGTCTGTCCTGACCTTCGCATGACAGACAGTTAATAAATTACTTACATTATCATTTCATCAGTACAGTCAGACTCTATGCACCCTATCATCTCATGACACCTAGTCTGTTTCATCAGGACATACTCCCATCTTTGTTCAGATTCTTGGAGGCCGCTCAGAATAGCAGGTTCTGGACTCCTTGTTCTTATACCCACAGAAGAAAGCTATAATATTGGATAAATGGTGAATATGTCAGATGGAAAGTTAGAGACCAGAACAGTGTTTGTCCTCTCTGTGTTGAAAAAGCAATACCCCAAGAACATGGTCTCACTGATGATTTCCCTGGGGTACTGTGGTTCTACATGGTCCCTAAACAAGGTCGTGACATAAATGCAGTCTAGCCCCCCTATATGTTGCATCTGTCCTTAAAAGGGACTTCCTCCAGAAAAACAGTAGATTGAACCTCTTTGTGTGCGTACAAAACTGTATTTATGTCAGTGTGCTTATTACCAGAACATTAAGCCTACATGCTTAAAAACACATCAACCCCAGAGAAAAACAAACATACCAATCAGTATCTACCCCCTACAGCATGCATTTATGCTTCAGACGAAGAAACATTAATGGAAAATCAGAGAATCCTCTAAGACAGAGGAAGTACACTGAATTATCTGTCTTCTTAGAAGGACTGCTGTGACTGTGGTCTTTGAAAACCAGAATCGGAGAGCCAAAGCGGAAAGGCACATTCTGCGTCAGTCCTTGGAGAAGTTCCAGGAATTCTTCCCTCTCTCATTTTTGGTTGCTTAAACCCACACTTCAAGGAACCCGCTGGACTTTGTTGTGTGCTTCCTGTCTACAAAGGTTATTCTAGCTGGCCTTCCAGAGCAGTGAAAACAGCCTGAACTTGCTAGCTCTAAACAAAGATCTTGATACCCAGTTGAACTATAAAGGACCTGGCACCTCTCCTCATAAAAGCCTCGCTGTAGCATGCAGCTACTGAATTGCAGATCAAAACTTTCTCACGTTAGTGCTGGCAGGCAGTGAGAACTAGCTCACTTGGAGCCTTGCTCTCCTAAAAGCAGGTAGAAGAAAGCAAGTTCACCCAAGGTTTATCTTACTTTTCACTTGAAAGCATCAGTGTTAATGTAAGATGTTGTTGCTCTGTTAGTAGGAAATGTTTAGTCACATTTTAATTGTACCAAAAGATTGTGGGGTTTTTTTGTTGTTGTTGTTTGTTTGGAATTTTTGGGTTTGGGTTATTTTTAATATTGCTATATTAATCTGCTGTTGGTAAGAATAGCACGGCTTAATTCTTCCAAAAGGCTATTACAGTGTTCTAATTTCATTCCAATTATCAGCGCAACTCCACCCCTCCTTACATTTCATCATAATGCTAACAATAATGTTACACTTCCTCATGCCTTTCATTTGCCTCTTTTCCCTCCTTTTAACTGCTCTTAGTGGCTTTCCTTTCTGCCCTTGACTTTACACTTTCTCATTCCAGCTGACCCCATGTTCTTAGAACTCCCTCTAGCTCGCTGGCAAGAGCCTGTCTTCTCTTTCCTCCTTCATAGTCTGTCACGGGCTAAATTTTCAGAAAAGACAGGATACAGAGAAGACAACGTACACTGAGAGATAACTCTTATTTCTGGTTTTGTTTTAAAAAGATTTATGGGGTTTTTTTTATTTATTCCTGCAGCCAAGTGGTAATTCTTTAAGAATAAAGGATTAAAATGATTGGGAAAACATGCCCTGAGACACTAAAATCCATGTTTTTCATGTATGTCTAGCTCCTTCCTTCTTACTCTGATTTCATGCTCTGATTTTGTATTTATGATTTTATGATAAAACTGCACTATTTTGAAACTGGCGATGCTCAGCAGTGAACTGGTACCTCTTAAAGAGCAGTGAGAGAGTTTTCTGTTTTGCCCTGGCACATGTCCAGTCTCTGGGCAGGCATTAGCTTGCTGTGCTTGGATCCAGCCGCGCAATCCCATACGCTCCCGAGATCTCATGTTGTGAGTAGTGATGGTCACTGTTCACAGCACTGTGGCTTTCAGGAACACACTTTCAGGATGGCTGTCACAGTTCTTCCAAGCATCTAGTGTTAACATGTGTTCTCCATGGAGACCACTGGTCTATGGGAGTTCTGCTTTCCTAGTTAGAGGTAATATGGGAACATGGCATGAGAGCAAGAAATACACAAATTCCTTTAGCATGTGTAGACTTCAGGGAAAAAATGTCTGAGAAATCTATGAAAAACAAAACCCAGCTCTGAATTGATTCCTGCCTGTCTCATGACACTCTTACTTACGATTCTCAGCTGCAAGTGGTATAATCTCTCATAGCGTCTCTTTTCAGCATGGTCTGATTATTCATGGCTGTGAAATCACTTTTGGTTGGAAAAGTAGTCTCCTTTTACATCTTTTTGACACACTCCTATGAGGTTTGGTTAGGGGGTTGGTCCCAGCAGCAACTTCAGTCTAGCCTGTTAGCTTCTATAAAGACAATCCTTCAGAAGTAGTGTCTTAGCAAATGGCGTCTTTGTTTTCTCTGCATGTGAGCTTTCAGCCCTAAGGATCGTTGATGCCTCTGTTATTGTGAGTTCTATCCCAATGTCCAATGATATTCAGAAAAACAAACTCTGTCAGGTTTTGCCAAGAAAGTGGGTAGTCTTCTCTTGAGCTTGCATCTTGAGCTGGTTTATCCAATAGGACAATTGAAAGGCAGAGAAAGGATAGGAGTAAACCGTTAAGAGAGGGAGAAGAAGAGAACTACTTAAGCTCTTCTACCACCAAGAAAAATGTTTGTGGAATCATGGCCTTAAACATCTTAATCATGATGGAGCTTACAATGCAAGAGAAGGTTGCAATGAAAATGGTTTTTGCCAAATAAAGTGGAATTCACAAGTTCATACAGAACTTAATTCCTTAATATCTCACACCTGTTGTTTGTCCTTTAAAATGTAATAGTGCCTACAAGATCACTTTAAAGCATACTGTTCCATTGCACTATAAAAAATGTATCCCCTCAACTCCAAGAGCTAGTATATGGTAGAGAAGAGTAGACAGCCTGGAAACAATTATTTTAGTGAGAAAATGTAAAGGGCAGCTGTCAAAGGACAGTATTTGTAAACACTTTCAAGAATTTTATAGCTATCAGCACAGGTGAATTCCTTTATGCTTTGGTCAGACAATTAAAATTGCATCCTCACTTTTTATTCATTCACCAGCAGCAGACCTCAGTTCACAGCTAAAACCACTATTAGTACCTACAGTGCAGGGAATGAAGCTAGTAACATATATTAATGAAATGGATGTGCCATTTATTTTTCAGTGTAGTGATAAAAAAAGGGTTCATAGAGTCTTTGATCTTGAAAATTACATTTTAAAATTTAAGACTCAAAATTCAATATATTTTCAAAAGTCAATATATTTTCATGGTGAGACACCAACTTTAATCATTTGATCATGGTAAACCGTATCATCATAATAACACTTTAATAGCATTTTTCATCAAATTATCTCAAAGCACTTTAAAACTGTTAATTAATTAGGAGTCCTCTGAAATATCCATGATGTAAGTTTTATACCAATTTTGCACATACATAAGCAAAATAATGTGCACTTCAAATAGCAGCTCAAGACTTTTATTTTCCAAAAACAAAGAAGAAAAAAGTACATTTCCTACTCATAGGAATTATACAGTTCAGAGAATATCCTAGTCCTGAGAGTGCCAAGTATCCTTATTTTTTTATTATAACTGAGGTTTCCTGGCCTGTTCTAGGTAGTGTTCTAAAGCTCTGGAATATAGCCTTTGTGTATTTGCACTCTAAAAAATGTATCAGTAGATTATTAAGTAAGCAATCTTAAAAAGAGTTAGTCTCAGAAATATGAATTCTTCTTCTTGCTTCCATAGCTCAAAGCTAGGAACTTGCAAACATGCAATAAAAACACTGAAAAGCAAAAATCCTGACATGAAAAAGAAAAATGAAGACGTACTAGAAAGCAAGTGGTTATATGAACAATTAAATGAAGTCTATATAAGAAAAAAAATGAAACTAGGGGAACTGAAGGGAAGGTCCAAGATATGTATTATGCAGATAAAGAAACCATACCTTGAAATAATTTTGGAAAGGGTAAATGAGTTTTAAATCACAGAATCACTAAGGTTGGAAAAGACCTGTAAGATCATCAAGTCCAACCATCAACCCAACACCACCATGCCCATTAAACCATGTCCTGCAGTGCCATGTCCACACATTCCTTGAACACCTCCAGGGAGGGTGACTCCACTACCTCCCTGGGCAGCCTGTTCCAGTGCTTCACCACTCTCTCCGTAACGAAATTTTTCCTAATATCCAGCCTAAACCTCCCCTGGCACAATTTGAGGCCATTTTCTCTTGTCCTGTCGTTAGTCACTTGGGAGAAGAGACCAGCACCCACCTCTCTGCAACTGCCTTTCAGGTAATTGTAGAGAGTGATAAGGTCTCTCCTCAGCCTCCTCTTCTGCAGACTGAACAACCCCAGTTCCCTCAGCTGCTCCTCATAAGACTTGTGCTCCAGACCCCTCACCAGCTTCGTTGCCCTTCTCTGGACGCGCTCCAGCATGTCAATATCCTTCTCAGAGTGAGGGGCCCAAAACCAAACACAGTATTGGAGGTGCAGCCTCACCATTGCTGAGTACAGGGGCACGATCATCTCCCTACTCCTGCTGGACACAATATTTCTGATACAGGCCAGGATGCTGTTGGCCTTCTTGGCCACCTGGGCACACTGCTGGCTCATATTCAGCCAGCTGTCAACCAACAACCCCAGGTCCTTTTCTGCCAGGTGGCTTTCCATCCACTCATCCCCAAGCCCGTAGCATTGCATGGGGTTGTTGTGACCTAAGTGCAGGACCCGGCACTTGGCCTTCTTGAACCTCATACAATTGGCCTCGGCCCATCGATCCAGCCTGTCCAGATCCCTCTGCAGAGCCTTCCGACCCTCGAGCAGATTAACAGTCCCGCCCAACTTGGTGTCATCCGCAAACTTGCTGAGGGAGCACGCAATCCCCTCATCCAGATCGTCGATAAAGATATTAAACAAGACCGGTCCCAAAACTGAGCCCTGGGGGACTCCACTTGTGACAGGCCACCAACTGGATTTGACTCCATTCACCACAACTCTCTGGGCTCGGCCGTCCGGACAGTTTTTTACCCAGTGAATAGTGCACCTGTCTAAGCCACGATCCGCCAGCTTCTCCAGGAGAATACTATGGGGGAAAGTGTCGAAGGCTTTACTAAAGTCCAGGTAGACAACATCCACAGCCTTCCCCTCATCCACTATGCAGGTCACCTGGTCATAGAAGGAGATCAGGTTGGTCAAGCAGGACCTGCCCTTCATGAACCCGTGCTGGCTGGGCCTAATCCCTTGGTTGTTCTGCACGTGCCCTGTAAGCGCCCTTAGGATGAACCTCTCCATAATCTTCCCCGGCACCGAGGTCAGGCTGACTGACCTGTAGTTCCCTGGATCCTCCTTTCGGCCCTTCTCGTAGATGGGCGTCACGTTGGCAAGCCTCCAGTCATCCGGGACCTCCCCTGTTAACCAGGACTGTTGATAAATGATGGAAAGCGGCGTGGCAAGCTCCTCCGCCAGCTCCCTCAGTACTCTTGGGTGGATGCCATCAGGGCCCATAGACTTGTGAGTATCCAGGTGGTGTAGGAGGTTGTTAACTGCTTTCTCCTGGATTATAGGGTGTTTATTTTGCACTCCATCCTTGTCTTCCAGCTCAGGGAGCTGAATACCCTGAGGATACCTGGTATGGCTATTAAATACTGAGACAAAGAAGGCATTAAGTGTCTCAGCCTTTTCCTCATCCTTGATGACAATGTTCCCTCCCGCATCCAGTAAAGGATGGAGATTCTCCTTGGCTCGCTTTTTTATTGTTAATATATTTGAAAAAACATTTTTGTTATCCCTTACGACCGTGGCCAGATTGAGCTCTGGCTGAGCTTTTACCTTTCTAATTCCCTCTCTGCATGACCTAATGAGATCCTTGTACTCTCCTTCAGTTGCTTGCCCCTTCTTCCAAAGGTAATAAGCTGTCCTTTTTTTCCTGAGTCCCAGCAAAAGCTCCCCGTTCAGCCAGGCCGGTTGTCTTCCCCGCCAGCTCTTCTTATGGCACATGGGGACTGCCTGCTCCTGTGCCTTTAAGATTTCCTTCTAGAAGAACGTCCATCCTTCCTGGACCCCTTTGCCCTTCAGGACCATCTCCCAAGGGACCCTCTCAACCAGTGTCCTGAACAGGCTGAAGTCTGCCCTCTGGAAGTCCATGGTAGTGTTTTTGCTGATCCCACTCCTTACTTGGCCAAGAAGTGAGAACTCTATCATTTCACGGTCGCTGTGCCCAAGACGGCCTCCAACCATCACTTCTCCCACCAGTCCTTCTCTGTTTGTAAAGAGCAGGTCAAGCAGGGCACCTCCCCTGGTAGGCTCGCTTACCAGCTGTGCCAGGAAGTGATCTTCCACACACTCCAGGAACCTCCAGGACTGTTTCCTCTCAGCTGTGTTATATTTCCAGCAGACATCTGGTAAGTCTAAGTCCCCCACAAGAACAAGGGCTTGCAATTGCGAGACTTCTGCCAGTCGTTTGTAGAATGCTTCGTCGGCCTCTTCGTCCTGGTTGGGTGGTCTATAACAGACACCCAGCAGGATATCTGCCTTGTTTGCGTTCCCCCTCATCCTTACCCATAAGCACTCGACCTTGTCATCACAATTGTTGACCTCTATACAATTAAAACACTCCCTAACATACAGAGCCACCCCACCGCCTCTCCTTCCTTGCCTATCCCTTCTGAAGAGCTTACAGCCATCCATCGCAGCACTCCAGTCATGTGAGTTGTCCCACCATGTTTCTGTGATGGCGACTACATCATAGCTGTCCTGCTGCACAATGGCTTCCAGCTCCTCCTGTTTGCTGCCCATGCTGTGGGCATTGGAGTAGATGCACTTGAGCTGGGCTATTGATTTTGCCCCCAACATTGGCATGCCACCCCTAGGATCATCTCTAGGGAGTCTGGTTTCATCCCCTTCCCCCTTCGAATCTAGTTTAAAGCCCTCTCGATGAGGCTTGCCAACTCATAAGCGAGAATCCTTTTCCCCTTTGTGGATAGTTAAACTCCATCTGCTGCCAGCAGGCCCGGTGCCATGTAGATGGCCCCATGGTCAAAAATCCCCAAATTCCTCCGACAGCACCAGCCTCTGAGCCATGTGTTAACCAGGTTCTCTTTCCTGTTCCTTTCAGTGTTCCTCCCCGCCACTGAAGGGATTGAGGAAAACACTACCTGTGCTCCCGATCCCTCAACCAGTCACCCCAGCGCTCTGAAGTCCCTTTTAATCACTTTTAGGCTTCTTTGCGCAACCTCGTCGCTGCCAACCTGCAAAGCCAACAGCAGGTAGTAATCAGTGGGCCGTACCAGACCAGGGAGTTTCCTAGTGACTTCTCTCACCCGGGCCCCAGGGAGGCAGCAGACTTCCCTGTGGGTTGGGTCTGGTTGGCATATTGGGCCCTCTGTTCCCCTCAAAAGGGAATCGCCTACGACAATTACCCTCTTTTTTGTCTTAGTAGAGGTAGTCGTAATGCGTGGGGCAGACTGACTCACCCTTACTGTTTGTCATCCTATTACATCTTTTTCTTCCTAAAATGTCTTTAAATGATGCAAGCAAGCAGATCCATTTCAAAGCATCATTATGATTCATTATTAAGTATGTTATCTCTGTTGCATACAGAAACCTGGTGATGAAGTATGAATACCTGGTGGAGGTCATGACGTTAGAAATCCCCCTCACACTTGCCCACATATGTGATTTCAGGATACCAAGTATGATGCCTCAGATGATGACTGTCTAGTGTACCAAATTTCATTACAAACCATGAATGAATTAACTTGGATGTAATAAAGACAGGAATAAAAGAAATGCTTCTTTTACATAAAGTGTATCTGAACTCCACAAGACATGGTCCCGTACTTTAGAGAGATAAAAAAATAGAGATGGAATCAAAAAACACTAGAAAAATTCATTAAGTTTGGATCACTATTGACTGTAAAGGGTAATTGTTTGGTTCTGACTTCTGGCTCTATAAATCCCCTTCTAAGTCGACAGCAGCTGGAGACTGGAATTCTTCTTTTATACTCCTTCAAATCTCTGTAGAGCAAGTAAATTTTCTTGTATTTTCCAAATAAAGTACAAAAGGAGAATTAGGCACCTCAGAATGGTTACATAAAATCATCATAAGGTCCAGCACTGGAAATTCCCCAATATCTACATTCTGTAGTAGAGATGTACTTTTCACTTATACACTTTATATATGTTCCCCCTCATCTGCCATTTCTCTGGCCACATGGCTTGCCCTCCTGACTGCATGGTGGCTCTGATTGGAAAGGAGACGTTCATATTCTTAGCATACCCTTAGCATATCTGGTGCTTAGAGCAACTTTCTTGGGAAACACATTTATATAAAACATTATGAGGAAGGGACAGAAACTAGGGATGTTGGTTTAGGGGCAAAGGGTAAATAAGAAACCATTAAGCAAAAGTTGGTCATTATTACTACCATCAACATTGCCTGAAGGATTTGAGCTGCTGTTTATCTAAAGGAGAACCTCAATGACCATTATGCAGGAGACCAGTGAGTGGCTGTGTCCCCAGTTGTAAACACATAGTTAATAACTTTAGTTGGCTCACAGGTCATCCAGGACAAGCAGACACATGCCTGAATTACAAAGGCTGCATAAGGGACTATGTTCTAGCAATACACAATTCTTCAGGAGTAATTTGATCACTGTCTGGGGCTTAGCTATGTTTTTAGGTGCTTAAATCACAGAATCGGAGAATCACAGACTGATAGGGGTTGGAAGGGACCTCTGGAGATCATCTAGTCCAACCCCCCAGCCAGAGCAGGTTCACCTAGAACAGGTTGCACAGGAATGCATCCAAGCGAGTTTTGAGTATCTCCTGAGAAGGAGACTCCACAACCTCTCGGGGCAGCTTGTTCCAGTGCTCTGCCACCCTCAAAGTAAAGAAGTTCCTCCCCATGTTTAGAGCGAACTTCCTATGACCAAGTTTGTGCCTCTTACCTCTCGTCCTGTCACTGGGCACCACTGAAAAAAGACTGGCCCCATCCTCCTGGGACCCATCCTTCAAGTATTTATAAGCATTAGTAAGATCCCCCCTCGGTCTTCTCTTCTCCAGACTAAAAAGACCCAAGTCTCTCAGCCTTTCCTCATGAAAAAGATGTTCCAGTCCCCTAATCATCTGTAATAAATAGAAATTTACTTATGGTAACAATAATGATCGCAACCTCTAGAGGCGTGCATGTGTGCTATGAGGGTATAAAAATCTGATTTGTCTCTTTCTAGGATATCTATTGTTTTGCATCCACCTTTGTTCTCTAAAAGAAAGCAGTGCCATATATTTGAGACTGAGGTTAAAACAATATATGGAATATATTAATCCTAAATTCCCACCTGTTCTTATATTTCATTTTCTTTCAGTACCACCAAATACATAGAGGACTAACTGCCTTAGAAGAAAACAGAGTTCAAAATGGCACAAGTTAGTGTTTCATAAAGCCTCTTCGCATATGTTTATGTCTCAAATCCCAAGAAATTTCTGTCTCCTCACAGAGCATTGCAGTGCACTTGTTGCAAAATACCAATTTGCTTAGCATGAATGTCTGCATCACAGATTCCAGAAATAGCCAAACACACTTATTTGTTCATTTACTGAGAACTCCTGTTGCATTACTGAAGCTGTTGGCCTCAGGTAATAGTGAGAGTCAGATTGATGAAATCAGTATGTGATTTCAGTTATGGTAAAATTTGCAGAAAACTTTCAAATCAGACATTTTATAAGACCTCTATAATATGAACTTGTGCTACTCACATTCATGAAAGTGTGTTTCAATCCAGGTATTTTAAAAATCTCTATTTTTTCATGTGTTTGACTGCTCCCCGTGATGCAACCCAGAATATGGTCAGATGTGAACAGTGCTGAAGGCATCGCTACCCCAGCAAATCCTTCTCTGATCATATCACAGAGGCTTGCTCTGCACTGCTCCATATGCATACTCCAAGTTTCCTTATGAGTAATATGCAAAATTTCCACCTCTCTCTCTACACCTTTAAAGGCAACTAGAAAATAAACAAACAAAACCAGCTGTGTTTCCTTCTTTTCTCACTTTTTTTAGACTGCTAGGTGATGGCCTGAAAACTAAAGCAGTGTTCTTGCTCTGCTGCTTCCACCGTCACACAATTTATTTTATTGGTAGTATTGTATTTTGAAAAGAAAGATTTTTAATGCTTCATCACTACGTTTACAACATTAAAAGGCAAGATTCAAAAGTCTGATGTTTCTGAAGCACTCTAAACACTCTGTTTGGAAAATACTTGGCTTGGCTCCTATACACCTTTGTTTAGAGCTTTGTCAAACGGTTCTGGAAAACAAAATAACATTCAAAAAGTTTCTCTGAGGACCATTAAAAGAATAGTTCCTGGATATTACAAAAGAACTGCCCAGGTTTCTTAGACAAGAACTGAATTGTGGTCTTGGTAAGTGATTCTAGCAGAGCTGAAAAGTTGACCAAGCCTCCTCAGGATCAACTTAGTTAATATCAGAAACATAGTCTTATTCTCTCTTCTGCAATAGCCATTAGGGTTGTATTACTCAAACTGTATTTTCCTTTTCCTTTGCGAAAAACAGGTCAACCACAATCTTTTGAATTAAGCATAACATTAGCAAGGCAATACTTACACCTTAATGAGAGAGGCAGGCAACTCAGCCAAGTAATGGTGCTAACTGTGCTGCCATTTCATACAAGTAAGTGGAAACCAGGACTGTACAAGAGTTAAAAACGAAGTAAAGAGTTTGAAGACTAGCAAAAGTCTGAATGTGATCAATCTGTTTCAACAAGCTGGAGACTCTGACTGCAGATTTTGAAGGATGAAATTAGCTGATAAATGACAAAAAAGATTAGTCTGAAATATTTACTATCTGTGGTGCTAACAGTCATTCCATCTATATTAATTGGCACATTCTCTTCTGTGCCAGATGGTCTATTGCAGACGGTGAACATTACCCTCATGGATTTATCCAAATTATGTATTTGAGGTTTGGATGAAAGCATTTTACTTTTTTTACCAGTTGAGCACTGAGAATTATGTTTGTCCTCTTAATGCTATTATTGCATACAGGTAATGATATGTCATCAGCAAATATGCATATAAAGGTCTTGCTGGATTATAAGCAAAGACAGAGATGATGGATTTTTTTGAAAATAGCTCTAAAAACTGGTGTCCTATTAATGCCAGTGTTTACCTCAGCTTTCAAAAATAAATTCTGATGACCTGTTGCTAAGACAGTAAACCAATTACTAGAGGTGAAAGTCACTGGTAAGTGTAATAGTTTAACATCTTCCCCAGATCCAGGTATTTTGGTAAGACCCTGGATAAAATACTGCCATAAGCATGTCATGTTTTGGCCTAATGCCAGTACAGGTGTTACAAGTTCCCCTTCACTACACATTGACTGCCTGAAGGTAAGCTGCTCCAGGGCTGACCTCAGCCCCCAAGAACAGTGGTATGGCAGCTCAACTCAGACCCCTGACTGACACCAGCCTCATCATACTGTGTCACTCATACCAAGAGCAAGTGCCCTTGGAGGAAAGTGGAAAGGAAGGGACTCTGTAATTCAACAAGAACATGTGGTAGGGAAGAAGGCTGGATGGATTGGCACAAGCGTGGTTGCTACACAAAGGGCCATGACATCCCCAGACATCTAGGTCTTCAATCGGTTATCTGATAGCAGCCATACAGGAGTTGATAGTTTGCTAACTTTTTAACGCTCTCATAAAAAGAAAAAAAGTGTCAGTTTACTTGCTATTTTATAGCTAAAAGCTTCCAACACAGACTTTTTATTAATCACAACATAAGAACAAGGCACAGAATGCATGAGATAAGGAGATCAAAGGCTGGAAGCTCTATGCAGCTTAAAGAATATGATAAAAGTTGGGATCATCTGTTATACATACATACACTCAAAGGATATACTGGGGACTATAAAAAGAGAGAGTCACGTTGGAAGTAAAGGGATGACAAACTAAAAAGAGGGAGGGAGGTGGACGGGAAGCAAGGGAGAGAGCACGATGCCTCCTGCCAAAGGGACTGCAGTGAATATAAACAAGAAGATAAGTGCAAAATGAAAACAAAATAAATGCTGTTTGTACACGTAAAGTAAAAGAAAGATGACAGGAAAAAAAGGGAAAAGAGAGTGGAAAGAGATGATATGGGCATATACAGAATGGGAAAGGGAGGGAAGATTTAAAGCTGAAGAGGAAATAAGTAAAGGAATGGCAAAACATTTGTACTTGGTGCTTCTTTTTCCTCAAAATAATTTTTCTCTGGTTTAGAAAAAAATAATGCCAGAAGGCCAAAATCATCAAACAAGTTGTCTAGCAAGAATTGCCCTTTTGAAGGAATATCAAGTCCTGGCAATTAGACCTTGACCAGAGCCTTCTCTTCAGCAGGCGAACAGGCTGTGGAGACATTCCGTATTCTCCAGTCCCTTTTTATCTAAAACAAATCAATTACATTTTGGAGACACTAATGATACTTGCAGGAAAAGATTTTCACTGTTCTTCCTACAGACAGCTCTGTGATTACAATTCCAGGAGGGATTAAGCTCATTGTGAATATTTAAATAAAAGAGTCATTGAATAGCCACAACTTGCTGCTTTCTACCCTGGCTTACGCTTACCTCAGAACATTCGTCTGCTGCAGTAATTGACTTAGGCTGGAAGGAGGTCAGCAAAGGCAAGAAATGTGAATGAACATTAACTGCCTGCTAAACAAAGTGATGATTCATGAATAAAAAACAGGCATGATTTTAAAGGTCACTAGACCCAGTTAAACTGCATGTCTAACTCTTGTGTATCTGGCACACACAATATGCAGAACTGCCATAGGGCAATTACTTCAGTATTCATCAGCACGAATAATTCTGGTCTCGTTTAGCACATAGCCATATTAAATTACATAAAGAAAATGAGGTATAGTCTCAGATCCATAGTCAGTGGTTTTATTACGCAACTTCTGCCTCTTATAGAAATTCTGGCACTCTCTATACCTTTTAACCCTCTTAGGACATATGAACTATTTCTAGAACCAAGCTCCAAAAAAATTCACCTTTGCAGCCTGGGGCTTAAGGAAGGCTCTCTTTTCTGGCAAAGGCATAGGTTTGTAATTTTACAGGATGCACTTATAGGTCACTTTTGGATAGCTTTCAGCCTGGTGCATTAAGATGATTTTAACATTTTATTCAGTAATGCTTTGTTATTTTAATTGAGATATTAATTTCTTTTTCTTTTTTTTTTTTCCCTTTATTGCTGCTTTTATCTGTGGCACTTAGGATGCCAAGGCAGATCGCCTCAAGAAAAATAAAAGGCATTATTGTATTCTGTCTCTCTCCAACATTTGTGCTTTCAACACATAATAAATATTCAGATGTGTTTCCTGTCATTAGCTAGAATGGGAAGACTGTCACTGAGGAAAGGAAGACTTATTTAATAACAGCAAGGCCAAGTTTCCTTTGATATTATGGAGCTAAGCAACCCGATATTTCATCAGGTCTTTAACAAAAGCCTGACAGCCTGAGGTAGGGGTGTTTTTGTGTGTGTGCTACTGGGGTCCTTCCTTAGTATCCTTCCCAGAACTCTTGAACACAATATGCACGTGACATTCATCCTTTCATGGGTTGTAGAATATTACCTGTTACCAGGCCGTATACACCTCCTGGAAATCATCCTTTAGTTCTGGATATTTAAAATGGATGGGGGCAGCCAAGGTGGGATGGTTATTCACACTGTACTCCACTTCTCATCTGCTGGTAAGATTACAATCCCCCTTCTTCTTTGAATAAAGAAGGAGAAGCCACTCTTAACAGTGAGCTCAGAAAAAATACTGGAGGACTTTCAAACCATGATGGCCTATTATTACTTTCTTTAGTTTTCTTCCTTTGTTTGGGAAGGCAATGAGGGCCACAGGCATCCCAGAACCTAGCATTAGTTTGCTGGTTAACTAGATGAGTCATTTTCTCTTTAACTATCCCCATCTGTAAAATGCAGATTTTGGTCATAGTAACTGCTCCTTGAAAAAATATCTTAAAGTGGTTTGCAAAGGAAATTACATATCAATCTATGTTAGAAATTTCTACAGCTCAAAAATTATGCAGATACATTCCAAGTCAAACAATGAGTTGTACTGTTTTTGCTAAACTTCACAGTTATTTTTAAATGTTATTTCTTTTTTTTTCTTAATCCATGTATATGAAATATTTTATTTTTTAAATCAATTACAACTTAAAGGAATTAAATATTTTTAAATGTTAACGTAGTTTCTTGGTAACTAGATACCATTCAATTACCATCCTTGAAAAATCTTTAATACGTTATGATCACTGCCGTATTGTGTTTTCTTCTTTGTTAACAAAATATGATTCATACTTTTCTTTTGTCTCTGATTACCACTACTAGTTCAGGAAAGAAAGAGGGTCAAACTAATAGATATAACTATTGCATATACAGCTTAATTCAGCATCAAGCTCATACGCAAGAGCAAGGCTTTAAATAGAAATAGCAAGGTCTAAATTAATACATATTTTTGTCCATGATTTCATGATCTAAAAATGAAGCAAATTGTATATTTATATAAACAAAACAAAATAAAACATTTTTCCCACCCTGATTTTTTTATCTTCTCTTTCCCTCTTCACCTGGCAAAATTCCTTTAGGATACAAGATACTCTACTGCATATATCTATCTCACCGGAGAGAGAAAAAACTGTGACAGATGTTAGTCACATCGCTTAATGTACTACTGGAACACATTCAGAAACTATGTTGATGAGTATAATATAAATAATCTATATAGAAAAGAATCCTGAAACCTTCAGTCTGAGAAAATGTTCATTAATTTCAATTAGACTTTTATCTGGGTAATGATTAATATGGGCTGATTCCCAGATTATAGATATTTTTAGTCTATTTTTAAATAAGCATAATACCATCATTATGTTATTCCTAAACTTTGTTCTCAAAAGCTTTCTACTTATTTTCTTTTAAAAAAGTGAATTTATTAAGCAAAATGTACATGATAAATGGCAGCATCACAGGTAATACAAGCCCTGGAAGTGATACTAGCCAACAGCTAAATTAATAGGCAAAATGCTTATTATCAATTCATACTACCTGTTGGCCAGATGTTGTCAGCACAGTGGAATGGCTGTACTAGGTCAGAGCCAAAGGGCCATCCAGCTGAGGGTCGTCTCTATGCTCAGGCTGGAGATACAGTGGAAGATATGGTGAGCAAAAAAAATTTCTGTTGTCCCTCAACTCCTGAGTTTATGGACCTGTTTTGTCTTCCTCCTAATTCGTCTCTTCTCCAGATAGAAGAGTCTTAGCTCACCCTGTATGCCTCAGTTTTGTCCCATTTAGAAATAAATCCACATCTTTAACAATTTTTGTTGTCTTAATAATTTTCCTAATAATTTCCAATTCTACTATATCCTTTTGGACATGGAAGGACAATGGGACAGGGGCCAGAACTGCACAGTTTTAAAGGTGATTCATGAATTATTCAACTGAGCATTATCTTGTTCTCTGTTTTGTTACATTTTTTTCCTAACAGTTTCCTAACATTTGATTTGCTTTTTTTGTCCGCTATTGAGCATAGGACTGACGTTTTTGTGGAACTAACTCTCATTATCTCAAGATCTTTCTTCTGAGTGATAACACTTAGCTTGGAGCTCATAATTTTATATGTGAATTTGTGTTTTTTTTTCCCCTGGGCATCATTTTACATTTTTTGCTCAGCATTTCTTCTGCCATTTTATTGCCCAATCAGCCTCATAAGTTTCTGAAGGAATTCTTCACAGTCAGTCTGCATTTTTCCTATTCGGAAAATTTAGCATTAACAGCAAATTTTCCCAGCTCCCTACAAAAAGCCTTTTACAGGACTCTCATGAAGACATTGAAAAGCACAAGTCCCACCTCAGCCCCTGGTAAAATTCCATAGTGACCTCTCTGATTGACAAGAATTCATATTTTACCCATTTTCTCTGCTTCCTATCTCTTAATCAGATACTTTCATCCATGCAAGTTTCCGCAACTCTGAAATGAGCTGTGACTGCCCATTTTCTTTAAAAGGCTTGAGAAATGGCCGTTGTCAAAAGTCTTTTGGAAATACAGATGGACTATATCAACTAAATCATCCTTATTTTCATGTTTGATGACTTTGTCAAAAAAATGCCAAAACATCTACATCACAGAACTTCCCTCTACAGAAGGCATGCTGATCTTTCCAAGTAACTTGTATTTATCCAGGCGTCCACTAATTCTGCTATACTTTCGGACTACTAATTTACCTAATATGGAAGTCAGGCTTAGAGAACCTAGCTACCCCGATCTCCCCAGAAAGTCTCTGATATACCATCTGCTGTGGCTATGGTGACAGGCTGAAAGATTTCAAAGAACATGGAGGAAATTCTGACTACATTTTAAAAGGAATACTCCAGGCATTTTCCTGCCCAAGGAGAAATTTGGATATTTTTAGATGGAAATGCAGTAATAGGAATAACTCACTGAATGTTTTGAACAGTATATAAATTGCAAGATAATTGATATCATGACATCTTGATTCTGAACTGTTTTTGAAAGAAAGTGGCCATGATTACTTTATTTTGTGCTACACCCACGTGCCATATGCTCTCCACTTACAATACTTAATACACAAGCCAGAGCACACCTATAGGATTTGTAGCTAAAAGTTTACAGATACTGTGATTATGAAGGCCATGAAACAGATATCTGGACATTGTACTAAGATGAAATCATCTCTGGAGAGGTACTGGAGCAGGATTTCACAGCTGAGTGCGTGCAGACTTAAACATCTAAGAAACTGGCCAGAGCTTTCACTCTGTCATTGAAAATCATGTTAGGTGCTTATGAACTATTTTAGATCCTTCTCCAACATCCTTTGGTTTCAGAGCAGGAAGAGAAAACCATGTTCTCCATTCTGTCCCAGCATTTTACTCCCATTAAGATACTAAGACCAGACCATGATAGACCACCTATTTCTACTTAGAGGCACAGCCTGAATGCTAAATCTCATGTAAATCCTCAGAAACATCTATTTTTCCATTACTAGCGGGGAAAAGAGAGGTGTGACCTAGAAAGCTTCCATTCATACAGATTTTTCTCTTTGTAAGAATTCCTGTTGAGTGTGCTGACATCTTGTGGCTGGATATTTGAAATGTGTTGTGTGTGTCAAGGTGAGGCAATTACTGAAAGGCATCCTGGAACCTTCAGCTCTTCTTGGAGACTTCAGTCCAAGGCCCCATGTTGAGGAACATCTTGAATTTGACTGCACAGCATTGACTCTTTTTCTTCTTCCTGGGTTGAAATTCTTTTTTCACCTCAAACCTCATAATTTGAGCTCATAAAATGAGCACTCTCACATATATTTATTTCCTTCACATCACCTAGTCATTAAATCTCTGTGCCTGAGACACAGGCCAGACCTGCGAGTATGATATAATTGCAAGAATACTGGCATGTGTTTGCCACAGTGAACAGTGACTGGTTCTTGGCTTTCTTTTGGGGCCAGATGTTAGCAGAAGGAGGGAATATTGCTGGTTTTTTTTCTACAGTAAACAGAATGGAGGGCTGCTCTCCAGTTCTTTTGGATTTTGTTTCTTTGCTCTTTCTAAAAAATAAATCCCCAGGAAACCCTTATTGTCTCATCCTTTTACAGTCTAGAGATGACTTCTGTCATTGACGTCTTCTGGCTCTTCTTTTTTTGCACATTCCTCCTCTTTTGTGCCTGTAGTGCCCTTCCCACTCTCCCCATCTTTTAAGACCTGTCTTCTTTTTCTATTTTTTTTTTTTTCACCCTTGTTCAAACTTCTTCAGGAGACATTTTGTTGTGCTCATGTGCAGCACAGCAGCTGATTCCACAACAAAATTTACCAGCTTTGATACCTTCACTCTGCTGTGAGTGTAAAGGTGAGAAGCAGAGCCTGTGTGCGTAGCTCAAGGGAACCTTATAAAGCTTCTCAGGGTTACTGTGAAGATTATTTCTATGCTGAAGGCCTAGCAGACAGCAGGACTGCAGGTGTCTACAACAGAGAGACAGCAGGTAATGCAGAATCAGCAGCTCTTCTGGGGGCAAGATGCTTCTGAGGACAAAGGTAGAGGTTCTGCATATAGTTGCTGCCTCAGGCATAAGGACTGGCATCCACCACACTCAGTACAAGACTTAGACACAGTAAGAGAGGCTCTATGTATACAATCTGTCTCCCTCTGTTTGTGTTCATGATTCATCTGTGCCTACATACTCTTATAAGCAGTATGCTGCGCTATGTTACTAAACACGAAACTGTGTACATAGCTTCTGGGATTTGTATATATGTCTCATAGGAAGAAAAGAAGGGTTTCAGTGAAATCCTGCCCATATGGCAGGTCAGCATGCATTAGTCTCCACTTTTCTGATGTGCCTGTACTGAAGAGCCATTCAGAGAGTTTATCTAGCCAGCACTACAGGAAATTTCCAAGCAGGAAGGGATATATACACATATGTTTCATAAAGGCTTGATGAAGTTTTCAAAAAGATGGTATATCAGAAACTAGAAGAAGGACAATGTGATCACAGTATGCTGTACGTTCAGCATATTCTCGGTACAAGTGGGAAGCTTACAGATAGCAATTTATAGAAGGTATTTATTACAGGTAATGGAAATGGAAGAGAATTTAGGGACCTGAGAATGTTAATCTTTAGGCAATAATGAATTATTATTACTAAAAAGAAGAAAAAATCTTAATGTCTTTAGGAGGTTTTCCAAAATCTGGTAGTTACAATGTCAGAAGTTGAGAAAATTAAGAGATCTAGTTGTTTGCGACATCAACACAAGAATGAAAAGATAAGCCTTGGAATAAATGTACACATCCCAGCAAAATTGTTTAACTCTTCAGACACTAAACTCACTTGCTTTCATTGCTGATTGATCGTATGATCAAAACCAAGCCTGTCTAACAGGAAAATACAGTCAAGTGAGAGGCAGATAGAAAACTCAGTCCAGATCAGTTCCCTTGAATTGTTCTCTACAGCAAATACTACTCTTTTTTTCCTGGAGCTTGCAATTAAGAACAAATTTGAAAATAAAAGTATTTCCTTTCTTTTATATCTGTTTGGCTGTCAGGAGATTTATTCTGCATCCCTGTAGGATCACAAATAAATGTTATCCTTCTTTCAAGGACTTTCCCAAGATCCATAAATAAAAAAATCTTTAAAGGAATGTAGTTTAATAAGGTTCATACGAGACTGAAGTCATGCTTAGACTTTGCAGAAGCCTTTGTGCTGGAAAATGAACTGTATGAGCACAGAAACTATAGTTTTCAAAGTTCATTTGTAGGCTCATCTGCTAAACTAAAGTTGCTATATTAAACCTTGTATCAGCTCTTTATAAATTTTATTATCAACTAAAAATGTCTACTTCACATGTAACTCACGAACTGTGAGAAAAAAAGAAAATGCATCTTGCCCTTTCCTTGCCAGTATTTCATTGAGTACTTTTCATTTCCTAAACTCTTTAAGCATTGTGCATTTGATTTAAAACACATCATATACTCTATTAATATTCACTTCAAGGATTTAAAATTTATTTTTGGAAGTCAATCTAAAAAAATAGTGGTTGAAAATTCCAGCACAACCTCCAGAAATTCATATTACTGTGAATAGTTACCCTGAGGCCATGCATGCTGGAGTGAAACCAGTCACAACAATCCAAGTTATGTCACACCTGGTGAGCTTTTCCTTATTGTGATCCTATAACACTGATGAAAGATAATTTTATGAACATTTTTCTGCTGTTTTATAACAACCTCCATTTAAGGAAATGTTGACTCTTCCTACACTTACACCACTGATGAATGTAAATGCTACCTTTGATCAAACAGAGTTTTGACCACACTATAGTCAGAATATTCCTTTCTATTCTGTGAATGAAATCCTAACATGTTTCTGCTTCCACAAAATGCCAGTAATTTTTGTTCTGCTCTAACTGGGATCTAGTGTCATCAAAGCCAAAGTTTCAAGATGGACGTGTCTGTGCCTTCTACATCTAGTGAGTCCTCTGTAAGATCAAAATATTTTAAAACCCTCAAAGGACACATTTTCTTTAAATAAAAAGCAAAAATTCAGTTACTCAAGTAAAGAAGACTCAAGTAAAGAAAATTTACTTGTAGACATCCTTTGCCCATTGTCCTTGCTTTTCCCTACTCAATCACCTTCAGAGTAGCATCAGTCTCAGACCCTTTGAGACCCTAGGCATCTTTCTCCAGAAAAGATGACTTCTGAATTCTTTTTGCTACTTGTTCTCTACTGTAGTTATATAATGTCCTTTTATTAGTTTCAAGCTCTTAGTTGTGACTGTAATTGACTGTCTCAGCCATACCCCACTGTCAATAATATGCTCTGCCTTGAGTATGCTCAGTAACTCCCTCAGGGAAAGAAAAGTCCCCCTTCTCCTCTCAGCAGATTCTTTGTACCCAGCTGTTTTATTAAGGGAACGTAAACCTAACCCCAAATGCACAATAAACCAGATGCCACCTGGCACTATCACAAAAAAAATAGAAGATATGTTTCTTTGCTTGTTAGCAGCCACAAAACAAAGCAGGATGCATTAGTATCTGGGAAGCCTTTGAGCACATGGTGCATATAGTTGTCAGCATGTGTGCCAATACATGTTGAATAAGGAAGGACCTTTGGAACCATCTTGTCTCTCAAAAGTGCTCTGAGCTTCCCTTGTGACCTGGGCAGTCTGCTGGGTGTCAGTGCAACCTGATTTACAAGAACACTACTGAGACACACTAGAAGAAATCAGTTTCCAAGCACAAGATATTTTTTAGAGGTGCTATTTTCAAACCTTCCCAGATCAGCCAAATCAAACCCAATTTTCCCTGGAACACTTGAATGCACCACTTCTCAATAAGGAATAAATATCTGCCAATTTCTAATTTTGTAGTTTCGGCTGATTCATCAGTACCGTTCTTCAGCAAGTAGTCATACAGCAGTTTATAACAGAAGTAGTCAATTTCAATCTTCTTATATTCCAGAAGACCAAACAGTATTAAGCTAAACACTGCAGAAAAATAAACAAATTGCAGGTTTAGACTAGGCTTGGAAAATTTTAATCTCCAAGGCAAACATTTCAGAAGAGTATGAATGGGTGAAAAAAGAATTTTAGAAGGCAATATTTAGGAATCTACTGTTAGAATATCAGCTGTAACAAACATTAATTAGTCTGAAAAACAGTAGCTTCAGTCAAACTATCTTTTCTTGGCACTCTAAAATGTATTGAAGTGTTGATAATCACAAAATTTGAAGTGGTTTTCTGACTAAAGGGTTTACAAAGGATTCATTGCAGTAATGCTATAAATACAAAACAATTGTTTATGCATCTCAGTTCATAACCCCAAAGCTCTTAGTCATAAATATTACTCCACATTGGTACAAAGTGATGTTTGTCTGCCTAACGGTAACTTTGATACTGAAGACTGACTCACAAAGTGGAAAGAAATTTTGTTTCTTGATGAAAATTCCTACAAGTGAGAATTTTAATGTTAGAAAATATGTCCTCAGATTTGCCCCTGGGTATGGCCTGGCTTTCCTTTGAAAAAAATCAGGATAGAAAGAAAAGTAAATCGTGGTGGTTTGACCTTGGCCAGCTGCCAAAGACCCACTCAGCTGCTCTCTCACTCCCCCTTCTCAATCAGGATGGGGGAGAAAATAAGATGGAAATTGTCATCATAGACTTGACTTGGGTAAAATTAATTTACTTAATTGGCAATTAAAATACATTTGGATAGTAAGAAACAAAGACAAATTAAAACACCTTCCCCCCCTCCCCCCCACCTTTTTTGCAGGCTCAACTTCACTCCTTCATTCCAATTCCTCTAGCTCCACCTTCCCCCATTGTGCAGCTCAGGGTGGATGGGGAATGGGGGGTTGTGATCAGTCCATAACAGTTCTTCTCTGCTATTCCTTCCTCCTCAAACTTTTTACCTGCTCCAATATGGGTTCCTTCCACAGGCTGCAGTCCTTCAGGATAACCTGCTCTATTATGTGTCCTCCCCAGGCCACAGTTCCTGTCAGGACAACCCGTTCCAGCATAGGCTCTCCACAAGCTGCAGCTTTCTTCAGGGCATAGACATCTTCTTCAACATGGTCCTCTCCAAAGACTGCAGGGAATACCTGCTCCATCATGGTCTTTTCCACAGGCTGCAGGGGAAACACCTGCTCTGGTGCATGAGCACCCCCTTCACCTCCTTCTTGAACTTGGTGTTTGTAGGGCTGCTTGTTAAACTTTTTTCTCCTCACTCATCACTGACATGTAGCATTTTATCCTTTCTTAAATACCTTTTCACAGAGGCAGCACCAGCATTGCTGATGGGCTCAGCTGTGTCCTGCAGTGGGTCCGTTGGAGCTGATTGGAATCAGCTGTGTCCAGCATGGGAGCAGCCCCTGGCTTCCTCTCACAGAGGCCACCTCTACAGCCTCCCCACTGCCAAAACCTTGCCACGGACACTCAGAAAAGAAATGAAAGCAGCAGCACATTTCATTGCAAAAGTGGGCTCCTAGCACTGAAGAAAACCATGGACTAGAGCAGTCTCTGTCCTACTTCTGGTTCTGGACTCTGTACCCTTCTTGAGTAGCCTTAGGCCATGTGGTATCTACTCTCCTAGCACACAAATTCTCCATTCTTGAAGGAGTATAAGGTGCTCAGATACTATGACAAATGTAATATAGAAAATGTGAGTAGCAAAATGAGATAAATTCATCCTGGTAAAGTCCATACCAGGGAATATTAGATAAGAAAATATTTCCTTTAGTCTATGAGCTACTATTTTTTGACTTTCCTGGAAAGAACTGCTATTTTTTACAGTGTGTATTTCCCATCTCCTTGGTGACTAGATGTAGGACAGATCTGTGCTCTGAATTTGTTTTATGACTATCCTTCATGTCAAACCACTCAGAACTAAGCATGGAGTTTTGACATGAATTTAGTTGCTTAGAGAAATATCCCTCTCCCATTAAAATTGCTTAATAAAAATTATCGAGAAACAAACTTGCAATCTTAAAAAAAGGAAGGACAGAAAGTCTGACATCAAAAGAGGTTAAGAAATATAATAACTGTCGTGGTTTAAGCCCAGCTGGCAACTAAGCACCACACAGCCGCTCGCTCACTCCCCCCCCTGCCCCAGTGGGATGGGGGAGAGAATAGGAAAGGTAAAAGCGAGAAAACTCGTGGGTTGAGATAAAAACAGTTTAATAAATGAAATGAAGTAAAATAATAATAATAATAATGATAATAAAATTTGTAATGAAAACAACAACAAACAAGAAAGGCAAGTGATGCAAATGAAAACAATTGCTCACCACCCTCCGACCGATGCCCAGCCCAAGCAGCGGTCCCCCGGCCAGCCTTCCCCCTAGTTTATATACTGAGCATGACATCATATGGTATGGAATATCCCTTTGGTCAGTTGTGGTCAGCTGTCCCGGCTGTATCCCCTCCCAACTTCTTGTGCACCCCCAGCCTACTTGCTGGCGGGGCGGTGTGAGAAGCAGAAAAGGCCTTGACTCTGTGTAAGCACTGCTCAGCAGTAACTAAAACATCCCTGTGTATCAATACTGTTTTTAGTACAAATCCAAAACACAGCCCTATACTAGCTACTATGAAGAAAATTAACTCTATCCCAGCCAAAACCAGCACATTCTCCACCCTTTATTCCATACCATTTATGTCATACTCAGATAGCACACTATCCAATACATTCTCTCCTACCATCATTCTTCCCATCCTTTGATATAGTGTACAGATATCATTCCCTTAGTCTATGGATCACTCCTGTGAAATGTCTGTGAAGTGTCCATAAATATCCACAAATGTCCACAAAATGTCCATTGAGTTCATTTAGTCCATGACTTTGGGCTCCATCTGTTATGGTGGTCACTCAGGACAGAAGAGGTGTTGTATTGCATGGAGTTATTGGGCACCACAGCCAGCTCAGGTCAGGTCACTGCTGCACTTGCACTGCTTCTTGTAAAGCTTGTCCTTCATTGGTTCAGGTGGTTCCTGCTATAGTAATTCCTGTAACATATAACTCAAATCATGGATTAGTTTCACCCAGAATTAAATCACCTTGAGGTATGCACTGGACTTCCCCATTCTTCTGCATTACCCACCAAGTGCAACCAGGTCCTTGAGCAGAAACCACCCCACGAATAGGTTTACCCTTTCCTGAGGAAGGAATAACCCAAACTGTTTTTCCCAGCAAATTCTTTATATGTACCACAGGAATCTTATCTCCTTCCACAGTGCGCAGGGGTTTTGATTGGGCAGGGCCAGGTCGACTGGCAGAGCCTCTAGTGTTAACCAGCCAAGTGGCTTCTGCTAAATGTGTATCCCAATGCTTGAATGTCCCAGCACCCATTGCTTTCAGTGTAGTTTTTAACAGTGCGTTGTATCGTTCAATTTTCCCAGAGGCTGGTGCATGGTAGGGGATGTGATACACCCAGTCAATGCCATGCTCCTTGGCCCAGGTGTTAATGAGATTGTTTCGGAAATGAGTCCCATTGTCAGATTCAATTCTTTCAGGGGTGCCGTGTCGCCATAAAACTTGCTTTTCAAGGCCCAAGATAGTGTTCCGGGCAGTGGCATGGTTCACGGGGTATGTTTCCAACCATCCAGTAGTTGCTTCCACCATTGTAAGCACATACTGCTTCCCGTGGCGGGTTCGTGGTAGTGTGATATAATCAACCTGCCAGGCTTCCCCGTATTGATATTTCAGCCATCGTCCTCTATACCAAAAAGGCTTTAGCCGCTTAGCTTGTTTGATTGTGGCACATGTTTGACATTCATGGATAACCTGTGCAATGGCATCAATGGTCAAATCCACCCCTCGATCACGAGCCCATTTGTATGTTGCATCCCTTCCTAAATGTCCTGATGTGTCATGGGCCCATCGAGCTATAAATAGCTCACTCTTGTGTTCCCAATCCAGATCCACCTCAGCCACTTCAATTCTAGCAGCTTGGTCCACCCGCTCATTGTTTCGATGTTCTTCAGTGGCACGACTCTTGGGTATGTGAGCATCTACGTGACGTACTTTTACAACCAGGTTCTCTACCCGAGCAGCAATATCTTGCCATAGTTCAGCAGCCCAGATGGCCTTACCTCTGCGCTGCCAGTTGCTCTGCTTCCATTGCTGTAGCCACCCCCACAGAGCATTTGCCACCATCCATGAGTCCGTATAGAGATAAAGTACTGGCCATTTTTCTCGTTCAGCAATATCTAAAGCGAGCTGAACGGCTTTCACCTCTGCAAACTGACTTGATTCACCATGTCCTTCAGCAGTTTCTGCAACTTGTCGCGTAGGACTCCACACAGCAGCTTTCCACCTTCGATGTTTTCCCACGATACGACAGGATCCATCTGTAAACAGAGCATATTGCTTCTCAGTCTCTGATAGTTTATTATACAGAGGGGCCTCTTCAGCACGAGTCACCTCCTCTGGTGACACTCCAAAGTTTTGGCCCTCCGGCCAGTCCATGATCACTTCCAGGATTCCCGGGCGGTCGGGGTTTCCCATCCGAGCTCGTTGTGTTATCAGTGCGACCCACTTACTCCATGTAGCATCAGTTGCGTGATGTGTAGAGGGGATCTTCCCTTTGAACATCCACCCCAGCACAGGCAATCGAGGGGCCAAAAGGAGCTGTGCTTCAGTACCAACTACTTCTGAAGCAGCTCGAATTCCTTCATATGCTGCTAATATTTCTTTTTCAGTTGGAGTGTAACAGGCTTCAGATCCCCTATATCCCCGGCTCCAAAACCCTAGAGGCCGACCTCGAGTCTCCCCAGGTGCTTTCTGCCAGAGGCTCCAGGTGGGGCCGTTATCCCCGGCTGAGGTGTAAAGCACATTTTTCACATCTTGTCCTGTCCGGACTGGCCCAAGTGCTACTGCACGAACTATCTCCCGTTTAATTTGTTCAAAGGCTTGCTGCTGTTCAGGGCCCCATTCAAAGTCGTTCTTCTTCCGGGTCACTCGATAGAGAGGGCTTACGATCAGACTATAACCTGGAATATGCATCCTCCAGAAACCCACAACACCTAAGAAAGCTTGTGTTTCCTTTTTGTTAGTTGGTGGAGACATGGCTGTTATTTTATTGATCACATCCATTGGGATATGACGACGCCCATCCTGCCATTTTATTCCTAAAAACTGAATTTCCTGTGCAGGCCCTTTGACCTTACTTTGTTTTATAGCAAAACCAGCTTTCAGGAGAATCTGGATTATTCTTCTCCCCTTCTCAAACGCTTCCTCCGCTGTGTTGCCCCACACAATGATGTCATCAATATACTGCAGATGTTCGGGAGCTTCACCTTGTTCCAGTGCACTCTGTATCAACCCATGACAAATGGTAGGACTATGTTTCCACCCCTGGGGCAGTCGATTCCAGGTGTACTGGATACCCCTCCATGTGAAAGCAAATTGTGGCCTGCACTCTGCTGCCAGAGGGATCGAGAAAAATGCATTGGCGATATCTATTGTTGCATACCATTTGGCAGCCTTTGACTCCAGTTCATACTGAAGTTCTAGCATGTCTGGTACGGCAGCACTCAGCGGTGGTGTGACTTCATTCAGGCCTCGATAGTCCACTGTTAACCGCCACTCTCCGTTAGATTTTTGCACGGGCCATATGGGACTATTAAAGGGTGAATGAGTCTTACTGATCACTCCTTGACTTTCCAGTTGACGGATCAAGTTGTGGATGGGAACCAGGGAGTCTCGATTGGTGCGGTATTGTCGCCGGTGCACTGTCATGGTAGCAATTGGCACCTGCTGTTCTTTAACTTGCAGCAACCCCACCACAGAAGGATCCTCTGAGAGACCAGGCAAGCTAGACAGCTGTTTAATTTCCTCCGTGCTCAAAGCAGCTATACCAAAAGCCCACCGATACCCTTTTGGGTCTTTGAAGTACCCTTTCCTGAGATAGTCTATACCAAGGATGCACGGAGCCTCTGGACCAGTCACAATAGGGTGCTTTTGCCACTCATTCCCAGTCAGACTTAATTCAGCCTCCAACACAGACAGTTCTTGGGATCCCCCTGTCACTCCAGAAATACAGATGGATTCTGCCCCCTTGTAATCTGATGGAATTAGAGTACACTGTGCACCGGTGTCCACTAGAGCTTTATACTCCCGTGGGGCTGATGTGCCAGGCCATCGAATCCACACAGTCCAGTAAACCCGATTGTCCCTTTCCTCCGCCTGACCGAAGGCAGGGCCCCTCTACTCCTGGTCTGAGTCTTCATTACTTGGTTTCTGTAAGTGCGTAACAGAGGTCCCTTCATCAGGATCAAAAGTACAGTAAGCCCTTCTACTCTGCCCAACAGACACTGGAGCGGTAATTTTCCTGGATGGATGCCTTTTGGCTGTTGTTTTCCCTTGTAGTTCCTGCACCCGAGCTTCTAATCTCCAGGTGGGTTGACCATCCCACTTCCTCATGTCCTCCCCCTGGTCCCGCAGGAAGAACCACAGGGTTGCACGTGGTGTGCGCCACCGGTACTCTTTCGCTTGAACAGGAAAAGGCTGACTCTTAATAGATGAGGCTTTGGTTGGAGTGCATGAAGAAAGCCTACGCTTCTCAGCTTGCTCAAACATGTTTTGGGTCAGTCTGTGTCTGTCCACAGCCGAGACACAAGCACACATGGAGGGAGCAAGATTATCTTCGTATTCTCGGAGTTGCCTGGCCAGTTCATCTATAGTTGGTGCCTCAATGTCTGTCCAGTTCATTATCGCCAGGGTGTGGGTATATGATGTCGCTGCATTTCGTACAACCTTTCGCCACATGGACCGTGTGCACCGGATTTCATCCGGGTCTTTGCATGCCTGGTCGTTATAGATCACCTCCAACACGGCTAATTCCCTCAGATACTGGATGCCCCCCTCAATGTTGGTCCATTTCCTTCGAGAATTTGCGAGTTCTTCCTTGAAGGGATATCTGTCCTTCACACTTGACAGGAGTCGCTGCCAAAGACTGAGGACTCCTGCCTTTTTTCCAATCCCTTTGTCAATGGCCTTATCCCTAGCAAGGGATCCCAGCTGCCGGGCTTCCTTACCCTCTAATTCCTGACTACTAGCCCCAATATCCCAGCATCGAAGCAACCAGCTGAGAATTAGCTCACCTGGTTGACGGCTAAAATCTTTTCGTATATCTCGCAGCTCACTTAGGGACAGGGATCGGGTGGTTTCTGTCTCATTGATTATCTCAGTCTCTTCCTCCTCCTGTTCTTGTGATTGCTCTGCCACAGAACAGGCTGCCTCTTCTGATTCTTTCTCCTGCTCCCTCTTAGGAGAAGCTTCTTCATCCCTTACTAAACGAGTTGATTTCCGCTTCCACTGTTTCTTTTTGGTTATAGGGGCGACTGATACAGTGCCTGGTTTAGCCACGGTGTCTGTTGGTTTGTTTCCCCTCTCTTCCTCCTGGGGGTACTGCGTAGTATCGAGCAGTGTTTGGTAGATACTGGCCAGGGCCCAGCACAGTGCAGTAAGATGTGCCTCTTTAGAATAGCCACAGCATTTTTTTCTCAAACATTCTACCACTTCATCAGGATCCTGTAGTTGTTCGGGAGTGAAGTTCCAGAACATTGGAGGTGAGAAGTTCTCTAGATACCTGCCCATATTTTCCCACATGCCGTGCCACCCATGACCATGCTCTCGTGGAGCCTGGGTCATATTCCTAAATTGCTTGTTAACCTTAGACAAAACTGAAGCAATATTTCTTAGAAAGGCCAATAGAAGTATTTTAACTACCCAAGGATGTTCAAGATACTGAGAAGTCGTTGTAACGAGGGAGACAACGTCACAAAAGAAGGTAGCAAGGGTGCTGTTCTGTATTTCCTCCTCAAAAAACCTCTCAGAGGAAGAAGTATAATTGTTAAAAATCTCCATGAGATGGTACCCGAAGTACAGTAATGGCTTCAGTGCAGAGACCAAATACCAGAGTACCCAGCTCAAGGTCAGTGTTTTAAAAACAAATCTCCCAGGCAAAATATCACTAATCACTAAAGAGCACAACAAACCGAAAAAACCAATGCCAATCTTTAACACGTACAGCAGAAAAAAGAGCATGGTGCAGATCAAATAAACTAATGTCAAGAACAGATGAATCAATATTGTGACCTGTAACTTTTAACAGATAGAAACCCCTTCTAATAAGTTCTGTTGAATCTGTTATTATCTCAAACCCTTCGAGCCCCACGTTGGGCGCCAAAAGGGACTGTCGTGGTTTAAGCCCAGCTGGCAACTAAGCACCACACAGCCGCTCGCTCACTCCCCCCCCTGCCCCAGTGGGATGGGGGAGAGAATAGGAAAGGTAAAAGCGAGAAAACTCGTGGGTTGAGATAAAAACAGTTTAATAAATGAAATGAAGTAAAATAATAATAATAATAATGATAATAAAATTTGTAATGAAAACAACAACAAACAAGAAAGGCAAGTGATGCAAATGAAAACAATTGCTCACCACCCTCCGACCGATGCCCAGCCCAAGCAGCGGTCCCCCGGCCAGCCTTCCCCCTAGTTTATATACTGAGCATGACATCATATGGTATGGAATATCCCTTTGGTCAGTTGTGGTCAGCTGTCCCGGCTGTATCCCCTCCCAACTTCTTGTGCACCCCCAGCCTACTTGCTGGCGGGGCGGTGTGAGAAGCAGAAAAGGCCTTGACTCTGTGTAAGCACTGCTCAGCAGTAACTAAAACATCCCTGTGTATCAATACTGTTTTTAGTACAAATCCAAAACACAGCCCTATACTAGCTACTATGAAGAAAATTAACTCTATCCCAGCCAAAACCAGCACATAACGCAGTAATATAATAACTCAGTTTCTTGCTTCAGTTCCTTCCAGGTTCTCCAAGTACTGAGAAGGCAGTGAAGGTGCAGAGGGAGATGAAAAGAGTTATCAGCCTCTTCTCTTCCTTTTACTTATGGTTGGAAGAAAGGAAAGTTATTTCTGAAAACACACATGAAATTAGATTCTATTTGTGCTTCTGAATGAAAATCTTAGCTGCGTATCTGATAGCATCAGTAATGTCCCAGCTTGAAAAGTGTCCTTTTCTCTTCACAGAATTCTGGAGATCCTTACTTGTGAGACTTTTTGCTCCCTCTTTAGGAGCTGACTTTGAAATGAGTCACTCATTAGTTCCCATGCCAAACTTCTGAGAATCTAAGGAAAGTGCCCTTTCAGTGGAAGAGTGTTTTTACAAGGGAAATTGCAAACAGTTTCTGGACATGTGTGAGTATATTTCAAGGAAAACAATAGCCATTCCATAGTTTCCTCTGGGACAATGAGGAAAGGAAGCAGGTCTATCTCCACATATAGGAGACACAAAACACTATCTCATTCTGTTTGAGTCTGTGATGAAGTAGAAATAACCTCACAGAATGACAACTGAATTACATCCATTGGATGCAAATGACTAATTGGTGTCAGAAAGATCTAAGAATGTTTCAAGGAGGCTAAGGACATGCATGTAAACAGCCTACAGGATGGACTTTTCTCCTCTTGCTATGCATGTCATCACTGGCTTTATGTATGTTCTGTCTGGGAATAGACATTTCTTCCTTCTAGTTGCTGTAAGAACAATGTTGGAACTCTGCTTTCTCCTGAGATTCAGGAAATTATAATGAACCCTTTCTGCTTGCTCTGAGGGACTTATATATGAAGCAAGAGACAAGAGAGCTTTGAAAGCTGTCCCCTACTCAGTACTATTGATAACTGGCCTTGTACCAATGAAGGCAGTCTTTCTGTGACTGGATCAACTATCTTGGCATGGATTTTTGCCTTTGTGCCAGCTGAGAGCCACATTTCACTGTGCCTTGCACTTCATCTACACACTGGCAGAAGCCAGATCTCCCTGCAGGCTGCTTAACCATCTTGGCATGGCTCTTGTCCAAACGCTGGCTGGGAGCTGGTTCCTCTGTGGCCTTCTCAGTTCTCTTGGCATGAACATTGCTCAAACACCAACTGAGAGCTCAGTTCCTGAAGCCTGCTGTTTCCATCTGCTAATTCTGAGTGGCAACAAAAAGAGAGCTGCTATCCTTCAAACCACCTCGGATTTTTTTTTCCCCTTTGGAAGTTTCTAAGGGAAAAAAATAGTCAGAGGTAAAGAAACACTAGGTTGAACATTCTGTGAAACCTCTGTTCCAAAAAGAAATTGGAAGTCCAGCCTCTGTGTGCCTGGGTCAGTTTCACCTGGGTAATCAAGCTACAGCTGGCTGTAATTAATCTGCAAAGAAATGAAGCACTGGCCTGGGGGATGCTTTGCTTCATCCACTTAGTATAGAAAATCCACAGTGATTTCTGTATGATATGCTTCTTACTTACACATGAGTTCTAGGCTCTTGCTCTTCAGTCCTGATCTCTGCATCTCTTTCCTTTAATCCTTTTTGTAATTGCTGATTGGTTTGCCTGACTTTCTGATTGCCTACTCCTTTTCTTAGTCTTCAGTTGAATAACATTCTTGGATTCTTGACTATATTGCAGATGTATTTTCCTAGACTAGTGGAAAAATATTTCCTTTTTTGGTTCACTATAAATAGGTCTTTTTGGTTTTTACTCAGCCTTAAATGCTGAGTGCAAATGTCCCTGTCTTAAGCTACAGTTCCATGAAGGGATATTGTCTGGATACATAGAAATTTGGTAGTCTCTTCCTGACAAATGACAGTAAGTTTAGATTCTGAGTGAAGATCTATCTCTACCTGTATGGAGATGGAGAATGTTTATCTCCTACAAACCAAGACAAGATAAGGCTGAGAGCATTCACTCCTTTTACAGTTTAATGCACCAATGTATCTCTAGTTCTGCTAATCCCAAATGATGAAAAGTCCTGAGTCAGACATGAGAAATCGTGACACTTCTAAAAACATATGACTATTAAGCATTTATAAAAGCTGCAAATCTCAAATGTCCTTGGCATTTGGGAGGTGGAGAGGTGGTGGGGGAGGAAGAAATGTAAAAAGAATGCTTGTTACTGGGAATTATTTAGCCAAGCAAATAGCTTTACAACATGTTTACTGGAGATGTTAGTAGGCAGATTTGAATATTAATACCCCTTCTTTGACAAATGCCTTCATATTTTTCTCAACTTCCTTACTTGGCGTTATGCTGACTTTGAGTAAGTGCTTTGAAAATTTCCGAAGAGTAAAAGGAAGACACTAGACAGCTTTGACCCCCCAAAATTTTATATTCCCTTGGTTAACTGGTTAGGTCACATAGTCCTTGCCCACTGCTTGGATTGTAGATTAGAACTCTGGCTATTACTCATTTGACAATCAAATAACTTGCCAATAACTTCAGATGAATGCATAAAAACTCTCTGGGCAATAAACTGCAGTAAAAAGGCATGCAGAGAGAGAGGAGTTAACTGATGTCAGTTATAGGGGGAGACAGTTTTGCACAGTCACAGAATCACAGAATGGTTCAGCTTGGCAGAGAACTCTGGGGATCTGTCGGGAGTTTCCCGAAGATGTCGGGAGTTTCCCGATGCCAGGAGTTGACCGACGGTTCGCGGCTGAAGGAACAGATGCGTCCGACTCAATATGAGTGATAAAGCATAGTCCACTTTATTATTCAAGCAACACATATTTATACCGTTAGACCTAATACGCGCCTACTTGTTAGATCCTAATTGGCTGAGCCTAACAGTTACTTTTGTTTATGTTCTTCTACTTGCAGTTTGAGCAGCTGTATAACTCCCTTCTACTTTGATCATAACTACTTGTTATCTACATCCTCATTTCTCAAGGACGCCCAGTCCTTGCCACGTAGCCCTTATTTATTGCTTCGCTTGTAATTTTCCACAGGCCCGTCTTTGTCTCCCTCAGAACAAGCTCTGATCCATCAGCTGCACAGGACCACCCCAGGGGCCCGCATCCTGCCCTGCACAGGACCACCCCAGGGGCCCGCATCCTGCCTTCCCACAGGGATCATCTTGTCCAAGCTCCTTCTCAAGCAGGGTCACCTAGAGACAGCTGCCCAGGACTGTGTTTGGACTTTTTTTAATATCTCCAATGACGGAGACTCCACAATGTCCCTGGGCAACCTGTGCCAGTGCTTGGTCCCCCTCACAGTGAAAAAGTGTTTCCTGATGTTGAGAGTGAACCTCCTGTGTTTCAGTTTGTGCCCATTGCCTCTGGTTCTGTCACTGGGCACCACTGAAAAGAGCCTGGCTCCCTTCCCTTTGCACCCTCCCTCCAGGTATTTATAGACACTGAGGAGATCCCACTAAGCCTTCTCTTCTCTAGGCTGAATAGTCCCAGCTCCATCACCTGTCACAGAATCACAGAATCACAGAATCACTAAGGTTGGAAAAGACCTGTAAGATCATCAAGTCCAACCATTAACCCAACACCACCATGCCCATTAAACCATGTCCTGCAGTGCCATGTCCACACATTCCTTGAACACTTCCAGTGAGGGTGACTCCACCACCTCCCTGGGCAGCCTGTTCCAGTGCTTCACCACTCTCTCAGTAAAGAAATTTTTCCTAATATCCAGCCTAAATCTCCCCTGGCACAACTTGAGGCCATTTTCTCTTGTCCTGTCACTAGTCACCTGGGAGAAGAGACCAGCACCCACCTCTCTGCAACTGCCTTTCAGGTAATTGTAGAGAGCGATAAGGTCTCCCCTCAGCCTCCTCTTCTCCAGACTGAACAACCCCAGCTCCCTCAGCTGCTCCTCATAAGACTTGGGCTCCAGACCCCTCACCAGCTTCGTTGCCCTTCTCTGGACACGCTCCAGCACCTCAATGTCCTTCTTGGAGTGAGGGGCCCAAAACCGAACACAGTATTCGAGGTGCAGCCTCACCAGAACCAGGTACAGGGGCACGATCACTTCCCTACTCCTGCTGGCCACACTGTTTCTGATACAGGCCAGGATGCTGTTGGCCTTCTTGGCCACCTGGGCACACTGCTGGCTCATCTTCAGCCGGCTGTCAATCAACACCCCCAGGTCCTTTTCTGCCGGGCAGCTTTCCAGCCACTCTTCCCCAAGCCTGTAGCGTTGCCTGGGGTTGTTGTGGCCAAAGTGCAGGACCCGGCATTTGGCCTTGTTGAACCTCATACAATTGGCCTCGGCCCATCGATCCAGCCTGTCCAGATCCCTCTGCAGAGCCTTCCGACCCTCGAGCAGATCAACAGTCCTGCCCAACTTGGTGTCATCCGCAAACTTGCTGAGGGAGCACTCGATCCCCTCATCCAGATCGTCGATAAATATATTAAACAAGACCGGCCCCAAAACTGAGCCCTGGGGGACTCCGCTTGTGACCAGCCACCAACTGGATTTGACTCCATTCACCACAACTCTCTGGGCTTGGCCATCCAGATAGTTTTTTACCCAGTGAAGAGTACACCTGTCTACACCACGAGCCGCCAGCTTCTCCAGGAGAATACTATGGGAGACAGTGTCGAAGGCTTTACTAAAGTCCAGGTAGACAACATCCACAGCCTTTCCCTCATCCACTCGGTGGGTCACCTGGTCATAGAAGGAGATCAGGTTGGTCAAGCAGGACCTGCCCTTCATGAACCCGTGCTGGCTGAGCCTGATCCCTTGGTTGTTCCTCATAGGAGAGACACTCCAATACTTTCATCATCCTTGTGGCTCTTTGTTGAACTCTCTCCTGTATGTCCATGTCTTTTTTGTACTGGGGAGCCCAGAACTGGACACAGTACTGCAGGTATGGCCTCACCAGGGCTGAGTAGAGAGGAAAGATCACCTCTCTTGACCTGCCGCCAGTACTTTGTCTAATGTAGATGAGGATACCATTTGCCTTGCAGCAATGGCACGCTGCCCGCTCATGTTTAACTTTGTGTCTACCGGGACCTCCAGATCCATTTCTGCCAAGCTGTTTTCCAGCTGGGTTTCCCCCAGTGTGTACTGGTGCATGGGGCTTTTTTTTCCCCAGGTGCAGGACTTTGCACTTCCCCTTGTTGAGCTGAATAAGGTTCCTGTTGGCCCACTTCTCCAGCCTGTCAAGGTCCCTCTGGATGGCAACATGACCCTCTGGTGTATCAGTCACTCCTCACAGTTTAGTTGTGTCTGCACACTTGCTGAGGGTGCACTCTCCCCTGTCCTTCAGATCATTAATGAAGATGTTAAACAGGACTGTGTCAATCTGTAAACATTTAAAGTTTTAATATTATGTTTAAAAATTAACTCCAGTACCAGAAGACTTGTTTCTTATATTGTAATACTATTAATGTTCTATAAATGGATAGAGGTTCATGCTAAAATATTTTTAACCACAACTGTATGTAAAATATAGTCAAAAAAAAAAAATAAAACTGTCTCTGGTCTTTCACCAGTTTATCTGATTTGTAGAAGCGTAGTAGTTTCAATCTGTCAAACAATTTTTCAAAAAATTTAAATGCAATAATTTTGATATGCAATTATAAACACAAAATTACTAGAGGCATTTTTAAAATTTGGGTTATTTGGATCCATTATCTAGGTGAATTATTTAATAGGCATCCAATAGGAAAATGTGAATTCCATAAAATGTAGGCATTGCTCTGAAAAACTACTATGTGAATATGCTCCTTCTTACTCTATATCTCTATTTTCTTGGAGTATACCTTGCATACTTGGAGTATATCTTCCAAAATTACTACTTACTGCTGCCAGGGCTGTAGAACTAACACAACTGTATAAGAATTGACTGTTTTTTTCCTCACTGGTGTTCACACACTACTGGCAGAATTGTTAATATTCTACTCAGTATTTCAGGGCACATAATTTTTGTTGATATGCCTTAGTGGCAGCCCACAGGAAGGAAAAGCATTTCCGTGGTATAACTAAAAACATAATTTTATGACCATGGGCTTGCACAAACATAAATCAGTCTGAAGAACCTTTGTTACTGGCAGTAGTGCACAACTGAGAAAGAACTGGGTTTTGTTTTCAGAATCCATGTTGAGTTTACAGGGTTGAAATAAAGAGAAAAAAAAAAAAAAATTCTGTTATTCTGATCTAATTTGCCCTGAGAATTTCCTGTATCACAACACAGTTCTACCACAAACAAGTATTGACCTTGATGGACTTCCATAGAATACAGTTGAAAATGTCATTGGAATAGGGGTGAAAACTGATTTTCTGTATTTTTTATGATTACCAGTTTATCTACAAGGGCAGTGGCTACTCTAGTTTCCTTCTGGACACAGATAGGAACCCTGATAAAGCTGAAATAGTTTGACAGAAAAAATTGTTCACAAAAGAAACCCAAACCCCAAAACAGAGCAGAACATAACAGAAAACAAAAGCAAAAAACAACCCCCAAAAAATTCCTTTCTCAGGCTGTATTATTTTTACTGAATATCTCTTGCAGGGCTACAAGAAGAGCACTTCGGCAAAATGCATAATTTTATTTCTGCTCCTACAGTACTGTTTTGCCACTCTTCTCTTCCAGTTCCCTATGTGTCAGCTTCTGCAGAATGTGGGTTTATTAACATGGCTAGAGAGACAGGTCAAAACAGCTTGCCCTTCTTTTAATGGATTCCTTCCAGACATATTTTCACAGGTTTTAGAAAATACTAAATTATATCATAATTCTGATAAATTCTGAAGTCATGAGAGTTTTGAAGTGTAAAGATTTGTGTAAAGGCATTCAACATGCACTGTAAAAACTTGCAGAAGTAGTACTTTGAAGAAAAAAATAGATCAAGTTATCCTAAAATCAGATTCTTAAAAGCTAAAACCGGCTTCTATCTTCTGGGATAGTTATATTCTGAAATATATGTTCAGCTTTTAAGTACACTACATACAGTGTACACTGAAAACAAAACAGTACACTGGAAACAAAATAGAAATAGTATTGTTTGGCTGTCATTAACAGTTATTAACACTAGTTTTAAAAGTGCTTGACTGTCATGGTAGCACTGGTATACTTCGCAATGTATAAACATAAAGAAGGATTTTTTTTTTTTTTTTCCCAAATCCATAGCAAAACAGAAAGAAAGGAAAAAAAAAAAAAGAATTCCTGGTTAAGATACAGAGGCTTCCTCAATGTGTTTTGAAAAAATATCTTTCTCAGTTCTTGTAAATTTGTAGAGATCATC
Organism: Gavia stellata; assembly: GCF_030936135.1. Taxonomy (NCBI): domain Eukaryota; kingdom Metazoa; phylum Chordata; class Aves; order Gaviiformes; family Gaviidae; genus Gavia; species Gavia stellata. The sequence goes on along the minus strand of NC_082597.1, from coordinate 18,856,861 downwards.
CCCACCAACAAGGAGGGGTCTGAGCCCCTGTCCCCACCGATGGGGAGAGGGCTGTAATATGTGATGCCTGGAGGAGCCAGGACAGAGGAACAGGAGACCAGACTAGGAAGAGCGCTCTGAAGGCATGGAGGGTGCAGCCATCAGATTCTACGTATGAATTACACGCCCATTTACAGAACACTGCCAAGACATATTAAGTCTTGGTCATTACCAAAGACAAATAAATCCACCTTCCTATACAAGGCTGCACTAGAGACAGTTTGGCTGAAACAAGCCTTGAAGTCACAGCCAAACTACCTGTGGCAGCCTTTCTCCAGCACGTCCCACCCTCTTCCCTGGGACTGTCTCCCAGGAACCCTGCTGCTGTGCCTGGCTTGGCAGTGGGGTCTCTCGTTCTCCTGCCTTCCCCACAGCCTTCCTGAGCTCCAGTCTCAACATAGGGGAGGTATGCAGGGATGAAGTTCTTGCTCGTGCCTTGGGTGAGCCTGCCTGTGGCTGGGCTGCCAGGAGATACGATAAGAAGAACATAGTGTTAGTATGAAAACCACAGGTGTGAGGACCTCAACTCTTTTTCCAGATACATTGCTGAGATGTTTTTGATGCAGTATGTGCCATCTGCAGTTAAAAAACCTGTTTACATATCATCAGAGATAGCTTAGAGCTGGATGATTTTCTTTCTTTGATGAATAAGGTATTTTTTTGCAAGAAAAAAAAAAGATTGCCCCTACTTAAGAGTGCATATTTTTTTACTACTTCTTGGTGGTAATTGCACCAGTTTCAATCCCTCAATATTTTGACTAGATAAAACTAATTTCTTTCAGTCTCTCTTGTCCTGTTAAAATATTAAATTCGGGGACTTAGGGAACCTCTCATAGATCATTTCCCTAACACCTAGTGTGGGATGGGCCATGCTAAAACTGATTTCTCTTTATGCTGCTATAAATCAAATACCAAATGAAATTTAATGTTTAAATTTTTAATCTTTTTAAAACACTTGTGAGCCAGCCATCTAAGACTAGCCAGCAACACCTAAACACTCATTCATTCCTCCTTCATTTATTCCATTTTCCAATCCAACAATACTTGAAGAGGAAGGAAGCAGTATAATTATAGCTATACAAAAAGATGGCTACTAGGAACCACTGAATGTTTAAATGGAATGTCTCTTTCCAGCATCAGTGTTTTACAGGGTATTAAAAAATAGTGTTGCTGCTATTGTAAATAAATACTGAATTATAGAAATAGTAAAAATACAGTTTTTATAAAAGAACATGGACAACACAGATGGGTTTTATTTCCTTTGTTTTTTCATACCTTCCTACAAAACTATGTAAAGAACTACATATAAACATATAGTGTAGGAAAATAAATACCTCAATGTTTTTTAGGTGGGCGTATGTCCCCATTAATATTTCTACTGCTTTTTAGCAATCCAATCTTATGTCTAGAACTTTCTAATTAATAGGCACTAATTAGATTTTATTTAGCACTTTTTATTTGTTATGGATTTTTAAAGTATTTATTCACGACTTTTCTCACGTGTATAAATTTTAATGAAAATTTGTCTGCCTCTAATATCTATTTTACTTAGCAGTAGAGGAAAAAAGTAATTGGAACTATTAAAAAAAAGTTGAGTGTGAATAGAAAAGACCCCCTGTGGAATGCCTGTGCCAAAAAAAGTTTTTGTGTCAGTAAAATGTTTAAAATCCCATTAGGCCTCAAGCTCTTAAATGAGATTGAAGTTTTGCAAAGACCTTTCCAGGTTCTCAGAAGGGGGTGATTTCCAAATATATATAGCTAGTGTCAGATTAAGTTCTTAAGGACTGATTTTTCAAACAGGCTGCTAGGAATATCTTCAGTGACATTCAGCAAATGTCTGTTAAGTAGATCCTTCAGATTCAGATCTAGCAATAAACTTTTTATACATGGTTCTCAGTGCCCCATGGGAATTCTTTGCAAGGTCGGAGTCTTAGCCAAAGTTATTTGAATTCTTTTAATTTATATACATTAGGTAGAAACTTGAAAACTTGACTACTTAAAGTGAATGCCATCAATTTTTATCTTAAATAATGGCCTGACTATGATGTTCACATAGTTATTTTGCAACTAGTATTACATTAAAGCTGTGAACTGTTCTTCACAAAGTCACATTTCATTCTAATACGAGACTCCTACTGTGTGCAGAATTGTTTGTTCACAGTCTATTTAGTTCCATAGTAATTCTAATAAATTAATTTCACTCTCAGAACAGTCCAAGGTATCCAGAGCTGTGCCCTATGGAATAAAATTTTCCCATCAAAAAGGACAAGACCACATTTTAAAAAGATTTTAATTAGATCTAGATCAAGTCTAGATCTAGTCCCTCCCAAGTTAACAATAACATTTTCAATTTGATTCAAAAGAATATTTAAAAATTATCTTCCCATCCACTAATATTGCTATTATATTTGCATGTATATTTTTACATTGAAAAGAAGTGCAGATTTCAGTATATTTTCACTAAGATGGCTAGTTTGCTAAGGATGATAATAGAAGATATTTCAGTGATGTACAGAGTTGACATTTAGATTTTTTTTTTAATTATATGAAATTTTTATTAAAAAACCAAAACCAAATATGCCTTGCTATATCATAGGTTAGCGCGTATGAACATGTGCAAACTTTAACTGAACCATAACTGAAGTAGGACCCATAGAAGGTGAACCCAACAGATGTCCACAGAGAAGTGCTGGCAGGGTTGGAGGAGGGTGCAAGATGAACAGTCCTATGAAATAATGAAGGCAAAGAAGGAATACATTTGCTGAGTTCAACATGGACCAGTGCCCTATGATACAGGCAGAATATAGAGATACAGATCAGGAAATCTAATGTTTAATTAGTTTGAATACTTTATAAAAAAAACCTCAGAAACCTTCTAAGATGTGCTTTGGTGTAGAGAAGCCTGCACAGCATTGTGCTAATAGCTTCCTATTAGTACAGATGTTTCAACATTTTGTGTATTAGGTGATGAATTTGTGTGGGTCATGCCACGTAGACAACCAATTTAGCTCACTATTTGCCACTGAGCCAAGTCTGGTTCTTTTTTTTTGTCTTTTCTATTAATGAGATAAGAATAGTGTTGGAGCCCCTAAACAGTGGATGCACTGCTCCCAAAACCTCTGAAATTATAGTACTTACAGAAAGAATGCCCTAAGCAACAGATATATTACAATGTTCAACATTTTCATTTGTGATGTGTATAAATAGTTTTAACAAATAAAATAAAGGAAATGACTGTGAAGAAAATTATCATAATTCCAAATGCACTTGAAAGACTAAAAAAATAGTCTAAAATCAATGAAAAATTAATAGGTACCTATGGAGATGTAGAACTTGCAAAAATTTTCAAAGCATGAGAAAAAACAGATTTTTCCTCTTTTTGGATTTTTGAGGGTATTTCTAAAAAAATGAAATGTTTGCATTATTTGCCTCCATTTTTAAACATTATTTACTATTTAATAAATTTATTGTATAAAATACATGCATATGTACACTTGTGTATGTAGATGTAAGTGTAAATTAATTACATTTGGAAAACGACAGTTATGGTCAGTATTAGGGATGAAGCTGTCCTGTATGCAAGATGAAATGATTACTGTAACAGTGTTAGAAAGTTACAGGTCAGAGCCTGATATGGCTTCAAGACTTGGTTTTATGAATCCATACTGCCTTTGCAGTCAGACCAAGGTTCAGAAGAACTACTGTTAACAGAGATGTCAATAATTGATGTATCAGTATAAATTAAAAAAAAATCTTATTTGTAGAAAGATGCTTGCAAAATTAACAGTACATCCTTATGCATTTGCAATAATGTATGGAGTTAACACATGCCGTTATTTGGCTTGGTTATTCAAGAAAAGTAATTGCCTAATTTAATACATTTTCATGTGAAATCACTTTATTTCAAATACGTAAAGAAAGCATTCTGATGAACAGAGTTCCATCACTAATGTAATTTTAAACAGTTTTCTCAAAAATGTCTGCTCTGAAATTTCAGAAGCCCCTTTTCCTGCTCTTCAGTTGAGATGGCAATAGCTCCCCTCTGCCAGGGAAGAGGATGGGAAGTAGTTGGCTGCAGGTATAAGCACTCACCCTCCTGCTCTGTAAGATGCCATTATTGAAAGTAGTTAATGTTCCCTGTTTTTTTTTACATACCACTTTCTACCAGCCCATCACTGCTTTTGTGGTTCTGGACCACAAATCCTGAACAGGTTGGTTCTGGAAGAAATCTGAGTGAGGGAATGGTAGAGAAGAGCAGGTGTAATTACAGAATTGTGACGCTTAGTTGTGCAGGTTTGGTTTTGGTTTTGTCTGTTTATAAATGTTGATTTTAGCTGTCTTATAGAATAACATGAAAGGATCTAGGTGTGTAATTCTTAGTTATCCTAAAACCCTCTTGTGTATGGCTCTGATACCCACATTTGTCTTAATTAACCCATCGAGAAACAAAAAATAAAGCCACTTAATATGTGTTGTATACACATAATGATGTGCACAGAAAAAAAATAACACTTCCTATTCATGAGACTCCTTTCTGCTTTGGATTTCATTTTCTGGCTTTCAGTTTATGATCAGTCTCAGATTATTAACCTCTTCTATGTCAAGAGACTTGACTAACTGATCTTCTAATTTCATTTCAGTTCCATAACTTGAGTCTACACTGTGCTTATTTCATTCAATCATCTATGTCCATTTCTTGGTTAAGAAAGCTCTCCTTAGCCTCATAATTTTTGTTCTTCTGTGCTCATTAAAACTTATGCTTATCTTATGCAGGCACATACACCATAGCAGACAGACAGACAAGTTTCAGTCCCAGATCTGGAACAGTCTCCTTGCTCTCCTCCATGCCTGGAGATTGACAAGAAGCTGTTGCCCGATGCATAGAAGAATTGTTTCTTTGGAGCTCCTTGTTAGAAGTGCCATCCTGCACATCAGCACAGGGTTAAGCATAAAACCAGAATATTTCTTCTATCAAACCTTATTAAGAAAAAGAAAAGTTGTTGAGCCTCTGCATTATAAGGATAGGCATTCTAAATAATGCAGTAAGAAGCTATCCAATTCTTACAATGATATGTATGCATCAACTTTTAAACTTGAATCCACTGAATGTATTTTGATCTCTGATGTATGTGTTTTTCTGAATTATCGTTTGAACACCTCTCAAGAAAATGTACAAAAGACGTATCGTGGCACAGAGACCTTGAATTTCAACACAAGTAAAGTACACTTTTAACATAGTTGACGCTGATGCCTGAGCTAAAAAAGGAGTTATGTAACTGACAGCAAATGAAGGGAACAAGAACAAGGGAATGACTGTGAGCAGTCTTTAGGAAAGTGAAACTGAAGTGTCATATCCTCTCATTTAGAAAAGATTTCTTTTATTAAATATAATTATTTTTCCTTCAAGTTTTGATGAAGATGAGGTTGCTAGGAAACTCATTCTGTTTTCAATTGGCCTGCACCTGTGTAAATACGGCGTAACTGATTTACACTGATGAAAGCTCCTGGACTGAAATAAGAACAGCTATGGAGTAGTTTTGATGTTTGTTCACGATTCATGTAAGGAAACATGTTGTTACAAAAGAGACAAAGCTCAATGACCAGTTGTTGCCTCCTGGTCTCTGGACAACATCTGGTACAAGACATGAGAAATTAGATTTATGCCGCCCTTGTAAATCCCTGATTCTTTTCCAGTAGAGCTGCATGAAATTCTTAGCAATGAAACACACCTCCACTACTTGCATAATATAACTCAAGTTTGCTTTGGAACCATGAATCCATATTTATGGACATTGCAGATTGAATTAATCTGCCATTAATATTAGGAGAGAAGTGATTATTCTCTATGATGTTGCAGGTTCTAAAGGGATGATGGTAAATATTATAGCTCTTCTTACACCTATGCCGCCTTTGGTAGCAGTGCCTGAGTACATGTTTATTTTTATGGGTCAGTGGACATATACTGCTTGTATAAACTCTACTGTGACTCTAATACTCACTATGTATATCCATGCAAGATTTTAGCATGAACTCACTGGGTAATGACAACTAAATCACACCTTTTGTACCTTAACACCACTGGCCATACTAAATGTGTGGCCAACATACCTTCACACATTTAGGACATATCCCAGCACATTTGTATAAGAAAGTCTTTCATCTCTGTACTAAAATGCCTGCACAGCTATGCTGCCTACTGCTGCACCAGGAACATCAAATTAGGTCTGTAAGCAGATTTCATCCATCCAGACCTATCAGAAGAAATAAATAAAGATTCAAGCAATATGCTGATTTCTGTTATACCATTGACAATTATGGAAATACAGACTACCCTGATAGCAAAGCTGCTTCTGTCTTCGCCTCAGGAGATGTACTAGATCACACCTTTGGACTAGGCCAGTCTCCCCTTAGTGGATCAGGAAAGACCAGCATTGACTGGTGGTTATAGACTGCCCTCCTCACCTGGTGTGAAAAGAGATTCATGAAAATAATCATCTTCAACAGCGGACCTTCTTCAGAGCTCCCAAGCCTGTGCAACTCTCCCTCACTGGTTCACTTTTGTTTGGTTAATTTTTACCATAAGCAAAGAGAATCTGAACACAGAATATAAATAAATGAAACATTTTTTTAGGATTTTACTGAGTAGTAAACACAGTATAATATATTAGATATTAGTTTATATATACTGTAATAGTGTGGCAAGAGATATGGAACTAAAATTCCAAGCTATATTTATGAAAATAAATTTTTTCTTTCGTTATAATTCTGGTGTAGATGATGATTAAGGCTGTGCCTTTATGCACACCCAGTACTCTTAAGATGTGAACTTCCTCGCTGGTCCAGGAACTCCACAAGTTATTTGTATAGATGTAATGCTGGCTGGTTTGAGACAATGGACCTGACCTGGAGATTGACTCAGCTCCTAGCTACCTTTGCAAATAAGTATTTGTCTGATTGTTAGAGGAACTCTTCACGTGGGATTTTGGACACTTCTCAAGATTCCCCCAGACAGCTTCTGTTTAGCCTAATCTAATTTATGTGTTGATTAACACCCTGGGTAGAAATTCCTGAAGATTCACAGGTAGTTGTTGCAGCAGCAGTTATCAAATTGTACATAGATAAGACATTAGTAATTAGTAAATAGAAACCATTCCCAAAGATGAAGAAATTGTCTTTTGTAGGTTGTAAGATGTTTAAGAGATGTTTTGTCTGCAGTTAAAATAACTGATAAGGATGGATCATGCATGTGTTGGGGCAGTTGCATAAGAGAACAGCTGGTTCATAAAACCTGAGTAGAACCGTGGTTTGGAGTCTCACTCAATCCGGCTGAAGATGTTACATGGACCCTTGCAATGGAGGCTCCCATGACTGTCCCAACAGCAAGTGACCATCCTGTCTGAAAGACCTGATTACCTATCTCTACAAGAATTACTCTATGCCAAGATCAGAGTAATAATTTATTTGGAAGAAGCACTCTGTCCATCAGTGTCTGTGCAAGAGTAGATACAGGTCTGTGCTCTTTTTAAGCAAGGTTCCCCAAATAGATAGCCAAATAGATTGCTCTACAGCTCTATCAGCAGGGAAATGAATCTTCAATTCTGTAGACCCTCACGGATCATGCAAGTTGTTTCATGCATACAGTGACCACCTACCATAGGTGTAAAACATATGCTGCCTATGTATTACAAACCTTCCCAGTCAGACTGCAGACTAGCACTTCTGTCTGTGAAGAGACAGAACATGAATGAAATCAGGGTGCACACCTTCGCATGGGTAATGAACTGCATCCCTTGCTGCCCTTAGTCATATAGTTCTCTACCCAGACAATCAGACCACACAGGGAGTTCAGTCAAAAATTAGTATTTTATATATGAGAATCACACTTCGAAATGCCTGAAGGTGGACAGACATTTTTTCCTTTTTTTTTTTTTTGAAGAAAAACTAAAATTGAAGCTTAACTCCTGCTGGGTAGCAGTCAAGTGTGCTTTCAATTAGCTGACTATGAGATACTGTATCCTCAGGTAAAGCCTCAATGACAGTATACCAAATGCCTTTTGAATCACTGTGTCATGCTGTATCCTACAGCAGGGTGTTGTGCAGGGCTGCCAAGAAGCTATTCTAACTGCAGGTCACTTTCACTTAGCCTAACAACCACAGGCACTGAGTCTGTCTCCTGTGATGGGATGATGAAATATTGTCTGCAAAATGCCTTTATACTCATGTTTCTGACCATAGTTAGAAACACTGCTCCCTTTCACTTTTCCATATATTGTTTCCATCTCTTCAGCACCCACTAAACAAGTTTAAAGGCCCGACAGCAGTCTAAACCAACAAGAGCATGTGGTCTCCCAAGGTCTAGTGTCAGGCATGCCTAGCAGGAAACCTGTTGTGGCAAGGAAGTTCTCCTCTTACTAAAAAAAGAAAGCGACAAAAAAACCCCACTGTATGGCAGATTGCCCAGAATCTGTCTTTCATAAGGCCTATGTCTGCCAGAGATATACCTTATGTTACTGGTACTGTCATTCTATTTTGTCTCCTAGGCACCTCTCTGAAGGTGCATGTAATGATCTACCGAGGGGCTGGGAATCCGTAAGGAGTTTGAACATTTCAAATATATTTATCCAAACAGGGACAAAGGGGACACTGCTTCCATAACAAAAGTCACTGTGCTCAAAGTTTCCATGTCACTTGGGTCTAAAGACACATTCCAGGCAGAAATGTGTCCCTGGTCTTGTGTGTCTCCTAGGTGATATGCCACTGGCTACTCTTCTGTTAGACAAGTTACAGTCTGCGGGGAAAAGGTTTTTTCACAGCAGGCTTGCCTAAGGTTGGTTTCTCCCTAAGAAAAATCTTTGGAGGGGTGAAGAAAGCAACTATCAAACCTTCCAGAAGTTATCAGATTCAGATGAGGTGAACAACACAGAGCAGACACAGCAATATAAACCTAGGGGAGGCTCACAATTCAGAAGTAAAAGGCTATGTTGGCAAATCTATCTACAAAGGCAAGATGATCTAACCCCTCACTAAAAACCTACATCAATCTCCTTCCCCGCCCCACACCAGATGGTACCAGCAGTACTCTTGAGATCTCTGCCCAGAAAAAAAAGGAGCTGATCTGCCTGCACTGTGTGAAAACACCACACCTGGTGGTGGTTCTCTATTTTTTCTCCATATCCTGTTCTATGTGATGAGTACCTCAAGCATGAGGAGATAGTAATGAATTTAATTCACTTGAAAGTGGAGTGGCTTATTGGCTATTCCAGCTGTGCCATCATGCTCTTCCTGATTAAATGGAAATGTAAACTGGAGGGACTACTGAAATCATGATAAGCTGCTCATGGAAGATTAGACTAGCTGGAGTTGCTGCTACATGTTACTTTAGCAATCAGCCCTTGTGATGAACAACTCTTCATCTGATAGTTTGCAAACAGGCTGCTACACTGGGTGCTGAAGCCATGGGAACTGTGACAGAAGATGAGGTAACAATACCCCTCTTTCTGTCCCTGTGTCTGGAACATGCCTTACATGATGAAACAAAGTTTCCCATTTCATCCTGGTATCTCAAAGGATACTCTTTCCCTCTGAACCAGGGTGACCATGCCAAACCCCAAATCACATGTTATGATTTGACTGTCTGTGAACTGAAGAGGCCAAGAATGGACCAAACACTTCTTGGAGTTGCACAGGTGTATGAATCATTCATGCCTTTGCAAATGTGCCATATGAGTGTCCAACACCAAAGGAGTCTTGAGGGGGGATGCAGGTAATCTTCAAATTCACAGGTACCGTATCATCTGGTCCAGACTGTGATATGTTTGTTAGTGCCACCCCATCACCACTTTTCCCCAGACAGAGTCAATGCTGGGGGCAAAGAAGGGAGACTTTCTTCTGAAACTTTCACCTCACTGCAAAGTGTTAAGCCCTGCTGATCCCTGCTTCTTGACTGCCAGAGCCTACTTTACCAAGCAGCATGCACCCCCTTAGGAAGGCAAGTTAGGAGGAGCCAGATCTGATAAAGAATGTAGCTTGTCTATGCTGCGCCTAGGGTTGGGATTTGAGTCTTCACTCCTCTCTCCTTCTCACCCAGACTTCCTTGCCCAAAGGACAGCTTGCATATTGCAGAGCAGAGCTGTAGTGTGCATCACCATGCAGATAGTGTGGATAGTGTATGAATTAAGACTTGAGTGCTCTATCAGAAGCATTTCAGTGTGACCATGAGACGTCCTCTGTCACCAGGGAATTCCCAATTAACCTGCCTCAGCAGCCCTTACAAAAAAGCTATATGCAGTCTGTGAATTTTATCCTAATTAAAGGTGTCTTGACTGTTCCTGCAATTAGAGTTATGCCTGCTGAACATGAACTGGGACTTGGATGTTGTAACTGCACCAAAGAACTTACATCTGTAAAGTGTGTATCAGCTGTTGGTGGTGGGGTGGCACCTTTCAGAGTACATTCTTACTGGTTTGGACAAGGTGATTCTGTATATAGCAAGGATATAGGCTAGAGGGCGAGCTGTCTGACATATTTCTGAGGTCTGCTTTCCTCTCCTCTGACATTCAATCAGCACTTCAGCAGGAAGGGCACAGAGATGCAGGTAATTTAAGCAGGACTCTCAGAAGGTGTGAGAGCTGCTATAAGTGAAGTTCATTTCAGATACTGAAAATGTCACAGATCTGAAGTAGAATTTTTTTGTTGTTGTTTTTTATTGGAATTCAAAGTAACATATATGTTCAATTCCTTCTGACAGTTTTTTTCTTCTTTTTTCTTTTTTTCCTTCCTTTTTTTCCCAAAGTAACACCAAGTGTTATAATTTTTTGTACAAGATTTTTCCAAAGCAAAGAAGAGCTGATATTCAGAAAATGTTCTCTGACAGTCTCCGAGAACCTAGTCTGTTTAAATGTGCCCTTGGTATGGGTGCTACTCCTTCACAAAAAAAGGCACCACTTCATTTTTTAAAGGCTGATGCATTTCTGAATAATAGATGGAGGAGGGGGGAAAGCAATAAAGGATATACACACACAGGGAGTAAGGCAAGAGGAAAGAAGAGGCACTGGGAATCATAGTATACACACTTCCTTCAAGAAACAGAAAGATAGCTTCTTTTATTTGTCTAGAAGAGTCAAATGTGTAACAGCTGCCACAGTTACAGTAAATGCCTATGAGCAAGTAGGCAGATGCAGCGATGCTAATAAATGCTGCAACAGTATCTTTGGTGAATACAGGACTCTCTATCCTGCTGGTAACCAGGCTGCCACATTCTTCTCCACTTCTTAACTCTCGCTCATATTGTATGTTTTCTAACAATGTCTTATTTTAACCTTCACCTAGATATAATCCCATTGGTTTAATGACATCTGCAGTTGTTTAAACCACTCTATATTTTTTTCTATATAAAATAATCTTGATTGCATAAATCAGAACTCCTACAACTCTCTTAAGAATTGGAAGATTATGTATTTTTAAATAAATTAATACCTTGCCCTACATAGTGGAAATAATAGTATTTTTTCTTGACAGTCTGTATTCTGTCAGCAGCAACTCAGTCTACCGTCACCAGCTTCTAAAGTCCCTATTCTTAGACCATTCGCTGCTCAGTTCAGACCCTTGTCTGCTCTCTGCCAGTTATCTTAGGCCTAGATGCACAAGGGTATTCAGGCACTTAACTACCTTAGATGTCGAATGGAACTGGGAATCTAAGAAGGTCCAAAATACTCTAAATTTAATTTGCAGTCATTCATAACAATTTGATGAATTTAACAAAAACTTCTCCATCTCTATTAGTGCTTCACTACATTCATTTTCATCTGTTCTTATATGGTATTTCCAGAAATCTTCACATGTTCCAATAATTTATCATTAAAAATGTTGATGAGTTAATATTTAGTCATTATTACTAGAAAGAGTAGCAGTTAACTATCGGTAGAGAGAAGTGGGATGGGAAAGCCTGTGTATAAAATTTATCATGTATTTATTATTGATATTTTCATTATTTAGTAAATTATTCTCCATTATCTGAAATTTAATTATTATTTAACAACCTGTCATTCATCCAATGCTTTTCTACTGTTTAAACAAGATAATTTTAATATTTAGCTTTTTTAGCCATTGATGGCAAGAAAGTTTTTCAGCTGAGTGCATATTAAATTTGCAAAAGGCAAACTTACTCAATTTCCATGCAGAAATCTCTGTGCAGAAAACACGTACCTTTCATCATTGTGGCCTAAAGTATTTTCTATTGTTTCTAGATGCTCCATACTCACATATTAAAAATATCTTAAGGAAGAAGCTGAAGCTTTGTTGGTTTATTGCTTTGTTGCTTCATTGCTTAAGACACTCATTATTTATGAGAATGGATAAATCAGTCCTAAAACTTACTTTGTGAAATTTGCATCTTTCTTGGGAGCAGGATAGTGAACTTTGCTGCGGCGAATGGTCTTACACAACATCGTAGCCACTACTGACATCCTGGAAATAATTTAGATAACTCTAGTTTGATCTGTATTCCCATTCCTTCTTTGGGCAAATATATAATTTGGGATCAGGTTCCATTTGAGATTATTTCCACTCTGATTTTTTTTCCCAAAGATTTGAGATATCCTGTGGGAATATATTATTTCTAGGAATACATTTGCCAGTAAACTCCTTTTCTAAATTATTTCTGGGAAGTGAATAACTGAGGAAAAAGGTCAATAGAACTAAAAATGGATTGCAACTCAGATGTATGTTTATCAGAAATTGTTGCAGCATTTTTACAGATAGAGTAATTAACCACATTTGTTAATAATAGTTTCTGCATTTACAACACTGTTCATTAAAAGAAACTAAAATGTTTTATATAGATTATTGACCATATTGCATAAGTCTGCTGGAGTACCAGGAGCAACCAAGTAAACCAGTTACAGAAATTTGTGACTAATGAGAAAGAAGCAGAGAGAGGTAGGGTCAGCTCTGAGTCACAGTCCTTTGCTCCACAGCGGGGGACAACACTCCACTGGTTTATAATAACCATCCCACCTCCTGTCAATGTGCTCCTATACAAATTCCATCAGTGTTTCCATCTATTTACTCTGGTCTGTAGAGGAACAATGGCTTTGTTTTCATTTGCAGCAGACCTTTAAAAAGGAACACCCTGAAAAAATGAGAGTAATAAGGTTTTATTTAAGAAATCAGTTTGATCAATCATGAATGAGCAAAGATCCCTGCAATCAGAAACTTCTGCTTCTACACTTCTGATTGCAGTTCCAACCTGACTTTATGTCTGAGTAAAGGTAATTATCAAGAGTATAAAAGAGTTCAAAAGCATTCAGTTCTTCTGGAAAATCAAACCATGAGGATCATTCTTGTCAAATCAATAATGAGCTGGACTTTTGTGCCATTGTCTACACAATGGCCTTTTGTTTTCTCACAAGATCTGTGTAATTCTCAAAAGCTGCTGCTATGCATTACTTTTTCTTGCTGATCAAAAGTACAGACTGTACATCATTTACAGTTTTAAAAGATCTGGTCCTATTATAAAGGACTTTTTCCACTTTGATCAACACAAGGTAATATTTATTAAAACACAGAAGAGCATTGCTAAAATAATATTAAGGGTATAAATACAATCAACAAAAGGCAAGGATTTAGTGATTTTACTTTTTTTTTCTTTCTGCATTATTCTTAACACACCAAGGTTTAAAGGTACTGCAGTCTTTAGGTACACAATGAGTTATTTCCTGTGCAGACAGTAACTATTATTACTTCTGGGATGTAGTAACAGACTGAAATTATTTCATAGTATTATAGAAGTGTCATTTGGAGTCTTCTGCTTGAACCTGGGCTATTGCCAGCAGTGCACAGGGGCAGCTGTCTGTGTCTGGCAGAGTTTTCAAGATGCCCAGGAGAGAGATTTCACAACCTCTCTGTGCAACTGATTCCAGTGAGGTACTACCCACCTAGTGACTTTTTTCTCCCAAATGTCCAGTCTTAATTTTCCAAGCTGCAGTTTATTACCACTACTACAATTATGTTGTTAGGCACTGCTGCAAAGAGTTTGGCACTGTGATCATTTTAAAAAAGGAAAAAGACTAACCAAAAAACAAACAACAAAAAACAACCCACAGAAAACAACCAAACAAACCCACAAAAATAAAGTGTCCAAATCAGTCTCTTGCCCTACAAGTTTTTCCAGTGTGGACATTGACACGCACTACACACTCCCCCCGCTCCCCCCCCCCCGCCCCCCCCCACCCCCCCCCCCCAAGGAAGTCCCTGTCATCAGTATTGCTCTTTTTAATGTTTGAGCGATTTCATCCTTTGTGATGAGTGTCTCAGTTTTCAAATATTTAAATTAAAATAAATAGACCTTTTGTCTGGGCATTTTTAATTTCAGGTTTCACAAAGATTGTAAAAGAATGTTTCAATAATCCTGTGATCAGAAAACAGACCCAAGGGTGCTGTTAACCGAAAGGAAGCAGGTGAAGATGATAATGAAAAGGAAATGCTACCATTGGACACGGTCTTTTGACTGCCCTCTTGGAACATTGGAGGTGATGGGAAGGTTGCTGGCCCTCTGCCTTCCATGCTTCACTCAGGTTCTCTCCCTGCTCTTGGGCTACGAACTACAGTGATGGATACAGTCTGGATAACTTAAACCTTTGCCTTGCACCTAAGTGGTAGACATCTAGTGCAGCAACTGCTTTAAAGTGAATGCTCGTTTCCATGTTTATCAATGAAAGATGGATTGCTTATCTCAGGAGAAAGTATTTGCCCTGGACACCTATCCCTCTCCTTTGACTATTGTCAGGGCAAGTGGTGTGGATCCTTTGGTGTCTCAAAAGCACACTCCAAAACCATCCAGAAGCTGCTTAGGTCATGAAGATGTCTGTCCTGATAGGAGAGAGTAAACATGATCTCTCAGAATAAGAGCATGACTAAGGGCACCACAGGAGTCTGTAGTGTTCAATATGTTGACAAATGTTCTTTTTTGTTAGGCAGAACTAGTAAAGAATCTCTGAAAATTCAATCTTTTTTTTCCCCAGAACAACCTGAATTAATACTGGTAGGCAAATTGTAGCCCTGAAAATGAAACCATTTATGACAATTTTGTTAGGGAATCCATCACATTTAAAGTTTTCAAAAACTAAGTAACAATAACTAGATAATAATAGTACTGTTGTGATGTGGGGCATCAGTAATGAGGGATATTAGAAAATGTCTCCAAGCAAATGTAGAACTTTTTAGGGGCCTTGGATTGGTGTCTCTATTAAGGACAATATATAAAGGAGCATTTAAAAAAATGGCTGAAGTTCCTCCTGCGCCTGGAGGAAGAGAAAAGATTTGTATTGTAAGCCATGTTCTAGGATGACTAGATACTCCTTGTGTTAAAACTGAGTATTTAACATCCTTCCAGTTATTCTGTTTTCTTTCTGTTAAACACTTAAGAAATCTAATTTAATACATAACAAGCCAGGCAAGTCCCAAACCACAAAAAGCAAAAATACATGCTTGCTTATTCTTAGTTATGAAATAGATGAGTCCATGCCTGAATAAAAATGTAAACGACAGTGTAGCAGGTTATAAATTCCTCAAGAACTTGATAATTTAAAGGAAATTAACTGTAGAAGATAAGACCTATGCAAATGTTTTAACTGTAATGCAATACCTATGACACAATGCTGAAATCTGTAGAGATCACAACAGAAAACATGAAGTGTGAAAAGAAACATTTGGGACTTGTAAAACAATACATTAAAATATGCTGATGTTATAAATAGTGCCATAGTTTACCTTTACTGGCTTGAAAGAGGACTCCAGAGATTGGCACAGAAGACAAATCAAAATAGTTGGCCTGTTTTTCAAAATCTGTTATGCTGCTATGTTGAAAAGCACAAGACTCCTTCATTAACAAATTTATGGCAACTATAATGCTTTATAGGGAGGGAAATGAAAGGTGTAGCAACTTGTACACATAAGTTTCTATATAAAGTCTAGGTCAGGTGAAAACTGAGTTATTACTGTTGAACGTCCTATTTTTGTTAGTTTATAAAGACTTTCATCAAATATAGACCTGAATCCAGAGGGTGCACCCAGATGATGGAAGAGACAGTGTTAGAATGGAATAAATAAGCTCCCAGCTCCCTGCACAAATCTTCAAGAAGTCTTTGTTGAGATTCCCCAGAAACCCCAGAACGGAGGTTCCCTCTTGGCGATTGTATATCTAGGAAGTGTTACAAAGTGTGATTAAAACTGAATAGAGAAGATTTTTAATAAAAGCTGGATACCTTCTGATGTGAAATTTTACAAAATTTTACTCTTCTGAATTGTATTATGTAACATGTATCATGGTTTTTCATTATCTTTTCTTTTTTAATTGCCTTTCAGGTTATTTTTGGCAGTTCAATTTATTACAAATGTATGCAGAAAAAGTTAGTGAGGTGGAAAGATTTGCACATAAACTTCATTATACAAAGCTCTGCATGAACCCTGTGTTATTTATGTACAACTGTGCATAAGCAGCACGTAATAGTTTATGTTCAGCTGTCGTTGCACAGGAAATTGTATGCAACTCCTGGCACATAAAGGTTTGTCTATTATAGCTTCTGGCATTTAGAGCTTTCACTGCCCAAAGGTTTTATCCCTTCTCTCCCATGTAGAAATATACTTGGTAATTGCCTGGAAAAAATTCTGGGAGCCATTTATCATTTCATGGACAATTCAGAAGTCCAGTGGTTTTAGTACCAGTGTTTTCTTCAGTGTGTTTGTATTGTTATCCCTGAGGTGTTCAAAATGGTAGGCTGAATATTTCATTCCCAAGCATGAATTCTGATTACCCCTAACTTACCTGATTATGAATTTAGGAGAGAACCATGCTGAAGGCTGGTCTGGCAGACTGTATGTTAAAATTATAGGTAAAGCTCCCACACCAGAAGTTAAAAATTGTTTCTGCCAGGTCCTGCTCCCCACTGCATGTGTGTTTCTCTGAAGAACTCTGCTTCTTATGCCTCTCCTGGTGGAGTGCTCTGCCTCTAACCAGGCATAGGAGAGCCCCTGCCTCTCCGCGGACTCAACCTCCACGCTCCCTGACTCAGTTGTAGAAATGGCTGATGCTTTTGTCATCTTAAGCACTTTTAAGGGATTTTAAAGGGTACCGAGACACTGCAGCTTCACATACTCCTACCTTAACACAGCCGGTCCCATATCTGCCACTTTCCAGGCATGGCCACAGCAGCTCTCTCTGCTAAAGACCCAGGCTCTGAGCTTTAGCATTTCTATATTACACAGGTTTGTATCCTGCTGTCTTAAAAACCTGGAATCTTCTCTGACACCACTGTGTGTATCAATGGAATAGCATTCTTACCTTGGTACTGCAGCCAGACACATTCCCTTTTCACCCTAATACAATGAAGCTTTAACACCTTCAACATGTTGCTGAAGACAATGTAACTGTTTAGCAGTTGTGCAAGCTGCTTAAAACACAAGCACAGCAGAATGACTAAAACGTAATTATAAAACATGTCATGCTGTTAGTTCAGGAAAAAAACGACCAAACCCTAACAATATAAACTGACTTTCCTTGTTCTGAATTACACTATTTATTTTGTTCCTTTCAATTACTGTGCAAAGCTCTGGTTAGACAGAGTTGTAATATATTCATGCTGATTTTCAGAATCTTGTCCATAACCTAATTTCTTCAGCGAATTGTTCACTTTTTTAGAGGTTGTAATAAGCATAGATTAAAAAGCGGGTTACACATCTGTGGCTCGGGTTATAAACCTGCAGAGCCAAAATAAAGCTTGTGGAAAAGCTTACTGCTTACAGGCAGAAAATGCATGGCATGTGTGATAAGAAAATCCTGCAAAGTTGTTTTGATGATCTGGAGAAGGCAAGTTACAATGGTCTTGGTCTTAATTTGGTTCTATTATCTGTTCCAGATTTCTGGTACAAAAAGGAACCATGTTGTTAGTTTCTCTGTTTACATTCACATTTTCCATTATGGGTACTTTAGGTCTGGTAATATTTAAAGAGCTGCTGTCTGTTTGGCAGGAAGATTCAGAGCACCTTCCTTCAGCGAGTGTCAAGAGGCAGATCCACAGCCTCCACAGTATCTGAGGAGGCTTTACTAAGGTGTTTGTCTCTATCCACTGACTTTGTAAGGCTCCTGCATACTCAGGAGAGTGACTGAAAATGGAATTAAGAGAAGAGAGAAAGAAAAGGAGAAGGAGGTAGGAGAAGGAGAAGACAACAGAGCCTTCTAAGCAAAGAGGGTCCTGGATTTTAGACTGACAGAGCTTGAACTGCTTCCCAGAAGTGCTCTAACTCCTGGGTTGCTACCCAGGCTGAGGCTCACCAGTCCTCCCACTGTGGACCAACCACTCCACAGACAATTGCTGCTGCCAAATGTAGCCCGGATGCCCGCGGTGGTTTGGGCTTCACTCTTCAGGTGGAGTTTGGGCATGTTGCTGCTTATTGTTGATGAGCTTTGTAGCTTGTATACTAGTCCCTGCTTGCACAGGACCTATGTTTTTGCAGTTCCGTATTAAGTTGATCGCTAAACGCAGATTCTTGCAAGCTCTGTTTTCTCAGGATGGTTAGCTACCTGAGCCACTGCCTGAGCTCAGGACTTTGAAGCTACTTCTTGTTACTATACTGCCTGCTCATGTTCCTCCTACACTCTGCCCAACTCAGTACAAAGCTTCATTTGTGTCTCAGTTGTGAAGTATGTATAATAGTTGTATGACTGTGTGCTGGTTTGAAGATTAGTCTGTAAATTGCTAGCAGGTGTGAAAATTTGAGTTCTGACTTTTTTTTTATTTGGAAAGTTCATTTTTTTTCCCACATTTGGGAATGGGATGTATAGTTTTATTCAATAGTAAAAAGGAAGAAATAAAGAACCTGTGATTTAGTATTTATCAAAGCCAGTGCCATGTCTTAATTTTTTTCTGCAATCCTGACAAAGTTTTAAAAATTAAGTGTTAAGTCCAGTGGTAAGTGATTTTGCAGCTTTTAGCTATCCTGAATCTTGCCTACATGATAAATCCACTTAAACCAATTGCTGACATAAATGCTGCTAAGTAAAATTAATAAAATATGCTAACATGTTATTTTGGTTCAAAAATATTGAGACATATACTCTATTTAGATTTAAATACATAATTACTTAGACAAGTACCGTACAACACATGATCAATTTTCTCCCAAAACTTTTTGAAAGATAATTAAACTTGTCAATCAATATGAATATAAAAATATCAATACTAGATATCTGCTGTATCACAGGTATACTGGTGTATGGAACAGCAGCTGAGCAAGTTACTTCAGACAACTGTGTCATTACTGAATTTTAAATGACTGAAGAGGTGACCTAGGAAGTTTTAGTTTATATAACTGAAAGACAAGATATGAAGTATATTTTCCATGAACAGAAAGTAGAAAATCATGAGAAGATGTCATAAAATGTGTCAATATTATGCATAAAATTTGCAAAGTCTCCTCAAACTACTGCAGTGAATATACCTCCTCAATTTGAAATGTAGTTTAAACTACCTAGTCTATTAGCTCCCATTACTAATGTACCCGTAAGTCCAAAATGTGGTATCTTCCATAGCAAAGTGTATATTCCCCAAATCTCTTGTGCCTTAGATCAAACATGAACTGAGTATAATCTATGTCACATAGAAACGTTGTGTTGCTATTTATTAGTTGAAGTGACTGCTTCTGTAGCTCTGCTTGAGCAGATAAATGTGAGAAAACACCTCCGCCATCAACAAAGTTAAAGTAAAGACATGTAAACAGTGTAACTAGTAATGATAAACAAAAAGAATGAAGAGTTTGTCCTGTATAAGTCATAACCTTAACAGTAACAGGCAGCCACAACATTAATTCAGTGACTAATGCAATGACATTTCTATTTTTTCCATATGTCCCCTTGCCACTGAATGCACAATGTAGACGTGGAGCTGCTATGCATACTAAGCTTTTTCATTCTCAAAATGTCATGGTTACATATGAACTTTCTATTTTCCTGTCTGGTAAGTTGTCTGCTCAATTTATGGGATATGTGTCCTACAGTTCTAAGAAACTAAATTTGAACAGAAGAGGCAGATTCAATTTGTCTTTCAATTCTCTTTCAGACATGTATTCTGTTTATACATTCATATCCACATTACAAAAGAGTGTATGTTTTTTTAAAAAAATATGGAATGACTCATTTTTCTTACAGTGATGCTCTGATGTTACAAAAGCAACCAGGCAATCAGTGTGCAAGGGGTGTCCACTACCTTGGGAACATGGGGTCCACTCCCAACAAAACTTTATAATCCTAAGGAAAATCTTTCTGAGTGTTACTTCCCTTTTATGCGAACTGCAGTGCTAGTATCAAGCCTGGCACTACTACACACTAAATAAGGTCAGGTGCAGTACTACAGGTCAGGTGCACTACTACACACCGTAATACGTACGTGAGCAGGAAATACATCATCCCAGTGCAGTAGTGTTCAGTAGCAATTCTCACATCATTCTTCACATCATTTGAACAGCCACTGGGCATACACATTTTCTGACCATGGTTGTAAAATGTTATTTAAGCAAAATAAACAATAGTTGCACAAAAATGAATGCTATAAAACTGTTCATGAGTTATCTGAAGCTTAGCGAGGAACTTCTGTAAGTTTTGAAAGAGGAGATATTTTGTCCTTACTACCTAGTTTTCTGAGGGACATAGGCGTATTTATAGAGGGATTAGGAGATATTACTCATGATAGCAGAGGTAGGACTACAGAACAGTCCCTGTTACTCCTACGTCATTGTTCATGCACAACCCCAACTGTATCTAGATATGTTTAAGTTCTGCTTAGAGGAGTATCCTGTGATCACTTTAATGAGCCAAATTACTGTCTATACACAGAAGGTATGTCTATGTTGCAAAATAAGAGGATCAAGGAGAGAGGTAGAACACTGGATCTCCTTTTGTCCACATTGTAGAACGACTATTTTCCTTATTGGTTTTGTTTTTTTTTTTTTGGTAGTGCTTGAACTAGCTCTCTGTAGGACAAAAAGCCTAGACATTGTCTGGAAGGTAGATCATTCCAGGGAATCTCTAATTAGCAGTGTGGACAAAAACGCAGCAGATGTCCAGTATAGTTCTCTGATGCTATCTGAGGAGGCTTTGCAGCCTCAAGAACTTCCATATGCTCAAATGTCAGCCCACAGTATATACAACCCACACTCTCAGTTTTGCTTCATAAAACCCACTCTAGTTGCCTATGACACATCTCTTTTTATTTTGAATACTTTGAACAGAAAATATATCTAAGATGATAATTACACATCATGCTATGTGTTGTGGTCTAGGTTGAGCTAAATCTCAGTCATATGGATCTGAGACTCTCTGCACTGGTTAGTCTGGGAGTCAGTGATCTCTTACTGGGACTGATATATTTACTTGTAGAGCCACTGTAGCTTCCTGTAGATACAGTAAACATGGGTTGTGACCCTGATGGCAACTGAAGAGCATCCTCTAGATTTCACAGGATCCAGCATGTCTGAGGAGGCCTTCTACCTTATGTAAACAAACTATGCTCACATGTATACCTAGCCACCTGGCCAATATTAGCAGCTTAGTATAATTTAGCATGTGCTTTGTGTGCTTTCTGCACCTGACCAAGTGCTTACATGTGCTTCTGCAGAACAGGAGATCAGGACAAGGTGGACAGTTTAGAGCGTCTGCTTTGAGACCAGAGCTGACATAGCTTTATGGTGTGTTATAAACATCAGGCACAGAGCCTAGTTCTTAAGCACAGGCTAATTTTGTTCAATTTTGTTTTTTCATTATACTAACCAGGACAGTAGTAATCTCTGTAGGCAGAAATAATGGACAGGTACACTGGCATTAATGCAAATTTCTCCATCAAAAATACTTCAATCAATAGCTCTCTCCAATTTCTATACCCTTACAAATCTCTTGCAGGTCACATAAGCAGTCGCGAGAAAGGTTTGTTCTCAGCCCAGTCTAATTAACTAATGAAGTCATAACCAAGAAGTATTGACTTCTTTCCTGGGCTGTGCTAAACTGCAAATGTAGAAATCTGGAGAGACTGGAGAGCCCAAGGACTTACTGAAAAACCCAGCCTGAATATTTTTTCCTACTTTCCACTCATGATATTTTTTCTAGTGATTTTCTTTAAATAATTTCAAACTTCACCCATATTCACAACTTCTCTTAGTTATTTCAAATGTAATTGATACAATGCTTACTCCTTCACCTTTATCATCACTTAAATACTTAAGAAAATAAGCACAAGTAACTCTTTTTTACCATCTCCTGAGTGGCTTAACATCAGTTTTATAACACAACTATACTTGTCCAACAAAAATAAATTTTGATCCACAAAGGTTTTAGAAATCCATATAGTGACAATACTCCTTAAATACAGCAGTGAAAGTGAGCACAGTTATGACCTGGATTTAGTTTTGACATAACTACACAGACCTCTAAATGCAATCTTAAGAGAGTGTGATTGACATAAAGCATTTAGTATGTTCTATAGCAAATACAAAAAGATTTCTCACTTTTTTTTTCCCCTTTCTTTTAGCGAGAGCTAGCAGCAAGATTGTTTTAATGCCTTAGGCAAAATAAATGACAATATGTCCCTTAGTGGGAGGTTATGCAACAGCCCTGGAACAGCTTTCAGTCTTACTATGAGCCATTCAAGTACAAGAAAAATGCCTCCAGATCTGACAGAAAAGGAAGTTCTTACCGTCTAGCTTTAAAAAATGGTGGGAACATGCAACAGACGAAACACAGAGAATATTCATTATGCCAAGGGTAGTTAGTGTTTTTGTTTCATTCTTCTGAGGCCTCAGTTGTCATCAGTTACAACTTTTCTACATATGACATTCAAGGAATGCAGCCTGAATTAGTTAAAGATGTGGATCTAAGCTTCATTGGTTAAACCATATTAAATCCATGTATTTGATTTAATCAAATTTACTGAAAAGAATTAACTTAATTCCCTAAATTAAGGGTACTTCACACACTATTTATTTTAAATTTAGTATGTTACTGTATTTTCCTCAAAGACAGAATACAGAGTCACCCTTACTGCATCAAAAAATGCATTTATAACACCCTGAGCTGATCTTTCAAATAATTGGTGTTTTAATTCAACAAGGAAAGGACCATCTTAATAATGTCATTCTGTAGTTTCTCTGCTTCTGTTGTGACTAACACTTCAACCTGTGCAGAGTAAAGAATATCCGTTTTTAAGACCTTGTAAGATTTTTTCCAGTATATCTTTAATTTTCATTTCAGTTACAGTAAATATGTCAACTTACCATATGTCAACCAACTTACCATAAAACCTCATGTTTTTTTGAATGCATCCTTCATGTTTCATTTTTAGCTGTCTCTTTCAGGGCGTTCATTATAAGGCATCATGAAAATGATTTGACCGAGGACCTAAAGGGTGGATCCCCACTCCTCACGCTAGTCCCTCAGATGTCTGGGGACCCAC
The DNA here is from genome assembly GCF_030936135.1 of Gavia stellata. NCBI lineage: Eukaryota > Metazoa > Chordata > Aves > Gaviiformes > Gaviidae > Gavia > Gavia stellata. Next base: position 18,833,330 of record NC_082597.1, on the reverse strand, counting down.
TTGAAAATTTACTGAAAGCTCAGAAATCAGCTTCTGGGGTTCACCAGTCCAAGCAATCAAGCTTGTATTCTCTAAGGTACTCGTGCCCCACAAGGATCCAGCACAGAGGAAGTTAGAACACACAAACTGAGCAGTAAATTTACACAGGATTATTGGACTTATGAAAATGAAGAAGCTAAGCCTCAAAAAAAGGCTATCACATTTGAATGCCATGATCCTAGCCAGGTCTTTTGTAAATAAATGCTTAGTCAGAGTAGCACAGAATGACCCTGAAGTTTTGACGCAGCTCAACAAAAGCTGAACACCACACATAGCTGCTCATCCATTCCGCAACTCAAATAGAGTCAGCGGGAATTGCCTGTATCCCCTGTTTCTATTTTGCTATGATTGGATTCATGTCCATGGATATGCTGATTTTTTATTTCAAATGTTTATATCTATGTAAACAAAACTTTCAACTTACTGAGTGTGGAAAAAAACTTTTCTGTTTTATCAGTGTGGAAAAACATTATATCTGTTACACTAGAGGCTAGGCTTTGCTTTTGAAAGACTATTGGAAAATTCAGTTTCTAAGAACTTTGGAAGGTTTGTGCTAATAGGTGCTGTCTAAGCAGTCACACTTACGTAGTGTATTGTAAATCTTAATTATTTGTATGGGTTTGAATATGCTGACTACAGAAAAAGTTTGTGATGTAAAAAGATAACTCTACACAATAGAAGTGTGAGAGATGACTATTCCAGAGGCTAGGGAAGAATTTGTATTCTAGGTTTATAATAATCAGATTAACATTCTTAATTTCAGCTGCACTTCTGCTCTAACGTTGCAGCCATGATACACAGCTGCGCTCAGATGTGGTGAAATCAGACATACTGAAACTACATGACGTGAATTCCCTCAATTACTTCATTGCACTTAAATATATATTTACTTTCACTAGTCATTGGCTGAATTAACAGATGCACTACAGTAACAAGCAATTCCATGCACACTGAGCCGGCTACATATACATTTCTCCATGTGTCTACTTACGGCCCTTTGTCCAGGTATTTCACAGAGAAAGGGAGAGTCACACAGGCTTTTCCCTCCTCGTTACTAAAATGTCTTCAGAGCATTTCACCTTATTTTTAAATTTCAGTAACATCGTTTACTATTGGTGTTGAGGTTTTTAGTGTAATCGATTCGTTTTAAAGATGAGTCTTGTCTTCATGGATTTGGGAATGATCTTTTAACATATACACAGCATAATTAAAATAAATGAACATGAAAAGCCATTGTCAAAAAAATGGTGAAATGTCATTAAAAATACATTCTCTGTTAGAGAAATTGCTGTATTGCTAAACGTCTCTTTGAAAGTGCTGCTTCTGTGACACTTTCTGTGAAGAATTGATAGGATGTTGGAAGCTATGCAGTTGTCCTGTAAATCAACAATGATATATTTCTTACAATATCTATGTAAGCCTGAGGGAAGAAAAGGTATTCCATGTTTCCTCTGTTAATATTTCCAGCAGTGTTATTGTGCTTGTAGCATTGGTTACAGCACTGTATCAGTACTCACAGGAAGGGCATTGTGTTTCGAGATTTTGGCAAGGGTGTTTTAAATAAGCCCTATCTAAATATAAAAAAAAAGAACTAACTGTAGCTTACAAAGGAGATAGTTGGTAAAGAACTGAATGAAGCAAGAAAGTCTCTCAAACTATCTAGTAAAATAAATGCAGTGACTACACTATAAAGCCTTATACTTGTTCAGCTTGATACTACTCTCTCTAACCATGATGTTAGGCTGTCTGCAATGCTACCAAGCTCAGTATCTTACTCTGGATTTACTGCAAGTGCCACAGAATATAAAGGCAAAGAGATCACAGATCCTTAAATTTAAAACTAGCTATTTTTTCTGCTTCATTATAACCTAGAGATATACTACCAACTAGATTATTTCAGAGAGTATTTTAAGAAACAAAGATTTATTTCTATTCCTCCTAACTGATGTATGCTGCATTTTGTGTTCTGGATTTTTTTTATTTCTTTTTTTTTCTCACATTGCATTTCTTTCAGGAAACAGAAAATATACAGTAATAAAAACTTTGTGGAGAAGGAATGGAGAGTGATTTTGTTAGGCATGTGCCATGGGGTCATGATACAGGATGACACTGTATGAAAATAAGTATAAGCTGTTAGACTACCCAATGACATGAGAATGGTATTCTGGGCTTTCATGAACCACAGCACTAAGTCTCTTAAGTTGTCTTCATTGCTTAAAATGACTTGTCAGAAAACAGGAAACTCAGATAGCCATTGCTTACACTAGACAAGACCTTTAGTTTATTCTAGCTTTGAGCATGTGAGGTGAATATGAACAGTGATTTTGCAGGCAACTGTTTCTGTCCCTGTGCATTCAAGCTCTACCCAGTTGGCTGAGATGTGAACAGAAACCCCAAGAGGTGAAATTTTTGAAATGCATCCAAAGCAGCTTGGCTTACTCTATGTTTCATGTAAATTTTATTTTTGATCATGATGACATAGATTAAAAATAGCTGGGATGTTTGTACTGTTCATGAAACAGCAAATACTCCTGGTTTCTCACTGTCAAAACTAGACAAACTGAATATCTTTAGTCTGACAGCTGTGTTCCTGCTGTCACTCTTGTGTGGACTGGTACTACTGTGGAAGAAACTGGTAGTGATAGAGAAGAAAACCTTGCATCTTGCTAGACTATGCAACAAAAAAGGTTGGGTTGACAAATTGACTACTACACAGTAGTCTTCAGAAGGTGGTCACCTCATGGATTAGGGTAAACTTTAAATGCACAAAATTGGAAGTAACTTTGGAAAAAATTGTGGAAAATTTTTTGGGGCTGCATTTCTTCTTTCTCTCTCTCTCCCCCCTCTTCTTTCTTTCTTTTACTTTCTTTAATTTTCTCTATATTTATTTCTTTCTCTTTTTTGTTTTTTGTTCATATCAGAATGGATTCCAGCTTAGTATTCAGTACACTCTGTAATAAATACGTCATAAGGGAAAAGCAAGTTTGTGGAAAAATTTTGAAAAAATGCAATTGGCAAGGAAAGAAACTTGAATTTAAAAAGAAAAAAGGTCTTCCAGCTGGCAAAACTAAGAAAATTTTAATTAAAGTTATTTGATTTTCATTTTCTGCTTTTTCCCGATCCTTTTGATTCCAAACTAGTTTTGAATTGTGCATAAAAACCTAATCATGAGAAATGACAGCATACAGAGGATAATTTATATTTCTCTTACCTTTCACTATTCTGTAGTGTTTCTTCTGTAGTTTCTTAGGCAATCAACTTTTGGTTAACTTCCCTAGTATGTCCACACAGCAAAGTGAGGTGAAGACCACTACATGTCTCCCAGCCTGCTGAGTGATGGGTCTAAGAGTGTTTATCCAGGACTGGGATTCACTGCCATGGGGGAATTTGCAGCAAACAGGCTGGAGAACAGCTGCACCCTCTGCAGTCTCCCCACCTGCTGAAAAGACAGAATCCAAGCTTGAATCATCCCCAGCTCCATTTCTCCATTTAATTTCTGACTGCCATTTAACCACTATGATATATTTGGTAGTTCCAGATTTTCTTATTCACACAAACACACCTAAGTTTATAACGAGTTTAGGTGCCCTAAGTGCTCTCTGTAACTCATTGCTTGATTTCAGGCAGCTCAGTAAACCTTATGGGATTTTAGTTTATGCATCTTTTAAACGGGGGAGGCAGTAGTTATTTCAAGACTAAAATAGTGTTTTTTAAATGCTTGAGTTCTTCAGAACAACAAAGTTGTTGAAAAGAACAAGTGTCATAATGTTATTTTGCCTCTGCTGGCCTCCTGCAATATTAGTAAAATTAAATATATGCTTTTGTTTGTATTCAAAGATGCTAGATATGCAGTTTAGGAAGAATGGGAGAAATATCCCTGGAGTTTACTTGATGTGGTTGAAAAATGCGAAAAACTTGCTTCACTCTATCATTTGGTGAGAGAAAGCTGAGAAAATAATCTGAGACACACTAAGCAACCACATGTGTGTATGAGCAGATAATAAAAGCCTGGCAGAAATTTTGTAGAATCTAAAACTTCTATGAGTTTAGCTGGAATTATTCCATTTCCTTGGCTTTGTTCTTCAGCTGTAACAAAACTGAGGGAGTTCTAAGCTTTGCTCACAAAATGACAACAGCAATTTAAGAGAATATTAAGTTTTTGGTATAGCTCTATGAAATTTCTTTGTACTTCTCTTCACAAATTGAGGGGAACAGTGTGGCTCAGTCCTATTCATTTTACACTGTAGATCCATTAAAAAAAACCAAGCATGGTGCCAATGTATTCTTTTTGCGAAGTATTTTTATTTTACTCATTAATAGCTCTGACGTATTTATAGGAAGCTAATCATAAAAGGTAATAGCTACAATAAGACTTGAAAGATTTTGGATGCCAAAGTAATACCAGTTCATATGACACACAATTAAAAATAAAGCAAGGCAGATTATTAATTGGGAAGTTTAAATCTTAGCAAAGTTTATTGATTTCTCAGCCAGCTCTATTCCTTTCTTTGTTTCTTTTTCTCCTCTTTCTGCAGAAATACAGGGCCAAATATGAAAGGGGGAAGTGTTATGTTTTACCTGATGGTTCTGCATCTACCTGAAACCTTGTCCTTCCCTCCATATGAGATGTGGTGTTGCTGTCATCACAAGAAAATAGGGAAAACTCTGGCCTTCTATGGGTTATGTAAAGAGCATCTCTAAAGGTGACTGGCCCTTCCAGAAGAATGGACTGAAATCCTACAGGTCCTGCAATATCCTCATTCAGCTGCTTGTTAGAATACGCTGGAAGAGTGACCGAATCAGAAACGTGGATCCAATACCTCGAAATTCTTCCTTCTAGGGTTTGTTAACCCACTTGTTCTTTTACTAAAGGGTCATTTGTGCTGGTTTTGGCTGGGATAGAGTTAACTTTCTTCATAGCAGCTAGTATGGGGCCATGTTTTGGATTTGTGCTGAAAATAGTGTTGATAAAGCAGGGATGTTTTAGTTACTGCTGAGCAGTGCTTACACAGAGTCAAGGCCTTTTCTGCTCCTCACACCGCCCCACCAGCGAGTAGGCTGGGGGTGCACAAGGAGTTGGGAGGGGACACAGCCGGGACAGCTGACCCTAAATGACCGAAGGGATATCCCATACCATATGATGTCATGCTCAGCATATAAAGCTGGGGGAAGAAGAAGGAAGGGGGGTAATGGCGTTTGTCTTCCCAAGCAACCGTTACGCGTGATGGAGCCCTGCTTTCCTGCAGATAGCTGAACACCTGCCTGCCCATGGGAAGTGGTGAATAAATTCCTTGTTTCGCTTTGCTTCTTTGTGCGGCTTTTGCTCTGGACATTAAACTGTCTTTATGCCAACCCACGAGTTTTCTTTTTTCTACTCTTCCGATTCTCTCCCCCATCCCACCTGGGGGGAGTGAGCGAGCGGCTGTGTGGGGCTTAGTTGCCGGCTGGGACTAAACCACTACATCATTGTAGATACAAAAAAGATTTCTCATTAACTGCCACTTCTTTATTGTGTGTACTAATTAAGGATATATTTTTTTTTTTATTTAAAAGTAATTATTAAATTCCCTGAGACTTCACCAGGCAGGAGATACTCAGTTTTGTCTTTGACATTTCTGACCAAAGGCGTCTCTGAGGAAAAGAGTTTGGCAAAAACATCAGCAGGCTTAGGCTGAGACCAGAAAAAAGAGACAACAAATGCCATTGCAAAGCTGGCTCAATTCCCACAACAACATTTGGAAGCTGTCAGGAAGACTTAATTGTTATCGGAGAAGAAAAAAGAAATATTGACAATAATGAAGAGAAATCCAGGCTGAAGTGGGAATCAGCTGGGAGGATTTTAGAATAAAGAGGTGAGTTATAGTAGTAAAAAAGGGTGCTCTTTAATTGGTGAGAAGAAAGAGAGGTTGAGGAAGGAAGTCAGAAACATGAAGAAGAGAGGAACAAAAAGATACTCAATGAGTATTTTTTAAAATGTTGCAGGGAAATTGTCACATCTGGAGGTTCTTTCTTTTCAGTGAGACTTTTATAGAAAAATGTGTTTTTTCTGGAGAAACATTCAACATTCCAGCAAACAACCTATCCCTTGCCCCAGAAAAAAACACAACCTTGATATGATTTAGGTGAAAATAGTGAACATATTTTTGAACATTTGGCATATGGTAAATGATTCGATTCAAGTATCCAAACCTTTAAACATTGCACATGAATCAAAATTTCAAGCAGCAAGGAAAGAGTAAAAGTAATTGCAACATGATACCCCGGAAGGATGCCATGAAATCTAGGTACTACTATCCATCTTCATAGAAAACGTAATTTACAAGTCAATATTGAGGTAATATGTATTTATATTTCCAAGTGCAGTAATGTGTCCAATAAGAATAGAACTTTATGATCTTAAATTTTCTAGCATTTGGTGGGTATTTATAAAATGACCAGCATCACCTTATTAGCTGACTAAGTTTATGTACTTAAGTATATTTCAATCATAGAACAATTTAACAGGATAAATTCTGAGCTTACTGTTATATTTTACTTTAGAGGGTAATATAAATGAATCCACATGAAAAGTTATCCTGAGGAATAAACTTTTGGGAATACCAATGTGATTTGCAAAATGTTTATACATACATACATGTCTGTAAATATACATGGATTTGTATATTGCCCCATACAGACATTTTCACCAACCAGTGAGAAAGGTTCTTGGTAACAAAAACTACATCACTTAACATTACTATTTATCAAGACTGCATTTACAATGAAATCAAGATTAATCTTAAAACAAAGGCAGCATTAAAATTACATATTTTATCAAATTAAATATGCCCTATGTGTAAAAACAATGGGGCAATCTTATAACAGATGTGCAGACTCCTGCAGTTTATTGCAATTCTGATAAGAAATAATAATATAAAAAAATCCTTAAAGCTGATATAAGTTAAAATATTTGCAATCATTTGGATTTATAAAATATGATCCCTACTAGAACAAATCTTTAAGCTCAAGGTGTAATGTAAATCATAATGGAAAGTTGTTTATTGGTAAAACATAGTACCTTCAGAAAGAATTGTCAAAACTCTTTTGTATCTATCCATGCTGGAACAACCATGTGTAGCCCCTGACAGGTAGAAGTGGCAAATAAAATGCAGCTTCCACATTAAATTTGGAGCTATAATTTCCTATTTTTTGAATTTCCATGTCACTCTACGCTATACAGTGTTGTCTTGTGCTACCGCTGAGTGAGCTAGTACCTCTGCATGACCCAGCAGAGCAACATCCTGAAGTAATAAGCCTGGATTTCAGAAACACAAACAATAAATCAAAGCCTGGTATAGTGCTGCTCTAAGTGTACTGTTTCAAAGTTCAGGTCTAGCTGTCTGAGAGCTCACTAAGGTATATCTGCACAACAGTGATCTAAGAGGCTATCCCAACTTGAGAAAGTTCAGGATTAGGAGTTCAATCATGGTTGTTCAAGTATAATGGTGCTGGAAAGGCATAATAAGTTTATTCCATGCTAATGCAGTCATAAATTTATTGTCTGTAATCAGTAAAAGTGCATAACTGTTAGGTGTTGTCAGCAGTTCTTATGGACCCAGAGAGTCTCTGAATGAGTTGCAGCACATCTCTGTGTGATGGATTAGCAAGTCCTCTTTAAAATGCTAGTGTTTTTTTTTCCTCTGGCCTCCTGTACAGACCCCTGTTCACAGCACCTCTTTTCCAGCCCTAAACCAGTTGTTGTTCTCATCATAGGAACTGCAAGTTCCAAGAGTATGAGCTGTTATTTGGGGGTTTTTTTGCAAACATTTAAAATAAAACGAAATCTTGCAGAAATCCACTGAGGCTTAGAAATCTTCCTTGCTGCACTTTCTCTGTATCTTTTTGCTATTAAAATGGCCAAGGTTTAGGACTGAATGAAACTCATAACTGAGGCTAGCAAATCTTGTGCTGAATGACTTTCTACTGCTGTCCAAAAATTCTTCACTGGAAGTACAGTACTCAAAGGGTTGGATCTGCTGACTGTATGACTGGTTTATGCCACCTGGGCAGAGGCTCTGCCATTTAAACCACTGTACCTTCAGGCCCCTCAGGCATGCTGAAAGGGCTAACCCACCTAGTTTTCAAGCCTGCACTTGTCAGGACTGCAGTCCCTGGACTCCACATTGAGAATCTGCCTTGTTCACCACAGCACGTCACTAAAGTTCAGCATCTGAATTTCTGCTCTCGCAGGGGCAATGACAACGTTATTCTGTGGCCAGACTTCTCTCATTCAGTTTATTCAAATCAATAGTATTTCAGAGAAGGCATAAAAGGAGAACAATTCCTGGAAGTCTTGGTACCACAGGCCCTGGCTCTTATGGGAGATTTTGACCTGCCTGTTCTTTGCTGGAATGACAACGCAGTGGGATGCAAGCAGTCGAGCAGATTTCTGAAGGTGACAGAAGTACAGGGTGGGCCAACCCTGTGTGACACACAGCTGGTTCTGCTATTCACAGGCAAGGAATGACTGGTTGGGGAGATGAAAATCAATAGCAGTCTTGGCTGTAGTGACCTTGAAGCAGTGGAGCTCAGAGTGCTAAGGGGAGTGACGAAAGAGAGCAGCAACAAACCTGACCCTTGACTTCAGGCAAGTATCCTTAAGTGTATTCAGGAAACTTCTTGGTGGGATCCTGTGGGAGGACACTGTCCCAATGCAAAAAAGAGGAGATGGAAGCAGGACGGGCTACAAAGGAATAATTTAGAAACATTCCCTAGGTATATAGGGATTGTATTAGGAAACCTAAAACTCACTGAGATGTGATGCTTGCAAGGAACGTAAAAAGTAAAAAGAAAATTTTCTATGGCCACAGTAGCAGCAAAACACTGAAAAGGAAAATGCAGGAACATTGCTGAATGGGGCAGGTAACTTAGAGACAGTGGATGCAAACTAGACTGAGTTACTCAGAGCCACTGTTGCCTCACTTTTCATCAATGGGGTCTCCCAGTCCTCTGTAATTAATGAAAAGCTTGAAGGAGGGGAAAAACTATTAGCAGTGGATGATGATCAAGACTGGTATTACCTGAAAAAATACCCATCTTTACATGTCCATAGGTCAGGCTGCATCCAAGGATGCTGAGAGAACTGACCAATGTCCTTGCAAGGCTGCTTTCTGTCATCTTTCAAAGGTAATGGAGATTGGGGGAGATTTCTGATGACTGAAGAAAAGCACTCATCTTCAAAAAGGATAAGAAAAGAAAAGCTGGTGAACTACAGGCCATTCAACCTCACATTGTCCCTGGGCAAATCATAAAGCAAGTCTTCTTGGAGCACATCTCTAGGCACATGAAGGAGAAGAATATGACTGTATTACTGAGGGTAAATCATGCCTGACCAACCTGGTTGCCTTTGTGATAAAATGCCTGGATTTACAGATGAAGGAAGAATGAGGGATGTCATTATATACATTTCAGCAAGGCTTTCAACATTGTCTTCTATCATGTTCTTGCATGCAAGTTTTGACACTAAGGACTGGGTGAGTGAACAACCAACAGGTAAAAAGTCTAGTAGAATGATCGGGCTCAAAAGGTAGAGGTTAATGGGTCATACTTAGGTTGGAGGCTGGTAACAAATAGAGTGCCAGAGAGGTCTAACTTGGGAACTGTTGTGTTTAATGTCTTTGTCAGTGGTCTGGAAAAGGCAGTGAAGTGTACTCTCATCAGCTTTGGAGATTATATCAAATTGAGGAGACCAGTCAATATGCTTGACAGCAGGGCTGCCATACAGAAGGACAGGCTGACAGGAACCTCATGAATTTCAACAGGGCCAAATACAAAGACCTGCACATGGAAAGGAAGAACCTCCTACAGTGACACAGGCTGGGGATAGACTAGCTGGAGAGCAGCTCTGTAAAAAAAGGCCCTGGGGTCTTGTCAGACAGCTAACTGAAAATGAACCAACAGCATGTCCTAACAGAAAAGATATCCAACAGCCTCCTGGGCTATATTAACAGGAGCAGAGCTGGTAGATCAAGGGGAGAGATCATCCTCCTCCACTCACTAGTCATTAGACTGCATCTGGAGTACTGTGTCCAGTTTTGGCTCCCCAATACAAGATAGATATTGACAAACTGTAGAAAGTTCATGAAAGGGCCACCAAGACAGGTGGGGGTTGGAGCACCTGCCCTGTGAGGAGAAGCAAAGGGAGCCTGACTTGTTTAACCTGGAGAAGAGAAGGCTTCAAGGAGACCGAACAGCTGCACCCCCAGTACTTATGGGGAGGTTATAGAGAAGACAGAGCAAACGTCTGCACAGTGGTGCATGGAAGGAAGATAAGAGGCAATGAGAGTAACGTGAAATAAGGTTGATACAGAATTTCTGTATCAGAAATGGTGTGGCCAACAGGACTAGGGAGGTGATCGTGCCCCTGAACTCGGCACTGGTGAGGCCGCACCTCGAATACTGTGTTCACTTTTGGGCCCCTCACTACAAGAAGGACATTGAGGTGGTGGAGCATGTCCAGAGAAGGGCGACAAAGCTGATGAGGGGTCTGGAGCACAAGTCTTATGAGGAGCAGCTGCAGGAACTGGTGTTGTTTAGTGTGCAGAAGAGGAGGCTGAGGGGAGACCTCATCGCTCTGTACAACTACCTGAAAGGAGGTTGCAGAGAGGTGGGTGTTGGTCTCTTCTCCCAAGTGATGAATGATAGAATGAGAGGAAATGGCCTCAAGTTGTGCCAGGGGAGATTTAGGCTGGATATTAGGAAAAATTTCTTTACTGAGAGAGTGGTGAGGCACTGGAATAAGCTGCCCAGGGAGGTGGTGGAGTCACCATCACTGGAGGTGTTCGAGGAACATGTGGACAAGGCATTGTGGGACATGGTTTAATGGGCATGGTGGTATTAGTTGATGGTTGGACTTGATGATCTTACAGGTCTTTTCCAACCTTACTGATTCTGTGATTCTGTGATATAAAGTGAAACTTTTTCTGCTGAAGCAAGGAGTGGAAGCTTGGTTGCAAGCAGGTTTACCAGAGAAGTTGTGCAGTCTCTGTCCAACCCTGGAGGTTTTCAAGACCCAGTAGGATAAAATCTAGAACAATCTGGTCTGACCACAGAGATTACCTTGTTTTGAGCAGGAAGTTGGACTAGAAATCTCCACTGGTGCCTTCCACCCTAAATTATTGCAAGATCCTATGCTATGATCCCACAATCCCAACACAAGGAACTGCTTATATGTCTGGGTGTGCATGAGCTTCCTACATAGACAGTCTTCCTCCCCTTGAGTACCCTAGTGGATTTGAACTTCTGGTACACTCTTTTTCAGGGCCTTTCTGTCCTGTGTGTTTAACTAGAGTATATTTTTTGTCCTCATCTATCTTGTTTTTTCATGTAGAATTATCCTCTTTGATTTTTTTCTCCTTCTGGGTTATCAAGCCTGATGCATATAAGCCCCAGGAAAAATACATTGCTTCAGCAGTGGGGGTTAATTACTGTCCTTGGTGTCTTTAGTTCTTGCAGGAGGTCTACTTTATCTTACCCTCTTAGTTGGGGCTGCTAGCAATATGAAGTCCATAAAGATAGATAAAATGCTTGAACATTAAAATATTACCCTGGCCAAATATAACGCAATGCCACAGCTTCTGTCTCTAATCATTGACATTATCATTATGCACGCCAACTCCTGTGAAGATAACCTGATAAAATGGGTGACCTGATTAAGCACTTCCTGATTGAACAGAGCACTCCATATTAGCAAGCCTTCCCTTGTGTTTCTGCATGCTGGGGGAATGGTCTAAAAAGAGCAGACAAAGAGAAAAGAGCTGGAAAAACTTACTGTAGAGCTATGGCATATAAACTGTGTGTTTCCACCTAAATCAAGAGGAGTAGAAATACAATTCCTCATGTAAAGAAGTTAGGTTCACTTGTATATTGCAAAATCTTTTTCACTAATGGCTCCTTAGAGACCTTAATTATGCAGCAGTTAATACTAAATGCAAAATTTATTTAGGAAAGAGGGAGCAACTAATAATATCATTGAAAGCAGGTAGAGAGATGGTATCAGTTTACTTTGTGAGTGCATCAAGGTATTGGAGCTGAATCCCAGGAGCAATGCCATTCCATAAACGTTGAGGCAGCTCATATCAATACTGTACCAAAAGAAATATTCACTTGACTCTAGCACAAAGATAAGAGGACGTGATTTGTAAGGACTGTGTAGTAACTTACAGGTTAATAAGATGTCAGAGAACCTAGACACCAGGCTATTAGCACTTCCCAGTGAGGCTCATATGTTTTGAATCACTTGGCAGACAAATCCTACGCGATTGTCCATCGGGGAAGATCAGGTCCAGTAATTAACTGGCTCAGTTTATGTGAAGGACTAAGAAGAAATTGGCCCAGAAATACAAATCTACAAAATTAAATGCAGCATCTGCACACTCTACCCCTGTTAAGTATATATGTTATATCCAATATTTAGAACAATTGTGTGGTTGACAGTACTTATGCTTAAAGAAATTTCATCATCTAGCTTTTGTATTATTATATATATATATTTACAGTTTGTTCAAGTTGCTGGAGCAACTTGTTGCTGAGTGTTGCTGAGTTATTGATAACACATTGTCTACTTGGCAGGAGGGCATGGAGAGCAAAAACAGCTCTGAAGCATAACAGAATCGGGAAAGTAGCTACCTAGGTGTCAAAGTATTTAAGTAAAATCAAAGAAATCTGTAATACATGTTTCAGTTGAATTGTCCCTGGAAATATCAACATGATCGTAAAACAAGCCCTTGAATTACGTGCTCTACAGGCATCACAGATCAATGCATATACTCTTAGGACCTCATTCTGTTTTTACCCTCATGCAACAGCATATTGCATAGGGGCAGAGTACACACATTCCTTGTTTTAGACATCTAATTGTGATGCTCTGACTTGCTTTGATGCATGGACTTACGTTCCTTCATTCATTCATTAAGGAACTTTGGTCCTTAACATCAGTCCTCCAAGTTGCATCTGTTAAAGGCCTAGAATAGATGATGTGAACACTGCAGTGACTGCACTTACATGAAGGGACAAATGTTTCATTGCCCCAGTCTCACTACACTCCAAAAATATGAAATTATAAAGTTGAATGCAAAGTGAACACACATTCCTCCCAAAAATATACCATCACCGTTTCTTTTCTTGGAAAGGGATCACAGGTTCATAGGCAAGGAGATATTTGTAGAACCTTCCAGTTGATGTTCCCTGACAGCTAACAAGGGGACCAGAAATACGTAGTGCACTTCTAGAAGTGCCTACATCTACCTATAGAAAGAGTGATTATTGGTCCTTTTTCCTACTATATTTAAGTCATGGATGGAGATTATTTGTTTTAAAATATCCTGTGAAAAGTTGAATTTTCGTTGGGGAATATAGTTACTGGAAATTAAGATGTAATTCCCACCAGGGTAGTGTGGCCAAGCTGTCTAAATTGCTGGATTAAGGCTCCAGTCTCTTTGGAGGGTGAGGGTTCAAATCCCACCGCTGCCAGTAATGTTTTCTAGGACTGGGTAACACCGGGCACAAGTATAAATTGGTAGAGGCATAAGTAGCTGGAGAGCAGCCCTGCAGAAAAAAGGGATCTGTGGGTGCTGGTTGTCAGCAGGCTCAATATAAGTCAGTAGTGTTGCCCTGGCATGCATTAAACATGGTATAACCAGACGGTCAAAAGAGGTAGTGCAGCTTCACCTTGAGTACTATGTGCAGTTCGGGGCCCCACAATTTTAGAAGGATCTGAAGGTCGTTGAAGGCATCCAGAGGAGGGCAACAAAGCTGGTGAAAGAGCTGGAAGGAATGTCCTGTGAGGAACGGCTAAGGGCTTTGGGCTGGTCTGGTTTGGAGGAAAGGAGGCTGAGGGGCGACCTCATTGCTCTCTACAGCTTCCCGAGGCGGAGAAGTGGAGAGGGAGGTGCTGATCTCTTCTCTCTGTGATCCAGTGATAGGACATGTGGGAATGATTCAAAACTGTGCCAGGGGAGGTTTAGACTGGACATTAGGAAGCATTTCTTTACTGAGAGGGTGGTCAAACACTGGAACAGGCTTGCTAGAGAGGTGGTTGATGCCCCAAGTCTGTCAGTGTTTAAGAGGCGTTTGGACAATGCCCTTAACAACATGCTTTAACTTTTGGTCAGCCCTGAATTGGTCAGGCAGTTGGAGTAGATGATCGTTGTAGGTCCCTTCCAACTGAAATAGTCTAGTATAGTCTATTCTAATTTTGTTGTCTCTTGTCTTCACAATTGGCTGGATTGAGCTTTCTGACCAGATTGTATTTTTCATGATGCACTACGGTTCCATGACCACTGTGAATCATTGGAGAGGCAGCTTGTTTTGGGAACTGAGACCACAGGGGAAAATGGAGATACAAAGCAACTCAGATATGCCTCCCATAAATCTTTACAGTAGAAAGAGGTTATTTTTTTCAGCTAAGACTGGAGATATTTAGGTCTTTCACTGAAATAAAAATTGGTGCCCTCCAACCCTCACCTCCTGCCCCTGCAAAGTGAGTCTTATCTTTATTTGCTTTAATACATTGATTAGTGACCTCTGAGCTGTGCATGCAGTTAACACAGTAAACTGCACTATGGTTTTGAGCAACATGCAGATAAAGATAATTTTGGTCCACCCTACTTTCCTTTTACAAGAAAATTGTGTTTTCTAGCCTTTTCTGATTCTTTTCTATTATGTTTTGTTCCTTGTTAAAGAGGCAGTGTGAGTAAAGTAACACTTAGTGCTCACTCACCATTTAAAAGTACTACCAGGACCTGCTTTATTTTGGTTGTTGTTCTACTTGACTGTGCATAGTAATAGGTGCTTCACAGTATGTCACACAGACTTTTAGGAAATACTGTCCTTTAAAGCAGCAGTACCCAATATTGCAGTATGCTGAGGCTTGGTATGCATGTTGGTTATGTTTGCTCTGTGTTGTGAAAATGCATGAAACAGGGTTGTCCCATTCCTTTGGCATGGGTAGCCTATACTGCATTTTGAGCAATGACACATTATTCATATCTTGAATCTCAAACCCACACAGATCACTAATCTTAACTCTTAGGCACTTATGACTTTACTGCATGTTAAAGGCAGGACAAGTGGGGGAAATTCTCTGCTGATACACAATTAAACTGCTAAAATCAAAACCTCTTCAAGGCTCACAAACGAAAGCAACAATAATAAGCCAGCAACAGTTTTATGTATTTCAAACCATGAAGGGTGAAAGCTGTTGTTTTATGAATATCAGCATTTAACTTTATGAATAGTTCACAGCATGCCCATCTGGGCCTAATATTCTCAATGTTTAAATATCATTCAACAGTTACGAAAATGTTCTTCTCCCGCTGATTCTAAAAATGTATTTATTTCTTGGTTCTTTTATTTATAAATTTAAATATCAGTAGTACATCTCTACGTTATGGCTTATTAGACCTGGAAATATTTGCTTGGAAAGTAGTTTCTTTTTGAATATTTTTCATCAACATCTTTGAGATTTTTTGTTTATGTTTGAAATTTTCAAAATTGTGTGCATCTAGATCCCAGATTTTTACCACCTCAGGATATGTGGTAGACATCTCTTAACGAGACTGAAATAAAGTTATGCTTCTAACTCAAATTTCTGAACATCACAGACCCATAAAATCAGAAAAGGAAATTGTGATCACCCAGCCTGACTTTCTATGCAACTTTCCTGTACTGATTTCAGTTTAAGTGAGAATATATCTCACAGGAAACGAATTAGGTTTTATTTTCATATTTTAGTGATGAACTGCCAAGCAATCTTTTGTAAACTTTTCCAGTAGTTAATTTCTCAACTTTAAAATATGCAGAATTTTTGTGGTTTCAGTTTCCAGACATTGGATTCTGTCTTAATTTGTTTTACCATATTGAAAAACCTTCTCTTATCACATACCTGTTTCCTACGGCAATACCAGGAGAGAAATCCATAGAAGCTAACTTAGGGTAAAAGGCAAATCCTCTCTCTAGATTTCTTCTGTTTTCAACAGATTCTCTCTCAGAAGTAGTTTCAGAACAGGACTGGGGCATTGGTCCAATAATCTTTTTCCATTTACGACTGCATGATCCTAAAGCGATTAGCTTTGTGAATACTGCCACTCTCTTTTTTCCCAATACCATGATTAGTCTTGAGGCTTTTCTTTGAATCATGTCTAACTTAACAACATACTTTTGAGTTATGAATACCAGAACTGGACATATTATAGTAATAGAAGCTGAAATAGTGCCAAATGCAAAAGCAGAATAAGT
The DNA here is from genome assembly GCF_030936135.1 of Gavia stellata. NCBI lineage: Eukaryota > Metazoa > Chordata > Aves > Gaviiformes > Gaviidae > Gavia > Gavia stellata. The sequence goes on along the minus strand of NC_082597.1, from coordinate 18,817,016 downwards.
CAGGTACTTTTTTCCATATTTTCATTTATAAATTGACAGATTTTGGCAACAGTGGCCATATTCTCTGCTGATATTTACCTAATTATCCAGTACGACCTCTGTGTCTTACTCAGAGACAGTGCTTCCCAGGGCTTCATCTCTACAGCCCAGTGTTCTTTGGTCCAAGATGTATGTCTTTTTATTTTTCTGTGTTAAATTATACACTGTTTGGGAATGCATTGTTTAAAAAGTAGCATGGTGTCCTTTCTGCTTCATCACTTAACATTCTTTGTTCATCTGTAGCTTTACTGGTCATTTATTTTATTCCAAGTCTTTCAAGATGTTAAATAATGTATGGCCAATTAAAAGCTAATCCTGTTAGCACAATCAGTTCTGATTCCTTGCTTAAAATTATTGTTTGAATCCTGTGAGTTTTTAATCCAGGTACCGTGTTCCATGTGGATAGATATCACTTCAGCTTCTTAATCGACTTTGTCATGTCATACCAAGTACGTTAACTCCTAGAACTCAAGTAAACCACATCACTAGTGCTGTGGACTAACCCCAGTAGGCAGCTTTTATTGTTTCACTTAGTCTATGAGCCACCCCTCTAAAAGGTCCATAAAATGCCCATAAAATGTGCATTGAGTTCATTTAGTCCATGACTTTGAGCTCCATCTGTTATGGTGGTCACTGAGGACAGGAAAGGTCATGTGTTCCATGGAGTAATTGGGCACCAAAGCCACCTCAGGTCAGGTCACTGCTGCACTTGCACTGTTTCTTGTGAGGCTCGTTCTCCATTGGTTCGGGTGGTTCCTGCTGTAGTATTTCCTGTAACATGCAACTCAAATCATGGGTTACAACAATTTAAAGGTATATCCATTACAATCTCCATGCCTGATCTCTTTGGATCAGGCCATGGGTTTTGACAAAGCAATGAACTCCTCCCCCTTGCCCCTGCTCCAGTGTGGACTTATTGATGGGCCACAGTCTCTTCAGCAGTGTACCTGCTCCAGCATGGCCTTAGCCACAGCTACCATCTCTTAGACGTGTACTTTCTGTGTCATGGCCTTAATCATGGGCCACGGTCACTTCAGGGGTAAACCTACTGCAGCATGGACTTACCCATACCCACAGACACTTGGAGATGTTCCGGCATGGCCTATTCATGGCCGCAGATGCTTCAAGGTGTACCTGCTCCAGTGTGGACTTAACCTTGGGCCACAATCTCTTCAGGATTGTACCTGCTGCAGTGTGGACATATCTGTGGCCACAGACGCTTTGAGGTGTACCTGCTCCCATGTGTATTTATCCACAGGTTGTAGTCACTTTGACTCGAGTTCACACTGGAGTTCCAGCCTGTCCCGTACAGCAGCACAGGAACAGCAGCGATGCCCTGGCCATCTGCCAGTCCAGGTGCATCACCATTGCTGTTATCAAAATGTTCCCAGGCACAGCAGCGTAAGATGATAAGCAGCACAACAAAAAACAAATGCAAAAAGTAGCCACTAACAAGCACTAGACTCCAATACACAGTAAGGCAAGCAAGCCCCATGGCAAGTACAGGACCCTGCCAATTAGTAGCTAAACAACTATAACAGCTACAGTTTCAGTCTGGCACACTCCAATCAAATCTGTTGTTATCTCAAAATCTTTAAGCCCCAGGTTGGGAACCAAAAAGGACTGTTGTGGTTTAACCACAGTAGGCAGCTAAGCCCCACACAGCTGCTCGCCCACTCTCCCCCAGTGGGATGGGGGAGACAATCAAAAGGGTAAAAGTAAGAAAACTTGTGGGTCAAAATGAAGACAGTTTAATAGGTAAAGAAAAAGCTGCATGCACAAGCAAAGTAAAATAAGGAATTCATTCATTACTTCCCATCAGCAGGAAGATGTTTAGCCACCTCCAGGAAAGCAGGGCTTCATCACGCGTAATGGTTACTTGGGAAGACGAACACCAATGCTTTTATTGCTGAACTGTATGGAGTTTGCGTGGCAAGGTTTTGGTAGTGGAGGGGGCTATAGGCATGGCTTCTGTGAGAAGCTGCTAGAAGCTTCCCTTATGTCTGACAGAGACAATGCCAGCCGGCTCTAAGATGGACCCACCGCTGACCAAGGCCGAGCCAGTCGGTGAAGTTGGTAGCACCTCTGTGATAACATATTTAGGAAGGAGAAAAAGACCTGCTGCATGGAACAGCAGCCAGATAGAGGAGTGAGAATATACGAACGAAACAACTATGCAAACACCAGGGTCAGGGAAGAAGAAAGGGGAGCAGGTACTCAAGGCACGGGTGCAGAGATTCCCCCGTAGCCTGTGATGAAGACCATGGTGAGGCAGGCTCTCCCACTGCAGCCCATGGAGGTCCACGGTGGAGCAGATATCCACCTGCAGCCCCTGGAGGACCCCGCATTGGAGCAGGTGGATGCACCAGAAGGCGGCTGTGACCCCATGGGAAGCCCGTGCTGGAGCAGGCTCCTGGCAGGACCTGTGGACCCATGGAGAGAGGAGCCCACACTGGAGCAGGTTTGCTGGCAGGATTTGTGACCCCGTGGGGGACCCACCTGGAGCAGTCTGTTTCTGAAGGACTGCACCCCGTGGAAAGGACCCACGCTGGAGAAGTTCATGGAGAACTGCCTCCTGTGGGAGGGACCCCATGCAGGAGCAGGGGAGGAGTGTGAGAAGTCCTCCCCTGAGGAGGAAGGAGCAGCAGAAACGTGTGATCAACTGACCTCAACCCCCATTCCCTTTCCCCCTGTGCCGCTGTGGAGGAGGAGGTAGAGAAAATCAGGAGTGAAGTTGAGCCCAGGAAGTAAGGAGGGATGGGGGGAAGGTGTTTTTAAGATTTGGTTTTATTTCTCATTATCCTACTCTGATTTTGACTGGTAATAAATTAAATTAATTTCCCCAAGTCGAGTCTGTTTTGCCTGTGATGGCAATTGCTGAGTGATCTCCCTGTCCTTATCTTGATCCACGAGCCTTTTGTTATATTTTCTCTCCCCTGTCCAGCTGAGGAAGGGAAGTGATAGAGTGGCTTTGGTGGGCACCTGGCATCCAGCCAGGGTCAACCCACCATATGAGCACAAAGTCATATGGTCTGAGATATCTTTTTGGTTAGTTGGAGTCAGCTGTCCCAGCTGTCTCCCCTCACAACTTCTTGTGTACAGCTAGCAAAGGACATAAAAGGTTACAAAAAGAAAAATTTTTATATGTAAACTAAGAGTTACAGGAAAACTGAAGAGAGGATGTTCCAACACTTATCAAGTAAGAAGGGCCAAGAACAGGTAAAGCAAAGACGACTGGGGAGTTTAATGCCCCTTCAGCTTCATTTTAAATAAAATGGTCAGACGTGTTCAGATGGATAACACAATTACCATCAGTGGTGACAGATCAGGTATTGACAGGTAATAAGAAAAGAATAGGTTAGGTATTACTTAGGTAAGTTAGATTACGTCAGCTCATTCAGGTGCGACAATAGTCACTCCAAAGAAAAGAATACTGTGTTTACATTGCTTGAGTACATGTGGCAGTAGTTGTAGGTACCAACTAAATTGGAGCCCATTGCTGTTTACAGTAACAACGTTAAGAATATGTCTTGATTAACATTACGCATGAATTAGCAGCAACTGCAAATAAGTGCTGCCACATTTATTTGACCTTTAGAATAAACACCCTCAAATGAGTAACTACCTCAGTCAGAATAGTAACAACCTTTGAACAGGTGTTTAGATCTCAATTATTTTATTTTCACTTAAATTGCTTCTGGAGAGCCTAGTAGAAAATGGTAATTATTCTTATAAAAAAACTAAAGAATATTTTGTCTTTTGTGGGTACAAGTTGTGGATAAAAATTTGAAACAGCAAGTTTTCAAATTCCAAAATCCAAAATAGATCAGGAACAATTTCTGTGCAGAGTGTGGTATTGTCCATTCAAACTCATATAAGTGACATTCTGTGTGTAAGTATCAGCTATATAAAGCAACTCTCTGATCCACAGCTGTCAAGGGAGCAACAGTAGGGGATTTTATTTTTAGAGGCTATATTATTGATCCAATTGATTTGAGAACAGCTTTCATAGCTTGGCAGAAGGCAGACAGTACTTAACAGAATGTTGTCACTAGCATTCATAGAAATGACACAATACTTTTTTGATAAATCCCTTTTTAAAACTTTTAAACAAAGGTTCCTGAACTAACGTAGCATGGTTTCTTTCAGGTACTGTTCCTGCAACATTTCCCTCTGTCTGCAGCATTTTCTTCTTCCCTTTATTTCCTCCATGACTACCTCACTGCAATACCACCACATCCTTCTCATTGCCCTTCTTTTCACCCAGTGCCTCCAGTGTTCCAGAATTCATCCTTCTTGCGTGTCCACACAGTTTGCCAGATTTATAGTGACATCCATTTCTAAAGGTTAACTACCTTTCAGCATGTGTAGCCTTATGTTCAAAATCTTGTTTATAGCCAAAGAGGAAGCAAACCTTATGTATAAATAAAACCATGGATTGGTTTGTTACAAATCTGTAATATAAAAACTCATCTACACAATGTATGTAGGTGAGCAGGCACTTCTTTATTGCAGCGCTGGACGCACAGGGGATCGCTCCACCTAGTGTGCGTGCTTAGCTTCTCTGCTACCAAAGTTATATACAATCAAAGTACACATATCCATCATATTTTCCAAGAAACAATTAACATATTCATACAATTTCCAAGAACTCATTAATGTATGTAAATGCTCGTGACGCATGCGCCTTCAGGTACACAGGTGGTCGTCTAAGGTCCTCTGGTGGTCATCCATAGTCTTCCTCATGGTGTCCTTTAGTTGAACCCAATCTTTGTGCATGCTCAGGTTGGTTACAAAATTCCATTCTTGGAATCTTCTTAAGTTTTCCCCGGTTTACTGACCAGGCCTTCAACTTATCATTCTCTCGACAAGCAAATTCTACCTTTTCACAAAGCTACATTGTTCATAGCTAGTTTATGATTAAATCAGAGATAGATCATACCTAGTTACCCTTATACAGAATATATATATAAAATTTAATCTTTTTATTAATTGCTTTCTAGATTATACTTTTCTGTCAATATCCATACCTAGGAATAATCAATGGTTATTTCTATTAATATCTATTGATTGGTATTCTTGATATTCGTATCAAGATGACAAGGGTAAGGAGATTTTCAAGCAGCATCACTGGTGCATATCAGGTCACACTGTCACAGGACTCAAACAAAACTTTTCTATTCAATTCTTCATCGTTTCATCTCGTTACTGTTAGTTCCTCAGTATGGAATGGCAACTCCCTGGTGAGGTTCTTATGGTTATTGTTTCTAACTTAACAATCCTAATGTATTTATTTATTAATTAAATTTAACCTTTCTATATAATCATATTTTGATTATTAAAAAAATCAGAGTATTTACAACAGGTTGTTTGTGCAATGGAAATCTTAAGAATCTAACCATTACTAGTCCGGAACTAATTGTTAAAGAAAGAATAATAATGAAGTTAAAATTGTTTAACACAAGCTTCTTAGTTTCTACCCCTATTCCTAGTGTTATGCTCACCTTTCTCCTGCTCCTCTGTGTCCTCATATCGGTGGGTTTAATGGGTGGGGGTTGGGGGGTGTTATGTGAAGTCAGTAACATCTGGGATCCCTTGCCAGGAGCAATGGGATATTGAAGTTGATGTTTTTTTCTTCCTCCTCTTGTACCCGCTCTGAGTCATTTATGTTTGCTTTAATGTTTTTACATCTTTCTCTTTATTCGTTGGTTTGCAGCTCCACATTACATCCAAACTTACTACGTATGGTGCCTTTTCCATATGTTTGATACTATTTCTTTGTTCTCCTTGTTACCCTTAAAACCAGTTTTGTCCAGCTCTAGGTTTGCATATCTGTAACTGTTGGTCAGTTGCTTACAGCTGTGGGATCTCCAGTGCCAAGGCTGTGCTCCACCTCTTACCATCTCTGTCCTGCACTTCTCCATGCCACATCCTGTATCTCCAGTTCTCAGACTGCTGCTCTCGTACCAGGTCTCTATATTACACAGAATAATTGCTTATTACTGTTACTGATATAAAACTGTGGTTGTACCACGCAAAGATAAACAAAAGTGTTAGAGAAAAAAATATCATGCCGGATCCAACAGCCTGAGAGAGGCAAGCCTGCTGCAGCTCCATGCCGCTAGGTCTAACAAGTAACGAGGCTGCAAATGTATTCCCACTAGGCACACGCACACTGAGCACAGGTATACACCACATATATACGTGTCTGGCCACACAAATAACAGACAGACACACAGAGTACTCACACAAACACAGACAGCACTGTTACCAGAAAAGTTGGTCATAAAAGAACTCTCTAACACTTGCTTGTATGTTAGAAAGCAGGCATTCTTTATTGTGGCCAATAACAACCCCAGGCAACGCTACAAGCTTGGGGACGATTGGCTGGAAAGATCCCCCGCAGAAAAGGACCTGGGGGTGTTGATTGACAGCCATCTGAATATGAGCCAGCAGTGTGCCCAGGTGGCCAAGAAGGCCAACAGCATCCTGGCCTGTATCAGAAATGGTGTGGCCAGCAGGAGCAGGGAGGTGATCGTGCCCCTGTACTCAGCTCTGGTGAGGCCACATCTCAAATCCTGTGTTCAGTGTTGGGCCCCTCACTCCAAGAAGGACATTGAGGTGCTGGAGTGTGTCCAGAGAAGGGCGACGAAGCTGGTGAGGGGTCTGGAACACAAGTCTTATGAGGAGCGGCTGAGGGAGCTGGGGTTGTTCAGTCTGGAGAAGAGGAGGCTGAGGAGAGGCCTTATCACTCTCTACAACTACCTGAAAGGAGGTTGCAGAGAGGTGGGTGTTGGCTTCTTCTCCCAAGTGATGAGTGACAGGACAAGAGGAAATGGCCTCAAGTTGCTCCAGGGGAGATACAGACTGGATATTAGGAAAAATTTCTTTACTGAGAGAGTGGTGACACAATGGAATAGACTGCCCAGGGAGGTAGTGGAGTCACCCTCCCTGGAGGTATTCAAGGAGCTTGTGGACGTGGCATTGTGGGACGTGGCTTGATGGGCATGGTGGTGTTGGGTGTGGGTGGTTTTTGTGGTTGTTTTTTTTTTTTTGTGGGGGTGTGGGGTTTTTTTTTGGTTTTTGGTTTTTTGTTTTTTTTTTTGTAATGGTTGGGCTTAATGACCTTACAGGTCTTTTCCAACCTTAGTGATTCTGTGATTCTGTGATTCTGTGTGGCGCTGGATGCACAGGGAATAATTCCACCTAGCGTGCATACCTAAACAGTGTTAGTTTGTAGCTTATATTGGCCTATTACATATGTGTTTGACTTCCCCGAATTGTTATTCATATTCATCTTATTTCCAAGAACTTATTAACATATGCTAACGTCCTTTGCACATGCTTGGTAGTGTCTCCGGGTGGTCGTCGGGGGTCTTCAGATGAAGGCTCATACTCTTCTTCACTGTGTTCGCTGATTGACTTTTGTTTCTGCATAAGCTCAGTCCTGGGATCACGTATATCATGTCCTTCAAAGCTGGTTTTATACACATCTTGCAACTTTCTTATCTTTATGGTTCCATGCATCTGGTCCTCCAAGGCCGAGGCTGTCTAAAGTGAGATCACCCCGGAGCTCCCTATCTTACAACTATTCCAATTATTTCTAAGTTACAAAAGATTTCACTCTTTGTTTTTGGTTACATCTATTGAGTAATAGTTCTAATTGTCTGGCTGCCAGAATTGATATAGGTATCAGCACCAACAGCCTCATCCTGCTCCCAGCTCTGGCTGAGCAGGGTGAAGACCTGTTAGAGGGAATACATATCATATCTATATATATAAATACAGTGTGAGTCCCTCCAGCAGCTGGCCTCATACACCCAACCTGTCCAGTTACTGTCCCTGGATCCCAGTCTCTCCAGCTGCTGGCACATAGACATATGAAATCCCAAGGCCATAGCCGCCTTCCAATTGCTGGTGCAGACCATCACACACACAGACGTGCATACACAGGTATCTGTGACTCCTTGGTCCTATAGCCAACCCCCTGTGCTCTCACCCTTAGAGACACACAGGTGCTCTCACACCCAGCGCTGGCCCCCAGGCACTCACGCACACCCCTTGATCCCAGGCCACTTCACCTTCCTGCTGGCTCGTTCAGCTTGATCTTCACTAGTGATCACACACTTGCTCACGCACCTGCACTCACTCCGGTCACAGACACCACAGACCCTGTACATGCACATGCACATGGAGTGAAGAACCGCTTACTGGAAAATAGTTGAAGATGGAGTTTAATAAGGAGACAGGTCAGACTGCAGTGATGAGGTGCAGGGCATGGCCAGACAAACGTACTGACCAGCCCCTGCTTACACTCAAATGGATCCCTCATCCCTCTATTTCACCTACTTGTTCCTTCCCAAATCACCTAAATGCCTCCCTTTTCCCACCTTTAGTTCCTCCCCTAAACATGCCTTAATAAATCCTGTGCAATCTCAATATGCTCGTTCCCTGCCTCCCATACTGTGTCCCACACCCCTAGGCATCAACTCCCCTTTAGTTCAAAAGATGACACAGAGATCTGGTCCCAATGGCTCATTGTGATAGGTTTCCCACCTGGACAACGGGGCTGAGGCTCTGCTGGGAGAGGCCCAGACGGGGTGTCCCTCCCTCTGAGTCCTTAATTTGAGTTCCCTGTTTGCCATTGTGCCCCTATTCTCTGGGTTTGTAGAGGTGGGTTTTTGATGGGATGATGGCTCGTTGGCAATGGGCCTGGAAGCAGCCAACAGGACTCCCCCTCCTGCCATTGTGCCTCTGTGTTCCTTTGTGGGTGTGCAGATGAGCTTTTATCACACAATCTAACAAAAAAGTACAACCATAGATACCTGATCAATTAGAGAAAAACCAAGTGAAACAAAGCTGCAGGTAGGTCAAGAAAAGTTCAGACACAGCAAGCTTGCCAGGCCTTGGTCCTGAGGTCTGACAAACTCCATTGCATGTACAAAGCTTACAGCCTGCTACTATCAGTGGCTCTACTGTATTACAGGGCTACGTGGTTACTGTTGGCAGTTAGCTGGTATGCTAGGTGACGCTTCAGGGTCATTGGCTTTAGGCCACATGAGTCACGGTGTCACATTTGGAAGCTGTCCTGCCATATTTTCAAGAGTACTTAAACTAGCTGGGTTAAAGCTGGCTCAAGCACGTGTGAAAAAGCTGAGGTAAAATTATACATCTCAATTGCTGGTTGGATTCCAATTTATGAAAAAGAAATAATTGATATACCCTGTTAGACTGATTCTATGAAATCTCGGTACATTGCCTTGAAAATACAGGGAGGAGGTAATCTGCCAGCATAAACTGGCAGAACTGCACAGCAGTCACTTTTCCATTAACAGAGTCAACAACACCAATGAAGCTGTGCCAGGTTAGACCAGTAGGCAACCTGGTTTGAGAGGCTGAAATATACAACATATCAATGAACAACTAATCACCTTATTTAATAACGATGAATGGAAAAGTTGTTTCTGGTCATCAGACAATTCCTTGAATAAAATAAAAATAGGTCATTTGTTATTACTGCAATAATATATACATTAAATACTAAATTGGTCATTTTAGAATTTATTTTCTATTTGAATTCTTCCATTTAAAAGCATTTCTAGAAAGAATCACTTAAAGAAAAGGGAATAACAGGGAGAAAAATGACAGAATTCTCTCTGATTCATCTCCTAAGGAGATGACCTAAGGAGGTTACAGGTCCCTTTGTGCTGCAGTTTTTTATCTGTAACTTGTATATGTATAAAACAAATAAATGATTTTTCTGGTTAATTCTTTTGCTTAGTTTTCTACATGTTTTCCCTTGCAAACTTCTGAAGCTATCAAGCAGTTTAAATCCAAGTGGAAAGAGGGTCCTAGCTCTCAAAAATAGTGAATTCTTACAATGTTTGTGAACTTTGGTATTGGGAGACACCTGATAAGTGCTACAAATATTTTGAAGACCGAGGTATGAGTGCATTATTGGACACCGTGAAAGACACATAGAATTCACACATAAATATCCCTGGTGAGCAAGAAAAAAACTAGTCAGAACTTGTAAACTTTCCTTTAGATGCTAAGGTCTGTCAGCCATATGGCGCAAATGGTTAAGAAACTGGGCTTATTCTGTTGAGGTGGTCATGTAACTCTACTCCATGCAGAGCTAAGTCTGCATACTTGTCCATTTTGGACTTCATAAAATGAAACTTCCTTGAGTAGAGATTGAATACCCTATAACTTGTTCTTCTTGTATGAGTTTACTAGCCTTCCAGATAAAGACCAGTCTTCATTCTGCCTTGCCTCAGCAATTGATTTATTCCATACAACAGCTTCTGTAAAAGTAATGAATTCTAGGTCTCCCACAGCCTTGCTGAAATTGGTGGTCCACTTAGTTATCTTGTAGGAGGACCTCAAAAGCATCACCTTCATTTTGAAAGACCTACAGCGTTGCGAATTATGACTTGAAGGATGCGCCCCCTTTAGTACTAAGAAAAAAGTGTGGCTTCTATGGGATATCAAGATCTGAGGTGTACCCATATCTTGTATCCCACTCTGTCTTTTGTGGGTCCATAGCTTAATGCTATAGCTTAACGCATAGATTAATGCTGTACAGTCATAACCAATTCTCAGTCACAGGCAGGGGTAGTTTCTTTTACTCATACTTGGCTCCCCATCTCCAGACAGGGAGAAGCATCTGGCCACAGTGGGAATTTTGTCACTGATTTCAAAAGGGGCAACATTTCTACAGGGTGTGGTGAGCAGAAACTGCTTAACCCAGGTTTCTGACTTAGTAAGGGGATTGAAAGGCAATAAATTTGTTATGAAGAAGGAAAATCTGCTCTATTTTTCTGTTCCATATGTGGAAAAATATACTTCATTCTACTTTGAAGTAAAAAGGTGGGGAGAAGTTAGAGAGAAGAATTTTTTCTTTTTTCTTCATAGCTTCCAGGAAAGTTCAATTATTCATTGCCCCTTGGAATATAAAATTGTAACTCAGCATAAGGGATTTGAGCAGGAAAATCTAAGAATCATTTACACTTTTTTTGAACTGAAAAGTCCCAGTGTTCATTTATGATGGTGTTATGAGCTGCAGTGAGGTTCTCAAACATCATTAATCACTACAGATGGCTACAAAACCATTAAATCTTTTAAGCAGTTGTTTGCTTATCAAATGCTCGCATGGTAAGCTACCCTCTGGTTCATGTAAGTACATTAGTTTTAGAACATATAATTAGCTTACAATAACTGTACTTGTGCTAATTACCAGTCCCCTGAAAGAAAGAATTGGATCCTGTTGAGTAATGGGAGTGGCTGGAACTTAAAAACAGAGCCTCTAGACTGAGCAACAGGACTGGATGACTCAATGTAAAATGTTTGTCTTATTTCTGGTAAGCCCGGTTCAATTCCACATTGAGCATCTAAGTGAAATAGCTTGGTTTTCTCTGACATCAATCATAAGAGAACACCATCACACATAATTTATCACAATTTGTCTCTTTTGAAGAGAGTTTCAGGATGGAAATAACATAAAGATCAAATTATTTCTCACTCAAATGTGTTGCACCATATTTGAGAATGTGGTGGTGGACAGAAATTGCAATCTCTTGTCATACAAGTCTTATCAACATGAAGCTCTCTGCTGGAGCACACACTAGAGGGCATACTTTGCCAAAAGTATTTAGTGGCAATACCATTTATTCCCACAGTAATAGCCCCCCTGTTTGACATGGTAGGGTTTCATTCCATCTTGCAGAATGATTAAATTAATTAAACAAATAAACAAACAAAGATACGATCAGGTAAGTTTATACATTACATGATGAGAGGTTATTTCACTAAGAGATTTCTGTGCCATGTATGCTAGCTTCATAATAAAGGCACAGGAAAATTCTTAACCTGTGTAAATCAAAATAATTTTTCTAGAGATATGCATATTTCTGTCATCTCTGGGTGTAGCCTGCAATTGTTTCATAAACTACCCTAAATCCAGTTCCAGTCTGAAGGACTGTATTCTGATGGCATACTACAGAAAGAATGCCATGTAAGCAATCAGATGTCATCTTGACAATACTGAATACTGATCAGGGTTTTTTAATAAATAATTTCCCAAATGTCTATCTCTGTATACTGTCACTGTACATATTTGTATATAATCCAACCGGTGAAAATACACTAAAACTTGAACAATATCACAATACCATGCTGTAAACTAGAAATGCAGTTACTTCAAAACATGTCTACCATAGCCATACCATAAGAGCAACCCAAACCAAACTACATTTATAAGCCTTGAATTAAGTTTCATTAACTAGAAATTCTGAAAAATTCTGCCATAAGTTTTTGCTTTATTTTCTGAAATAGCTTTTCATGCCACAAGATTCAGAAATCTGAAGACTGATACATGGTCACAATGCTGTACAGTCATTTTGCTGAAGTTAATCAGCAGAAATTTTAACAATGGCTGTAAAACCCTGAATTATTTCAAGGGCCATCCGTGTTCGTATTTATCTGGATACTGACGGCTTCCATTTCATTTGGAATACAATCTAGACTGATTATCCAGATGTCGTTTTGTTCTAAAGGACATGCTAGACAGCATCATCAAAGAAGGTGAATTGTAAAAAGCTGGAAAGTCTACTACAGGTTTATTGGTTGAAATGTGTTTCTTCTCAATCTGGTACTGCCTGAAAGATTTTACCAAAAGATATTAGAAGTTTCCCAAAGTCCTACAAGTAGTTGACTAAAATACGTGCTGTTGAGGAGAATGTATGAAGGGACAGATTGAGATAAAGAGATAGCTGGTGAATTAAGACTGCTTTTAAACACATCTCAAAAAGGTCTAAACTGTGCAGGAATACAAAAAGTATTGACACCCTCAATATAAGACATTCATATTTTAATCCTTCAAAGTTTAGGTCCTAGAGAATCTTTGTTAGAGTTTTTAAGCTTTGAGGGTAGAAAAAATATAATTTATAAAGTCAAAGGGAGGGTAGGTGGAAGCTCATTCCTTAATATAGCCTCCAGTCTCCTCTAGGCATTCAACATAAAAAAATACATTACTTTATATCCTTCACTGTCTTACTCTCAGACAGAATCAAATTTAAGGATTTGATTTGCAACTTACGCATTAACCCTAATAAATCAAAGGCTATGCCTTAGAGGTAAAGCTTGTTCCCAAAAATCCATGGCAAAAATAGTTGTTTAATTATATGTGTACCATAGTCTGACTTTGAAAAGTACTTGCAAGTGAAAGGAAAGTTGTCTTCTCAACCCCCTAAATTGGTGTCAGTTCAACTAATGGGACAGTTAATTAACTAACGGGTGTGATTTGCAGGCCTTCTCCTGAGGTAAAACAGATTAAATATACCACTTAATTGCCTAGTATGGATTGACAGACTTTATTGGTGAGCCTTGCCCAAAGTTTCCACAAAATGTCTTGAAGTGCATTTCCATTGGAAGAATATCAGCAGGCATAGAAAAGGAATGAAGGGGATGTATGGTAATTCTTCTAAAACGTTAATGTGTTTCTCCTTAATAAAACTTGTTGTAAGAATGACAATTACTGCCAATTGTGATGACAAATCATCTAAATTTTAGCAAGTTTTTGTTAAGAAGGGAGGATTGACCTTTCAAAGCCTTATAACCTGGTTGGAGAAATTTATATAGTAAAAAGTATATTAACTAGCACAAATGAAACATCAGAATTATCAGCCATATCCTATGAAATTGATAATAATTCTACTTCACCTTAAACTGCTTTAAACTGCAGTATCTTTGCTTTAGTATGCAAGATTTTGAGTGCTGCCTCCTCATCCTGACTCCAAAATGCTGTATTACATTTGAAGAATGAGTGTATTCTTGGATTGATAACAGACTACCCAAATTCAGTGAATGCCCCCAAATTTGTTGTGAACCATGTGCTTTTTATTTCATTATATCTCAGTAAACATTAAATTTGACTCTTAAATGAGACTTTCTTGAGTTAGACTTGAACGGCTTCTGGCACAGCACAGTTTTGATAGCCCAAAGATCTTGGGCATCCCACTGTGGGCAAGTAGATCCTGCTGTGCCACTGTGCTAGAAAGAGGTTATCTACACAAAAAATTGCTTTCAATGCCATGAGATATAAGAATGAATTCGAGAAAACTAGGTCAAAGTATTTGTCTTTCTGGTGAGATGAACTCATGAGCTCTCCTCAGCAGCACATATCCTGTAGCTCCTCTGCTCTGCTCATAGAAGTCTGGCTGAGGGTTGTGGCTTTTTCCAGGTCTCTAAGCTCACATTCACCAGCTTCTGTCATTTTTCCATTGCTTACTCTAGCATTTCTTTTTCTAGCTGCATCTTCCTTTAGCTCATTCATATTACTTTCCTGTTGTTTTCAAGTAATATTGTAATTGTATTATTTAAGCCTTGTTTTCCACCAACTCGAAAATGAGACACGCAGACCTATTTACATTCTCCAGGCTGATTTTGCAGCTGCCTGGCTATTTTTATTGGCTTCTTAAATTCCAGAGAATATGATGAAATCTGCATGAAGATCCTATTGCTTTAATAATAAACGCAATACAGTAACCACAAAGCCATTGTCTTGCAATATACACCTTTTTAACTGATAGAATTAGACTTTTTAGTTTGAACTAGCTGTATTCTTCAGAATGCAAGCTTTTGTTATAAACAAAACCATATTTCAAGCTTTCAGCTCTTCTGCATTTTGGTAGTGTATAATTAGGTGTTTTTATTTCAGGGGAGTGCATATGCTAAGTAATAACAAGAAAATGGATGAATTGTGCATTAATTGTGACTTTCATGAAGGTGTGAAGAAATATTGCAAAGTAATATGAGCGTAGGCAGAGAAGTGTGTAATTACGTGATTACTGAGGCCGCAACCTCAGGATAAACAGAGAATGTCCTAGAAATCAGGCTTAGTATAGATTCACTGGCCCCACTTGTGTATTGGATGCAGAAAGTCCGGATTAATACCTTTGATATTCACACTGGATTCAATGAAGATGTATTGTTAAACCTGTTCCGAAGACCTTACTAAATATAATTCAGAATTTAAGATGTTGTTTAAAAAAAGTTTCTAGTCTTCTGGTTTCAAGATAACCTTCACAATGTAAATCAATCCATAGGGCCTTTGTTGAATTTATAAGAAGGCAGCCTAAAATAATGTCACCAAGAGAGGTTAAATAATAGCTCTTCTAACTGGCTTTAAAAATCCCAGGTCTTTGCTATCAGAAAGAGACAGTTTCCCTGAAGATTGTTAAAGACTTAAGTTTTACATGGCCTTTAGAGATTACTCTACAAAATTATTTAACTTGCTCCAGTAAGAGTTTTCCTGTGAACTGACACCTGATAATCTCTTTGACCATGAAAAATAACCTTTAGAATTTCAGCTTACATTTCAGAGATCACATTCGGCAGAATTTAGAGTTCAAAACTGATCACATATTTTAATTATGGATGACAGCACTAACAGTTCTGCACGGCAGCAGCTTAAAGATTTTAAGGAGGATTTAAATATATAGTAGTACAAGTGGTTGGAACATTTTCACCTGTGTGACATTTTGGCAAAATACAATGGTTCACCAAACCCTTAATGTTCCATAGAGATGTAACTGTTTACATACAAATTTTGCCTAGAAAGTTTTTGGTTCAAGAAAGAACACTTCATTGAGACGAGTAGGATACAGCTCAGTGTCTGGAGTACTGTCTTGAATATTATGAGTGTAGATTTATGTCTCTACATTCGGATTGAAAAGGTCTCCTGTGTTGTAAATACAGCAGTGACCTACAATTGGGATCAATGCACTGCTACCTGAGCAATCAGATTACAAAACCTGATGCATGTAAACAATAGTAAAAGGACACATATAAAAATAATTATGTCTCTAATTTAGATAGTGTTACTTCTATTTCTAAAATGCTGTATATTGTAATCTTTCTGTTTGTTTGGTTTTGGGTATTTTTTTAATCAAGCGCTTTCAAACAAAAACACTGGGTGTAAATGATTGATGACATCTCAAAGCCTCAAATATTGTAACGTTTCTACTCCAAGAGTAACTAGTATAACAAGTCTTCTACTCCAAGAGTAACTAGTGTAACAACACACATAAAATTTAGCTTGCTTTGTCTCCCTTTCCCAATTCAGCTGCACCAAATCTAATAAACCAAAATTACAACTATTCCACAGCTGATTGAATAAAATGTTCATGTAATGAAAAAGTGTCCAGTCTTGTTCTGACTAAAGCCAGTGGAAGGTTTGTTGTCAAGACTATAAACTTAATAGAGAACATGTTTTTCAAAGTACAGTTATTGATAAGCATAGAAGAAAATGCTGCATCTGAAGTATGTAACATATAACTCTGAAACACATTTCTTTGAAATATTGTCTTTTAAAAACATTTTTCCAGGCTACTGGATATGAAAAGAGATAAGACAGAGTCCTTTCTGCAGAGTTCATGGTTAAGTAGAGCAAACAGATTAAGTATTGTAACAGGGAAAGAAAAGGCTCAGGGGTCCTGGTTCACCCCACCTATCTCCAGGCATCATGCTTAAAAACATAGCTAATGGATACTCCCTGTATTCTCAGCAAGGAGAGAGAGGAATCTCCAGGGAGAGGTTCAGATCAAAGACAAGGTATTTTCCTCTGGGGGTGCCTCTCTTTCTCACTAGTATCATAAATAAAGAACCTGTGGCAAGCAGGATCCTAATTTAGGAATGTCTGCCAGGTGCCTAAAGTCAGAGAAGGTGAAGTTGACCGACGGTAGGAGATGATGGATATTCAGCCAAGCAATAGTGCTGGCTGTACAGGTGGAAATAACATCTTCATCATCCGGTCTTGGATCATGCTGCAAGGTAGCACATCATAGGTTTTACAAATACTATAAATTGGCAAATATTACAAACCTGTCCAGTTTTAAAGAGAGCATGACCAGTATGAAAACATACAAATACATGTCCTATTTGATAACAGCATGTATTCTTACTGCATGATGTACAGTATATTCAAGTCTTGTGGGAAGGAAGGATTTTGATTTGACATTAAGTTACTCCATATTATTTGGGGACACAAAAAAATTATAAGCTTCACATTGTTTCATTAAAAGTCTTTGTCCAGGTGTATGATAATATCGCCAGAACCCATGTGAAAGAAGGGGAAGGACTGTGATTGTTGCTGCCCTTTCCTTCCACTCAAAGCTCCGGTCTCTAGATTTCAATGATTTATTGGACATATGTGGTTGCTATGGTTTTTTTTCCAAATTACTTACCTTTTCTCTTACTTCTACCTCTCTGTTCCATATGATTTATTTTGTCACTGGCTTCTCTGTATTGCTAATGACCCCAGAACCATCCCAATTAAAGGACTGAGTCATGAACAGAAAAGCAAAGTGGAAAATGAAGGGGGGTTTCTAGCCCCACATCCATAAATATTGTGGAGAGACAATTTCTCTACAAATATTTATACAATCATTCCCTGCACTTTCAAGAAATAATTATTTTTCCTACTTTTGAATAATTGTCCTTTCTTAGGAACCAGATTATCCTCAGGTGTTAATTAATGAAGTAACACTAAAGATAGATTTTTTCCTCTAGGTTTTTAAAATATATTTTGAATACAAAGAGACTTGGGATGTTTGTTCTTTTAAAACATGCATTAGGAAAGCTGTAATGTTCTACTGATTAATGATTTTCATCAGCCTTTAAATAAAACAAAGAGTCTACATACTTTTCTCTTTTAACCTGTATGTATACTTTGTATATATGCACACACATATACACATACACACATCTATATTACACTACTAGCTAAATAGATAACAGGTATAATATTCTTATAATAAAGTAATTCATTAAAATATTTATTACTTGAGAAACAGCAGTTTGTGGAAAATACTTTTCTTATGTTTTTAATGGCTTAATTTTCTGAACATCTTTTGCCCTCACCCATGCACAACAGTGTGTTCTTATTGTGAAATGCATTCAGGACAAGATATCACTTAAATATGCAAAATTTGTACATACTTGATTTTATGTGGCCATGATCAGATGGACTCAAATGCAGGCTTATGCTTTGTACCTGCAGAAACACATTTATACTAATAGAACTGACCCCAAAATACATTCAGCTAAAAACTTGAGATTTTGAATTGCAGCTGCCTCTTATTGCTTAATTTGCATATAAAGATTATGGTAGACTATCAGGTTTTCTCTTCTGCTTTCAAGTAACATAACGATTAATGCTTCATGCAAATAACTAGTCAAACAGATGAAGAAAATAAGAAAATAATAAATCTTCAGTGGATTAGGAAACACATTTTAATTTTCTATATTATTTCTCTACTTTTTATTGGCAGCCGATTGCACACATTCATGTTTTGTTTATGGAGGATACTCTTGGGGAAAAAAATGTACTCTACTCACACATAAAGTATTTGGTGACTACTAAGTGAAAGAGGAACTGTTACCTTTTTGGAATTTCACTTCCCAGATAAAAGGGAAGAAGGAAACTGATACCTTTACAGAGCAAGACATGGAGGAAAGTAGGAGCTAGACCGGGAAAAGAAAAAGAAAAAAAGAGGAGGACTATTGTGAAACACAAGACTATAGAATGTTCTGAAAAACACAGGTGAAACTTGACAAATATATATCAGTCTTGAAAAGAAGACACAGTAGTAGATCTTGTCCCCATATGAGAAGATTTATCCAGATTGAATGATAAAAATGAGAACAACTCTTTCTAAAACTGTCTCCCCACATTAAAATTCTTCTGATGAAGGGATGGAAGCTTCTGTTTATAATAATCTACGGCTATAAAATGAGAGCACTGAGGCCATTTCCTCTTTCATCTTTAAGAAAGAGGATTCTCAACATCCTATGACAATTTATGCTGGTTTTGCACTATTTTGGTTCTATACATCTACCAATTGCCAGAGGGAAGAATAACAATGTGTTGAGATGATCTTAAAACCTCCCCTTATCCTGCTGCCTTCCACTGAAAAGCCAGAATAATCACATTTAAGAAAATACTGGATAGAAATTTAGTAGAATAACCTTGAGTTTATTTGTCTGACCTGGCTTAAAACTAGATATAGGAAATCTATCAGTTATCCTGTAAAATGCTGTTTTACTTGTCATCTCTTGAATATAATCCATAGCTGAAGATTTGTTGTCTGCCTGTCCTCATTTTACAGACTATGGTCTCTGGTTATGGCTTTATCAGAATGTAAAAGCTTGTTGAGTGAATTTATATGTGAGATAAATTCTGAAAAATTGATCCAGAATACTTAGCTGTTTTAGTTTTAGTTCCTAAAAACATTACAATAATATAATACTTTGGCACTGTAATTATGTTTAGCTCTAAAAATAGTTTCCTTGTAGAGTAAGAGGATTTCCATGAGATCTGTGCTGCTTAAGCTTTAGGTTCTTCCTCCTGGACTAAGCTTGCAGCACATTATGGAGATGTGAATGGGAATGGAACTGGGAAGGTATTGGAAAGGACAAGAAAATCTCCTTGATTTTACGTATCTTTTGTCTTATTTCCTCACATTTCCTTTTGCTATTTTCCTCTTGCTTCTTTTTTCTGCCTTCTTTGCCCACATTCTGCTTCATGCCCTGTGTGTTTGGTCTGGTATTTGCGCTATGGGACTTCCTACCTCCAGCTCACTGGTTTTGGTACTGTGTGTTTGTTTTTCCCATCAGCATTCCCCGTTCCTTGCTCCAAGTCTATGGACACTGCTAATTCTCACAGGTTTACTGTGCTCTATGGCTTCTCACAATGGACTTAAAGCATGTGTACAAACTTTCTCTGAATTCACACTGAAAATCAACGCTGTAGCTGAGAATAGAGATGGGGTCATTTAGATTTGGAGTTATAAGTGACCAGATTACTCTTTGTGAAATGTAGGGATTAAGGGCATTAACCAAGGTAGCCTGTGGCTTTTTAAACTAATAACCTTTTTTTTTTTTTTTAACTCTTTGTTGATATTTGATTTTTTTTCTAGAAGATCCAGATGCCACTTCCTAAATAAAATTTATTATTTACAGAGTTTGTGGTGCATTTTAAGCCATTCTTACTGCCTCTTCTTTGTCCTGTGATTTTGAAACACAAAAATTCAGCACTACTGTCTTGACGTGTAGAAATGACCATAAGCATGGATATACATACCCCTTTGACTACTTAATTTTGGGAAGGGAGAAGGTGAGCTATTCACTGGTCTCTGCTTGCATCCGTAGCTAGAGTTTGGCTGTAAACTCTGCCTGTGAGACAAGAAAGTAGGTAGGTAGGTAGGTAGATAGATAGATAGATAAGGCCTGGTTGATAGAGTCCCTTGGGAAGCAATTCTGAATGTCAAAGGAGTGTAGGAAGGCTGGACATTCTTCAAGAAGGGAATCTTAAAGGTGCAGGAGCAAGCCATCTATATTGCCGTAAGACAAGCTGGCAGGGAAGAAGATCAGCCTGGCTGAACAGAGAGCTTTGGATGGAACTCAGGAAAAAAAAGAGAGTTTATGACATTTGGAAGAAGCTGCAGACAACTCAGAAGGTCTACAAAGATGTCATGAGGTTATGCAGGGAGAAATAAGAAGGGCCAAAGCCTAACTAGAACTTAATCTGGCTACTGCCATATAAGGCAATAAAAAATGTTTCTATAAATACATTAGCAACAAAAGAAGGGCTAAGGAGAATCTCCATCCTTTATTGGATGTGGGATGAAACATAGTGACAAAGGCTGAGGAAAAGGCTGAGGTACTTAACGACTTCTTCGCCTCAGTCTTTAATAGCAGACCAGTTGTTCTCTGGGCTGGAAGACAGGGGTGAGGAGCAGAATGAAACTCCCATAATCCCAGGGGGAATGGTTAGCGACCTGCTACGCCACTTAGACATACATAAATCTATGGGACCGGATGACATCCACCCAAGGGTACTGAGGAAGCTGGCGGAAGTGCTCACCAAGCCACTTTCAATCATTTATCAGCAGTCCTGGCTAACCGGAGAGGTCCCAGTGGACTGGAGATTCGCAAATGTGATGCCTGTCTACAGGAAGGGCTGGAAGGAGGATCCGGGGAACTACAGGCCTGTAAGTCTGACCTCAGTGCCAGGGAAGGTTATGGAGCAGATCATCTTGAGTGCCATCAGGCGGCATGTACAGGACAACCAAGCGATCAGACCCAGTCTGCATAAGTTTATGAAAGGCAGGTCCTGCCTGACTAACCTGATCTCCTTCTGTGACAAAGTGACCCACTTAGTGGAAAAGGTAAAAGTGTGGGTGTAGTCTACCTAGACTTTAGTAAATCCTTTGACAACATTTCTCACAGTTTCTCCTGGAGAAACTGACTGTTCATGGCTTAGATGGGCATACTCTTCGCTGGGTAAAAAACTGGCTGGATGGCCGGGCCCAAAGGGTTATGGTGAATGGAGTTAATCCAGTTAGCAGCCAGTCACAAGTGGTGTTCCCCAAGGCTCAGTATTGGGGCCAGTTCTGTCTAAAATCTTTATCAATGCTCTGGACGACGGGATGGAGTGCATCCTCAGTAAGTTTGCAGATGACACCAAGTTGGGCAGGAGTGTTGATCTGCTGGAGGGTAGAAAGGCTCTGCAGAGGGATCTGGACAGGCTGGATCGATGGGCCAAGGCCAATTGTATGAGGTTCAACAAGGCCAAGTGCCGGGTCCTGCACTTGGGTCACAACAACCCCATGCAACACTACAGGCTTGGGGAGGAGTGGCTGGAAAGCTGCCCGGCAGAAAAGGACCTGGGGGTGTTGATTGACAGCCGGCTGAAGATGAGCCAGCAGTGTGCCCAGGTGGCCAAGAAGGCCAACGGCATCCTGGCCTGTATCAGAAACAGTGTGGCCAGCAGGACTAGGGAGGTGATCGTGCCCCTGTACTCGGCTCTGGTGAGGCTGCACCTCGAATACTGTGTTCAGTTTTGGGCCCCTCACTACAAGAAGGACATTGAGGTGCTGGAGCGTGTCCAGAGAAGGGCGACGAAGCTGGTGAGGGGTCTGGAGCACAAGTCTTATGAGGAGCGGCTGAGGGAACTGGGGTTGTTCAGTCTGGAGAAGAGGAGGCTGAGGGGAGATCTTATTGCTCTCTACAACTACCTGAAAGGAGGTTGTAGTGAGGTGGGTGTTGGTCTCTTCTCCCAGGTGACAAGTGATAGGACAAGAGGAAATGGCCACAAGTTGCACCAGGGGAGGTTGAAGCTGGATATTAGGAAAAATTTCTTCACTGAAAGGGTTGTCAGTCATTGGAACAGGCTGCCTGGGGTAGTGGTTGTGTCACCCTCACTGGAGGTATTTAAAAGACTTGTGGATGAGGCGCTTAGGGACATGGTTTAGTGTTGGACTTAGCAGTGTTAGGTTAACAGTTGGACTTGATGATCTTAAAGGTCTTTTCCAACCTAGATGATTCTATGATTCTACAGATAGATAGATCTATGGATGGATGGATGGATAGATAGATAGATAGGTAGACAAAGGCACACATTATTTCAGCAAAAGTTGTTTAGAAGGACATAATCATATCTATGGCTGAAAGAAGTGGCATGACTAAAATGAAATACTTTTCTAACCCTTTCTTCTGTCCCTGTGGAGAGAGGCATTGACTGGAATGTGCATAGCCACTTATTTTGAAAGCATGGGAGAACCATCTGCTCCCAGTGACAGTGTGGCATAGACTGCTGTTTCTAACACTAACAGAGTAGGAAATTAATATGAAATCAAGTGAGTACTCCACATACATGAACACGTCTTCCTCTTGATGCCTCAGGGTCTGCTGTCATATTCTTTCAATCAGCTGTTCTCCTGCAAAGCACTGTGCACAGAGTCCCAGCTTTTCCAGATATTAATATTTTTGAGAGACTGAACAAATAACATTGAGCTTGAGACTCAGATTAGTCACAATAAAATCACGAGTAAAAGAACTCATAACTGCAATCCATAACCATGTACCTAATGATTATCCAGCAAAAAAAGATCTCTTATATGGATAGAACTCATATTGACCCTGCTATGTGTACGTAATACATCTTTTCCTGACCTGACATTCCAGGGATTTGTTAGCATTTTAACAGCATTGTGAAATGCCACCATGGCATGGAAGCTGTGAAGTTATCCCACAGTGAAATGATTTAACAGAATAGCAGCAAAAATAAAAATAAAGGATGGTCAAAATGCCTGGCAAACCTGTAATCTCCAGAGACGAGGCTCCAGCAGTTCTGCAGCACTCTAAACAATGCCATAAATAATGGTAATTATCCAAATGATGTTCTAAAGCTAAGTCAAACATGGTCTTGTGGAGAAGTCTCATGCAATTAAAGGGGGGAAAAGCCTGTAGAATCGTGTAGGAAGGAAATTTTTCACTCTATTTTGTAGGATATTATTATTTATTAAAATCTCAGTGCATGAATTGCATAGAAAATTGACCATTTTCTTTCAATAACCAAATGGGGTTTTTTAAGAGCATGGGGTGTTTTTCTGCAGCTGGAGTCTATGCTGTTGTCTAATCATAAAACACACAACAGTATGTTTGAATGACAGCTAATTGATTCAAACTAAAAGCACAGCAAAGACAAAGCCACTCACAAAAGCTCATAGTTTAACTACAGTTTCTGACTTCTGTGAAAATAACAGACTGCCCTACTTGACTAGTATTTTATTCTAGGTAAGAGGACTTGAGTCAAATAGAGCGTTTTCTCATGGTCAGAGAATGCTCTGTAAGGTCTCTCACACAGTTTTGCCCTTTATATATTGCTTGAGAGGTGTCAGGATGGTGAAAACTACACAGGAAAGACTTCCTTTGCTGGGGGGACTTCTTGCTGGTGTAATATGTTGGTGAACATTACAATCTCCTTCCCCTTCCAGTTTCATACTGAAGACAGGGGTGCAGGTGTGATGGAGAAGGGACTTCCCTGGTGTCTGCAATTGCTGCTGTGCAGTTTCTCTAAAGGCTCCAAGTTAATGCTCAAGCCAGAGGTGTACATCCCGAGAATAATAAAGTTCTCTGGGCTCCAGGTGCTTTTGGTAAGGGATCTTCTTTAGTTATATACTTCCAAGCATAAAAGTAAAGTTAGTGAAAATCCACCTGATTGTCTCTATTGTCTTGCAATTGTCTTTAAATAATACACTTGGAGACTGAAATACCAATAATTCTTCCTGCCTTATTGTCCCCATTCTTAGAACAGCTTTTAAGGATTACGTAAGTTTCTTTGCTATAACAGTTTCCATCACTTATCCTTAAAAACAAATTGTATTCAGCTTGGTTTGGGCTGATACCCTTTGTCCTTTTTTCCTTTTTAAATTCAGCCATCAGTCAACCCCAGTATACATAATTTCCCCCTTGTCTTTGTAGTTCTTTAGACCTTGAATTGAACTGAATGGAACGGACAAATTACTTGCAGGCATGATTCCCTTGGATATAATGGAGTTACAAAAATTATGAGCTTGTCTTGATGAGAAATAATTGTGCACATCTGAGCATTGTTTTTCTAAGCACCTTCAATGCCAGTGTAGTTAAGGAGCAGCATAACCTCTCTAATAAGTGAAGCTTAAGACCTCAGATTTATGTGGTCACAGATTAAAAGTGGATGCCAACAGCATTACTGCTCCATGTCTGCCTCAAACCACATCAACAACAGATTGCTGTCCCTGTAGGACGGATGATTGGATGGCTCATGAAACACCTTCTCATCACCTCCCATTTCAGTCAGACTGAAATGAACCATCTCAAGTGTTTTTACCCTACTATGACATAATGAATACTGTGAAGTTTCAGGAGCTGCTTCCTAAAATGTTCAGCGAACCTTGATATGGGAAGAACTGACTCGGTTAGGGAGGTAGGATGAAAGCTTGTCCAGTTTTAATCTACAGTCACATATGTATACAAACTTCAAGGATTCACTGTGATTGTCCATACTCCTTTACAGCTTACTTTCCTACCAGATGCAGACCTATGGCATCTGTTAAGAAGTCACGTTCTGTCTGGCACAGGACACTACATTTGGATGGGCATTTGGACAATTGTATGCCTTGTTACCTATGATGGTTTTACTTGCTTGTTTATTTTGAAACCAATGAAATGGAGAGAAGTGGTTTGTCCTAGAATTAAAGTATTGAGTCACTTCAGCTGTTCAGTCTGTAATGGAGTAAGGGCAGGTTGCTTTGCTCAGCATCATTTAGAAGGTGACTGTCAGTTACTGAGATCCTTTGAAAATGACAGTCATGAAGTCACCTGTCTTCAGTAACACAGTCAAGATGCTCCTCTAAACATTATCACATAACAATAAATCCCTTCTTCTCTGAGTTTAATTTAAACATAAATTAATGTTCGTAAAAATTGACAGGTAAAGCCTTAAAAAATGAGAACTTGTGTTTATACAGAAAACAGACAGCAGCAGGGAAAACTTCACATGTTTTCCAGTTTGAGTTGACTTTATACTTGAAGAATGTGGGTTTAGTTTCAATTCCATGCTTACTTTGTTTTTGGCTTCTTCTCCCTGCTAACAAGGATATCAATTGTGATAGCAGGCTAAGTAATAATTATTGGGATTTTTGAGAGCTATTAAACAGTTAGTGTCTGCCAAAAGTTACCACACACTGGTATCTTAGATACCAGAGCTATTTGACTGTACTTAGCATAATATATCGCTCTGGGAGTTTATGATATGGTAACAGTTGGCAATTTGTGACTTACTAATAGTGACAACTGGATGTATGAAACCATCAGTTCATTTAGCATCAGCATGCCTATTACACATTCTTCCAGAAACATGAAACGAAGACAGCTGTGCGCTGGTAAACAATTTTTAAAAACAATTTAAAATGTGGAAGGTGACTTCTAAGAAAAAAAATGTAACTGGCACTAAAAAAGAAGACAGGGTAATATTTTGTGAGGCTTGAAAACTATTGATTCAAGAGTTTTTGAGAATATATGTCAGTTAAGGTCTTCATTATCAACATGGTTGGATGAATATTTTTTGATTAATAGTTCATTTTCCAAGAAATTAAATTTTGGTCAGCCTGAAACTCATCAGAAATCTCAGTGAGATTCTGCAAATAATTTTGTCTGAAAACACATGATGTAATTTTAGAAATATTCAAGTAGTCAGGACATTTTGAAAATGACAATTAGAAAAGGATTTATTATAAAGGTGAACTAGATTAACACTAGAATTTGGTATTGTTAAGAAAACAGACCTGTTGTGGTATTTACGGTGTGTATTTGAAGTAGAGAAGGAATTCAGCTTCAGGAATAGAATGGAATAGAATAGAATAGAATAGAATAGAATAGAATAGAATAGAATAGAATAGAATAGAATAAATTTCAGTTGGAAGGGACCTACAATGATCATCTAGTCCAACTGTCTGACCACTTCAGGGATGACCAAAAGTTAAAGTATGTTATTAAGGGCATTGTCCAACTGCCTCTTAAACACTGAATACACTTGAATAATCCAGTTTTCCAAAATAAAGGGGTTTTTTTCTGTACCCTTATTGCTACATTATATAATCAGATTTATTTTGACCAAATGGGAATTGGAATATTTTCATTAAAGCAGGACATCTTTGGCAACAAGGATCAAAAAAAGCCCTGTTTAAGGATTTCCTATAGTCTAGTGGCTAGCACACTCACTGGGTTCAGAAAGAGCAAAAATAGTGTTATAAATCTTTGTTTTTAATAAAACAAGTTAGTGATTTTAATCCATGTCCCTTACGTACCACGGGAACATCTAAATCATATAGCTAGACATGGCATAACCTCAGCTGCCCTCTCCTTCCTGGTTTGGGTAGCTGGTTCTAATATGCTCATGTCTTTCCCTGCTGACACTGCAATGAAACCATTTGATTGCATTTAGACACAAGTAATTAGCTGTTGGCCAAACAAAATGTTTATTTTGAATAAGAAATATTATTTACATCATATTAAGAACTATGATTTATATGATCTACCACAAAAGTTCCGTATTTCTAATTCAAGTAATTCTGTTAGTAGATATATGTATATAAATACAAATCTAGTTCCTAAACTAAAGAAAGAAACTCCACAGTTATTTGCATGGTGTTAAAGCCAGTTATGCAGACACCTGAAGGTGTGTGCCTTCTGTCCATAAATGTCAGTGAAATGGAGAACACTGTTTACTTTGGTATCTTTTTCTTAAAATCCAAGCTATACCATGCAACAAGCATGTAACCCCTACTGCATTTTAATCAATATTTTTCAAAACTTTTTTTATGGCAAAGTATAGTTGTTGATACATCAGCTAGAGCTGGCATTTCTGGCAGGGAAAATAGCTTGTATCTGCGGTATGTTGAATATTTTCCAATGACAAATCCCCAGTCACCACAGATGTGGTTGACATCTTGGAGAATTTCCAGATGAATGTACTGTAGAAACAAAGCAACAAGTTGCTGCAAAGTGCTGAAGAGGTTAGTTCCATTCTGTCAACAGCTACAGTCATATCACATTTCATATAGAGATGGAGTTACTTAAAAGATTTTTGACAGATTCCATGAAATATTTGTTTTTAAAAACTTGCAAAGTATATATGTGACTCTAGATAATATGTTATCATTTAAAGTCAGCAAAAATCCTCTACTGCAATCAAATTTACAAACAATCAAAAATTCGTACCACAAAAGCATTATTTTTGTAGTGTTAAGTACATAGTTAGGCAATGCTAACAAGTACAGATTTGAATTCGTCTAGAGATGTGGTAGGTTAGCCTTGATTAATAGTCAAACTGCCACTCAGCTGCTCCCTCACTCCCTCCTTCCCTCAGTGGGATGTGGGGTGAAAATAGAAAATCCCACAGAAACAATAAAGCTCATGGGTCAAAATGATGACAGAGGAATTGTTTGCCAATTACTGTCACAGGCAAAATAGACTCAACTTGGGGAAAATTGACTTAATTTATTGCTTATTAAAATGGATATGTAATTGTAGAATTAGGTAGTGAGAAACAAAAAGCCAATATTAAAAAACACCTTTCCTTTCCCCTTACCAAATTCACTTGTTCCCTCCAGACTCCTTTGCCTCCCTCCAAGCTGAACAGGGGGACTGGGGTGTAGGGTTACAGTCAGTACACAGCCATTTCTTTCTGCTGCTCCTTCCTCCTCACACTTTTCCTGTGCTCCAGCATGGGCTTTTCCATGGGCTGCAGTCTTTTCAGGGAAAATCAGCTCCAGTAGGTGTTTTCCATGGGCCACAGTTCCTTTGGGAATATCCACCTGCTCCAGTGTGGAGTCCTCTGTGTGCTGCAGGAAATACCTGCTCCATCACCTGGAGCACCTCCTTCTCTTCCTCCAACCTCGATTTTCCCTCTGGTGTTCCTCATTTTTTTTTTCCCCCTCCTTCTCTGCTTGTCTGTCATTTTTGTCCCTTTCTTAAATATGTTTTCACAGAGACACCACCAACTTTGCTGATGGGCTCAGCTTTGGCCTACAGTTGGTCGGGCTGTGTCTGGCACAGGACAGCCCCTGTCCTCTTCTTATAGAGACAACCCCTGTATTTCCCCCACTACCAAAACTTTATCATGGACATCCAATATGAGAAAATATGAAACACTCTATGCAGTCCTGCTATAAATCAAAAAGTTAGTACTTTGTTGTCATTATTTCAAAATACCTTCCACTTAGGTACTCGAAGAAGTACTTAGGAGTCCAAGACCTAGAAAACAACTACATTTCTCTCTTTTCTCCCATGCTGCTAAAGAAAATTAAATTCTCACCTTTCACCTTCATTATCTGCAGACTCAGAATTACTGTACTTGTGTAGATATACACCATCTTGAGCAAACATGGTGCTTCGTTTTTGCAGTCCATTGTGTCCACAGTTACTTCTCAACATAAATTCCACTCACAAGCACTTTCTCACTGAAGAAAAGTTCTCTGGTTCCACCATGTAATGGGCCCATGTAGCCTACATGTATATATTTCATCTGCTGGAACGGGCTCAAAAACCTCTATTAGCAGTTCTCCTGCACCAGGATGAAAATATTAGACACGATTATCTTCTGCTCATGTAATTTTTATAATGCATGTTTTCATTGCTTTCAATGCTATTTATTTTGGTTTACAAAGCTCTATGTGTGAAGAGATATAGACATATTGAAAGAGAATCTTAAAATTCAGTAGCCATTGTCATCTTTCCACACTTACCTACTGTTATACAGAATTCTGCAGAGAATGTTTAATTCTTCCTTTTTTTTTTTTTCTTGTCCTGTTTTTCCAGTCCATTTATTTAGATTCTCTGGGGCTTGCTTTATGTAGCACTTCCCTATGGATATTCCGAAAGTACTCTGAATCAGCAGTCACAATTTTTGTGGAATGTTCTTTATAATAATTATTTCAATTTTTAGCCTTTCATAGGATTTCCAAGCAATGTGATATCTGTCCTCTTTCTAGGAAGGTTCTAGTATGTGTTTCAGGACATAAAATATATTTCTTACCCTGTTGTATTCCACCAACACTGTCTTTCTCTTTACATACTGGCAGGCTTCAACAGTTAGAGTTCTTATGGAGTCATAAAGAAAGTATGTATTTAACCTGAATATCTAATTTTGGAAGACCAGTCATTTCGTCGTTCTTCCCACTGTTGTATTTAACAAGTTCAGTGCATGTAGCAATATTGCATTAATTTGCTCAGATCATCTATCACACCTGACCTATACACATTGATGCAAACTCGTGGTCTAGCCTTAAGTTACCTTCAGGGCATTGTACCCTGACTCCCCATTTTCTGAGATGATTAATAATTCATTTCCCTCAATTTCCAGCCTGAGCTTTTCCTCATTTTCTGACCAATGCTAATTATTTAAACTGTGTAAACAAATGCCATTTTTTCAGAATCCTAAGAGTAGAGTAAAGCCTCCTGCTTCACCACACAGCAGCACTGTCATGATACCTGCAAAGCTTCAAAACAATTGCCACCAGGCTTCCCTACTGCCACATCACCACCACCAAAAGAGAATGTGAGAGGCACAGCATGGTGTGCTAAGAATTGAGTTCCAAATGTAGTCCTGAATTATTTATTGACTCTTGTAACAGAAGTTATACCCTGAATATTGATGTCACAATGTTTTGTAGTCTCAGGCTTCTTTGATATCACTTCACAAAAGATAGGAGAGTAGAAAGATTATCTCACATTAATGTTGGATGCCCTTGTATTAGAATTCTGATATTTCTCTATGAGCATGGGAGGTGACCAATTCAGTGAAGAACTTGAGTTTCACATGCAGAGATATCGTCAGATCAATTATTTGTACGGTATTTTAGACTCCATCTCCACTCTTGCAGAATAAGCCCAGGAATAACAGGCTGTCACAAGAGGCTTTCACACAGACATTTCTATTCTGTCTGCTCCTGCTTAAGGCCTTCTGGCCATTACCTTACAATGCTCCTTGAGAAATTTCTTAAAGTGAAAAATACAAGAGGGGTCATAGTAAGAGACTGGTGCTGGTGAGAACCAGGGAGGTAACATTAAACCACTAAGAATGGAATCATCTCAGCCAAGTTTCTTCTTTTATGACAGAAGCAGGATTGTGTTGGATATGTGTAGAAAGACTTCTGCAAAATCAGAAGTAGGGAGAAACAACCAACTACAGAGCTGAACACATGGACTTTGCTAGTATTTGCCACAAGCCCAAATTACTGGAAGTCAAAGCGTGATTCAGGGTGTACACAATTTTTTTAGACCTCATTAGGATTGAGATGTATATGGAATAACATTAATTGCCTAATTGTTTTTATCAACCTGATCTGATAGGAATTTTCGTAGTGTATAAAACAAGAAACAGTTCTTTATGTAATTTCTTACATTGTTAAAGCACATTGAGTAAGACTATGTTCTCAAAATGCAGACAGTACGCAGATACAGGGAAGACAAGGCAAAGGTAGACTTAGCTCATCTTCGCATTCTGGTTTTTTTGGTCTGTTGTAAATGATAGGGTGGCTTGTAGCATAATTTGGACTATCCGGCTTGCCTGAATCTCCTGCCTTACAGAATACTAAATTCATTGGTAACACCCAGAACTTTCACAAGGGTTTATGTTGCTAATTTATCATGATGCACCAAACCTTCTGGGGAGTCTGGGAAAAACAACCTACTGTTTTCCCATGGGAGAATTCAGCCAGGGTTAAGACTTTCTAGATATCCATTTCTACCAATCCAGGAATTAAACAGGAACTCATCTTGTCAGTCTGCTTTCCAAATCACATGTGAAAATAATGTCAGTTCAGTATGAAAATCTCTGAAATGCTGATATGGGGACATACTGCATTTTATTTTCATCAAGTTATTTTTCTGCTTTGGATTCCTTATATAAAATCTGTTCAAGGTCACATATATTTGGTGATCTCAGTGAACAGTTCATTAAATTCGCCCATTACAGAGTCCAACAATAAATCTTGGGATTATTTTGCACTACTGGGTAGCCTTGTTAAGAAAATGTCCTGAACTGTTTTAGGCCAAGGCTCAAGGTACCAGCAAACTATGGTGGATGGGTTTATTAGGTATTCTGGTCACTGTTACTCTTCCATTTTTGATGACCTCAAAAAGCTCACCACATATACCTAAACATATTCTATGAAGATAAAAATACATGCTGCTTTACTGAACATTGTGTTCCCCTTGGGCCAAACAGGCCTTATATATATCATGTTTCTACTGAAGCTCATTTTTTACAACTATGTTATAAACCACTCAAAGTTGTATTTTATTTTTTATGAAAATACTGGTATGTTTCTAACAAAGTGTAACTGTGGCATGTTACCGCAGTCAAAACTTAGGCTTAAAAAAGGACATTTGAAAGAAAAGACACAGAAAGAAAGAAAAAGAATAGTAAGGGAGGAGTGCTTAAAGTTAGGTACCTAAGTTAATTCTAAACAAAGATTTAAGTACCATAATACCAGGGATTCAAATGCCTACTGTTTCCATATGAGCCGTCTGAGATGGAGAGCCCTGTGTTGGAATCACAGGATCCATACACAATACACAGAAAATGTTATAGATGACAGAACAGCCCCTAGAGAAATCAGGCTGCTGAAAGGGGATCTACTTATAGCCATCCATCAGGGACGTACTGAGGACAGCACAGAGTCTTAACTGTTGTCCATCTTTATGGCTTACTTGTCTAATGGTTGCATCTCCTTCTGATCCCTCTTTCAAAGGAACGCCGCTGAGCCTTTTCTTTTTTCTGAAAGCTCAGACAGACCTACTCTTCTAAAACACAGCAGGCAGTGAGTGACAGTGATAGCTTTGCAGAGCTTGTATGTTATACTTTACCAGTTGAAACATTACCCTGAAATAGGTGAGATCCAAGTTCATTTCCCCCTTCTGTTTGAAAGAATTGAAACCAACACTCCCCAGCACGCTGGGCAGTGCCCTCCCCAGCAGGCTGTCCACTCCCCCAGCATGGCGAGGCAGCAGCTGTCTTCAGAGTTATTGAGCTCTGCAGAAAGGAATGCGCAATTTGCCCAGTAAAAGAGGGAAAGTAAAAGTAATGATGAATTTGTTCAGAGATTATAGAAGGCATCCAGGAAAAGATAGTCCTGGATACAGATGCTGCTGTTAGGGCTGTTGGTTTCACATTTTAACCAATGATTGTTTCAAACGACTTCCATGAAGTCACTGGGTCAATATTCGCTTCAGTGATAACTCCACTGCTAGATGCTCAGGGAAGATAATTTTGATTTTAATGAGTACTCTTATATATTTCAACAAATAGATGATTAAATGCTTGTACGAGAAATGAAACAAATATTTTAGGTATTTTTTCTGGAGGGGTCTGCACAGCCTTACCTTGGCTCTGTATGTCTCCATCCCAAGCAAGATACACTACTGCCTCTATGATGATACTTTGAAAAGTTCCTGGAATTCTGATGTTACAAAACTTGCTTTGAAAGGCAAGTACAATATCTCAGTGATATTGTAGCATATAGCATAGGCAAAGTAAAGGAAAAATCAAGAATATATTCTATGCTTCTTTTAAAAAGACTCTTTTCCTTTCTATTCAAGAAATGCAGTAGCACTGCAGATATTTATGTAGTGCAGGCAGAACAAAAATCCCAAAGCACATTCCAATTATGAATATGTGATTTATATTTTATGGGCAAAAAGACTTATTTCCCTAAGCACATTGTTTTCTTTTATCTGTGTGCTTCCTTTAATCCTGTCAATAACCCAGCATGCAGCTGCTTTCTGCTCATAGATTTTTGGGAAGATAATAGAAATAAGCATGCACGGTAGATAGAGCTATTCATGGGTAACATAAAAATACCTGCTGTTCATCAAGATTTCTGCTTGCTAATTAACTGGAAAAATTGGGCACAATAATTTTTCTGTTTTTTAACTGAAATAGTGGAACGTATTAGCATGAAAAATAAAAATAACTTCTTAGTTAAAGGTATAATGAAATGCTAGATTTACATTTATGTTCTAACGTGTACAAAATGTTTACTTATTATTCATGGCTTGAAGGATTATTTTAATATCTACATAATTTGTTCGCAAGTTGCAACATATATCATGATGCTACCCAAATTAAAATCATTTGGGGCAGAAAAAAATCATACCTAAACTTATACAGGTAATAAATGAGGAAAGAGCTGAACTGATTTGATATGCATCAGTTTCCATACACGTTACATGGTAGTTTGTAAATAATGTCCCCTACCTTCCTATAAAGTGAAGAATCACACTGTGGGGTGAGCAACTTGGTAAGGTTTGAAAGGAAGATGGTAAGTTTGTTTCTTTATTAATAAGAAAACTCCTCAGCTGTAATAAAAATTACTGTGGATATTTTTGCATTCTACTGGTCAAGAAAGAATAATATGCCACCATCATTTCTCTATTTGCCTGTGGGATTTTTTGACAATTGCATCTCTCCTTGTGGATTTAGATCCCTTTCCCTGAAGAATACCAGGAGATGGATTCCATCACAAATGGTCAGGAGATAAATCTGCTCAAATATACGTCTGGCTGCATTCCATCCATACAGCTTCTCAAGTGTCTGAAATAGTAAATACCAGGCTGGGATGCATAAAAGTTATCTAAAAATCTGGTTTTATAGTGACTATGTATACTGAAATGCCATTCAAATGAGTGTGTGTGGCTAGGGACAGCACAGAAGGCCTTTTCGGGATTCAAATTCACCTCACTCTTGCCTCTATTTTTTTAGCATTGTACACTAGAAAATCTGGGACATTTTGCTCAAGGAAGGTTTTCCCATACAAATTAGAATACCTCACAAAGTCACAATACCCACTAATTCCTGGTTCCTGCCAATATTCTCCTACCACAGACATTGTAAAGCTATACAGTGAGCGATTCCCTTTTATTAAAATTTCCAAGCATCAGAGTAATAAGTTTCAGAGCAACATACTGACAGTGTCTCAAGAGCAAACACCCTGACGTCTTATAGCATAAAATCTAGTATGCTTATGAAAAAACATTATATGAAAAGTAGAACCTGGCCTGAGAAACCAGAAGCCCCTACCAACCCTGTGTTCCATCACATAAGAAACGTTGAACAGAGAACTACCCTTTGTCATGATGAATATGAAGCAGGTGATCACAAGCTGACCTTGAAAATAGACAGTGTAATGGTTTCTTGTTCTCTGAAAGCTTAATCACTAGAATTCCGTTTGCTTACTATGACTATAAATGAGCTATTATCAATATGTGAAGTGGGGTTTTTTTAAGTTACAGGGTAGTAAATATGTCAATTTAATGTAGGTCAATAAAATTTAATTGTGCCATGTGTGTCTCTTTTTTTGAAAACCATAATAAACTTTTAGGTATAATGAAGCTTAGAGCATAAACCAAAGGTAGATACTAGCTGCATTGGTTCTCTGCTATGTGGAGAAAAAGGAACTGCAAGATCATAATATTAAACACAGAGGAAGTTGACAGTTTTAACTATTGTTGAAGTCCAAAGTTAAGTTTCAATAGCACAGAATGGATGAATTTGATGAAGAAAAATCCAAATTTGAAATTGAAGTTTGCAACCATATATAGACAGAATGACCAGGCCCAAAAAAAAAAAAAAAAAAAAAGAAAAAGATGGTGTATATGTGGGCATCTGTTCCTAAATGTGAAGATTCTTTGGATCACTTAGGTTTGAAAAGCACAGCAACGGCCTTACTAAACTTAAAAAAGACTAAAACCACATTGTAGTGACTATACTGAATGATTTGTTGGTATATAAATGTCAGCCCAAATTGCTGCACCCTTTTACTTAGAAATACATTTTTATTTGTAATATAGCAGTAACATTTTTTGCATGGAATCAGTCATTTGCCAGACAACTTTGTTTTTGAGTCCCAGCTGGATTTCCATGTATGTAAAAATAAGAATAAATGCAGCAGAACTTGGCATCAAATTTAAGACAGCTGATCATGATTTCTTCACAAAGCAAAGCAGTAAGAAACACAAGAAAAGTGAAGATTGCATAGTATAACATGTATAGTATAAGCACCTAGGGAAACAAACCAAAATCTTAGACAAAGTTTTAAAGGATGAATCCTAAAAGCAAAAGACTTCCATTTGTGGACAAAGAAAGTAACTCCTACAATTGTGATTCCACTTGCCAGCTAAATGGACTTTCATATACTTTTTGTAAATAAGAAAATACTATCAGGTTAGAATTTCTATTTAAATATCAGAAATGTTTGTTAACTGCTCAGGCCAAAAGCACAAATTATTTCAATTCAGATAATGTCTAAATTCTCAAATTGCAAACAGTAAGACCAAAACAAAACCAAAATTGATTCATCTGGCACTATGAACTATGTTTATAACCTACACCAAACTTCAAGGCCAGAACCTGTGCATACACACTTACAGGTAGTATTTTATCCAGTCTTTCCTCCAGCAGTGAGGATTATTGATTGTCTTAGGAAAAAGCTTTAATATCAAAGGCAACCAAATCAGTTATAATAAGTTTTTCTTTTTTTTCCTTTCCTAAATTCGGTTTTGAACTACATATTCCAAGACAACCAAAGGAGACTTTTTATGACTGGTTTATAATCATCTGAAATGATAGAGCTATCATAGGAGAAAGAGCAACATAGCTCATATTTCAGTATCATGAGCAGAGCTATTACAATAAAAATTTGAAAATTTACAACTATTATTGCTATAGCTTGGAATATAATTTTCATTATTTTGTAACTTATTGTATCATTTTTGCATATTAATTGTTATAAAAAGGGTTACAATGTGTGTTCTAATAACAAAACACTTCTACTGAACAAAATTGCAGTTTAATAAAAAGCAGTTCCTTATCTGCTATCAGAGATATATCTGTTTTAACCCTTTCACAGATTTATAAGATGGGTTTGCAATAGGAAAATAACCACACACAGCTTTGCAAAATTTTCCTAAGCTAAAAAATGTTTCCATTTCTTCAAGTATCATTCTGGGAAACTGGAGTTTCTAATATGCATGGGAAGTGCATTCCAAATACAGTTCCTAGAGTACAATAGACATGTGTTGATGTATTTTAAAGAATGTTTGTCACATGCATTACTCGTCTATTTTAACAAAGCTGCCCAGTCATGGGAGTAGCTTTATTCCAGAATGATGCTTAAGTTCAATGTCTGGCATCCCTATTATCCTCAGAGGCAGCCTGAATTTGCTCTGAATTTAATATGTAATCTGTATTTAGACTACTTATAAATCTTTTTTCCTTAGAGCACATGATGCTGTAGTCTTCTAGGATGCATTCATAACCATCCTCTCTGTCTGACCTCCTCTCATGAGGTGCTGGCAAAGACCAGTAGAGTAGGTGGAGACAAAGGTGTAGTGTCTTTCATTGTGGTAGGTAAGGTGATCTTAGTACAGTTTAGAGAATATGTTCAAAATGCATGGCATACCAGGGATTACCTGCTCAGAGGTCTTACAAGAAACAGGCTGCTGGTATTTCTGTGCACTATGGATAGAAATGTATTTGGTCTGAAGTTTGCATAGCAGGGTAGATTCTGATAAGACTGCCTACTACTGAAAAAAATTTGGATCCCCTTTTTATAAGTTGTTTAGTGAATTTGTACTAAATTGCATTGTACAGTGTAATTTAAAGTTGTCTAATACTAATAAAACAGAAGCCTAATAGTTCACACCATCAAAGCACCTTTTATTCTGTTTATTGTAATATTATAAAGCCAGCAATTGGGTAACCTTCTACCATCTAAAACTAGTTGAATCTAACAATGCCCATAAATCCTTCTGCAGCAAAGAGAGAGAAAATTATTTTCAGATTATTTTTATATTTCTAAGTTTTCAGTTCGGAATAAAATCCCAACTTTCACAAAGAATTTTTTCTAAAAAGCATTGGAATCTCCAGGGTATCTTCTTGACAGGATACTCCAAAGTAGTGAATGTGGGAAACTGTTCTGGTAAGTGTCAGAGTGTGTCCCTAGGGCATGCAAAAGCTACTTTTTAGCAGTATGTGGCCTTCCTTGTCCTCCCACATTAAAGAAAGAAAGTAGAGTTTGACCAAGGACAAGAAAAGTCACCCTTCCCTTCACAGTCCCATGCCTTCCTACTGCTACCATCTACTTCTCACACCTAATTTATGCAAGTGTAAGCACCATAGAATGTGCAAAGCAGAGAACAACTAGCTGTAACAGTTACGTTTTAAAATATTTTCAGCACAGATGATGTCAGAACAATCTGATAGGGTGTTGTTTTATGTACTAACTGCAAATATATCCTAATACCATACCCATAGGATACTTAGATGAAACAGTAATAATTCATACATTTTCTTCCTCTCCTCTATAATCTGTAATAGTTACTCTGTAAGAAACAAAACCAACGGTTCAGATCACAATGCTCAATATTATGTAGATGTTAATATATTTACTCTTAAAGAAACGCCTACTTCAGTAAAGGTAGAAAGGTCACTGCACCTAAAATAACTCTATTATTGTGGTCATAAATCTAATTTATCATCTAAGATATTTTTCTTAAGTTCATGGTCTGATATTATCAACAAGTACAGTACAAACAGAAGCTAAAAATGTCAATTCACATACCAGAAGCAGTTAAATTGCTTTCCATTTTCACCTTCACTTGTTTTGATGTTTAACTTTTAACAATTTGAGCCAATTTGGTTTACAGCCAAATAATAAACTACTTAGCTGTAAATGAAAATTGCATTTAATATCATTTTATGTCCAGTCAACCAATTTGAACTCAATTAAAGACATCTTATAATACCTTCTCATTCATGTTAACACAATCTGAAGTAAATTAAAGCATCATGAGTTTAAACATGAGCATAAGATATATAACAATAATCAGTAGATCATTTATGGAAATAAAAAAAATAGCAGATGCTATAAAATACTCTATTTTCTCTGCAGTGATTTAAGTCTTTACATTGATCAATGCATTTTGATTAAGTTGACAAATAGAACGTTGAAGCATTAAAGCTCTTACATCTAATGTAATTACTAAATTTTTCAAGCCCATTGAATGAAAAGAACAAAATCCTAGATGATTCACAGACCAAGATTATGTTCTACTTTTTGAATTGTCAAGTTTCTTCATGGATACTAATTTATCGTGTCTTTGATTGCCGAGGTAAGAACATCACTTTAGTTCTATCATTTATTATATCATTCCCAAGGAGAATAAAAGAATTTGCAGGAACAATTAAGTAACAGAATGTTCTCTCATCTGAGGCCTATTTGGTCACAATATAAGAGATTAACTAGATGTGAAGACATGCGAAATTGAAACTGAATATCCTATAAGCTCAGGGAAAGCCCAGAGTTACATAGAGAAGCCAAATTTTGTTCACAGGATGTCCATCAATTTTAACATCTTTGAAATGATTGTCTTGATAACAAAATAGTTTAATTTTAAAAGTTGAGCTCCTTTTTTATTCTTATTCAAGGTGAGGTGTGTAATGCAGTTACTAACTGGAAGGGCTGAGTGCTGTCAGCAAAGAGGGAGTGACAGAACAATACAGAAATGGCTGCTTTCTGATACTGAACTGTACTATTCCAAGCTTGTGAGCAAGACCAGTGGGCCAGAGGTTCCATCCCCCAGGTGCTTTCCTTGTAGAAAAGAGAGAAGTAGAAAAATATACAGTGATACGAGACGTGGGGCTGCAGTATTGCACCATGACAATTCAGTTGCTTGGTACAGAGAGGGTTGCTCATGTTCTGATACGCTGTTTGTGTTATTTAAGCTCTTAATTAGAGATCTTAGCAGCTACCAGGGGAGAGAGGACAGATTTCTAGAAAAAGGCATTAGCCATACTTTTCCTGGTTTATGGAGTCTAGTTTTACATATCTCTTTTACGTGAGAGAAGTGTAAGCTGAAAATCTGGATCCATCCATCCTGAGTACTCACAGATTTATTCTGTATGTTTGTGAGCGAACTCAAAGTGCAGCAACTCTGTGTGGCTCCCAAATGAAAATAATGATTTTAGGCATTTCTTCCATTGTTTTATTATTTAAAACCTCTTGCTTATGTTGCTTTATCACCTACAGAGAGTGTTCCAGAGCCCAGTATAGGAAATGAAGAGAAAACGGGGAGTAGAAATCAATTTTTGCTGCTACCATGCTGTGCTGGTTTTGGCTGGGATAGAGTTAATTTTCTTCATAGTATAGTAGCTAGTATGGGGCCATGTTTTGGATTTGTGCTGGAAACAGTGTTGATACACAGGGATGTTTTCGTTACTGCTGAGCAGTGCTTACACAGAGTCAAGGCCTTTTCTGCTTCTCACACCACCCCACCAGCGAGTAGGCTGGGGGTGCACAAGGAGTTGGGAGGGGACACAGCCGGGACAGCTGACCCCAACTCACCAAAGGGATGTCCCATACCATATGACATCATGCTCAGTATATAAACTAAGGGGAAAGCTGGCCAGGGAATTGCTGCTTGGGCTGGGCATTGGTCAGAGGATGGTGAGCAATAGTTTTCATTCGCATCACTTGTCTTTCTTGTTTGTTGTTATTTTCCTTTTCATTACAATTTTTATTATTATTATTATCATTATTATTATTATTATTATTATTATTCTATTTTATTTCATTTCACTTATTAAACTGCTCTTATCTCAACCCACGAGCTTTCTCACTTCTACTTTTCCAATTCTCTCCCCCATCCCACTGGGGCAGGGGGGGAGTGAGCGAGCGGCTGTGTGGTGCTTAGCTGCCAGCTGGGCTTAAACCACGATACATACCTATTCTATACTTGAAGAGGCAGACATCTATATGCTGTAGACAATTTAATGAGTGCAGTATCTGCATGCCATATAAGGAGGACATTTTGTTTTTCATATAGAAGATGTATTTAAACTCAGGGCACCATTTTTTGAAAACTTTTAAGCAGCTGTGATGCCTGTATGAAATTTGTGTTGGTGTTCATCTGTGTGCATATCCTGAAGTCCAAAATTGATCTGCCAAGATCTCCAAAATCGTGACTTGCATACCACCAAACCCTGTGAATAACTAAATGTTTTCTGAGAAGACACACTGACGTGGGAAGCTGCTGAATAGTTTGGTACTCAGTCTAACATTCTCTGACTCCTGATGCAGTCGGGTTTGTAAAGACTCCTGGAGAAAGTTGTATCACGGAGGACACGTGAAGGAAATCAAGGTTTGAGTGATGGGAAATTAGAAGCATCGTGATTACTTTTGAGTACTTTTGTCAACGACATGAGATTAAGGGACACCTGTCCCTACTCTGCGTGTTTTCCAGTGCTGGTTTTAGAGAAAATGGAGAAGTTGTGTTAGAAACAGGGATCAGAATCTAAGTCTCATCTTCCTAGTTAGTGCCTCCTTTATCTACAGGCATGCCTATCTTTGCTTGCTTTCTCTCTCTGTTCTCAGAAATATTACATATATTACTGTAGTGACATGTTTTAAGGGGTGGGTGTGATTTCTTCACTTTTGTGGTGAGTTTATTGCTCTAAAAATTAGTTACAGAGATAGGTAATATATAAAATAGGTTTATTAGAGAAATAAAGAGAAAACTGCAATGCCCAAACATGATATAAGTGCCCATAAGTGTACAGGAGTACACTTCTGGTTTCCAAAGGTAGTGAAAATATGGGCATCTATAAATTTCCAAGCACCTGAGAGGACGGAGTTGCTTGAATTCTGTGAAAGTGCTGCTTTGGGTACCTAGGAGCTTTTGTGAATCTAAGCATAAATGAAATTTGAAAATAGAATCTATATCACACCAGAAAAATGTTGCTGTAAGCAACTCACAGAAGTCATTGGCAAAGAACGACAGTACTGTAGTCCTTTAAGCAGTTGATGTAGACTGCACTATTTGGAGTGCAACATGCTATTGGCACGGGAGACTAC
This sequence comes from Gavia stellata, assembly GCF_030936135.1. NCBI lineage: Eukaryota > Metazoa > Chordata > Aves > Gaviiformes > Gaviidae > Gavia > Gavia stellata. The sequence continues at coordinate 18,775,677 of NC_082597.1, read as the reverse complement.
TTTGACAGCAAACACTATTGAGCTTGCCAAGTCAAACACTGCCACCAATTCTGTATCCACAAGAACAGAAGCTAGATGTTAGCCTGCCTGGAACATTTGTAAGGTTACTTTTGATTAATGCGCTGAAGAAGGAGGCAGCAGTTAATCACCTTTAGTGCTTTCAAGAACCTCGCTATGCTTACCACATACTGTGAGCTGCAGTCACACTTGAAGTTGGTGGCTTAAAAAACCACAGCCTTCCAACAGTATTGTTTGCTAGCACAGTACATCATGTAATAGAACAACTGGGAGGTTTAGTAGCACTCAACAGTAAGTGAAACAAAAAAAAAAGACAAAAGTAGGCACTAAGAGCAAAAGGCACTGTTCTGACATTGCAACGATCTTCCCTACAATCTCTTGCCACCTCTAGTATTTAGTAAGGATCACCTTTTCCTAGTATGTAATTTGGTAGCAAAGGTGTCTCTGTATTAGCCTATTGTCCAGTCTTTTGTGCTTATTCAAAACCATCCTGCTTTGAAGACTGACTGTGTAGTGGAGGATTATTAGCAGTAGTTTTTTGGGGCTGAAGTAGTATTACATGACTCTAGAGATCTCTAACTCATGTGTCAGAAGATAGACTGTTTACATAGCAAGGCTGGTATGTCTAGATTTCCAGTTCCCTCAGAGGACAGGAGAAAAATCTCTTCTGCTGTGCTCTGATGTGAGGACTATAAAATCAAAAAGCAGCAACAACAAAATAAGAACACTCGCAGAAAAGCCCCACCAAACCTAAACAAAACAAATTGACAGGTCTTGATTGCTCTGCAGTGATGTCTTCATCCTGACAGCTTGGAAGAAAGAAGGAGAGGTAACATGTATGTCTTTCTCAGTTTTTGATCTTGTTGCCAATACAGTCATAGACAGGAATGAAAGTGAAATTTTTTTTCTGGAAGATTTCATGAATCATAATTTTACCCAGTTGTAGCAGTTGTGCCTTTATGTAGCATTAAAGATGAACACTTTGTAAATCACTATCATTACATCATCATTAGAATATTTTTGGTACAGTGCTGACAGCATAAGATGAGATACACATGCATGGGAAGACTATCTGCAGTTTCTACCCAAGGGATCTCATCCTATTAAACACACAATATAAATCCATTTTAAGTATTTTTATTCGTTAAAAAAAGACACCATCTTGAAACTGAACAAATGTTTAGGTGAGACCATTGGTGAATTCTTCAAAAAGCAATTTGTGTTAAAAGAAGTTAAAGAGAAAAAGAAAAGTAAATTGAAGTACCAGGGAAAAATGAAAAGACAACGTCAGAAATTTTGCAAGGCATGCAGGTAGAAGGAAGGGTCACGTGTTGATGTGTCTAAAAAACATGTAGCATTGATCTCTGGATTTTTGTGCTTCAATTTTTTTCCTCTCCTTTGAGAAAACTTGCTCTTCTGACACCTGGAAACAAACTTCACAACTCGCACAGAGTTATAAAGCAGGCATGTTTATTGCGGTGCCAGGTGCAAGGGGATTTCTCCTCAAAGCTTGCACACCGGGTTAAAATCATGACAGGTATTTAAAACAATTAACAAAGTTAGTTACGCCTACTGGTTCTACCCCTTAATAACTATTGGTTAATACTTTTCTTACTTCATCTTAAAGTTACAGTTCTCTTTTAATTCACCACGCATGCTCAGAGAGTAGGGGGCTTAACTGGGTTGGGGCTTTTCTAGCTAGGAGGTGTGTTTCTTAGTATTAAAATGAGATTATAATGAGACAAGTTAACTCTAGGGCACTATTTTGGCAGTCTATTCTATTTTTCTATGATTCGTCCTTGTGCTAATCATTATTGATAGTTAGCAGAGTCAGTGGAGACAGTCTTTATCCCTAATATGTCTAAGTGCCAGGCGCAGTTGTTATAAAGTATCTTCTTTACATTCTTCTTTCTTACTTTTAACCCTTGTTTTTCAAGATGCCCTGTAACACTTCTACTCTGATTATGAGGAAAGCATTGAGTAAAATCTCAATCTCTTTGATCTGTCAGAATTTCAAATTCATATTCAGGACAGCCGTAGCAGATCCTCCAGCACTGGTTACTCATCTGATAGCACCAAGGGGCAGTTTGGGGAGGAAAGCTAGAAAAAGGCAATGATATCATGGCATAACATAAAGAGTGATTCTTCTCATCCTAAAAAGGTTCTTAAAAGAGGTCTGATGATTCTCATTCAATAAGTGCTTTATTTTTCTCCATTGACTGTATTTAAATACCTGTCTTGGATATTGAAATTTACACTATAAACATCTTAATTCAGAAAAGATTAATCTTATTTCAGGACAAAAATTAAAAACTGACCAGTTTTTCATCAGCAACTGGGTTTAATTAACATCACCACTAAAACCGCCCCACTTTAAAACACATTATAATTAGAAGTTTCAAAACAATCCAAGGACTAATATCAAAAGGCATAAAGGTTATTCACTTGCCTAACTTTTGAATTGTTTGACTTTCTGTGCTATATTTTTTCAATGTCATAGTAGTGATTCAGGCCTTCAGCCTTCAGGAAGCAAATACATCTCTCAGAGGCCTTCAATCATATCTGCCAGTCTCATGTAGACGTTTCAGTACCTTACAACATCTCAAATCACACTGAATATCTAATGTTTAGTCAGCTGAATTAATTTTTCTATGATTGCATGATGTACAGGTTAACAAAGAAAAAGGACCAATACTGCTATCAAAAGTGAAAGCATGGGATTTTCCTTTCTTTAAAAAAGGTTAGAAGTATTTTTAAAACTTAATACAGTAAATATTGCAATCCACCTTTTTTATAGGTTGTCTTAAAATATCTGGAAAATAATATATTTTAAGACAAATGTACTCTTTATTACATGTGGTAGGTGGGTGCACTTTTATATGTCTGAAATTATGCCAGTAATATTTTATAATGAAAAGGCAAGATTCCATGCCTTCATCTGTATATGAAGCTTTAAAGAAAGAGAGAACACTGAAAGAAGTGAGCAGTCCTCTCAATGCCTGGGGTATTACAGTTCACCATCAGCAGAAAGCCAGAGCAAAGAGATGTCGTTTGTAACTCTGTCTAGGTGTAGACATGGTCATAGATGCATCTGCTTCTGCTTCAGGTCAGTTCCAGAGAGTGCCTGGCTTTTACCTCTGATGATTTTTCCCCTGAGATAGCCACCTCCAATATGATAGGAAGTCAAGCTTGGAATTTGTGTTTAGGTTAACTTTGGCTTTTAGAGTGTGGTTAGCAGTTTCAATTTCACAAGCGTGCCTTAGTACCCTGCAAACATTGCAGGGCCCAGGTGGAACATTGTCTCTCTTTCCAACCTCATTCAGAAGGTACCAGCTAAATCAGACTGACAGAAAGGACTCTCTGGACAGAGCCTGATCAATCCCCACTGGAGGCAACTGAAGGTCTCCCAGGAGCTGAATCAGACCACCAGTAGAAAGAAAACAAGCATTAAAAATAAGGGGTGAATGGATCACAGAGTCAAAGCAACAATGTGGAAGGTGTGGTGATTCTGCAACGTCTCCCCCATACCACTGTGGTACTTTGACACTGATTGGACACAAACCCTGATCTGATTGAGAAGCTTAGTACATTGCCAGTGAAGCAAAGTTTCCCTCCACTAGTTGCTATAACAGATGCCTTATCTGGGTTGAGCATCAGCCAACTGGGTAGCATCCAGGCCTCAACCTCTGCCAGACTGAAAAGAGCCTGAAGGAAGAAAACACTGTCTAGATCAAACAAAAAGATATACAACCTCAGAATTTCCCCAGACCCACAGATCTACAGCTATCGACAAAAAGAGGGTGGAACAGAGTAAGTTATAAGATTGAACCCTGTGGGACTCCCCAGTTCAATTTTCTTGAGACAGATAGAAGGAGAGGTTGACTAGCAGTGTCCTACAGTGTTGACATGACAGAAAAGAACAATACTAATTTGTGAGTGGCATTTTGCCAGGTCTTGCAGTCCTGTCAACAGTGCTTCACAGCTAAGTGTTATCAAAGATCAAACTGCACCACCAAGATACACAAGCTTCAATATAGTTGTCCTGGAGAAAGATCAATGCTCATCTGGGTGGTTTCCTTACTTTTGCCAGGATTTGCTCTTAAACATGTGAGAGTCATGCAAGAAGCCTGATGTTTTCCCGTATTATATTCTCATTATCTTTTCATTGCTATTTCCCAGAAAAGGCAGACTGAACACCAGATACTGACTGGAAAGGATGAAGGTGTATTGGGTTTGTGTGGCAAGGTTTTGGAAGCGGGGGGGATACAGGGGTGGCTTCTCTGAGAAGCTGCTGGAAGCTTCTCCTATGTCCGATAGAGCCAATGCCTGCCAGCTCCAAGACGGACCCACCGCTGGCCAAGGCTGAGCCAATCAGTGGTAGCGCCTCTGGCATAACATATTTAAGAAAGGGGAAAAATAACTGTGCAACGGGAACCAGAGAAGAGAATACGTGAAAGAAACAACTCCGCAGACACCAAGGTCAGTGAAGAAGGAGGGGGAGGAGAGGCTCCAGGCGCCGGAGCAGAGATTCCCCTGCAGCCCGTGGTGAAGACCATGGTGAGGCAGGCTGTCCCCCTGCAGCCCATGGAGGTCCACAGTGGAGCAGATATCCACCTGCAGCCCATGGAGGACCCCACACCGGAGCAGGTGGATGCACCAGAAGGAGGCTGTGACCCTATGGGAAGCCCGTGCTGGAGCAGGCTCCTGGCAGGACCTGTGGACCCATGGAGAGAGGAGCCCATGCTGGAGCAGGTTTGCTGGCAGGACTTGTGACCCCGTGGGGGACCCACCTGGAGCAGTCTGTTCCTGAAGGACTGCAGCCTGTGGGAAGGACCCACGCTGGAGCAGTTCATGGAGAACTGCCTCCTGTGGGAGGGACCCCATGCAGGAGCAGAGGAAGAATGTGAAGAGTCATCCACCTGAGGAGGAAGAAGTGGCAGAAACGTGATGAACTGACCGCAACCCCCATTCCCTTTCCCCCTGTGCCGCTGTGGAGGAGGAGGTAGAGAAAATACGGAGTGGACTTAAGCCCGAGAAGAAGAGAGGGTTGAGGGGAAGGTGTTTTTAAGATTTTGTTTTATTTCTCATTATCCTACTCAGATTTTGATTGGTAATAAATTAAAATAATTTCCCCAAGTCAAGTCTGTTTTGCCTGTGATGGTAATTGCTGAGTGATCTCCCTGTCCTTATCTCGACCCACAAGCCTTTTGTTATATTTTCTCTCCCCTGGCCAGCTGAGGAGGGGGAGTGATAGAGTGGCTTTGGTGGGCACCTGGTGTTTAGTCAGGATCAAGCCACCACAGAGAGCTACAAGGAATTTCAGTCATTGCAGAAAGACTTCTAAGAAGATGCATAAAGAGATTGCATGCTTTAATAAAAGACATGGCAGAAGTATTTTCCAAAGGAGGTGCACAGAAGTGATAGACAGGGAGTAGGGTGTATTTTACTACATAGTAGGCATTACGATCCTGTTTATCAGCTGCTGAGGACCTTGCGTGGAGATTCAAGACCACTGAGTTTTACTGCTGTGATAATTAGTTCTTGTGGGGTTTTTTTGTAGAACCCCATTCAGCAGAGCATTTAAGCATGTGGCATTTTTACAAACATGAATTGTCACAGTTTGGAAAGCCTCTCACTGTTTGATAAAAGATATAGACTTAAGTCCTTTGCCGAATTAAGGCCATAATGTTTCTATAAATATGTATAACAAAGGATTCTGTATAGTATGAAACCACCCTGACAGTTCAGATAATACCAGTTCATACTATGTGCTGGGATAGTGTAGCATTTTTGTTACGTATTTAGTGGTTTCAGTGATCGCCTTTTGAAAAATTTGTATTTACTAGGTGTGAAAATACTGAATTGGGAGACTGACACCCTACCTCCTGACACCCTGCCCCTTGCCCAATATTGGCAGCATAGGCAGACTGCCAACACCCTACCCCCTGCCTGACATCGGCAGCGTAGGCAGGATGCCACCCACCTTATTCATATAGGGTATGCTTCTCTTCAGTCTCATCACCTCTGGTGGAGCCAAGGGGCGGCGTGACTCTTACCTGCATTGAAAAGGCATTTGCACAATTGGCTGTTGCTGCCAGATGACCTGGACACCAACTGTCCCTGACAGTCCACCAGACCCATGGCATTGCTTATGATCCTTTGTTTGCTGCTGGTGGTTGGGTGAGTCATCATATGTGTGCATTGTTGCTCATCTTTTCTACTGCCTCAATAAAGCACTGTTTTATTATGTGTGGTCAGACTCCATTACTGTTTAGACCACAGAGACATTTCTCCTTTGTCTAAAAATATGGTTCTATCATCAGTTTGACATTGTAATGTTAATTCACTAACACAATTTCTCAGGTATCTGTCATAGATGCATCTGGGTACTAAAGTATATATGTAAATATTTTATAAATGTTTTTTTTTTAATTTGCAAATATTTCAGATGCAGTATACCTATGAATTCAGATTTAAAAATGCTTCTTTCTACTCTTTGGTTTCAGTGGCTGTTGTAAGCTTCATTGATGATGGGATGAGAAATGCAGACGAAAGCAGAATGGATGCCAAGACCCGTCTGCCAGATACGACAGGCGGGCTTGCTTTGCAATGTAACGCTACATATTTTAGCTTGTCACTTGGTTAGTATAGTTTTATCCCAGCTTTTTTTGCATTTTAATGAAAATATTGAAATTCAAAATGACATGCCTACCTGCTTAGTCTTAATATAGTTGGATTTTCAAAACAAACAGAATAAAGATATGCTTTTTTTTAATTTAGCAAGAGATTTTGCTGTGAGACTCTCTCTTTCATGTTATGAATTGAAGACAAAGGTGGCCGGCTTGAATTGAATGGTTATGAATATACACATTGCAAAATGCAGTAAACACACATTACAAAACATTGTTTTCACCTGGAAGTGACACTTTTCTGGCTTCAAGGTGGTGGACAAATTTAGAGATGTTTTATTGCAGGCTGAAATCATTGCCCAGAGGTCAATTCATGCTATAGCGATTTTATTAATGGCTGGCTGATGAAAAATCAGCTTGCATGTCCATAATGTGATTGAGCACACCATCAGATAGCCAATTCAATAACAAAAACAACTAGCAAAAAAAGCCCCAACATCAAAACCCCCCCAAAAACCCTCAAAATTCTGTGTGTAACATATTTAACAGCATTGTTGTTTTAGCCCACAGAGGATTAAAGCATAAAAGACAGTGACGTAAGAATTTATGCCCTAAACACAAGAACAAAAGAGAAGTCCTTTTCCTGTTTCATCTGAATTTTTTTATATAAATTATTTCATCTCTTTGCCTCATTCCCCTCCCAAGTTAACCTAGAATAAAAAGTAGAAGAGTGCTGCAGGGATTTAATTTCTGTTTGCTATATAGCATTAAACAAAGAAATTATGTTTTTATGAGAGAAGAAAAAGAAAATCTTATGCTAAATATTTTTTATGAGTTTCTGGCCTTTGGTAGAAATACTAGAAATTTCTAGAACTCATTTTACACATACATAAAGCATGCATATAGAGCCTCGAAAAAGTCTGATTATTAAATTATATAATGTATACTATAATTAAACATTGGTTGAAAAGCAGTTTCTCAAAAATGCCTTTTAGTCAACTTCCCAACTGAATCACTTTTTACTCATACAAAAATAAATAAATGTTTATTTCAGCAGGCAGGGGGAAGACTAAATGAAAAAAATCCCCAGACATTTACTACGCTGACATAAAAAAGTGAGAGACAAAGTCTTTGGGGTAGTTATGAAAAGCACAATTAATTTCAATGTATGCATGCAGTCCTATAGATTGAATTAAATAGTAAAGATCCCCTAAACTTCAATGCTCTTTGTGCCTCCCACGTGCACCTTGCTGAGAAAAAAAGAAACAAACAACTTGTTCCATGAAAATGCATGTGAGATTTATTACTGTCTACATGCCCTGGAATCAGGCAATGGCTTTACTTAGTGTTGCTTTAATTTCCTCTTTCTCCTTTCATTCTTTCTTCCCTCCTTCCCCTGAAGATTAAAGGCATCTTGACTATACAAATTTGGGGTGGTCTAATAAATATGGCCTGTAACAGGAAAACAAAGAATTAGCAAGGTGTCTGTGCTTTTCAATGGAACAAATGGGCTTTAATATGGCCAAGGCGTTCCCGAGCCTGGTCCCTTCCAAGCTGCTGGCAGCATTCATTCAGGTGGTGCCTTCACAAGTAACTATCACTTAACGTGTGTGTAGCTGACCTCATATTTTATATACAAGGTCAACAAGCATACCTCCATTTCAGTTACAAATAATTCCACCTGCAAGTCTTTGTGTGACAATCCCCTTGTCTCTTAAAATTAGTTCTTCAGCCTACTCTGAACTCAGACCTTCCTTCTCCTTTACCCTTTGGTTCCTGCAATTTTGAGAGTCATCCGGGCTCATTCGGAGTTGCCTGTATGTCCCATCAGCAGTATTTCCTCTTCAAAGTGTTGTCCATTGCCTCGGCACCTGAGGGTGTGGAGGGAGTGAAGGCATGGTATGCTGGTACATTGCACAGGCTACTGTGCAGAATAGCTACAGTTCCGAAAACAAAAAAACCAAACAAAGTAGAATGAGAAAGAAGAAAGAAAACTTTATTGGCTGGCAAAGACCCTACCATTTGGTTCTTCTTGCCCTCTGCATAGCCTGTATGTCACAAACTTTCTGTTTGTGACAATCTTGGTTGATACTTTCTGCTCTCTGTACAGAACTGAGATGAGGCTGAACCCCTGCTAAATCATATTTCTCTACATGGGCATGTAGTATACAGCAAGACATGAAAAATATTTATCCCTGTGTTTGCTACAGATGTAGGAGGTTCCTTTTATAAACATGGATCTTTGTTTGTGTGTGTGTTTTCATTGGGATCCTGAGGATGAGATTCAGATGTAGCACATACTTTCATTTTTTACAGCAAAGCTCCTTACTGAGTGGAGTCCCTGCCTTTTTCAGCCTTTGAGTCATCCATCTAACTGTTTTGGTGCTCCCACCTCCATATGATGACAGTTCCCAATGGCTTTTGCTCTCATGTATGTTTTGTCAGTCATTTATCCCAGATGATTTCTTACTCTTGCCATGGACTGCAACATTTTTAGTAATGTCTGGTGAAGAGTCTGGAACAGCCAAGAACTGTATATATAGTACTTGAGCTGTATTTATTAAATTTAATAAATTCTTTTTCCTTCTAAACAATCCAAATTAGATGGTAAAAAAGTTTTGTAAAGCTGCTGGAACATGCAGCACTTTTATTTAAGAATTTTTTGAAAGCTATCTTTGATTTACAGTGGCTGACACCTCCATTTTATGGCTGTTTTTCAGAATCAGTTAAACCTTTGAATTAGCACTGAGTGGAAGGCCAGGCCTGCATTGAGTTATAGGGCAACTAAAAAATAAGGTGACTAGATATTTTGGGGACAAAACTTCTGACGCTGGCTTCTAATTTTGAGGATATGGACCTTCTTAATGTGGGCAAAAGACAAGAAAATCTTACTTCTTGAATATAACAAACCAAAAGCCAAATTCTTGAGTATAGCTCCGGTTGATACACAGCTTCATAAAGTGGAATGCTACAGTCAGATTTAACTTGCGATGTATCATGCACATCAAATACTGAATATGAAGAGTTTAAAAATGTTGAATAATTTTTGTGAGAAGTAAGACTATACACAGTTTTCACAGTCATAACAAAGTTAATCAGAATTAATAATTTAAAACATAAACTCAACAGTGGAAAAGTTTTGAATGTTTTTTCTTCCATTAATATTGCCCTTATCTATGTTTACATACCTTATCTCCTCCTCTAAAGCAACAGCCATGACAAGGGACTTAGAGATGTTTTTCCAATTTCTAATAAATCCTATGGGTTAAATTCTGATTCAGTTAAATCTTTGGGATTATTCCAGTTTTACCTAATTTTGCAGAGATCAAAACCAGCTCTTTTGGACATAAAGCATTTTTTGCAAGTCTTGTGTTACAATTTAAGAATTTACTTAAATGCAATGTTAAATCACATAAGAACCTAAGGGAATGGTTATGGATTTACTTTTAAATCTAAAGGTGAATCAAACACCTTTGAAATTTTAACATGTTTTTACTTTATTTTCATACAGCATGTACTTATCTGCCTGCCCAACAGTGCTTCTTATCAATTTCACCAGGTGCGGAGCAGATATCTAACAGTGAAAGATTAGAAGCATCTCTAGAGTGAAAATAAAAATAAAATCTCTTCCAAAATTATTTAGCATCTTTTTCACAGTTCCTGGAATATAATGATACTTGTGTAATTACTGCTTTTATCACAAAAAAAAAAAAAGGAATTAAGTTTCAGAATCATTTACAACTTTCTGAGATTTCTACCATAAGAAAATGGTCAGGAAATCTACATGCAAAAAGATTTATTTCTGAATAATGTAGTTAAATTCTTCCTGCTTGTATTCTGAAAGAGCCAATGATGCCACTTAAAATGTGTAATGACTACCTATATTTGAAATGTCTACTTCAGTGAACAATATTGTTGCCTCTACTTTTTCCAGTACTCCAGGAAGATGAGTCTGCCAGTGCTGTTCAGTTTAGGTTCTCTTTGCACCAGATTTATAGAACCTTACTTTGTATGCTTTACTTTACAAAGTACATGAGTATGTTTTAGCACAAGCAGTGCTTGTGGTTTGTGGGGTTTTTTTTATTGTTGTTGTTTTTTAAAATTTCCCCACAGCATACACATACTACAGCTCTGGGGGACTGGTTTTTACCAGTTTTTATCAAAAGTGTCACACTGTTTGGTTTTTGCTTCTTTTTTTTTTTCTTTAAAGACATATATAATTTCATATAACATATCACATTTACATTTATGTAAACAGAATAATGGTCTGCTATTAGTTGAAATGTTGAATTATAAATTTTCTCCTTCATTTCTTAAAAAAAATCAAAATTCTACTTCACAAGAACCCCAGCTGATGCAAGAAACCAGATGTTTCATCACTTCTAATTGATAGCAAAATCATTCTGGAATCTTTCATGTAGTTCCTATTGGCAAGAAAACTAATTTTACATAATCAAGCAGAATGCCTGCTGTGCAAGAGGTTTGGCTTTCAGACCTAGCTGGCAACAACATTGTGATATTATTAGCAGTAAAATGCTGTTTTAAACAACAGCAAAAATATAGTATTTTAAATGGCTCAGGTAAATAGTTACTGCAATTTTAAAATAAGAAAATTTTTAGTATTATTTTAGGGAATCTGTGTTGTAGATAAATGTGCCAATTTAAAAAAATCTCATTGCGAATAATGGCCATGAAGATCACGTGCTTTTGAAACATCTCAATTTAAGTAGTCCGGATATGCAGAAAACAGCTACCTAAGGCAATAGTGCAATTATTGCTGCCCTAGCAGCAGAGGCAGATTTGACTTGTCCTTTCAATTTATTTTTTTTTTCTCAGAGGGCTTCTAAGTCATTCATTTTAATTAACTTGTGGATTAAACCCAGTGTACACATCCTCAGCCTGGGAGCATTTTAGTATTAAGATAACAGGCCTGCTGTTTTGGAGCTAAAATCCATGGCATAACACAATTGTTTTCTAGTCAATCATGTGTAGATCTATGAATGCACACGAAACTGTAGATTCATAAGCATCTTAATAGACACACAAAAGAAACACTTGTTTCGTAGACTACAAAGACACATTAACCTGGTAACAAAAATATTCTTCAAAATATTTTTCAGTCATATAACACATAAGATATGTTTCTTAACAACTTTTTATTATACATTTGGATAATAAGCCATGTTTATGATGAAGGAGCTATTAGAATTTATAGTGGTAACTTTCCTGTATCTTCCATTATGACTATTTCTGCTTTTTCACTTTCTTTAAAACTCTGTTCCCAACTGGTAGTTAGTACTTCTTTCATGGAGATCCGTGGAAATTGCAGCCACTGTCTATATCCTTGGATTTATTTTTAAATAGCCTCATAAAAAACTCTCCATATGATGCTGATTTACAAAGACTGTACCTAAATAACATGTGAATGGCAAAGACATTGGCTCTGGAGGAGCTGAGCACTCTTATAACGTATTCTTGAAGTTCCACTTTGGAGTTAAGAGTGCTCATGACTTCATATCACCAATCCTGAAATAAAGAAAATTCACGCATCTGTAATTAAAGTAAATTACATATAATTAGCTGCTGTTGATGTAAAATGAAGAATTATAATTCTGGAATTGTATCTGCTAAACGTATCCTACAAAACAGTTAAGTCACAAAGATTTCTCATGAAGCCTCTGTGGAAAATGCTTTACTGCTGAAACATCGAGTGCTGTCTCCTTTTTTTTTAACACACAGAAACTTCCAAATTTGTGTGTTTTAGTGAGTTTCCCATTAAATAATTCAGGTATTTTTTCCACACCTCTAAGGCATGTTTTAGTATGATACCATTCATGCTGCTTTGATGCCTATCTCCCATATATATATGGAGAATAAACAGAGCCCTCTTTGGTTCTATTGTAACTTTGAGACAGGAGAGTAAAAGACTGGACTGTCACAGTTATTAACATGGTTTTTACGTGATTTGCAATATCAAGTAATTACGCACCTACTTCTGGAACAGTCAGATCCAGGATAAAACAGAGGGGTAATACCAGAGGGTTCTGGTGTTACAAGCAGGTGATAGACACAGAAGTTAACATGTTGTACTAAAAAATCCCTACAGATTTTTTTTTTTTTTTTTGGTCAGTGATGTACATAGCTTGGGTAGGATATGGTCATTTGTTTTATACAGTTAGTAAAAAGTCAGGAAGGGGCATTTTCCCATCCAAAGATCTTGGTCTTCTCTTGTCATCATTTAAATGGTATTGTATTTTATCCTTTTCCTTAACAGTTCCCTATGACTCTGAGTATTCTCATAACTTTTACATTCCACTATTTTCTGTTATTTCAAAGAGTAGTCTAAAATCCAAAGTATTCTTGTTAGCAATTTAATCTGTTTTGGGCATTTAAGTTGTAGCCAGAAAGCTGCTGAACCAGTAAAGTAAATTTAAATTTTAATTTTAGGAAGATGAATGTAAGTCAAATTCCTTACCAAGCTCTAATACCCCTTAAAACGTACTCTTCCTGCAATGCACTTCAGATTCCATGGCCCTTTAACAACTTGTCTCTGCAGCCTCTGATATTAAATTGCTTTGGCCTTTATATGTCCTCGCAGTGTGATAGCATATCTTCTATCCAGTTAGATTGCCATAAACTTCTGTAATGCTTGATAAAATACAAAACAGAAAACCAAAATAAAAACTAGTGTCTTGTTTGTAAGGGAGTTGCAAGCACTTCTGCCTCCCTCTGAAACCAAGGAGAGCAGAAGACTCTAAAAGACATCTCCAGAAACATGAAGTGTGTTGTGTTTTAAAGGCAAGGGATCCAAAAACCAAGTGTGAAAGCCATGTTTAAACTCAGTTCTTTTTTCTTAGGGCCTCAGAACTATGTATTTACATTTCTTATGCTCTCCTTCAGTGATAGAAAAATTCATGTCAACTGTCCTCAGTCCCAATCATAATATATTTGTCATGCATATTTAAAAATAACTTTGTCCTTTAGATTTTTAAAATAAAAATGAAGGTATTTATATACTTTTTTAAAAAACTGAAAAAACCCCTACATTTGAATGGGAAATATGTGACAGGAAATTATTATTTTCACCATGCTGAACACAAGAGAGGAGATGTCTATGTGTGGGTTGCAAGTGAAGAGAGTTATAAAAGGAGCATTGCAAATAGAAATAAGCATAGTATCACAAAAGTGAAAGATTACTGTCTCTTAATGATGTGAGGGAACTGGGATGACTAAGGATAGACAAGCTTATAGGCAAAAGGAGAGAATGCAGGACAAGAGCAAAACAAAGGCACTGTGCTGTGGGGCAGTTCACCCAAAGGAAAGGAGGAAAGAGGTTCCTGCCCTTCTGTCCACCTGCTAGATTCCTCAGAAGGAGCAATGGACTTGCCATATGGAAGTGTGAGAGGTGCTGTCTGAAAAGGGGAAATAATCTGCTACTGAGAGTGACTTGTGTGACATTGTAAAATGACAAGACACCGTACTGTAAAGCTGTGACAAGTCCCACAGACTGTTCAACTGTTTATCCAGAGACTGCGAGATCTCTCCTTATCCCATTTCCTCACAAGTAGCCATGGCTGTCTGCTACCTGATAATTTCTTCTGGGGAGGGAAGGCAGAGAGCCCTGTCTACTTTAAGGAGTGCCAGTACCATTTTAGCGCCTTGGCATGCCTATGACATGCCCAACATGGAAATAGCATACACACGTTTCCACAAAATTATGCAGCAAAATTAAAACATGAAAAGTAAGTAAATGACAGCTGTAGTAAATGCCACACAATGCATATTGCAGTGTTCTTGACTACAAACTGTGGAAAATGCAAGGTGATGAAAGCTAGGAAATTCAAAGTTAATATTCTCAGTCTGTCCTTAAGTTACTTGCTGCTTAAATAATCACAGTATCGTTACCACTAGGAGTGCCACGGGCAAAATCAATCAATCAAAGTTGCACAAAAGCTTTGAAACAATCTAATCAGTCCAGGGCTTCCACTATAACATTTCCACTACATGGCTTCATATGTAAATGATTTCCCTTCTTTAAAGTAATATTCACTGCTGCTTTTTTCTTATAAAGCCTAAGGGGCAGGAAAAAGAAGAAACTGTATTATTTGAAATACAGACTAATAGAGTATGTGGCTTTAAGAGCCTGACAGCCTAAGTCACGACACAGGCAGAGAAGAGGAGAGGGAGAAAAAAAGGATTAAGATGTATAGCAAACCTAGCTGGGATATGTACATTATGGAACAAGTGGGAGTAAAGACAAAGAAAATAGAAATCCAATTTCTGCTTGAGGTGGCTAGTGAACTTAAATCGTATGTCTCTAAAGAGGATTTTTAAAAAATTATTATTTTTATTTTGCAATTTATGTGTCATTAATCTCTGAGCTGACATTCAGTTTCCAGGCAATAGCTTTGGAAATGGAAGTGTAATAAGAAAAGCCAAATTTAGGTATTTTTACTCAAAAACATATTTAAATACATCATTGTGTTTCCTTATAGAAATGTAAGTCTCGTCAAGAAATTTGGCTGATCACATAAAATGAAAAAAACTGCTTTTGGGACACGTGGATTTGAGCTCAGCAGATAGATCTGCTGAAGAAGAATGAAGGAAAGAATCACAATTTTATTTGTAACAAAAAAAAAAGGTAAAGCTTTGCTGAGGATTTAATTCTCACTAAACTTGATCCTTTCCTGAAGGAAAAAACAGATGAAGTTTATATGAGTCTGATAAATTGTCCCTGAAGACAACAAGCAGAATGCAGAGGGTTGGTTAAGTCTACAGAGTGGTTTACTTTGCTGTCTGTCTCCAATATCATTCTTCCCTGAAAACCTTGACTTCTCAGTTGCGGGAGTTACTGGCCTCCTCAAAAGCTTTCCTTCAAATGTATCTTATTCTATGGCACAGACTAGATATTGCTAGACTGGTAGTGGTGTGACTGTGTTAAACATCTTCCCTACTCTTAAAGTGTTTTTCTCCAATATTACCTAACCCACCTATTTGTAATTAAAATAATGAGCTCTGATCCACCACCAAATAACGTTTCATGGTGTTTAAAATGGAGATTAAATCTAGAAATAGAGAGACAGAGGACAATTTGTGGGTAAGAAAACTGAGCAGCTAAAGCTGTGTGAAATAGAGGTAAACAAATGGCTATGTTTCAAACAATTATTTTGCTTCTGCCTGAGGGAAAGTGATGCAATCAAGAAAGACAGAAGGAAAAATATAAATATTTGTAAGTTTGGTTGGTTGTTTGTTTTTTTTCTGTGAACATTGCCAGGAGAGAGGTACTAAAATTATTTATTAACAAATCATTAACAGAGTAAAATGTTTTTTTCCATTGGCCAGGAGTCACATCCAGGACTGCTGCGTATCAGATGTTGCATCACCGATGAACTGTCAACACCAGTGGCTATAATAAGCTATTGTCTGTTGGGTGTGAGTATGAGCTTGCATTCACATCCAAACTCAGAACTGCCAAATTTAAATCAAGCCTGAGCCCAGGCAACCTTGAGACAAGATTCAGGGCCTGAAGTAAGCCTTGGTGGCAGGCCCATCATGGCCAAGCTTGGATGTGCAGGTGGGTCTTGAAACATGGTGGGATCATGCACACTAGGCACTTGAGGAGCAGTTTGCTGCTCAACAGCTCAGTATACCTTTGGCAAGAGCAGATCTCACAAAGTACTACAATGCAGGAAATGTAGCAAAGAAGCTACACCACCAGTAGCATGGGGGATTTTCAAGGCAGCTGTGGCAGCCAGGTGCCTGCAGGGAGATTTACCTCCAGTGGACTTGTGAAGAAACTCACTGGTTTGGTTCACGCTTTTAGAAAAAAACTAAAGTAAACCTCTTGAGCAGTGTTGGACATGTTGTCCATTCTGCCACCATCTATCCATTTGCAGCAAAGTCGCATGACACTTGATGGCCAAGTCAGAAATGGAGTCCCATGCAGAAGGATATTGCTGCTAGGACAGGAAGGAGTTTTAACAGAGCTTATTATTGTAAAGGCTGAAATACACTGAAGTAGGTATATTCTACAGCTTATGCATTTATGACTGCACAGATCCAGGATGGAAAGTATAGACAGATCTCTGTTTTATCTGTGGAATGGATTATTTTTTCTTAGTTGGCTCTTACCTCTGGTGTTGAATTTTATTATCTTCTGGTGGACAAAATACATGACATAATGTGACTAGTATCGAACACTGATCAGGTAGCTTCTTTCTTCTAACTCACTACAGAGAAAACTGTGTAGTATGAATTATCTCATTTTCTTAGAGTTTTTTTGATCTTATTCTCATTTTTAATTAGTTTTACCTGATGTTCTTAAATATGTATATTGCTATGCACTTGTTAGAGCACTGTCAGAAAGCACACTTTACTCTTGGAACGCTTGTGGTGGTGGTACATTTGTGTGGTCAAGATAAACACATTTCAGTCTGGCTATGCACCCCCTAAGAACAAAGACAAAAAGAGAAATACAGAGAGAAAAATAGGAAAAGCAAATGTTCTGAAACAGGGAGATTAGAAAGTTTTAGTTGCAGATTTTCTAGTTAGAAAATACTGACACACACAAAAAATTGGAGTTAAAGGAGGGATTATTTTGTCAGACAATATGTGGTTAATCTGTGGAATACAGGATACCTGCAAGGCCAGGACAGTAATGACATATGAAGAGGACAAATGCAAAAACAGAGAAGACTCTTACCTGAGATACAGAGTTTGCAGGCACAGCTAGCATCTGGGAAGCTAAGACCATTTTTTCTCTCCTCTGATTTTCCTCTTTCCAGTGGTTTTCAGTGCTGGTCAGTGTCAGACTTGTGCTACAGAATTTGTGAATCAAGAGTCAGATGCAAGATAATAATTATTCCATGTCTTGTGGTCTGTTCTATCTTTGTTACTCTTATTATAAATTTTCTATTGTTTAACTTCCCAATTTTCCTTGTTTTTGAGTTCTCCACTCTGGTTTTACTGACTCACCTTAGCCTTACATCCGCACCCACTTCTTTCCCTTCCTTCCTGAGTTCTTTCTTTCCTCTTTGGGGATTACTTTCCATCTCTGTGGACCCATTTCTATTTCTTCTCTCTTTGTTTTCCGCATTGCTTGTCTCCTTGCTCTATTTGTTTACCTGGAGGTCCTCCTGATTTGGGGCTCCAAGCACTGAGCAGAGCAGGTGAAAAGATTGCTAATACCTAATTTCTTCTGTTCTCTATTACTTTACTAACTGCTGGATTAGGAACTTCTGTAATTGGGCAATATACAGAGACATCCAGGATACTGTGTAAAGTACGTCAAATACTTTCTTATTAAAGGAAAGCATCAAGTCCTTTTCGAAGTCCTACAAATTCCTTGTCTGCCTTCACCAGAGCTGTCACTTTTTATAGATTATATCTAAGTGCCCCAGCCAGAATAAGAATCTCATATAATTTACATATATTTTACATAATTTTACATAAAATTACACTTTTACATATAATTTGCTATATCAGGTATAATCTCCTATGCCTTTAGTTCTGTGCCCAAAGGCTTATTAAGTGAAGAGGATACCCTTTATGCCATTCATGATTCAGAATACCATTATCACACTCCCTATTGGTAGTGGTGCCTCTGTTGTGTGAGAGCTAAAACCAGTAATGACACTTTGCTTCTCCGTAGTACTTGACCACTGGGACAAAGCTTCCTTAAGAAAGATCTTCTGATATGGAATTCACTTGCACTGCAGATCTGGATAAACAAGAGATTTACAACCCTGCTGGCATGCTGCAAATGTTGTTGTTATGCATAATTCCTTTTTTAAGTTTTATTTTGTTATTCATATTTTGTTTGAATAAAGCCTGTATTCCAGGAAGAAAATGAGTGCCCTGATGCCCAACTAGCTAGGAAAAGTGGCACTGAAATCAGTGGGGCCTGTGCCAACCAGCACCTGGCCGTGATGGGTCAGAGAAGACTTCAGGTGTTTGATTTCCTTCTCTGCCCCTTCTCCCTCAGAAGACAGATGGCAGTGTACAGCATAGATGTACACTAAGAATTAAGGGGCGTAAATGATAGCAGTCAGTGACTTTTGATCTAGCTAGGTGGCAAAAGCTGCAAGATGTTTAGATCAATAAAAACAATCAATTAAATGACTAAGATATCACAGATGGCTAGATCAATTAAAGACAATCAATTAAATAGCTAAGAGATCACAGATGGGTGGATAAATTAATCGTGCAAATAAATCAAATATTCAGGATGTTCAGGAGGACTATAACCTGAGAAGATAATCATGGGGTGAGTGTCAGTGGGTGTAGTGTTTAGAGTGATGGCTGTGTGAAATCTGGTGCATTTGTGAGAGTGTGTGATGCTCTCTGCTCTACTCTGCAGAGTTATTACTTCCATGCTTTCGCCATGCTATCATTCAGCTCTTCTGCCAGTCTTAGATGTGTTGCTGTTGATTTTTGCCCTTGGTGAGGATTTAACTTTGAAAACCTGTAGATACGGAGAACTTGAATATCAGCCTGCAAAGGCTGTGTGAGTTTATAATTAATGGTAGACTGAATGTTTAGCAAAAATAAGTTTATCTTCTTGCAAGTTCCCTCTCAGGTCAATCTAATGAATCAAGTGGAATCATCTACTTACACTGTAAATCTCAGACTGGCTTTGTTTGTGTGTAGGGCTGTGTTTATGTACAGATACCTCTGAAATGTAAGACCATTGTCTGGCTTATATGAAAGAGATGGTGCCCCTCTGAAGTCACTCTTCTGTGTAACTCAGCTCATAATTCATCATACTGATAGAGTTGTCGTAGTTCTGCACAACCAACAACTGTAAAGAGGAATTATTGTTTGATTTTTATTTTTGAAGAACTTGTATTCTTTCATAACTCTTTCATTCCCTTCCTCAAATAAAATCCTACCAATAACACTCCAAATGTAACTTTTCCAGTATCCTCAGTTTCTGAATCCAGTTTGACCCTTCCTGTTTTTCTTTAAAATATGTGTAGCGTTGTAACTTTGTATGGTAATGTTTAGTCTTGGGCAAATGTACTTGTACTTTTAAAAACAGATAAACACACTAACAGTAAGATCCATTTGTGTCCAGCTGGTTTTTACCATCCTACTGATGCAGGATGAAATTATGTGAGCGCCCCAATACAGTGATTTTTGTATTTCTAAGTATCAGAATATTAAGAAATGGTCAATTGCCACTGGCAGGAAAGAGGATCTCTAAAATGACTAGTGATTCCATGTCAGAAAATTTAAATCATCTGATGCCTGTAAATATGGACAGTGGGAAGTGAAAAATAGAACAGCATGACCGCTGGTGGTAAACTGAATGGGAAACTTTAGAGAATTTTTGCAAGAATGAGAAAGCTTAGGGCATGTTGTGCACTACTTGGGATGGCAGACGCGTGGAGAGCTGGAACTTCCAACACTGCTTATAAGTAATTTCCCTACTCTGAAAAAAATACATCACATATTCAAAGCTGTCTTCATGGGACATTGATTTCTGCAGTCTTCTCTGAAAAACTCAGGACTTACAACGGTGATGTTCAGAATTGTATAAAGAAGTGGAATGGAAGCAGATTAGCTACATTCAGCCCTGTGGCCCTAGTCTTCGAGGAAGGGATTTTTTGTTTCTTTTTTTCCCCATCCAGGTGGACAGGACCTTTCTATATGTATTATATATTTGGATATTACTTCAGTAAAAGACAAACCAAATGGGATAGAGCATTAATGTATTGCCCCACTGAGTCTAAAAGCTCAGAAATGTTACAGTTTGTTCTTGCTCTCTCGTTTCGTTTTACATTCACTGAAGAAATACTTCTGTGAAACAGCTCTATACTTTTCTTCTAATTACCTGGATCTACTATAGGAAATCTTTTCTGGACACTGTTAAAGATAATGGCTAAGATACAAAGATAACCCTCTTGCAGTCCTTGTCTTTACTTGTCCAGTCTGACTCTTTGCCATTTATTTAACAATAGTTATATAACCTTGACATTTTCAAAGCTCTACAGAAGCACAAACTAATTAATCTTTAGTTTACCTTTGAGGTAGTTGAGTCAGTATTCTCTCTTCTTTCACAGATATTGCAGTCAGAGCAGAGGAAAAGTAAGTGAATAGCCTGAAGTCCTACAGAAAATTGGTGTCAAACCCAGCATTTTAGCTTGGGCCTTCTCGGAAGAGAAGGTGCTTAACCCTGGAATGTTTCCACTTCCCCATGGCAACTCTCTGCGTGATGTGTTATAATTGCATTATTGACTGAGATGACTAATCTAAGCACAGAGAGAAGTTGCGCAGCTGTTTGTCTACAGTATCTGTTATGCACTTTTGAAGAGGCGCCAGAGGTTATAGTGGTATGAATGTCCACTTCTGATGCTTCATTTGTACACTGGATGTTATCTCTTGCTTGTGTACAGAATTCAAACCAAAATCTGCGCTTTCCTCATTCCAGCATCCTAGGAGATAAAGGCAGGCCCAATTCACCAGCTGCTGCTGCTCTTGTCATTATCTTGCAAACAATAAAGAAATTACGCTCACACTGGTTGCTTTAACTCGACATATTCTTCTCTTCAGACAAAGCAGTATCTCCTTCATTGCTAGTATGATGCATTATGCATCATACGAAATATTTAAGGAATACATACCCATATGATAACACCTGCTCTGCTTCATGCTATCTCAGTTTAAAAGGAGGAGATGCACTTTCTGACTCTGTCAATTTCTAGTCTGTTGCCATAATGACTGTGCTGAAGAGAATTCTGACACAATCATTAAATATGCTCTATTTAATAAAAGCATACTACTAGTATCTCACGTTTCCATTGAATGACAGTGGTATAGAGTGTGTATTGCTGCGAAATTATCTAAGGCTTTTCATTTGAAAATAGGAAAACTGAATTTGCTGTTTAGAGATCAGGTTTGCTTTGCAGATTTAGGATAAGGCTGCGTAGAAGAGCTCCTGTCCTATATTAGGTATTCTCACCTTATTTTTGGCTAGGAGTAAATATATCTATTTCTATTAGGAAAAAAGTGAGAACCACTCCATCACTTCTATAGTGGTATTATGCCAATAATTAAAGACAGCCTTTTAAAAACTTGGCAACAATGGTTGGGCTCTGACACTCTACCTCATGCTAATTTACTTGGATACCAACACAGTATCTGATATTACTTCCTTATCTTTCCTCTATTACATGTATCCTAGAAATGTTATACAGGGTGATACAGGGCCGATTCCAGAATTTGCTGTGGGGTTTTTTGTTCATTTTTAGTGGTGGTTGGGTTTTTTTGGTTTGGTTGGTGTCTTTTGTTGCAGCTGGCTTTAGTTACTGAGCTGCTGGTACATCCCTGCTTGCATAGATGGATCCTTTTTATTGGTCAGTTATTTTGGCCCCGCAGTGATCCACATCCCCTCTCCAGCTAGGATGGAGCCAAGTGTGGAGACTGACTGAGAGGCACCCCATATGGAGGGTGAGAAAATTCTTCTCACACCTGTACTCAACACCGTTTGTAAGAGGAAACTTAAGCTGGGTTTGCCATATGAGTGGCCTAGAAAAAGTGATTTTTCTTCGGTCTTTATCACAAGACATGAACCAGGGAACATCAAATGCAATGACTAGATGTCTCTGACTGGGGTAAAAAGATTAAGAATTTTCATGGAGAACATAATAAAACTATGGAATTTATTGCCAGAAGATGCTATAAACATAAAAATTTGAATAGGTTCAAAAATAATTGGCCAAATTCAAAACAATTTCCTAAGATTATTAAATCCAAAGACATAACTTTAGCTCAGGAAATCAATCTCGAGATTTTTAAAAACTCTCAAGGGATTACCAGTGGAAGGGTCATTCTGCAAATTTCATTTCTTTCTAAAGCACCCACTCCTGTCTCCCATCAAAGAGAGGATGTGGGATATAGACCTCTACCTAACTGTTTCCTGTGTACCTATTCTAGTCCTTACCATTGTGACTAGTTAAGTGGGGAAACGTGACACAAGAAGCAACAGAGATGCATCTAAATTTTAGATAAAATTGGCAGTGTATCATAATGGCTTTTACCCTTAAATTTTTGTTGTGTACTCTCAATCATGAATTGGCCAATTCTAAAATTAGGAAGTCCAGCTGTCATTTTGACTGACAGCCAGGAATGGGTCACTGCGTTGCGGAATAAAACCCAGCCAGGGCTTCTAAAGATCTTTGTAGTCAAATGTAAACTGCTTTTTGTTCACAAGCTGTTTTTAGAATAGAGATTCACTAGTGGTGAGAACCATTTATTTCTTTTAAAATGAGTTCCACTCCGAATTGCCTCCAGAGCACGAGTCCAGACAGGAAAGGTTAATATCTCTGCTGCCCATAAGTTTGAAGATTACTGCAGTTCAGAGGTGCTTGGCTTTTCTGTAGCCAGAACAGTTTTGTTTACTGAATCTGTATCCCATTGCCTCTTTCCAGTCCGTTTTCTTTCATTTGCACAGAATCCTTCACAAAAACAGTCTGGGGCAGGCTACAGAGTTGTGCCCTTTTGCTCTTCACTCAGATGTTCATGGTCTAACATAATTCTTTTTAAGGACAGGAGATTAACAACACACCCAGCCATGAAAAGAAACAGTTGTGAAAAGCAAAGGTATAGTATCAGACCTGAGGTCAACCTCCACAAAGACATCACATATAGCTTACAAATAAAATCCAGAAAACCGGAACTGTTACTTAGCATATTAGCAAAGGAGGAACAGACATTCATTCTGTTATGTCCCAAAGATTAAAAATCTTTTTTGTTCATCTATTTGTTTTTATTTCGTCTGTGAACATTCCAGTCTGGAGCCAATAAGAGTGAGGACCCCTCAGCCTCCTGATAGCTGGGATTACATAAAACAAGTATAATGCTGGGATCCTGTTGAACAGTGTTTTCCTTGAGCCATTTTCTTAGGCATTCCTTCTGGTGACTATCTAAACAATTTCAAATTTTAAAAATTACAAAAATTTGGAAGGGACTAAGTAAGTTAGTCTGGGACCTCTCCTGTTGCCATTGGGGGAAAGTGAAGAATGGTGATAAGGTGGATCTGATCCAGAACTTGGTCAGACTGCTTATATGGAATGCAAGGCTTCTTTCAATAAAATGTTTATGTCTTGTTAAATAGCTATTTTTCCTCTTTGCATTTAAATCCCTCTTAGATCTTCGTATCTTCTGAGCTGCTGAGTTTATGGATCTAAACTGGGCATAGGTTTGACATTTTTAGCAAGTCTGATATATTGATAATTCCCTTTATTTGGATGCAGTTATATAAATACAGCAGTTATACAGATTGCTATATCAGAAAAAGACATGGGTCTGAGAGTGACAATGATAGAGGTAGTTTCTTTGTTTTAACTGTATTTTTAGGACTATAATACTTGTGTATTGACAAGTCCTTACATGTATGTATAGACTAAACTTGAACTGCATACAGTTACATAAAATTACTTCCTTTTTTCTTAAATTTTAATTAAATCTACTGCAAAACAACTGTACTGTATCTTCCCCTCTTTGTACTTTGTGACGCTCAACAATGTGATGTTACAACATGGACAAACAAGACTGGCAAGCCCAGAAAAATCACTTTCACATATTCCAGTATTGTCTTAGAGTTGTAATTTTTACTTTATGCAAAATATTATATTTCTTGCAATTAATCTGAAGTGTTCTCATGTAAATTTGCGCACAAGCTCCAAGTCTTTGTAAAGTCATGACATGGTACTATGCTATAGGAGGGTTTTAAGATGATTCTGGGTCCACAGTGAGGGTACTTGTCCTCTTGGTAATGGTATCTAGCACTGTGACTGCTGTGTGAATACAACTTGTTTATATTTTGAATTCCCAGGTGTCTAAACTTGTTTTGGCATATGCTCAGAACTTCTGAAGTCTGTGTGGGACTTCTGACTCCCCTCTCCACATACATAACCCAGTCATTCACCATGTCCTGCTTCTGGGCATGTATTATTTCAGGTATGCACATGCAGACATGACAAGAAACCAAGGGTGCAGCTCAAAGTCATTAAACAAAAGATACAAATCTGATTCTGTCAGTGTCAGGAATCCCATAGTTCTCATAGTGTCTGCAAACTCAGTCTACTTCTACAGTCTGTCAAATGACTCTTTCACAGTTTTCTCTATTTAGCCTTGAACTGTTAAGAAGCTTCAAAATTCCTCCTTCAAATATTGTCTTTACTTGAGAAGGGAAATAGAAGATACATTTTTCTCTTTCACAGCACTTTTTCTGGAGGCTATGAGAAAGAGAATACAAGAGCATAAGAGAGACCATACCAGGTTAGACCAAAGGTACATCTACCCCAGTTTTCTGTCTCCTATGGTGAACGCCAGCAGATACCCAGGAAAGACTACAAGAACAGGGCAAAAAAATTTGGTATTTTTTCTACATATTTTTCGAACCTCCAACCATTCACAGACGGGGGGCTTCATCACTGTGGTGTGGCTTCTCTTTACTTTTACTGTCTCAGACTAGCCACCTAAAAGAAAGCCAAAAAGGAACCTGAAACAAAAGGAACCTTGGTCAGGACTGACCTGGTCAGTCCTGACTACAGGACTTGTCTTGGGCTCTTAAAGAATTTATCATTCAGATTTTATCCAAATACTAGCAGTTCTTCTTGTAAGTGCTCCTTTCATTCCCTGGGTCCTCATATTCATCATAAGATTCGCTGAGTCTATGGTGGAAGAGGACCTAACACCCTATTACCCTGTTCAACATCAGAAAATACTATAAACCCTGAATGTTTCCTTTCTATTCTTTAGCTAATTGTCTTAAAGATTGCTTGATCTCTTCTGAAACACTCTTAAGGACATCATCATAGCACTTTTATAATGAGTAGAGGAAAACAATATTAGGCAAAATAAAATCACAGCAATACATAAAGGCATATATTAATGTTCAGAATCATACAGTCATAGTAGGAAATAATAAAGCAAACAGTGAAATTCCTCAAATTTTATTAACCAATGGCAGGTTCTTAGAGAGAATGACAAATAACATGTGAGAAGCATGAGGATTTAAAGAAAGAATAATCCTAAACATCACTACATAAGGAGCTGAAAAGCAAGGAAAGGTGGGGGGAAGAAATCTGCACAGTGAGTTTTTTGAAAGACCGCAAGGCTATCTGGATAAAGTAAACCAGAGTAGTGAGCCAGAAAGCAATAATGCAAAGTATAATAGAGGAGGCTGGAAGTAAATGAAGGCAGCAAATCAGACCCATGGCATAAAGAAAGAAAAAAAGAAGTTGACAACTGACTGAACAGGACAGACAACTAAAAGATATTGTAACACCAGTAAAGAGTGGCAGTGAAAGACACTTATGCAGGGCATGAAGCTGAACTCAGTGAAGTAGGCATGGAGATGGTTGGACTGCTAAGGAAGGGAGATAACAGGATCAGAAAAAAATTGTTAAAAAATACAGGGATTAATGGAATTATAGGGAAGAATTTGAAGCAGTCTAGAACTCGCATCACATAGAAATTCAGTACCAGGAGCAAGTCTACATGAAAAGGAATGGGAAGAAAACATGTAGTTATCATATAAATAAAGCATTATGTTACACAAGCTGAAGTTCTGCAGGTGACAAGCATCCAAATTAATAAAATAAATTACTAGTTAAAAAATACTTGTGCAGTAAGCAGCCAGAGACCCTTCCTGTAAATCCAAACTAGCTCTAAATGGACAAGATGATATATAGATTTGCTCATTATTCTGACTTCTTCATAGAATAGGGTTTTGATTAAAATGGCTTTTTCCATACAATAAAAAGCACACTAACAGCTTAAATACTAATTCTCATATTTTTTATTTTATTTTAAAGCTATCAAAATTGCATAACTGAACAATTGATTCAGAATCATAACAAATTGCTTTCAATATGTATGCAATTCTATCTACATAAAATTTTATCTACATAAAATTGAAAACTTTATGTAGATTCACTCATTTATGAAAACTGTCATGTGTAAATCTGATTTTTAACGATTCAACCCTAAATACCTGTTTTCATCTGCTTAATATAATTTGATTAACCACTTAGTATTTAATATATTTTCATAATAGCATTAAGAAAATATTATAGGAATTAGTACAGAGGTAAAGTAGACACTAGAAAATTTACCTTCACTCCACTAAAAGTCCTGAATAATTAGCCACAAGAACAGTGAGAAAAAAATATAATAACCTGGAATCAGAATGCTGGTTGCTTCTCCAAAGTTCAGCATAAAACGCAGATGTGTAATTTATTATACACTGGTCACAGAATGAAAAAGTAATAGCTAACACACTACTGATTTGTTTTGACACTGGCAGTCATAGAAGGGATTACATGCAAAGTTAGTAATGAGTGGACTAAGGAAACTTTCATGAGAAGGCACAAAACTTTCGAAGACCGAACAGTTTGTTTGTATTCCAGTGACATGGTATGTTCATGTATGATGAATAATTAAGACACTTATTTCATACCGCACTAATGTGCATTTTCATTTCTATCAAGCAAACAACTATAAGAAGCGATAGCACTTTCTCTGGATGAAAATAGGTATGTATCACTTACATTTCTGGCTAGGTTCCAGGTCCTGATTTTTTAGTCACCTTTACATTGGTCTAAACAGTAAGAGTGGATGGACATGTCATCATTTACAAAGAAATACTCTTTTTAGTTTTTTTTTTATTTCTTTAAAAATACTACATATTATCAATCTTATCTTCATTCCATAATGTGTGTATAATTATAATCTGAAATATTTTGGCATTCTTCTTACAAAACATGAAATTTTGTTCAAGTATTTTAAAAGTAACATTTTCCTTGAATGGCATCTTGGTGTTCATTTGTTTGAAAACTACTGAAGCAATGCTGAGGATAAGATACTCATTTATTGTGTGACTATCCTAATACAATATATAGTTCATAGTAGCTGCACTATAATTGAGCAGGAAATAGTGCTCCATTAAGATTAGGGGGAGGAGAACTTTAGCTTCAGTTCTGGGAAAATAGAAGTATTTCTGTTTGAGCGGTCTAAACGAAAAAAAAAAAAAATTATCTGACAAAGAGAAAACAGAAAATGTTTGAGGAAGGGAAAGTGCAGAAAGCAAAACAAGGCTTGAGTTCTATTAAAACTGCATGTCCTTCCCTATTCTCTGAGCTTGATGTAGTGGGAATATTTGCTTCAATGACCCTGAGAGTTCTGCTAATAGAAGTTTAACTCTCTGTAGGACTACACAGACTGGACATATCACAAGGTGGAAAATCCAGATCCCTTGGGTTAAAGCACTATGAACACAACAACCTGTTTTCGTTAAAAAAGCGTTATAAAAAGCATCTATAAAAAGCTGAAAGTGCACAAAAAGTAGCTCTTTCAACAAACAGTGTGATAGCAATGAGGCAGTCTTACTTATGCCTAGATGATGTCTGACAAGCTGGAAGGGATTCAGAATGAAGAGCAGAAAAGTGTGAAGATGAAAGCAAGAAGATGTGCATCTCAAGAAAAAACTAAACTTACAAAAGACTACTGTAAACACAATTTGATGCTGATAATATTTAAGTAATGTGCCTAAATAATAAAAACATAAAAAGGAGGATAGAAATTATTTCAGTGTTGCTAAGTATCCTATTTACAAATTCGTGCCGAAAAATATGTAAAACTGACAAACAAAGTGCTACAAATAGACCAGAAAGAGGCAGTCTGTGGTGCTTCAAGCAAAGGACATATCAAAAGCACCCTGAACAGGTCAAGAAGGACATCTTTCATGCATATGACTCTACAGCTTTTGAAGTTGTTGTGAACATTTATTATTTAAGATCTATTGACCCTTGTGCACCTGAAAAGAGTGATTTCCTCATGTAAGTTCCAAGTTACAAATTTCTAGTTAATAGTTCTTTCATGGAATTTCCCTTCTGAAGTGCTCTAATATCTCCTTTCTTGACTAAAGGGGATGAATGGGAATGCCTGTACTGCTTGGCACAATTTTTCTCGCATCAGCCTTCCACAAGGGGAAACTTGAAGGATCAAAATCCACTAAATGAGTTTAAAATTAACCTGTCTTCCTTCCAAGGATCTGTAAAAAAGGCACTTCTTGATTATTAAAGAAAATATTAAAGGGAGTGGAAATAAAACCAGCAAACATGAAGAAATACGTATGTTCCAAAATGTCTAAATTTGAAATAAAACACTAGTGGAAAGCACTCAAAAATTAACCTAAAAATAGTACTTCACAGCTCAGAAGAGTTGCAGATGTTCAAGTTACCTAATGCATTACAGAAAATTAAGGAGCAAAATTCTGAAAGTTGAAAGATTTTACTCCTGGATGTTTAGAAATAGCTGAGTGACTGGAAAAGATTATTATGGCAATTTCCAGGCATGAAAGAGTCCTTCAGAGTATCCATGTCTGTTCCATCACTACAGGAACTTGCCATCTTTTTATTTTCTGACATTAGAACAGTAATAATTGTGGGCCAACTTCATCAATTACTTAACCTTGCAAACCACAGTGAAGTTACTTGCTCGTAAGTCAATGTTTAGTTTGATAAAGTGATATTCCAACTCAAGTTGGTTCTCAGTCATTCATTGAACTGTATGTCATACTACGCATTAATTATTCTTGCTCAGATGTAAATACTTTCAACCGATTTTTTGAAGTGCCCTGCATCGTGTCTGTTATAGCTCTAAAGGATATAGAAAGGCTGTCATCTTTCTCCCCATTCTGTGTCCAGCACTTACCATGGGTACCAAAGATAAGGAGGAAGGACTCCTGAACTGACACAATTGCACTGTTCATACTGGCTGCCAACTTGGAGAGCTGGAGTACATTATCAATGGCTGAATGTTCCCACAATGCTTGATATCATCATCACACAACTTCTCTTCACCCTATCCTCTTCTTGCCTGGATAAATAAGGTATTACAATGGAGCTTAGGACAGTAAGGAATTATTTTTTTTCTCTGCTTGGTCTTTGGGTGACCATTGAGTAAAGTGCATAGGCACTTACTTTGCCAGTTCCCCATATGTGAAATTAAGAATATATTCTTCTTTCTAAAGTGACTTTTAAATATGCTACAAAGATATAAAACCAGCAATATTCAGAGGTTTTTTTAACAATTCTGATTTGAAAATGTTTTAAAATACTAGTGTGATTGATTCCTTATAAATGTCCCGGTTCAATTTAAGGAGCTTAAAAAACATAGGCAGGATGTATTTATTAGCTTCTCTGCCCTGACAATGAAACTACTGGAACAAAAGTATTTTGTTTTTTACTTACAAAATGAAAGTATTTAGTTAATAAGACTGGAGCAGAGACAATCAGGAATGAAACCTTGCCTGTTAGGAACCCCTCTGGGAAGTGTTGTTTCCTTCCTATCTTAGGTAATTTTCCTTATCCATCCCTAATGACCTTTGGGCCACACAACTGAAGGCTCTGCCTCCAGCCACTACCCTTTTATTAAATTGTGAAACTTTCTCTGCTGCTGCTCTTGCCTGCTATTCTCTACCAATGATAAAAGGGTCAATAAATCCTCAAATACTAATAAAAAAGAAACATCACCTGGTAAAAATTTCCCTCTCATCTTCTGTAGAATTCATTTTTGTATCCTTGAGTTTTCACACTATTTTATCTTACTTTGTTATTGTTAGAAGTGTGCAGTCCCTCTGCTGATAACATCTACTTTTTCCTGGACCCAGTCAACCAAATAGTGGATACTAGGATCAAAATTAAACCTCGTAATTAAATCTTGAGTACGTAGACCATTTAGAACAATAACAAAGAAAACCAAAATTTAGTGCTGAGTAACATACACATATTTGTAATGCAGCACAAACTGGATAAGACCACAATTACAGGCAGCCACCATTAAACTTGGTTTGTGTAAGCAGCAAAAGGAAGAGAAATACGTACAGGAAACTGTCTTCCATATCAAAGTTCAGTCACTTCACCTGTTCATTCGGCATCAACAGTATTGATCAAAAAGATGTGGTGTTATTTATTTATTTAATATTTAGGTGGATTGACTGATATTTTATTAAGGACACTTTATGAAAAGATGCCCATCCTTGACTTTGCAGTTTGAGTCAGAGTTATAATTCATAATGTTACTGGAGCAGATTTTCACTTGTACTAAATATTTTATAGTTCTGTGGGCTTCTGCTAGAAATATGGCCAAAGAACTTAGTGGGTTTTTTTTAGTGTCGGCAGGTTCAGCTAGAGTTTCAGGAGTTGGATAAAGTTTTATGTTTTTCTGCCTGTGATGTGCATCTCAGTAGGTATATGATTTTTCTACAATAATAACTTACGGAAAAGCATCAATAGAAATAATTGTGACTACATGTAAAACAGTTTCAATTTATGTATGAGTAACTCACAGAAAACTAATCACTCTTAAATTAAAATATGTATAATATTTAATCCTAGACATTAGAATTCATTAAACCTGAATTTTAGACTTGGTAAGTCTAGGTGTCTAATTTGTTTTTCTCTGTTCCAGTAGCTATTGGAAGACTAAATGCCTCTCTACCCCTATTTAACATGGAAAGACAAAACAGACCTGCATGGCCCTACTCGGTTGCCTCTGGCAGAAAAGATTGTTGTCTAGGTTAGTCTAACATTTCACAAATAATTAAGTTATTTATTATAATAAAGCTATAATGAGCCATTACTTGTTCAATTCTATAATTTATGAAAACTTTGGAAAACTCAATGTGATTTTAATTTTGAAATTATCAAAAAGCCATAAAGCCATTATTAGTTTTATTGTCAAATGTACCTGAACAATTGTAGAAAAATAAATGAAAGATAGACTTATAAGGTGCCTAATAATTCTGATACTGTTTTATGAGTGTTGGTGAAAAAATCATCAGAATATTTTGAATTTTAAATATAATTCAGGAAGATGGGAAGTAAAAAATAATAGTAATAGTTTTTTTAATTTCAAAATGTCAACACTTCAAAACATCTAATTCTTTTTCCTATAACTTAATATATTAATTTAATATTTAATTGTTTTTTAAAGAAATTATTTCTTTCCATACAGAAGGCCGGATCCAATTTACTGAATGGATTTATTTGTGAAATAGTGAGCTTTGCATCACAGTGAAGGGTGACAAAATCTAACCCATGGTGTCTTTGTTCTTCCAAAGTTCACGGATGTTTATTGCCTTCCCTTTTACTTTTCAGCATAAGGTCCACATATTTCACGAGAACCTTTCCTATATCAAATACTCTGTTGTTAGTTAGATATACTTTATTTAATCTTTTTGTATTCCCTCATAAACACCCCCTTGAACCCTATTAATACTTCTTTCCTCCTGAATATGCTTTGAGAAATCTTTCTTATTCACCCTGCCACCTTATTGACTAACAATGCCATGTGCTGCTCTAATCTTTCCCTTCTAAACTTGCTATTTATTTTACTTCTCTTTCCAGTTCTTCTCCTATAGCATTTATTTCAACAATTTCTTCCCACTGGGGTGCTTTTAAAACATTTTCAATCTTGAATTGCAGTTATATAAAAGCAATTACATTTTCAACATTTCTTTTGGAATTGAATATGCACTGCATTTATATTACAGTATTTCAAGGTTTCGAATATTTTAAAGGCATTATAGTTAGAATAAAATGCTGTTAGTACAGATTCACCTATGGCAGTGTGATAGATAACTCTGCAGAAGTCTATTTTCCTTTATTTTTATTTAAACAAATACATTTCCTCATAGTCATAGCCTAAAGAGAAGACAGCAAAGGTGTACTGTGATGAAATGTTTCTACTTACCTGTGATAAAAACAGTAAATAAGTTCTGGACATAATGAAATATCCAGTTTGGAAATATAGAATAGATGGATACACAGGGAGTTCAGCTGTGTTTTCGCTTTTTCCTGTAGTATGATAGGTATTTCTATGAATGGAGACAGAAAAGCATTTGGCTGGTATTTTCTCCTAGGAATTGGTTTTTAGAAAATACATGCTATGCATGACCATAATCTGGTCTATTCACAAAAATGAAAACTGCTTTCCCAATGGATTGTTTATGAGTCCTGGAAATGAATCCTAACTTTTTTTATAATGTGTTAAACAGAAATGTCAGCAGAAGAACTAATTCCCTACCCCCTTAAAAAAGATGACCAGTGAACTTTTTTTACTTTCATGCCTATCTTTGTGAAGATCTCAAAGGATTTTTTGTTGCTGTAGTTCTTTTTGCAAATGCTAGGATAGCACAGTCCTCATTTTCATTGTTTTATGAAAAGTATGCAAAATAAAATAAAACAAAACACACTAACTTAAAATACAAGAATAATGAGTCATTACCTCTCTACACTTTTTAAGGAAGAATAAGTACCAGAGAAAACTTAATTACTATCTTGAAAAACCTCTGCTAAAGTGAGAAGCTGTATCACAGAGAGAGAATGGAGTTAAATGTTTAACTGTTACATAAGGTTTTTCGTAGCACTGTTCCCACTGGATTGTTCAGCTTTGAGATGCAGCAGATGACTAGAGACTACCAACAGTTGCAGGTATTTAGGGGAAGATAATCTATGTATAAACAGTTATAATTTATGTTTGTTGCGTTGGGGTTTTTTTGGTTTGTATTGAGGTTTTTGTGATTGCTTGTTTGTTTTGATGTTCACTGATTTATTTGATTAAAAGGACTTAGCTACATGCAGAGAAGTCACCTTGAGTCCTGGAAAATTATACAGTCTCTCCATTCACTATCATTCCTTTTACAAGGGCTGGTCATATGTTGTAAATGTTGCTGCAAAAAGGACCAAAATGCACCTAACAATATTTCTGTGACCTCACTTTAGAACTTTAATGAAAAGGGCTAAGTCTTCTAAATTATAATTTAAGATTACTGTGTGTCTCTTTCTCTACTGAAAACGTTGCTTAGGACTAGATAGGATTCTATGAGCAGATGGAGAAAACATTTCAGAACAGTATAGTATAGAACAATTTGACCAAGGTGAAGCAAAGCTCAGTAGAAAAGATTTACTGAGGACAACTTGTAGCCTGAAAAACTGCAATGTGTGAGTATATGGATTTTGCTAAGAAGCCTTACAATGGATCTGATTATAGATGCCAAGCTATTGCATATATAGCCACATAGCATTCATCAGAAGTGAAAATGTAAAAATTAAAAAAAATAAAATTAGAATTCTCAGTCAGATTATAATCTTAATACTTCCCAAAAGGCATATGCAAAACACTGTATAAATTGGACTTATTTTAAATATATCGCTAAAAACTATGTTGATGGAAAGTAAAGGGCAAGCCACTGAAGTATTAACCTATCATCTCAAGAAAGAAATTATTTTAATAAAACTTCTATAGTTATGCTGATTCAAAGAATTGTTACAGAAGGTGAACGGAAGGGAGATGTAACATGGAGACGAATGGAACTGAAGTATGCATGTACCTTCAAGAAACAGATTCACTTTCATTCATTGAAATTTACAAATTACTTGAAATTCCTCAAAAATCCTCTAGATTCTTAACTTGTACAAGTTGGTATTACTCCATAGATCTCTTAATTTTAAAGGACTTTTGGACTCAAAACTAACTTCCCTTCATGGTAATATTTAATATTCAAAGAGGCCAGTGTTTATGAAAATAGGTCATTTAACAACAATCGTCATGTTCAAGATTATGGAAAGCTGGTCAGATCAACCTATCCAATGTTATTTCTTTGATTTATGGTTTATAATTTAAAATGTTACTTTATAACGAATATAGTTAAACCTTTGTCTTGTCTGATTCAAAAACCTGAACCTTAACTTCACCTGGATTTAGGTTTAAATTCCACTATACCTAAGTAATTTTACATTCTTGCAATAATAAACTGCAAACATATAGCACTAAAAAGTCTGACTTTTTTATTGCATTGAGACAAACAACAGAATGCCAGAAGGCTTCATACTAACAGAGAACCTGAGCACTATATTCATTGCCATAAAAAGAAGTATTTATTTAGTAACTTATCACTATTAAAACAGTGAAATTAACAAAGATATAGTTATTAACTATTCACAAATGTAACTATAATGATTACATTCAAATGATCATACTGTTATTTTGTAAATAAATTTAGACTTCAAGAAATACCTAAAACCAATAACAGTTCTCAATATTTTCTTGGTAAAAAAGCTCGGGTAGGAAATTACAAACCTACTCAGCCAGCTTACAAAATGATAGGTATGCCCAAATCAAGGATTTTAAAGAATGATTCATCCAAGCCCTGGAAATAAAAGATAGGGTTACATGCTTTAGATGCACACCTGTAGAGGGAAATGAACAGTTTATATTTAGAGCAATGAAGAATGTGTGTTAGTTCATTGAAGAGAAGGTCCCCATCTCCTTTACAGTGACATTTAGGAAGTTTTAATAAACTAGTAATTATTTTGTTAGTTGTCAGTGTTTAATTATAACTATAAAATATATTTTTGCCTTTTTCAAAGAATATCAGGAAAAGATCAGCTACAAGTATACATTGACCTGAGCCTTTATTCTCTGTGAAAAGGTTGCTTTAATTTTTAATGTCCTTTTAATGACGTTCATGAATAGGAATAGAAGTAAATCAAAGAAACATGTCAGGGATACAGCATATATGATAAAACCCCAGTATTTTTGCAGATGTACAAAATCAAAGTGTTATTAATTAGCACAGAATTTTTTTGTAATGGGTCTGTAAAAAGACTTGCATCTCAACATTTTTTTCTTTATGTAATAGCAGCTGTTATTAGACTTAAACATACAAAGAAATTCAGTAACTCAACAATTTGTGGTCAATTGCTTTTGTGTTACCTAGGCTTCTTTTCAGATTCCTTCATATTGTCACTGATGCCTCATTTTAAATGTCATATCACTTAGTGTCATCTGTATGCATGAACACATGCTAAAATGACAAATGTTCTTGGCAATTAAAAAAGACATATATTTTCTTTTCCATGTGCATGTTAAAGAAGCTGAAGTAAACATTTTGACATCTAAAATGATTTTAAAAATCCTTATCTTGATAAAACTTCAGGTAGTTGTTTTTGAATCTGCAATATAAAGCAGAAGGTAGCAGTAAGTCTAATATCAGACATTTAACGGCACATGTATAGGAATGAAGAAACCTGCAGGCCCTGTCATTTCATGATCTTAGGCCCTGACTCTGCAAGCACGTGTTCCTTTCATATATATGAGTTGACTTGCTAAATCCAAAGAGTCTGATCAAATGCTTAAAATTAAACATAGGCAGAACTGCTTTCAGAGCCATGGTCTTAGATTATAAACTTTGAAATTACAAACTGTTATGAAATGTGAAACGCAGGTCATATGCACCCGGTGGTTTATGGTGGTAGAGCCAGTACAGTTCTTCCTCTAACAGCTGTGCACAGACCTCCACCTCCACTCTTCAGAGATAATTCATACTACAATATGAAGAAGATCACACAGCTCTCCATTTCTTAGGTACCCTCTCAAACATTACATAAACGTCCTCAAGTTTCATTTTGTTCTTTATCATATCTTTTTTTACCAAAGCATCCTCACTATGACCATGCATCTAAATTCCATCAGCTTGACTGGTAATTTATGACAATGTGCTAAAAATATTGATCCTTTGTTTACTATCTAGATTATCTAGTACTAATGTAATAGAAGTTCAATTTATGATAAGTGAAATTAATATGCAAGTCATATGTAAGATTAAGTGTAAATAGTGAACAAAACCTCTTCATTTAAATCCTATTTCTCCAATGCCACAAAGAAATAAATACATATAATTGCTAGCATAAATGTTTGACAGATCTCAGTGGTGCTATTCTTGCAGAATCATCAAACATAATACACAAACATAAGATAAATATTGCAGGTATTAACTGATGTTTTGTATGAACCAAGAACAAACTGAACATCTCATAGTGCTCCTGTTAATCTTCCTATCTATGGATATTTTGAGTTGAACAATTATATGTAGTTCAATTGTAAAGTATGCATTTCTAATTACAGAGCCATTATTAAAATTACAGTATTTTTTAAATGAAAAAAAATATTCTTTTCATATGTAAATGTATATAGGTAATTATTAGGCATTTCACTTCTGATGTTAGTCTCTGAAATTGGTAACAAAAAATGGAATTTGAGAAATGATTAAATCTAAAATCTTCATTTTACAATTTGAGGCAAAAATAGAAATGGATTGTCCTTTCTTTGATTCATTTCTGTGAGTATTCATCAGAACATAAGAAAAAATTCACAAGAATTACAAGAAAAAATTACAAGAATTTAGCTACCTTGTAAAGTTGATTAAAATACACTAGTCTTAACATTTTACTTCTGCATTTACATTAATTTGGTTTCCTTTAAAGAAATTCTAGGTTAAATTAGCACTTTTTTATTATTGATACAAAGAAAGCAGGCTGAACAGTCCTTTACATTGTGTTGGTACAACCAAGAATAATAAACCTTGACACTAGCAATATAAATTTATTCTGATATGGTTTTGTAAATGACTAAAAAAAAAGTCATTTTTAAAATACTTATATCTCTCATAAGACAAGCCCACAGTTCTCCAAATCATGAAAGATCTCTTTTGTTCTTCTATCACTGCCTGCCACATTCTAAATGAAGATGTAGTAGCACAAAGTATAAAAAAGCAAAATGATCAAATCTTAGCAGCTAGTACCACAAATACCACCTAACAAGACTATTAATATTTTTAAAGTTCATCTTAGACAGAAAATTCCTTTTCCTGTCACCTCTGCTAGTCTTCCTTTCATAATATTTAACTACTGCAAATAACTGCAAACCTAGCTTGTGAGCTGTGGGCTGCAAAACCATATACTATTTTAATTATGAGATGCAAGATGCCAGATGCTCTTGTTAGAGGACAAAGACATAGCTACTTTCTGTTCACCAAAATGTTTTCCCTCCCTACCTGTGTTTATATGTGCACTAAGATTTGACAGGTTGTTCTTCATCTGAGCATGTACCTGCCTTACACTTTGATGGCAGGTTTGTGATAGCACTGCAAGATCCTAACAAGGAGGAAATACACAGCTTAGATATGCTAGCCATTCTGGGCTCATGTTAGGAGATCTTGACTCTGTGAGACCTTTATTAGAAAAACTTGGAAACCAGGACTATGTCATTCAACTGATATATGCCCTCTAATAGAAAAGGCTTTATTGATCTTCTATGACTGTAGTCATAGAGAGAGAGCCCTTCTAGGCTGTGTATCATCAAGTTGTGTGCAATACTTCATCTCTGACCATGGGTAATCTACCGCTCCGGTGCCATATTCCTGGGCACGTGAGAAAAAACAATGTATTTTTACCCAGTTGGACATTAATGAATACGTAGCATTGTTCAGGAAGAAGGAACTGGAGACAGGTCAGATAACGCTATAGCCAGGCAACTACTGAAGTCTGCTTTAGCTAAGGATTGATGACACTACTTAATGCTTATGGAGCTGCAGAAACTCCCCTTCAGTGAAGCAAACATTAATTAAGTCCATTAGCTCCAACACGAGGCAATGCTTCATTAGAATACATCATGTCCCTGTGATTAAGGTACCTGCCTGAGAGGTAAGAGAAATGACCTCAAATTCACTTTCTTCCTGCTTCAGGCCAAAGATTTGAACTTTGATACCCTAACTCACAGGTGAAGCTTTTACACACTAGGGTCTCAGGTTTTCTGCAGCAGAGCTCTCTTTTGCTGGAGCTATTTTTTTTTTATATATATTATATATTATAATCTTATAATTTTTATAAAATACTTTAATAGTCCTATGTAAGTAAAATGGCTCTATCCTTTGATAGTTTAGGATGTTTACTACAAGACCTAATAATTTTCTGGATCGCTCCATCTGGATGGCTCATCTACCAGTCCCTGCTCTGGACCAGTTCTCTCCTGTCATCTGTTATAGTTCCTGATCAATCAAATTCACTAGCTGTTGGACCTGGAGGGTATATAAACACCCAGCAGATAGCAAAGGACATCAGGATGTGAGACCCCTGTTATCCAGTCCGTGCTCCATTGAAGGTGTAGAACTCTTTCCCAACACAGAAATGAAGGAAAACAGCTTTTTTCCTCTCCAGATGGGTGACGTTCAAGAAAATTTCCAAATGAAGGTTCAGATACGGTCATTCGTGGAGGAAAATTACTCCCTTAGCCTGAGTCAATGTCCTTAATACTATCTATTCAGAGAGAAGGAGAGGAGCAAAGTTCCACTTATCTTTTCATGGAAAGGCAAGCCTTAGTTATCTTCAGCTTTCTTTTTACACCTGATCTGAAATATTTTATGTCTCATGGAATTTTATATGTAGATAAGAACTGAATTTCTTGTAGTTTCTTATTTCAGCAAGAAAAAACAAAAGCAAAACACCACTGAAACAGAATATTTTTTGTTCATTGCTTTTTCAGACTGATACCAGTACCGAAAGCCAACTGATAATTCAATTTTTGCGACTAGATGCTGGCCCTAAATGAAGTGGAAGCTAAACCATTTACTGGGAGAGTATTAAAACTAGCAATTTCTCCTTCAGCATTAAGTAAAAATTGTCTATGGATCAATCTTTGTGCGTCACATATAATCCATTAGACAGAGATCATTTGCTTTCCTGTGCTACTGCTAAAATGAAATACAGTTTTTGTAAAAGTTGGGCATCATTCAGAACATTTTGTAGTTAGTTCATATTGTGGATCTAACTGCCTAGAAATAATTTCATGATCACATTTTCCCAAAAAACCTATCTAGAAAAATATAATCTTAGTTCAGTGTGTACATCTTATTCTCACAGTGCTCTGTTCTATATAGGGTTCTTCCTTAATTGGTTTTAATCCAAGATACTAAAATACATTTTTAAGGTCATTTCTTCTAACACTAAGAACAAGTTGATGAATCAAGTTTAATATCACTTTTATCCTGT
The DNA here is from genome assembly GCF_030936135.1 of Gavia stellata. Lineage (NCBI taxonomy): Eukaryota > Metazoa > Chordata > Aves > Gaviiformes > Gaviidae > Gavia > Gavia stellata. The sequence continues at coordinate 18,736,130 of NC_082597.1, read as the reverse complement.
GTTTGCCATCTGTTTTTATATTTTTTGTTTGCTTGATTTGTTTCTTGATGCAAGATCACTGTTCAGACTTCTGGAAAGTGGAAAATTCATATCATGAATGTATTAAAACAGAGATTGCTATGGAGCTTTTCAGAAACTTCTTTCTGTTGACATGGACACATACTGCAGTAAGCTTTCCAATTATTTTGAAATTATTTCTAGCATGAAAAGGAAATTATGAAAATGGTCAGCAGTTCAAGATCTACTTTTCTTTGCTCATACCTCATCAGCTCTCTGCTGCATTTTAACTTTAAAATAAATGTGGCTAGCAGTCCTTTAAAAAAATGGATAACCTGTGTAAGAGCTCTTGCTCATACTTTACACTAGTATCAATCTGCACTACAAAAAATTTTGCTAGAAAGGTTTTGGAAACCTTTTTGTATTGCTAGAAATGCAATTATGATGGAAGATGCTTTGCAGCTTCACTATTGTAAACCTAGAATAGTATTTTACTTAACACCATGAGTGTGAATAAATGTGTTGCTACATAAAATAAGGAGGAACTTCAGGAAAGAAATGCATCTGCAGCACAGCTGCTTCAAAGAATGCTATTTACTACTGCACTTTCATAGTTATAGCATATCCCTGCTAAAGCAGCTTGTTTTTTCCACATAGGAAGCAGAAGGTGATAAGCCTAAGTCTCAACAAATTTTTGCTTCTCTCTCTTTTCCACCTATCACCTAGTCAGCAAGGAGGGAATATTAAGCGTATGTTCTTTCCGTCACTGCATGCAGCTGTCTCTGGAGTCAGAAATATTTAACACAGCCAAGCAAAAAAACTGTGCCTAACTTTCCCTTGGAAGAGCATCAGTGAAAGTTAGGATCAAGTCCACAGGTCGTGCCAGTTTTCCCGGGCTTTATTTAGGATTATCTGGTCTATAATAGTTTAAATAAAAGTATTTCATGCAATGACAAATCAGAGAACATTTGGGACCATATGGTCTTCCAACAGTATGTTAAGGAAATGCAGCTAAGCATCACTAACCGTGTCAGGTCAGATATATGTGCAAAGTCTGTGGACAACACAAGAGTCCGACATGTGAAATGGGAGAACTAGATGGTAAATATGAAAGTTCGGAGATATGCTTATATGGAGCTCATAGTTTGCAGAAAAGGGGATATGATAAGGTGATGAGAGTGAATTCTTGTAAACTGGAAGTATTTTGCATAAACTGTATGTGCCTCAATATTTGTTACAGCAGTTTCTCCCAAAGGGTTTTTATTTTTTTCAGTCATTCTAGTATACTCAGACAAATCTTCATAATGAACACTATGTGGTTGGTTGTTGCCCATTTCATATGAGGGGAGAAATGGCTTGAGATCACATGTAGAACTCAATCAGCTACAATTAGAAACAACTGAGTAAGTAATCTATACTAGTACACTCGAGAATTAATCAGATGCCTTTTTCACATGTAAAAGACGCTTTATCTTTTATCTTTATCTTTATGCTTTTGTTTTGTCCTTACAAGTAGTATTGACAAGGGCTGTTGGTATGCAACAAGGACATTATAATAATAACTTTCTTTTTACTGCCAAAGTTATAGAAGCAGTAAGATAGACTTATAAAAATCACTTTGCACTCCAATTTAAATAGGCTGCTGGGATATTGCTTACTCCATTTTCTAGACCTTTTGCCAAGAACAAAGCTTTCCAAATTAATATAGATGTGGAGCACAGTATTTCAAAAGATAGCAAACAAAAAATAAAATCATTACCATTTCAAAAAAAGTTGAAACAACAATTTATTGTTTAAATTCCCTATTCCTAAAAAGATGAACACACTGTCTGGTATATGAAAATAATGTTATCAGGCAAACCAGTAGGAAATACGATTAGGGAGTGTAGCCGGTCACTAGAAAGGATGGAGGTTTGTTGCATAGTATTCATGTTGAGTTTGGGCAGCCAAGTCCTAGTTGGATTTCAGAGGTTACTGCATTTCCTGCTTTCTGACACAGTCATTTGATCCGAAGTGTCCCACAGTAGCAAGGGTATTCCCTGTTCCGCCAAAAAGCTGTCTTAGCTTGAGACCCACCAGGATTTAGAAGCAAGTCATATTAGCACACACATCTTGGAAGAGGACTTATTTTCCTATGATGTACACTAGAAAGACATCTAACATGCATAGACAGGACTGGGACAGCAAGCAAAAGCATTCGTAACTTTTTCATTTTATAATATGAATGTACAGGAAGGAGTTGCTCATTACTTTGAGTAGTTAGAGAACTCACTTAAGAAATGAGAGACCAGATCTTCCAGTTCCTGACAGTTATGAATCTTTTCTGAACTACTGCTGATTCTGACCCAACACATAGAGAATAAGGGAACAGGTGTTTATGGCATGTGAAGACCTCAACTAAGACCCTTATATCATGGTTTAGGCATCTTTGTCTATTGTAGTTTATTCATTTCACAATCAGTATTTTGTGTAATCACTTTAGTGATTAATTAAAAGAACATTAACAAGGATGCAAGAGGAGATCACAAGCTTCTGCTGTCCTAGCTGATGCTTACCTACAGGGAGCTACTGTTCTGTTGCAGTGGTCTTCCTTTTGTCCCATGGGCTTCTGCAGTCTTGGCTCCGGAGGCTTGTTCAAGTAGCAGGAATGAGGACATTACCATCCCAGACTCTTCCTAGCACTGCCTCCATACAATTCCCCAGACAGCAGAGTGTCACAGTCAGAGTTGGAAAATGGGCAAACTTTTCAGTGCTGATATTACATTCGTATCCTTGTGTTCATTCACTGATAGCACCTATCATGAGCACATCCAAATTAGGTGCTGATACCAAAATATCTACTGCACTCTACCAAATCTAATCTCCTTATTTTGTTGATTGCCACAAAGTAGATTTCTAGGTGGGGCAATTCTCGTGATAAGTGGAGAGAAACTTGAGGAGTGTTAACAACTGTTAAAATATCTCATTATGGTGAAAAAGCTTTGCTGAAGATAGGGTACTTGAGTTTTGACTTTCAATTAGTCTCATTTCCTCAAAAACTCATTCTGCAGTTGAAATTGTTGCCTGAGTTTATTTTTACTCAAGAGCCATTACCAAGTCTAGACTACTACAACAAGTTGCTAAAAATATAAACTGCCTGGACTTTATGAAAACCTGCATTGTATTTGTCTGATCAAAAATTATCCTTCTTTCATTAAAAGCATTTTGTCTTTTGAATGGTGATGTTCCTTCAACAATAGAAAGAATTAAGATGGTTTTCTCATCCTGCCACAGAGTTCCAGGATTTTTTTAAGTCTATTCTAATTGTATAGTGCAGTCTGTTATGAAGAGATAAAAATGCAAAGCAAAGGGAAAACAAGTGAGACTTTAATTTGTCTTGAGAGATTGAAAAAGTGGTGACATCCCTGTCAGATTTGTGAAGGGAATATTTTACTGAAAGTGATAACTAGCTGAATTAATAGCCATCCAGTATTGCCTGTTTAGACAACAGTAAGGAAAAATAAAAGGATTAGCAAGAGATGATTCATCGTGAATAATTTAACTGGCACATGAGAGGAAGCATACAGATTCACAGTCCAGTCCTATATAGCTTTATCATTCAAAATTTTTACTGGTGTTAAGGGAATTTCTGCCTGAGTAATTATTGCAGAGATGAGATTTTGGGATTTTTTTCTTCCTTCCAAAGACTTCCACTTCTTTTAGACCACTTAAGATTACTCTCTGTGGTCTCTGTTTTTTGTTTTTTTTTCTTTTAGACTCAGATTACCATTTTCTTTTTTCAAGGTTCAATTTAGACTGAAATATGAAATGCACTACTATTTCTTTGGTAGTTCTGTGAATACTGTTGACAAAAATATTCACTCCACCATCATTCAGTGACATAATACAGTTTTTCTATTTAATTCCTTGAAATGTGCCTTGGAACACTACAGTGATTGTCTCACTTAAACATACCGGGGATGGAACAATCAGCCGGTCGTCAAGTCACCTTACTTTGCCACTGCATTATGTTGGCAGAGAAACAGAAATGAGCAACAGTAAGAAGCATTATCTAGCTCTGTGTTTTAAAATGTGTCCTAAGAAGCTGGTTCAGCTTATGGATTAACTTCCCGCAACAGTGACTCTAAGGAAATAAAGACTTAGGGAATTATAGAAGCTAAAATCATGCTTAAAAAGAAAAGTAAATAAAACCAAACTTTGGTTAACTCTTTCCACCCTAATTAATTTTAATGTCTGCAACTTTAAAACTATCACTGTAAGACAATAACTTAATGCTTAAGAGGTAAACTAGGGGCAGATGGTGGCAGTAGATTATAAAATGGAATAAAATATATTTGAATTAAAAATAAGTATATATTAAAGGCAACTGGACATTTGCAGTCCTGAATGCAAAATTTACATTACAAAATGTAGATGTAAATAAAATAAAACATTTTCCAAAGGAGTATTAATTTTAATGCAAGCAGTGCCACTGGGTCACACGCAAGCTAGTTTACAACGTATGGTGAGAATTTGTAAGGAGAAAAGGTAGTTGTGTATGTATACTCTAATACCCATCATACACTTCATTTCAGTATGTAATTTAATGACAGTCTGTCAGTGTGGTTTGTTGGGTTTTTTTTTTAAGCACATGCAACTCAGGCTGCTGTGTAATCTTCCATTTGTTATGGGATTCACTGTGGCACAAAATAATCAGGGAACTTTGATTCTAAGCTAGTGTGAGGGAAATACTAAGAGGATTCTTGTTGGTATTTCTTTATTCCATTTACCAGTGAAAAATACAGGTCACAGCTCTTCTTCATGTGACCTCTGGTAGTGAATAAAATACCTTTAGCTTTCACATAGGTGAAGTGAAGGGGAGGAAGACATGGTCTCTGTGCCATTTGCTTTGGTAGTAAATTAATGGCCTGCATTCTCTCTCAGAGTCTGCAGCATCAACTTTGAAGGCCTTAGAAAGAAATAGAAAATAAAATGGTAAAAAAGGAGTATTTATGCATTGGTTGTGCAGAGGCTGGGGGAGAGAAAGCAGTATGAGAGACGAAAGAAATGTTAATCATCTTCTACAGGCAAATTCATTTCTGCTCCCTCTTCTATTATAAAGGCCCAGTTCATGCATATTCACCTTACGTTTATGGAGACGTAGAACTTATTATTGGTTGTCTGGTTAAATTGTATTTATCCCTACAAGCTTCCACTTACAGCTCCAGTCTCATTTGTGTTAATTCTTCTGGGGGTTTTGTTGGGTTCTTTTTCTGAAAAAGAAGCGGGGGTTTTTTTTGTTTGTGGAGGTTTTTGGGTGGGGGTTTTTTCGTGCATCAGTCATTCGGTTAACAAAAGGATACGGCAGTTGTTTTCTTCTCAGCCTACAGTTTGTAGCCTTCTGATATTACTGCAGACCTATGGAAAAAAAAAATAAAAGGGAAAAATGCATATATAAAGTGGGTATCTTTCTTACACATCTGTCACATCTTTTCCTTCCTCAGCTCCACAGTGTATCCCCACCCAAACAAGGACCTCCTTTTGCTCTGGACTTGCATATGCCCAGTAATCTCCCTCCTGATAACACTTCTCTTTTCCTTCAGGACAGCTCCTTGAACAGCAGCAGTCAAGCTGTAACTCCAACTCTTCGACTCCTTCCTTCTTCTGAATGCTACTCAGGACTTCTTTCTTCCTCTGTTGAAATTGACCATTTATCTATTCCCCTCACCCCCAAATCGTCTGATATATATCCCCAAGGTTAGGCCTTATTGTTTCCAATTTCATCTGTTCAGTCACACTAGCTCTTTTCACCTGATCTGTACTTCTAATTCCTTATCACTGACATCAATGGCCAAAATGGAGCTTCATTGGTAGTAGGCAAGAACCACAAAGAAGCAGCTCCCTCAGATGGTGCAATAAACCTGAAAAATACATTCTTACACACTCAAACATAACTTACCTCTCTGTCTGGAAACATTAAGGTTAAAAATACAACCTCATTTTTCAAGGTCTAATATTTTGCATGTTTATGGAGTTAGATTAACAATTCATAATCATAATGAAATGCAAAGCTCATACTGCATGTTCTTTCAAAGTAAGGAAACTGTCAGAGATGCTGAGTTTACTGCTTCTTCAGACTTGTTCATATGGAGCCAGGGTGAGAGCACAAAAGACACAATCTATATCTTTGATTAAAAACATGGAGGAACTCTTAAGATTCTGGGATCAAAAGTCTTTCCCTGAGGAAAAAGACCTGCAATGCTGCTAATCTCAGTATCATACTGTGGTCAGTAGAACAGTTTTCAGCAGAGACCATACAGCACATATGCAATCCCAGAATATCTAATAATACCCCGTGAAGGCACTGCGTAAGACGTCATAAAATGCTTTGGAGCTCCCTATGTCCCACTTAGCTACCTCCTTATTTTAATCAGATAGTTTCTAGATTGCTTCTTTCTTTAAAGGGTTAAAATGGATTAAATCCTAACAGTAAAGTCAGCTCTGCCTCTTGCAAAATTCGCTTCTTGGAGGGAACAGTTTAGTGCTGCATGAGAAAATTTTACATGAGAAAAACAAATATGCTTGTGCTTTTACTTTATATTACACTGTGGTGTGTTTTGCTATCTATGTGTCTTACATGTTAAAAAGATCAAGAGTTTTTATTTTAAAGGCTTAACAAAGCTCTTTTTCAAGGTTAAAGATTGAATGTTTCATGATTCCTTGCTCCATTATTTCATGCTTTCTTAGATGAAAGTAAAGCTGTTAGGCCAATAAACGTGGAAAGTCTGTTTGGACAGATAGTCTGTTTCTTGCTTTGTTCTTTTGTTCATTGTCAGTAGAAGAAAATAGCTAATAGGCCTGAACTTTTCAACCTCTGAAGGATGAAACTATGTGGTTCATGTAACTCTTCAGCACCTGAGTCATTCTTCTTTTCTTTGCTACCAAGGGCAGTCATTACAGCTCCTCCCCATCTCTTTCTCTGTCTTTGCTACATCTTTGTTAAACTGTCAAGGATGTTTGAAAGCAATATAGTTCTCCTTTTTTCTAACTTCAAAGTTTGCTAGTAGATTGATAACAGACTTATTGATCTCTGCACCAACGCAATTCTTGCTTCTTTATAAATACAACACAAGAGAATACACAAGAATATAGTGACAGACAGTTAACCAATATATATTACTTTCATCCTTGTAATCAAGACTGGTGAACAGAAGTTATCTAAGTCAAACTTTTTAAGCAGAAGGATAACATTTTCAAATGTGCTGGAAGTCAAGCATTTAAATTTTTTTTTTTTTTCAGATGCCAAATTAAATAGCTGGTTTCTTAGAGTTATGATACCTGCAATTTCTATTCACTTCCGTGTTTTATGCTGTTCTCGGGGCCTGATCCAAGATAATGTATTTTCATGGGTTTGAGGTAAGATACAAGGTAAGGCTGTCTGAATGGGTGATTGACTTGGGATGCAGAAGTGAGACAGAGAACTGGGTTAAAAATTACATTAACATGCCTTACTTTTAAGCACTCAAATCCAAGAGAATAATTCAAAGGTGAGGTATATTCACAAGTTCTTTGTAGAATATGTCAGATAAATTAGTCACCTGAGAAAAGAATTCAAAATACTTATTTGGTAAGCCAGCCAACAGCCATCTCCAAAGAAAGGGCATCTGGAATGTATTGCTGGACTCCACAGCTGGGCTCCTCCAATTTTCTCTGGTTTTGTCTCTCCAGCTCTCTGACACCCCCTCCTGTTTTTGTCTCTCTCTCAGGTCCCATTAATTTTGCAATATCCACATAAGGGTATAATTTCAACAGGACGGACAAAGAGCATCTTGCCCTCCTCCCCAGTTGTCTCTGTACCAATGACTTAATATTTAGGGCACTTTTCTGGGAAACATTTATCATCAGTCATGAACTTTCTCAAATTTAGAAGCCTTAGAAGGAAAATATTTTACTTCCTAAATCTTCCAAACATTGGATTGTTAAAGAAAAGATAGTATCTCTTTCTGATAACATATTTCTTGTTTATATTTAATTCCATTGACCAGCAAAATTTACTCCTGACTGTCAGATCAAAACTCTGTGTAACTGTATCTGATTCCAATTGTTAGATGTAAAGTCATTTTTAGAGGGATTAATTTCAGACTTACCCCATTTGCAAAGTGATGTGGTTCTCCTCCTATCTAGCCTTGATCAAGTGACAGTATGATCCACATGCACTATTCTCTTATGTAAGTTTGCATAAAGCAAACTTTATGGTTGGACTTGATGATCTTAAAGGTCTTTTCCGACCTCAATGATTCTATGATTCTATGGTTTTCCACTTATAAGCTTGTATGTATCATAATTTTGACATTTTTGAACACTAATCTATCATTAACGAGGACTACTGTTTTCAAAAAGTTTTTTTTTTCTTAATAGGTAATAAGGAAGTTGAAAAAATGGTTGACATATTCTGTTTACTGTCTGGGCAGAGGAAGGCTCCATCTGTCTAAGCCAATGGACATCAGTCATTCTTAAATTACACAGTGATAGTCAACAAACTTTCAGCAGCCATATTGTGAACCACTGTCCTATTCAGCTCATTAATTCATTAAAATTTTGGGAGAAAGGAGTCGTAGTTTTTAATTTAAATGTAATTCAGAAGGAATTATCTGGAAAGAAAACACATCAAAATCTGAAATTCAAGTGGCCAGAAGAACCTGCCTGAGTCCGTGTTTCACACACATGCTGTGAAGTAGTGTAGAGGTAGTTGCAGAATCAATGTGGAGTTATACCCCACTGTCAAGTATTACAAAAACTATAAAAATGCAGAAGGTGTTATAAAAAAGCATTTCCACTGAAGCCCAAAATCATATGAAACAGACATGATAGTGAAATCACCGCCACAGGAAAAAGCTCCAAGTGTTACCATGACAGGGTATAGCTATATTATGATACAAGGTGTGATAGCAACTTCACAATTAAGTGTGTAATCAGGATGTTTTAGTAAGCTATTCATCTGTGTAATTGCTATATTCATCTAGACTTAACTTTTTTTCATTTTTAGGAGAATATTTTCGTAAATGCTGAGAGACAAAATGCAAGAGTTTGGTGGAGTTATGTTTCAAATATTGAACGTATCCCTCAAAAAGCATTAATTTTAAAGTTACTCTACAATAAACCAGTTTCTTTTGCTGTACATGTTCACAAAGGGCACCTTAAAAACAAAATGAGCCCTTGTTATTAATTTTAGTTATTTTTAATATTTGGTTATCTTATTCCCTGACAATAATGTCAGAATATGTACTTGTATATGCTCAAGCTTACATTTTACACCAGCAAATACTATATTTTCTTTTTACCTATCAGATGCAGGCATTGTGAGTCAAGGAAAATTCAACATTTACGTGTCATGAATGAAACAATGAAGTAGTAAAGACTTACAGTTTAAAATGAGTGCTTAAGTCTATCTACACAGGAGTTTGGGTATCTACATCCCAAATACCTGCCCTACCATATGCATACGTTTTAGTTAAATCCTCAGAGATCCCACTCAGCATTCTGCTACCGTACCTCAAAATCCATGAAGAATTAAGATTTTCTGCTAAAATTCCCAAAATTACTAGAGGTTTTTTCCTACTCAAATCTTGACTGGGCAAACAATTAAGTTGTATCTACACAGCATATTTGATTAAGATGTACTTAAACTAGATCCACACCTATAAGCAATGTAAGGAAGTGGGGCAATTCACCCACGTGAACCCAAGCCACATTACTGTAGTCAATTTGGGAAGATACCTGTGGATATTGTGTGGAATGCAAGCCCATAGAAATTTAAGTCCTATCAGCATCTCCTCAATCTGATATAATAGGTATTTTCAGATCAAGAATTAGACTCCACAAGGAATAGAAACTGGGGTATCTTTTGCCCAGTAGTACCTCGAGGTTACTTCTGTACCCTGAACAGAGAAGACCAGTATTCAGGTCCCTTTTGGATAGATGCAGTCTCATTCTGAAGCTCCTTCCCTTTTTGCATTTCTCCTTTGAAGTAAAATACTTCAGATTTCAGATCTTAGGTATGCTGAAACATTTTCTGGAGGTGCCAGTTACTTTTCCAGGGACAGAGCCCTCGGAGACCAGAATCGTAAAGCTGACGTCCCCACTCAGCAGCCAATGTTGTCTAGAGCAAATCCTGACATTCTTGCTTCAGGACACTTTCCATAGGGCTACTCTGCTCTGTGTCCATTTGCAAGTGGCTGTGCATAGTGACCAATGCTATTCACAAGTATTTAGGCTCTTCAGCCATTGAAAGCTCAGACTTTAGTACAAATGAGACTCAGGTAGGGACGGTTGGTTTTAAGGCATTTTAAACAGTGTGTTTTGATCACGTGGTTTGGGGTTTTTTTGGCATTAAAATTTCATCTCTTAATGTCAGAAGAAACTACTACTGCATTACATATGACCTAAAGCAAGTTCTTGCCAATGAATGTATTAGGGTAGAATAATTTTATTTGCTTGCTGTGTCTGAATTGGTTCCATATAGAAAAGGCTGATAGGTTACTATTTCATCACAGATTTTTCCATATTCAGAGTGCATATATAAACACATATTCTCTGTCTTCTGTGGTTGTCCTTCTTTTAAAAAGCAAGGACTTCTGGCTAGCTATGAAAGACCTGGAATACTTGATAAACATTTATAAACCGACCTCTCTGGAACTTTTTTAGAAAAGCCTCGGAAAACAGCAGTCCTAGGTATGCTCAATAAAACTAACATTCCTCACTATGATTGCGTGACAAATGATTCAGTACTAAAAAAGGGGGTACTCAAGGCCATAAAACATTAAAAAGGTAGAAAGGACTGAGATGGACGTGTACGAATTACACTGATTCATGAATGCTAAGTTGCCCTTGGGCAGTGCTACCTCATGCAGCCAGCACTTATGCAGCTAATTAACTTTATGAAGGTAATTATTTTCACAAGGATGAACTGTTCTTGAACAATTCCTCTAATACTGGATATGCAAGGCTTTTCTTCAGGCCTTGATATAAAGGTCTTCATTTGCAATTATTCATTTCTTCAATAAATAAATATTTATATAGTTGTAATATAAAACATATATACATTTTTAACTGGGAGTGAGGCAAGCATATTCTCATTTTATTCTGAGGTGTCTTAAAAATTTAATTTGAAAATTCAAAGTATTTCACAACTTAGTTAAAGAACTTGGAAATAATAATATATTCAATGTATATAATAATGATAAAAATAATAGTAATAATAACTATTATGTCACATGTTGGGTCAGACCCCAAACTGATCTACCTCGGTAGCTTTTCCTTAGAAACAACACCAGATATTTGGTGAAGAGTTGAGAAAGGAAGATCAAAAAAGTTTGCGTCCTTGCCTATGTTCCAAATTGAGGCAATCACAGCAGCAATAATTCAGTGCCCTAAACGACAGATTGAAGAGCCATATTCCAGTTTGGTCTCTTTATTCCTTCTTTTATCATCTTACTTTTGTTTTATCTTTCCTTATTCTTTCCAACAACTTACAGTTATTTATTGCACGATAGAGCAGTTTCATCAGGAGGAAGAAAAATTATTGTGGCAGAGCTGTTATTGTCTGCTGAGGACACTCTATGGCAGACACGTGAAAGAAACTAGGTGGAGAGGGAACTTGAGTCAGTCTTCCTGATATCCATCTTCTACTAGTGAGTGATCTAGCCACTGAGTGATTATGCAAAAGTAAAATTCACACATGCAAAAGGGAAGGAATCTCTGGGATGTTTGTAACATAGCCGCTATGAGGAAATTTATCAGACAAATCCATGGAAGTTATGCATTTAAAATAATGCCTATTTGTTGATGTTTTCTTGCTTTGGAGTCAGCTATGTGCTGAGTGGTTTACTATTCTCAAGTCTGAGTCACTAGTCTGGGTCAACAGTTTCAGCAAAGCTAACTTTGGCAAGCTGTAATGCCGATGGTGGTTAGGCATTGCCTTAGGTAAAGTGACAATGGAGTGGGAGTTTCCCATTTCATATCTTTAAACATTGGCCATCAAATTCTGATTTCATTCCCTTTTAAACATCTAAGTCCTCTACCAACACGAACATATATGTCTCCAGTAGATGACAGGGAGCCAGGCAATGTTGTAGATTACAGGTCAATCACACATTAGAGATCTACAGTCATAGTATCTGCTGAATGCAATGGAAATCAGAGCAATGTGGTCCACCTGCCCAAATACATACCATAAAAAGATTCCTGTCTGCACTGAGGCAGGAAGCAGAAGAGTTCACGAAAGGACTCTTCATAGAAAATGTGGAGATATGAAACTGGTAACCTGCTAGAAGCAGCCACCACACCAGTTTTGAAGAGGTGAGTTTATTGGCATCTCACAGCATTCATCCTTTTATACCTCTTCTATTGAAATATTCATTCATCTTCTCTGATTAGAAATTAATTTCTAGAATCTCCTTGAAACCTTCTCTCTTCTTCTCATTGATTATTAATTAATTTGTGACATTTCAGGCAAGTGAGAACCGTCTTTCTGCATAATGTCATTAGTCTCAATAATAAGATCTGACCAAGCATCAGTTACATTTTTTTACACTATCTGAACTTCTTGAACAGCATTGTATGGTGATTTGTAAATTTACCTATGAGCCTACAGTCTGGGGGCTTACTATCATATGTAATAAACCCTGAACAATTTGGATCACTTATATATAAGTAAAAAAATGTATAAATTCATTATAAATGTATAAAGCTTTATAACTCATCAAAAAACTAGAAGCCCATAAAATCACTCTGGCTAATAGATGTAGTGTTTTTGGTTTGCAATGTACTGTAGAAACACCCTCATTCTTATGAAGCTAACTTGGTAAAGATTATTCTAGTAATAAAAAAGAGCAGTACTTTTCTATGTCCTATCTTCAGAATGCTGGTCCAGGAGGCAGAACTGGAAATGCACTAAGGAACATCACTAAAGAGAAGATGGAAAGAACAAACTGCATAGCTGTTTCAGCAGGGCTATTATTTTTAAGTTAAAGTATTCTTCACCAGCAATGCCTACTTGTATACCTCCCATTAAACCTGACTATACTGATTCATTTCCAACCCACAGGAGCCAAAATGACTCCAGAGTTTCCTAATTTTAACCAGCAGCAGCAGAATGAAAAGGGAAAATCGGCAAGCAAGCAACCTCTATATTTATGTTCAGTGAACCACTGTTCTGTATGTAAAGGATGCAAATTGAAGATCTAGTCTGGTCTTCACTCTAAGTAAGTTAATAAATCTCTTTGTTAACCAGCTATAGAATATTTCAGGTCATCTTGAACAGCAGAGTCACTAAAATCCCACATGTGGTTCTATAGTATTTAAAGCCAAGTCATGAAAGACCCAACTGTGCAGCACACTACACAGATTAATCTGCTTTCATACTTCTGTTTTAGTAAACACAGTCTTTAATAAAGATTTCTGTGAGTACGTTAAAAAACACAAGAATTTGCCATGCTTGACAAAGAAGTGCAAAGAACAGCCAGCTAATGAGGATATACTTTTTTAGTGAAATGATTAAGAGATGCCTCATCAGTATATTTCTATTCAACCTTTTTTTCCCCTCATCTCCTCCAGGTACATAGTACCAGATGAAAAATAGCATAAGAAAATTCTTGTTTCAAGTTTCAGACAGTCTAATTCACATCTGAATTTCAGTAGTCTGATTAGGCACTGTTTGTGCATTTTTTATAAAACTGCCTGAGGTCCCCCAACTCCATTTAGAATTTGTCCATGTGACCTGTGTTCCTGAACAGATCTCATTTACAAATGAGCCTGAGAGTGCTTGTGTGAGCCCCAAAACTAGTCTGTTTTCAGCCTTGTGAATGCTAGACACCCTGTGGAAGCCACAGAATGGTTATTAATTGAGAGGATGAAAGAGGGAGAATCACTGTAAAATATTTCTTACACACTCTATTAATAATAGATAGTAGTTTCTAATTTATTTTTAATTGAAATGTTAAAAAAGCTTATCTTACCCTTGTTCCTTGTCTAATATTTCTCTACATGTTGAATGCTCTAGTTACCATAGTACTGATGCTGTGTCCTCACAATGCATGCACAAAGTCTAATTGAAAAAAGTAACAGTGGAAGAAGGGGAATAGAGGAACAAGGAAAAGAATAAAGTTACTCATTAAGTGGAGGCAGTATTAAAGTCCTTCTCTTTTAGTAGGTTTGCAAGAGAACATATCTTCCAGCCTTTCTGACTGAAGAATGACACTTTAGAGTCTTCACAACACAGATAAAATAAAGACACCTTTAGTGCTTTGATTTACTCAGGGGTATCACTAGCTGAAAATGCTGAAGGGACATACAGCTCCATTTTCCTGTGCATTGGCAGTAGAAATGTACATTTCAGAAGCTGGCTGCCCTCCATAATAGAAGACTGCTTAATTTGACAGGGTAGAGGGCAGAAATCTCTCTTCCAAAAGGTCAGCAGTGTCAACAGGATTCTTGTGGTAGATTTTCATCCCTGTCTCTAGTGATGACACCTTGTTGTTTGATTATATTCCATCCCAAAATATTTCATTAACAAGAAATTTATTCTGGCAGTAGTCCTTTGTATGTTAAAAATGCAGATGCCCAATGGTAGTAAACAAACTACAGTGTCTTGTATGTAGTAGTAGTTTTACATTAGAAATAAAAAATTGTGACTTTACATGACTTTATTTTTTCCAACAGGTAAGTCTCTCTTATGTCCTCTCCACAGGTGTAAAAGTGGGCTAAATAATGGCATATAATATAATCTAAAGGAATCCCCAATTATATTTTATTTAAAGCTGAGGAAATCTTTTGTGTTAACAACATTTTCCTGTCTGCCTTTTTTTGGTAAAATTTCATGCATGCTGGTTTACAAAGGATTTTCTCTTGTGGGATTTCCTCAATAAAAAGCTAGTCTGATATTACCCCCAGCAGTGGCTCCCTGAAGAAATAAGTGTGTAGGGAAGGTGGTAAATCAGTCTAAGTTCTCACAATGTTACCTCCCTGCATAATTCTAGAGGATTTTAAAATGACTCAGGTTTTCCAGCCATGGATGTTGCAGGACAGGGAAGAAATGTTCAGAATTGCCTCAGGGAATTAACGCTACATGCAATAAAACACACAAGCCTGCACTGAAGTGAGGTGGATTTCTGATGGCTAAATACAAGAATGCTATCCTAATACCTCTGCTCAGCAAAGTGTTGTTTTCCTTTTTCTGTCTTAGCTCAGAAATCAGACTGTTCATGCAGGGCACAGTAGATCCCAGTTACAAGCCCTCTGCCTAATGTGAATCTGGCCAAGACTTTAGTGCCCCAAAGGGGCTTACTGTCCCTGCCCAGCTGCTCCTGGGACTCCCCACCCCTACCCACAGGCTCAGGGACCTCTATCAGCTCAGCCTGAGGACACCAGTCCCTGCCTCAGTGATGATGTAGGTATGCCTGGCTCCAGCTCCACCTCCCCGAGCAGACCTTGTAAGCAGCTCATCTCCTGAACAGACCCTGGAATATATATATATACATCATATATATATGAATATACATCATAGCTTGCTCTGCCCTGCCTCCAACCCTCTCTCCTGGACAGACCTTGGACCCACATTGCAGCCTGGTATCCAGCCTGGTCAGGAGCATCTCCTTTGCTCCTGACTGGATCTCAGCCCTGCCCACCGTGTCCAGACCACGTGGGACTGTACCCATTGCTGAGGGCATGGCTGGCTCTGGGATTACCCTAAGCCCTTTGTGAGCAGCCTGACCTCACTGCACCCTGCCAGAATGAAACCTAAATGTTATTCTGTAGCTTGTCCCACAGGTGCCATGTGCTGGCTTTCTTTGTGTGGGTTTATGCATCTGCTACCCTAATTGCTGAAGCTGTACCTCTGTGCAACAATTCATCAAAAAATTCATCAGACCAGAGAACCTACTGTTGAGGAGATACCTGAGCTCCAGCCTTTGCTCTGAAGTTCTTTTTTGTGTTTTACAAGCAATGGTCATGAATAAAATGGATTAACTGTCTTTTATGTATTGCCTGATATTGGCAACTTCCTCCATTTCAAGTGGAATGTTTAATAAACCAGAAAGTCATGTTCTCGTTTTCTTACTTTCTTTGTCCTTTTCTTTTTCTCTATCCCAGATAATCTTGAATTCTTTTCTATATAAGACCAACAAGATGAGAGATGAACACTCCCTGCTGTTCTAAATAAACTATCTTGTTGATTATTGCATTTGCCAGGGAGGTGAGAGATGAGCGTTTGTATTCCCTGAGACAGAAACTGGCATTGACCCTAGGTCCCTCCTGTTCTGGGGAAATGAGTTAGCCATTGAGATATTTTATAAAAGGGAGAGTAGATACGGCATCATCACTGACAGTGCTTGAAAGAAGGTCATCCTGCTTTGTTTCTGTGAAACAATTAGTACCAGAACTAAGAAAGCCTGATTTTCTGTGGATTTATTTTTTGCAGCTGATTGACTCTGCAGTCTATGAAAATACAATCTCTGATTGAAGCTTTTCCTTTGATTGGGACATGTATATTAGAGCATAGTAACAAATAAGGAGTAGAGTTTATGCTGAAATCTTTTCCCTCAATCATAACACTTTCAGAGTCTCTAGCCTTCTACTACCAAGTTTTTTAAACAAGTAAGAAAAGTTGTGGGGTGTGGCTGGCAAGGCACAGGCTAAATCTGTATTAATAACTAGAAATGGCCAGGGACTATATTCTGGCCCTGAGGGCAAAAGGACAAGGCAAGGCTCACATTCATTGAGAAGAGAATATACATAAACAGTCTAATCTGTAGGAAATAAGGTTAAAATAATAAATATATTAATTAAATTTTTAAAGCTGGTGATATCTGTTTTTAGAGAGACTTATGGAATCATAATGTAACCAAGCTCCCAATTTTACTGAACGAAGCACCATTGCATCTAGCAGAAGTGGGATTTCAGACATCACCCCATTCTCTGTTTTCTCTGTTAGCAGCGCTGTATGGCTTTTACAGTCAAAATGATGTTGTGGGCAAAAAAGGAATATAACTTACATGTAGACTCAAGAACTTCTTATTATCTTAATTTAAGTTTTAGCAGCCTAATGAAAATGCAACAAACATTATTATTAGTCTAGTTAGAGAGATACTAACACTTCTAATCCAAAGTTTCTAAAAATCTTCATTTATGATGGTTAAAATTCTTGTACAAAAAATTGTCTTCCCCTTTGTGCTCACACTTTTACTGCCCCTCTGGGTGCTAAGGTTGATGGGGTTAGTCTTCCTCAAGAAAAATGCGAAGAATGAATGAGAAGGGGGTTCAGGGATGAGCCACCAGCATCCCTTATTCTTCACCACAAGGTACCTGAAGTTGATGGTCTGGATTTCTTCCACCTGCTCAGTCATGGATCTGGTTGGAGTTATTTTTATGTGTTTGGCCTTACTTTCTTTCCTTTTTGGTCCACAGGTTTGTTACACCACGATTCTTCAGTTTTGTTAGACCTGTATCATGTATGGTTAGACCATAGCATTACAGAATCAGCATTAAGCTATAGCAAAATAAGTCACTGAAGAGAAAGTGTAAAGCTACAGGAAAGAGCCCTCCTGAGCCTTCCCTTACACTTTCCAGTTTTGAAGTCACAGGTGAAACAGACCCACGACTGCACATGACAATTACAGGAAGTCCCAAGGCCTGGGTTAAATCATTATGAAGCCAGTAGCTTGCTGCTAGCAACATTTTATTGGCTGGGGTGAGCAGCCTTTCAGTTAGCACACTGATATTATTGTTTTTAACTCCATTTGTGGGTACCTTATTCACCTTAGACGGTGCAAAGGAGCCTAACACAGAGTTTGGATACCAGCAGAAGTTCGGGGCCTAAACATTGGGTATACAGCACTCATGTTTCATTTTGTGTCTACCTGTCTCTTAAGGGCTTTAAAAATTTACAACTTTACTCACATCTGTAGGTAAGTACCTAATTTATACATGGAAAAAGGTACAGCTGCTGTCACACCTGATGATTTTTTCCTGTTTTTCTGTTTTGTTTTTTTTCCCCCACAAGGCACGGTACTGGATAAAAAAAATTACCAAGAAAAAAATCCGTACACAGGGCTGAGTTTAGCTATCAGATTTCATTGAAATAAGTGGTCCAGTCTCTGTATCAAATTGCAGAAGTATGAGTCACACTAACTTTGCTGGAACTTCTCTCTAATAAATGACAAATAAATCATAGGAGTAGTTCTTGCATGGGAACTTCTTTATGTATTCAGTGTTCCATGATGGAAAGAAAATTTGCAAATCATTAATTATAATTTATGAACATCCTTGGTCAATGTGTGTGCCGTCTATTTGGACTGCCTTTCCTAAATTCCCCTTGACAATGCACTGAGTATTGTCTGTGTATGGATTATATGGTTTGGTCCAACAGTTACAAAATATTTTAGCTGTAACACACCATGAGACAAAATAAGAAAGCTGACTCGATAATAATCTCATATGTCAACATATACCTATCCCCTATGTATAAATCAACAATTTTATTACTGTGACTTCAAAGAACTGACTCATTGTATGTTAAAACTTTGTTTGCAGCTGCTAAATAGGTTTTCCAAAAAATTAAAACTCAATTAAGTGCTCTCTGGGTATTATTTTTCAGTTTATATAATGTATGCTTTCTTCACAGAGACAGTAAGTAGTCATGAGTGGGGTAGAAGTGAGCTATGTGTTTGGAATACATATTCTATAATACAATCTCTTTATTAGAGTGTGATACATACTAAATAGTCCAAAAAGCCCTACTTAAAATCCAGCATATTTTGTCATTCAGATTTTTTTCAAGGTTAGCTAAATCTGAGATTAGTGTATCATACTGTATTAAAACTCTAGTGATTTTCACTGTTATGATACTAATATTATGGCTGCAAGCCCAAATCAATATCAATAATAATACCACCACCACACCCCATCTCCTACCCCTGATCTTGGACTCTAAGCCCTTGCATCAAAACTACACTAAAACTCTTTGGTACTAAAAACTGGAGCTGTGCAATTTGCAAATACTTCTACAACTCTTCTCACCACTTACAGTACAATAACATAACATTTTTATAGGAGAAGAGATGCCATTGTTGTAAAAGACGGCAGCCAGACAGCCCAAAGGAAAACAGATGATTGAACGCAGGAAAAAGCAACCTGGCTGAAGAGTTAAAGACATACTAGTTAAACTTTCGTTTCAATGCAGTGACAAGTAAGAACACATTCTTCTAATTATATTGCAGTAATAATAAACAAGAGTCTATCTACATTTAAATAATTGAAACATATAAATGTTTCTTATTTGTTCAAATAACTGAAAGTTACACCTATGTGGATGGCTGCCATCCCTTCATAAACAGCTGAACCTGACCTCAGTATTTGGAGTCTTAGTATGACTTAGTACGACTGTAAAATAAACATGGACAAACTGAAAAGAAATGTTTCCTTATTTCCAAAAAGAATTTCTAGCAGCCATATTTCTATCACAAATTTTCTTCTTATCCGAACTTTTCATAGTAAATGTTATCGCTTTCATGGAAGACACTGACAGATAAAAACATGAAAAACTCAAAATAAGATCATTTACTCAGATCTCTTAATTCTAACAGAGATTAAGTGTAAAAAGTGTGATTCTAGGTAAAAATGTTGCAGCTGATGAGTTTAATCAATGCTCTCAGGTGAAAATAATATACCATTGGAGAGTGAAAATTTTGTGGAACAGCAGCAACAGAAGGTGGCTCAGTGGTTGCATTTGCACAGGTGGCTTTAAAATATGTTCTATGTCAACTACCTAAAACCTCAACCTGCTTTCATTGAAGATGATGGCAAAATTCCCATTGAATTCAGTGGGGGCAAGAACAAAGTTCTTACTATGCCTTCAGAGTAATTAATCTGCTCTTCAGTTCTCATGTAATATACATAGGCAGTCTATAGCCAGAAAATGTCATATAGTTAGTGTTTAGAAAAACATTTGCAAAAGTATATCTTAATTGAACATCTGATCATTTGAAAACTATTGATAGTCCTTGTTTTTCTTTGAGCATTTATGTTTCATAAACTATTATTGACTATATGAGTGACATTAGTTTAGGAAGTATTTTTGCTATTGTTACCATTATGAAAACATATTTTAAGTTGAATAATTCAGTAAATTACACCTGAGGTTTCCAAGTCTGTTGAAAGAGAAGACACACTATTAGACATCATTAGAGAAGTAGAATAAATAATAAAATTTAAATTGCAAATTCAGATTGAATAAATATTTTCAGAGCTTAGCCATAACTCTTTGTTTGCTCAATCAGACCCCTAAACAAAACTTTGTTAGCAAGAAGTACCGAAACTGTAGTATAACTGTAGTTACCTTTGCATCATTTTTCTCCGGCATAATCCAATGGGATTTGGCATCATTCCACTCCTTTATTGTGAGTATTGTTAATTATTTTTCTCCCATTTCATTAAACACTTAGCTGATTTTGCACACTTTGTGTGCTCTGCCTTATCAGTTATTATTGATACCAAAGGGACCATCTTTTTTACAAACCATTTTTATAAAGTACATAATTTTTTAATAATTTATGTTTATACACTTTTTGTTGTTAAACATCGTGCCAAGAACTATGAGACTTAAGTTACAAGTGAGTTGTAAGTATGCAAGTTTGTTCTTTAGTTATAATTGTGGGGCAGCTAGGTTTCAGGGTTCTGCCTGTATGCACACCAGTACATATAAATCATAAATTCCTTGGGTTGTCCAGGAATTTTCCAGCCAGTCATCTGCATAAATGGATTAATGGGCAAGCTTGAGACAATGGACCAACTTGAAACAAGGTGACTGACTGATTGAACCTTCACATGACATATTTGTCAAATAGTTACAGAAGCCCTCCAGACGGAAACTTTG
Organism: Gavia stellata; assembly: GCF_030936135.1. Classification (NCBI taxonomy): domain Eukaryota; kingdom Metazoa; phylum Chordata; class Aves; order Gaviiformes; family Gaviidae; genus Gavia; species Gavia stellata. The sequence goes on along the minus strand of NC_082597.1, from coordinate 18,715,228 downwards.
GACAGTTTGGCAACTCCTGCTGTGTCTAGTTCAATTTATATGCCTAAATGTGTTGATTAACATTCTGGGTAGAGTGTCTGAAGGACTCACCTAGGTCATTCCTGCTACAGACATGACTGAATTGTGCCTAGATAAGACACCTGTGGTCAACAGAAATGGTTGTATAAGACAGTCTTTTGTATGTAGATGTTCAGGAGGTGTTTTGTATGCATTTTAGGTGTATCAACAGTGATGAATTATACAAGTGATGGGTTAATCACATAGGACATCAGGAGGTATGATTCTCCATGCAAGCATTACACTATGCCAAGATCCCGATAAACTAAGTTTTCCTGGTTTTTAACAAACACTCTAAGCATCAGAGTGCAACAACACTATTAATGAGTCAGTCACATAATAACAGGCATCTAATGACATTTAAGATTCTTGAAATTATGCCTGAATCTGACTCTGCAGAAGACATAGCTTTCTTCTAGGTGCCATGCCTTATCTGGCATCTCTTGTCTCAGTTTGTAAGCTGTCCCAAATGACACTGATTTTGTTTAGACAACAGTATAGACCTCTTCATGTTTACTTTACAGATGTGAATTGTTCTCTAGGCTCCATTGACTGCATTGTCTACACACAGACATCAAAACTGACGTATATTGAATCCCACTTCTCATGTCCAGTCAGTTGAATTGCTCTTTTATATTCCACTAACTCTTGCTTTGCTATCCATTGACTATAGCAGGAGCTTATACATCTACATTTAGACCTCAATACCTTTAACTGACTCCCATCCCTGATGCCTGGTACTGAGTGACTCAGAATCTACATGCAAGAAGTATTTGATATCTGACAGATGTTCAACATAATAGAGAAAAATTTATATTGAGATTGAGTTATTGAAAACTGAAGAGAAATATGTACTAAAGTAATTTTGCATTTTTAACACTAAGGGCAGCTAATTATTGGAAGAGCTTATTCTGGGAGGTCTTTAAATGAGAATTAAATATCTTTCTTGAAGACAACAACTTATTTTAAGTCTTCCCTCTTTAACTGTTTTGCTTAGAATAGCTTGTTGCTGTGTTTTTTCTTCCTTTGTATTTTCTGCCAAGTTTAAGTTAATTAAAGACCTAAAGCTTTTTGTTGTTGCTGTTTTGATGAGGATGCAGAAAACCTTTTGCTTCTCAAACTAAATAGAAGGGAATATAGTCTTGTCAATCTGGATAATGGTTCTGCATATTGATCAAAGATATTCCTTATTAGATTTTTGAGACAGAAGACTGCAGTTTAATATCTATCTAATGATTATTCTTATGTCAATCTGAGCAATGATAATTACACTGTGATTAACATTGTGATTGAGATCTGTGTCGATTTCTTTTCCTCTGTGTTTTTGATGAGTTATCTTTCTGGCTGAAGTGCTGGTACAAATTGCTGGTACAGATCTATCATATCTTTAAAATCTTGCACTTTTTTGATTAAATGACAGAATTTTTATACATCAGTAAGTAATGTGAACAAGAATATTCTGCCTCTGGTTGACGTTTCTAAAGGTTTGCCCTTTCTTTGGACCTGTCTAATCTTCCACATCTATTATCCTGGAGTTTTAATAGTACCCATGTGTTGTGTCTGAACAATTCCTAGGTGTACTCAAGCTCCATGAGCGAATTCCTCAGCTACTTTGAGAAACATTGTATTCACCGCAATTGAATCAGTGAATAGGAGCTCCTGAAAAATGCATGTTGGAGTACTGTATTCCTTTATCAGGCACTATTCAAAGATAAGATCTGAAAGTGTTCTTAAGTACTTAAAGCAGGACATTGGTGGCCTAATAGAAATGCTTTTTGCAACCATCAAATTTGAAAGGCTGCTAAGACATCAAGCTTGCCAAGCTTTGGCCTGAAAAAAAAAAATCCCTAAATGCCTCCAAATGGTCACTGCACACCTGTCCAGAATGATCTGGATGAGAAAGAGATAGCATTTGGCTCCTGCTGACTGCCCGTCTGGACTTAGAAGCTATACAGAGCAATACTCAGCAGTGGAGCATTTTCTGCATCAGTTTAAAATGATGAGAACATTGAGTCTATCACACTTCAAAATAATCTAGTTGAAGATGGAGGAAGAGATCAGGATGGATTATCTATTTCTCCTGTGGATGCTTTATCACTACATAGAAAAGAATCAAGGTTCAGGGTATATGAAAGAAAAAAATGAGGGCACATAGTCAACTGTAGTGTGGTGAGTTCTCAGTTCTCGTCTTTACTTCAGGAATGCTTATGTGTTTTATAAACGGTGACCAGATAAAAAGCAGAAAAAACAGAGGCAGGGACTTAAAGCCACCATCTTATCTTATTTGAAATGCACAACTTAATTATTACAGAACCAGGATCTTATCTACAGGATTTATTTCTGCCATATTAAGTTTGTATCCTTTTTGCATAGAGACACAATCTGAAGAAAATGGAGCACCTCTCTGACTCCTTTATTCCACCCGGAGTAGTCCATTTCTTAAAGATTATAATTACCCCAAAGAAATTTAAAACCATGGCCTTGAAACTTCTTGAACAAAGGGATGAATTCAGCTTCCAAATACAATTACAGGTGGACAATTATACGGCTTTTGGGATGGTTTGACAATTTTGTTTAGAAAGAGAGCTGTGAGATTTTCAAAGAAGATAACCTCACCTTGTCTCACAGGAGGTGTGGATTTTACATTATGTATTGCAAGAAAATTATTGCCTCTTGCTTCTAATTCAATAACTTAAGCTCTGGAAAGTTGTGCAATTTTAACACACTTCTGTACCCATTATTTCATGCTGGATGAAATAGTGCTGTAGGAGGCTCTCCACTCTGAATGCTTTTCTTGAATGTATTTATTGGACTTATTCACTGTTGAGTGATCCAATTTCTTTAATTCTGGGTGTTGATACAGATGGAGTAGAGAAAATAGTATCTGTTTCATATGTATCTAAGTTATTTAAGAAATATACTTTAAATTGTCTTCAGAGTTAGAGGTGGTTGATTAAGAACAGCAAGTACAGTCAGTTTATGTTAATATACATTTTTATGTGAACCTTTCTCTGCATCAAAATACCTTTATGAAGTTAATATTATCTGCAGAAAAATACAACATTTATTTTTATAGTCTTACTATAAGATGATTTTTAATTTTTTTCATCTCTGTAGATGTTATTTTGAAAAAAACAGGATTTACATGATAACTTAATTCTGTTCTATCAATTTTTACAGTTGTCTTTCAAGACCTGTAATTTGATCCAGAAATAAGAAAATGTTCTGAGTAGTCTCTTCTTATTTGCTGAAACAGCAATTTGTCAGCAGGTTGGAAAGTTAGGATTCCATGTTTGCTCATTCCAGCATTCTGTGAATTGACTTTATCTCAGATTTTGAAGTTAATGAATGTGTATCCAAGATATACAGCAGTTAGTATGTGCAGTTTTCACAATGAAATTCTAAATGCCTTTCCAATTTCTTTGTTTTCAAAGTAAACTTACATTTGAATTTAATTGCACTAAACACAAACATTTCATAGATTCTACTATCAAGTAAACCATGCTTCACAATTACACAATGGAAATGTGGCTATATCAATATATAACAGTCATTTTGATTGATAAAAGATGTAATATAAAAAGCAGCACTGTAAAAGAAGAGATCAACATGGATTACTTATGAGATTTCCTTCTGTTTTCAACTATTTTATGAAGTCTTTAGAGATCTGTACATTTCTCTTAAATAATTTTTGTGAACTTTCTTTTAAATATGTAAAGAAACTTTTGGCAGATGTTATGTAAGAATCATTTTTTTTATTGTTTCTAAAGTAAAAAATCGTGAGAAAGGAAGGGGAGAAATATTTTTCCTTTCACTTTTGATGCAAAATAACCATAGACTATCTTCTTCAAATATTTACTGATCTGTTCTGTTTCACATTTCCCACTTTCTACTGATGCGTATATTAAGAGTCTGCTGCAATTTTCTGTTTTCACTAACACTTGTGACACTGTGACACTAGACTTAAAATCAGTAGACCTTCTGGGATCTTCTCTTGGGTCAGCCATTGTACTGCTTCATGTCCTTGGGCAATTGCCTTAACCACTGCAGCAGCAAATTATCTCCCATTGCATGTCTTGTTACCACTGAAAGTTTTTCCAGGAGGGTAGAGGCAAATCTTGTAGCTGCTCAGTGTGACCAAGGAAGAATTAATGAGAACTGGCCAGAACTGGTCTAACTTAGGGGAGAGAGAAAGATAGGTTTGAACGCACAAATCAACAAAAACATAGCCACAGCCCAAGCTGGGTCAGCTGAGCCTGTCCAGGGCTTGCAGGGGCAGCTGCTCCCAAAGAGGATTCAGACAGCAGACAGAGGACAGAAGTAGCATGGAATTTCTTTTCCTATGCATGTCAGGCCAAAGCTGTTGGATATTGTCTTTGTGGGGAAGACTGAATTTCCAAAGCGTTTTTGGCCTGACCGGCCACTTGACCAGGAATGACATAAATATGAGTGTATGTGCATCTGTTTTCCCTGTGAATTCCATGCATTTCTGCCCCCTAATTTGATCAGCAACGTTGAATAAATAATAAATTGAAGATGGTTTATATCTAATTAGTTACTTCTTTGGGTAACAGAAGCTTATTGGAACAGGTGTGGTCTCCTACTATGTATGCATGCGGTATGATGCTCATCATGCTGGAAGCCTCTAATCACTAATGTTTTACAATTAATGAGCAAGACTCAAGTGAGAGATGAATCCAGACAAAAATCATATATCCTTTTCCCAAATCTGGATTTTATGGGTTTTAATCTGATCTCACAAACAATAACATACATCACTGGGTAGGGGTAGAGGACCTGAATCTGAACGCACTGTCACTAACCTATGATTATAAATGAAATTCCAGTCTTAAAATTCTTGATGTATTGTGTGTGGGCAGTAAAAGCCTAATTTCAATCCCCATGTAAAGTCCTTACCTGAAAAAGCATGTAGGATGGGAAATCCATTGTTGCCCTGCTAAATCTACTGATCATCCACTCTTACTTGACTCAGATATCCTTCCACTTCCAATTGTTATTGATTTTTCATATCATCTGTTTAAGAAAAATATTTCTGGATTTAACGCATTGAATGTGTTATGAAGAACATACTACAAAAATAGTAAGAGTTAAAAAAGTAGAATATTTTTCTTCATGAACATTTATTGTCTTTAGAATATGTTTAAGGTATTTTATTTATTGAAGAAAATTAAACTTATTCATAAACATTATCTAGTTATACATTATATGCTTATGACTACATTAGTCAGAGAGAAAACTTTGAGAGGCTTCAGTGAAAAAATATTAAGCTGTTTCTCTTCCTTGATTTCTTTAGACTTCTGTATCCTCTGCCAATTCTGAAAATATATACTATATACTATACTAAGAAATTTCACATCTTCAGAATGATTTTCTGTGTCCGGTTTTATAACAAATTATTAACAAATTTGTCTTTATTTAGAACTTACCTCATATATCTGTTTCTTAATTTCCTGATCTGTGTGTCATTTTATATATGTTTTATTGCATATTTCCCATGTGTGCACACAAGATTTGTTCCAGTGGGTTTCCAAAATGCCTAGACAAGGTCATGTGTTTCCACGATTACATCAGCAGCTCTTTGGCTTGAGGAGTTCAGGTTGGGCTCTGGTGTTTGGGTTATGTCATTCAACTGGCAGTGTGTTGGTTGTTTCAGCAGCAAGGAAGGACTGTTGAAATTGAATACAGTGAATCACCCAAGGGCCTGGAGTCATGTCCAGCCTCCCCCTATTCCACTTTGGAGTGATAGGAGGTTTAGGAAGCCATTCTGTTCCAGATGTGAAAAATCCCAGAGCTTCCCTCTCCATCAGCTCTTGAAATATGTCCTCTGAAATGAGAGGATTTTTCCTGCATGGCCTGCCAGGTTGTGAAGAGCAGTTTATTCCTAGTCTACTGAAAACTCTCTCCGTGCTAACATTACAGAATTAAAATAAGAACAAAGCAAGTTTTCTTGTCTAATGCTGATATTAACCAGAAAACAAGCAAATGGAATGGGGAAATGGGGGGGCAGGGGGAGACATGACAATACGGCACCCCAAACGAAACCACAGAACAACAAGAGTGTAAATATAAGATAACAATTAGATACATATCTACTCATCCAGCTATTCATCAATATTTCTGGATTTATAGATTAGAAGACGACACTTTTCACCATGGTAAGTAGTGCAAAATTACAATAATAACAAAACGGTTTAGAATCTACCCTCCTATTGTCCTCAGGGCTATAGTTACTTATGTTTAAGAAGCACTCAAAAGCATTTTTTCTAAAACACTTGAGATGATTGCCAATAGGTTTAGATTCCCAGTTCATGGTGTCAGGAGAGGGAAAAAGCAAAACAGTTCCTGGCTTCAGACTAAGGCTTTGGGAATTCAGATGAGTGAAATGGATGAGACCTAGGAGCAGTTACTCACTTTATGTTCTACAGATAATGGCTAATGGCAGAAGTAATGCAGGGAGCTTTTTCCACAATTCTGTACAAAAGTAAGTTACACAACTCTCTATGTTGACTAATTTCAGTAGGGTGCCTTTAAATTATGACAAAGTTCATTTTGTTAGGCTTTAATAGTCTCTCTTAGGACAGTTTGGTTTTGACTAACAACAATATATGATCTCTCTTGCCAGGGCATTCAATTTCTCCTCAAATAAATTTGAATCTTCCCTTGTAATTTAAAATTTTTATTTGTCATTGTCAATGTAACATCAATTATTTCGGGCTCTGCCCTCAATTTGATTGCAAGAATCAGTCTCTTGGTACTGTTTAAAATCTTGTTAGGAATTTTAGGAAGGGCAATCTAATGATAATTATTTTTGTCATTGTCAGCTTGGGTAATCACGTAGCCTTTGTAATGGAGTTTGATAATAGTGCTCTATTCTACAGGAATATGAGTTGTATAAACTAAAAACATAGAATGTGAATTGGTTAAGAGTCTCTAAAAGAGTATAGGGTCTGAATTAATGTATGTGGAAGCTCTACTTTATAAGCAGGAGAATTAATTTTCATATCTTTTGTATCTCATGAACATCAGAACCTCATCTATTTTCTTTCATTATTTTTTGCCTAGATTGAATTTTCTTAATAATTTTCTTTCTTTATCAGAAGTTCTAATGCCATAGTTCCATAGCTATTTAGCAAGTATTCTGATAATGGCAATACTCACTCTTGCCCTCTCTTCACACTCCATATTGTGAACACATTCCCTTCAGATGTGCCACTCCCTCTGTCAGTTACTTTTTTGAATATGGATATGACAATATGTGCTGACTTAATGAATTAGGAGCAGTACTATTATACGTCTGTAGGATAAAATTTGCCTTCATTAAAAAATCTCAGATGTATAACCAAATACAAACTATGGACTCATTTGTACTGATACCCATACTAAAGAAAAGTTCAATGATTTCATCATTTGCTCTACAGAATCTATTTTTAATAAAAATAGTTGGAATTAATGTATTCCTTGCCCACAGGGGCCCACAGTCTGTCAGCAAATGCAATTCTCCCATGAACCCCGCAAGTTTCCAGCGTTGCAGGACACAGTCCCTGTGGTAAACAAGGTCACTGATTCTCAATAAACATGTTTTCAACCCTGAAGGATCCTCATTTAACTGATGAATTTATGAATTAATAAAGTCTTTTTTCCTTTTTGTAAAAGAAATATTTAGATGAGAAGGAGAAGAAGGTGATAAAAGAGTAACTGAAATTCTGTGTGTTTTATCAGGTGCAGATGGACTTACCACTCCTCAAAATTTCTCACAAGATTTTCAGTTTAACAAATAGAAGCCTAAAAGAAGGTCACCCTAAGAATTCAGGATCTATCCAAGTTGAGGATTTGGAGAGTCATGCTTTTGTGGCACTGTTACATAAGAAGCGGCATCTGAATCTTTTTGGTGACAGGATTAGTTCTGAACTGCATCTCATCTGAGTTTTCTCATGGACCTCTACTTCCAGTACACTTGGATGTGATAACCACATGAGAATTTAGTGCTGTATTCTCACTTCTTTGTTTTACTTTCCTAATTTGATAGAGGAATTTTCTACCCCTTGGGTGTATGTATAACCACCTCAGAGTAGAGAAGAGAAACTTCAGACCAGGAATGAGTGACAAGGAGAGGGGCAGGAGTTTACAGTCTCTGGGTCTGACCCCCTTGGTCTAGAGTTTGGCACAAGTCCAATGTGAATTACATTCTCTATGCATCTCTTCCCTTTACACAGAAGTGCTGCTAACTCAGCAGTGTGCTTCTTTTCAATCAGTATTGAGCAGAGTGTGACTGTGGTTTAGGCACACTGATAATTGTCTGTCTGGAAAGAAACTAGAACAAGTACTGCAATTTTCATTTGAATACCTACATGCTAGAGGACAATCAGGAGTGCTTTACCCCGGAGACTCATTCTTTCAGAACTTTGAAGCAGATTTTTCTCCATGATGAACTGTAGTCAGAAAATGGACTTAATAAAAACCTTTGTGCAAGAATGAAGTTATTTAGACAAAAGTTAATTTATCATGTGGTCATTCATGCACCTCAGATACAATGAGAAGGAAAAGAGACGCTATTAGTATTCAGAAAACAAATGGTGTAGGCTAGGACTGTATATAAGGTATTTAAGAGACAAAGGCAGAAGTAACTCCATAGACAGGTTGAAGGCAAGGAAGTCTCCAATAATATATCAAGAATATTTCTGAGGGCAAAGATCCTTTGTAGCTATTAACGTAGCCCTGTAGCCCTGGAAATACAGTGTTGCCATCACTTTTAACAGGTCATAGGATCAGGAATGAGGCTTGCCAGGCTTTGTCTGAGGTTGCGTTGGCCTACATGGGGTTTTGTTTCAGCTTTTTTAGATACAAAAGCCATTTTCTAATGACCAGGTGGCTATCGCCTGAGTAGTTTTACTTTTGCTTCTATTTGTATAATTTTGTGGTACCACCATATTTTTATATTTTTATAACAAGCCTATTCTGCATAGAATGAAATATTCAGCATAGAATGAAATATTTGTAACTCCAGAATAACAATGTAGTGTAGAAGAATACAGGCGTGGTATGACAGCAAAAGGAGGTGGGGGAGGTGGGGATACAGGATGCAGTGTTGGGGAGTAAAACCACAAGAGGATAGGTGAGATGCACAGGTGACAGTGGAAACCCCAGAGATCACACAGAATCACACACAGAATCACTACGGTTGGAAAAGACCTGTAAGATCATCAAGTCCAACCTGGGAAAAAAAAAAAAAAAAAACAAAAAACAACACCAACCAAAACCCACCACACAACAACAACAAGCCACAACCCACCCAACACCACACAGCACCATGTCCATCAAGCTACATGCCACAATGCCATATCCACACGCTCCTTGAATATCTCCAGGGAGGGTGACTCTACCACCTCCCTGGGCAGCCTGTTCCAATGTTTCACTACTCTCTCAGTAAAGAACTTTTTCCTAATATCTAGCCTGAACCTCCCCTGGAGCAACTTGAGGCCATTTCCTCTAGTACTGTCACTAGTCACTTGGGAGAAGAGACCAACACCCACCTCTCTGCAACCCCCTTTCAGGTAATTGTAGAGAGCGATAAGGTCTCCCCTCAGCCTCCTCTTCTCCAGACTAAACAACCCCAGTTCCCTCAGCCGCTCCTCATAAGACTTGTGCTCCAGACCCCTCACCAGCTTCGTCGCCCTTCTCTGAACACGCTTCAGCACCTCAATGTCCTTCTTGGAGTGAGGGGCCCAAAACTGAACACAGGATTTGAGGTGCAGCCTCACCAGCGCCGAGTACAGAGGCATGATCACCTCCCTACTCCTGCTGGCCACACTATTTCTGATACAGGCCAGAATGCTGTTGGCCTTCTTGGCCACCTGGGCACACTGCTGGCTCATCTTCAGCCGGCTGTCGATCAACACCCCCAGGTCCTTTTCTGCAGGGCAGCTTTCCAGCCACTCTTCCCCAAGCCTGTAGCGTTGCATGGGGTTGTTGTGGCCAAAGTGCAGGACCCGGCACTTGGCCTTGTTGAACCTCATACAATTGGCCTTGGCCCATCGATCCAGCCTGTCCAGATCCCTCTGCAGAGCCTTCCTACCCTTGAGCAGATCAACACTCCCAGCCAAATTGGTGTCATCTGCAAACTTGCTGAGGGTGCACTCGATCCCCTCATCCAGATCATCGATAAAGATATTAAACAAGACCGGCCCCAAAATTGAGCCCTGGGGGACTCTGCTTGTGACTGGCTGCCACCTGGATTTAACTCCATTCACCACGACTCTCTGGGTTTGGCCGTCCAGACAGTTTTTCACACAGCAAAGAGTGCACCTGTCTAAGCCACGAGCCACCAGCTTCTCCAGGAGAATGCTGTAGGAGACAGTGTCGAAGGCTTTACTAAAGTCCAGGTAGACAACATCCACAGCCTTTCCCTCATCCACTCGGCGGGTCACCTTGTCATAGAAGGAGATGAGGTTGGTCAAGCAGGACCTGCCTCCCATGAACCCGTGCTGGCTGGACATGATCCCTTGGTTGTCTTGCACGTGCCCTGTGAGCACCCTCAGGATGAACCTCTCCATAATCTTTCCAGGCACCAAGGTCAGGCTGACAGGTCTGTAGTTCCCCGGATCCTCCTTCTGGCCCTTCTTGTAGATGGGCGTCATGTTTGCAAGCCTCCAGTCATCTGGGACCTCCCCTGTTAACCAGGACTGTTGATAAATGATGGATAAATGATGGACCTCTTTAGAAACCCTGAACGATGTGTATTAGGATAATGACTGCTGAGAAGCATTCCATTATGTTAACCTTTACTATTAACATTTTATTGTTTATCTTGATTAACATTTTCCCATATTTAGATTTCCTGCTGTTGCTCCTCCTCACAGTTTCATACTACAAGGAACAACCATAGTTTGATATAATTTGAAGTACTTAAAATATGTTTGACCAAAACAACAAACTACTGGCAGAGGCTGGAGAGCAGCCCTGCAGAAAGGGATCTGGTGGTGCTGGTCGACAGCAGGCTCAATATGAGTCATCAGTGTGCCCTGGCAGCCAAGAGGGCAAACTGCATCCTGGAGTGCATCGAACACAGTATAACCAGCCGGTCAAAAGAGGTGATTATCCCTCTGTATTCAGTGTTGGTGCAGCCTCACCTTGAATACTGTGTGCCATCATAGGCCCCACAATTTAAGAGTGATCTGAAGGTCCTTGAATGCCTCCAGAGGAGTGCAATAAAGCTGGTGAAAGGGCTGCAAGGAATGTCTTGTGAGGAACGACTAAGGACTTTGGGCTTGTCTAGTTTGGAGAAAAGGAGGCTGAGGGGCGACCTGATTGCTCTCTACAACTTCCCGAGGCGGAGAAGTGGAGAGAGAGGTGCTGATCTCTTCTCTCTGTGATCCAGTGATAGGACGTGTGGGAATGGTTCAAAGCTGTGCCAGGGGAGGTTTAGACTGGACATTAGGAAGCATTTCTTTACTGAGAGGGTGTTCAAACACTGAAACAGGCTTGCTAGAGAGGTGGTCAGTGCCCCAAGCCTTTCAGTGTTTAAGAAGCGTTTGGACAATGCCCTTAATAACATGCTTTAACTTTTGGTCAGCCCTGAATTGGTCAGGCAGTTGGAGTAGATGATCATTGTAGGTCCCTTCCAACTGAAATAGTCTATTCCATTCTATTCTATGTTTTTGTTCTAAAGCAGTGATTAATCTATATTTTCCTGAGGGGCTAATGTCTATTTCTTGGGTTTATGTCTTGTTTCTAATATCTGTATCTCTTTAATTAATCTGTTTAGACTATTGCTAAGTGTTTAATCTATGCTATTCCTTCATAATCGTTTCGATCACCATATACATCTTCATTTTAACACAGATCTAAGGATCCTGAATGGGTTAACTGACGTAGACAAACTGCCTGTAGTTTTCCTGCCAACCACAATAAGGTGTACCAACTCCTCAGCCTTCAAGGTAAGAAAGAAGTGAAGAATGCTGTGACTAATGGAATTTAATAGATTTAGATCTGACCTCAGTCTTTGTCTTCTCTGTCGCCTTGTCTTCTCATGTCAGAGATGTCAGAGATGCTGTTCCTTGTTACATCTGTCACAGTGGGCTCCTTGGGCCCTTCATAGTGGCTGTCACTAAAAGGACACACTATCGAGAATGTTGCACAACTCAGTGATTTAGTAGGTTCAGCGATGTGACATGCTGAATCAGCTCTGCCACTGATGTTAGGAGTCTCTGACAACTTGGTGATTATGTGTGGATTGGTTGAAAAGGTTATGCTACATAAGAGGAAAATGAGGGTAGTCAAGTACAGTAGAATCACTTACAGTGAAGTGGTGTGAAAATCCCAAACAGTCTTAGAGCCTTTCAATAAACTTTTTCATCAAGCTACATACAGTGATGCTTCTAGAAAAACTTCCTTTCAAATACTAAACCCTTTGGAATACATCAAACAAGGTGTCTAGATAGTGCTAAATAATGGGGATTATTGCCTTCTCCTCATCTCGGACAGATGCAAAAACAAAGAAGAAAAACATGTCACCCATTGCTGCAAATACTCTCAGCTGGAAGTAAAAACCATCTAGGCTAACCATTTTTCAGCCGCTTTGCCTTATACTGCAAGTTACGCAGTAAAAGCACTTTGCAAACAAAACAATTTGATTTTAGAAGTATGGGACCCTTTTCAAGGACTGAAGACCACTAAGCAGGGACAAGATCCACCTGGGCAAGACGGGCAAAAGCATCTTTCTCAACTGGCTCACCAACCTGCTGAGGAGACCTTTAAACTAGAAATAACAGTGAAGAGAGATGACAACCTTCCTTCAAGTGAGAAAACGGTGAACCAGGTTGGCAAACAGAGCGTGCTGGGTGATGTGGACAAGACAGACTTCACAATCAACAAAACAGAGCAGAAAAGAGCCCATACCAAGTGTACTCACACAAATAAGGGAGAGCCAAGAGGACAGCATTTTGGAAGCTTTCACACTTTTTCTGGGAAATCAGCATGAGTGGGTGCCCCTTTCAAGTGTCTGTGTGCTAAGGCATGCGACATGGGGAACAAATGAAGGAACTAGAGGTCTGCGCAGAGTTGCAGGGCTACAGTCTCATTGTCAAGATAGATGTGGATAGCTTGCACAACTGGAGTGCTATGATGGCTGGGTACAGGCTCTTTAAGAAAGACATACTGGGAAAGGGAGGTGGAGGATTTTCCATTTATGTGAGAGAGAAATGGGAATGTAAGGAAATGTACGTACGAACAAGAAAGGAGCCAGATAAACAACTCTCAAGCTGGTAGCTGCAAAGTTTTGTGGTCAGCCAAAATATTTCCGCTTTGCAGCGGCCAGACATATTACAGGGTTAAGAAAGTGCAGCAAAAGGAGCATGTTCAGAGGGTCAGTAGCTGCCTTACTTTTCCCACTTCCTTTTACAGAAGGCTCAGGTTGCTGCAGAGGCAGCTCTGTGATCTACAACAGGAATTTTCTCCATCTGACTCATGTCAGTTTGCAAACAAAAAGGTAAACACACTATTTCTGATTTTGAGATTAAAATAGGGGAGGAAGGCTAGGGGTTTTAGTCTTTACTTTTTGGTGAATAAATCATGAAAAACCCAAAACATCATGCTTGTAACACAACAAATTAAACTGGTCATAGATGACTCATGTTATCCATATATAGTTAAGTTCTTTTTCAGTGCTTTGGGATTATCTCACACAGTTAAATGTCATTAAGTGAAGGATAATACTTAGAAATGTCCTCTGGATCTTAAAAGAAAGCAGCAGATAACTGTAGTGGGTTGACCTTGGTGGGCTGCCAGACCCCAATCAGCCTCTTTCTCACTCCCCCTCCTCAACAGAACAGGGGGAGAAAATAAGATGGAAAAGCTCATGGGTCAAGATAAAGACAGGGACATCACTTAACAACTACCATCATGAGCAAAATGGAGCCAACTAGGGGAAAATTAATTTAAGTTATTGCCAATTAAAACTGATTTGGATAGTGAGAAACAAAAACTTAAATACGTGCCCAAACACATACTTTTTCCGAGGCTCAACTTCACTCCTTTCTCATCTCCTCTGCTTCCTCACTGTCCCTGAGAGGTGCAGGGGAATGGGAAATGAGGGGTTATAGTGAGTCCATAACTGTTTTGAAAGTGTATTTTGCCCTTTCTTAAACCTGTTTTCCTAAAGGCACCACCATCTTGGCTGAGGGGCTCAGCTGTTGGTTCCATTGGAGCTGACTGGAACAGCCTGTGTTGGGCACAGGGCCACCCTGCAGCCCCCCACTGCCAGCACCTGAGCATGAATGCTCAATAAAATGACAGAACATAATTAGGATAAAATGGGAGAGAAGTATTTCCTTATTGTTACGAAACCGTACTCACTAGTATGTTTTTGATATGCTATTATATTGGACTTTGAAAAAAATGCTTGTACTCACATAAGACCTATGTGATAAACACAAATTGCTCACTAAGGGCCAAGACCTCCAAAATCAGGGATGATTCCTACAACAGTTACATTCTTCTCAAGTCAGCTGTGAACATTTAATGATCAAACCATTGTGCAGTCTCCCTGTGCCACTCAAAAGAAAAGGTGGTTAAAACTTTGTAGCAAAGGTAGTAACAAAATATTGGAAAGTACGAGATCTGCAGCCAGAATACATTCACTATGTAGACTTCAACTCATGTTGGTCTCTGGAGATGCATATCATCACCAGCAAATTGAAGGTTGCAGCATTTTTTAATTGCTTGTTGTCAGTGCATAGAGGTTGTATTTCAGATCATGAATTTTAAGTTGTCCATCCTTCTTTTGTTTCCTAATTATATGTGTATGCACGGGAAAGGTACAGAGTCAAATCAAGTTTAGAAGTTGCAGTAATACCTTTTGAATTACATAGCATAAATTTATTTATGTTCTAGGGTTTTTCTAGATAGAAGTGTAGAAAGAGGATCCTACCTGTTGTCTTCCTGGTTCAGCTCAGATCTCTCTTGTCATGTTCTAGGTGAACTACTATGCCTTTTCTTTCTCTCGTCTTCAAGAAACTTTTCTATGTATTGTAACATTGTTGAGATCAAGTTCTATATCCCAGGTAGTGTTTTCCGCCATAAGTAAATTTAGCCTTAACAATAAGTTGAAATGTCCTAAAATAATGAACTTTTTAATTTGGGGCTCTAAAAATGGGGAATTTTCCAGCTGGTGCATTGGGAGTGTGGTGGTCTACTGAAACACAAGGCAGTCACTGTATTCGAGTGATTAAAAAAAGCAAATGAGAGACAAATGAATGCAATAAATAAAACATGAAGTTTTCAGAGACAGACCAGATTCTGCAGATGTCTGGAAATAAATATCATTCTTTATGCTGCACCTATTTTTCCTGCATTTCAAAGCTCAGAGCTATTGAATCCCTATGGAAACAGGTTGGTCTTACCATTGAAGAAGGCTTCCTAACTTCTGAGACAAAAATAAAAAAAAAATAAAAAATGCACAGGTGAAATCCTTTCCCCAGTAAAGTCAAACCACCAGTCTGAAAGCTGTAGTTTGGAAACAGTATTTCAAATACAGCATCCAGAGTGCTGGTGCATGTGCTAGTGCCTTCCTGTTCAATTAACACTGAAGTGAACTCTCTGGAGATATCTAAAGAAAGAAGGTTCTTAAGAAGAGACACTTACATAAAATAGCATGATAATTACATAACTTCTAAGTCATAGAGTCATAGAATCATAGAATTATAGAATGGTTTGTGTTGGAAGGGACCTTAAAGATCATCTCGTTCCAAATCCCCTCCCATGGGCAGGGACACCTTCCACTAGACCTTGCTCAGAGCCCATCCAACCTGGCCTTGAACGCTTCCAGGTTTGGGGCTTCCATTAAAGTGAAGTCTTTTTTTGTCTTTTCAGTAATTATGACAATGAAAGAGAAAAAGGAAGTATCAGTAAAATGTTCACGTGTTCCACTGTGCACTCAAGAGTATCTGTTATTCAAGTGAAATTACCTTTTGATTTTCATTATGGAAAGGAGAATATATATTATTAGCAGTAACTATCTGAGAAATGAGTTATAGATCCAAACCTATAGGTCCAGCTTTTCAAGTTAATGTTTTTTTCTTAGCTGAAATAGCATGAATGTTTATTGTTCATTGTTTAACCATTGGTTTCTAAAGTACAGAGGATAAGTGAAAAGAAAACCTTTAGCGAGACACATTTGAAGAACAATGTTTTAAGTATTTGCAACACTTTTATTTCAGAGATACTTTACTTCAGTGAAAGTCAGTGGATGTGAATGAAAATTCATTCACTATGAAGAATAATGCATCTGATTTTACAACAAACACTGTGTATTCCTTGTGGAATATGGCTCATTGTGCATAGATAAATCGGTCAGCAGGCCAGAATGTTGCATTTCTCAAGAATATAGCTCAAATGCAAGTCAACAGTACTATTCGATTTGTTGCTTGCCTAGACATGGAGTTAGAATCTATATTACTTCACATACAACTTGATATTCTTATTTGCCCTTTCTGTAACTTCTTGAGTTTTACCTAAAAAGCCTGCCTAACAACTATGATTTTCCACATGAATTTTCTGCTGACCAGAAATAATCAAGCAATTTTATGTAATTTCTCTATGAGAAGTGAACTGCTGTATACATTTGTCTTTATTGTTGGCTCTCTACTAAAAGCCCCATTTTAATGATGCCTCATGAGAGTTTTCTGAAAAAAAATTATTACCCTGTTCCTACAATAGACTAAGAGAATTTCATAATTATATGTACATTGACAGCTGTCATTATAAAATTATAGTTAACTTCTGATATAAAATATATTTTTATTGTTTTTATGTTATTCCTTTTTTCATTGACTAACTATGCAGAAAATTTACCCATTTTGTCATCTGTTACCCCTATTTTACTTTAGCAGTATGAATATATGTGTATTCTCTCTATATATACCCATATATAGCTTGCTTCCAATGTACATTTCTCTCTTGACAGGATACAGTATAAATAATTTATAGACAGAATTTATTACAAGATAGAAATATGCTGATACAAAGTACAGAGAACAACCTTCTATTCAGAGGAAAGCAATATAGTACCCAGTGTTGTAATAAACTGCATATTTTGTTAGAAAAGATATTTTATTGATTTATTTTTCACTCGTGCATTGCAAGTTTTCTATAATTCAAGTCCTGATTATTATTTTTTATATCATAGCTTAAGTTACCAGAGGAGGAAATTAATTTTTGCCACTCTTATCTTTGGTGTGAACTGTCCTTAAATGTGAGTAAAATGGCTGTACTTAACCGTGTAATAATCCACCATTCATGCTGAGTTAGCAAAGAGAAACAGGGTATCTCTTCAGACATCTGCCTGCTGGGTGGCCTTCTCAAAAGGGAAATAAAAAATCACCTCATCTCAAAATCACCTGCTTGAGATTGACCTCCACATGCTAAATCCCTCTGCAGGCAGATCTTAACAGCCATTTATCTCTGACACGCCCCTGGTGCCAACTTTTCCTAAGGGCAGAAAGAAACGTTTAGCAATATAGGATGTTATTTCCTCAGTAATTAGCAATCCCTTAGGCAGACTGGTTCAGCTTTCTCCCTCAAAGACCCTTGGGCATAGTGACCTGCCTCCCGGCCTCAGCAATTTCTACTCCTGGAGGTACCTGAGCCAATGACTGCCTTCTGGGCGGATGAGTATCTGCCTGAGAAATAGACCCTTGTGAGTAACTTGTCTAAGATGCAGTTGTCAATACCATTCTTCACCTCTTGAAAGACATGCCCCGTCCCTTTTGGTTAGTAAAATGTGTTATTAATAACTACAATTTTTCATCTGCAAAAGGACCAGTAAGAAATATAGCAAATGTGCAATCTGACACATCAAGTATTCTGAGAATACAGAAATGCTAGAATTGCATAGCTGAACTGAGTTTAAAGATGCCAAGATGTTTAAAGTTCTTACGCTACATAGGATTTACATTTGTATATAAACAATTGATTTTGGTGAAGCTGGATGATTTCCATGCAGTTTTTAAAGTGTATCAGATTCACCATCTCTGTAATATTTTGCTAATTTGACTTAAATTATCACTCAGAAATAAAGGCAAACTAGTAATGGAATAGGTTGGTTTTTTTCAGTGTTTAACTGAAAAGAAATAAAGAAAACATGGAATGGAAGTAATATTTTTCAGCAGGCATAAAGATAACATTTATGAAGTAACATCTTTGGAAATTAAAGTGTAAGCATTTAATTGCTAGACATTGAAACTTAGGTCAAAGATAAATTACAAAAGGAGAGAGGTAATACTAGAGAGAAGAGGATCATGTTCCAGTTGGACCCGTATTCTGCCTTGCAAGTGAATGTGCTGTAGAGGTAAAGCACTATTTATGTCCTTCAGTCTTAAGTAGAAAGTAAAAATATTATATAATTGCATGCTTGGATTCAATTATGAAAGTTGCATAATATCACATGGTGTGCTTTATTGCAGCTGACTGCCCTAACCCCAAAACAGTAAAAAACCTTAACCCATCTACCTTTTTTTTTTGTTTCTTTCTTAGGGTGTATTAATTAGAATCTAAATTCTGTCCACACCGAAGTAAGTAGCACCGGGGTTTTCGTGCATTTCTGTTGATTACACATAGCCCAATAGTCAGAGCATGTTTAGAAAGGCCAAACCCTGTTTTTAAATTCTTCTTTCTGGTCCAGTAAGTTGCAGGGACTTGGCATTTATTACCAATACAGCACCTTAAACACCAGCCTACTGGGTGTGACGGGCTGGAACTCTCATGGCTGCCTCATTTTAAAAAATACCTGTTATTCACAAGAATAGAGATTTCACATGCTACAGTTAGTTGTCCAAAGTAGAAGGACAGTTAGCTGTCCAAAGTATAAGGACAGAGCATTAAACAGTCACTCATGAATGATGTTCCTCTATCTCTCTGTTTGTCTCACTCTTGATTTTCAAAAGAAACATTGGTTTCATTGCCCTCAAGGTAATGGCTGAAAATCTTCCGTGGGTGTCTCTCTTTGAAAGGAAAGGATATAAGTCCAACCAATTCCCTGCTATTCATCCCCATCTTGGCACTGCATCTTGCTTCTTCAGGAGTCAAGCTGTGCTGGAAACACAAGTCCCTGCAACTGTCAAGAGGAGTAGAATATGGAGGTCTGCAGAGGAGAGGCCCTTTTAGCATCCCTGTACTCTGTAAAAATCTTGGCTTTAATTATTAATTTGCACAATACTTTACTCATTAAAAGTACATGTTTTTAAGGCTTGTTCTTTTAGTCACAAACATCCACATCTTTCTAAAACGGGAACTTTTTACTGTGTTCCAGAGCTGCTCTGTGTGTTTCTTTTTCTTTTAATTTAAAAATTAATCTCAAGAAGAATTTTTCAGAGCCTAGACCTCTCGTAGGCTTCTCAAGTTTATGAACTTTCACTGGAGCCACTGAAAATGCATGTATTTTCAGGAGATGAGTTTCAGAGCATATTATAGCACCTCTTCTGTCTGCAGTCTCCAACATTACTCTGAGCAGAGGATATTGCCACACCAGACAGACAAACAGTCTAAATAGCAAGTTAGAAGTGCCTATAGAAACATAAGTCCAGGAATAACTTTGATTCACACCATTGCCTCCTTTATGAAAGCTCCAGAATATGTGTTTTAAGTAGTAGGCTGCTGTACAACTGTATATCAGCCAGCTGCAAACACCATTAATACATAAAAATACGTAGTATAACATTTAATTAAAAGTACAATATCCATCAGAAAAATACTGATTGCCTAAATTAAGATTGTACCAGCTTAATTTGGCTGCTGTATGCAAATGCATTACAATACAGACCTAAATTGCAGAATGGCAAACTGTAATATTCACAGAACTCCCCTTACATTCACTGCACAGAATATCTGCTCCCTTAATGAGCAAATAGTCAATATTTTGTTTTCCCCTCTTTGTCTGCTTAGAGGTTTCGTAGCCCATTTACTGTGCACTGTCCAAACCCCACTAACTTCAGAATTATGTTTTTTATTCAGAAAAAGCCTCTTCCTGGGTTCTCTGTATATGCTTGTCTCATAAATATTATTTCATGTCTGTAACTTTCTTAAGAAGGGACATTATCTGCTATAGAAAGTTTAGCATCAGTGACATTTGACAGACCTAATCATGAAACCTTTCTTTCAGTTCCTGCAGTCCTGCGCGTTGTTTTACACATTCCAACCTCTGACAATGAAAGTTTTACAGATTCTCCAGAGTAAAGGCATTACTCATTCAAAGTCAACCCTGGCACAGGTTCAGCATGTTCACAGAACAAATGGTTCAGGTATTTCACAGAAGATGGCTGACATGGACATATAAATCAGTGTTGCCACAAAATACACTGGGACAAGATATGAAAATGCACAATGATGGTAACTGGGCATTATCTAACTCCTGAGGACACCTTTGCTATGTAAAGAATGTATACTAATACTGAATATATGCATACATCCATTTTCCTACTATTTTAAAGAACAAACTGAAGAAAAAGGGAATGCGATCATAATACATCATATATTTACTTTTGTCCACATCAGGACTGAAAACTTTAAGTCTTAGGCATCTGCTGCTTGAGGTAAATGGCATAACTCAGTGACAATAGTAGGTTATTGGTATTAGTGTGGGCCAATGCAGAAAGAAAGAGGAATGTTTGAGCCTTTTGGTAACAGCTGAAGAATAACAGGACACAGACATTTGGGGGTCTGGAAGGACAATGACCTTGGGAGACTACCTCTCTGGCTTTCTGTTCATCTGGCCTTCCTATGTGAACATATCTCCAATCAGTTCCAGTCTTGAATAATTTGGTGCAAAATCTAACTTCATGTCCCAGCTTTTCTCAGCCTGTTCCAGTTGCGGTTGCCCTTCCCCAGTGAAACTGTCTCTACTCTGACACTGTAGAAATGAAATAAAAAATACAAAATCATTTATTTCAACTTTCTTTTGACAAAAATGTCAGTGAATTAACTCTTGGTGTTAAAAATGGAAAAAAAAATGGGTTTAACAAAACTGATTTATTCTGCTTACTTATTCCAACTTCCAGATGGATGCATATCCAGCTGTGAGACTGCAAGCTTGTTGTATTATGTGGGAGCATGTATAACCTTGGGCAGTACACATAAAAAGTCTCTATAGCCCTCTGACAAGTCTGTCCCTGTTTAATACAAGTGAATGTCAGGAATTACAGCTTTACGTGTTTTCATCTAAGTTGGAAACATGCATTAGTATTTGCAAGAATGTCAGATATTGGTACAACACACAGACACAGATGACCATTGAAAAACGAGGGTTCATACTGTGGGTTAATGCATCACATTTTCAAAACCAAGCTAGGTCTTCAGGATAAAGGTGGAATCTTCATTCAAAGCTTGAGGAAAACCCAGTTTATGACAGCTAATGATTACAATACTTAACTATGATATGGGAAATGATGCAGATCTAAATGCAGATGTGAAACAAAGTATGTAGGCATATGTAGATGCCCCAGATCTTGGATGAACACTCTATTTCTTTTGACTTTTTGTAAAAAACAGCAGTGTTGGGTTTCATTCAGCCTCATTTCTGTCACTCTTCTACTACTTCCCTGCATAGCTTCCTCGTTGCACCTCTGAGCCAGCAATTCCCTGCCTGTTTGGCCATCCAGACTGTCTGCCAACTGCAATACTTTTGTTTCTTCTGTGAAGCCTACAAGCAGTATAAATTCAGATAGCCATAGTACAAGGAGAAGGTGGGAACACCTGTAAGGAGAAACGGTCATTTTTTCTGGCACAGCACTAAACAGAAAACAGCAATGTCTAATGCTGCTTTTTGTGAACACAAGGAGGCTTACAGGAATGTCATCTTGAACACATTTGTCCTCTGACAGTGATGTATCGCTAATGAAAGAGTCCCTATTGTGAGAGAACTTCCTCTGAGTATGCTGCCAAAGGTCATTCCCCTTCAGCTAATGTGTCTGTGGATCTGCATGCATTGCTAGAGTTCCTAAGTTTCAAACCCACAGAAGGAACTTCTTTGCCTCTTTTAAACTGGTGCCTTAGCTTCATCATTAAAGAAACTTGTTCCTCATTCCCTGCCAGCTGCTGCCACCATTCAGCTAGACTTTTGCCCATGAGAAGCTGTAGAAGAAGGGAGGGGAGCATGGTCAGACATAGACCTGATTGATTTTAAATTGGCACATGCTGTTATGCAGTCACTAAGTGGTCTGTTAATGGTGGTGATGTGCTCTGTGGGACAGAAAACTATGATGAGAAAGAAAAAGGAGCAGAAATTGGAGCAGTAGGAAAATAAATAGGTATTTCTCTCAAGACTCACATATTGGCTTTCACTTGCTTAAAATCTTCCCATGTATTCACATGTACACATGAATCCTGTGTTTTCTGGTTTCAAGGATAGGACAGTTCAAAGCCAAGTTGCATAAAGTAATCTTTTCCCCTGTCTGCAAACTTATGCTTCAAAAAGAGAATACAAAGCCATCCAAAGTTAAACAGTTACTCCCTATGTATTCCTTAGCCTGTGACTGTATTTCTTCAAATATTGTATAAATAAAAACATGTCTGGAATGAGAAAAAATGGGTTGAAGAGTAAATCAGGTGATTTAACTTGTGGAAAATGTATGTTTGGGTAGACTACTGAAGAAGCAAAAAGTACAAATAGGATAAAGACCAGGTGAAGACATGTCGTTTCATTTCCAGAGAGGAAAATGGTATTCATTGTAAAGTGACAGTGTTGTAAGTAAAAGCTATCTGTTTTTTTGACATTTTGATTTGTACTGAAGAGGTGGTGTTACTATGCTGGTTTACTCCTAAACAAAAGACTCAGCATTCAGGTTTTATAGAAGAACATATGAGGTCATCCCTAAAATTCTCCACCTTTTAAATATTTTCAAGTAAATTCAGCAGTTAGTTCACAGATTAGAAAGAATTAAAACTGAAAGAAACAGAACCCCTGTGCTGTCTGCCCATTTTATTTCCTGAGTAGTATTACTTATGAATTAATACAATCTGTTGACTTTTCCACAGAGTTCAATTTATTGTCATTCTTTGCATAAACAACATTCCTAGAAAGTAGGTTGCAATAAAGCTAGCTATTGACATTCATTATTTTTAATGTCTGTAAACATAGAAAGTACATTTAAAAACAAGAATATGGCTAAATCTGAAATGGTTACCCTTGTGTTGCTACGGAAAATTAATGCAATCAACTGACCTTGAGGATTACCATGCATATAGATTATTATTCCTGTAGTTTGCATATAAAACCATTTTGTTGCTTTTAACGATGTGAAGGAAACTGGTCCCATATGTTGAAAAGTTTTATTGGTGAACAACTAACAAAATAGTTGCTGCATTTTAAAGTGCTTCTGTCTACACATTAGTTTGGGAAGCATCCTCCCAGTACTGCATTTCTAAACAAAACCAGTGCTGGGAAAATAAAGCAGTAGATGAGAGAGCCTGTATTATTCACGCCTTTAAATTACATGCCTTTAAAAATCAAGTAAGAGTACAGCAGAAGATACTGTAATGACTGTGATGTCGTTCTGTGACACCGTAACAAAGCAGTGCTAAGGTCAAATCAGAGTCTTGATAGTATGTATCTTTCTTAAGATGTTGGAGATTTGCTTAAACTTCAAATTATGAATATCCTAGGTTTAAAGATTCCTTTTCCAGTTATTGCAACTTGTATGGAAATGTTTTGACATTAAGATATTAATTTCTGCTCTTATCTTCAACTCCATTTTGAAACCATTTTCCTTTGCTCTGTGTTTTTGCCTGCAGTATTAGGTTCTGAAACTTAACTACAACAATCAATACTTTATAACTTCAGTAATGTCTATGTGAGGTGTTCCTCTGGGCTTGATCTAAGCATTGTGAATAGTTGAGCTGGGTATATAACCTATAGTGGAGATTTTTCTTTAGTTTATTATGGTTTAGTTTATGTAGTAGCTTATATGATAACTGTCCAATCTGGTATAAGGAGCTCAGAAATTTAGTAGTGTTATTGATATAAAGGGCTGAAAAGCCCAAGAAATGCAGCACTTCTGTAAGCACAAAGTTTTAATATGTCAGTGTGTTAGTATTTTCAGACTATATGTGGATTATTTTTGCTCAGCTGGAAGATCATATCTGGGTGCATTTTGTATGACACTGCGCTCCTTTGGAGGTAGGAACAATATCTTAGTTCTGCATTGTAAAACTTGGAAGTTATACGTCTCTGCTAAGCAGCAACCAACACCTAAATTCAATTTTTTAACTAAAACTGTGGAAGCTTTTGAGGAAGAAAGATCTGATTTTTATCTCTGCTGTTGCTATGCAATCATGAACGTTATAATGTGCACAAATATACTCAGAGTTTTACTGAAATGTCTATTTTATACATACAATGGATTTTAGGGACAATGAAACAAGTGGTGTGCAAGTGTATGTGTGCACATACACACATTTGCATGGGTCTGTAATCCCTAAAAATTAATATTCCTTGGCATAAACTAAAAATTTAAAACATGAAATTTAAGCAGATAATGATACCAGCCAGTATCATTAGTATTGCCTATGTTCTACTTCATCATTAGCAATTCAGAAAAACAGAGAGATATAAAACAGCAAAGCTGAGACAGTTTCCTAAATTCTTATTCTGAGAGCTTAGTTTAGAAAATGAAGTATTACATTGTTCAAGGATAATACCAATTAACTTTTTAAAGAATCTTCATTATGTGAAAATAGCAAGAGTAAATATAATATAGTTAACAGGACCTGCATAACTTGAAAATTGTAAGACAATAATGAAAGTTTTTAAACTGAATTCTTTAACACAAATGTGGTGGAAAATCAGCCACACGTAAACAAAGAAATAAGTAATTAACTGTTGAGAGGTTGCATGATTTTTGTAATAAGCTGCAATATTTTTTCTGTATAAGTGGTTCCTTGAAAATGCCAAAAATTTTTGAGTAACTATCTTACAAACCATCATTAGACATTATAAACCCTGTAGATGTTTTTGAGGCTACAAATGGACGTAAATCCATTGCAGATATGCAAATAGTTGTGTCCATTATTCAAAGTACAGGTTTAAGCAGTGTTGTATGTCATCTTTAGAATATTTTATAAATAAATCCTTCACCCACAGATGCATCATAATAGTAGTAGCAGTAGTAGTAGTAGTAGTAGTAATACTTGATAAGTAATGGTGAACTTTTTTATCACTTCTTAAAATGTGATTAATTCTTTATACTTCCAGAAACTTAACCTATATGTTTAAAAGAAACATTTTCAGTTCTTGTAAGCTTAAAATTAGACCAAGCAGCTTTGTTTGGCTTGTGCCTTTATGTAAGTCATACTTTCCTTCTGCTCAACCTGCTGCTCTGCTCTTGCAAGCCAGCAGGGCATTCCAACATGTGAACCATGCGCATAGCAGATTTCAATAGCAAGCACTGGACAGCAGCTATTTTGAAGGAGAAGAGACTGGCTTTTGACAGTTTCTGTGACCTATTAACGTTTTATTTAGCTTTTATCTCTAGGCAGTTGTTTCCAGGTGAAGCAAGAAAA
Organism: Gavia stellata; assembly: GCF_030936135.1. NCBI lineage: Eukaryota > Metazoa > Chordata > Aves > Gaviiformes > Gaviidae > Gavia > Gavia stellata. The sequence goes on along the minus strand of NC_082597.1, from coordinate 18,689,608 downwards.
ATACTTTGAAAAATAAACAAGGAGCAATTGCAGGTACTGAGGTGGAACGCAAAGCTTTACTTTTCTGACTGTTTTCCCCTTGTTTTGTATCTATCTTGTATCTTGGAATAAAAGAAGCATAGAGGGCAGCAGCTCTTGATGAACTGTAGACATTACTTGCTTTTTCAGAGTTTGTTTAAAGGGCATAGCCAGCAGCACTGGGAATGGTTTCAAAGGAAGCAGTCAGTGGGAAAGGGCATGGGGTGAATATTATAGGTCTCTGCCATTATTTCTGTTCATCCTGGTTTTACTTACATGGAAATGAGGAAAAGGAGGTCTCCTAAAGCTTGAGTGATCCCAAACAATTTCAGGCATGAGAAGGAGCAATTCAGCCATACAGGGATATGATTTTGATTGATTTAACCATTTCAACATGAAGAACACGCTGTAAAAATACAGATTTCTCAAGTATCTTTCATGATGTTACAGCATATACTAACGTTATTTTGATTTCTGAAGAATCTCATTAATTTTTCAATGTCTTATCATTAGTTTTCTCTTAGGACTCAAAATTTTGCATTTGCAAAATGTTTTCATCCAAACTTCATGTTATAATGTATTACACTGTCAACCTGTGGTGGATCAAGCCAAGCCTTATGGCAGTCACAAATCTCAAGGCTCCCTCTTTTACAGCTGGTTGAGGTATAGGATAGATTTTTCTATTGTGTACATGCAAATTAACATGTTGTATCTCTAGGGATGTAAACACCCTTCAGACTTGTTCTGAGAGCACCATGAGATACTGCTTCACCTTCCCTTCTCTTCTACACGAAGGGCTTTTCAATACAACCTCAGCAATGTGCTGAATCCAGACTGGCAGGCATAGCTGAATTTTTTTTCCCAAAGAGTAATATGTATCTTTGACAAGGTGAACTTGGGGGATTGTTGGGCAACCTTCTGTTTTTCAGACATCTGTGGACTCATTTCACTTGTAATTTCACATGTAATTTAATTTTTATATATTCTATAAAACACCTAGGGCCCAATCCATTTCCCTGCCTTTAAAAGTAACTCAGTGATTTATTTGGGATTTAAATCCTTCCCTTGGAATTGTAAAGAATCATAAATATAATTCTAATCTGAACAAATATCCACTTTGTCATCTCGTGTGAGCCAGGGGTGAAATTCACAAGAAATATCTATAGATAACTGAATTATAATTCAGTGCAAAACCTATTTCTCAATACTACTTTCCTCAAATTTCTACTGCACATAGATCTCTGAGCATGTCTGTATTAAAGAGTTATACCAATCTAACAGAATCTATCCAGGAACCAATCTAGTCAAACTGGTAGAAACCATTTAAGTAGTTTTAAGTGAAGTAATTTTAAATTTACGTAGAATTAAATCAATTTCAGCAACAGCTAAACTGTTTAGGTCAAGCAAGTAAATTTTCAGATTATGCTGCTCCATGGGTTAGTGCACCAACGGCAGGGATTTGTACTGGTTTCGTTTGATAAATATAAAATCTATATAGTAAAGTTTAGAAATTCTTTGGATAATGTCTGAGCTAGAGTTTGTTTAAACGTTATCCTTTAACATGGGAGAGACATAAAACAGGTCCCCAGTTTGGCTTCACATTTTCAATAAAGCTCAAACTTTGTTACTGACTTTGCATTTTGCTTTGCACTTCGTAGGGTTATACACACCTGTATAAAATTACTCTCTCCACTACTTTTAATCCTGCTTTGGACAAGTGCAAAGCAGGTCAAGGCATTGGAAAAACAGGCTGCTGATATGTTGGAAACCTGAAGATAAAAAAGGAAGTGGAGACCTTGTTCTCTTTGTCACAGTAACAGAACGTTTGACCCTGGTATTTTGTGTTCTCACAGAATAAAAAGGTGTTAGATGCCTTAAGTTTACAGTGAACAAACTTTAAATAATAGAAAATTAATACAGACATTATGATCTCTGAGGAATTAAAGGAAAATTATGAAAACTGGTTACGTCTTGACTATGTAAAGTATGAGTCCTTGGCCTACTATCTGAAATAAATCACACATTTTGTTCTGTTGGAAACTACAAGTAAAGCTTCTGCTTCAAGTATAATTGAAAGTATTTCTCCTTTCAAAATAAAGCCTTATGTTGGTCCATATGAGCCAGCACCACATCTTCCAGAAAAAAGTCTTATGCTTCAAGCAACTGAGGAGGAGGAAAAGAAAATTTACTGCAAATCGCCCAAGGGCTTAAATTGACATACAAGAAGAATGATAGCACTTGACCTTCCATTTTCTATCTAGAAAAGACAATAATTTTGTAAATCGTCTAGACTCTATTGAGAAGTGCTACCATATCACTGTCAAAACATGTTTTCCAGCCCTGGATGTGCCAAACGTACAGAAAATTCTTAAGCAAGTAAAGCAGCTGTTCTTCCCCAGTTTTGTGGACTGGTTAACAATGGGAAATCTTCGGACTCATATTTCCCCACAAATTGTTTTTCTTCATTTCACCATTAGATATGCCATCTGCTAGATATTTATTTCAATTTTCATGAAAAAAAATTCCACTCCTTTGGTAATCTGCCAAATATTTATCAGTTTGATATACACAAAGTCAAAAGCCAGCATGTGAAACAGTTCTCTTTATTCAACTCCAAAACCTACAGGAATGAAAGGCACAATGAAGGCACCAAAGCCAAATGTATTTAAACCTTAACCTGGTCAGATTTCAGACCCTATGAACAGAAGTGAGTGGCTAACCCCATGAATTTTATTGTGAGCGCTGCTCTGAGATACAGGTCACATTTCAACTCGAGCCGTCTGTATAAGGAATGTCCTCCTTCTTTCAGTGTGATCCCACAGTCATATGAAGTGTCATACTCTGCTCCTGTTAACGAACCTTGTTTTCTGTCTTAACAAGCATCAGAAGATAACTACTACAAAATTGAGGCAGTCTGGCAAACAGAGGAAAGGAGAAAGGTTTCTCCCAATTTAAGAGTAACAACCCATAAGCACAGCCCTGATTTCCTGTATGCTGGTAATTTGTGGCAGACCTTTTTCTATATACCATAGGGTGAGTTAGGAAGGTGCTCTTCAGGGGGTTGGTCAGAAAAGCTTAGTTTGAGTACTCTGTAATGCCTTTGGGATTTCATACCAACCTTTCTTGACTACAGCATCAGCTCTACAGTATTATTTTCCTCTTTTGGTAGGTGCAGGTGGCTAGGCGGTATGAACACCTCTGTGTGTTGTATTGGGTGTCTGTGCCCAGGTGTTGGCAGTGGAGGGGGCTGCAGGGGTGGCTTCTGTGAGAAGAAACCAGGAGCTGCCCCATGCTGGACATGACCATATCCAGACAGCTCCACAACAGACCCACCACAGGACATGACTGAGCCCGTCAGCCAAGCTGATGGTGCCTCTGGGAAAACATACTTGAGAACAGGCAAAAACACCAGAGGGTAGTGAAGAGTGAAGAGGAAAAAAGTGTGAGAAACAACCCTGTGAACACCAAGGTCATGAAGCAGGAGGGGGAGGTGGTGCTCCCTGCATCCCATGGAGGACCACAAACTGGAGCAGGTGGATATTTCCTGCATCCCATGGGGGGACCACACCCAAGCAGGCTTATCCTGAAGGACTGCAGCCCATGGAGAGGACCCACGCTGGGGCAGGGGAGATGTGTGAGGAGGAATGAGCAGTAGAGAGGAACTGTTATGGACTGACCCCAGTCCCTATTCCCCATCCCCCTGCATTGCTCAGAGGTAGGGAGGTAGAGGAGCTTGGAATAAGGGAATGAGGCTGAGCCTGGAAAAAGACCTGGGGGGAAGGTGTTTTAGTTTTTGTATTTGTTTCTCACTATCCAAATCTATTTTAATTGACAATACCTTAAATTAGTTTTCCCCAAGTTGATCTGTTTTGCCCGTGATGGTAATTGGTGAGCGATCTCTCTGTTTTTATGTTGACCCACGAGCTTTTTCACCTTATTTTCTCCCCCTGTCCTTTTGAGAAGGGGGAGTGAGAGAGCAGCTGGGTGGGTTTCTGGCAGCCAGCCAAGAAGGGCAACTTGTGCAATTGTTTTTCTTGTCTCAGCATAATAGTATTTATAAATCTGGAGTGACCACATTTAAAAATATTATGATAACAGAATTCTTAACAAAAATACAAGTAAAGAAAGAAATTCAGCAGACCTTATCATTCCTCTAGTAACTCAGACCACCCCCTCAACCAAAATCCTGGGAGGTAAAAATCTCTTTTTTAAAAGAGATCAGAGTGTGCAGTGTTTAGTATTAATCATTTAAACATTTTAAGTCTATATTTTTTATTTCAGTAGCTTGCTTCAAAAGATACTGCTGCCTGTTCTGTCCAGAGGCTATACTCTTTTTGTACTTATTTAATGTGTTTAATCTACATTGATATTAATATTATGCATACATATCCTTGGGGTCTTTCATTGACTTCCTCCCTGACTAACTTTCTAAGCTAGCAGATTATTTTATCTGGAAAGCTTTGATTTTTGATACTGCAGAACCCTGTCACAGCAGCTAATTGGTGTATTAGTTGAACACAGTGAACTCTACAGGCTAGACTCCTTTTTAAGATATAAATCGGAAGCAGTAAGAAACAACTCATCACAGCTGTATGCTAAACTATTGATTGCTGGCTTCATACTGTATGGTGATTGTGTTATTGCACTGAAACAAATAATAGAATTATACAGAAATCCCATTCAGGTCTTTCATGAAGATATGCTTCAATCATCAGAAAAGGACAACTTCTTGATTCTTTTACTCCCCTTTTTGTTCAAAATAGCCTCTCATTCAATTTTGCTATTTGTGACAGTTGCATCTATAACACAGAGCAAAGTCAGAAATGGCTTTGGAAGAGTTTGAGTGCAGAAAGTGTGAGTAAAATGTTACCATGAGCAACTGTTGAAGATGTTGAACATTAATCTGCAGCATCCTAAAGGGCTTTGATACAGTGGGGGATTACCTGTGATGTTGATTTCACCACAGAGCTGTGCTGAGAGGGAAGTAAAAAAGTATTGAGGATTGTGCACAGCAGTTGAGTTCCATGATTTCCCATGGAAAAAAAAAAAAAAGAAAAAAGTGGTGTAGCCTTTATGAATAACACAGTATGAGGATTTATTAGATCAGCAAAAAAAAATTAATATTTTTGTTCAAACTGTGGGATGACACCAAAAACATATCCTTGCTTCTTTCACAGGATGACATGTCTGAGGAGGAGGGAATGATGCAAAAGATATGGGTGAAGTTATTAAATCATTTTCTTTACAGTTTCAAGTTAATACATATTATGTATCAACATATACATAAAAATACAATTTAATATTTGAACTTTTTATTATTATAATACAATCCACAAGAGACCTTTAATGTAGAATCAACACTTCTAGATCAGGAGCTATATCCACTGAGTGCCTTAGATGTCTTGGTGCTTAGTTTCACTATATGTAATTTTTAGTTGTTTTATAAAAACTTGAGTCTTCATGCCCCTTCATTAAAAGCAAATCTAATTGTAGTTGCAGAAAGTAGCACTCTGAGCAGAAGGTAGACTTGGCTAGGCCATTAATGCCACAGAAAAAAAAAATCTGACACATATTGAAATATAGAGCTTAGATTCTTTTATTGAAGAGAGGGATCTGATTTATCATTTGCAGAAAAAAAAAGAAAAAAAGGAGCAAGAATTATGCCTTCTGAAACATGGCTGAAAGTGCCATTGTTGCTTTTTTTTTCTTTTTTCCTGTAGTTCACAAGAGCTGTGAAAGACCTATTTGCCCAACAGAGATTTACATTTCTGTGTTACACCTCCAAGTTTTTGAGAAAAAAAAAGGAAAAAAAAGGTGGCCACAGTATTTTCACAGAACTCGCTTTTGCAATTGTTTTCTCTATGTGCATCGAGCACTAGATCAGACACAGCTGGTCAGAGGTCCTGTCTCTGTTGAGGCATAAGATCAATTCTGACCTGTTTTTTTCTCAACAAGAGGCATGTTGTGTTGCAAATGCAGAGAAAGAAAACTTAGGGTAATTAGGGAACAGGAATAAGAACTCTGACAAAGCAAGGTACTCATTTATGGAAGCAGTTGCTGTTTCATGTTTTCACATGTGAAAAAGCCATCAGAAAATAGCCATAATTAAAAGTATTCAATTGCTTGATGTTCAAATGAAAAGATATTTAAATAAAAAAGTCTTCAAACAGGTAAAATATTTAAGGCTATACAGAGAGAGATTTTAATATCACATAATTATAAAATGATTTAATTTTTGTGTTCTATTGTTACAAAAGGATAGAATAAAATACATGGACAAGAGATGCTTTGGATAACTTTCCAAGAACTAATTATGTTGGAGATACATTATGTTATGTTTCAAGTCATCTTTGTGAGTTCTATAAAATTCCCAGTGTCCCCTAGCTATTTCACAAAAAAAAAAAAAAAAAAAAAAAAAAAAAAAAAAAAAAAAAAAAAAGAGTTGAATTACTTTTAAAATTCCAAAGATCTGCTTGTTTGGCTGAGCTAAATCAGTAGGTTCAGTGAAAAGTGTGAACAGATTTCTATAGATGTGCACCATCTAAAGACATTTGAATCCATATCTTTACCTTTGCTGACGAGAATTACAGATCTTTCAGTAGTAAAGAAGATTGACCTGTATGGGAAATGTTTTTTTCTAGGCCACATGCTAAACATACATAATTTGAAATTATCTCCTTCCAAGCAATTTACCAACGAAGAATTATTCAAATAAATTATTTGGATAATAATTTCAAATTCTGAAAAAATTAGAGAAAAATCATAGTCTGCTCATAGAAAATTCATGCATAAAAGAGAGCAGAATTAATCAAATAAATTACTATCTATGAATTAATTGCTTAGCTCAAGGCTTAAGTGATATTTAAGCTCTGTAACCAGAGTACTGAACAGCGCAGTTGAAAAAAAAATAAAATTTGCATTAAATGAATACTCAACATCTTTCTCAGTTGAAGATGGAATCAAGTTCTATTTCCTGAGTGCTTACAAACAAATATCTTGGGGAAGTCTAATCATAGATTACAGAGCTCATCTGAAATCTATTCTATTTCAATATTCTCTTCCCTCAAGAAGATATCTGATTTTTCTTGAATTAATCATCTTCTTTGGGATAGGTGGGTCTTTTCCTCAGTGTTCATTTTCCCCAATTTCATTTCTGTCCCCTTATTCTGAATCATATGTAGTCAGCAGAAAAGAAAAAGTTAAAGGTTTTATGTGCCTGAATTAAATCATCATTTAATTCTGCAGGCAGAGAGGTAGGTGGGTGTTGGTCTCTTCTCCCAAGTGACTAGTGACACGACAAGAGGAAATGGCCTCAAGTTGTGCCAGAGGAGGCTTAGGCTGGATATTAGGAAAAAATTCTTTACTGAGAGAGTGGTGAGGCACTGGAATAAGCTGCCCAGGGAGGTGGTGGAGTCACCCTCACTGGAGGTGTTCAAGGAACGTGTGGATGAGGCATTGTGGGACATGGTTTAATGGGCATGATGGTGTTGGTTGATGGTTGGACTTGATGATCTTACAGGTCTTTTCCAACCTTAGTGATTCTGTGATTCAGTATTAGTATAGTTTGCTAGTCTGATATTGTAACTTCTTTTTATTATTCTAGAATAAACTTATGCTTTGTCTGGTTTTGCATTTACTTATTTTCTTTCGGAGCCAAATTAATTGCAGTTTTCTGAAGAAGTATAATTTAAAGAGAGGAAGCCCTAAGAGTTAGGAGGCAAAAGCACAAAGTCTCTTCTGTGACAGGCTAAATGGCTGGAAGCATATGTGCTTGTAATGATCCAAAACAAAAAATGAATAACTGATGAAGTGTTCAATCAAGGCAAATAAAACTATTCTCCTTTCTGACACAGAATAAAATGTTTTGTTATGTGCTTTCATGATTCTGCCCCAAATTCAGTCTTAATTCCTTTGTTTCTAATCAATTACAAAAAAAAAAAAAAAAAGTTTTTTTTTGAGATGAGTAATTCCTATCTGGTGAAATTCAAATGCAAGCCCAACTGCCAAACTCATATCTCTATGCTGGATCACCTCAGATCTATCTGTCTCATCTTCCTGCAACCTGAAGGGCTGGGGACCATAATAAAATACTGTTTAAGTTGTTCTAAAAACTATCCATCAGCTACAGTTGGATATATGAGCTTGGTTTCAGTGCTGGAACTGCCCAAGCTGACATTAAATTAAAGAACAACTAATGACTGTGAAAAGCATTGGCATGAAAAGACTACAACCAACCACTGGTCTGAGTCCAGGAAAGGAAAGGCAAGAGACAAGTAGGTTGCACAGATTCTGGTGCATAAAGAGGGAACAAGGAACTGAAGTCGGTGAGGCACAAAGTACTGCCAGGTTTCAGAAGGGAGGTTTAGTTATACAGCAGGTGTGAACTGGAAGTTTAAAATACCATAAAGAAAGATTAAAAAAATTTAGATTTATGTTTGTATTGAGTCCTACTTAAATCTACTTGCTGAAAGAGGCATGCATGTGCATATAGTTTTGGTCAAACCCAACTTTCAATAAAGAAACAATTTCAGCTCCTCATTTTACTCAAACATTTTTTATCTCATTTCACAGTGTAGTTACAAACATTTCTAACATATATTAAAATGCTATGTGCTTCTTTCCTTACTTCCCAGAGAACAATGCACCAACTTAAATATGCTCAATCTTAAAAATATGCCAACTCAATAGAGTATTTTATGTAGTTATTTATATTTTTTAATATATTAAAAGATTTAAGCATACGATTTCAAGAGAAATATATGAAGTAATATTCCAACCTCACTCAATTTGTATTCCTATAAATATGATATAAGGACTCCTTACATTTTCCATTATATAGAGGTGTTGGAAAGAAGACTAATAATTATATCTGTAACATAGGTGATAGCAAGTTACAGTGGATCATTTCTAAATCCCACAAAAACCTGGTTTAAACCTTCACTTTTGGTCAGGCTTGACATCCTGACTTTTTTTTCTCGTTGAGTCTAACCATATGCCAAGTTTCCTTTGGCATCATTTGAGGCTAGTGTTCAGAATAAGAAGAAAGAAAGTGTTTCAAGAACTCCTTCACTATCTATATTGCAAGAGAAAAAGAGGATTTCCCTTTATAGCTTGCAGTGTGATTTTGATACCATTTGAACTGTATGATTGAAGAGCTCCATTGAAGTCAAAGGAAGTATTTCAGGTAAGTAAGAGGAGAATCTGCACACTCACTACCTTTTTTTCTTCAGGCAACCCAACTTGTATCTTTAACGTAGAAAACCTCCACTTTAGTTGTCACTGATAGCAGGTATGTCCAAATCTAGAAGCATAGATCACATTCACAGATGTCTGCTTCAGTCCCCTCAAGGGAGACGATTTGGTCTGTCTTTCCTACATTTTACTTTTTTCTCTGCGGACCTTCTTGGAAATATTTGATATCTGCAAATCACAAAACCTTATTTCATCTCTCTTGTTGATACTGTGTGTATTGATTCAGAAATTTCTATAACAGTAAATGAAGAGTTATTCCTGCACTAGAGTTTAATCATCATTTGGTTCTCAGAGAATACTTTGATACTATTCTTACAGTCAAAGCCAAGAAGCAGTACTGGCCTTAAGGCCAGCTAGTCCTCACAAGCTCTTGCCCATATGAAGAAGGAGTGCTTCCTCCAAGTTAGCATGAGGAATAGAATGGAAGAAAGTTTATCTCCCTCATACAGTAGCAGAATGGGCATTTTCCTAGCTTATTCCCCCAGAGCATGATGCTAACTTCGATTTTCATACAATGAGAATGCTTAGCTGTATGTCACAGGGATGCCTTGGGCTTGCGAACAGATCTTATAAAGTCTTCCTTTGTGATGGGGAGATTCATTTATCACATCCTACAGGTAGAAGACTTGGGAGGCTGGAAAAATTGCTGAACTCTTCTCATGCCTGACAAAAAAACCCTGGAAAAAACCAAAAGACAACCAAACCCTTTCATTCATGGATCAAGAGAGAAAAATAATGTATCTTAATCAGGAAACAGCTGGTAAGAGATTGTTATTTTCACAGAATCACAGAATCACTACGGTTGGAAAAGACCTGTAAGATCATCAAGTCCAACCTGAAAAAAAAAACAAAAATAAAAACAAAAACAAAAAAACCCCACCACACAACAACAACAAGCCACAACACACCAAAAACCAACCCACCCAACACCACACAGCACCATGTCCATCAAGCTACATCCCACAATGCCACATCCACATGCTCCTTGAATACCTCCAGGGAGGGTGACTCTACCACCTCCCTGGGCAGCCTATTCCAATGTTTCACTACTCTCTCAGTAAAGAACTTTTTCCTAATATCTAGCCTGAACCTCCCCTGGAGCAACTTGAGGCCATTTCCTCTAGTCCTGTCACTAGTCACTTGGGAGAAGAGACCAACACCCACCTCTCTGCAGCCCCCTTTCAGGTAATTGTAGAGAGCGATGAGGTCTCCCCTCAGCCTCCTCTTCTCCAGGCTAAACAACCCCAGCTCCCTCAGCCGCTCCTCATAAGACTTGTGCTCCAGACCCCTCACCAGCTTCGTCGCCCTTCTGATCATAAGAACAGGTAGTGCATAAAGAAAGCCCTTTGACAAGTGTACCTCATGTCGCAGACGACACCAAGTTGGGAGGGAGTGTTGATCTGCTTGAGGGTAGGAAGGCTCTGCAGAGGGATCTGGACAGGCTGGATTGATGGGCTGAGGCCAACCGGATGAAGTTCAATAAGGCCAAGTGCCGGGTTCTACACTTTGGCTGCAACAACCCCAGGCAACGCTACAGGCTTGGGGATGAGTGGCTGGAAAGCTCCCCTGCAGGAAAGGACCTGGGGGTGTTGATTGACAGCCGGCTGAGTATGAGCCAGCAGTGTGCCCAGGTGGCCAAGAAGGCCAACGGCATCCTGGCCTGTATCAGAAACAGTGTGGCCATCAGGAGCAGGGAGGTGATCATGCTTTTGTACTCAGCTCTGGTGAGGCCGCACCTCGAATACTGTGTTCAGTTTTGGACCCCTCACTACAAGAAGGACATTGAGGTGCTGGAGCGTGTCCAGAGAAGAGCAACGAAGCTGGTGAGGGGTCTGGAACACAAGTCTTATGAGGAGCGGCTGAGGGAACTGGGGTTGTTTAGCCTGGAGAAGAGGAGGCTGAGGGGAGACCTTATCGCTCTCTACAACTACCTGAAAGGGGGTTGCAGAGAGGTGGGTGCTGGTCTCTTCTCCCAAGTGACTAGTGACAGGACTAGAGGAAATGGCCTCAAGTTGCTCCAGGGGAGGTTCAGGCTAGATATTAGGAAAAAGTTCTTTACTGAGAGAGTAGTGAAACATTGGAATAGGCTGCCCAGGGAGGTGGTAGAGTCACCCTCCCTGGAGGTATTCAAGGAGCGTGTGGATGTGGCATTGTGGGATGTGGCTTGATGGGCATGGTACTGTGTGGTGTTGGGTGGGTGGGTTTTTTGTTTTTGTTTTTTTTTTTTTTTAGGTTGGACTTGATGATCTTGCAGGTCTTTTCCAACCTTAGTGATTCTCTGATTCTGTGATTCTGTAAAATGCAAATTTTTCATATGCTTATATTTGAAAAAATTTCTGCCCCATGGATTAGTGTGACATTAAAATAATAATTTCAAAATGCTTTACAGTGTTAAGAAATTCTCTTTTATTTCTTGCTCTCAGCATTATTTACCACATCATCATTTCTAATCAAGAGGAAATGCCAATAGCTTTCATACATCCTTCTATGGAATCACAGATTCTAAGATTCACAAGATTCTCTCAATCCACAGTAGAATATGTTTTATCTGTGTGATCAAGCTCTTTGTCTTTTCCGTCACTGTAATTACTTGTGTCTCAAACTGTATGTTACAAAGGATGTCATTGCCTTTTACCATGCACCTTTATGCTTGGAGTATAAAGCCGTTTCTCATAATTAGGTAAAATTCTCATATTTATCAAATTCTTTACCAAGTGTATCAGTTCCATGTGACATCATTTGAAATTGCCCATTAGTCTGTTTCTTTTGCAAACCAGAAATCTCTCTCCTTATAGTAGGAAAAAAAAAAGAACCTAAAATCTTGCAGTACTTCCCTGAATACTGGAACTAATATACTATCATTTCTTACAGATCCTCACCCATGCACAGTTTTCCTACATCCTCCGAAAGGTCCAATGTTATTTTTTCTCTCTACAATACCGTACGTCTCCCTTTCTACTTATTGGGCGTTTAACTGGTTTGTGACCTCACAGTCTGGCCAGCACTTCATTCTGATTGACCAACAGGTAAACCAGAAGAGACAGTTACTGCATCCTTTCCCATCATGATGACACTAATTTGGGTTTCTCTTTACTCTGCTACCCATATTTACAAACCTTCTCAGCATTTTGAGATCACTATTACTGTCAGATTTGTCTGTGATTTGTCAGAGAGTTCATTAATTATTAGGAAAGGAACAGAAAATTGCCACAGACAAAATACAGACACTTAAGTGCTATATTTCATACTCTATAAAGTAATCTACCTACTGATATTGAACGGAAAAAAAAAACCCAAAACACAATACACTTAACATACGATACTTTTTTGTATTAAAATTCTGTTTCTTAATTACATATTGGAAAATATGAAGTCCTTTTTACAGGCATCTGAGAGTTATTGATAGCCAAGGGTTATCACTCAATAACATTACATGAAAGGAACAGATGCATAGACTCATTCAGGTTGGAAGGGACATCAGGAGAGCTGTAGTCCAACCTCCTGCTCAAAGCTCTAAGGTCAGACCAGGTGGCCCAGGGCTGTATCCAGTCTGGTCTAGAAAACCTCCAGGGATGGTGAGAGACTGCATAAACTCCTTGGACAGCCTGATTGTCCTCTTGGTGAACTTTTGGCAGTAGGTTCCCTCCTCCTCCCCCCCACAAGGTGTCTTCTCCAGGCTGAACAATCCCAGCCCACTTTGCCTCTTTTCACAGAGAAAGTGCTTCAGTCCCTGACCATGATGAAGGCCCTCTGCTGAACTTCTTCCAGTTTATTAATACCTGTCTTGTGAAGCCCCAGATGGGACACAGTAACCCAGATGCAATCTGAAAAGTGCTGAATAAAGAGGACTAATCACTTCCCCTGATCTTCTGGCTATGCTTTGATCACAGTGTTACTGCAGGAAAAAAATCATGTAAGTATCGAGAGGCTTTGGTGTCCCCAGGCATTAGTGAAGTTGGGAGGAAACGGCATAGCAACATGGTAGCCTGCCTGTGGGCCTGCTGAGTGGGTTTTCCCTGTAGGCATGGATTGCATTGTGCGCTCTCTGTCATTGTGGCCTTAATCTCCACAGAAACACAGGAATGTTAGTTCAGATTCAAAAACGGGTCTAAGTGCCGCAAAAAAAAAAAAGTAGAGTTTAGCAAAAACAGTGTTTTAGATGATTCTAATTTACTAGATGCTTCCCTTTTTTGATCTAGATGTTTCCTATGCACCTTTAATTACATCCGTAGTAACAGTCAGTATAACATACTCTGTTCTCTGAATACACATTAGAGTGCACTGTGGGGGTAGATTTGTTCTTTATCAATACAGTGACTCTGCAGATCTATGATGTAGTTATTGTTTCGTGTTTGAAATACTGTGAGGGCTGTGAGTAACATTTGCATATCAGGTGGCCATAAAGTGCATGCCCCAGGGAGTGCAATGATGGATATTAGAGAATGCAATACTTGGATAGTCTTGGAGGATTGCATAAAATTGTTGGGAAAAAAACTTTGGTTCAATTTTGTCCATAATATTTACCGGAAAAGGTCTCTGGTGTGAGTTGCCATCCAAAATGTTTCTGGAATTGTCTTTTCTAGTTAGCATGAGACTAAACTTTGCCAGGGAGCATGTGAGCAGGCTTGGACTTCCTTCCTGTCTCTGATCCAACAGTAGTATGGATGTTGCTTAAAGCTCTGATTATGTCTAGGCATTACCCTCTCTGAGTGGCCAAGTACACAGATCTAGGTTCAACAGAGTGACTTAGACTTTGTAATGATCAGTCCTGTAAACCTCCAAATCAGGTAGTAGCTATAGGACTGAAAATTACCTGAATACCCTGTGTTTTATAGCAGAGAAGCAGGATTCTATACTGACTTTCAGTTAGCTATATATCAGGGTGCCGAAACCCAGGCATCCCAGCAAAAACCTAAGAAGATGTCTCTGAGACCTTGTTTTTTGTAAGAATTGACACTAATGTTTAGGTCTGAGGTTTAAAGACAATTCCCACAGTTTTTGGAAGTGTTTGCCATACTGTAAGTTTTTCACTGTGTAGTCAGGAATGTGAAATTTCTGGGTTTACAGAATCATAGAATCATTTAGGTCGGAAAAAGCCTTTAAGATCATAAAGTCCAACTGTTAACCTAACACTGCCAAGTCCACCACTAAACCATGTCCCTAAGGGCCTCATCCACACTTCTTTTAAATACCTCCCTGGGAAGCCTGTTCCAGTGTCTGACAACCCTTTCAGTGAAGAAGTTCTTCCTAATATCCAAGATACTAGAGAGAACACAAAGGAAAGTGCAAGCTTAGCAAGACTATCAGTTTGTTTTGCAAAGAGAGTCCTGTTTCCATTTCCTGGATGCTTTAGCTTTACTTTGAATAGACTGCTGGGACAAGACACACAACCCCTGTGTGCTGCTTTCCCAAATGTGTATAATAAAACAGGAATACACCTGTAATGTAAGTGTGCAGTTCCTTACTGCCTTGTCTTCTTCAGAGTCACGTAGAAAATGGTATTATGGTACAGTGGTATTGCACTATGAGGAATTCAATACTAACTCTTTTTCCATCATCAATTTACAAGGGGGTTTTGGGGTTTGTTTTTTTTTTTCCCCCCAAATATTAAAAATAGCTTAGTGTATACTTTATAACGGTTTTATAAAAAGGATGTTGATTTACAGTTGCACAATTAAATGCTTTATGTGTTCTTTTTTCTATACAAGTAGATAACGTTGCCATGACATTCTCTATATTTAGAACTGGAAATATTATATATAATCAAAGTCTTTGTTGTTTTACATACAGCAGCCTTAAAATTCATCTGCTCTTGAATACTTCGTTTCTCCTATAAAGTGCTTTTGGAGATGGCTTTTCACACGCCTTTCAAAATTTGCTGAACGAATTTGCAAAATAAAGCCAATAATTTTTCTGTTAAGTTTAACATACATAACCTTCAGAAAATTCTCAAATATTACATAAAGGGATATTAACCCATTTCATTGTATGCAATATGTATTTCTACACATTGCACACAATAAAACAGCTGCGAGGGACTAATAGCTCTGATCTTTTCAGTCTCACGTAAAACACTTATGAAACTTAACAAGGGAGCATTACTTGAAATAGTTTCTAAGTGTTGATGACTGAAAATTACAGTCTGGAATTGTGGAAGTTTTGTCTGAAATTTTGGAACTTTTGAGTAAATACAATAAAGTGACTTTTTTTTTAATAAGTTGTAATCCAACTTCCATTGTAGGCATACTTTTATAGGGTTACTGTTTTCTTAATCCTTTGAATACTGTAATAAGAGTTAACAACAGGAATTCTAAAAGTGTTGCACAGACTTTGAAACAAGGAATTGCCTTTAGGTGAAAACTGGTCTGTTGCCAGTCTGTTCTTACCAGTTCAGGTATGAGTTAAAAAAAAAAAGAGGGAGCAACAAAGTTCTGTAAGAGATGTGTGAACTTTCTAAAATCAAACTCATTTGTTAACAATTGCATAATAAACAAAATATAGAAGAGAGGAAGAAATTAAAAATATTTTACCAAAGAATGCTAAAAGTACTGCTTTTTTGAGTGAAAAAACTTTTGAGACAATGATTTAATACAACAGTGCGTACTCATGACGAGATGCTGGAGACAACTGCCACGTAACTTTTCATTCTTTAAGAAAAAGGGACATAATCTGACAAAACTGAATATCAAAAGTTACTAGCTTTTAAATTACTGCAGTTTAGGGCCTCTTTTTCAAACAATGTTCTTGCCTTTTTTTTCAAAATAATTATATATATAATCCAGATTCATCTAAAGGAATGATATAAAAAGCAAAAATGAGATAAGTAACTTCTACTTTTTTTTCATGTCATATGATTTTTCTTATTAAGACATGAATTATTTAAACATTGCAAAGAGCACCTTAAAATTGCTTCATGTTTCCAGCTAAAATATGTTTCTTGTTCTTTCATTAAGTACATGCAATTGTGCGAAAAACAGCATTTATATATAAATGAAAAAAATACACTGAAATTCTCAAATCTATGTGGATTCTTATCTCTTTTACAGGCACGTATATGTACACCACCTGCTTAAGAAAAATATTCTCAAATGAGGAGGGGTTTCTAAAATCCAATAGTTCTTGAAATTTAGGTTTGACTTTGATCAATGCAAGATTTGGAGCTCAATTTTCTGCCTTTTTATTAAACCTTGGAAATGCGTTTAAATTATGAAAGGCAGTTTTCTAGATTGTCATTAGGGAAAAAGAATAAAAGCAAGAGATTTGACATAAAAATATGTGAGGCACCAGTATTATGAAATCTTGAGTTACAACAGCAAAATGTAAAGTATTCTCTGCTCTCTCTTCTCATCTCAGTAAAACATTTGGTTTCTGATAGACAAAATATACTTTGAAGGGGGAAAAAAGTACTTATAGCAAAGAAAAAGAAGTAAACTATATACAGTCCAGTAGATGTGAGGAGAAAGCCAATGATTTAAGGTTTGTTTGGTTGTGGGGTTTTGTGGGTTTTTTTTTTTAATCTGCTTGCTTATTAGTCTGACAAAAATCTTAGTGTTGCCACACTCATAGAAGTTCATGACCAATTGAATCAACAGCCTTCTGGAGAAATAGGATGTTGCTGTGTTGTCTTTCAGATTGCTCAGATCCTTACTACTTTGACTCAAAATCTAGCAATTCCTTGCCAGATTTTCAGCAAGGTTTTTTCACTTTTCCAGACAAAACAGTTATGTTTTGTAGCTACTCCACACAACGTTAAGTTCTGTGTGAGGAACAAGAGGACAATAAATCAAGCACACATGCTATATATAAAATACTGTGTACAGCTTAAAAATGCATCTATTACAGGTAAAGTCATGACTTTTCACATCAAACTCATAAACTAAGTGATAACCATTCTAAACTATTTGTATGACATCTTTCTTCATATTTATCTGTTACATAAGTAAAATACTACATTGAGTGTCCTGACTGACCTTCTGGTGAAGGACAGGTATAACTTGGGCTTTTGCATCTTTTAGGCAACAAGAGCTGAGCTACAACGTGAGAGTGTATCCAAGAGTCACATCCAATAGGTATTCTAATTTCTTTCAAAGCTTTCTTTCTCACAGACAATGCAAGCTTGAAAGAATCTTATAGCTTCTGTCTCCGGTTTAGTCTACATACCATTATTATTTCCTCTTCACCAGTCCTCTTCGCCTTTCTCCTTCTCTTTGAGATGGTAAATTGTCTTCTCATATCATTAGAAAACAAACAAAATGCTACTGCAGCTTAAGCAGAACTTAAGTAATCTTGACACTTGTGTTAGTTCATTACACCTTAGGGCACAGTTAACTGGGTGAATTATGGAGGAATGGTATGACTTTCCAAAGCACTCCATGTGAGTGCTAATTCTTTACCTGACCCATATACAATCCTGATTGACCTCGGTGGAAAGAGGGTCAAATTAACACTAGAATTTCACATCTTTTTAGTATTTCAATCCTATACACCTTAAGACAATGCAAATTTGCTATTGTTTCTGATGGAACTGATATTAAGACCTCAGTGAAAATTGTCTTTTTTCCGCAAAATTATCACTGAGGTGATAAAACCAAGTTCCAATCCACAGAGCACTTTTACATAGATAGTCTACTCTGTAAAGAGTGTTAAAACACTGGCAGATTCTTAACTATATGTGATTTCAGCAAGACTGCACTGATAGATCAGTTCTCGTTTAAATCTGTACTTAATCATAAATAATTTAGCCTGCAAATAACATTTTGTTTAACACAGCATTTACCAAAGAAATAATTGATGTCTTCTAATCTTGTTGTTACACTAGTCTTGGTTTCCTTGTGGAGACATCAACATAAATTATGTGATTCTTATCTTACATTGGTCGTGATTAATTGAAGACCAAATATTATAGATTAACCAGCACTTCATTTATTTTGTAGTATTGCTTCAAATTATGAAAGCAAATGCTTCATTTATTATCTATGTCTTGGGAATAAAACTTCCAAAGAAAGGCAAATACACACACACATATGCAAACTTGAATCATGCTGAAATGATATTGCAGATATAATTTACAATTATTGTAAACACAGTGGCATATTTGGAGTATCTCAGTAAAATTACAAATAAATAGGTAATCATAAGGCACTAATGTTCCTATTCCAAAACAAGTCCAAGAAAAATAACTCATATAGCTTCTACTAAAAATATATGACTCTCTGACTTCCTCCAAATGCGCACTTGTCTAAAAAGCTTTATCTGGTCTGCATTTTCAAACAGAAAGGAATGTAATTCACAAAACATGTTTGCAGAAACTTTTCAAAAACTCTATGTCCTCCTAGGTTTCTGATTTTTTCAATATGACAACAATAATTTAACAGAACCATGAGTAAAAATAAAATTTAAAAAAACACGCTATTGTTACTATTTCCTTGTTTCATTGACTTAGAATATACCACTTTTCTTGGTTCTTTCTGACAAGAATTTTTTTCCCCAGTATTAGCAATTCATTTTAATTGCCCATTTAATTGATCACTTTACCTGTACATATTCTTTCTAGTTAGCCACAAGTTTGAACACAATAACTTTCCAAAAAGCTCTTAGATAGTCTGTCTTCCATGTTCCTAAGCATACGCTGACATTTTTAATAGCTGATCTTCACAAACTTTTGCAATTCCTGTTACAGCTTCTTCTCTACTCATAATTCTACAATATTGGTCCCTTATACAATTGTTAGAAGTAATTAATGTGCTCAAGCAGTTGCAGCATAGACATTGTTGATGTTCGTGGTTATTGATTCCTGCGTAAAGCTTATTCAGTATTTTCCTGTGCTTTCAGTAATACACACTCGTGTGACACTTCCCAGCATTGCAATATCACAAGCAATCCCAATGATTTAAAGAGACATTCTAATTTGCTGCCTAGAAATTATCTTATGATATGCTAACATATGTGTTTAAAATCTATCCAAGCCTGCAAGTATAATGATAGTTCAACCCTCTTTTCTTCAGTAGATGGTAGATCAAAAATATTTGCTTCATCCTTGGGCCAGCTAATTTTTTTTAATTGGCCAGAAAAAGAAATTAACAGAAGCAAATAATTCCATCTGGCAATTGCTCCTGCTGTTTGTATTTCGTGTTTTACTCATAAGCACATGAAGAACCACCTGTAAGGGGTTTTGGTAATGTGAAAATGCTTTTATAACTGTATGTCAATGTAGTGAGTAGAAAATGAATAATTGCCAAGAAATAAGGAGAAGAGGAAAGAGAAAAATTTTGTGTAGGGTGGGATGGCAAGTGTAAACAATGAAAGGATCCTGGCCAGGGTATATCTTTGTTTTTATTGAGTTGGGTGGTTATGCAGATAATTTTCCTTCTGATAGAAAGATATCTGATTATATAAGGAACAGAGCAAGTAGTGTGCTTGTTTTTCCTGGTAGTAGAATGTTTGTTTTAGGCAGATGAGTGTATTTTAAAGGAAGGATGCTGTATTCAGGATGCTAAATGCCTAGTAGCTTTATGTCAGAAATTGTTAAATTATGGTCTTGAAACCAGGGTAATTTAAATTATAACTCTTCCTCATGATACACATTTTGGAATATGTAATTCACAATGTATCCCACAAACAATCCTTATATATCTTGATTTAAAGTAGAAACTCCCTTACTGGGTAATTATAGAGCAAAGAATTAAAGAAGCTGTAAAATACAGAGAGCCATATTCCCCACATGGGCTGAGCAAAACTGGCTGCAAAACTGGATGTAAAGAGGGCAGGGTGGCTGAAACCATCACTGTCTTCCAGATACTACGAGGGAAGGGGTGGGCCAGGAAATGGCAAGCATATTGGGCAGTGGAATAAAATTTTAAAAATTTACATAGTGACATAAGGTACAAATCTAAAGATGTGTAAATTCTTTATTACTTCAGTTCCTCTTGTTCCTCCTACCAATTGCAAAGAATATAAGAAGTATTTGTGTATGGACTGGATAAATGGACAGTGAGGTGGATTGAAAACTGGCTGAACTGCCAGACTCAAAGAATTGTGGTCAACACAAAGTGCAGCTGGCGGCCAGTCATTCATGGTGTACCCCAGGAGTTAAGACCAGGGCCAATACTGTTTAACATCTTCATTAATGAGCTGGATGATTGGACAGTGTGCACCCTCACCAAGCTCAGAGATTATATAAAATGGGGAATAGGGAGTGTGGCTGATTCATTAGAAGATCTTGCTGCCCTTCAGAGGGACCTGGACAGGCTGGAGAATTGGACAGAAAGGAATTTCATGAAGTTCAACAAAGGGAAATGCCCAGTTCTGCATCTGGTAAGGAATAACCCCATGCACCAGTACAGGCTAGGAGGCTGACCGACTGGAAAGCAGCTTGGCAGAGAAGGACCTCGGGGTCCTGGTGGAAATCAAGTTGAACATGATCCAGCAATGTGCTCTGTGGGAAAGGAGGCCACCAGCATTCTGGGATGCAACAGGCAGAGTGTTGCCAGCAGGTCAAGAGATGATCCTTCCCCTTTGCTCATCACTGTTGAGGCAGATCTGGGGTTCTGTGTCCAGTGCTGGCAACCTCAGGACATGGGAAGACATGGACATGCTGGAGCAAGTTCAGCCAAGGGCTACGAGGGTGATGATGAGACTGGAGCAGCTGCCATACAAGGAGAGGCTGAGAGAGCTGGGACTGTTCAGCCTGGAGAACAAAAGGCTCAAAGGGTCTTGACATATATAAAAATATATATTGTATAAATACTTAATGGGGGCCAGGAAGGAGATGAGGCCAGACTCTTCTCAGTGGTGCCCAATGATAGGACAAGAGGCAATGGGCACTAACTGAAACACAAGAAATTCTATCTGAACACAAAAAAATACTTCTTCACTGTGAGGTACTGTGGTTTTTTACTTTGAGGTTTTTCAAACACTGGAACAGATTGTCAGGAGAGCTTGTGGAGTCTCCTTTCTTGGAGATACTCAAAACCTGACTGGACAATGTGCTGTGCAACCTGCTCTAGTGGGCAATGCTTTGAGCCTGGGAGATGGTCTCCAGAGATCCCTGCCAACTTCATCTATTCTGAAATTGTGTGATTCTGTCATTTGAATACTTACACACGTATTCCTTGGAAATAGTGTGGAATGGCATCATTATTTAGGGATGCTTACTTTAACATGAAGGCTTTTTCATATTATTGAGTTTCTTCATACTTTGTGAGGAACCTTTGACTAGCAAACTGAAGCAATGTTAGTCATATAAAAACTGCAATATTTTTAGATCACTTTTCATTGTCTATTCAAATCTTGATTGTTCTAATAGATTTTCTTTCCCTCTATATTTATGGAAGGCCATCTGTGGAGGAGCAATAATCTACTCCTTTAATTCTGGAAATCAAATTACTCTGCTTTGTTCCGCATAACAATGTTATTGAGACACTGTATAATTGAAAAATGCTTGGTGTTTCAGTTAACCCTGGCCTTGCAGCATGCACTTTTGAAACATTGATTTATTTGCAAGAATCCCAGAGTTAGTAGACTAGGCAAACATCCTGCATCTGGGTACTGAGATAAATAGCATGACATGATATATTTAGAAAAGTATAATATAAGCCAGGAGAAATATAAACAGGATGGGGATAATGCATTCTCTTGCTAGGAAATTATGGAACATGTAGGGTCACTGAAGAGAGAATTTGAGAGAAGGCAGGGAGATTTTTCTCATTCTACCCCATGAATAAATCAATGTCCTGCAAGACTGAATATTTTTTCTGTGACTGGCACTGCACATTCATTGTTTATGTACATCTGTATTGTTACTATTGTTAATTCATGCAATGTATATTTTAGAAAATTTAAGCTTGAGCTGCAGTTTAGGTGAAGAATTTCTCAAT